>NC_064850.1:127938730-129303730 GCF_024139225.1 Suncus etruscus | reverse complement strand
CTTTCATTTTTATTTTATTTTATTTTAATTTTTTTATTTTTTTTTTTGGTTTTTGGGCCACACCCAGCAGTGCTCAGGGGTTACTCCTGGCTGTCTGCTCAGAAATAGCTCCTGGCAAGCACGGGGGACCATATGGGACACCGGGATTTGAACCAACCACCTTTGGTCCTGGATTGGCTGCTTGCAAGGTAAATGCCGCTGTGCTATCTCTCCGGGCCCCCTTTCATTTTTATATTCTCTAAACTAGAGGAATGGTGAGTTCTTGGCATTGAACTTAAAACAAAGGTGCTGTAGGAGAGCAATTTGTTTGAAATACTTATATTTTATGAATCCTGGATATTCTGGTACCTTTTTGAGACATTCTCAGGAATTTTTCCCTCTGGGGTCACTATTTCTAATCCTACCTGATTTATTCCCTCTTGTCCTACTGTAGCTATATAATTTGTGATTAAATGCCATTAAATTCCACTATCTTATTTATAAGACTATTGTTTTCTTGATTTTCCATGTGTGGTTTGTCCATTGATGAAGTGGAGTGTTCAAATCCTCTATTATTAGTTTGTTGCTATCAATGTCTCATTGTAAATCTATGAATTTTCCATATACATTTTGCTATTTCTATGCTTAATGCATTTTAATAATTGTCATGTGTTCCTGTTTTATTTATCTCTGTCCTTATATCATGTCCATCTTTCTTGCTATGTGTTTTGTTGGGATGGGGAGGTCACACCCAGCAGCACTCAAGGGTTACTCCTGGTTTTATGCTCAGAAATTGCTCCTGGCAGGCTCCAGGGACCATATGGGATGCCGGGATTTGAACCACCAACCTTCTGCATGAAAGTCAAACGCCTTACCTCCATGCTATCTCTCTGGCCCCTCGCTATGTGTTTTGACTGAGAATTTTTTTTAACTAACATATAGTTCCTGTTGTATATGTTTTCTTTTTCCATTAATTTTTCATTGGCTTGAAGTAGCAGTTTTCATTCTCTTGTTTTAAATTTTTGTCTTTATTGTAGTGAAAATTTGCTCTTTTTTGGTCATCCTGTGCTGCTTTTTAAGTTTGTGATTTATATTAATATTGAGTACTGCTATGTATTATTTTTTTTACCTTACTCTTATCATTCTTTCTTCCTTCTTTCTTACAAGAGAGGTCTTGTAAACATTTTGTATAGAGAAGAAGCAATAATTGCAAACCCAGCTTATGTCTGTGAAGGCTTATATTCCTCTGAAATCTTATCATCTTACACAATACTTGACCAATAGTCTTATAATAGAATACTTTGAATCCACTATTTCACTCTCTGGATTTCTATTGAGAATCTTATTGAAAGCATAATGAAATTAACTACTTCCCCCTTTGTTCACCTTCAATGTTCTTTATTTCTGTTGCGTTCTCAGTAGTCATTACTTTAGATATTAGTCTTGGTCTAATTGTATTTAGCTAGTTGGGCATTCAATAAACTCATGGACTTTAATTTAGAGATTTTTCTCAGAATTGCAATCATTTTCACTATTATTTATCTGAATAAGCTGTGTTTCTTTTCTTTTTCCCACTGGGACACAAATTATTCTTTTGTTTTTTTTTTTTTGTTTTGTTTTGTTTTGTTTTTTGGGCCACACCCGGCGGTGCTCAGGGGTTACTCCTGGCTGTCTGCTCAGAAATAGCTCCTGGCAAGCACGGGGGACCATATGGGGCACCGGGATTCGAACCAACCACCTTTGGTCCTGGATCGGCTGCTTGCAAGGCAAACGCCGCTGTGCTATCTCTCCGGGCCCGACACAAATTATTCTTAAATTGCCTTTTCTAATTGACTTATGTCTTACTGTTTCTGTCTTTCTTTTTCCCCTTGATTTTGCAGAGCTAGAAACTGAGCACAGCCTTCACATATGTAAGCAATTATTTTACTGCTGATCTATATCCTGACCCTATATTTTTTATTTCTTTACAACTTATCCCTCTCCTTTCTGTTCCCTGAATAATTTGTACATAACTATATTTACAGTCATTGCCTTGTTTTTCCATTTGTCTCATTTGCTTCCATGACTTTCCCTATGGCCGTGATCTCATGTATTGATATCTTTACATTCTGAATCTGCTATTTTCTCATTTAAAGATATAATTTCTAACTCCTAGTCATCTGTATTATTGCTAAACACTTTTTTAAAATTTTTATTGTATCTTTGTTCTGATTTACCTTTTATGACCTCCTTTTCTAAATTTTAATATACTATTGAGTTTATTACAACAATCTTGAACTTTTTTACTTGAGGTTGATTCTGAAGAGCTCTTCTCACCTTA
Source organism: Suncus etruscus (assembly GCF_024139225.1). Taxonomy (NCBI): domain Eukaryota; kingdom Metazoa; phylum Chordata; class Mammalia; order Eulipotyphla; family Soricidae; genus Suncus; species Suncus etruscus. Next base: position 129,301,431 of record NC_064850.1, on the reverse strand, counting down.
TAATATCAATATTTTCAAAGGTCTCATTATAATGAGCATTATCATGCATTATATATTTTAGCTGCTTATTCTGAAATTTTGTATTTTCTTTTAAGCTTTAGCATACACAAATTGAAAGAGAGGAGAGGGAAAAAGAGAAATCAACAACTTGACCAGTAAATAACAAACAACTTACATTTTTTTTAATTGGTGGCAATGCGGCTTTCTTTGATTTTATTTTACTGTTTTGATTTTCCTGCTTCCCAGGGAGTCTAGCCTGAATCTGCATCTGTTGGGTCAGAAAGGTAGAGAGGAGAACAAGACAATCAGACTGAGGTGGAAAGGCTGGTTGGTATTTGTGGTATCACAGATCTATCTCCTCTCTGGGACCAGAAAACCCAGAGCTGAGACTTGACATGCTATTCATGGTCAGTATTCATCCCAGGCATTAGAGTCATTAATGGTGGTTAACAGGAGTGTAGTGAAGAGCATCTTCTCTGTTCTCATCCATAGTAGATTGCCAGCATATATGAAAGTTTCAGCTCTGCTATATCATCATCTGAAAAAAGAACTTGTGGTCTTTCTGACAAGCTACCTACCATGGAATGGTCCTCCTGACTTTCATTTCCCCACAACTATCTTTTATTTTCCTTATATCCCAGAAATGAGTGAGATTATTCTATGCTTATCCCTCTCCCTTTGATTCATTTCACTGAGCATAATAATCTTCATGGCTGTCCATGTAGAAGCAAAATTCATGACTTCATTTTTTCCTAATGGCTGCATAGTATTCCACTCTTAGATAGACCACAGTTTCTTGAGCCACTCATCTCTTGTCAAGCATCTGGGTTGCTTCCAGATTCTAACTATTATAAATAGTGCTGCAATGAACATAGGAGTACATAGGTCATTTTTGTAGTGTGTTTTGTGTTCCTAGAGTATATTCCTAGTATTGCTGGATTATAAGGAAGCTCAATTTCCAATTTTTTAAGGAATACCCATATTGTTTTCCAAAAAGCCTGGATGGACTACATGGCATTCCCACCAGCAATGAACAAGAGCCCCTTTCTCCCCACATCCATGCCAGTACTGGTTGTACTTGTTGTTTGTGATGTTTGTGATGTGTATCATTCTCTGTGGTGTGAGATGATACCTTGTCGTTGTTTTGATTTGCATCTCCCTGATGGTTAGTTATGTGGAGCATTTTTTTCATGTGCCTTTTGGACATCTGTATTTCTTCTTTGCCCCATTTATTGATGGGGTTAGATTTTTCTTTCTTTTTCAGTTCTGTCTCTACTTTATATAATCTTAGATCTCTGCCCTTTATCAGAAGGATATTGGGTGAATAGTTTTTCCATCCGTTGGTAGCCTTTGTATCCTAGTTACTAAGAAAGCTACATTTTAAATGTTTTTGTTAAGTGTTCTTAGCACAGAAATGCATGCTCATATGTTCAATACAGCTAGCATAGAAAAATGCTATGCTAATTTCTGTGTAAACACATTCACATGCACTAGTCTGCTAGTGTGTCAGTGACACATTCGTACATTTAAAGGACTAAGTTATTTTATCTGCAATATTATTATAGTGTGATAGTATTCTGCAACTTAAACTAGGTTGAAATTTTGAGTTTTTATTTTTCATTTCCAGAGAGGAATTGCACAGTTGGAAAATGAACTCCTATTTTTGCCTGTTATCTAAAACTAATTTGAATCCTAAATGAGTCGGTTCTGTTTTTTTTATGGTTTCCTTTTGTGTTGTATTAATTTTCTACCCGACGAACTCTACATATTGGATACATTAATTAAATAACACATACTCACCTTATAGTGACAGGTATGCTTTTTATCCGTAGGCATACAAAAAAGAAATGATTGTATCTTAACAGTTAAAATTAAAATTGGTTGCTGTGGTGGAATTTTTATAAAGAGGTGATTTGAAAGTAAGTGTTTACAGTGACTCTTTTATTTGGGAGTTCAAGTCATTCTACCTGCCTGGAAATAATACAAGCATTGCCTTCCTGACTCTCCTTTCATGGGTTTCAATTTCTAGAGAGCTTAATGTTGCTGAACTGGGCTCCTTCTATTATCAGCACAATGGAGTCCCCTGAGCCTCTTTGCCTTTTCTCCATGTTTATAGAAGGAAACAGTGTCCTGCTATTTCTCACATGAGGGAATCTGAAAGTTCATGAGCTCAGCACAACTCAGAAATACCTCTGTCCCTTTCAGTCCCACCCTGGAATGTGATTTGTATTTAAATACAAAGCAGCAATCCTTAGAATAAGTTTCAGAATTCTTTGATCTCATGAATTCAAATTTTTAGTCACATTCTTCTGAGTCTTTAACAATATTTCGTGGCCTGGAGAGATAGTACAGCGGTGTTTGCCTTGCAAGCAGCCGATCCAGAACCTAAGGTGGTTGGTTCGAATCCCGGTGTCCCATATGGTCCCCCGTGCCTGCCAGGAGCTATTTCTGAGCAGACAGCTGGGTGTGGCCCAAAAAACAAAACAACAACAAAAAAACACAACAATATTTTGCAATCAAGTAAGTATAAAATAAACAAATTTTTCTTTTTTTCACTCAAAAAGATGATGCATCCTATGGAAAACAATATGGAGATTCCTCAAAAAAACTGGAAATTGAGCTCCCATATGATCCGGTTATACTAGGCCTAGGATATACCCTAGGAACACAAAAATGCAATACAAAAATCCCTTCCTCACACCTATATTCATTGCAGTGCTATTTATAATAGCCAGACTCTGGAAATAACCAAGATGCCCTTCAACAGATGAATGGCTAAAGAAACTGTGGTACATATACACAATGGAATATTATGCAGCCATCAGGAAAGATGAAGTCATAAAATTTTCCTATATGTAGATGTACATGGAATCTATTATGCTGAGTGAAATAAATCAGAGGGAGAGAAATAGACACAGAATAGTCTCACTCATCTATGGGTTTTAAGAAAAATTAAGGACATTATTGTAATAATGCTCAGAGACAATAGACAATGGACCAGAAGGATCACCACAAAGCTCACCACAAAGAGTGGTGAGTGCAGTTAGGTAAATTACTACACTAACAACAATCATGACAATGTTAATGAGTGAGAGAAATATAATGCCTGTCTTGAATACAGTCAGGGGTATGGAAGGAGGGGTAGGCATTAGTGATGGGAATGTTGCACTGGTAAAGGGGGTGTTCTGTTTATAACTGAAAACCAACTACATTCATGCTTGTAATCATGGTGCTTAAATAAAAATTTTATATTAAAAAAATAAAAACATGCTTATAAGAAGTCAATTATATACATAATATATGTAATTATTATTGTGGGGTTAGGGGCTGTATGAGGTGCCAGTGATCAACTTGGGTCTGCTGTGTGCAAGGCAAAAACCCTACCCACTGTGACCCCTATTATATTTTTTCCAGAGATGTAAGTAGTTCATGTTTAATATAGAAGCTACAGAAAAAATAGAGGAAAAGAATTCTTAAAATGCTACTACACTTAAAATAGTATTTTTTGTTTGGGCTATATTACAACATGGGGGAAGTTTTGTAGTTTGTTTTTAGGTCAAATTCAGCAAGGTTCAGGGCTCTGTATTCAGGGATCACTCTTGCCCAGACTCAGGGAACCAGTGGGGTTCTGGGTATCAAACCCTGGTTGGTTGTATGCAAGACAAACACCATACCCACTGTACTATGAGTTCCGCCACTACAATATGAGTTATTATGTTTTGTTGTTCTTTGGTGGGGCACACCTGGTAATATTCAGGGGTACTCCTGGTATTTGGGCTTTTCCTGGAGCTGCTCATGGGACCATGTTATGCCAGGGATTGAACGCTGGCATTCTGAATACAACTCATGACTTCCAACCCTTTAAGACATCCCTCATTTCCCTTATTAAATGTTTTGATTTGTAAGTTTTAGAATTTATCAATAATGTGAAAAACTTGCTCTCTTTATCTGCAACTGCTTGGTTCTTAGCAACTTCATATGACATCATTTAGATTTATTATAGTTTACTATCCCTTGCTTTTGAACACTTAGTTCCTTATAAATATAGTAAGTAGCTAAGCTTTCACTATATCTGTAATATATTTATCTTCACGATTAATTATTTCCTTAGGATAAATTCCTAAATGTGATATTTCAGGACTGAGGATGCAAGTCAGCAGAGTATTTGCCTAACATATGTGAGGTCTTCATTTTAATCCCTTGAATTGCAAAAGTGTAAGGAGTTCAAGTAATTGTGTTTGTGAGTGTGTGACTGTGTGTATTTTTTATGTATGTATTTTTTTACTTCATTACTCATAGCAAAAATGTTCAGAAAAGTTGTTTAAAATTTTGGGAGAGGTAATTTGGTTCATACCAAGAAGTAACTGGGGGCTACTCCCTGTTCTTTGCTCAACCAAGGTCAGACACTTTTAGAGAGCAGTAAACCCCAGAGTTGAAGCATTACATGCCATGACAGGCAGGCCATGTGAAACTCTGTTCTGCTAGATAATTATCCCAACCCCACCCTAACCTCCCAACTACATCCCCACTCCAATCCTAATCTCAACTTCATCCCCACCCCCAAGACAATTCTAACCCCAACCCTAATGCCAATCCTCAACCCCATCCTAACCTTCACCCTAAACCAAACCTAACCAACCCTAATTTAACCTAACCCTAAACCTAGCCAACCTTAATCCTAATGCTAATCCACTGCCATACATCTAAACCTAATTCCAATCCTAACTCCAACCCCAACCTAAACCCTCACCCTCAACACTCACCTTCAGCTTCAACCCCAACACTTAACTTCACCCTAACCCAACTCAAACCAACACTAGCCCACTTTATCCTTAATACATCACCATACTTCTAATCCTAATCTAGCAGTAACACCTACTCTAACTCTAACCAAAATCTGACCCTTGACCTTAACTCTTGACCTTGACATAACTTCTAACTTAAACCAATAACCCAAACCCACCCCTAACCTAACTACACGCCAAACCTAACAATTCTAATCCTAACCCCCTTAACTCTAACCCCTACCATTAATCTTATCCTTACCAAAACCCTAAACATAACCCTAACAATAAACTAAAGGAAATCCAATCTGAACCCGAAACCTAAATCTAAACCTAGCCCTAACCTTAATCATAACCCAATCATAACTCTAATCCTAGCCCTAAACCTAACACACCCAAACAGACTTGATTTGTCCCCAACCCAAACCAAAACCACATTGACCTTGACCACAACCTGACCACAACCTTAAACCTAATCCAATCCTAACCACTAACCCAACACCCAAGCCTAACCCCTAATCCCCAACAGCCTTTTTTTTTTCTTTTTTTTTTTTTTTTTTTTTGGTTTTTGGTTTTTGGCTTTTGGGTCACACCAGCAGCGCTCAGGGGTTACTCCTGGCTCAACGCTCAGAAATCGCTCCTGGCAGGTTCAGGAAACCATATGAAATGCCGGGATTTGAACCACAGTCCTTCTTCAGTATGCAAGGCAAACACTCTACTTCCATGCCATCTTTCCGGCCCCCACAACCCAGCCTTAACCCTAACCACTAATCCCAACCCAAATCTAACCCCTAACACTAACCCTCTAACCCTAACACTAACCCTAAAGCCACACCAATTCTAACCCTAACCCTTAACCCAAAACCAACTCCAACACTAACCCCTAACCCTAATCCACACCACCAACCCTACTCTGTCCCTGATGCTAACCCTACCCTAACCCTGACCTTGACTTGTACTTAAGCCTAAACATAGTCCCTAGCCCCAACCCTAACCCTGACTACGACCCTAACCCTAACACTCTAACACTAACCCTAATCTTAAAACCCTAACCCCGAACCACAACACCCAAACATAAACCCTAACACTAACCCAAACCCTAACACTAACCCAAACCTTAACACTACCATAACCCTAACATAACCTTACCCTAAACCTAATCCTAACCACAACCCCACCCCAAACATACCCAAACTCTAACCTAACCCTAGCTAATCCTTACCCTAATATACCACCATATATCTAACCTTAACCCTAACCCCCAAGCCCTAATCCTAAACTAGCCTAACACAACACTAACCCTAAACCAAAGCAAACTGCTGATCCTGACTCTTGACCTTTAACCCTGACCCCTAAACTCTAACCCTAGCCCTAAACCTAAGAACCCTAACCCTAATATATCTCTAACCCCTACACCAACTCCTAACCTAAACCTAACACCCTAACCCCAATCCCAACTGTTAACCTTACCCTAAATATAAAACTAACCCTAACCACTCTAACACTAACTTTAACAATAACCAAACACTATCACTAACCTTAACCCTAATACACTCAGACCTGACACTGATCCTGACCCTGACACAATCCATACTCTGACAGCAACACCAATCCTAACCGAACTTTAACCCTAACCCTAAACCTAAACCAACCCTAGGAGTAACACTTGACCCTAGCCCTTGAGTCTAATCTTTGACCCTTACTCTAACCCATAAACCTAACAACCCAACCTTAAACCTAACCTACCCTAAAAAAACCTAATCCTTACTCCAACTCCCTAAACCTCTAATACTTACCCTAATCCAACCCTAAACCTAGCTCTAGCCCTAGCTTTAATCATAACCCTCTAACCCCTTAACCCTAACCCCAAACAAAAACTCTAACACCAAAACTAATAACACCAACCCTAACCCTAAAAGTAACCTACACAACCAAGTATCTAGCCCTGACCCCAACCCCAACACCCAAACTTAACCCCAACTCTAACCATCTAACCATCTAACCATAATCCTAGCTCTAGCCCTAATGCTAAGTCTCTAACCCTTAACCCTAACCCCAACATTAACCCTTATATATAGCCCTAACCCTGACTTTAGCCTAACCCTAAATTTAGTCCTAAAACTTAACCAACCCTAACCCTTAACCCCAATCCCAACACCTGAACCTAACCCTATCTCTAATCCAAACCCTATCCATAACCCTCAACCCAACTCAACCCCAATGACATCCCATGCAAACCCCAACACTCACTCTCAACCCCACCCTCATTCTAACCCAATCCTAAGTCTAACACCAACCTGAACCTGAACTCAACCATTGAGCCTTGAACTGATGACCCTGACTTTTGAACCTTGGTCCTGACCATAACCCCTAACCCAAACCCTACCTAACCCTAATACTTCCCTCATTACTGGGAGGAGGAACCACCCAGTGAGACATGAAAGAGCACAATTAAGCCAGACTCTGGCATTTTCTGCATGTCCTCTATCTCAGATGATGATGATTTGGGATGGTGCAATTCCTGGCCTTCAACTGCTTGGCACTGTTTTTTGAAAGGCACATGATTGTGTTTTCTTTTTTTTTTTTTTTTTTTTGGTTTTTGGGCCACACCCGGTGACGCTCAGGGGTTACTCCTGGCTATGCGCTCAGAAGTCGCTCCTGGCTTGGGGGACCATATGGGACGCCGGGGGATCGAAGCGCATTCCGTCTCCTAGGCTAGCGCAGGTAAGGCAGGCACCTTACCTCGAGCACCACCGCCCGGCCCGTGATTGTGTTTTCAAAAGGGAAGCAATAGGAATGGCAAGACATTGAAGATTTTGCTAGAGCTGAAAACTGATAATGAAGAAGATCTTCAGTTAGGGATTCACAAGGGTTATGGTTCTGATGGCTTAACATTATCATATGAAGAAAGTGTATCATTTGGCTAGTCTGTACTTAAGTTGACTTTTGGTCTTGGTACAGTAGAAAATGGTTTACTTATAGTACAGTGTAAGCTGGATCACCCTTTCTATGTTAAAATTAAACGTTGGGGGACTGGAGAGATAGCATGGAGGTAAGGTGTTTGCCTTTCATGCAGAAGGTCATTGGTTCGAATTCTGGCATCCCATATGGTTCCCTGAGCCTGCCAGGAGCGATTTCTGAGCATGGAGCCAGGAGGAACCCCTGAACACTGTTGAATGTGACCCCCCTCAAAAAATATTAAAGGTTGGTCAGCATTTTATCTAAGCCTGATAACATGGCATTCCATGTTGTGAAATACATGTTGGTGATGCATGCCTACCTCCTGGACACCTTGATGCCATTAGTTTTGATGATTTGGGTGTTTTTAATACATTTAAAAGCTATGTCTTCATGCCTATGAATTCTTCTGCAGTCTATGTGCTAAGTAGTATGGCTCTACAGCTTTATGCATTTTTGTCTTGTGGAAGATCTGGTGGTCAACACTTCGCAAGATCTGGATTCAGTAAAAACTGTGGCTCACCAGGATCATCACAGCTCTCTTCCAGTTTTTTGGATGCTAAGGCTGTCAAAAACCACAACTCAGGGACTGTGAGTGCCCTTTCTCCTAGCAAGTGCAAAAGACCAATGAATGCCTGCATGCTTTTTGCCAATATATATATATATATATATATATATATATATATACTCAGATAATATACTCAGTTGAATATACTCAGATGTATCCAGGGAAAAATAACAGAGCCATAAGTGTGATTTGTGGTGAGAGATGGAAGAAAATGAAGAACAAAGAGAGAAGGATGTATATGTTAGAAGCAAAAGCTTTGGCTGAAGAATAAAAACATTTAAATCCTGACATTTTGGGGGGAAAAGAACAGATTCAGATGCATGACAACATTAAGCTGGAAGGACAGTTTATCCCAAGGAAGGACACTTGGGATATTGGTCATGGGAATGTTGCACTGGTGAAGGATTTTAGATATATAAATATATAATATATTTATATAAATATAAATATATTATATATTAAAAAATAAAAAAAGAAAAGATAAGGCCTCCCAATTCTTACCACAGGCTGTGTTCTTTACACTGACTGTATAGAAAGAGGAGGTACAGTAAATGCACCCCATATACCGTATTTTCCAGCGTATACGACGACTTTTGAAACAAAAAAAAGTCAACCAAAAACCGGGAGTCGTCTTATATGCCGAGTATATCCCGAAAAATGTTTCAATATGCCACTAAAGAAAAATTGTCTGAATATTGTCACAAAATGAATTTTCCAATTCAATCCTGCACCAATCACTGCAAGGCTGCTTGGACTACCTCTCTAACTCAGCCAATCCAGGCAGGCTTTTGATGCATGCAAATTAGACAATGTTCTGGACCCAAATCTACACTGTAAAAAGCCTGCTCAGATGGGTCAGAGTCAGAGAGGAAGTCTATGACAGTATAACCTTTGAACTTTTGCTTGTTGTGATTGGCTCACTGTGGTACATACAGTTGCAGCACAGGAACGTTCTGTCTGATACAGCGAATATAGGCCTAAATCTATGTTTTAACTGCAAAATTAGGGGGTCAACTTATACACCCAGTCATCTTATATGCCGGCAAATAAGGTACACCTCAACCCAGGCCCTTTGTCTGGTCTGTATTGTGAATTGGGGGACAAAAAAAAAAACAAAAACAAAAACCATTAAGCTGGGATATTAAGTGCTTAAGTCTGCATTTGTGTAAACATTGACTGTTGGTGGAAAGACTTAAGATCAAGAACATTGTCCTGAATTTGTATGACCATAAGATACTAATAGCATTGAGTCTTGAAATGATTTCATAATTGAGTGAGGATTTGCTTTCTCCATTAGAGCAATTGAGTAAGCTAAAACTATCAATATATATATATATATATATATATATATATATATATATATATATATATATTGGTTTTTGGGTCACACCTGGTAGCGATCAGAGGTTACTCCTAGCTCTATGCTCAGAAACAGCTCCTGGCAGGCTCAGGGGACCATATGGAATTCCAGGATTTGAGCCACCATCCTTCTGCGTGCAAGGCAAACACCTTACCTCCATGCTATCTCTCTGGCCCAACTATCAATATTTTAAGCCAAATTGACTTATTTCTCTTCCAAACTCTATATTATGTCTATCAAGTAATATAGGCTTGAAAATTGATATCCTGTGGTGCTAAAGTCATAGAAAGAGGAGAAGTATATACATGTTTTATTTTAAATTGTACAAAGGGGACTTTAAAAATATGTAACTGCTGTTTATACACTGGCTTCTTAGTGTTTATTAATCTGTTATTGTACACCTAATGGAATGAAACAATCTGGGAGTTGGCTTTCCTTGAGCAACCACCACATGGCTCAGCATCTGTGCCAAACATGGGAGCTCCTAATCTAGCCAGTGCCAAGAGGCTATCAGAATATATGATAGGAGGGTGGTCTAAGTGCCCCCAACTAAAGTGCCACTTGCTGCTGTTCCCATGAGCATGCTGAGTTTTATGCAGCAGATGGCAGCATGCACCCATTATTTCCAGTGGTGTCCTAGCCGAGGCCAAGCTGATGGTATTTAATAGCACTGAGATACAGACACTGGAATGGCGCTATGAATAGTTGACACCATTGTATTTTTTAACTTTGTGTTCTATATCTCCTCAACCACATATCTTTTTTTTTTTTTTTTTTTTTTTTTTGTGGTTTTTGGGTCACACCCGGCAGCGCTCAGGGGTTATTCCTGGCTCCATGCTCAGAAATTCTCCTGGCAGGCACGGGGGACCATATGGGACACCGGGATTCGAACTGATGACCTCCTGCATGAAAGGCAAACACCTTACCTCCATGCTATCTCTCCGGGCCCTCAACCACATATCTTAACTATCTTATTCTGTCATCATATCTTTATGGTGGGGGCAGATTTTGCACTTATTGCAAGCAATACTTGCATTTTACTTTTCCTCCAGCCGTCTAAAATTAGAGCAAATATATTGGTAATACAACTGCTTTTGCTCTAAGCTACAATCATGGCTTTTCATGTTACTTACCAGTGGTGTTTCTGGTTAAGAATCACAGCTATAAAATTGATTTCAGTTCATTACACTTCATTATTTGCCCATAAATTTTGCACACTATATTCTTGTATATTATTTCAAATAAAATGGAGAGAAAAAATCCTAACCCTAACGCATCCCAACAATGACCTGAAATTGATCCTAGCCCTGACCCTGATGACCGGATCCCAATCCTAACCATAACACTTGACTCTAACTCATGACCCTAACCTATGACCCTGACCATAACATCTAACCCTAATCCAACCTTAACCCTAACTCATCCTAACTCATCTAACCCTCTAATCCTAACCCTAACCTTGGTTCTAGCTATAACTCTCTAATCTCCTAACCCCAACCATAAAACTAACACTAAATCCTAACTACTCTAATTCTAAATTTAACAACCCTAACATTAATAACTCCAACCATTCCCCAATCCCAACCCTAACTCCTAACCTTAACCTCTAACCCTAACCCACCCATCTATACCTGACCCTAACCTGACACCAACCGCAATCCCAACCCAATCCTAACCACACCCTTGGCACTAACCCTTGACATTTGACCCTGATCCTGACCCTGGTCCATGACCATAACCCGAACCCAAAAACCCTAACCCTGATCCTTGACCCCTGACCCTTACTCTTGACCTAAGCCAACCCTAACCTTAACCCTAAGTCTAACCCAACCCTAACCATAACTATAACCATAACTTACTTGACCCTGACCCTAACCCAACTCTAACCTAACCCTAATGAAGGCAAAAATCTGTAATTCACCCACGCATGCCATACACAATAATACCAGCATTTCACAGCAAGCAAAAATGTTTTAATAATCACTTAAAAATAAAATGTAAACAAATATATGTAAACATCCCCACATGTGGATGACCATGAGCATCCTATGCAGTTTGCTACCAGATGCTGTATGCAACTGCATAGAAAATTAAAAGTATCAGGGGCTGGAGTGGGTTTTTATCTGAGGATTGGCCTTGCATTGCAGCCCCCATACACAAATTCCTGCCTTAGGAGTGAGCATGGCTCTCCTTTCCCGTTTCTCAAGCGAAGCTAATTCATTTTCACTGGGCTTTAAGGGCATGTCAGTGCAGATGAAGATGGGACACACATGCTTAGGAGGAAAGGAGCACCCACTTGTACCGAAGATCTCTGCCAGGCCGCTTTAGCCCCAGCTTTGCTGCACAGTGCGGCATCTCAGTTAGGTTCAAGTGCCGCTTCAGGCCTCAGAAACTTTTGAAGAGCACCCCTTCATGTACAGGACCACTCCCCATGGCCCCCCACCCCTGCAGTCAATCCAGTTTTCATGCTTTTGCACGGAATTTAAGAGCCATTTTTACTTTTCACTGTGGCCACTGTCTTTCCCAGACTGCATGAAACACGTCACCACTTCTAAACAAGTCCCTTTACCACATCTCGAAGGATTTCATCCAATGCCTTTCTTTCGGGGGACTTCCCTTCCTGGGGCTCTGGGGCCACAGAGGTTTTCAGGTCTCCTAGGGGCATCACACTTTTAGCTCTTTCAGTCTTTGCCCACGGACTGGCCACTTCACCCTCAGCATCATTTTCAAGGTTTCATAGGGTTCCAGATTCTCGGTTTTCATTTTCACCTACCCACTCATTTATGTTCTGTTTGTCTGCTTGCAATTCCATCAGTTTACTTGGCCTTCAGCTCCTCACACGGTCCAGCTGTCACACCATGTGTCTCCTGCTCTGCCACAACACCTGTTTCTGGGAGCTCACACACTGCTTGATGTTGACATGCTTTGTAGGGGTGAGACATCTTTATTTACATCTTTATTTACACTGACACACACAGTATGCTTTACTCACCTGACATCATACATGTTTTGCTCATCACTCAAACAAGTTGCGTTTGCATTATGCTTCTATATTCTTCTTTTTTTTTTTTAAGTTTTTGGGCCACACCCGGCAGTGCTCAGGGGTTACTCCTGGCTCTGCGCTCAAATATTGCTCCTGGTTAATGTCACCGGGTGTGCCCCACGCCCTGAAATCGCTCCTGGCAGGTTCAGGGAACCATATGGGATGCCGGAAATTAAACTCGGGTCTAAAGGGAAAGTGGAGCCAAAATAGGGGCCATAGAAGGGGTAAATGCGATGTGGCCGCTGCCCAAGAGGGCAGGGACGAGGAGCGGGTCACAATAGCAAACTGGGACAACATTCTCCACATATAAAAATAAATAAATAAATAAATAAACTTGCTTTCAAAACATCACATCTCAAATCAAACAGAAAAATAAATCTATCCTGGCCATCTGTCACCAATTAGGGAACCAAGAACAACTACTCCACACAAACTAACAACAACAAAACCCACAGAAGCCATTTCCACAAATGAATTTAACTTGCACCAAAAAAAAAAAAAAAAAAACCACATAAGTGATACACCAAAAAAAAAAAAAACACACACACAACAAACAAACCCACAAAAGTACAATAAAAATAGTGTCGCACACAAAGAAATTTAAGATAATTTGGGGCTGGAGAGATAGCATGGAGATAAGGCATTTGCCTTGCATGTAGAAGGACAGTGGTTTGAATCCTGGCATCCCATATGGTCCCTGGAGCCTGCCAGGAGCAATTTCTGAGCATAGAGCCAGGAGTAATCCTGAATGCTGCTAGGTGTGACCCAAAATCCAAATCAAAAAAAAAATTTGAAAGAAATTTAAGATAATTTAAGATAATAGCCATCTTTCACTTTTAGAACCATTATATATATTATATATAAACTATAACAAAAGGAATAATGCAATCGTTTTAGATACAGAGGAAGACAAAGAGATCCAAAAAAGTCTGCCATAGAGAAAAATTGGGCAGAGGGGTGGAGGAAAGTCACATATAAGAGGAAATAGAAAAATGGAGGGCAAAAATAAACCATGCTCACCATATGCCTGTTACCACATAAGAGGACAAAAATAGAAACCAGTGAATACTGTTCATATCTTAAGTAAAATATAACTTTCAAAAATAAGTGTAACATCGAAAACAATTCATGATTAAACATTAGTCATAAAACAATTACCACTTTCAAAATAGAGATCAAATCTTTACATCACAGGGGAGAATGTTGGCACACTACCCTGCCAGCCTCCATCACATGCTCAACAATCCATATAGGAGTAACCATGAGCATAGCCGACATTCAACAGAATATTTAATTTAAAAAATGACACACTTTACCAACAAGGCCTTCTGAAAGAATGCAATCTTTCACTACCTGGTAAAAATAAATTCAACAAAGGACTGCACACATGGCAGCCTGGAGAGGGACATCAAACATACTATGTGCAAAGTCAACTGGAAAGAACTTTAGAAATAACATTTTAATTAAAATTACATAAAGAAACATAAAGATAGCATACATAGAGACAAAGATATGAATCCATAGAACACTGTTATGTACTATGACAACCCTGGCAACATCACCTGAACAAAGACTTGAGCACAGCTCACCTATTTCTTTCTCACCAAATGGCCCCCACCATATCAATCCCATCTTGCACTTATCTTAACCTTCTCGCCAAAAGACATAACATGAAGTTTTGGATCAGAGAATCTCCTGTAGGACCTGGACCAAAGCATCAGAGTGAGCAGGTGAGAACAATCATCCCCTGTCTGAGGTCTCCTAACATCTTCATCCTGCCAAGACTTCATCTTCCCTTGGAGTAATATAAATTACTTCGGTTGTTATAGGCAAGGCTACTTTCTAAGTCCCTAAGGTCTATTTTATTGTGGATTATTCAAAATGTCAAGACATGGGTAACAGTTCTTTCCATTTTATGAATAAACAGTTCAACAGAAAAGGGAAGGGCCATCAAGCAAACTCATATTCTTGACTTATCAAAAAATTCTTTATCAAAGAATAGGGTGTCTCTACATTAGTGGTCCTCAAACTTTTTAAACAGTGGGCCACTTCACTGTCCCTCAGACCATTAGAGGGCCGGACTATAGTAAAAACAAAAACTATGAACAAATTCCTATGCACACTGCATATATCTTATTTTGAAGTGAAGAAACAAAACAGGAAAAATACAATATGTGGCTCGCAGGCCATAGTTTGAGGACTACTGCCACAGTTAAGACTTTTAAGAATTGCTTACCTAGAGCCGGAGAGATAGCATGGAGGTAGGGCTTTGCATTGCATGCAGAAGGACAGTGGTTCAAATCCCGGCATCCCATATGATCCCATATGGTCTCCTGAGCCTGCTAGGAGCAATTTCTGAGCATAGAGCCAGGAGTAAACACCTGCGTGCTGCTGGATGTGACCCAAAAACCAAAAAATAAAAAATAAAATAAAAAAAAAAATAGGGCCTGGAGAGATAGCACAGCGGTGTTTGCCTTGCAAGCAGCCGATCCAGGACCTAAGGTGGTTGGTTCGAATCCCAGTGTCCCATATGGTCCCCCGTGCCTGCCAGGAGCTATTTCTGAGCAGACAGCCAGGAGTAACCCCTGAGCACCGCCGGGTGTGGCCCAAAAACCAAAAAAAAAAATAAAATAAAATAAAAAAATAAATAAATAAAAGGATTGCATACCTAAAGGACCCTTCAAGTTTTAAACAATTCATTTATAAATATAAAGGATCAGAGACAAAGCACCAAGGTGAATGAATTTGCTTTCCAAGCTAAATGACCACAGTTTGAACAATGTGTAAGGAGCTCTGAGCAGAATGAGATGTGTGTGACAGAAACAAAAAATTGTCTTAAATTTGAATTCTTAATTAAATATAAATTGTAATGCATAATATTTCTAGCAATGGAGGAATATGAATTAGATGGTGGTTACTTTGGGGGTTATAGAATGAGTTTTAGGAGCTAGGGGATGAAGGCCCAGTCAAACCTCACACAATTTTGATTTCCTGAACATGGATAGATGAGGATGGCTCTAGTAAATGCTGCTGAGAGATATCTGTCCACACGGGGGCAGCAGTGAACCAGCAACCTAAGTCCATCCTTCCTGCACATCATCACTAGACCATAAAAGATCTAAGGAAGAGAATAGGCCAAGCACCTGCACTGCCAAAGCCATGCATTCTGCCTCTATCACCCAGAATCACCATTTTCCTGATAGCCCTGCTGCATCACTGAGCCTCTTACAATTCCTTTTGGGGACACTGATATGACCACGTTGCAGGAACACCAGTTTGGGGCTGATATCACCAGGGCTTTTTGGAGTGTGTATAGGCATACACACATATCTTCATACCCCCTTATCTTCCTTCTTCCAGGAGGCTTTGAAGCTGAGTATATGATCCTAAAAGTCATAGTAGCAGTAGTAGTTATTTGAATTTCTGGATAACTTCATTTGTTTGATGCTGTCATCCCTAAAGGAATATTACACTTTAACACAATGGACAGCTAACAAGAGCTTACTAAATCTGCTGTTGTATTAATGACTTCATTGGAGATTCAATAATTTTCACAAGTATGCTTGCTATTGTACTTTTTCTTTTTTTCATCTGTTCAATTTTATTTTTTCTATTTTTCAATAATCTTTTTCACTTTCCAGAAAACAAATGTATTATGATCAACTATGTAATGCTTTTTCTTTAACTAAATTAATTCATTAAAAAATTTTATTTTTTGATTTTTGTGCAACAACTGGTGGTGCTCAGGGGTAGCTTCTGACTCATGGGGTCATTCCAGGACCCTACAGGATGCCTAAGATGAAACCTGGGTTAGCTGCATGCAAGACAAATGCCCTACCAACCTATGCTATTGCTCCAGCACCATAATAAAAATGTTTAATTATAGGCACATGTTGGGCTCTACTTGCTGTAATCTGCCATAATCCAACCCCGGGAGAACTGGTCTGCAGCAGGGTTGCTGCACAAAATAAAACAAACCAAATATAAGAGTGAAAGATATGAGGCTGGAGCTGTGGAGCAAGGCGTAAGGCATCTGCCTTGCCCAAGCTAGCGTAGGACTGACCGTGGTTCAATATCCCGGCATCCCATGTGGTCCCCAAAGCCAGGAGTGATTTCTGAGTGCATAGCCAGGAGTAACCCCTGAGCATCACCGGGTGTGGCCCAAAAACCAAAAAAACTTTTTTTAGATCAGGGAGAAAGCTATAATCAAGGATAGAAATCTGTTCAATCTAACCCTAACACTAACCCAATCATGATTAAGGTCTTATTTTAAGAGGTGGTGTATTATTTAAATGAGAGGACCCCTTTTATGGCTGGCTTGTGCTGGACTGTAAGGGGTCTAGAATCAACCTTCATCACACCTCTACACTCAACAATCCACCATTTCCACCTATGCCTTCTGCTTTCAAAAGTGAATTATGCACCTTATCACAACCACTCGCACACCGATACATGCCCAACAAAACAAGTAAAGCACAAAAGCAAATACAACAAATAGTAACAACAACAAAACAAAAAACATAAATGTTATCTTTTCTTGCATCTAAATTATAATCAGAAACTCTTGCTCATGCCCTTCAGACATTTCACTTTCTGGCCTTGGGGGTCTTTGTAATTATTATAAGGAAGACATGACCAGGAATTACTGCAAGCTCAAAACAACAACAACAACAACAACAACAACAACAAAAAAACAGTCCTGAGGCCTTATGGACAGACATATATTAGTGCTGTATATCTAGACTTTGGGAACACTAACAGTTGCACCAAAACACCATGCTAAACAGAGACAGAGACACACCTCACAGCTTTCACCACTGAACTGGGATACTACTAAATCAATAACCAATGCTACAATCAACCACAGTTCCACAGTACAAATTCTCCATGCAATACCTCTTTCTTAATCAAGGTCTTACAGTCAATACATGTACTGCTTGAAAATTACAACACTTAAGACCGATTTCTTGTTTTTTGTGATATGTGCCACTCTTTGTGGTGTGAGATGATACTTCATTGTTGTTTTGATTAGCATCTCCCTGATAATTAGTGATGTGGAGCATTATTCATGTGTCTTTTGGCCAACTGTATTTCTTCTTTGACAAAGTATTCATTTCTTCTCCCCAATTTTTGATGGGATTAGATTTTTTTATGTGAAGTTCGGTCAATGCCTTGTATATTTTGGATATTAGCCCCTTATTTGATGGGTAGTGGGTAAATAATTTCTCCCAGTCAGTCGGTGGCTCTTGTATCCTGGGCACTACTTCCTTTGAGGTGAAGAAGCTTCTCAGCTTAATATATTCCGTCTGTTTATCTCTGTTTCCACTTGTTTGGAGAATGCTGTTTTCTCCTTAAAGATGCCTTTAATCTCAGTGTCATGGAATGTTTTACCTACATGTTGTTCTACATACTTTATGGTTTCAGGTTTGATGGAGATATCTATAATTCATTTGGATTTTACCTTCGAACGTTGTGTTAGCTGAGGGTCTGAGTTTGTTTTTGTGCAAGTAGCTAACCAGTTGTGCCAACACCACTTTTTGAAGAGACTTTCCTTGCTCCATTTAGGATTGATTTCTTGCCCCTTTATCAAAAATTAAGTGATTGTATGTCTGGGGAACATTCTCTGAGGACTCAATCCTATTCCACTGATCTGAGGAGGATCTGTCTTTATTCCAATACCATGCTGTTTTTATAACTATTGCTTTGTAGTACAGCTTAAAATTGGGGAAAGTAAAGCCTCCCATATTCTTTTTCCCAAGGATTGCTTTAGCTATTCGTGGATGTTTATTGTTCCAAATGAATTTCAGAAGTGTTTGATCCACTTCTTTGAAGAATGTCATGGGTATCTTTAGAGGGATCACATTAAATCTGTACAATGCTTTGGGGAGTATTGCCATTTTAATGATGTTAATTCTGCCAATCCATGAGCAGGGTATGTTTCCATTTCCACGTGTACTCTCTTATTTCTTGCAGCAGGGTTTTTAAGTTTTCTTTGTATAGGCCCTTCACGTCTGTAGTCAAGTTGACTCCAAGATATTTGAGTTTGTGTGGCACTAATGTGAATGGGGTTGTCTTCTTAATGTCCATTTCTTTTCTATCATTATTGGTGTATAAAAAGGCCATTGATTTCTGTGTTAATTTTTTAGCCTGCCACATTGCTATATGAATCTATTGTTTCTAGAAGTTTTTAGAGTCTTTAGGGTTTTCTAAATATAGTAACATGTCATCTGCAAACAGTGAGATCTTGACTTCTTCTTTTCCTATCTGGATGTCCTTGCCTAATCACTATAGCAATTACTTGCAGAACAAGAACAATCAGTTGGGGCCAGAGAGATAGCATGGAGGTAAGGCATTTACCTTTGATGCAGAAGGTCATCGGTTCGAATCCCTGCGTCCCATATGGTCCCCCGTGCCTGCCAGGAGCAATTTCTGAGCCTGGAGCCAGGAAAAACCCCTGAGCACTGCCGGGTGTGACCCCCCCCCCAAAAAAAAAAGAAAAAAAAAAGAACAATCAGTGCTGGTGGGGATGTGGAAAGGAGCTCTCATTCACTGCTGATGAGAATGCCATATAGTCCAGACTTTATGGAAAACAATATGGAGATTACTCAAAAAACTAGAAATTGAGCTCCCATATGATCCAGCTATACCACTCCTAGGGATATACCCTAGGAACACAAAAATACAATTCAAAAATCCCTTCCTCACACCTATATTCATTGCAGCACTATTTACAATAGCAAGACTCTGGAAACAACCAAGATGCTCTTCAGCAGATGAATGACTAAAGAAACTGTGGCACATATACACAATAGAATATTATGCAGTGTCAGGAGAGATCAAATCATGAAATTTTCCTATACATGGATGTACATGGAATCTATTATGCTGAGAAGAGTCAGAGGGAGAGAGATAGACACAGAACAGTATCACTCATCTATAGATTTTAAGAAAAATAAAAGACATTTTTGTAATAATTTCAGAGACAATAAAGATGAGGGCTAGAAGGTCCAGCTCATGATATGAAGCTCACCACAAGGAGTGCTGAGTGCAGTTAGAGAAATAACTACACTGACAACTAACATAACAATGTCAATGAATGAGGGAAGTAGAAAGCCTGTCTCAAATACAGGCGGGGGGGGGTGGGGGTGGGCAGGGGAGGGAGGGAGGAGATTTGGGGCATTGGTGATGGAAATGTTGCACTGGTGAAGGGGGGTGTTATTTATATGACAGAAACCCAACTACCATCATGTTTGTAATCAAATTGTATTAATAAAGATATTTTAAAAAATAAAAACACAAGCTGCTTGAAAAAAAAAAGACTGAGAATGAGGAAGTAAGGAGATTGAAAAAGGAAGCTCAGTTAAAAAATTGAGTGGTGGGCCGGAGAGATAGCATGGAGGTAAGGCGTTTGCCTTTCATGCAGGAGGTCATAGATTCGAATCCCGGCGTCCCATATGGTCCCCCGTGCCTGCCAGCAGCAATTTCTGAGCCTGGAGCCAGGAATAACCCCTGAGCACTGCCGGGTGTGACCCAAAAACCACAACAACAACAACAAAAATTGAGTGGCAATAAATAAATAAATAAATAAATTGAGTGGCATCATCCTGATTTCGATGGAGAAAATGCACAGAAAATCAGAATCTTTAACTACAGAAACTGGACGCCAACAACAGCTAATGTACGAAAAAATTTCACCGGGATCACAGAGAATGACTCCGATTAGACAACCTAGTATGCCTGGAGCTTAGAGTCGGTCTTATGCCAGAAAACTTCAGGGGTACAGAACCCTTCAGATCAATTTATCAATAAGTTCAGTATGGAAGGCAAAGAAATATGCTTGAAATACAGAAAATGAGAGTTATTCCAACCTGCTATCACTCCTTGCCCTCTTTGCATCTCTTCCCTCGGAGGAGGCATGAGAGAATACATTGAAACCAAGTGGGAAGAGTCATCTTTTTTGTTTTGTTTTGTTTTTTGGGTCACACCCGGCAGCGCTCAGGGGTTATTCCTGGCTCTATGCTCAGAAATCGCTCCTGGCAGGCTTGGGGGACCATGTGGGATGCCGGGATTCAAACCGATGACCTTCTGCATGAAAGGCAAATGCCTTACCTCTATGCTATCTCTCCAGTCCTGGAAGAGTCATCTTATGAATGATCTCATAAATTATTTGAAATATCAAAAAAAAAAAAGAGACTAATTTCAAAGTCACAGTGACAAAAATCTAGCACTGGAGACTCCCACTCAGATTTTAATAGTCATTATGTTTTGACCATTGGTTTGGTGTGGTATTCAAGATATTGCTCAGGGAACTTTCCTTTTTTCAGACTTTCTTTGAACATATATATTAGAATATGCTGTCAAATAATGTTCGAATTCTTTTTTTTTTTTTCGGGCCACACCCGGCGGTGCTCAGGGGTGACTCCTGGCTGTCTGCTCAGAAATAGCTCCTGGCAGGCACGGGGGGGGGGGGGGGGGCCTATGGGACACCGGGATTCGAACCAACCACCTTTGGTCCTGGATCGGCTGCTTGCAAGGCAAACGCCACTGTGCTATCTCTCCGAATGTTCTAATTCTTATCATCAATAAATACACAAAAGGCATTTGAGATGTTCTCTTCATTGCAGCAAAATTATAAATACCACGGATCTAGAGACAACCAAAGTAATTATGACAAAATACGAGAGGGACTGGAGCGATGGCGCAAGTGGTAAGGTGTCTGCTTTGCCTGCACTAACCTAGAACAGACAGTGGTTTGATCCCCCAGAGTCCCATATGGTCCCCCAAGCCAGGAGTAATTTCTGAGCGCATGGCCAGGAGTAACCCCTGAGCATCACCAGGTGTGGCCCCAAAAAAGAAAAAAAAAATGAGTGGAAAATAAAAATGAGGTACATCTAAACAATAGAATAATATACCGTTTTTAGGAAAAATTAGGTCACATTTTTGAAATTAAAAAAATTTTTAACCATCACTTCTCGGCTTTTTGGCTAAGATCAAGTGTAGTATCTGTTCTTATCAGTTTAATATCTGATACATCGTCTATCTGACGATATATTAAATGGATTTTTGGCAGTAGGAGAGAGAGAGAGAGAGAGAGAGAGAGAAAGAGAGAGCATGGAGGTAAGGCATTTGCCTTTCATGCTGAAGGATGGTGGTTCGAATCCCGGCATCCCATATGGTCCCCTGTGCCTGGCAGGGGCGATTTCTGAGCATAGAGCCAGGAGTAACCCCTGAGTGCTACTGGGTGTGACCCCCCCCCCAAATTTTAAGGGGGGGCCTGGGCAATAACACAGCAGTAGGGCATTTGTCTTGCACATGGCCAACCCAGGAGGAACCATGGTTCGAATCCTGGCATCCCATGTGATCCCCTGAGCCTGCCAGGGGTGATTTCTGAGTACAAAGCCATGAGTAACCCCTGAGTACTGCTGGGTGTGACCCAAAAACAAACAAACAAAAATTTTTTAAGTTGGAATAATACACCAAAATATCTATGGTTCTTTTTTTTTTTCTTGTTTTGAGGAGGGGAGGGAGGGAGAGGTAGGAGGGATGGGAGAAGAGAAGAAAAGAAGAGGTAAAAGGAGGGGACAAGAGAAGAAAAGAAGAGGGGAGGGGAGAAGAAAAGGAGAGGGGAGGGGAGAAAAAAGAAGGGGGGAGAGAGAGAGAGAGAGAGAGAGAGAGAGAGAGAGAGAAAGAGATTAGAGGATTGGCACAGCAACTAGCTGACCTCGACTGCATCCTCAACAACCCATAAAGGTCCAAAAAACACCAAAACAGGACTAAATTCTGTGTGCAAAACCTTGAGGAACCCATGGGCATTGCCAATATTTAACCAAAAATGTTAAACAAATTCACACTTTATAGCATAGGGCTTTAGAAAGTAATACGATGTTTAAGTACCTTTCACACTAGCTAAAAGAAAAATAGCTGATATGACGGTTTAACAGGCTGTAAACAAGGAACTGTAACCTCTGGCTGTAAAATACTTAATAAAGAATAAAACTGTAAAGGACAGAAAGGGGGCAGTTATTCCAAGGACTAGGGTTTGCATGCAAGAATACCATCCTCAGCATCATACAACCACAACAAGGTGTGGCAAAGACAGAAAAAAGTTCTCATAGCTCCTTGATCCCTCAAAATCACATGAATCTTCTGACATACAAAGTCAGTGTGGGGTGGGAAACCATGCTAAGGATGTGGAGCAAGGCACCCTCCCTTAGCCTGTACATGAGCTGTTTCCTTGAGCATCCAGGACCCAACTTCAGGGAAGTTGGAGGACCTCATGGAAGTCACAAACTGTGAGCATGAGACCTGTAGGGGTGCAAGTACTTCTGTGTCTTGTCCTATGCATAAAGAAGTGCTGTTGTCTGGGGTAGAATAAGCTAAGAACAAAACTGAGCAGTAGGACTTTTTTCCCAAAGGAGACTAAGGTGAGCAGCCAACTCCTGGATTTCTAGATGGGGCGAAGGACAGGGAAGGCACACAGTAGTAGGGAATCTAAGCAGTTTAAGTCCACTAGCTTCAAAATGACACTGTTGTTACATAGACACATGAGTTCTTTAAACAGACACAGGCAAATCATTTAGAGGGAAGGAAATATTTATTTTTCATTCATCTTTGGAGACACAGCTACCTTATTTTCCAGATAATTTTAGGAGCAAACTGATGAATACTTCCAGTTCACAATCTCAAACAAAGGTTCTGAGTGAGGCAATATGGCTGCTACTTTCATATAAATGAGGTTTTCTTTAAAAGGTAAAAGCCATTAGTCTAACTTCTGAAGGCAATAGACATGAGCCAGGCCTTAGACTTAGGAACATCCATATAAATCAGCCAGGCTTTAGACTTCATAACATAGTACTTGAGCATGGTAACAATCACAGAGCAAGAAGCGTCTATAGGTTCACCTATGGCATAACCATCATTCACTTTTACATGGTAGTATGAATAAGGTGGCATGTAGACTCTGCAGCAGTGATGCGGTGAGTATGCTGAAGAGGTCGGTGGCAAGCACAGTGCAGGGTCTCTCTCCAGGCTAAGGCTCAGCTCAGTCCTCTTCTCCTCCACAGAGCAGCAAGAGGGCTTTCTTATAGTCCCCAGATGTATCGCCCTGAAACCACAATGTCCTCTTTAAGCATCCAGATTCACAGAGACTGAACACTGGTAACAATTTTTATATGCAAGACTTCCCCAAGTAGGTGATCTCAGTCAGCAACCTGAGTGTTGTGCAGGGAGCCTCCTAGGATATTGCCTATTTAACTTTCTTTTGACTCTGACACTACCTAAGGTGGAAGTGGATTACCCCTCAGGTGTCAGAGCAATGAAAAAGCATCTACAACTAGACTCAAATCAAATTCTGACACTTTCCCGTCAGTGCAGGACCAAGTGTTGGTGATGCCACTCCTCCTTGGCTTTGCCTTTATTTGAACATCTAGAGAGGAGGGAGAAGCCAATGGTTCTAACGGCCCATGCCCTTCAGTACAGACATGCAGCACTAATATAGTTAAAACACCTATGAACTGAGGGGTTAGAAATGGAGCTCATTGGGGCCGGAGAGATAGTATGGAGGTAAGGCGTTTGCCTTTCATGCAGGAGGTCATCAGTTCGAATCCTGGCGTCCCATATGGTCCTCCGTGCCTGTCAGGAGCAATTTCCGAGCCTGGAGCCAGGAATAACCCCTGAGCACTGCCGGGTGTGACCCAAAAACCACAAAAAAAAAAAAAAAAAGAAAAGAAAAAAGAAAAAAGAAATGGAGCTCATTGATAGGACATGTGCTTTACATGTAGGACTTCCTGGATTCCACCTACAGTGTCAAGGAATAGAAATCATAAATTACTTGACTCAAGATCCTGATTGGTGCATGGCCTATATTCCTCTGTGAAAGGAAGGGGGAGGGGAAGGAGAAGATAGTTCTCCTATCTGAACATGATTAACCTGTTCAAGAAAGTAGACCCCAGGCCTCATTTCAAACAGACTAACATCAGAGGAACTGCCAGAGACAGTTAAGTCTGGATTATGTAATTGAGCCACAGAGTGCATTTGAGATATCCCCTAATATAGTCATAGTCTTGCTTTGTAACTGCAGAATGGACTCCAAATATGCTCATGTTTCTTAAAATGCTCTCAACTTTGATTTGGTTTACAGAGGACATGGGAATTTCAGCCTCGGTACCTTGCTGCCTGATACAGATGCTACTCCAACATCAGGTATCATGTAAATTGAAGACCTTACTTTATCTGGGTCCCAGTTTTCAAGCAGGACATTTTCTACTTAATATGCTTAATATTAAGCATGCTTAATAAACCTGAGCTGTTTTTTTTTTCCCCTGGTATGCGTCAGTGCTGACTTCTTCAATGACGAAGCGTCTTTATTTGTTAACGTGAAAGACCACACTCCTAACTATGTACTTAGGTATCATACCTGGGATGATTGTGGGACCCTATGTGGTGCCAGGGAGTAAACATGAGTCAAATCCATGCAAGGCAAAGGCATTACCTATTGTACTATCTCTCTGGCCCTTTGCCCCTATTTTCAAAAGGACAAAAGTGGTAATATTCAGGTTACAGACTGAGTCCCAATAGAAACCAATGGATTCTCCCTCCTAGACCATGAACTGAAACTAGACAATTAAAGAAAAGAAGAACTAATGAACAGCAAAGGATGAACTAATAAACAGAGCTAGAATTGAAAATAGAGGAAAGAACAAATCCACATTATTTTAAAGGCCTGCTAAAGGACCTGTCAAGTTGTCCATTCCTGCTGAGACTGGAGATAAGTTCAACAAAAACGGGGCCGGGCGGTGGCGCTAAAGGTAAGGTGCCTGCCTTGCCTGCGCTAGCTTTGGACGGACCGCGGTTCGATCCCCCGGTGTCCCATATGGTCCCCCAAGCCAGGAGCAACTTCTGAGCACATAGCCAGGAGTAACCCCTGAGCGTTACCGGGTGTGGTCCAAAAAAAAAAAAAAAAAAAAAAAAGTTCAACAAAAACCTGCCTTTTAATTGAAAGCTCTTGGCCATCACTCAGGACCTGGGCCAAGTCCCTGAAACAGTTGTCATCAAACTCCTGACATTTATGGAAGTGTTGGTTCTCTCAGCTATAACATGAATGCTATATTAGTCTGCAGTGGATTTCAAAACATCATTGACAGAAAAGTTCTATTACCTTAATCATGGAGTAAAGAGAGGTGGCAAAATTCTTCCTAAATTCTTTTCTGATGTTAAACAGGTCAATCTCACTCCTGGAAACTACAACTCTGATGAGGGTATGATCATCGGTTCCAGCACCCTTTAATAAAAGAAAAATAAATAAAAAGGAAAGAGAAGTACATTGTTAAAAATTATCAGAACCTGCATGAAAATTCACTGAACTGGGTTGAATCACCAAGCACATACACTGTAAAAATTAAAATGACATGTTTTAAGGAGGAAAACACTAATTCAGAGTCTTTCTCTAAAAAAATATTGTCATTCGAAAAAGAGAATAACTAGAGAGATTCATTAATTAGACAAGCCAAAATGCACACTTACTTTCATAGCGTAGTAAAGTGTTTCTGCCAGATAGGCAGGAATGCTTCGAATTGATTTCACTAAGAAAATAAAAAGGCAATAAAATAAAATAAAATGGTTACATGCTATTTTGACATTAAAAGAATCAAATAATTATCAATCAGAAGTTATTTTATTTACTTATTTTAATTCTATTTTTATAAGGCAAGAAAATAAGTAAGATATATTCAAAAGAATATAAACATGACACAGCATCAGATATAACATGTATATGTCCTTAAGATGTTTTCTCATAATAATATTTTTCTAGAAAAATAATAGCACTAGTCTGAGAGTTAACTCAGAGATTAATCCCAGCAAGACTGTGCCTTCAGTATTGGTATAATAGCCCACATCTGTGATGCTGAAGGATCAGACAGACTCAAGTGAAGGCATTGAGAAGTCAGAGAGTGGGGCAGGTGAGATAGCACAGCAGTAAGGCATTTGCCTTACATGCAGAAGGACGGTGGTTCGAATCCCGGCATTCCATATGAGCCTGATGGGGGGTGATTTCTGAGTGTGGAACCAGGAGGAACCCCTGAGTGTTGCTGGGTGTGACCCCCCCCAAAAAAAAAAACAAAAACAAACACAGAGTAGAGGGTGGAAAAGGAAAGTGATACTAAAAATATGAGCATAGCTCCAGAGGGTGTGTGTGTGTGTGTGTGTGTATGTATGTGTGTGTGTGTGTGTGTGTGTGTGTGTGTGTGTGTGTGTGTGTGTGTGTGTGTTTCTCCAGGGATCAGATTCAGGGTGGGAAAGGAAAGTGATATCAAGCAGGGCTGTGGAAATGGAGTGGAGCCCAACTCCACAGCCCTGCATTAAAGGCTTGCAATCCATCACTGAGTTATATCTCAAAAATATTTATAATCAACTGCTTACTATTTCCATAGAATTAGCTGACCTTATGGATTCGGAGAGATGATACAGTGGGTAAATATTGCCTTGTTTGTTGATAACTCGGGGCTTAAACTATGGCATTAAGTATGGATCCATGTGTAACCCCTGAGTACCATCAGGTGTGGCCAAAAAATAAAAAATAAAAATACCAAACACACAAAAAAGAATCAGTTGATCTCGTCATTTAGCATTTTCATTGGATTAGATAAATTGGAAATTACGTATTTCCTGTGTCCAAACAAACTTCAAGAGCTATTTTAAGGGCCCGGAGAGATAGCACAGCGGCCTTTGCTTTGCAAGCAGCCGATCCAGGACCAAAGGTGGTTGGTTCGAATCCCGGTGTCCCATATGGTCCCCCGTGCCTGCCAGGAGCTATTTCTGAGCAGACAGCCAGGAGTAACCCCTGAGCACAGCCGGGTGTGACCCAAAAACTAAAAAAAAAAAAAAAAAAAGAGCTATTTTAAGGGCACAGACATGCAAAACATGCAGGCGGGAAACCCAGATTTCATCTCTGATACCATATTGTCCCCTGATAACCATTAGAAGCAACCCCTAAGCTCACAGTCCTAAGGATGACTGGGCACAATAACAAAAATCAGGTCAACTTTTTATTGTCATGGAAAACAGTGATTTCTTAGAGATACCCACAGTGAATCATGGAAATATTATATGCATTGTAAGATGACCTACCGACAGCAAGAAGAAGTTGCTCTAGATTACCAGAGGTCTCTCGGTCAATGGTTTCCTCAATCTGGAATCCTGATATGGTCATGTATTTGTCAAACACTAAAAAACAGAAACGTGTTGCTTATCATAAAAGGGTCACTCTTGAAAAAAAGATGATATTTGAACTATATTATATCATGTCAAATGCAAACCTCTTGTTTTTTCAACCTGGAAGAACCATGACCTTTACAGACGTCAATGCATTGATCTGACAACCCCTTGACAAGGGGCCAAAACTGCTCTTTCTTCACTGACTTCCCAATCTCTCCTGACTAGTCATCATCAGGGAGACAAAAAAGTGAGTTTGATGAAGAGAATGCTGAAAAATCTTTTTTTCCTTTTAAAACAGCATTGTTTTATGTATTTGTATGTATTTGCCCTTTTTTCCTTTGAGCTACAAAAAAAAACACAAAAACCTGATATCATAAGGACAATGGCAGACATTCTGAATGGGTCAAGAAGGTACCAAGCAAGAGCAATATACAGACGGATGAAGTGCAGTGGAGTAGAAAGTATCTGTATTTTCTAGTATAAATACTGTCAAATTAGCCAAGGGGCCCTACTTACACAAAGTATGATTTTTATTTCAATATTTAATCTTTCGAATTTGGAGGACACAAAAATATGCAAAGCTCACAGATGAACTCTTTCGTAGCTCAGAAAACCATATATGTGATGCTGGGAATGGGGCAGAGTCAGCTGGCCAAAGTATATGTATACCAGGTAACTGCTAGTGCATTAGATGGCAAATTACCTCCTCAGGCCCAAAAATATATTTTAAATATATTTGTAAGACCTTAGTCACTTACACTGAGCTCATAACCACACTACAAGAGCAGAGACCTTGGTTGCTACTATCTCAGGAGATTTTGAACAGAGACACAGCTGGAATTGTCTCAGGAGATATTGAACAGAGACACAGCTGGAATAGGATAACAAAGTAATACACTCTTCACTCTCAGTGGATGGGACAGACCAGGAGAGAATTCTGGTTTCTTGGCTCAAAGGCAAGAATACTGTCTCTCTGTAACATTTTCTCACTTACCCCTTCTCAAGTGAGACACACTTCGTGTTCCAAAGATGGTGATAAATTTTTCTTCATCAGTTCCCCATTTCAGCTCTCCAGCTTGAAACAGAGCCTGTGAAAATTCAGCCTTAATTAATATACTGTTCTGGCATCTCATTTCCACTTTCTTAAGGATACTTAAGGACAATTCCCTACTCTGAAACTCTGCTCCTTGAGTTGGAGCTTTCCCTTGAACATGGTGCCACAGAGGTGGCATGAATTGGGACAACTGAGGAGAGCAATGATTCAAGGCTAGAGGTTCCCCACACACCTATAATCACTCCAGGTCCCAGAGGAACAGTGGTGTGGTAGCAGAAAGATTCTAACCCTCTTTGTGGACAAAGTCTCCAGATTGCATTTTCTATTTTGCTAGCTCAGAGCATGGTCACTAGACTAGGGAGTAAAAAAAAATCTACATTTTCTCAATGGCAAACAGGATTTAACCAAAGTTAACAATGAAGTTTGAATAGGCCATAAAAATGGTTCAAGGCACACATGCTTTGGAATCACAACTTTGATTCCTAGAGTCATAGGATCCCCTAAACAAGCCAAAGATAACCCCTAAGCAATGTCTCTAGCTAGGAGTAGCCTCTGAGCATAACAAGGTGTGAATCATTCCCTTAAAAGAAAGTTCACATTTCTATAAAAAAAAAAATCACAATGAAATTTTTTTAGTTTCAGGTTTTTAAAGATAATGTGATGCCTGATTTTTAATCCAGGGACCCATCATGCAAAGCATTCCAAACCACTGACCTAGTTCTATAGCAATGAAATGTGTGTGTGTGTGTGTGTGTGTGTGTGTGTGTGTGTGTGTGTGTGTATGTATTTTTTTGGGGGTCACACCCAGCAGCGCTCAGGGGCCACTCCTAGCTCTATGCTCAGAAATCGCTCCTGGCAGCCCCGGGGGGACCATATAAGATGCTGGGATTCGAACCACCATCCTTCAGCATACAAGGCAAACACCCTACCTCCATGCTATCTCTCCGACCCACAAAAATAATTTTTTTGAAATTTGGGCTACACAGGGCTGTATACAGGGACAAGTCCTAGCTTTGCACTGAGGAATCATCAGACTCAGGGAATCATACTCTGGTTTCCAGCAATAGATTATTTATTTTGTTTGGTTTTGTTGGAGTAACTGGTTTTCAGGATAATTCTTTGCTTGTGCTTGTCACATATGATCTGAAACTACCTCTGGATTAGTCCCCTACCCCTACCCTAACTGTTCTCCACCATGGGGATGGTCCTTCTCAATAAAGAAATCTAGGGTTCCAGGGAGAAGCCATTTGTGGTTTTGGTTTCAGTTTTCCAAAACTAGTCTATCTGCCTGTTGTTATCTTTTGCTACTGAGTGGAAAGCTTGTGGTAGAATTTTCCTAAACCTGTTTTATTCTCTTAAACCTTAAGTAAATTAATTGCTATATTGTTATTGTTTCAAGATCCTTGTTACCCAATCCCAAGGGATTGGGAGACGAGGCTTTCACTACAGATTTGGGGCCCACATCCATCTGTTCTTGGAACTTAGTCCTGATCCTGTGATTAGGGATCACTCCAATGAGATACCAGGAATGAAATTGGGATTGGACACATGAAAAACAATGTAACCCCTGTACTCTAACCACCCCCTTACATTTACTTTTTAACATGAAAAGTGAACATATGTTTGCTGGTGTTCAGAGAAGTGCTTAACAAGTTAAGTTAGGTACAATATCATCATTAAACCAGAGACCACTAATTGATACATGGACAACTTACTAAAACTCAAAGAATTACTTCTAGATGTCCATACATGTACATCTTGTTGGATTATACTTCACAGATACTGTATTATTACAAATAGAAAGTGTGGATAGCCCTACAATTAGCAAATTTTATCAGTGTCATTTTGTAAGGTTGTACATTATATATATATATATATATATTATATATATATATATATATATATATATATATATATATATATAAAATGGTACAACAACTAGAGAACTCACCATGCATATAGCAAACTCAAGCTCAATCCCCCCAGCACACCACGAGGTCTCTAAAGTCTGGCCAGGATATAGTCTCTAAACTAGGGGTCTCAAACTCAATTTACCTGGGGGCCGCAGGAGGCAAAGTCAGGGTGAGGAAGGCCGCATAAGGGATTTCTCTTACCAAATATTCGCAATAAAAAATCACATTAGTAAGAAAAAAATCGCAAAAAATCGCATTAAACATTTGCATACCCCAAACGGAACTGCTTGGGGTATGCAAATGTTTAATGCGATTTTTTCTTACTAATGCGATTTTTATTGTGAATAATCGCGAATACTGCGATATCTGAAGGCCGACCGTGGGCCACAAAATGTTGTACAGAGGGCCGCAAACGGCCCGCAGGCCGCGAGTTTGAGACCCCTACCCTAAACCAAAAGCCAGGAAGAAGGAGGG
This sequence comes from Suncus etruscus, assembly GCF_024139225.1. NCBI lineage: Eukaryota > Metazoa > Chordata > Mammalia > Eulipotyphla > Soricidae > Suncus > Suncus etruscus. Next base: position 129,270,064 of record NC_064850.1, on the reverse strand, counting down.
AGGGGGGAGGGAGGGAGGGAGGGAGGGAGAGAGAGAGAGAGAGAGAGAGAGAGAGAGAGAGAGAGAGAGAGAGAGAGTGCTCTACATATTTTTTGGTTTGATTTTGGATCACAAGCAATGGCTATGGAGAAATAAAGTGGTGTAGAGACTAAGGCTCCATCACACACAGAAAACATTCCAAACCGTTGAGTATCCTTCCTACCAAGCAATAACATTCACATGTTTTGTTCATATTCACCTGTATTCATCCTTTGTTTACTATCATTTCTTTCTTTCATTATGCTGGACATCTACTCAGGGGTTCATAGCCCTTGAAGCTAGCCAGGATCCTTTGTTTCAATGTGGGCCCCAAATCTCTGCAGAGGAGGCTTTAAAGTGGATCTTTCCCAAGTGGGTAAAAATTCCCCAGGGGCCAGTGGGACGGGAAGGGAGGACAGTAAGTAGCGTTGAGTGCAATTGGGAGAGACTCTGGCGATTCACTTAAAGGTGGTAGATTTCCAAGGGCATACCATCTCCTTCCCTCAAAGTTCAATATTCTCTCCAGAAAAAAGTTTAAAACAAAGATCTTCTGTAGAAAGAAGTAAAATCAATTTAACACATTAAAAATGCAAAGAGTTAGGACTGGAGAGATAGTTTAGAAGTAAGGTGCTTGCCTAAGACTGTAGCCTACCTGGACTGACACCTGGCATCCATATGATACCCTAAATACAGTCAGAAGTTAAGTACAGAGCCAGGAGTAAATCCTGAGCATTTCCAGGTATGACACAAAACAACAACAATAATAAAAAATTAGAGGTGGAGGAGATGACTCAAATGACTGGAGCATATGCTTTGAATTCCTGGCACTACATGGTCCCCTGAATACCACCAGTAAGTGACAAAAAAAGAATCAATAAATAGGGCTGGAGCACTAGGACAGAGGGTAGGGCACTTACCTTGCACGTGACAGACCCAGGTTTGTTCCCCAGCACCCAATAAGACCACCCAAGTATGCCAGGATTGATCCCTGAGTGCAGAACTAGGGGTAAGCCCTGAGTACCACTGGGTGTGGCCAAATAAACATAAATAAATAAGAAAAAAGGGAAGAAAGGGAAATTAATTATCTATAAAATGCACAATTCTCAGGTACATGAATCACTGAGACTTATAAAACCTATGAAAGAACAGAAACCCGGGGCCAGAGAGATAGCATGGAGCTAAGGCATTTGCCTTTCATACAGAAGGTCATTGGTTCGAATCCCATATGGTCCCCTGAGCCTGCCAGGAGCAATTTCTGAGTGTGGAGCCAGGAGTAACCCCTGAGTAGTGCCAGTGTGACCCAAAAATCAAAAAAAAAAAAAAAAAAAAAAAAGAACAGAAACCCTCTTAAACACCAGGTATACATTGAAGAAAAATTTCTCAAAAGCTTGTAAAAGGGCGGGGCTGGAGAGATAGCATGGAAGTAGGCTGTTTGCTTTGCATGCAGATGGATGGTGGTTCGAATCCTGGTATACCATATGGTCCCCCGAGCCTGCCAGGAGCGCTTTCTGAGCGTAGAGTCAGGAGTAACCCCTGAGCGCTGCTGGGGTTAAAAACAAAAACAAACAAACAAACAAACAAAAAAGCTTATAAAAGGGCTCTTGAACCACCTGAGATTAATCTCAGTTAAGAAATGTAAGATTACGGGGCCGGAGAGATAGCACAGCGGCGTTTGCCTTGCAAGCAGCCGATCCAGGACCAAAGGTGGTTGGTTCGAATCCAGGTGCCCCATAAGGTCCCCTGTGCCTGCCAGGAGCTATTTCTGAGCAGACAGCCAGGAGTAACTCCTGAGCAATGCCGGGTGTGGCCCAAAAACCAAAAACCAAAAAAAAAAAAGGAAATGTAAGATTACAAGCCAGACATAGTACAGCGGATAGGGCACTTGCCCTGCTTACAACTGACCTGGATTCAATACCCCACATCCTATAGGGTACCCCTACCCAGCACTACCAGGAATGATTCCTGCTGAGTGTAGCCCAGAAAATAGAAAAAAGCAAACAATAACAACAAAAAGAATAGCACATATCCTCTAAGGGGACAGGAGAGACAGTACAGCAGGTAAGGTGTTTGTTACATAGGCAAACACCCTCAGAGATTAAGAAATACAGACTCCTGGGCCCCACCCAGAACTATGGCACAGCATATGCATGGTCATGTCTGACAAGTATTGGTCCAGTTACTGCTCAGAACAATCTGTAAGAACAAGGCGAGCTGTTCTCCTTCCCACTCAGAAGAGATAACAACATTAGAGCCTGCATTTGAGTCCCATCACACTGAAAAGTCTGCTCTCTCAGTTCACTGACTGCATGAGCACACACACACACACACACACACACACACTGCACACCTAATGTCATCAGAATCCGCTGGAGTGACTCCAATCTCCTTCTACCTCACCTCGTGAAAGCACTTGGAATGCCTCTCAAGACAAACACTACTTCCTGAGGCCACAGATTATTAAAGTCTGGAAAACAATGTTACTGCTGTTAGAGATAGGCTCCTGACACCTGCAAATAGGATCTGTAGGAGGAGTGACATGAGTTGGGTGCTCATATCTCCAAACTGATGCCTAATGAGAGAGAAAGTGCTCTGAGTGAAAGAGACTCACCAGGAACCCACTCTGGTCCTGCGTGTTTCCTAATCCCTTTGTTCTTCTTGGAAAAAGGAACATTTACCCCTGGACTTTAGAATTAGAATGCCTACCCTGCCCTTAGAAGATCCCTGAGAGGTCTGCAGAGACATGTCCCAAGACCAAACGAGTGCCTCTGACTGCATTAAGAGCTTCAAGGAGACAATCATACAGCAATGACAAGTCAGAAAGCTGAAGGTACTTCAGCCTTTCCCCTCAGAGGGACACCTGACATACACTTGTAGGGGGTCATGAGAAGAAGCAAGAATGGAGACTGACTTAGGAAATAAATTGGCTGAAGTGAGGGAGGTAGGAGGGTAGTTGCTAGAAGCTGGAAGTATAAGAAAAAAATTTTAAAAAGAGGTTTTGGGGACAGCTTTAGGAGTCTGGGGTGTTTGCTGAGGCTGGAGGGAAGGAAACACAGAAGTTTAAAGGTTTTCAATAACACCATTAGACAGAGTGGAGAGAAAGAACAGTAGGGAGGGCTCTTGCCTTGCAAGTGGTGACCCAAGTTCAGTCCCCAGCATCCCATATGATTGCCTAAGCACAAAGAAGTGATCCCCAAGCACAGAGCAAGGAGTAAGCCCTGAGCATTGCCAGATGTGGCCAAACTGAATTTAAAAAATAGCAGCATCACATACAAGGTTTGCATTTTGTACAGGTTAATGAAGCACTAGTCCAATGCTGCAGACAGCCAACAAGTAAACACTCTTTACCTTCCTTTACCTATAAAAAGTCGAATAATCAGGCACACCAAAACGAAATCTATACCAGGTAAACAGGTTTTGATCATTGGTGGGCTGAGTTCAAACAGCAAGGAAGTGTTTGAGAACATCAGGAGACAGAAAAACAAGGAGGTTAGACTCCGTAAGAATCACCCTCCCTTTTAACTCCCATCTCTATATAGGTGTTCCAGAAAAGGTCCTAGAACTCCTGTTCCTAGAAGGGCCTTTGTGAGGAAGTTTGGAGTTGAAGACCATCCCATGGGTTTCCTGAGGAACAGTTTTTGGGAGAGTGCCCTCCCGAGAGGTGTTTCCCAAGGAAATCCTTTTAAAGTTTGCAGTCCCCACCCTGGAGTTTGGGGTTTCTCATGAGGTCTCTCAGGTTCTACTGCTGGCTTGTCAAAACCCACTGGTGAGTAAAACCTCTTTGTTTTCCCGTCAGAAACTTTGTTATGATCAAGTGCACTTCTGGTATAGCACATTCCCTCTTTAGTGAGGCAAAGGAATGAGAGCATTCTGGGCCACTAGGAAGTTGATCCACCCTAAAGAACAGTACTGCTTTCTGCTTTTACATTAGCAAGGTCCAACCACAATTTTCAGAAAGGACAATTAAGCTGTGGGAGTGAACATCGCTCTTCCTTATTCAATGATTGAGGACTAAGGATTAAGAATTGTGTAGTGATAGCATGAGAGATTGTACAAGGGTTGGGTTTTGAAGTATTTGCCTCACACAGGGATACTTCTGGTTCTATCCCCATAATCATATGGTCCCCCAAGCAAAGCCAGGAATATGCCTGAGCACCTTAAGCATGTCTTAAAAACCAAAACCAAACAAAATCAAGTAACTATGGGCCTAAATAAGGGCCTGAGACAGCCCTAAAAGTTGAGCACATGCTTTGCATGAGGGAAGTCCAGTTCAATCTCTATCCCACCTGGTTCCCCAAGAACCACCAAAAGCAACCACTAGTATCACAGGATATGGTCCAAAAACAAACCAAAAAGTCAAGCATGCTAGTTACTACTTACCTGAGCATCTTGTTCAACCAGAGCTTCATCAATTCCAGTATCAGGGTCTCTATTGGCCTAAGAGAGATAAAATGTTATACAGCATTTCCATTCATAGGGAGAAATTATTACATTTGACGGTTATTTACATATGGCATTGTTATATATTTCCTAATTCTATGAAAAACAATAAAAGAATAGTGACATTCAAAAATAACTGATAAGTTAGCCACTAAGAGTTAGATGATGGACCAGAGTGGGAGCAATAGCACGGTGGGTAGAGCACTTGCCTTGCTCAAGATTTGCCTGGGTTCAATCCTCAGCACCCCTTATGGTCCCTTAAATAGTGATTAAGCCCTGAGTATCACTGAGTGTGAACAAAAATAAATAAGTAAATAAATAAATAAATAATAGTAGTTTTTAATGAGTTTAGGTCAGGGGCCAGAGAGATCACACAATGGGTAGGACTTTTGCCTTGCTTGGGGGTGAGCAAGGGTTTTAATTCCCTGCATCCCGTATGGTTTCCTGGACCAGCCACAAATAGTTCCTGAGTGCAGAGCCATAAGTAACCCTTGAGCAGCACTAGGTATGACCCCAAAACAAAACAAACAAAAAAACTCCAAAGAGTTTAGGTCAGATAGTATAAGGCACAGATGCAGGCACCCTAAAATCAATTTCAAATATAAGAAATTATCAAAAGAATTTTAAGTTGCCTTACTTAATGCTGATTACACAAGACTGACGTGGGGCTTTTGTTTTTTTGATTTGGCTTTTGGGCCACACTGAGCAGTGCTCTCAGGTTTACTTCCGACTCTGTTTAAGAAATACTCTTGGCAGTGCTCAGGGGACCATATGGGGTGCCAGGAATATAAGGCAACTACCCTTTCCTGGCTTCAGGCTTTTTAATGAAATTGTAATTAATTTCCAACTGATACCTGCAGAAGAACCACCAACATCCTCTGGTAGTAACCCGAAGTATCCCCCACCACATCATCTTCCAGGCTTGAGCCATATTCTGAAACAAAATAATCAAATTAACGTAAGCCTTCCTTCATAGAGAAATAATCCTTCCCTATTACTTAAGTGGAAGTAACATCAAGGAAGAAAGATTTGATTACCACAAATGTTCATTCTCTACTCCAGCTCTACTATCCTGGAAACTATAAGCAAATTATTCACATAGCAAAATGAAAACAAATTAAAGCCTCAAAAAGCAGCAATCAGTCCTAATTTATGACTCAGCCATTCAGAACCACTATCAACAAATACATTTACTCATCTACGCATACCTGTTTATTCTAGAACACCTCTAAAATACTTCAACCATAATTTAACATTCAGGTTTGCTATCTTTTTAATATACTTTATTATTGTTTTCCAAAGATCTATAATCATCCATTTTCTGAAAATATTAATTAGACATGATCATTCCTTCCTGCTAAGGTGATACTTTTCCTCTGAACAAATCAAGTTAGCTTTGAGAGGCAGCAGTTAAAGATTTTAAAATATGTCCTTTTCCGGGCCCGGAGAGATAGCACAGCAGCGTTTGCCTTGCAAGCAGCCGATCCAGGACCAAAGGTGGTTGGTTCGAATCCCGGTGTCCCATATGGTCCCCTGTGCCTGCCAGGAGCTATTTCTGAGCAGACAGCCAGGAGTAACCCCTGAGCACTGCCGGGTGTGACCCAAAAACTAAAAAAAAAAAAAAAAAATGTCCTTTTCCACTTTTTGCAAATATTCAACAGAAGTCAACAGGAAAGAGAAAAATCAAATCTAAAAGAGTCTAAAGCCTTTCCTCCAACTCTAAAACAGCTACTACTAGGGTCTAATAAACAGCTCAATGAGCTGAGTGCATGTGCATATTCTGCACGTAGGAGGCCTGGGATTTATTCACAGTCCCCTAAGTTCATCCAACAGATCCCAAGCAATGAAAAATGAACATCTAGGGGCCTGGAGAGATAGCACAGCAGCGTTTGCCTTGCAAGCAGCCGATCCAGGACCAAAGGTGGTTGGTTCGAATCCCGGTGTCCCATATGGTCCCCGTGCCTGCCAGGAGCTATTTCTGAGCAGACAGCCAGGAGCAACCCCTGAGCACAGCCGGTGTGACCCAAAAACTAAAAAAAAAAAAAAATGTCCTTTTCCACTTCTTGCAAATATTCAACAGAAGTCAACAGGAAAGAGAAAAATCAAATCTAAAAGAGTCTAAAGCCTTTCCTCCAACTCTAAAACAGCTACTACTAGGGTCTAATAAACAGCTCAATGAGCTGAGTGCATGTGCATATTCTGCACGTAGGAGGCCTGGGATTTATTCACAGTCCCCTAAGTTCATCCAACAGATCCCAAGCAATGAAAAATGAACATCTAGGGGCCTGGAGAGATAGCACAGCAGCGTTTGCCTTGCAAGCAGCTGATCCAGGACCAAAGGTGGTTGGTTCGAATCCCGGTGTCCCATATGGTCCCCGTGCCTGCCAGGAGCTATTTCTGAGCAGACAGCCAGGAGTAACCCCTGAGCACCGCTGGGTGTGGCCCAAAAACCCAAAAAAAAAAAAAAAAAAAGAACATCTATCAGCACTGCTAGATGTGGCCAATAAATAATTTAACTGCTACTGAAGGGAAGAAAATGTTTCTCTAGAGCATTTAAATATTTTATCGTTATTTGAAAGCAAGCACATTTTAAAAGCCTAAAATTTCTATTTTAAGAGGTCAAAAATATTTGTTTATTTCAATGAGTTACTAAGAATCAAAAGCCGAACAGAATATTCAATTCCTTCCTCTAATAGCACTTATTAAATTCCTTTGAGTATTTCTCCTTTCCCTGATTTGTCCCTCAACCCATCTAGAATGAAATATATCTAGTTTATCTCCTTGACACACCCAATTACCTAATCAATCTATTTTCTCTTTGTTTGGAGGGATACCACACCCAATTGTACTCAGGGTCTATTCCTGGTTCTGTGCTCAGAGACCACTCCTGGTGGTGCTTCTGGGACAGAACCACATGCTGTGCCAGGAAATGAACCTGGGTCAGTCACATACATGACAAGTGCTTTAACCCTGTCCTATCTCTCTAGCCCCATCTAATCAGCTCTAAACTAAGGTCTCGGTCCTCCCTCAACTGACCATTCTATCTTCCACTGCCCATAAAGGGACTTCCCATTCCTTTATCATGTCAAAATTTTTAATCCAGGGGCCGGAGAAATAGCATGGAGGTAGGGTGTTTGCCTTGCATGCAGAAGGACAGTGGTTCAAATTCCAGCATCCCATAGGGTCCCCAGAGTCTGCCAGGAGCTATTTCTGAGCATAGAGCCAGGAGTAACCCCTGAGCGCTGCCAGGTGTGATCCAAAAATAAAATTTTTTTTTAATCCAGTTTTGCAAAAATATAACTTTGCCTATTCCATTTTTCTCCCTCAGTGGCTGTACATATATCTTCTACCAAGTTCTCTCTATTGTTTCAATATACTCTTCTGGGTTCCATCTCTATGCCATTGCACCAAAACTAAAATAAAAAAATAGCCTTTTTTCAGGAACAAAATCTACCTTGTCTTGAAATCCAGTTCAGTGTTGAATGGCACCATTAATTGTCCCTCAAATCCAGAGCCATTAAGACCTCTCTCCTTTCAATACTATTGGCGGGGAAGGGTGTAAGAGAGTCACACTCAACAGTGCTCAGGGATTACTACAACCTCTAAAATCAAGGATCATTCCTACCTGGGCATAGAGGACCATATAGGATTTGGGGGCTCAAACCCACATGTAAGTCAAATGCACTACCTACTGTACTATCACTTTTTAATAAAGTCAAAGAAAATCTGTATGTATGTGCCTTCAATACTGTAGTAACAAATCCTATGCAAAAAGCCTCCACAGGACGTTTCTTATAAGCACTGCAAGCTTTTATAAAGAAAAATGCAGTGTTTACTAATAAGGGAAATAAGCATGAAAAATAAACAGCTTATTCATTCATTCATTCACACCCAGGAACCAGAGAGGTTTTCCACTGGTAGTTCCAGGGAGCTAAGCTCCTCTAAGGAGAACAGCTGTCCAGGGAACGAAGAGGAAAATCAAAGACTTGCCTTCTTCATAGACTTGCTTTATGGCCATCAGTTCCTCAGGAGTCCTTGAGGCAATGATCTCTGTCAGGACTTTCTCATCTGTCCCAGCTCCCTGTTTGGAGATTCATTTTTAATAGAGAAAATGCGTTAATAACAAAGTTATTTTTCTGGAATAGAACTTAGTAAAATTGAATGATAATATAATTTTTCTTTAACATAACATTTACGACTTTTTTCACAACTATTACAAAAGTAATAAAAATCTCTCCTGAAGGCAATTTTATCCTTTTGTCTAATTAAAAAAAACTATTGTATTATATATACACATACATAAATGTCAGTTTAATTCTATGCAGCTTAAAACATTTTTGTTTGTTTTTGGGCCACACTTGGCAATGCTCAGAGGTTACTCTTGGATCTGTGCTCAGGAGATCATATGGGATGACAAAGATTGAGTTTGGATCAGCCACCTTACCTACTGTGCTATTGCTCCAGCCCTATCTTAAAATATTCTAAAGGAATTTAAAAGGTCAAAATAATATAACTTAAAAGTTTATGGGGCCGGGCGGTGGCGCTAAAGGTAAGGTGCCTGCCTTGCCTGCGCTAGCCTTGGACGGACCGCGGTTCGATCCCCGGTGTCCCATATGGTCCCCCAAGCCAGGAGTAACTTCTGAGCGCATAGCCAGGAGTAACCCCTGAGCGTTACCGGGTGTGGCCCAAAAACCAAAAAAAAAAAAAAAAAAAAAAAAAAGTTTATATAACTTTATATAGATAAGAACTGACATTTAAACAATGTGTTATTCAAAATGTAAACCCATGTCTCCAAATTAAATCCTCTACGGACCCTCAGAGAAATTCTACAGCAAAAATAACAACAACAACAAAAAAACTGTCAGCAAGAATCTAAAAGCTATATTATCTCGTTATTAGATCTATTTTTCCACTCAGAATCAAACTTTCAACAGAATTAGTGCCTGTTCATAAATATACACAAATATCTAAATTAAAGAGCTAAATTGACAAAAAAAAATTGACAAAAAAGAATAATGAAACACATTTTTCTGTTATCACCTCCCTTCCACAGTTCTGTCCTACAAGAAAGATGAAATAATTCAAATATATATGTGTATGGGCTGAACTCTGAACCTCTACACGTAAAACCTGCACTCAACCACTGAGCCACATCCCCAGTCCTCATATAAATATACTTTTGGGGTCACACTGACAATGCCCAGAGTTTGCTCCCAGCTATGTGTTGAGAAGTCCTTTCTGTAGGTGCTTAAGTTCACTGGGAACATATGGTTCCAGAGATCAAACCATGATCTCCTGCATGTAAGGCATGCACTCCAGCCCTCTAAGTCACCTTCTTTTTTAGCCATCTTCTTGATATATTTTCAACCAAAAGCTACGCTAAAGTCACCACCAACCCAAGTAGCCATACTCATGAAGACAAGACTCACACACAACCTTTACCTTTAGGGCATGCTTTAGTTCATAGGCATCATACAGCTGAGATGGTTTCATCAGAGCCACAATCAATTTTTCAAATTTTCCAGTTAATTCTGACTTCAGATCACTTAGAAGGTCCTATCTCAGAAAACACAAATGTCAAATAAAGTAGACATTTTAAAAGGATGCTTCTTAAACATCACAATACCCCCTTACTCCCAATCAAGAATCTGTTATTGTCACCAACGAGAAATGTGGTACATGAGCTAGCTGAAACCAATTTGCTTGTATCATGTACTTTATTCTCTAATGGAAAGCTTAAGCTTAAGAACAAATAAGTAAATGACTGAGTGGGAGGCACAGAGGCCCCTGGGATCTGTGCATAGCTCTGAAGCCCCTCTCGAGGAAAGAAGCTGCAAAGCACTGTGTGCTACATTCTCTGAGTGAAGAGAGAACTAGAGAAGGAGAAGGGAAGGGAAGTATAGGAAAGTCATGATGATTACAAAAGATATTAGTGAATTTCAAAGTCCTTCTTTTTTTTTTTTTTTTTTTTTTTTTTTTTTTGGTTTTTGGATCACAACCGGCAGCACTCAGGGGTTACTCCTAACTCTGCTCAGAAATCGCTCCTGGCAGGTATGGGGGACTATATGGGATGCCGGGATTTGAACACCGTCCACCCTGGATTGGCTGCATGCAAAGCAAATGCCCTACCCCTGTGCTATCTCTCCAACCCCTCAAAGTCACCTTTAAGTATAAAGCTGCAATCACACTCCACCTGTGATAAAACATGGTCTTACCCGGCCAAACAGAGTTTTATATGCCGAATCAATTTCCTGGCGTTGAGCATTGCTTCGGGATGTCAGCAGAGTCAGGATGCTCTCCTCATCAGTACCTGCAATCAACATGGAGACCTTGGTCTGGTTTCCAGACACCAACCTCTTAATGACCTATGCAATTTGCTCCCTATCACTTTGATTCCTTGTCTCGAAAAATAGGATTGACTGAACAACTCAGTAAACTCTGAAATGCTTTTGCAAAGTAGATCTGACCTCTCAGTTTTGTATGCACTGAGAGAAGGTGGGAGAAGATGCTTGCCATTGACAGTCAGAGCACACCTATTTCCTTGTAACAAGGGTGTGATACAATGGGTGGCCTTTTACAGGGACTGAGAGCAGAGAAGCATTTCAAAGTACATCTTCAGCTAAAAATACAAAAACCTCACAGACAGACCTGAGTTCAGACAGTGTGACAAGAATCTTGGGACAGGTCCTAGTGTTAAACAGGATTCAAAGAAGGTTCTGATAGGGAATAGAAAGGATTTCAGGGCAAACCTATGAAAAAAGCAATTCCCAAGGCAGTTCTGAAGGGTTCTGACCAGCTGTGGGAGGTTACAGGCAAGCGTCACTGAAAGAGATCACATGCATTTGTGAGTGGGCCAGAAGGACACATCAAGGACATGAGGCAAGTCCCACAGGATAAGCTGGGACTTGCAGGGCCAGAAGCCTGCCCCTGTGCCTGCTATGACAGGAAACTCACAAGACATATAGAAAAAAGAGTGAGAGGGTCAGGGCCTGAGTCAGAGGAAGGAATCCCAAGACAAGGGTCTTTGTAAGGGAAAAGGCTTTGAAATGGGGAAGGCTGTGGAACCAAAGAGACTTGCTAAACTGTATGTGACTGGGCCAGAGGACAAAGGGCCCTGAGCCAGGAACTGTTGCCAGATAGTGAGGCTCACAACTCAGGGATAAAGAGGCTGCATTATATTTCCTCATCCTCTGAAGACTGACATGAGAACTCAGTCAGGTTACTGCACCTCAGTCCCTCAGCATCTCTCTTCTCATTCTGAGTATTGAAAACCCAAATATTCTAAAAAGTTCTAAAATCTTACTGTGATTCAGCAATTCTTTGGGAAAATAAATGCCACTGTTTTCAGAACAAAATGGCAGTTGAATTTACCTAGGCCTTTCATGGCCTTCCGAAGAACTTCAGCATCAGCACGATCATCAAATCCAGGGAAGTCTGTCACAGTGCCTCTGAGAACCTGAGAGAAGACATGGCAACACAGAGACCATGGTCAGAAAGATGAGCACAAAGGAGACCATCATGGAGCTGGCCACTCAGTATCAGTCAATCTTCAACATAGATTTGTCATTTGACAAGGTAGCTAATCCCTTTGAAATGGGAAATGGATGATTTATGGAGTGGACCAGCAGGAGTATCATGGGGCACTGCCCCTCCTGGTCTGCCTACATGCATCAGTGGGAAGGAGGCACCCAGAGCCTCTTCCTTGAGGGAACCTACCCATGATAAAGACCCCGGCTCCATCCCTCAAAAGGTTGCTCATGAGGACCTCCTCACAGGTCCTCTCCCATTAAATCTCTCACATTTTGGCCTAGGAACATACTGTATCTGCAAGAAAATCTAACCAGAAGGTACTGTTCTCACACCAAAATAAATGCTATGATCATCAACTTTCATCCAGTCCCAATGCTTCATATTTACTCAGGAATTTCTGTTTTGTTTTCTGTTTGGGGGTCATACGCAGCAGTGTTCAAGGGTGATTCAGTGCTCAGGATCTCTCCCAGAAGTGCTCAGGGGACCATGCATTCAGCCTTTTGAGTCATCTTTCCTACTCTACTCAGGAATTGTAAGATTAAACAGAAAAGTCTGAGAAAATACTTGGTAGAGCCCATCAAGGAGAGTATATTTGTTAACTTAGAACTCTATATATAGAGGCTGGAGAGGTGGCGCAGCAGTAGGGCATTTGCCTTGCATGTGACTGACCTAGGACAGACTGTAGTTCGATCCCCCAGTGTCCCATATGGTCCCCCAAGCCAGGAGTGATTTCTGAGTGCATAGCCAGGAGTAACTTCTGAGTGACTGAGGTTACATCTGAGTAACCTCGGGTGTGGTCCAAAAACAAAAACAAACAAAAAGAACTCTATATATGGATGTTAAAGAACATTCTCTCAAGGTTCTCATCATAATTTTTTTTCTTGTATATATAAATGATGCCTGTTCTGTGCAAGACTTCCATTCGAATGACTGGTCCTGAGTTCTACTCTTTCACAATCTATAAGTAATCTAGAAAGTAATTTTGAAGATTTCTCAAAAGGACTAAGTAAAGGCTTTGGATGTGGTAGTCCCAGGTTCAATACTCTAGTTCTGAAGGTCACTCAAGCTCCATCAGGAGTAACCCCTGAGCACAGTGTAACACTACTACAACAACAAACAAGCAAACAAACAAACAAACAAATAAAAACAGGAAAAAACGTTTCTGAGTTCTGCGGACAGTTAGAGCAAATTTGTCACCCCAATGAGAAGTCACTGAATCTATCAGAGGAACAAGTGACATCCTGGACATTTGACTGATGTCAAGAGTCTATATGGTGGGGAGAGGAGGAGGTGTAACTACAACACTGAAACCTAAGTTTATGAATCTCCAGGTGGACAGAGAGAACTAAGGATTCCCAGCAGGTGCTAGAGCATTGGTAGCTGGTACGGGAAAAATCACCCACATAAGAAACGTACTTAGAACTTTTTGAGAAATACACCAAAGCCAGACTTAGCCTCATTTCCACTTTTAAAAAAGAATGCATAAAGTTTGGGGGGGTGACAGAGAGATAGTACAATAGGTAAGGCGCAACTTGTCTTGCACAGTTGACTCAGGTGCAATCCCAGGTATCCCATATATTCCTATAGCTCTGCCAGGAGTGAGTTCTGAATGCAGAATCAGGATTGACCCCTGACTGGTGTAGCTCCCCCCCCCCATCATAAAAAACACCCCAAACTCAAATGGGCCTGAGAGAAAATACAGCAGTAGGGCACTTGCCTTTCGTGTGGATCCATCTGATCCCTAGCACCATGTTTGGTCTCCATTGTCTGCCAGAAGTGACCCCTTATCACACAGGAGTAAGCCCACAACACCAATGGAAGTGGTCCAAAACAAACCAACAAGCAAACAAAAAAAGTAAGATAGAAGCCAGAGGAGAAGCAGCAGAAAAGAAAAAGTAAGATGGACAGATGAGTCACATCAACAAATTTCATTTCATTCATTCTAAAACTTGAGTCATGTGGCTTACAGTAGTTGGATACTCATCTTGGTAGTTAAGACATTTTAACTGGTTCTGCATTCAAGATACTCCTGGTGGGGCTCAGGGGACCATATGGGGTGCTGAGAATCAAACCTGGGTACTGTACTAGGGAAGGGCCCTGCTCATTCTACTGTTTCTTCAATCCCTCGTTGGACATTCTTTTCTTTTTGGGGTTCTTTTTTTGTTTTGTTTTTGGGCCACACCCGGCGTTGCTCAGGGGTTACTCCTGGCTGTCTGCTCAGAAATAGCTCCTGGCAGGCACGGGGGACCATATGGGACACCGGGATTCGAACCAACCACCTTTGGTCCTGGATCGGCTGCTTGCAATGCAAATGCCTCTGTGCTATCTCTCCGGGCCCTGGACATTCTTTTCTTAAAAACAGTACATATGGGGGCCGGAGAGATAGCATGGAGGTAAGGCGTTTGCCTTCCATGCAGAAGGACGGTGGTTCGAATCCCGGCATCCCATATGGTTCCCTGAGCAGGCCTGGAGCGATTTCTGAGCGTAGGGCCAGGAGTGACCCCTGAACGCTGCTGGGTGTGACCCAAAAACAAAAACACACACAAAAAAAACAGTACATATGGAGAGCTATTAGTAACAGTCCTTCAACACTGGCATGGGCTGGGAAAGATAATTTATCTTGATAAGAGTTCAATTATTTAGGAGAACACATCAAATCAATTAAGAATAAATATGATCCGGAGAGAGAATACAGGAAGCCGAGAGCCTGCCTTGCATTTGGTGCAACACGTGGTACCATGTAAAGTGCCCCAATCACTATCAAGAGTAATCCCCAAGCCGAGAGCCAGGAGTAAGTTCTGAATAACCCTGGGTATGGCCCATACCCTTCAAAAAATAAAAGCGCATTAGCATAAGTAAACAGAGAGAGAAATTATGGGCCACCTGAAAGCATGCCAGGATGTCTATTCCATCTTACCTCAGACACATGTAAAAGCTTTTGAAGCCTACACAGTACAGAGGCAAGCTAAAGGACCAAGCAATCTGGGCAGAGAATACAGAGCCCCACCCAACTATGTGTTTTTGAGGCTACCACTTGCACCTTGTCCAAAACATAACAGGGGAGACCAGGGGGAAAGATATTGTCACTATGTTGGGGTTTGAAGAAACTGGAGAAGAGGACAAACCAAAGGTAGATGCTGTAATTGTGGAAATTCAGCCACTATCACAAGGATTGCAGAAACCTCCCAGGCCCTGCTCTCTGGAGACTGCCACCTTGACCTTGCCCACAATGCAATGGAGGAAATTACTCTTTGCCTCAACAAACAAAAGGTATAGGGAAACTGGGCAGGGGGCCAACCCCTGGCCCCACAAAATCAGGGGCCTCAACTCATCCAAGCATACAATCAATAAGTTTGCTGCAACCTGTCACCACAGGAAGTGCTGCCTTGGATATCCCTTGCCCTGACACCATCACAATAATAACAGTTTAATATCCCTACACACTAAAATCCAGAATAAAGGGACCAATACTGTCAGGCATTGTAGACCTACTCTTAGGAAGAAGGGAATAATAGATTCCAATTACATGAGAGAGATAATAATTGTCACATTACCAACAGTATGGACATTTTAAAAAGAAGAGCACGTTGCCCAACTCTTGCTTATACCATTTGTTATGCCTAGTTACTCCAATCACCCAAGGATCGAAGGTTTTGGTAGCACTCACTCCCTAGAAGCCTCTGCGGATCCCCTAGGGGTCTTTATCTATAATCTTATGAAAAGGTATCTACCCACTAATAACTCTATAAAATATATGGAAAAGAATTTAAAGGAATGATTGACATGGGTGTCAATGTTCTTATCATCTCTTCTCAATACTGGACCCATAGTTGGATCCTACAGAAAATCTTATGGCTTGCCTCCTTCCTCTTACAGATTGCTAGAAGATTTTTTAAAAAAATCATTGGCCCTGAAGGAAAAAATAGTCACATTTCAGCCTTATGTGACTCCCTTACCCCTGAATTTATGTGATCAAGATCTACATGAACAATGGAGTGCTAAGTTTGTGATTCCTTTTCCAGCCACTTCTCTAGCCCATAATTCAGAGAACATACATATTGTTTGTTTTTATTTGGGGGCCACACCCAGCAGCGCTCAGCGATTACTCCTGGATCTGTGCTCAGAAATCACTCCTGGCAGGCTCAGGGAACCTTATTGGGGATCGAACCCGGGTCTGTCCTGGGTTAGCCATACACTAGGCAAATGCCCTATCACTTTGCTATAGCTCCAGTCCTCAAACACACATTTTTTAAAATCAGGGCCACTGCGGTACAGAGCCCAGGAAGTCTTCAACCAGGGGTTGAGGAAATTCCCTTATTCCACTCCACTGTGTCTTCTGCTCTCCCAGCTGGAAGAGAAGAGCAGCCAAGAATAACCCAAGCGCCACCAGGTGTGGGCTGAAAATCAATATTAAAACAAAAAAATAAAAGAGGAAAAGGAGTATGTTCTGCTTGATATCCTATCCTTAAATATTATTTTTTTAATTTTTTTAATTTACCACTAGGAGAACCCCATACAGCTATTGAAAGACACTTTCCGGGCCGGAGAGATAGCATGGGGGTAAGGCGTTTGCCTTTCATGCAGGAGGTCATCGGTTCGAATCCCGGCATCCCATATGGTTTCCCGTGCCTGCCAGGAGCAATTTCTGAGCCTGGAGCCAGGAATAACCCCTGAGCACTGCCGAGTGTGACCCCAAAACCACAACAAAGAAAAAAAAAAAGAAAGACACTTTCAAGAAGATGTACAGGCTCAGAAAACAATTAATTCACCTAATGGGTAAAATCTGATAAAGATTGGGTAGAAGGTGGCCTAATCATTAGAGGGAAAGGCCATGCTTATATTTTTACTGAGGAGAGTTTCCCCCCCCCCCCCCAAAACCCTCTGGATTCCATTACGGCACATCAGAAGTCAACATCTCTGAGACTCAGAAAGGCTTTTTGACCTTTGCAACACTTTAAGAAACCATGTGAAAGAACCTCTTGTTTTCAAGCAGTTCAGCTGCATTTATACTTCTGTACAGAAATCAGAATGTAGTTGTTGATCTTTTTGACCGAATAAGAATCCAATTTTGTCATTTTCCCCTATCTTCTATTAAGTAAATATCAAAAAGTGACATTCTGGCAACCACACACTGCCCCCATGTCAGCAGAAAGTAGTCGGATGATCTCATTGCCCCATTCCTAAAAGATCAGAGTGTTCATTTCTTAAAAAAGATAATTATAAGTTTAGCTTTTTTGTAAAGGTTTTAACAACCCCCTGCACTTGGGTCACCATTAAAATAACAGTTTTTATTCTAAGTAGTTCTTTGATGTTTCAAAATTTCGTTTTGGCATTTTCTGATCCTATTTATTTTTGGTTGCCTCTATAGATATTAAACAGCTTTTCTTTTTTGTTCTACACCTCTTACAACAATGTTGCTATTTTTACTACTCCTAAACAAAGTTTTGTTTTCTTTTCTGGCCTTGGCAATCAGTCCACCACCTACTTGAATAGGTTTCTTTAACTGGGGTCCTGGCTTGAGGACCTGGTTCTTTTGACCTGTTGAGGACTATTATTTCCTAACTACTCTGTGCTGATAGATTATGTCATTAGCTAAAATTCTTTGGATCAGACCTACCTGAAACTTGATTTGCAGTATAAAACAATACTTGGGTACTGTTATTTATTCCTATCCCACCCCCACCCCCGCTTTTTTTTCCTACAGAAAAGGGTGAAGATATAAGGAAATAGAGACTCTTATGGTTCCTGACCAGCTATAAGTGAGCTTTAAGGTCACCTTAAATGTCAGTTACCAGAAACCTGCCCCTTGTTACTGCTGCAGGATGGCAGTTGGCCCGGAGGGTATATAAAGCTGAGGCTGAAGGGAGGGGAGAATAGGAGACTGCTACCTGCTGAATTGCTCTTGCTTGATGACTGTTGTCCCTGCTGAAATTCCTGCTGGATGGTTGCTGACAAATTCCTAGAGAAAATTTTTTTATGAACTCTCTGCTCCTACTGCATTTTGCCTCTTCTCCTACTACTCCAGGCCTTAACACATTATGAATAGAGCAATATTACAACGGATAGGGCAATTTTATCCATGGGACTGGGTGATAGTACAACAGGTAAGACACTTGCCTTGCAAGAAGCCAAACTGGATTTAATATCCAGTACTCCATATGGTCGCCCTAGTCCCACCAAGAGATGTAAGTCGTGAGCAACACCGTATGCCGTATGTGGCCAAATAAAAAATAAAAAAATTTGTAACTTTTTTATCCAGTTAATAGGCAATGAAGAGGCTAACAGAGGATAATTTAACCATAGAGGATAAGCTATAAACAAAGACAGAAGGAATGTGCCACAAGAGAACAAACGTGTTTTGTTTTGTTTGGTTTTGGTTTTTGGGTCACACCGGTGACACTCAGGGGTTACTCCTGGCTATGTGCTCAGTAATTGCTCCTGGCTTGGGGACCAAATGGGATGGATGCTAGGGGATGGAGCATAGTTCAGCCTCATACAAGGTAAACACCCTCCTGCTGCACCACCGCTCAAACATGTAGATCTAGAGAGCCTATAGAGTAGGCAAAGGACTTGCCTCTCATGTGGCCTATCTGGATTGAATTCCAGTACCACAAGTCTCCAGATCCTTGCCAAGAGTTATCCCTGAATGCAGTCCCAAGAATAAGTACAGAGTATTTCTGGGTGTGCCCCCCCCAAAAAAAAACAATAAAGAAAAAGAAGTAGAAAAGCTATCTTGTCCCTAAACTGAGAGAAAAAAAGTGTAAGAAAGGAAAGATTATCCTCAGAAATAACAGCCAGGGATGGAGTGATAGTACAGCAAGTAAGGTTGCCTTGCATGCAGCTAACCCAGGTTTGATCCCCAATAACCCATATGGTACCCCAAACCCACTAGGATTGACCTTGGGTGCAGAAGCAGTAATAAGTTCTTAATACCATTGGGTGTAGTAAGGGGAGGGAGGAAGGAAGGAGGAAACAGTTGGTTCTATTTTTGAGAATTTCCTTCAAAAAGTGGCCATATCTGTCACATTCCACATGACTAGAGTCATCCATCAAAAGAAGTTGCATAGAGGGATTGAAAGGCCAGATGTGAGTCAGATCTGAATCACGAGGCAGAATTCCAGCCTGGACATTGGCCAAACCCCATTTCCTGCCCACTCAAAGTCTATGCCTAGAAAAATGGAACTTTTAGTGATTCACACAAGAGGGTTTTCCCTGTTTCCTTTCCCTACCTAAGCCTCCAGTCCAACACTGCCCCTTCTCCAAGTTCATGCCAGTCAAGGCTGTTTCTTTCTTCCTCTTAGCTCATGCTCAGCCATTTCTATATCCTGCCAAGAACTTAGCAAGGGTTAACAATCTATACAAGAGAAAATGCAACCACATAAACCACTCTGTCCACTTTTACTATCAAAAGTTTCCTATCATCTCATTTAGTGCCCTGAGCCCTGCCAAAAGTAACTTCTGAGCTAGGATTAACCCCTGAGCATGACCTGGTGTGAGTCCAAATTCAAATTAAAATAAGAGAAAATTAAATAGTAAAGGCAAAACAGCATTTTCCTTAAAGGTCGGTTATTACTATAAATCAGAATATAAAAAAAAATAAGTAGGGGCCGGGCGGTGGTGCTAAAGGTAAGGTGCCTGCCTTGCCTGCGCTAGCCTTGGACGGACCACGGTTCGATCCCCCGGTGTCCCATATGGTCCCCCAAGCCAGGAGCAACTTCTGAGCACATAGCCAGGAGTAACCCCTGAGCGTTACCGGGTGTGGCCCAAAAACCAAAAAAAAAAAAAAAAGTAACAAATAAATGTCTAGGTAGCTACCTGAGACCCACCCATTTCTGGGAGGGGTCTTGGGAACCAGATATTATGTGTGACCTTACCTGCAAGACCCCGCCCATTCCTGGGAGGGGTCTTGGAAAGGTAGATAAGCCTTTGAGCCAGGGGATTAGGGGCTCTCTGGCTTTTGGGTCTTTGGCCTTTTGGTCTTTGACCAGCATGGAGGTCAAAGGAAGATGGCTGAAAGGAGTTAAGACGCAGGGCTAGCTAAGAATGGCTGGATGCTTGAAAGGTTATGAGAGAGGCCACACACATGTGGTGAATAGGGCATGAATAAAGTTGATGCTTCCTGATGACTGCCTGTGAGTGAGTTCAAATACCCATCGCTTTCCTGAACCCCAGACCCGCCGGTTGATGGGGGATGAAGCCACGTGGCTGGGGCCTAAGGACAAAGGCATCCATTCTCCACCATCCATCGCCATCCAGCTCCATCCTTATTTAAGACTACAGCCTGAAACATTGCTACTTGAGTCATAATACAATGGGGTAGGGAGCTTGCCTTGCATGAAGCTACCTGAGTTCAAGTCTTGGTATCACATACGATCCTGGAGCCCCTGCAAAAACAATTCCTGAGCTCCGGTAGTAAGCCCTAAGCACTGTTGAGTGTGGCCCCAAATCAAAAATAAATAAATAAAAAATCATTTAAATATATTAAAAAATATATATATTAAAATAACAAGTTTAAGAAAAAGAAAGCATTTGTTTATCTATACAGAAAGATTTAATTAAAGCAGAGAGGGAAAAGAGAATCATTACCATTGTTTCCTGGCTCAATGAAGTCAGTAGTAAACCAACACCAATTCAACATTTTAAAGGCTCATTAAGAGCCAGAAATCAGAAGGTGCACAAGCTGCCCGGGGCACAGGAAAGGCAGAAGAAGGCTGGCCAAGTAGGCAGAGCTCTGCTTCCCTTGGACAGTAAAGCTACTCTAACCCGAGGGTAGAGAAGGTCCAGAAATAACAGTTCCTGTGATCACTGGTCACATGGTTAAAGTGAAAAAGGGAAATGTCAGCACCAAGAAAGAAAAGAAAGGAGCAAGATAACAGGGAAAAGCCAATTTGTCATGATTATGATCTGTACTGCAAAGTAAAATAAAGCTCAGGCAAAGCTAGAACCACCTACAAGAGTGAAGGAACAAGCATATTCCAGAGCCAGAGTGCTACAATCATGCCCAAAGGGGAGAGCAACTCCCTTTCACGCAAGTATAGTCAGTAACTAATGCTGAATTGCCTAACTTTCTTCCTTTTTTAAAGTCCTTACCAACTATGTCTTCCCATTTTATCTAATTATCCTATTCCTTTGACTTTCTAAAACTAAGTGAATCCACAAAAATCTGTTGATGCCTTGAATCAGTTAAAGAGGACCAAGAGCTCCTTAGGAGTGATTCCTCAGAAAACCACCAGGAGTCACATGGCTGACTCAGATTCAATCTCCAGCTGGTCAGGAGTGATTGATCCCTGAGCACAGAGCCAGGAGTAAGTTTGAACACATACAAAAAAAAAAATAAGAAGAAGAAGAAGAATTGGGGGGGAAGGGAGGGCGGAGAGATAGCATGGAGGTAGGCCATTTGCCTGGCATGCAGAAGGGTGGTGGTTCATTTGGTTTTGGGGTCACACAATGTCCTTCTGCATGCAAGGCAAACACCCTACTTCCATGCTATCTCTCCAGCCCCCAGGACTGGGGTTCGAATCCCGGCATCCCTTATGGTCTCCCAAGCCTGCCAGGAGTAACCCCTGAGCGCTGCCGGGTGTGACCCAAAAAAAACAAAAACAAAAAAAGATTGGGGGAGGAGGGGAGTGGAACGATAGCAAAGCAATAGGGCATTTGCCTTGCACACGGATGGCCCGGGATGAACCCAGGTTTGATTCCTGGCATCCCATAAGGTCCTCTGAGCAAAGAGTCAGGAGTAACCCCTGAGCGCCACTGGGTGTGGCCCAAAACATAAAACAAAACAAAACAAAACAAAAAAACAGTGTGTGTGGGGGGGGGGGGACGGAAGACATATACCATAGTAGAATTGTACCCTTAAACAATCAAGTGGGGTGGGGAGAGGAAAAAATATCTTAAAGTGCCCAAAGACAAAAACTATTATTAAGGAAATCTTGAAAGCTAAAAGCTAAAAGGTATCATTATAGAATTTAACTCCAAGAAATCTAAGCCTTAGGCCAGAGAAACTGCTCAGTGGGTCAAAGACACAATTTTCGTGCAGGAGGCAGGGTTCCATCAATAGTATCAAATGAAGCATCTGTGGTAACTACTGGATGGGCCAGAAAGGACTGCCCTGATGAGGCTCAAAAACAAAAAGAGATCTAAGAACTAAATAAAAGCCAGTCAAGTATACTGAGTCTTTCCTCGTGTTCTATCTTATACTGGCAATGGATTGTGGCTCTTTTAGGTAGTAAAACAAATATATATATTGCTTGGTTTTACATAATTTTACATAATTAAAAAACTTGCAAATTGGTTATTGGACTTACAAAAAGTTTAAGTGTTCGCAATCTAAATTTTGTGGGTATTTTTTCTGATTATTGTTGTTTTTGTTTTGGGGTCACACCCTGAAGTGCACAGGGGTAGCTCCTAACTCTGCACTCAGAAATTATTCCTGAAAGAACTCAGAGGACTATATGAGATGCTGGGAATCATGCAAAGCAAGCAAACACTTAATCTACTAAACTAGATTTCTCCAGGTTCCCAATCTAAATGTCTTAGGGAGAAAGGGAAAAAGGAAGGGAGGGGAGGGTTGGGGAGGGGAGGGGAGGGAAGGGAGAAGAGGGAGAAAGGAGAGTGGAGGGAGGGAGGGAGGGAGGAAGAAAGGGAGGGAAGGAAGGAGGAAGGCTTAGGGAGAAGTGTTTTAACATCTAAATTGTCTTCAGGGAGGCAGCTGATACACCCAGTAGTACTCAAGGGCTACTACTATTGCTTATATGCTTGGGGGATCATGCAGTTCCAGAGACCTAACTAAAGGGCAAGCACCTTAACCCCTGTACTATCTCTTTAGCCTAAAATTATGTTCTAACAAAAATGTCAGTTTATGTTTTTACAATGGGAATGATACCCCTACACTACACAAGCAGCACTATGTTTTTACAATGATGCAAAGTTTTCTTTCTTTTTCTTGGGGGGGTGGGGTGGGCTACACCCCATGACGCTCAGGGGTTACTCCTGGCTATGCAGTCAGAAACCACTCCTGGCTCAGGGAGCCATATGGGCCGGGGATTGAACCTAGGTCCATTCTGGATCAGCCGCGTGCAAGGCAAACACCCTACCACTCTGCTATGGCTCTGGCCCCAATGATGTCAAAGTATTTTAAGGCCAACTTCCATGGAAAAAACTGTTCAGACTCCTCCACTAAGCATCAAAAGAAAATAATAGCCACCAGTACTTCCTAGATAGTCCAATCCAGGATAATATCTGTGGCACTCTCAGAAAAGTGGTGGTGGGTTTGGTGGTGGTAAATTCCCCTTTCTGCATAAATACAGAAGCCCAACACCAAATCCCACACCATCACCATCAGAAAGAAACAGCCCAGCTCTGGACTTAACATCAGACTTCCAAATCACCAAATTTGTTTCAGATCTATAAATCTTGGCCCCTGAAGTTGCAGGACATCTCATTTTATAGTAGTGTCAAGCCCAGCAATATCATAGGAAATCTGACGGGAAAGTTACATAGTAATCTACCAAACTCAGTGAGTTAAACAGTAACAAAGGCGTCTCAACTAGCACCAATCACAATCCAGTAAATCCTTAATCACTGCTTTAGTAACATTGAGAAAGAAAACAAATCGTTTCACACTGACTTGTGTTGATCTTAGTTTTGATAATTCTAGTTGCCTTTGTGTTGTAAGAAGCAATATGAAGTAAACTGTGCCTGCATGGAGGGTGGCTATGGGGCAGAGTGGGAGATTAGCGAGGGACACTGAGTGGGAAAGGTAAGGTCTTACTGATGGTGGGATTGGCTTTTCAACATTTAATGCCTGAAATGACTGTATTATAAACAACTTGGTAAATCATAATGTTATAATAAAAATTACAAAAGCAAAACGTTTTCTAAGATGTCAATGGTCACAAAATACCCTTTAGTCTCCAAAACACAGAAATTAAAAAAAAATAAACAGGCAACCTGGTGTACAAGCTGACTGGATCACAGAAAGAGAGATAAGAAATCTCATTCTTTCTTTGCATGTGGGTTGGGTGGCTGGCTTGAGGCCAAAGCATGGCATGTTCCCTCCAGCACTGTTGGGTGAGGTCCAGAAAAAGCAAAGAAATTTGTCTCTCTCCTTGTCTTCAACAATTTTTTCTTTTGAAGTCTTTATGATAAAAAAAAATCGTGGAACAGGATGAAGTTTACCTCTGCTCTTATCTGGTCTCCAAAGATGAATAGCTGCAAGGCTTTATTACTGCCAACTTTGGGGGGTTAGCTAGATCTTTTCTGTGGTGTTTTCACTTCAGCTAAATAGGAAACTTATTCTGAAGTGTAAGAATCTTAATTTCCTGGGCAAAGTAATAGTACAACAGGTAGAACATTCACCTGGCACAATCCCTGACACTGCATATGGTACCTGAGCCCCACCAGGAGTAATCCCTGAGCTGTTGTTTGGGGCTCTGGAAGGTGCTGTTCAGAGTACACTTGGTGATTCAGGGGCAACTTAGGTTGTGTGTTTGTTGTTACTCCTGGAGGTACTCAGGGAGCACCAGGTGGTGCTGGAGATCACATCAGGGTCTGCTACATGCAAGGCAAGTTCCTTCACATGTCTGGATTATCTCTCTGACCCTAACTGTAGTTTTTTATAGAAAATAACCTTAATGTTATAATGTGATAAAGAACCTCTTATATTAAAAAGTATTACTCTCCGGGCATTGTATATGTATGAGGAATTGTTTATTGTTTGTCCAGTTTTTGTTTGGGGGCCACACCTAGTGGTGCTCAGGGATTACCCCTGGAATTACTCTCTTTGGATCACTTCTGGTGGGGCTCAGAGGACCTTATGGGGTGCTGAGGATCAAAAACAAAATGCAAAACAAGTGCTCTGCCTAATGGACTCTCTCTAGCCCCTATAAAAGGGCTTTACAGGGCCCGGAGAGATAGCACAGTGGTGTTTGCCTTGCAAGCAGCCGATCCAGGACCAAAGGTGGTTGGTTCAAATCCCGGTGTCCCATATAGTCCCCCGTGCCTGCCAGGAGCTATTTCTGAGCAGACAGCCAGGAGCAACCCCTGAGCACTGCCGGGTGTGGCCCAAAAACCAAAAAAAAAAAAAAAAAAAAAAAAAGGGCTTTACACTATATACATACTTTGAAATTATTAACATCTATTACTGGAAAAAAGTGTGTTGACTTATGCTATCTTGGGTTAATTAAAAGCAATTGACTAAAAAACTTCAGAATTCACTGGGTAAAAAGAACTGAGATGCAGTGAAATGACAAGAATAAAGGGAATTATTCTTTGATGCTTATAAAATGATCATTTACATCACTACTCAGACATATCAAGATAAGAATAATACGTCTCAGGAAAAGACGTATTAAGTTAATTCTACGTAAAACAATTCTTTATCTAAGAGCCTAAACTTAGTTTGCAGTGAAGTCATAAGAGAACTGATTTATTGCAGTTATTTCTTAGAGCAAAAAAGGAACTAAGAATAGAAGCACTGTACAAATTTAATTAAACTACAACTTATCTTAATCCTCCCAGTTTCTTTTGGAAAAGATCAAGAATCCTTTTCCAATTATGCTAAGTGAATCTGATATTTTTGTACATGAACTATAAGTGAAAGAGGTCATTGTTTAGTTGAAGCTCTTGTTTTTTTTTTAAAAAAAAAATATTGTATTGACTGTGATAAGACAGACCGATGAAATGAGTACACTTAGTTCTGGGATGGAGTCAAGTACTAACTTTGTTCACCAAATATTACATAACCCGGTCAATTTTTATAGACTGCACGGAAATTAAAGTCTTTCCTTTCCTACACAGTGACAAACGTTAAGAAAGAAGGGTGGAGGGGCCGGGCGGTGGCACTAGAGGTAAGGTGCCTGCCTTGCCTGCGCTAGCCTAGGACAGACCGTGGTTCGATCCCCCGGTGTCCCATATGGTCCCCCAAGCCAGGAGCGACTTCTGAGCGCATAGCCAGGAGTAACCCCTGAGCGTCACCAGGTGTGGCCCAAAAACCAAAAAAAAAGAGAAAAAAAAAAGAAAAAGAAAAAAAGAAAGAAGGGGGGGGCCAGAGAGATAGCATGGAGGTAAGGCGTTTGCCTTTCATGCAGAGGACGGTAGTTCGAATCCCGGCATCCCATATGGTCCCCCTGCCTGCCAGGAGCGATTCCTGAGCGTAAAACCAGGAGTAACCCCTGACCGCTGCCGGGTGTGACCCAAAAAAATAAAGAAAGAAAAGAAAAGAAAAGAAAAGAAAAGAAAAGAAAAGAAAAGAAAAGAAAAGAAAAGAAAAGAAATAAAGAAACATACTAGTTTGGGGCCGGAGAGATAGCATGGAGGTAAGGCGTTTGCCTTGCATGCAGAAGGACGGTGGTTCATATTCCGGTATCCCATATGGTTCCCTGAGCCTGCCAGGAGCAATTTCTGAGCATAGAGCCTGGAGTAACCCCTGAACACTGCCGGGTGTGACCCAAAAATAAAAAAAATAAGAAAGATAGAAAGGTGGGGGAGCAGGACAAATAGCACAGCGGTAGGACGTTAGCCTTGTGCGCGGCCGTCCCGGGATGGACCGGGATTCGACCTCCCTCCCATATGGTCTCTCCAGCCTGCCAGGAGCGATTTCTGAGCGCAGAGCCAGGAGTAACCTCTGAGCGCCTCTGGGCCAAACCAAGAGATGAGGAAGAGGAAGAGGAAGAGGAGGAGAGGAGAGGAGGGGAGAGGAGGGGAGGGAAGGAGTAGGGAGGGGAGGGGAGAGGAGAGGAGGAGGAAGAGAAGGGGAAGGGAGGGGAGTAGAAAGGAAAGAGAAGGAAGGAAGAAAGGAAGAAAAAGAAGAAAGGTAAATT
Organism: Suncus etruscus; assembly: GCF_024139225.1. Lineage (NCBI taxonomy): Eukaryota > Metazoa > Chordata > Mammalia > Eulipotyphla > Soricidae > Suncus > Suncus etruscus. Next base: position 129,243,257 of record NC_064850.1, on the reverse strand, counting down.
GATCATTCTAACACAGCCCCAACCCAAATTTAAATCAGAACTAGTTCTACCAGTTCACCTATTTTGAAAAGCAGTTTTCCTATTTAATCTTTCGGGGCGGGGGGGGGGGGGCGGGAATCTGCACCGACGCAAGATGTCTTTCGGTGCAACGCCCAGAGCTCCCAGAACGCGCAAAGCCTGCCCAGGCTGGAGAAGCCCAGACAGACAGACAGACAGACAGACAGACAGACAGACAGACAGACAGACAGACAGACAGACAGACCGACACACACACACACACACAAACACACACACACACACACACAACTTTTGGAGAAAACAAAGTAACCCCCCAAAACCCGAGCAGAACTCTGCAGCAGACGAGGGCCTCCCAGGCCGGGAGGAGCCACGCAGGCTGCGCTTCCCACTTGAGCGAGTCTGGAGCCGCGAGCTCCGCCCGGGCCACGCCACGGTGCCACGCCACGTCTGCAGCTAGGGGTCGCGGCGGCGGCGGCGGCGCCGGGCCGGGAAGACGTGTCCCGAAGCAGGCGCGTCACTCCCTAACTTTCCCAGCTCGCGGCCCAATGACACACGCAGCCCACCAGGCTTACCTGGGCCATGGCGACGCGACGGCTCGGTGCTGGCAGGTGGGGTCTGCTGCAAAAGAGAAGAGACACGGAGCTAGCTGCTGGGACGCCGGGCGGGGCGGCGCCGCGCCGCGCCCCTCCCGGGAACCGGTCCCGCAGGGGGAGACGTCCCAGGGGGCCCCTCCTGAGGAGCCCGTCGAGGGGGGATCGGGGAAGGGGGACGTCCCAGGGGGTCCGTGCAGGTGAGCCTTTCCCTTCCCAAGGATCCCAGCGGGCCACCACGCAGAGCCCGTCCCATCCCGTCCTGGGAAGCCTGATCCACGCGGCCGCCGGCGCTGGAGCCGCTCACGGCTGCGGGACCAAGTGCGCACCTTGGAGCGGGGACGCGGCGCGCGGATCGAGCCTCTGGAGCGCACAGCGGGGATGCGGTGGAGTTAGTTGGACGAGCCGCGCCCAGCAGGATCCGAGCAACGGGATCGCCCCGCCCGGGCCTGCAACGGGGCCACCCCCACCTGGGCCCGGCCCAGCTGGACGGACACACGCTCCGCCCTGGGGAGGAGGCGACTCCCCGCCTCCGCCTACGCGCGCGGCCCGGACACCCGGGTGTGGCCCCGGCTCGCTGAGCCTGCGCGTGTCCACGGCGAGCCGCCCAAGGCCCAAGCAGAGGTTGCGGCCGAGTCAGACAACGGAGCAATGTGGAGCCTGCCCAGAGGTCTAGTTTGGGAATCTGGGTCCTTTCCCTCCTCTAGTGGCCCCGGAACTGTGGCCTCTCTGGCTCTCTGGGCACAGTTAGACTGGGTTGGGTGTCTTTGGGGAGACGGGCACTGCTGGAGCATTTTGACGGCGACATAAAAAGGACATTTTCATGGTCATGTTTAGGCCTGTCTTTTGACCTTTGTAGAATTTTATTTCAGAATTGCCAGTGGTCGATTCCTGGATGTGAAAATACACACACACACACACACACACACACACACACACACCACACATCCGTCGCAAGTCACCAAGGAAGTATATCTATATACTTTATAGGTATATAAAGTATATAGACAGTTATTTCATAGCCTCACCCTGGGAAAAACGTTTTCTACTCTCAAAACCAACCTAAAAGATATGCCAGTGTTACTTCCACATAATCTACAAGGAATATATAAGAGTTATGTGTATGAGGGGGCCGGAGAGATAGCATGGAGGTAAGGCGTTTGCCTTTCATGCAGGAGGTCATTGGTTCGAATCCCGGCGCCCCATATGGTCCCCTGTGCCTGCCAGGAGCAATTTCTGAGCCTGGAGCCAGGAATAACCCCTGAGCACTGCCGGGTGTGACCCAAAAACCAAAAAAAAAAAAAAAAAAAAGATTTATGTGTATGAGAGAGGTGGGAGAGGGAGAGGGGGGCGAGAGGAGAGCAAAGACAGAACACGCCCTGCTAGGTCTGCTGAAGAGTAGAAGGCACCAAGGCAGGGGTTACGGGCTGCCGGAGGGCAGGAGCTCGCAACTAGGAGAGCAGGAAAATATTCTAAGATGAGATCACTCATAGAGTTGAACACAAAATTTCAATTCCCCCTTACATTTCGGAGCAACCCAAAGCACAAAGCCAGGAATAGCCACCGAAGTTGGCTGGGTAATCCTCCTCCGTCATCAAATGAATTAAAATTTTAAAAATGATAAAAAGGGGGCCGGAGCTGTAGGCCGGTAGGGTGTTTGCCTTGCATCTATCCAGCTGACCCAGGAAGGATGGTAGTTAGAATCCGGGTTCCATATGGTCCTCCGAGCCTGCCTGGAGCAATTTCAGAGCATATAGCCAGGAGTAACTCCTCCAAAAACTTAAAAAATAGGTCCATCAGGTTTTACACGGCATTCTATCAATAGAGACTGCTTACACTATGGAGAAAACTTGTCCTTCAAATGGAAGTTACACAGCCTTTATCTAAAATGAAGCTTACAGGGCACTATCCAGATGTAGGGTCATCTCTATAGAAAAATGTCCTGTGAGCAAATCAGCCTTATTAGCCATGTAAACGTGACATTATCCTCTCCCCATCAGGTAAATCTCTCTGCTCTCTCCTAGCTTCCAAAGGCGCTTCCTGTCCCTGTTTAAACAGGGTTAAAGTCTGTTCTCCCAACTCTGAATCATCAATCTGAGTGGATGCCTTTTAAGCTCATATCATCACATTGATTTTTACCTTCTGAGAAACTTTGGAGGGGAGGGGTGTGGTTGGGGGACAGTGCACTGCCAGGATCCCACATGTGAAGAGCTGTCTCCCCTGCTTAAAATGTCAAAGGAATGGCAAATGTCCACATGTGCCCAGACAGTAAGGATCTAGCTTGCTTTGGGAAATAAAGAGGTTTTATGAAGAAGTACAGTGGTTCTAGGTATGGAACACCACATTTGCTTTCTCAAGGGAGCTACAGGTTAAGTCAGGTCCCAGCAGGTTACAGAGTGCTGGAAAGGGAAGCAATGCTCAATCTCGTGACACTTCCTCTCACAGACCCACTTCCCTTTTAGCCTGTCTTTCTCCTCCCTGGAAGTCTTGCCTCAGCTCCCAGAGTCTCAGCAAGTTTCTGCCTTGAAGTTTCTGCAGGCCTGGCAGTGAAGTTACCCTGAGTATCTTTCTCTACTCACTCTCCTCTTTGCCTTGACCAATGGCAGAACAACACTTAATCTGGCCCATACAAGCCTTGAACGTCATTCTTTACTTTTACTCAGTTTTTTGTTTTTTTGTTTTTTGGTTTTTGGCCCACGCCTGGTGACACGCAGGGGTTACTCCTAACTATGAGCTTAGAAATCGCTCCTGGCTTGGGAGACCATATAGGACACTGGGTGATCGAACCGTGGTCCGTCCTAGGCTACAAGACAGCCTCCCGCTTGTTCACACCACCACTCCGACCCCTTTTTCTCACTTTTTATTTTAAAAAAACCTCATTGATCTCATTCTAACAATCTTGCTGATTTTCTAGGGAAATGATGACTCAGTTTGAAATCATCTAAAAACAAAACCAGACAGAAGTACATCACAAAGAATACTTGCCTTGCATGCAGGAGACCTGAGTTTGATCCCTGGCATCTTAATATGATCCCAGAGTAGCATCAAGAGTCATTCATGAGTGCAGAGCCAGGATTAATCCCTGATCGATCGTTGTCCTGTGGGCCCACACCAGCCCCCAGAGGGGAAAACAAAACAAAACAAAACAAAACAAAACTATCCAGAAAGATTAACAGTCATATTTGGAAAAAAAAAATGCAGAACTTCATAGAAAGCTTAGGGGAATCGGGGCCAGAGAGATAGCATGGAGGTAAGGCATTTTTGACTTACATGCAGAAGGACGTGGTTCGGATTCCGGCATTCCATATAGTCCCCCGTGCATGCCAGGGGCGATTTCTGAGCGTAGAGCCAGGAGTAACCCCTGAGCGCTGCTGGGTGTGACCCAAAAACCAAAAAAACAAACAAAAACAAAACAAAACAAAACAAAAACAAGCTTAGCCTTGAAATCAATTTTTCAAGAATAATTTTTTTTTTGTGGTTTTTGGGTCACACCCGGCAGTGCTCAGGGGTTACTCCTGGCTCCATGCTCAGAAATTGCTCCTAGCAGGCAAGGGGGACCATATGGGACGCTGGGATTCGAACCGATGACCTCTTGCATGAAAGGCAAATGCCTTACCTCCATGCTATCTCTCCAGCCCCAAGAATAATTTTCAAGAAGTGTTCCTTTCACCAATCAGTGGGGCCTGTCAGGGCCCACTTTTCAGGACTGAGGACATTTTTCCAACTCATCTTCTTCTGGGTTGGTCTCCCATCAGTGGCTCTTATCAACATGTAGCTACTCTAACCCTGCACCCTCTCTATCTACTCTTCTCTGTAGGCAGGCATATCCATCTTTTTTTTTTTTTTTTTTTTTTTGGTTTTTGGGTCACATCCGGCAGCGCTCAGGGGTTACTCCTGGCTCTAAGCTCAGAAATGGCTCCTGGCAGGCTCGGGGGGGGGGGGGGGGGGGACCATATGGGATGCCGGGATTCGAACCAGCATCCTTCTGCATTTGAGGCAAACGCTGTACCTCCAAGCTCTCTCTCCAGCCCCATATCCATCTATTTTTGATGCTGCCAGACCCTACAACCACCAGATGGAATTTAGTTCAAGACAATTCTTTGTATCTGTAGCCAATCCCATCAGTACCTCACATTCAGCGCAGATATTCTCCCTACCTTGACCTTAGCTATAAATCTGCCATGAATTCCTTATGGCAATGGGACCAGATCTACATCCAGAACCTTCCCCAGGCCAACAGTGTGAAATGTCCCTATGAAGACTAATATGCTAACAAGGAACTAAAAATGAAGTGATGAGTTTTTTTAGCTGTACTTTTGTTTTTGTTCAAAACAATAATTGTATTTTTTTAAATACATTCCATGAGACTGGAATGTAGGTCTTAGATAAATAGATTTTTTTAAAGATTGTCGCAGGAACCTCACAAACAGAAAATTTTAAACTTAAAAATGGACAAATAGGGGCCCAGAGCGGTGGCACAAGTGTAGGGTGTTTGCCTTGCACATGGTAACCTAGAATGGACTGCAGTTTGATTCCCCGAGTCCCATATGGTCCCCAAGCCAGGAGCTATTTTTGAGCACATAGCCAGGAGTAACCCCTGAGCGTCACCGGGTGTGGCCCAAAAACAAACAAACAAAAAGATGGACAAATAGGGGCCAGAGAGATAGTATAGCAGTTAAGGCATTTGCCTTGCATGTGGGTGACCCAAATTCAATCCGTGATATCTCATATTGTACCCTGACTACTGCCAGGAATAATTCCTGAGTTCTGAAAGAAGAGTAATCCCCTCAGCATCTCTGAGGGCATCCTAACAAACAAACAGAAAAGGAAACTCACAAAAAAAAAAAAAAAAAGACAGCATATCTCCTATCTTTGACCACCCAATTGCTAGTAAAAAAAAAGTCCAGCCTAGTATTTTCTTTCTATTATTTTTGTTAGTTGAATTTTAGGTGTATAATATTTCCTTTTTTATTTTTTTTTATTTTAGCACCATAATTACAAACATGATTATAGTTGGGTTACAGTCACAAACAGAACATCCCCCTTCAACAGTGTAAAATTTCCCCCTCCCAATACCTCCCTCCCCCTTCCCATCCCCTGCCTATATTCAAAACAGACATTTTACTACAGTTATTTGTTTTTAAGTTCAGTAAACTGCTTTTTTTTCTTAAAGGATAAATATTAAAAAAAATACAATAGTAAAGGTGTAACAGTGGTGGCAATTGCCGTTCTTTGCATAGGCCCAGAAAAATATGGGGAAAACGGGGAAAAAATCCTTGGCCTGATTGTAAGAAGGCCTCACCCCAGAAGTTTATTGGCATAAGAACAACTCTGGAGGGGCCAGTGAGGTGGCGCTAGAGGTAAGGTGTCTGCCTTGCAAGCGCTAGCCAAGGAAGGACCGCGGTTCGATCCCCAGGCGTCCCATTTGGTCCCCCCAAGCCAGGGGCAATGTCTGAGCACTTAGCCAGGAGTAACCCCTGAGCATCAAACCAAAAAAAAAAAAAAAAAAAAGAACGACTCTGGGCTCCAGGCATACCAATCTGTCCAAACCCGAGTCATTCTCCGTGGTCCCGGGAAAACTTTTTCACACTCTAGCTGTTGTATCAGGTGCCAATATTTAAAGATTCTGGATTCTATCCATTTATTTCATCGAAGTCAGGGTGATGTGGAGCATCCTCTAGTTTCAGCACACCATTAGATGCGGAGCGATCTGCCCTGCAATGCTGAGTCGTGTGGGTGTTGAGAGCATTCTTTGGAGTAAGTCAATGCCAGAGCAGTGGTAAGTCTTCCCTAGTAGAGGTTTGCATCCTGGTAATGTTATAGACAATTGGGGTTGTTTCCATATCAGTGGTGGGCAACCTTTTTTTTTTCAACTGAGCCAAATCTAGCCAAAACCACGATTGAAATTTATTTTGAGAGCCACATTCTTCTGAGGGCAGCAGACAGAGAAAGGATGCTGCCTCAACCTGAGGCGCCACACAGAAAGTCACGCCCCCCCCCATACCACATGACCCAACTGGAGCTGTGTGGAGCTGGCCACCAGGGCTGCACACAGGGCGCGCACTGACAGAGGCTAGGAGCAGAGTCCTGACTCCTGGAGCAGCCGCCAGCACACAGAAGAGCCGCATTAAAAAGTGGAAAGAGCCGCATGTGGCTCGCGAGCATCATCTTGCCGACCACTGCCATAGATGGTATCCATTGTTCAGGGGTGTATGGGCAATGCCCATTCTTCTGAGGCCTAAGCCAAATCATTATGCCAATGTTCAGGATATAAGGCCTACTTGCATTACCAAATTTGTGTTCCCATCTCTATTAGATAAAAACTTTTTTGCATATGTATTATTTTTCCATTTTAATGTGCCTATGCAAAAGAGAAACAATGCCACAAGATATTGTTTGGTGCATCTGGGGACCGATGGATCAAGTCCAACATTCCCCGTAACTTGGTTCAAATATGAATTCTATACAGAGATACCCTCCTACCAGCATTGCTTATAAAACAGATCTCAAAGGGCAAAAAAGCAAACAAACAATCAAAATTGGGCAAAATTGTCACTATATAGGAGGATATTCAAAGAAGAGTTATAGATGTTAAGGGAATACATCTGAGACATACAAAGGAGATACACGTGTCCCTTTTATGTTTTAGTAAAAGTCGAGGGGGAGGGTGTTGTTTCCGAGACACCACTTTGGTCTGTGATTTGGCCATCTGGAGTCTGTAAACAACACACAGCACCTCATATCAGGAAATGTCTTTGACTGGGGTGTATTGGATACTGGTTATGGTAGCAAGCACAGGTACCCAGTGAAGGGAGTTGGAAGTCCATTGATGGTCCATTGATTGATAGGAACAGAGTTTTGATTTCTTCTGAGGTGGAGAGTCTACTTTTTCATTTTGGGAGCTGGCTGGCCATTAAATTTAGAGAGGATAATAATCTGCTTCATAAAGAGCGAAGAGCGCATGGAGCCATGTCCTCCTCGCGTTGCCTGCTGAAGCAGACTCCCCGAGAGGCATTTGCATTCTTAATTGCTGGAAGCTGGAAGTTCACCAGTCCCCTCCCCGCCCCCTGCAGGAACGGGGAAGCCTGGGGTATCCTTTAAATTGCTCCTCTCCAGAACCCACTTGCTGGGACCCTGAGCAGGTGGCCAGGGTTACCCCTGGTGACCAGGAGGAAGGAGAGAAAAGGCTGTGGGGGTGGCCAAGGCTATATCTTCCCCTAAGTTTGGCCAAAAAGCCTACCGCATGGAACCATGTCATCCCTGTGTTGCCTGCTGAAACTTCCGACTCCCCAAGAAGCAGCCTAGTATTTTCAATAGATGAGTGGCTCCATTGTTATGTGAGGGTTTTATGGAAGTACTGATAATCAGAATTATGGGGACACTATGAAGAAAAGTTCTAAGGAACCCTCTGAAGACAATTTTGAGAGAAATTCTGAATTCCAGAGAAGACTCATCCTGTATGGAAAGGAGCTTTATCTCTTTCTTTAATCTTTTTTTTTTTGGGGGGGGGCACACCCGGAGGTGCTCAGGGATTACTCCTGGCTATCTGCTCAGAAATAGCTCCTGGGCCCGGAGAGATAGCACAGCGTTTGCCTTGCAAGCAGCCGATCCAGGACCAAAGGTGGTTGGTTCGACCAGGTGTCCCATATGGTCCCCCGAGCCTGCCAGGAGCTATTTCTGAGCAGACAGCCAGGAGTAACCCCTGAGCAATGCTGGGTGTGGCCCAAAAACCAAAAAAAAAAAAAAAAAAAAAAAAAAAAAGAAATAGCTCCTGGCAGGTACGGGGACCATATGGGACGCCAGGATTTGAACCAACCACTTTAGGTCCTGGATCAGCTGCTTGCAAGGCAAAGCCGCTGTGCTATCTCTCCGGCCCCTCTTTCTTTAATCTTATTAGTGTGTAGTCTTGAATAATAAATTGATTTCCTTATTTTTGGGTGATGGTTAAAATTACATGAACTAGCTTATTTAATGACTAAAAGTAAAAGATTACTCCCCATTTCTCCTCTCTCTTTGTCCATCCAATACTTCTCACCATGAACCTACAGCCCATCTTTAGTGGTATTGATTCATTCCTTACCATACTCAAAAGCTAAAAATAAGCCTTGTGGTTCTCCTGCTCACATATAGTCAACATCTCAATATTCACCTGCCTTTATCTGGGAAGTTTCTTCATCTAAACAATCTGTTGTGTGCCAGGCTCTGTCATTAGCACAGAAGAAACTGTTATTAAAAATAAAACATCAGTTATTTAAAAAAAAAAAAAAACCATGAAAGAAAGTACAGCAGGGAGAGCTCTTGCCTTGCTAACCTGAGTTCAATTCCCAACAAACCATATGGTCCCCCAAGCAGCTAAGTGCAGAGTCAGGAGTAATCCCTGAGTATCACTGGGCATGCCCCCTAAAAATCCAGAATACAAAGCAACAACAACACGTCCAGAGAAATAGTTCAGCAGGCTAGAATGCCTGTTTTGCATGCAGGAGAATGGGGCTCAGTGTCCAGCACCAAATGGTATCCCTGATAACCACAAGGTTGTAAACCCAAAATAACAAAAATAAAACAAGATAAGAATACACTCTGTACATTCAGAACATGCAGTCTGATTAAGTGAGGTGACACAACAGAACTCTAAACATTAAGGGAAAAGGAAGTAAGTGGTAGCAGGAAGATGATTTCTGTCAGGAAAGCTTTTGCAGAGTGTGTGTCTCAGAAGTCAGCCTAAACTATTTTTGAAAATTAGGGCCAGGGCCGGAGTGGTGGCTCAAGCAGTAGGGCATTTGCCTCGCACACAATAACTTAGGACGAACCCGGTTCGATCCCCTGTGTCCCATATGGTCCCCAAGCCAAGAGCAATTTCTGAGCGCATAGACAGGAATAACCTCTGAGTGTCACCAGGTGTGCCCCCTCAAAAAAAAGGGGGGGGGGAGAAAATTGGGGCTAGAGAGATAGCATAGCGGTAGGGCATTTGCCTTGCATTCTGCCGACCCAGGAGGGACCTGGTTTGAATCCTGGCATCCCATATGGTCCCCCAGCCTGCCAGGGGCAATTTCTGAGTGCAGAGCTAGGAGTAATCCATGAGCACTACTGGGTATGGCCCAAAAACTAATCAATCAATCAATAAATAAAGTTAAAAAAAGAAAGTTATTGGGGCCGGAGAGATAACATGGAGGTAAGGCATTTGCCTTTCATGCAGAAGGATGATGATTCGAATCCTGGCATCCCATATGGTCCCCTGTGCCTGCCAGGGGCGATTTCTGAGATAGCACAGTGGTAGAGTGTTTGCCTTGCATGCAGCTGACCCAGGAGGGACCCGGTTTTATTCCAGGCATCCCAGATGGTCCCCCAGCCTGCCATGGTCAATTTCTGAGTGCAGAACTAGGAGTGACCCAGAACACCGATGGTTATAAAAAGGGTCATGAATGAGTTAAAAAGTTTAAAGTCTCTGCATACACCCGGAAAGCCCCCAAAAGGTTAAGGTGACTGCAACTGAAAATTCACTGAACCTGTACAGCCTGTTATTGTATCTATGATAAATGTTCCAAATGTTCCCTGAAATGTAAAAGTCACTAAACTTCCTGAAATCAACGGTCATGCTGTGTTCTGTACATTTTCCATTGTACTGGAGTATTATAAAAGAACTGTTGGTTTTGTGAACAGGGCTCCCAGCCTCTAGCCCATGCATGCTCATGCATGCATGTATGCTTGAACAATAAACCCCTTGCTTTGGCATGAACTTCGAGTCTTGGTGTCGTTGAACAGCTCTCTGGTCCTTTCAGTTATGGCACAGAAACCAATCAATCAAAATAAATATACTTTAAAAAAAAAACCTTTGCATGTACTTACAAACTCTGAATGATACATTACATAAATAAAGTAAAATGTAATATTCCTAAAATATAATTAATTCTTTTTTTTTTTTTTTTTGAGCTACTCACACAAATGCTCAGGTTTAATTTCTGGTTCTTCAGTCAGGTATCAGTCCTATTGTCTCAGGGGAACCATTTGAATTGCCAAGGATTGAACCTAGGTCAGCAGCATACAAGGAAAGCACCTTCCCCATTATATAATCTGTCTGTCCCTCCTATAATTACTTTCTGCAAATTTTTTTGTTTGTTTTTGGTTTTGAGTCACACCTGGCAGCACTCAGGGGTTACTCTTGGCTCTACACAGAAATCTCTCCTGGAGGGCTCAGAGAACCATATGAGATGCTGGGATTCAAACCACCGACTTCTGCATGCAAGGCAAATGCCTTTCCTCTATGCTATTTCTCCGGCCCCCCTATAATCACTTCTTTTAAAAATATTCTTTCACAGTGGGCTAAGGGTTCAGGTATAGGAAGAATGCTGAGAACTTTGATGGGGAGAGGTCAACAATGGTGGTGGAATGGCCCTAATTCACTGTCACTGTATGCCTGAAATTCAACTATGAAGGACTTTGTAAATCACAATGGTTTCAATAAAAATTTTTTAAAATATATTCTTTCAATAACATTATTCATAGTCTATAATTTAAATTGTGTGTGGTAGGGCAATGGTTCAGAAGGTCCTAAATTCATCCCTGGCAGTACATGCCTCCCCACCTCACCATAAAGAGTACATGGGCATAGCTGGATACAGCTGGGGAAAAAATAAATAATAATGAAATTATTTTTCTAATGTATTTACAAAAAATCTATCTCATTCTCTCCCATATTATTAATACTATTTTCTATTCTGAACTTTTATGTTATTTTTTTTGTTTGTTTTTTTGTTTTTGGGCCACACCCGGTAGCACTCAGGGGTTACTCCTGGCTATGCACTCAGAAGTTGCTCCTGGCTTGGGGGACCATATGGGACGCCGGGGGATCGAACCACGGTCCGTCCAAGGCTAGCGCAGGCAAGTCAGGCACCTTACCTCTAGCGCCACCGCCCGGCCCCACTTTTATGTTATTTAAACATTCATTTATTTATTTAGATTTTTGGGCCACACCTGGCAGTGCTCAGGGGTTATTCCTGGCTCTGTGCTCAGAAATCGCTCCTGGAAGCTTGGGGGACCATGTGGAATGACTGGAATGGAAACCCAAGTCTGTCCCGGGTCAGCTGCGTGCAAGGAAAACACCCTACCACTGTGCTATTGCTCTGGTCCCCTAGTCTCAACTTTTAACTATTTGTTCCCCACCCCTGGGAACAATTCTGTCTTAAGCCAGAATTTTTTTTTCAGAATTTTATTTTTTTAATTTAGTTGACTTACTTTAAAATGTTCACCATGCCTCGAGTGGTGCAGCAAGGGTGTTGCCTCCTCAGTCTGATACTCAGAGGTGGCTCCATGGGGGTGTCAGGAATTGAACTCAGGGACTCATAGATGCAAAGGCAAGTGCATGTACAACCGCTGAGTCACATCCTGGGTCAATAGAATACCTTTTTTTTTTTTTTTTTTTTTTTGGTTTTGTTTTTTTTTGGTTTTTGGGTCACACCCGGCAGCGCTCAGGGGTTACTCCTGGTTCTATGCTCAGAAATCGCTCCTGGCAGGCTTGGGGAACCATATGGGATGCCAGGATTCGAACCACCGTCCAAACCACCGTCCTTCAGCATCTAAGGCAAACGACCTGCCTCTGTGCTATCTCTCTGGCTCCATAGAATACCTTTTTAAAAGGTATTTTTCAGATGGGCTCTGTTCCACGGAAGATAATGATTCATGATCATTATGTTTCTCTCTCCCCTGCCCCCCTCCCTCCATCCATCCATCCCTCCCTCTTTTCCTTCCTTCCTTCCTTCCTTCCTTCCTTCCTTCCTTCCTTCCTTCCTTCCTTCCTTCCTTCCTTCCTTCCTCCCTCCCTCCCTCCCTCCCTCCCTCCCTTTCATTCTTTTTCCCACATCTGGCAATGCTGGGAGTTGCTTCCATCTATATTTAGAAATCACTTCCATTGGTGATCAGAGTCCCATGCAAGTCAAGAGATCAAATCCCGGCCCCGAGAGATAGCACAGTGGCGTTTGCCTTGCAAGCAGCCGATCCAGGACCAAAGGTGGTTGGTTCGAATCCCGGTGTCCCACATGGTCCCCCATGCCTGCCAGGAGCTATTTCTGAGCAGACAGCCAGGAGTAACCCCTGAGCGCTGCCGGGTGTGGCCCAAAAACAAAACAAACAAAAAAAAAAGAGATCAAATTCCCAGCCTCCTACAATCAAGACAAGAGCTTGTTTCTTGCACAGATCTCTGAGCCTCTCCTCTTATGACAACTAGAAAATTCATGCAAGCTATTTGCATGCATACTATTCATGCATGCTATTCATGCAAGCTATTTTAAAATTCACAAGCTATTTGGTGGGGGTAGAACACAATGTTTGAACCTAGGGGAAACTTTTCCTTGTGCTGGTAAGTGCAGACACTTAGTCTATGTGTATCTTTCCATCTCCTAAGTGTTGTTTTGGTGGAAAGCCGTAGTGCTTCACAGACAGGCGTTCCTGGAATGTGGGTGGCTTCCCCTCAAACCCAATATTTTCCTTCACTCCATCAGTGGAAATGAGAAGTACTCAAGTCTGTGCTGGGAGGAGCCCCCTGAAAAGGATCCCAGCCACTTACATTCCCATAATAATGCTAAAAGCAAGCAGTAAACAGAAAGTGGACAAGGCATATAATCTGAAACATTGTTTTTGCTTCCTCTTTCTTAGAACAAACCTTCAGATCATCAACTAACAGTATAACATTTAAAACAGTTTCAACAGAGAATATAAACATTAAACAACAGCATTTTTAAAGTTTTTTAAAGAACAGATTGAGTTTCTGCTTTAGTTATCAGGGTTTTTTTGTTTGTTTGGTTAGTTGGGTTTTTTTTGAGTCACACCCAGTAGCACTCAGGGGTTACTCCTGGCTCTAAGCTCAGAAATCGTTCCTGGCAGGCTCGGGTTGGTTGGGTTTTTTTGGGTCACACCCAGTAGCACTCAGGGGTTACTCCTGGCTCTAAGCTCAGAAATCGTTCCTGGCAGGCTCGGGGGACCATATGGGATGTCTGGATTCGAACCACCGTCCTTCTGCATGGAAGGCAAGCGACTACCTCCATGCTATCTCTCTGGCCCTCTAGTTATCAGTTTTATTCATAAAGAGAACACCAGCTAACCAACCTTTTTTTCTTTTCTTTTTCTTTTTTTATTTTTAATATGGAACACTTTACGAATTTGCATGTCATCCTTGCGCAGGGGCCATGCTAATCTTCTCTGTATCATTCCAATTTTAATTTAATTTGCTGAAGCAAATCTAACCTCCCTTCTTAATCACATAGTATTTATAATCAGTCTTCCCAGACAAAGCAAATAACCTGGGTAGTAAAATAATCGGCAAAGGAACAAAAGGCAAACTAACTTATCTCTAAGTGATTTCAGACTAAGTTTACTGGAGCTGACCTGCATCTGACTAATGTCTCCACCTGAAAACACACACACACACACACACACACACACACACACACGAGTTGGCCATCTATTTATAAATTTTTATAGGTTTTTTCAAAATAAATATTTAAGCACCATGATTACAGGCATGTTTGTAGTTGGGTTACAGTCATAAACAGAATATTCCCCTTCACCAGTGCAACATTCCCACCACCAATGCTCCCCTCCCCTGCCCCTGCCTTACTTGCGACAGGCATTCTACTTCTCTCAGTCTTTAACATTGTCAAGCAAGTTGTTAGTGTAGTTATTCCCCTAACAGCGTTCACCACTCTTTGTGGTGAGCTTCAAATTGTGAGCCAGTCCTTCCAGCCCTTCCAGCCCTTAACTCTATTGTCTCTGGGCCTTATTACAATAATGTCTTTAATTTTTCTTAAAAACCAGAGTTAAGTGAGACTGTTCTGTGTCTATCTCTCTCCCTCTGACTTATTTCACTCAGCATAATAGCTCCATGTACTTCCATGTATAGGAAAATTTTATGACTTCATCTCTCCTGACGGCTGCATAATATAATATTCCATTCTATATATGTACCATAGTTTCTTTAGTCATTCATCTGCTGAAGGGCATCTTGGTTTTTTTCAGAGTCTGGCTATTGTAAATAGTGCTGCAATGAATATAGGTGTGAAGAAGGATTTTTGAATTGTATTTTTGCGTTCCTAGGGTATATTCCTAGAAGTGGTATAGCTGGATCATATGGGAGCTCGGTTTCCAGTTTTTTGAGAAATCTCCATATTGTTTTTCATAAAGGCTGGACTAGATGGCATTCCCACCAGCACTGTAGACAGCATTTCCACCAGCACTGAATAAGAGCCACATATAGACACCATGAAATGACAAACTTACTTATGATTGGGTTTCAGGCATACAATATTTCAACAACAATCCATTCACTAGTGTCCACCTTCCTCCACCAGTGCCTCCCCATTTGCTTCCCACTGGCCATTCTACTTCTATAAGAGGTGTTTCTTTATGTATTTAAATATTTGCACTGTGGTTTACAGTGCTGTTGCTGATACAGTTTCATACATAACATTTTACCACATAGTCTTCGGGTATTCATTATTCCGCCATTATGTTTTTTCATATCCTGCATATGAGAGATTTTTTTCTGTGTGAGTCAGGAAACAATGGTCATTTATTTAATCAACCCGAAGGGCCTCTCTCTCTTGGGAGGACACTACCCAAAGTTGAGCAGACAAAAAATGAGAGGAAAGGTAGCAGAACAGAAACAAACAAAAAAAAGACCATCTCATGTGCTTACAGACAAAGGGACAATGAGATTCTACCCTGTATTCAGGTCAC
The DNA here is from genome assembly GCF_024139225.1 of Suncus etruscus. Taxonomy (NCBI): domain Eukaryota; kingdom Metazoa; phylum Chordata; class Mammalia; order Eulipotyphla; family Soricidae; genus Suncus; species Suncus etruscus. The sequence continues at coordinate 129,227,925 of NC_064850.1, read as the reverse complement.
AACCAGCTGTGCTCAAGGTTAACTCCTAACTCTACATTCAGTGATCACTCCTAGTAGGTTTGGAAGGGACCTTATGAAGTGTCAGAATCACACCCGTGTCAGCGCTTGCAAGGCAAGCACCCTGTCCACTGGACTATCTTTCTGGACCATATTTACATCTTTTTGTGGACCTGAAAGAATGATCTCTCATCCCTAGCTGCATTCTAAGGATCCGGACTCAGTTAATTCTAGGTAGCTAGGCAGCACAGATGAGGTATATGTAGATGTGGCCTGGGCCCTCCCTTCTCTCAGTTCCCAGGGTCCCTCCCTTCTCTCAGTGAGGTGACAGCAGTTTCACTTTCTAGATGCATCACACAGATCCTTTCCAAGATGGTTCCCCTCTTGAATTTCATTTTCAAACATGTAGATTTGCCCAGGTCGTTCTTATGTCCATTGGCCCCACAATCATCAACATCTCTGTTACTCGCTACATTTATTCCAAAACCCATTAGCTCCTGTTAGAAAAACATGCTGTCCAGAAAAGAGCTTTCTGCACGTGAGGCAGCCCTTTTCCGGGGACAGCTTCGGATCCGGGACCTGCATCTGTCGGGGCTCCACGCTGGACTGTCATGAAATGTCGCCCCCAAGTGGCCTCTCGTGAGTTATCGGGGACCAGACTCTGATCGTCACCATTAGAGGGCAGTAATGCGTGGTGTTACTCCTGATATTGCTTATTAAACCCAGAGCTTGAAGAAATTAACTTTTATTAATCTAAGCAAAGTATGCTATGAATAAATGATAGTTGCTTAGCAGGGTTGCTAAATAATAGCAGGGCAGGGCAGGGAAGGCCATATAGTTAAATTCATGTTTCACATGTGGGAGCATGTACCCAGCACACTAAGCCATCTCTCTGACTCCAAAAGTCCACTTATTATGTTTTGGGAGGATAGGTTATCGGGCTATACCCCGCCATACTCCGAGAGGCAATTCCTGGATCTATGCTTAGGTGTAGTCCCTGGTAGTGTTTGAGGAACCCAAAGGGGTGTTAGGGATCAACTGCAATCAAAATGAATGCCTTACCTCCTGTATTATCTCTCCAACCCAATTATATGCTTATTTGTGCTTTTCCTGTATTAGACTATATTTTTAATTAGTGAGATGATATAAAATTAGTTTTGATGCTATAATTCAAAAAAGAGGAATGACCCATGTTTCTTCAAGTATTGTGCTTTTTTGTATTTTGTTTTTAAATTACCTGAGAATTAAACCCAAGGCTTCACATATGCAAGATTAATGCTGTGTATTCATTAAACCAAAACCCTGGCTCCAAATACCTAATTTTTTAAACTACATTAAACTTGAAATTATAACTAACTGGTGACTAGTTCCTACTTGAAATGACTAATTGCAGGATTAGTCTTCTGAAAATATTTGTTTTAAATTTCCTACTGCCACTTGTCTCTCCTGAAGTCTTGATCAGGTCACATGGTCATCTGAACACCGCTGAGAGTGGTTAATCTGGAAGTAGCCCTTGAGCACTGCCAGGTGTGGCCCAGAAAATGAAAAATGTTCCTAAATCTGATAGATCAGAAATGGATTTAGTTACTCTTTTGACTGCTGCGTCTGAGCAGAGAGAGCCACAACATAAACTCTGGACATATGTTCATGGTCTTCCTTCATGCTCTGTGTAAGGCTGTGAGTTTGAGACGACAAACAGATTCTGACTTTTTTTAAATTATTTTTTAGCTTTCCAGGCAAGAATCCAAAGATAGGGGCCAGAGAAATAGCACAGCGGTAAGGCATTTGCCTTAGGTGCAGAAGAATGGCGGTTCGAATCCCCGCATCCCATATGGTCTCCCAAGCCTGCCAGGAGTGATTTCTGAGCTTAGAGCCAAGAGTAACCCCTGAGTGCTGCTGGGTGTGACCCAACCCCCCCCCAAAAAAAAAGGATCCAAGGACAATTTGCTATTTGTTAAAATAGGTGTTCCTTTTTTAATTTTTTATTTTTAATTATGAGAACAAAGATGCAAAGAAAGAGGACAAGGGGGGCCGGGCGGTGGCGCTAAAGGTAAGGTGCCTGCCTTGCCTGCGCTAGCCTTGGACGGACCGCGGTTCGATCCCCCGGTGTCCCATATGGTCCCCCAAGCCAGGAGCAACTTCTGAGCACATAGCCAGGAGTAACCCCTGAGCGCTACCGGGTGTGGCCCAAAAAAAAAAAAAAAAAAAGAAAAGAAAAGAAAGAGGACAAGGTAAAGTTACAGTGGAAGGACAATCACCCATAAACAGAATTCTCAGAAGCAGTCCCCTTGCTGATAAAAATAGGTGTTTCAATAAAGTTAAAAATAAAAGCACTATAGTCCAAACTGTATGTGCTGAAATATCTTGTCTACCAAAGGGCCCACTCCTCTAGATCCAGATTTCCAAATTGTAGATATCTTTTGCATAGGCAGTATATTATTTTGGGAATGCTCTTAAGAGGTATGATCCCACCAAAATGGACCCCAATGATCTCTGTCTCTGAGTGTCACTGGCTTTTGTTTCTGTTACTAGGATTCCCAAACATTGAGGGCTGACATTTCTGTGATTAAGTTATAGGGAATGTAACTTCTTTTTGGTAGCCAAAAAATCCCTTGCTGTCCAAATTGTAGATTGTGACCCCATCTGGGGTTGTTTACCTGAACTAAGATAATCATAAAAATATTTGACACCACTGAAGAAGTTTTGAACAAACAGTGACCAAAAATTATTTCAAAAGCAAACACTTAGTGAATGTAAGGTTCTGGCAGCATGCAACCTTGTTGCTTTTCTTGGTGTAAAGGGGTTGGGAGTAGAAAAATTTAAGGAAATCTTGCTATATAATACAAACTTGCCTTGAAAACAAAATTTAAGGGGATAAAGCTGTAAAAGAGAATTGAAATCAGTCAATATAACAACTCATCTATTCCTTCTATGGCAAAACCAAGATGCAGAGGGGACTATAGTCACTGCTGTTCCTTCATGAAAACCATTGTGGGTGGCACTTGAACTGAACACAGTCAAGTCATTAAAAAGCCAGCAGAAAACTCCTCATCTGTTAGTCTAAATAAAAGAATTAGTTTTAAAAAATGTATTAGTTTATGATAAAAATTGAAACATAAATGTTAAGGGAAGATGCCTCTGGATAGCTTTTACCCAAGAAAATATGTGAGGCCCTGATGTTATAAAATGTAATAAATGTAATGTAATTAAATGTAATTTAAATTAGGGGCCGGAGAGATAGCATGGGGGTAAAGCGTTTGCCTTTCATGCAGGAGGTCATCGGTTCGAATCCCGGCATCCCATATGGTCCCCCGTGCCTGCCAGGAGCAATTTCTGAGCCTGGAGCCAGGAATAACCCCTGAGCACTGCCGGGTGTGACCCAAAAACCACAAAAAAAAAAAATGTAATTTAAATTAAATTACATTTTAATTTAATGTAATTAAATGTAATAAATGTAATGAGTCTAAGACCATATCTTATTATACAGTGTAAAGTCCCTACAAAATGGGCCAGCTAAGATAATAAATGCAGAAGTTTCCCTAGTGTTATGTCACTCATAAATAGTAGTGTTGTTTTTCCTGAGAAACAAACTACAAAACCTTCATATCCATGACTGGTGAAGTGGGAAAGATGTTTCTTGATAAGAGGAGTTGGGCCACATTCCATACGACTCAATACCTCCACCGGGCTCTGTGCTCAGGAGTGACCCCTGGAGAACTATACATAGTGCCAAGGATTGAACCCTGGTAAGCCACATGTAAAGCAAGCACCTTAGCACCTATACTCTCTTCAGCTCTATGAGGAAGGTAAACTTAAACTTACTATTTTGTCTAGGTGTGTGTGTGTGTGTGTGTGTGTGTGTGTGTGTGTGTGTGTGTGTGTAGCAGAATTTTTATTGAGGTCTGGAGAGACAGTACAGTCAGTAAAGTGTTTGTCTTGCCCACAGTCTACCTGGATCCTTGGCATTTCATATGCCATCTCATATGGGCCCCTTGAGCCCATCAGGAGTGATCCCTGAGTGCAGAGTCAGGAGTAAGCCTTGTGAATCACTGGGTGTGTTCTGTTCATTCAGAGGATTTTGTGAAAGAAAATACCTAGATAAAAGAAGTGTGCAAACACTTCTTCTCTGCTCTTCTTACTCATCAACACAGAATTATTGCTAGAGAGGGCAAATGCCACATCCTCAGGTCTGGATGAGCAAAACCCTCATAAACCTAATGAACACAAACAAAACATTTAATCTACTGACCATCAGAGCTCACTCTGTAACAGTTCTTTTTATTGTCTTGTTTTGTTTTGGGGGCCACACTTAGCAATTCTTGAGAGCTTACTACTGGTTCTATGTAGCTAAGCACACAGAGCACACATCTTGTTTTCCCCCTAAACAAAGCATAACAGAACACATTTCCTATTTCACCCTAAACAAAGTACACATCCTATTTTCCCCCAAAAAAACACAGAACTGACACCCTATAAATATCTGACTCCAATAAAAAATAAAGAGTTATTCCTCCTGACGTGGCTTGTGGATGGATTGGAATCTGTAAGTGCTCTACTCAATCAGGATTCGACATCACCACCTTATCTCCAGTTCTGTGCTAAGGGATCACTCTTGGTGAAACTTGGGGACACCATATAGGATACTGGGATTGAACTCAGGTTGACTGCATTATAGCAAGCACCTCACCTACTGTATGATCACTCTGGCCCAGAGTTCACTCTTAAAACACGTAGAATATTGCCTTGCCTCTCTATTCCTCAGCCATGCAGATACTCACTAGTTATATACTCACATATTTGGACTCCATTATGTACAAATTAGGTAAAAAGTTCTTAGTATATGGAACCGGAGAGATAGCATAGAGGTAAGGTGTTTGCCTTGCATGCAGAAGGACGGTGGTTCAAATCGTGGCATCCCATATGGTCCCCCAAGCCTGCCAGGAGCATAAAGCCAGGAGTAACCTCTGAGCACTACTGGGTGTGATTCCCCCCCCCCCCAAAAAAAAAGTTCTTAGTATCAGTAGTTTTTTTTTTTTTTTTTTTTTTTTGGTTTTTGGGTCACACCTGGCATTGCTCAGGGGTTACTCCTGGCTGTCTGCTCAGAAATAGCTCCTGGCAGGCACGGGGGACCATATGGGACACCAGGATTCGAACCAACCACCTTTGGTCCTGGATCAGCTGCTTGCAAGGCAAACGCTGCTGTGCTATCTCTCCGGGCCCATATCAGTAGTTTCTAATGGCTCATTTGGTCATAGAGAATATAGCTGAGATGCTCATAAGCATCTCTGTACATACTGTAGTTCTGAACAAGAAGCTAAAATACTAGGCCAGAATGTAATGGATTTTCATCTTTTCTCCAGGAAAAAAATAAAGAATAAGAGAGGGTGTGAGAAGTGACCACATGAGTGAAGGTGAGTTCAGGATTCCTGAACCTTCAGAAGTACAAGCATTTTGCATGCACAGAGAAGCCAGCTAGAAACTTGCATGTAATGAAAAGTGGTCAAACCCAAAAGTGACCAGATAAAGGGCAGCAGGTATGAAATGAGAATGACAGTATTGAGTAGATTAATGAATATTAGCAGAAAATAGGAAAGTGGACTAAGAACAGTGCTGTTACCCCCCACTTAAAGAAAGCACACACCAGACATGGCTTTTTCCTTTCCTGGTGCAGTGCCTTCGTCCCAAAGAATTATTTGCCAAAAGGCCCGCTCAGAAGTCAATCATTTGACCCTTTGCATGGGTTATTGGTGGTAATTCCAACATGGCTGTAACATTACATTTTCTCTTTATTTGGACACTATAGAAATCCAGCCTCAGCTTTCCTACAGACAAAGAAATGTCAGTACCAAAAACCCGCCAAAAGTTCCCTGCTGGCTAGTTTATTTGTGACTCGTATTTCTAGTAGAACCTGGTGCCAGCAGCTTGTTTTTCTGAGTCTAGCTCTATCATGGTAGACAATTATTTCTGTCCCCACTAAAATCTATTTTCCGGCAACTACATAAACATCATAAATATCTCTGTCTCTCTCCTGGTTTCTTGAAAAACCTGCTTTTTGCTAAACCAAAAACATCTCTAGCTCTTGTTTCACAGCCCTCCAACAGGGGTCTTTCTCACCTATAGGATAGTCGTTTTGATATGTAAATTCTAGGCCTGTTTCCCCATTGTACTGCTCTCCTGCTCTTTGTTCTCCCTGAGGACACCTTGCATACCAGAATTTGTGCTTATAAATGTCATCAGCTGAAAAGTAAATTTGTCTCTCGTCCCTTGGACGAGGGTCGCCATACAATGCATTTTGTGTGGTCTCATTTATTTCATTTTCATATTTCATATTCGTCTGCCTTGTGTACCCGCTTATTCCAGTGGAAATTTATCTGACCCACTAAGGTTTTTGCTTTGGGATGCTAACACTTCTGCAGCACAGTGCCATGTCTGCACATAAAGATCAGAGTCTAGGCTGAAAAATCAAATGTATGCGACATTGTAGCAAAGGGAGGTGAATATGGAATCGGACAAAAGAATAGGTCAAGAATGGGCATACAGTCTGAAGGCAGTGATAACAAGAGAAGCCCTCTAGAGTACAGTAGGGGTTAGCAGCTCCACAAATCCATAGGTGTGAAGCCCAGGGCCACAGAACAGGGCAACAATGGAATCTGAAGGCATTTTACAAGTGCATCTCTCCTTGTCAACAATGGGCTGGCACACAGAGAGCTGAAAGAAATAGGATCCAAGTTTGTGTTTGTCAAAGTGAGTGATAACTCCTCCAAGGTCACTGAAACTGTTCAGGAGGTGCTATAGCAGTGTCTGGTGCTACTGGGCTTCAAAAAGGTAGATTTTCAGAGAGGTCCTGAGTAATTTCTTTGAATTATTGAATCACAAGAATTACAAACTTAACAAATAATTTATGGTTGGATTTCAGGCATACAACATCCCAACACCAATCCCTTCTCCAGTGCCCATTTCCCTTCACCAGTGTCCTCAAACCCCACCCACCATCTGCATCTATGGCAGACACTATTTTCTTTTTCTTTTTTGGACACTTCAGCTTACACTACTGTTACTGATAGGGAATCATACATATCCTCTATGCTTTCTATCAGTGCCTCATAATTTTTTTAAAAGGATGAAAGGCAGGTAAGTTTGGGAACCTCTGATAAATGAGCCATGAAGTCCAGTGTCTATGAAAGCTAGTCAGAGAGGGTTAGAAAAGCCCACCTACCACAGAGTGGAATCACTGAGAGAACGTCAGTGAGAAATAAAATGAGACATAAAAAAAAAGTGGGATTTTGTAAGACTGGTATCTGGCCAGACATTAAGGTAGCCACAGAGGCACAGCTGTCTTGGGGACCACTGTTGCCACCAGCATCCTGTTGATGATTATTTTTGTTTGTTTGTTTTTGTTTTTGGGCCACACCTGGCATTGCTCAGGGGTTACTCCTGGCTGTCTGCTCAGAAATAGCTCCTGGCAGGCATGGGGGACCATATGGGACACCGGGATTCGAACCAACCACCTTTGGTCCTGGATCGGCTGCTTGCAAGGCAAACGCCGCTGTGCTATCTCTCCGGGCCCATCCTGTTGATGTTGATAAATGGATGTATGACCCCTCCTTCCCTGCTGGGTTCTGATAAATCAGGGCAGTATTGGAGGGCCATGTAGGTGGGCAAGGTGGACAGAGACACAGAAGAACAGGGTGAGAACCATGAGTTCAGAAGCAAGCTAATGATTTGGTTTTCAAAAAACTGACTAGGAGAGGAAGGATGGAGAAGCTTGAAATTGCAAAGGAAGCCTGAAAGGCAATCCAAACTTCTATAATTAAAAACATAGTTCGTGAGTATTTGAAATGAAATCATTTCCAGATCCTGAGTCACACTTGGCATGTTGCAGCTGGAGATTACATTCTCGGGAAGTCAGTAACTTCTCTCCCTTTATCTGAAGTCTTCTCCCCAAGCCTTTGGGTTTGTTAAATTTAGAGCCACACCTAGTGGTGCTTGAGATTCATTGCTGACTCTGTGCTCAGGGATCATCCCTGGAAGGTCTTAGGGAACCAACCTGACCTGAATTCAATTCTAGGTCCCACCTAGTATCCCAAGTACCAGTAGGTGTGGCCTGAAGGCTCCTGACACTGCTGAGGTGGCCCAAACATCTCAATACTGTGGGACCTGAACAGCTGATCTGTTACAGCACCCAAAATTTGGTAAACCTCAGGGGAATAAGAAAACAACTCTGGGCCAGAGTGATAATGAAATGAGTTAAAAAGTTTAAAAAATCTGGGGCCGGGTAGGTGGCGCTGAAGGTAAGGTGTCTGCCTTGCAAGCGCTAGCCAAGGAAGGAACGCGGTTCGATCCCCCGGCGTCCCATATGGTCCCCCCAAGCCAGGGGCGATTTCTGAGCACATAGCCAGGAGTAACCCCTGAGCGTCAAACGGGTGTGGCCCAAAAACCAAAAAAAAAAAAAAAAAAAAGTTTAAAAAGTCTCTGCATATGCCCGGAAAGCCCTCAAAAGGTTAAGGTGACCACAATTGAAAATTCACTGAACCTGTTAATGCCGTTGAGGTGGTGCTAGAGGTAAGGTGTCTGCCTTGCAAGTGCTAGGCAAGGAAGGACCATGCTTCGATCCCCCGGCGTCCCATATGGTCCCCCCAAGCCAGGGGCAATTTCTGAGCGCTTAGCCAGGAGTAACCCCTGAGCATCAAACGGGTGTGGCCGGAAAAAAAAAAAAAGAAAATTCACTGAACCTGTACAACCTGTTATTGTATCTGTAATACATGTTCCAAATATTTCCTGAAATGTATAAGTCACTAAACTTTCTGAAATCACAGACATAGCACCTCCTGGACAGTTTCAGTGACCTTGGGGGAGGTATCATTCACTTTGACAAACACTAACTTAGATCCTAGTTCTTTCAGTTCTCTGTGTGCTGTGTTCTGTAAATTTTCCATTGTACTGGAGTGTTATAAAAGAATTGCTGGATTTGTGATCAGGGCTCCCAGCCTCTAGCCCATGATGGCCATGCTGGGTGCCCATGCATGCATGTATGCTTGAACAATAAACCCCTGGCTTTTGCATGAACTTTGAGTCTTGGTGTTGTTGAATGGCTTGCCGGTCCTTTCAATAACACAGTGGGTAGGACATTTGCCTTGCACATGGTTGACCCAGATTCAATCCCCAGAATCCCATATGCTCCTCCATGCCTGCCAGGAATAACTCCTGAGCACCACCAGGTATGACCCCAAAACAAAACAAGAAACAATTCTGGGCCAGAGCAAGAATACAGTGGGAGGGGCACTTGATTTGCATGTGGCTAACCCAGATTCTATCCCCAACACTCAACATGGTTCCCTGAATCCTGCCAGGATCGAGTGTAGAGCCAAGACTAAGCCCTGAGTATAGTCAGGATGTCCCAAACTCCCCACCCAAAAAAAAGGGGGGAGTTAGAGAAAGAATACAGTGGATTTGGGAGTTTTGCATACATGCAGCCAATCTGGGTTTGATCCCTGGAACCATATATGGTCTCCAGAGAACTTCCAGGAGTGATTCCTAAGTGCAGAGCCAGAAACAAGCCCTGGGCACTGCCAGATCTGACTCCTCCCCCCATAGAAAAAAGCACTTTTCTTAATAAATTGCACTGTGATTTTATGGACAATTATAATCACTATAAAGAATAATCTCTATAAAGCCCTATATGTCTTCATGCCCTCCCTAAAAATCAGTACATTGACAGTTCTAAAATATGACTCAAGTGTAGGGCATGTACAAAAAAAGTGAAAGTCCATGAGTTGGTCTCCAGCAATGAATGGCCCCAACTGCCCTGGTAGCCCTCTGAGCACTGTCCCTATAAAAAACTTAGCACCATGATAATCTGGCATAAATTCATGTTCAGTTAGGCTCAATTTTGATTGGATATTCACCTTTTCTTCTTTTTTTTGGGGGGGGGGGCACACCTGGTGATGCTCAGGGGTTACTCCTGACTATGCGCTCAGAAATCACTCCTGAATTGGGGGATCATATGGGATACTGGGTGATCGAACAGTGGTCCATCCTAGGCTAGCGCTGGCAAGGCAGATGCGTTACTGCTCTGTGCCACAGTTCGGCCCCTGGAAATTCGCCTTTTCACCTGTGATTAAAAGCACTGAGAATCACCTCTACATGAATAATACATGGAAATTAAAAACAGAGTAATTATTTGAGAAACAAGATGTTGTTTTTAGATGACATTATCTACAGAGGATCACAAGAAATATGCTTTAGTATCTTCCCCACACATACAGGCTGAGACACCTGCTCCATGGCTGCAAATGGATAAAAGAGATATAACTTGGGGCCGGAGAGATAGCATGGAGGTAAGGCGTTTGCCTTTCATGCAGGAGGTCATCGGTTCGAATCCCGGCGCCCCATATGGTCCCCTGTGCCTGCCAGGAGCAATTTCTGAGCCTGGAGCCAGGAATAACCCCTGAGCACTGCCAGGTGTGACCCAAAAACCAAAAAAAAAAAAAAAAAAAAAAAAAAAAAAAAAAAAAAAAGAGATATAACTTGGGGCCAGAGAAACAGCATGGAGGTAAGGCATTTGCCTTTCATGCAGAAGGTCATCGGTTCGAATCCCAGCATCCCATATAGTCCCCTGAGCCTGCCAGGAGTAATTTCTGAGCATAGAGCCAGGAGTAACCCCTGAGCACTGCCGGGTGTGACCCCCCCCCCCAAAAAAAGAGATATGACTTGCTTGAGAAAATGCTGTGTCCGAAGCACTTCTGAAGCTATTGACCCAACTGTCAGCAGGCCCGATTTCCTTTGCAGTGACAGGCTAGAAGATAAGTCTTCTCTGGTGTTCTTTTACCATGAGTATTTTTGTCTTAATATTCTCTTCTTCTAAGGACATCTATCAGACTGAGACTAGGCCAGAGATACAGTTCAGTGGGTACGTTGCTTGCCTTGCATTTGGTTGACCAAGGTTTGATCTCAAGTATTCCAAATGGTCTCCCAAGCAATTCGAGGGGTGATTATTTAGTGCAGAGACTGGAGTAACCTCTGACCATTGCTGGGTAAGGCCCCAAAATAAAAACAAAAAGTCAGACTGGTTAGGCCCCACTCTGATGACCTTTAACTATGATTATCAATCACAGCCACAATCCTATGCTACTAGGTTAAGCTGTCAGCATATGAATGGGTTATGGGGAGACATAATTCAGAAAATATTCCCATTTCTACATTCCATGACAGCTAAGGAAATGATATTACCTTTTAAATATATAGGTAGAAAACTATATACCAGTAGAAGATTAGGTAAATATAGTGTGTACTTAAAGTACTTGATGAAGTACTATGCATTTAAAATTGCTTCTGAGGGGCTGGAGCAATAGCACAGCAAGTAGGGTATTTACCTTGCACTTGACCGACTCGGGACTGACCAGGGTTCGATTCTCCAGTACCCCACATGGTTCCCTGAGCCTGCCAGGAGCGATTTCTGAGTGCAGAGCCAAAAGTAACTCCTGGGCACCACCAGGTGTTGCCCCAAAACCTAAATAAATGTTTAAAAAACTATTTTAAAAAAATTTGCTTTTAGACTTGGAAAGCCACATACAATTTATAGTTGAGTAAATAAAAATATTTTAATAAGGTCATTAAAGAATTCCCATAAAAAGAAAAAACTATGAGTAGTGCAGTAACTACTATACTTATTGGTCAAACCCTAGAATTCTGATGATCATGAAAGTGAGGAATAGATAAAGGGCAAGGACACCCTTTATTGGATGGGAAAGATGGCTCAGAAGTACATACTTGCGGGGCCGGAGAGATAGCATGGAGGTAGGACATTTGCCTTGCATGCAGAAGATTGGTGGTTCGAATCTGGGCATCCCATATGGTCCCCTGAGCCTGCCAGGAGCGATTTCTGAGCGTAGAGCCAGGAATAATCCCTGAACGCTGCTGGGTGTGACCAAAAAAAAAAAAAAAAAGTACATACTTGCAAAAGCCCAAGAAGCCCAAGGCTACTAGGGCTGCAGGGCTGCAGGCTACAGATCTCAAGGCATCCAGGGCCCTGTGCTGCAAGACATGCAGGGGCTCTCCAGGCCCAACTGCCAGAGAAAAGCTACTGGGTGGGGCCTAGAGCCTACCAGGGATACCAACTTGTAGAGACCGCCAGTGTGTCCAGGTTCAACAGTCATTACAGTGAGGGGGTATCCAAGAGGCATGTCCAATTCCAGATTTGATCCCCAGCATTGCATGGTCCCCCAAGTATCGAGCAAGCCTTGAGCTAAAAGTAACTAACCCCTGACATTGTCAGTATGACACAGTCCCCCACCCCCAAAATACCCATTATCATCATGAATACTCAACATAGACTAGCTTTTCTTGGGCCCCTGTTATATGAAAGGAATGAATTCACTGTGCAGATACACACTACAAAGAAACAAAGCTCAGTATTTGCACAATGTAACCGACCACCTAGAAAAAAAAAAAGATTGAAAAAGTGCTATGATAATAAAAAGTTTTAAAAGAGATCAGGTAAAGCACCAATGTCTTTTTTTGTTTGTTTGTTTTGGGTCACACCTGGCATTGCTCAGGGGTTACTCCTGGCTCTGCGCTCAGAAATCGCTCCTAGCAGACTTGGGGGACCATATGGGATGCCGGGATTCAAACCACCATCCTTCTGTATGCAAAGCAAATGCCCTACCTCCATGCTATCTCTCTGGCCCCAAGCACCAATGTCTTAAACATCAGTGCTTTCTTTTGTGAGCTTGGAGCAACATCATCATGAAAATCATAAAACACATAAGCATAAAGTAATTTAGATATACCCAAGAGTTACTGCAGGAGGGAAACATTGAAACATGATTTGGTTTCAATCAAACCATCCTCTATAAATTTCTAAAAAGTGGCTTCACAACATGTAAGCTTTTAAATGTGAAAAGGGCCCGGAGAGATAGCACAGTGGCATTTGCCTTGCAAGCAGCTGATCCAGGACCAAAGGTGGTTGGTTCGAATCCCAGTGTCCCATATGGTTCCCCGTGCCTGCCAGGAGCTATTTCTGAGCTGACAGCCAGGAGTAACCCCTGAGCACTGCTGGGTGTGGCCCAAAAACAACAACAACAAAAAATGTTGTGAAAATATCAATAACTTAATGACCCTTGAGTAAGGCACTTCAATCTAGGCCAGACTTAGGTTGATAAAGAAGCTGAACCCTAACAACCCATGGAGTTTAGTGCTTTGTTTTGTATCATTTTAGCTTTCTAGTAAAAGTCCTTTTGAAAGTTCTGTTTACCTTCAACTGTTTAACTGAATAAAGGATACTTGATATTGATTAGGAAAGGTAGAGAATTCAGGACAACTTTTGACCAAATGCTGCCTAAGGACTAGACTCAGATGGTTGCAGAGAGCAGGAGTAGAAATAAAGGAAGCATGGGATTAGGGTATGTGCCTCAGGGTTCTTACAGAGTTTAACGGTTTCAATGAAACTTATTCAAGCCTCATTTTGTGTGTTTGATCAGCCTTTAAAATTCAAGTTCATAGCATTACTTTAGTGAATATCAAGACTTTACAGAACCACAGGAATCAGGGAGTGGTAATTTCTTGGAATTGCAGGCCACATGGAGATGTTAGCATGTCTTTACATAGACACAGTAGTCAGACATTTTCTTTACATGGACACAGCAGTCAGACATTTGGCCAAGATGCCAAAGCAGCACAAAGGGGAAACTTCCCACAGGTGGGAGTGAGAGGAGAGAAACTTGTTACCCATATGAGGGAAGTATCAACCATTCCCTTCCAGCATACAGTGATTAGTTGTAAATGGATAACATGCCAAGTAAAGTTGGAAGTATAAGGCTTCTGCTCTAAGAAAGACATTCCAATTCCTGTACTAAATTTTAAAATAATAATAATAATGATAATGATAATGATAATAATAATAATAATAATAATAATAATAATAATAATAATAATTGTCACTGATGCTTCCCTGGTAATTTGGTTCAGGCTGATAGCTCTGGGGCCTTTGCAGAATCAGAGTCAGAGTTTCCTTTCTGACAGAAGCCACAGCAGCCCAATGCCACATCCGACACTCTCAGACAGAAATGACTCAGCTCCACAATTTAACTTTATCAAAATGCCATGCTACTGTAGGATTAATTGGATTGTGGGAATGATCTGATCCCACCGCACGCAGTATACACCTTGTTTCTCATTGGTTGGAAACATCATTGAATGTAGCACCTTGGATTAGTGTTTAGATCATCTGGTCCAACCTCCAGGTGTGGTATCTTCCTCCAGAATAAATACTCAAAATTTTAGGAAAGTATTCTCTTGCATTTCCAGACTTCCAAGGATCTTGCTGCTTCTTAGGAGCAAAGGCGAACGTGTTAGACCTCCTGAATCCGTTTTTCACTCCTTATGTGTGTGGATTATTTCCTAGATCAGCATTTGTTTCCAGACCCATCTCTCTCCAGTGTTTTGGCTTTAGAACCTGAGGATTAATACTATACAATGGTGCTCAAATAGGGACTTAAACCCTGACCCTCAGATTTATTTTTCTGGCCCCTATTTGTGACTTAGAGAACAGTCAAAGGGAAAGGACACAGAAACCAACAAAGAGAAAAATAGATTCATTTAATTTTAAAATTAAGAATTTCTGGGGGGTGGGGGTGGGCTGAGCGATAGCGCAGCAGTAAGACATTTGCCTTGCACGTGACTGACCCAGGATGGGTTCGATCTTTGGCGTCCCATTTGGTCCCTCAAGACAGGAGCGATTTCTGAGCTCATAGCCAGGAGTAACTCTGGTGTCACTGGGTGTGCCCCCCCCCAAAAAAAACAAATAAAAATAATTTATTGGTTCTAGAAAGATAGCACAGCAGTAAGGCGTTTCTCTTACATAAAGCCAACCCAGGATGGACCCAGATTTGATTCCCGGCATCCCATGTGGTCCCCTGAGTCTGCCAGGAGTGATTTCTGAGCACAGAACCAGGAGTAACTCCTGAGCACCACTGGGTGTGGCCCAAAAATAAAAAAGAAATTAAATTAATTAAGAATTTCTCCTTAGCCCAGGGGACTGAGATCCCCCCATGCCAGAGTGGTCTTCAGGGCCATGCCTGGTAAATTGGGCCCTGGGGGGAGGGTGGGGGAGAGAAATTCCTCCACTATGCATCCACAAACTACAGAGGCAGACTGCACCCAGAAGATTCCACATGCCAGTTCTTCTGTTTCTCTTCAGCTGCTATAACTCTTTCCAAATATTCTTTTACTGTGACGATTCTACCCACTTTTTATCTTGTCTTCTCTTTGTGAGCTGTTCAATACGGAATTTTGGTGGAAGAGTCCCTCAGTTTAATGCTTATGATTGAACCATGTCATGGGAATTGTTGGACTTGTTCTTATGGCCCCCATATGCGCCGATAACGCCACATGGCATTGTTCCTTATTTGCATAGGCACATTAAAATGGGAAAATACTATACATACAAATAAGTTCTTGTCTAATAGAGATTGGAACACACAAATCTCATAGTGCAATGGGACCTTACATCCTGAACATTGATATAATGACCTGGCACAGGCCTCAGAAGAATGGGCATCCTCCATTCACCCCTGAACCAGGGAAGCTATCTACGAAACATCCAAGATTTTTTATAACAACACCTGGAAGCAATCCTCTACCAGAGAAGACCCTACCATGGCTCTGACATCAACCTGCTTAAAAGAGACTTCCCGGGGCCGGAGAGATAGCATGGAGGTAAGGCGTTTGCCTTTCATGCAGGAGGTCATCGGTTCAAATCCCGGTGCCCCATATGGTCCCCCGTGCCTGCCAGGAGCAATTTCTGAGTCTGGAGCCAGGAATAACCCCTGAGCACTGCCGGGTGTGACCCACAAAAAAAAAAAAAAAAAAAAAAAGAGGCTTCCCTTAGAACTAAGAAGACTTGACAACAACAACGACCTGCTTACAGAACAGGGTTCTCTGCATTGCCCTTTAATTGTGAGGTGAAACGAGAGGACGCTCTGCACCATCCTGATTGCAATATAGGATATGCAGATTCCAGGATCTTTAATACAGAAACATGATACCAACAACAGAGACTGTGAAAAATAAAAGTGTATTGACACTACAGACAATGACCTGGATTGGACAAACTAGTTTGCCTGGAGCCTAGAGTTGGTCTTATGCAAGGAAACTTCAGGGGTAGGGTCTCCTTGTATTTAGGCCAAGGCTTTTCCTTTCCATGTCCCTCATATTTTGGAGGGCCTATGCAAACAATAATTGCCACTCACATACCGTTTTTACTGTGCTTCTTTGACTCTAATCCTTAAGAAAAACAACTCACTTAAACTTTTGAAGTTAACTTAAACTAATATGCATGTGCATGGAAATGTAAAAATGTACTTTGCCTTCAATGTTTAAGGAGTTACATAAGTTTTATATCTTTAGATTGCTTTGTGTGCTGCTAAGAAATATTATGCATTACAATCTGGGGACTTGAAGGACAAAGTAATTGTACATGGGTTCTGTTTTATTTTTCTTAATGTTCTTTGGCTGAAAGTTCAAAGTTAAGATATCAGCAATGGGACTACTGAGAATTCTGTTTATGGTTGATTGGCCTTCCACTGTAACTTTACCTTGTCCTCTTTCTTTGCATCTTTGTTCTCATAATTAAAAATAAAAAAAAAGGAAAAAAAAAAGAATTTCTCAACGAAGTTTATGTAAAGGAATGTGCAGATTCTAGACTTGTATTACAATGTTCAGTGTAAGAATGTTTAAGAAATTTTGATTTAAGTGTATCTGCAGAAAGGTTCTAATGTTTATGTTCAGAGAAGTCTATGAAAAAGTGTTGTGAGATGTATAAGACAAAAATATGAAAAAAGCTGATTGTTTTAATAATGTTGTATAAATGATGTATACAGTTTAAACTTTGATGCTATTATAACTAACCTTTAGTGTGCCTATGCAAAATAACAACCACTTTTGTAAGTTCTAATTTGAGGTTCCTGCCTCTTGCAAAGAACAACAGAACACAAGTTATGTACCCTCTCAATTTTTTTGAACAAAGAAGGGCAGTTGTTAAGTTACACATTTTTTTTTTTACCAAAAACAAAGATCATCTCTGCTTTCTTTTATCTATTTGTTTAGAACTTGGTTTTACCCAAAACAAAGATTGTCTTATATGTAAACCTGGGAGGGACAGGCTCAGGATAGCTTCCCCACTTGGCGGTGGTCTCTATACTCAATAAAAACATTTCTGGCAGGCAGCTTGGGGGAGATATTAGGTAGAAGACTGCCAGAATGTACGTGTTTCATCCTCAAAAAAAAAAAAAAAGAATTCGGGACTGGAGATATAGTACAGTAGTAGGGTGTTTGCTTTGCATGCACCAAAATAGTATCCCATGCCTGTCAAGAGTAATTTCTGAGCACAGAGCCAGGGAGTAATCCTGAGTGCCACCGGATGTGACCCAAAACAAACAAACAAACAAACAAAAAAGAATTTCTCTTTAAAAGACACTGCTGAAAAAGTGAGTAGGGCATGGGAAGATGGCTGGATAACATACTTTGCTCCCTGACATTACAGGGTTCTTAAAATGCAGCTGGAGTAGCCTATAAGCACCACAAGGTGTGCCCCCCTACTTCCCATAAAAAGGAAAAAGAGAAGAAAATAAGTAGGCCAGCCACAAACTAAAAAAAAAAACTTAATACATATCTGGCAAAGGAATAATTAGAAAGTACCAAGAATTCTTACAACTCAATAATAAAACACAAACAACATAAAACAGAGCATTTGTAGAGAAACACGAAATAAAATAATAATGGTCAAAAAAAATAATGGTCAAGGTAGAAAAACAACCAGAAATAAATCTAATCCTATAACCCTCATATTTAAATCTAAATACAACGGAGAGTCAGATACTTCTTTTAAAAGAAGAACACTGATTGGTATAAAGACACGCATTAAAGAGTTAATATAAAAATAATTATTTTGGAGCCAGATGATAGTATAAGGGCTAAGATGCTTACCTTGTATGAAGTTGACCTTGGTTCAATCCCTGGTATTATAAATGACTGCCTGAGTACCACCAGTGATTGACCACTTCAGCACCAAACCAGAAGCAGCCTCTTAGCACCACGTGAGCCCAAACTGCCCTCCAAATCCTTCTTTTTTGTTGCGCAGGGAGCTTTTGGGCCACACCTGGCTGTTGTCATGGCTTACTCCTGGCTCTGCATTCTGGAATCACTCCTAGAGGGATTGGGAGACCATATGAGATGCCGGAGATGGAACCTGGGCGTGTTACATGGAAGGTAAATGCTCTACCTCTTGTACCATCACTTTGCCTCCCCACCCCCCAAATTATTGTTATCCATCAATCTCATCCTACATTAACTTTAACTATATATGAAAAGTAATCCATATAGAAAAAAACCTGTTACATAAGATTATTTATTCCATAGAATTTTTTTTAAAAAATAAAGTATTTTGAAAGAAATACAAAATGATCACTGAGCAGGGATAATAGTACAAATGTAAGATAACAGAGAGTGCATTGGTCAGCTAAGCAGATAGGCACTTCTGACTTTGCTAGAGCAGCACTGCCCCCCATGAAAGGTGAGAAATGGGCACCACCACTTCATAAAAACCGGTCATAGGCCTACAGCCATCAGACACTGCACATATACAGCATGTCAAGAGAGTCTCGGCTTAAATTCCCAGCAGAACATTTTTCCTTTCCTCTGGGAGACAAATTCAACAGTGGGATGGAGAAGGCTGTGACCACTGCTCATATATTTGGCTCCCAGTTGGTTCTACAAGGCAGAAGATAGAGGAGGTGTTTTGTGTGGTCTGATACAATAGCCAGTAGTCACATGAAAGTAGTTAAAATGAAATGAAAATCTGTGACTTCCTCAGTCACTTGAGCTCCATGTGGCTGGTGGCCACCATCTCAGCGGTGCAAACAAGAAACATTTCTGGATTCACAGGAAGCTCTCTGGGGGTGGGAAGTGTTTCTTCTCCCTGTGCAGAGCTGAGTGGAGGCTGCGATGCAAGCAGCTTGAAGAAGCAACTCTTCTCCAAGGCACTCCCACGCTGGTGGTGGTCACAGGAGGAGAAAGGAAACCTTTCTGACATAGATTGCCTTACCTGGGTCATGAAAACATGTGTGTGGGATCAAATATACAAACCAGGTCCCCCAGAAATATTTCAGGATAATTAGAAGTAAAATTAAATGAAGCAGTAAAGACACATAAAGGAAGGACTCTCTTTATTTCATTTCAAACCTTATAAAGGATTCCGCTTCTGGAGCTTGCAGACACCAGAGCCCCCTTCTGGAAATCCTGGCATGCTGTGAAGGTCAGTCCAGGCCAGTGTTTCCCCCAGAAAACTGAGCATGTCTCTTTCAGAGGAGGGCAGTACTGCAAGAATGTCTGGGTGAAGAAACTACATTGAAACCAGTCCCAAACATTATGTTCCTTGACTGTATTGTCCAGAGCTGAACATAGGAGTCTACTCAAGACTACCTATTTCATGATCTTCGTTCTTGGATTTTTGTTGAAGGTTGCTATGGCTTCATCTATAAAAACTATTTCTTTGGGCAGCCTGGTCGACAGAAGTGATAGTCTGTCAATGAGATGTCAATACAAGTTGCTGAACAGCTCAGAGATCTCTCTAAAAGAACAAGGACATAGGCTGCATGTCCTCTCTCCCCTTGGTTTTCTTCATCTTGCAATGAGCAGAGTAATTTTCTCCAAACCTAGGAGCAAAGTTGAGGGATGTCAATGCCCACCTTGGCTCTGACATTTGTTAGCCACTGAAGTAATGTCAGTTACAGCCAACCCCAGCTGCCCTGTTACAAAAGAAAACAAAGAAACTTCAACTTCGTAAATCTTTGTTTAGTCCAGTAAACCTCTTTGCTTAATCTCTTACTACTCAACTATGGAGATAGAAATTCACCTGACTTTCAGTAGGTAAGCAAGATTTCTATTTAAAAGTTAGAAATGCCTTTCCTAATGGATCTATAAATATTCCATAAACTCTGAGGCCGGAGAGATAGCATGGAGGTAAGGAGTTTGCTTTACATGCAGAAGGTCAGTGGTTCGAATCCCGGCATCCCATATGGTCCCCTGAGCCTGCCAGAAGTAATTTCTGAGCATAGAACCAGGAGTAACCCCTAAGCACTGCCATAAACACAAGTAACTCTGCAAAGCTGGACACACAAAATGGACGTTACATAGAAAAAAATTAACTTTGATCTACCTGGGATTTTAGGGTTCTGTGTGGAGATCTAGAATGGAGTAGGTGATTATGCTCATTAGGCAGAAACAGATACTGTTTTCATAAAGGGAAGAAGAGAAATGTTTTAGCTTAATCTCCTAGAAAGCTTTATTTCTGAGTATCTGCTTTGTTTTGATTACTGTTCTCTTTGCTTGTTTGTTTGTTTGTTTCTGGGCCACACCCAATGACACTCGGGGGTTACTTCTGGCTATGTGCTCAGAAATAGCTCCTGACGTGGGGGACAATATGGGATGCCGGGGGATAGAACCGAGATCCATCCTAGGTTGGCATGAACAAGGCAAATGATCTACTGCTAGTGCCATCACTCCAGCTCCTGATTACTGTTCTATACACAGGTCTTCTCTTCGAATAATCCATATTCCAATAAGGTAAATGTTAACTACTGTGTAATTGATTTAATCAAATCACTACTGGATCTATAATTTTATTTCATGAACTCAAAGTCCTTACTGTACTCAAGATTGACCCTTGGTAGTATTCAGGAGAATATATGTGTTGCCAGGAATGGAAACCAGGGTTGAACACATTTAAGGCATTGTGTTTTGCCACACCCAGCAAATAAAAGGCTTAGGGCTTTAACCTCTTTGCTCAGGGTTCGCTCCTGGGCTGGGGGACCATTTGGAATGCCAGAGATCAAACCCAGATCAGCTGCATGCTAGGAAAGCTCTCTACCTGCTATACTATCGCTATGGCTCTGCAATTCATTATTTAACAGCCAACAGTGATTCCATAATGATCCCAGAGTTTTGATTATGGGTTTAACTTTAATATGCAGTTTTACAGTCACTATGAAATTTGGAAACAGTCTGTAGATACTTTTTCTGTATCATATTAAGACATTAATAATGTTAAGAGGCTATATCATCAAGTATGAGAGAATTAGAAGAGATAAGTATTTCTCACCATCCTAAATAGTTTGACCACTAAGAATATTTAACGTTTGCCATTAAAATGTAACTATTGTTCTTATTTTGAAACTATAGACAAATGTGGAAGCATAGAATGTCAAGCTAAAAATGGGCATCACATAATTTTCACTCACCTAGTTCCAAGTTTCCACCCCTGCAAATGAACCAAAAACAAATCCTGGCACCTTGTCATTCCCAGAAAAGAAGCACACAGCGCACTCTGGATACATTTTGTCTCCTATTCTGTGGACTCATACCAGATGGCATCAGCTGTGCCCTAAAATTAAAGTCCACAGAGGAATTTACTTCAGGAGACATTTTGGATTTGGCAGGTGTGAGTGCAATGTCTTTTTCATTCACCTTACAATGCTGATTTCTCCAAGTAGAATTACAGATTCATTACGCTTTTAAGTTTGGAAATTGGTGGGTTGTAAAGACTTGCCTCATAAGATTAAGAATTTTGTTTGTTTGTTTGTTTTTCATCCACACCTAGCAGTGTTCATGGGTTACTCCTGGCTCAGTACTCAAAAATTACTGCTGGTAGGATCAGGGACCATCTGGAATGCTGGGGATTGAACCCGGATTGGCAGCATTCACACTATGCTATCACTCTGGCCCCAAAGTAAGTATTATTTTAAGCAGCTGAAATGTATCACTAACAATGAAATCAGAACACTGAAAGAAAATACTAAAATGGCATAATGGGGCCAGAGAAATAGCATGGAGGTGAGTTCTTTGCCTTGCATGCAGAAGGTCAGTGGTTCAAATCCCAGTATCCCATATGGTCCCCTGAGCCTGCCAGGAGCGATTTCTGAGCATAGAGCTAGGAATAACCCCTGAGCACTGCTGGGTGTGACCCCCCCCCCAAATAAAATAAAATGGCATGATACATGAATTAGTTCTTACTTCGTCAGAAATTCAGCTCCACTTCTAACATTGCTGGAGTTACTAAATAAACTATTGGGCCTAAATAACATCAAGAAAAAAAAATCTAAGTTACACTTATATGACCAATAGCTATTTGAACTATTCTAACTTGTTTACATTTTAATACATGGCTCATTATTTATACTGCCTTCAAAAACAGACTTTGAGGGCTAAGTAGTATGGCAGGTTGGGCACTTGCCAACATGGTCACCAGCCCACATTCAATCCTTGGCATCCCATATGGTTCCCTGAGCACCACCAGGAATAATTCCTGAGTGTAGAGATAGGAATATGCCCTACGTACCTCCAGTTGTGGTAAACACACACGTGCGCGTGCGGCGCGCACACACACACACACACACACACACACACACACACACGAAAAACAAAAAAACAAAACCCACACAAACAAAAAAACTACCAAAAAATAGACTTGTATCAGGGACAGCATGTGGTTGGTCAGTGAATGGAGGAGGTGACATGAAATCCAGACCTGGGAAATTGGTGGTGGGAATCTTGCACTGGTGAAGGGGGGTGTTCTTTACATGACTGTAATAATACAACTGCAATCATGTTTGTAATCACGGTGTTTAAATAAAGATAATTTAACAATAAAAAAAAAAAAAAGAAATCCAGGCCCAGATCAAGAATGCAGACAGACAGCAAAAATGTGAGTTCAGAAGCAGCTCTAATCTGAGAGGTAAAGTAAAGCGAGTCTTAGAAAATTAACAACTAAATAAATGAATAGAAAAAAGCAGCTTGAACAGGGACATCAAAATTTAAAAAAGAGTTTCTAAGAAAGCAAGGACAAAGCAAGAAACAAACAGCACTGGATTCTCAAAGCAGATATGAGAACCTAATTCCCAGAGGTCAGAGTCAAGTTTCAGGCAGAGACTGGGTAACAGAAAGAAACAGTCACTGTTTTGCCTGGACAAACCAGAAGTTAGTCATTTAAGAATTCTAAACTGCACATGACAAGACAGAGAAGTGCCCTTTCTGTGTAAACTGTGTGGTGGGGCCAGAAGAGGTGATGGTTTCGCACTGGGGTCTCAACTTCTCCAACTGCTGCTTTCTAGAGGAAACTCAGGGTGACAGGGTGCTGCTGGGAAAACAGGACTATCATCACAATGCCAGGAAATCAGAGAGTGTTGAAAAATAATCTCCACTCATTAGTGATGAGGTATGAAGTAATTGTTTTTATCCTTACAAAAAACAACTACTAATTCATTACTCCCAAACTGAGCTTCATGTTCACATTAGTCATATAATCAACCCTTTTACTTAAGGCCAAATCAGTGTCCACCAATAAAGACATCAAGCAATCAAACCACTGTTGTCCAAAGAATGGTTTTGAATTGCTGCAACTGACTCGAATTGGAACTGGGAATTCAAGTCAAGCCTATTGGTCTGATCATGGAAGTTATATAACTTGCCCCATTAAAATTAACCATTACCAACAGGTCTTTTTGGCCAAAGTTAACTTGGAGAAGTGTCTGAATGTTTCAGGTTAAATTTTTTCTCCATAATTATTTACCCAGGAGAAAAACTACCATGAAAAAGTATTACATTTAAATTACATAGTTCTATGTACTTCAATAGAGCAGAATGCAGTAAAGATCACAGACTTCTACGCTGTTTTGCAGACCCTCAGTGTGGCCATGTGGGGTTCACTGTGTGGAACCCACGGGGTGTGCATGGAAATGCCCTTTCTTTTCATCCAATTGCTAGTTTTAGGTCATGGGTCTTGGGCCCTTCAGCCACAAGCAGGTATGGCACAGAGCCTGGGTGGTCTGATAAGACAGCCTCCAGCTGTGCCTGCTGCCCTGTGAGGTCTCAGCACAGCACTGCACAGGACCATGAATATCTACAAAAGAGGATTTAAGAAGTGAGTCACGAGTTTGGGTGCTAGGAGAGGTCCCCCTGAGCCTTGGGCAGACATACTGCTCCACTCACACCTCAGAACTCACTGGCCATATCCCAAACCCCAGAGATATGTCCTAAAGTTTCTTGTCGCCCCACTCTGGCCCCAATTGGCCTATAACTAGAAGCAGAGTTAAGATGGGAATAATCTCCATAAAAAATAAAGTCACAGGTTAAAAGAAATAATAAAACCGTGAGGCCAGAGAGATAGCATGGAGGTAAGGCGCTTGCCTTGCATGCAGAAGGACAGTGATTCGAATCCCAGCATCCCATATGGTCCCCTGAGCCTGCTGGGGGCGATTTCTGAGCATAGAGCCAGGAGTAACCCCTGAGCGCTGCCAGGTGTGACCCCCCAAACAAACAATAAAGAAATAATAAAATCGTGCAATTAGCAACTATGTAGATGAATCTGGAGAGCATCATGCTTGAGTGAAGTTAGCCAGAAGGTGAGGGACAGACACATAATGATCTTGTGCAGGATAGAAAAAGGCAGAGCAAATGTCCAAAAGTGACAGAAACTGAGAACTGGTTAGATTTGGAAAAGGATGAAGGAACACTAGGGCAGCGGTGAAGGGGATTGGACACTCTCGGAGGATGTGGTTCTGGAATGTTTTATGCAAGAAACCGGCAAAAACAGTATCGTAATCTGTCTAATATACACAAACACACTGCCATGGCCAGGCCATCCCCAGCACAGTGGCATCTCTAGGGGTGAGCACAATGATTTGCTGTTGTTGTTGTTGTTGTTGTTGTTGTTGTTGTTTGGATTGTTTTGGGGGTGCTCAGAGGTTACTCCTAACTCTTCACTCAGAAAACACTCCAGGCAGGGTGGGGAACCATATATGATGCTAAGGATGAAACCCAAGTAGGCCGCATGCAAGGCAAGTGCTATACCTGCTGACCCGTTGTGTTTCTCTCTCCAACCCCAAGCACAACAATTTTTTCAAATAGAAAAACAGGGAATGAAGAAACAAGACAAGGTATTTTTCTTGCATGCGGACCAAGGTTAGATCCCGGCGTTACTAGGAAAGATCCGCAGCATAGTCCAAAGTAAGGAGTAGCTCCTAGAAGTGCGGGTGTGATCCAACTCTCGCCCAGGGACAAATTTTAAAACAAACAAATAAAATGTCCAATGACTCGACTTCCCGCGTTTGGACCGCCATTCACAGACCAAAGCGGTCCCATACTTAAGTCTGGCATGTTTCAGAATCGCTGACTGCTTCCTGCCTCTCTAAGAATCTAGACTTTGGCTCTGGTTGACACGCGATCTTGCTATAAGTGACTCCGCTGCAAGTGCCCAAAGGCTCCATTCTCTGGAGCTCAGCACCAAGCAGACTGGCCGCGCCCCCCGGCCCGCCGGTTCTGCACCTGGCCTCGCCCCACCTCTGCTCCCCGTCTCCCCTGGCCTCTCTTCAACAACCCCCCTACCAACCGCTGGCACCACTCCCCGCACCCCGCACCTCGCCGCGCCTCACCCGCCCGCCTGCAGACGGGCCTCCCGCCGCTTCCCGCGCGCCCGCGGCTCACACCGCCTGCTCCCGGGAGAAGCCCCAGGGCTCCCGGTGCAGCGAGGGGCGCCCGGGCTGCAGGGCCCCGGCCGTGCCGGCCACGGAGTTCGTCAGCTGCTTGATGACCACGAAGAGCAGGAGGAAGAGGAGGAAGAGCAGGAAGAAGAAGAGCGCCAGGTAGAGCAGCAGGTTGAATTCCCACTCCATGCCGGGCGCACCTCTGACCTGCCGGCTTGCAGCGCCCGCAGCCCGACGTGTGGCCGTGGGCTCCACCGAGGGTCGCTGCTCACACCCAAGGGCAGGCAGGCTCCCGGGCTCCTCCACTCGCAGCCGGCGCCGCGTCCCGAACTCTCTGCACCCTGTCCGGCGCGCGCGCTTGCTGAGGACCGCGCAGAGGACAGGCGCTGGTGGCCAGGTCGGGCTCTGTGTGCCTCCGGGGGCTGTCGGGGCTGCCGTTGGGCGGAAGGTCTTCAGCTCTCCATCCCCAATTCCAGTGAGGCCCTCCCGCCCTACAGATTTCACCCCTTCATCCTGCGTTTCCTGGGGCTGGGATGCGAGGTCCAGAGACTCGAAGGATGAAAGGCGACTGCCAAGGGGGAGAATGTGGGCTTTGCAGAGCCTGGAGATGACGTGGCTGAGCCCGTGGGCTCAGTCCCTGCTGCCGTGGGGACGAGGGAGGAAGCCTGCACTTCCCTGGGGCCAGCCGGCCGCTTACAGAAGACGTAAAAAGAACAGCTAAAGGGCAGTCCAGACTGCCTGTTTTTTGTTGTTGTTGTTGTTGTTGTTGTTGTTGTGTTGTTTGTTTGCGGGGTCACACTCAGCAGTGCTCCTGGGCTACTGCCGGCACCGTCCTCAGGGAACCACACTCAGTGCTGGGGACTGAACCAGGGTCAGTAGCACGCAGAACGTTAGTGTCTTACCCGCTGTTCTCTCCAGTTCCAAGCTACAGAAGTTTGAGAAGGCTTCTTACTTGGAATGTTCAAATGCATTTCTTTGATGAAAAGGCAAGACTAAAATAATAGACCTAATCTAGGTAAAAGGCTTCTTAGTGGACAACACCTCTTGGCATCCGAAAGCCCATCTCTTGCACTTTGCGGGGGAAGAAACACAGTATTTGTGTAATAAATTCCCCACAGATGGAGAAGTGAAGGGAGGCTGGGCATCGTAGCACCCCCGCCCCCCACTTCACACACAAGCTTGCTCACCACCAGTAAGTCTATTCCTCAGGACCCTCCTGACACTTAGAAGAGCTGAGTGTTGGGGCTGGGGGGATGGTACAGTGGAAAAGGTACTTACTTGCCTTGCATGAGGCTGACCCGGATTTGATCCCCAGCACCTCATATGGTCCCCAAGTCCACTAGGAGCCACTCCAACACAGAGCCTGGAGTAAGCCCTGAACACCATTGGGTGTGGCCCACAATGCAGGGGGGAAAAAATCCAAAACCTGTGTTGGGTGCTGTGGCAAGTTCTGCCCAGGAGCATCTCCAAGGGGCGCAGCTCACATCAGTCTGCTAGGCCCTTTCTGCCAGTTCTGCCTTCTGTTAGGGATTCTTATCATTACCATAGCAATCTTTTTCTAAAAGTACTTCTCAGAAGTGAATAGTAGCTATAAACACTATCAAAACAAACAAACAAATCGGGATGTGTTAAAACTAAAAAACCCCAAACAAACAAACAATCCCCCTCCCCCCTCCCCATGTGAAGGCAGGAAAGATTGCTCAAAGGACTGAGCACTTGCCTGGAAATGTGTCTTCCTTTATATGTTTTGGTTTTGAGGCCACATCCAGCCATGCTCAGTGGCTACTCTGGGCTCTGGCTCAGGGATTGCCCTGAGCAGGACTTGGGATCAAACCCAGGCCTTCTTCATGGAAAGCAAGTATTCAGCATCTTGAGCTATCTCTGTAGACCCTGGAAACATGTTCTTGACCTTCAAAGTTTATCCACGTTGTAACATGCCAGAATTTTGATTTTTTTTTTTGGTTGTTTTTGTTTTGGGGCCACACCTGGCAGCACTCAGGGGTTACTCCTGGCTTTGCATTCAGAAATCCCTCCTGGGAGGCTCAGGGGACCACATGGGATGCCGGGATTCAAACCACTGTTTGTTCTGGATTGGCTGCTTGCAAGGCAAATGCCCTACCACTGTACTAACTCTCCAGTCCCAGAATTTTAGATTTTTTTTTTTAAAGATAGAATAGTATTCTGTGGGCCTAGAGAGATAGCACAGCAGCATTTGCCTTGCAATCCAGGACCAAAGGTGGTTGGTTCGAATCCCGGTGTCCCATATGGTCCCCCGTGCCTGCCAGGAGCTATTTCTGAGCAGACAGCCAGGAGTAACCCCTGAGCACCGCCGGGTGTGGCCCAAAAACCAAAAACCAAAAAAAAAAAAAAAAAAAGAATAGTATTCTGTGATGGTTAATTTCATGGTCAGTTTGACTGACTTTTGTTTACCACCTGCCTTTAACTGAAATATTGGCTTTTCTTCGGACTTGACATCATTAGGTTTTAGACTAAAAAAACCATCAATAGCCATCCTAGGGCTACACAAGTTCTGATCTTATGTCTTGGACTTCTTGCCTTCCATTATTGAGAATCAAATCATTACATTCTCTCTGTATACACACACATACACACACACATTTGCCACACTCAGTGGTGCTCAGTGGCTATTTCTGGTTCTGCATTCAGGAATTATCTAGCAGTGCTTGGTGGACCATATGGGATGCCAGGGATTGGTTGGCTGCATGCGAGGCAAACACCTTACTCACTGTATTATTGCTCCAGTTCACAAATATTTTTATATAGAGATTCTAGGTATCATTTGTTTCTAGGTATACAATTAGACAGTCTACTGTCATTATTGGTAAATCTACAATAGTTTCTTGTGACACTTGAAAAAATACTTGATATTTCTCTCACAACACCATCATAAATTAGCTTACAAAGGACTACACACCCCCACCCCAAGTCTTGCTGGGGGTTCTTTTTTGTTTTGTTTTGTTTTGGCCTTTTGGGTCACACCTGGTGACGCTCAGGGGTACTCCTGCTTCTGCACTCAGATATCGCTCCTTGCAGGCTTGGGGGATCATATGGGATACCAGGAATCAAACCGGGGTCCTGTCTGGGTTGGCCGCAAGTAAGGCAAATGCCTTACACTGTGCTATCACTCTGGCCCTTCCCTGGGGGTTCTTATATTCTCAATTTTGAAGTCACTGGAATTGTCCAAAGAACCTCCTAATCCTCTCTACTGTAATAATCTCTCCTACCAGAGATGCTGGCTTGACTTACTTAAATGCTTCAGTCATGTGTGCCTTCTTTTAATGCGTCTGAACACCTAAACATGATCAGCATCATGGACAGAGCAATCTTGAAGGCAATGGAGAGGCAGCTCAATGAGCTGGAGCACAGGTTTTATGAATAGAAGATTTGGGATAGGGGCCGGAGAGATAGCACATAGGTAGGGCATTTGCTTTGCATGCAGCTGACCTGGGAGTGACCTGGTTTGATTCCCAGAATCCCATATGGTCCCCCAGCCTGCCAGGGGTGATTTCTGAGTAAGAAACCAGGAGTGACCCGGAGCGCCACTTGGTGTGGCCCAAAAACCAACCAGTCAATCAATCAATAAATAAAGTTAAAAAAAATAAAAAGAAGAAGAAGATCTGGGATTGATCCTTGTGTATTATCAGGAGTAACCCCACAAACACAAACCTGGAAATGCTAAATGTCCTGAGCAACAAGTCAGGAGTAGTTTCTAATCAGTAACTGCTACCTACATATTTTTCAGTTGTATTTTCATTCCCTTCTGCCTAGGAAGTTTTTTCACATAAAAAATCATTCTGATGGAGGCTAGGGAGATAGTACAGTGGGTAGGGCTTTTGCCCTTCATGCAGTCAACCTGGATTGGATCCAAGGCATTTCACTGCCCTCCTGTGTTCGTGGTGTGCAGGAAACTGAAGTAGCAGCCTTACACCTGAAGAGTGTGAGAGAAGGTGCTGTGTCAGTAAGAAACCTAAGCAGGCCTTCCAAGACAGGACCTTGAACAGGGTAACTGCATGCTATGTTTCCCTTCTTTCTCAGAGCAGACAAAAATGTCTTTATATGGTTTACAATTAAGCTATTTACACTCCTCATAAAGAAAAAAAATTTATTTTGAACAAAAATATTGCCTCATCTGAATGGTTAATTTATATTAAACATATTTCAAGCAGTTCAATATACTATTATTCATATAAATCCATTTTTATCTCTCCCTTATCACAATAATCATCTAAATCATGAGAATTTTTTGTGGGGGTCACACTCAGCAGCGCTGAGGGGTTACTCCTGACTCTATGCTCAGAAATCACTCCTGGCAGGCTTGGGGGACCATATGGGATGCTTGGGGGACCATATGGGATTCGAACCATCATCCTTCTGCATGCAAGGCAAACACTCTACCTCCATGCTATCTCTCCGGCCCTAAATCATGAGAATTTGTATCTTTGTTTTATTCAAGGTTATTTTGCACATACTTGATATTGCTCAGGGTTCATTCCTGGCAGTGTTGAGGACTAAGTGGTTCTTCTGGGGATTGAAATGCAGAGCTGTGTGCAAGGCAGGGGACTTCCCTTCTGTATTCTTCATCTCTAGTCCCTCATGAGAATTTTATAGCCAGTGCCTTTTTTTTTTTTTTTTTTTTTGTCTGTTTAGGTGTCACACTTCTCAATGCTATGGTCCTTTCCCAGAAGTGCCAGGAATTAAACTGAGTCTCCTGAGTACAAAGCATGAACTTAGTCAGATGAGCTACCCCTCTGGCATGAATCAACATATGTGATGATACTTGGTTTGCAAGTTCAGTCTGACAAGGAAACAACAAAATTGCATTTGTTCTCAGCTTCTACATGAGTTGAATCTTTAACTGACAAATGTTTGCCCACTATCCTGTGATTAACAATGAAAATGAAGTCTGCAATATAATCCATGCCTAATGGCAATGTTTCTAAAATTATTCTACATAATAATTTTAAATGTATTACAAATTATATTAATGAATGTTACAGATCATTACTATAAAAGCCGGAGATGGGGCCGGAGAGATAGCATGGAGGTAGGGCGTTTGCCTTACATGCAAAAGGACAGTGGTTCAAATCCTGGCATCGCATATGGTCTCCAGAGCCTGGCAGGATCGATTTCTGAGCGCTACCAGGTGTGACCCAAAAACAAACAAACAAACAAAAAAAATGCCGGAGAGATAGCACAGTGGTAAGGTATTTGCCTTGCATGCAGCTGACCTGGGACGAACCCAGGTTCAATTCCTGGCATCCCGTATGGTCCCTCAGCCTGCCAGGAGTGATTTCTGAGTGCAGAGCCAAGAGTAACCCCTGAGCACCACCAGGTGTGGCCCCAAATAATTACAATAAAATTACAATGTGAAATAAGCTTTGCAAAGGTGTTAAAATTATATATACACTAGCAAGTAAAGTGTATAAAGGAATGGAATATTTTCAGTGAAGTATTCAATGAACAGCCAGTGTATTGGTTGTTATTGTGATTAGGGCTCATCCAGCAATGTTATGGGTCATTCCTGACTATGCTTGGGGGAATCATGTAGTGCCAGATCAAACCTGAGCAACCTGCCTGCACTCAGCCCTCACTTCCAGAACAATCAGTTTGTTCTCTGATCTGTAAATTTGTTTTAATCTTACTTTATCCAGTTATTTGTAAAAAAGGGGATATGTATCTCTTTTTCAAATGTTACAATAAAACAGGTGGAAAGAGAATGGCTTTTGCAGTTAGAAAGACCACAGATCTGGAGTTTGACCATCAAAAGTTTTTTACAGCAATGGGTGGTTGGGAGAAAACAGTAAGTGTTTCTTATTACTTCCTTCCAGTCCACAGCCCAACTCTTGCTTCCCGAAAGATACAGCTGACTCACACCTGGAGGCTGGAATTGGAATTATAAAATTGCCTTATAATTGTCTGAAAATTGTATAGACAAGGTAGTATGTGCCACTAGACACATCACAGAAGACTAAGAACCAGAGAGGAAAGCTGGACACTCAGGAATGGGAGTGCATGATAGGACACTTCAGAGAGTTCTCTGGGTCCCCAGGAAAGTGGGTGCAGAGTTCGGCGAAAGACAGAGACATACTCAACTGTTGTGGTGAATTATAATTGTATGTGTGTATTGGATACTACAGGGGTGGGCCCGGAGAGATAGCACAGCTGTGTTTGCCTTGCAAGCAGCCGATCCAGGACCAAAGGTGGTTGGTTCGAATCCCGGTGTCCCATATGGTCCCCCGTGCCTGCCAGGAGCTATTTCTGAGCAGACAGCCAGGAGTAACCCCTGAGCACCGCCGGGTGTGGCCCAAAAACCAAAAAAAAAAAAAAAAGAATACTACAGGGGTATATTTGAACATGAAATTTATGTGTGAGAGACCACCTACATCCGTTTTCCTGTAAAATTTTAAAAAATGTACTTTCTTGTTATCAACAAGCCTATAGGTACATACTATTTGAACTATAAGTTTCTTCACAACAGACAATTCACAGTGTGGGTTACAAATATTCTGAATGGTAAGTTCCAATTAAAAGACAGAGGGGAATCGAGCCAGAGGTTTCTCTGGTATCTAAGGGCAAACTTTAACATACCAAAGTTTTTTAGCCTAGGCTGGATTTTGGGTGTCAATTCTGATATAAATTAAAAGATTGGCAAGTCTGCAAGGTGTTCCTATGAAGGGCTCCTTTCATCTGAGTGAGCAAAACATCTTTTAAGAGACTAACTTTACTTTGAGAATTATAAAGTTATTTTTATGTTTCTCTTGATGCTGATTTTCCCAGGTAAAGTGATATTTAGTCAAGGCCATATTTGTATGCACTAATTTTGCTATCTGGAAGTAAATGCTCAACTATATAAATATTTAGTACAGCAGCAGGGAGATTCTTACTAGGTCAAATAAATATTTGCAAATATTGTTTGCAATTATTCTAAGCTTGACAAATATCACCCTCACTTTTCAAGGAGGCGACTTCTCTTTGAGGTCTCCTTAGCCATCTGCTGTTGGGGAGCCTAGCAGGCCTTCTCATTTTTAACTTTCCTTAAATTATGGTGGCAGAAAAAAAAAGTTATGGCAGCAGTATGTGAGAAAGACTAACTAAGGCGTTAGCAATTTGAGAAAATGGCAAATTTCTTGTCCACAAAGCCCTATGATGTGAGAGGTGTGTGGCTTTACTATGGAGCAGCACATCCTGGGACTGTTCAGAAGAGGTTCTCTAGCTCATCAAGAACATTTTATTGGGCCCGGAGAGATAGCACAGCGGCATTTGCCTTGCAAGCAGCCGATCCAGGACCAAAGGTGGTTGGTTCGAATCCCGGTGTCCCATATGGTCCCCCATGCCTGCCAGGAGCTATTTCTGAGCAGACAGCCAGGAGTAGTAACCCCTGAGCACCAGCGGGTGTGGCCCAAAAACCAAAAAAAAAAAAAAAAAAAAGGAACACTTTATTGGGGGGGGGTTGCTGGTGTGCTGCAGACGTGTTAGCATCCCTAAGCAAAACCTTAGTGGGTTAATTCTCACTAGGAATAAGCGGGTACACAAGGCAGACGAATATGAAATATGAAAATGAAATAAATGAGACCACACAAAATGAATTGTATGGGGACCCCTGTCCAAGGGACGAGAGACAAATTTACTGTTCAGCTGATGACATTTTTAAGCACAAACTCTGGTATGCAAGGTGTCCTCAGGGAGAACAAAGAGCAGGAGAGCAGTACAGTGGGGAAACAGGCCTAGAATCTACATATCAAAACGACTATCCTATAGGTGAGAAAGACCCCCTGCTAGAGGGCTGTGAAACAAGAGCTAGAGATGTTTTTGGTTTAGCAAAAAGCAGGCTTTTCAAGAAATCAGGAGGAGAGAGACAGAGATATTTATGATGTTTATGTAGTTGCTGGAAAATAGATTTTAGGGGGGACGGAAATAATTGTCTACCATGATAGAGCTAGACTCAGAAAAACAAGCTGCTGGCACCAGGTTCTACTAGAAATACGAGTCACAAATAAACTAGCCAGCAGGGAACTTTTGGCGGGTTTTTGGTACTGACATTTCTTTGTCTGTAGGAAAGCTGAGGCTGGATTTCTATAGTGTCCAAATAAAGAGAAAATGTAATGTTACAGCCATGTTGAAATTACCGCCAATAATCCACGCAAAGGGTCTTTGGCAAATAATTCTTTGGGAGGAAGGCACTGCCTCAGGAGGGCAAAAAGCCATGTCTGGTGCGTGCCCCCCTAGCGGGGGGGATAACACTGGCGTTTTTTATTTTTATTTTGGGGCCACACCCTGTGTCCCCAGACCCTCACTCAGGGGTTTACTCCTGACTCTGTGTTCAGAAATCATTCCTGGCAGGCTGGGGAATCATGTAGGATGCCAGGAATCTAACCCAGGTTTTTCCTGGGTCGGCAGTGTGCAAGGAAAATGACCCACCGCTTAGCTATTGCTCTGGCCCCAAGACCACATTTAATCCCTGGTTTGATCCCAAATACCACATGGTCCCCAGAACAGCTGAGTGACGATCCATGCCAAGAGGCAGAGAGATAAACATGGCCTGACTGCTAGCAGGAGACAACTGCCAAGGACTGAGCCCCACACAATTATGCATGTATCAAGCATGAATCAATCATCCTGCAGAAGCAGCATTTTAAAAACCATTTGTGAGGCACCTATCGCTTCTGATTTGTGACCAATAAACATGAAATAACTCATCTGTGGTCCTACTGCTGGAACAATCCTCAGCAATTTCTGAGTGACCCAGAGAGAGAATACCAAGTTCCACCAGAAGAATCTATGACCTCTGGCAAGAGGGCATCGTATTGAGGCATGTTATGAAGTGACAAACTCATCACTCACTTCCTTAGGCAATTCCAAAAGATTTTCCCCAGTGACAAAACTATCTTACAAGGAAAAGAAAACCCAGTAATTTTACATTTTGGTATGCCCTAAGTGTTTCTCTTGTGTTCATAAAGAACTTAGAACACATGGATTGACACACTTTCTTTAAAAAACAGGTTTATTGAGATACAGTTAGCACAACAAGGTTTGCTTTATTTTATTTTTTTGGTTTTGGGTTACACTCGGCAGTGCTCAGGGGTTACTCCTGACTCTACGCTCAGAAATCGCTTCTGGCAGGCTCGGGGACAATATGGAATGTCGGGATTCGAACCACCGTCTTTCTGCATGCAAGACAAATGCCCTACCTCCATGCTATCTCTCCAGCCCCATAAGTTTTACTTTTTTTTTTTTTTTTTTGGTTTATGGATCACACCCAGCATCACTCAGAGGTTTCTCCTGGCTCTGTGCTCAGAAGTCGCTCCTGGCAGGCTTGGGGGACCATATGGGATGCGGGATTCGAACCATCGTCCTTCTGCATGCAAGGCAAATGCCTTACCTCCTGCTATCTCACTGGCCCCAAGGTTTACTTTTTTTTTTTTTTTTTGGTTTTTGGGTCACACCCGGCGGTGCTCAGGGGTTACTCCTGGCTGTCTGCTCAGAAATAGCTCCTGGCAGGCATGGGGGACCATATGGGACACCGGGATTTGAACCAACCACCTTTGGTCTCGGATCTGCTGCTTGCAAGGCAAACGCCGCTGTGCTATATCTCCGGGCCCAAGGTTTACTTTTTAAAGTCTGACTCAATGGGTTATATCATATTACAGACTTGTGCAACTATCACCATAATCTCATTTTAGTTTAGGGTGGGGAAGTCAGGGATAGAACTCAGGGCTTACACATGGAAGATAAGTACTCTAACAATATATGCCTTATCCCCACTATCCTTCTTTTCCTCCTCCCACCCCAGAAAATGCACTTTGCCTTTAGAGACATGTCTTTCTGGATATTTCAGATCATAGGATCATACAAAATATTAGTCTTCTGTGGTCTCTTCCTCCCCCTTTTCCCCTCTCCTTCCCCCTCCCCCTCCTCTTCCTTCTCTTCTTCCTCTTCTTCCCCCTCCTCTTCCTTCTCCTCTTCCTCTTCTTCCCCCTCCTCCTCCTCTTCTTTCTTCTTCTTCTTCTTCTTCTCCTCCTCCTCCTTCTCCTTCCCCTTCTTCTTCTTATTACTATTAATGGCTTTGGGCCACTCTTGGCAGTGCTCAGGGGTTACTCCTGGCTCTGAGCTCAGAAATCACTCCCTCATGGTAGCCTTGGGGACTATATGGGATACTGGAAATTGAACCCAGACAGGTTGCTTGCAAGGCAAGCACCCTATCTCCTGTGCTATCACTTTGGCCCCTCACTTTAGTTTTTGAAGTTCCTCTGATTGTGTGATAGAGCCTAACAAGGTTTACTTTATAAAAAGTATTATTTTTATTTCTTTTTTTTTCTTCAAGCTTTTTTATTTTTAATCAGCTGTGCTCAAAAGTCACTCCTGGTTGGAACATATTGGGTGCTGGGATTCAAACCCAGGTTGTCTGTGTGCAAAGCAGACACCCTAACTACTTTGTACTATAACTTGGTTTCACTTCATTCAGCTTTTTGTTTTTGTTTTTGGGCCATACCCCAGCAGCATTCATGGGTTACTCCTGGCTCTGCACTTAGAAATTGCTCCTGGCAGGCTCGGGAACCATATTGAGATACTGTGGATCAAACCAGGGTCCATCCCAGATTGGCCGCATGCAAGGCAAATGCCCTATCACTGTGCTATTGCTTCAGTCCCACTTCATTTAGTATTAATGTTAAATAACATATATTAGGGGGGCTACACCGGAAGATACTCAGGGGTTATTCCTGGCTCTGTGCTCAGGAATTACTCCTGCTGAATTTGGGGGATCATATGGAGCTCCAGAGATTGAACCCAGGTTGGCCATGTGAAAGGCAAGTAACCTATCTTTGAACTCTCTCCAACCCATGCTAAATAATATTACACTGCATGGATATAACGCATTTTATTTGTTTCTCTTCCAGTTGATTGCCATCAGGTCATCTAATTTTCTATTACAATGAATGCTTTAAATAACACTGCACAAGGTTTAGGGTAAACTGATTTTCTCTTTTCATGTGTAGAAGTGCGATAGCTGGGTTATAACAGTAACTTTATGCTTCACATTAGAGAAATTGCCAATAATTTTTCCAAAGTAGTTGCACCATTATACATTTCCACCAGCATCAAAGGTTCTGGCTTTACTCATTTTTATCAATACTTCTCTCTCTCTCTCTTTCTCTCTCTCTCTCTTTCTCTCTCTCTCTCTCTTTCTCTCTCTCTCTCTCTCTCTCTTAGGTTATAACAAACTTTGTGTGTGTGAAATAATAAACTGACCTTAATCCAGATTCCCAAATGGTGGGGATTCTTCATTGAGACTAACAGACTTACAATTTACAAGGCTATGACACCAGAAAGATAATACCATAAGTAGGGCACTTACCTTGCATGTGGTTGACCAGATTTGATCTCCAGCATCCTATATGGTTCCTGAGCCCCACCAGGAGTAATTCCTGATGGCAAAACCAGGAGTAATGCTGGAACATTGCCTACCAGACCATCATTAATCTAATACTAATACTATTTATGCTATTTTTAAGTGAGTTTACCTAGTTAACTGGACTCTACTTGATCTGCTCTGGCAAGCCTGGTGGCCTCCCTGGGTTCCCATTCTTCTGGATCAGGAGTCCCATCTAGCCTTCCAGTTACAAATCGCTGTTTCTTGGATGGTCCTGCTGCAAACACCTTGTCTCCTAATAACCTCTGGAGGCATCCTCTGCAGCCCCTCACAGCATCACCAGAACTAACTCAGATCTTCACCCAGCTGATTTTCTGTAATCTCTTATTCAGTTAAACCCAGTGTTACTTACAGTGTACCACCCCACTTGGTCCATGCTAGTCACTGAGGACTAGATCCAGCCTCTATCCTCGGGCAGAGACTTGTCATTCCCTCTGCCTGTTCTGCCTACCCAGCCACCCACAGGTACTCTTGGCACTTGATATAAGCACAACAGCCCTCAGCCTTTCTCCAGCTGCTCCCCTATTTCTATCCTCAATAGTTTGATGCCCACAATTTGGAGTAGGAAGATATCAACTCCCAGCATCTATCTGTGGACTCTATTGGAAGCTCCTAAATAAATACCTATCTGTGTGCTACTGAGCACAAGCCTTGTACAGAATTTGAAGCAATCCTGTATGCAGTTTGCTTTATGCTTTGGAAAATAATAAAGTCTTGTTAACTGTGTTGGCAAGTTTGTATTCTCAGAACTGGGCATGGGGGTTGGAGGAAGACATAGTCAGATGCTTGAGCCTGTCATGGAACAGTATTGGGAAGATTTTGTATCTCTTCTTCATTTTTATCAAAAGCACATACATTACACAACGAAAGTGTTCTGGGGGACATTATCACTCTTATATATGGTCACTGGTTTTTATGTTTTTATGTTTTTGTTTTTTGGGCCACACCCAGTGATGCTCAGAGGTTACTCCTGGCAATGCACTCAGAAATGGCTCCTGGCATGGGGGACCATATGGGACTCTGGGGGATCAAACCACTGTATGTCCTAGAGCAGGCAACGCAGATGCCTTACTTCTAGCGCCACTACTCCAGCCCCTGGCTTATGTTTTATATAGAATCATTTTCAGATAAATTTTTTTACATATTATCTTAAACAAGCTGGTAGTTGATCTCACAAATATGTTGATTAATAATCACCTTTTCTGTGAAAAGCAGATTTTCATAAATTAATTACAAAAATATTGACTAATATTTTGGGGAAAAAACTGGATGTATCAGCAGCTTGTAAAATACACATTGGTTAGGGGCTGAAGTGGTGGCGCAAGTGGTAAGGAGTCTGCCTTGCCCGTGCTAGTCTAGGACAGACCACAGTTCGATCCCCTAACGTTTCATATTGTCCCCCCAAGCAGGAGCTATTTCTGAGTGCATAGCCAGGAGTAACCCCTGAGTGTCACTGGGTGTGGCCCAAAACCACAAAAAAAAAAAAAAAAAAAGCACATTGGTTAGCTCAGTATGTTGTGGGGTTTTAAGGATTCTGTCGAGTTTTCTTTTTTTTTTTTTTCGGGCCACACCCATTTGATGCTCAGAGGTTACTCCTGGCTGAGCGCTCAGAATTGCCCCTGGCTTGGGGGGACCATATGAGACACCGGGGGATTGAACCGCGGTCCTTCCTTGGCTAGCACTTGCAAGGCAGACACCTTACCTCTAGCGCCACCTCACCGGCCCCAACTCTATCGAGTTTTCTGACTCTGAGCATCTTTACACATTTTAGTCAGTAGCCTGGTATGTTATGCTTTCCCTGATCTCAAATAATTCTGTATTCTCCCCCTTACTGAGGATCATAAAAAAAATCCTCTGTCCTTTTTGAGAGCTTTGAAACTATTTTGAATGGAGGGCAATGGTAGTTTCATTTAAATGTTTTTCACAAATAAACAATGTTAACTAAACATTGGGAAATAATTTTGTTTAAGGATTTCTCATAACAAGGCTGTGGGGTATTTTGATTGATTGGTTGATTGATTGATTTAGTCAAATATGGCCCCTTTGTCCTACTCCTGCTCATCTATTATTCATGCAGTATTTGATATGTTTCAGGTTCAGATACTGTAAAAGTTAATAAAACAGATTCTCCTCGTGAAGTTTAGTGAGAGTCATAGTCCTGCAAACAGACCACTTTAAACACATGCCAATAGTTATCTAAAGCATGGGGGGAACACAAACCAAATGGGGTTCTAAGAAATGCATCTTTGTTTTCTGAGCTGAAGCCTGAAGGTTAGATGCATACTAGACAGAGAAGCAGGGGAGAGTATTTTAGTGGAGAAAATACTATTACTAATCCCCAAAAGTGAGGGACTAGAGTGCAGTTTGGAATTTAGAACAAAAGGAATGGAAAGTCATGAAGACTATGTAAAACATTATGATGAGATCTGTGTTTTAGAAGAATTATATGTAATTTGGGAAAGGAATTAAGAGAATAGTTCTTGGGATTTTGTCTTCCTAAATTCAACTCTTGGGAATCTAGGAGAAACTTTCTCCCTGGTTATATAGATTCTTCCTTACTTCCTACTTCCATGGTTTTAGTTCTAAGTAGATAAGTCCCATTAGGACTGTACCCAGTTCAGTTCTCTTCTGGACTCAGGACATGTTCTCCATGTTCTATGGATATTTCAAATTCAGTCTATCTTCCCAAACTTAGTTTGTTCTCATTTTCCTCCTAGTGATCGACAGCAAAAGTAGTCAGCAAACCCTTCCTTACTACATCCACCTCTTCTCATAAAGGCCCAACTCCAGATGAAGCCACCTATTAGATATTGCACTTGCATTTCCTCCAATCCAATCATCAAAGGAAGTAAAAAAAAAAAAAAGGCTATACAGCTAGAAAATTATGTGAATTACAAATCACTGAAGTCAAGCGAATAGAATATTACAGGTGGGAAATCATATAGATGATAGTGAAAAGTTCAAAAGACTCAACTTTCATTGATTTCAACAAGAAAGTATCAAATCGAGGCTGGAGAGACAGCATGGAGGTAGGGCGTTTGCCTTGCATGCAGAAGGTCAGTGATTCGAATCCCAGCATCCCACATGGTCTCCTGAACCTGCAAGGAGTGATTTCTGAGCATAGAGTCAGGAGTAACCCCTGGGCGCTGCCAGGTATGATCCAAAAAGCAATAAATAAATAAATAAATAAATAAATAAATAAATAAATAAATAAATAAATAAAAACAAAGAAAGTGTCAAGTCAACATAAATTCTATAAATTCACCAGATGCACAGGCACATGCACATACTCACCAGGATTAAGGTTCTTAAATATTTGGTGGGTGCTCTTCCATCTCCTTAAGTTCAGTTCTGCTTTGTTTTCCTTCTGAACATTCCCAGCCCTTGCTGTGGCAGCCAATCAGCAAGCCCTCAGCACTGCCAAAGAAAGCAAGGGGAGTAGAATAGAGGTCCTGTGACCAAGTCTTCTGGGACAAACTTCCACAGGGAAAGCAAAGTCTTATCATTTACAAGTGGACTGTAGAAATAAGAAGTAACTTTGCCCCACTATCATAAAGATGAACCTAACAGAACCTTGGAAAAATTAATGAGATAACTGGATATATATATATTTGTGTGTGTGTGTGTGTGTGTGAGCTTTTTGTTTGTATTATCTTCAACACTTTTACTACTAATGGCAGAGAGCTAGTACAGGAGTTAAAGGGCTTGCCTGGCATGTAGTTAACCATGGTTAATCCCAGAACCACATATAGTGCCCCAACCACTACTAAGAGTGATCCCTGAGCACAGAGACAGGGATCACTCCTGAGTACCTGTAGGGAGTAGCCCAATCCCTTGTAAATTAACCCCAATACCATCTAGACAGCCAAAATAGATATAGTTAATTTCTTTAGTATATTTAGGTATTGACTAACTCTTCTGGAAAAATTACAGTTGGAGAAGCTTGCTGATAAGTAAATGACCTAATTTTAAAGATAATTTTGATATAAATTCTAGTATATAAAATATTTAATTGGTCAAGGGGTCTAATGCATTAGAGTTAGTTTTAATTTTTAACACATTTAAACCATGATTTAATTACAACAAATGTTATTTGTAGTAGAAGAATGTCAGATTGATGATTCATGTCCTACCTAAATTTTCCTTTAACTGATGAGTAATCTTATTAATGCCAGACCAGCTCCACAATTTGATGCAGTTCTGTCTGAAATTGAGTTGCTAGCTGTACAATCCAAATGCTCTTCAGATATTAAGTACTTGTTCCTTGCTTTTCTTTTTTATTTGAATTTTTGGGTCACACCCAGTTGACGCCGGCGCTGCACTTTGTGTTAAACCACATTCAAGTTTGACCCACCAGCTTTAATGCATTAATGTGGCATTTTTAAATATATAATCACTCTTCCATGTACATTTTCTTGCATGAGCATCATCAAATGGTTTTTAGTTTTTGGGGTGGACTCTTCTACAATAAATATTCTCTATTCACATTAATGCTTTATGAGGAAAATTTTCTACCTTGTCTTGTTTTTCCCTGTTGTTTTCCATTTTAAAGTTGGGTGGGAAGGAAGACTTACACCAGGAAAAGTGAGAGCACACTAGATGCTGCTGACCTGAGTGAGTGACAGTGATCTGTCAACCCAGGCTAGAAGGTGATAGTATGATATCTTTTGCATAGGCAGTATATTATTTTGGGAATGTGCTTAAGAGGTATGATCCCACCAAAATGGACCCCAGTGATCTCTGTCTCTGAGTGTCACTGGCTTTTGTTTCTGTTACTAGGATTCCCAAACATTGAGGGCTGACATTTCTGTGATTAAGTTATAGGGAATGTAACTTCTTTTTGGTGCCAAAAAATCCCTTGCTGTCTTTGATAAGCAAGTTTCTATGTAAGGAGGGTCATATGACAAAAAACTTCTTGCAGTTAACTGTGATGCAGATATTGAGAGCTCAACCCATGGCCCAAGTGAAATTTAATCCTGAAAATAACTATGTAAGTGCACTTGGAAAATGGTGCTTCCTAAAGAGCAAACCTAGGTCTTAGACAATATCTTGATTGTCTAAAGACATCCTTAAGAAAAACTTAAGAGGCAGAGAGATGTACAGAGAAGCAAGGCACTTGCCTTGCACACTGCTAACCTTCATTTGAAACCTGGTCCCATGGCACTACCAGGATTGATCTGAGTATAGAGTAAATAATAGTCCTTGAGTACAACTTTTGATTTGGGTGTGGCCCCAATCAAAGAAAGAAACTGGCAAACTTCACTAAGTTGTGCTTAGATTCTTAACCCTCAAAATGGGAAGATACTGAATGTGTATTGATAATCCCAAGAAACAATAGGTAATGTTTGCAACTTCTAGCTCAAGCTTTTCAGGTTTCATTGACCTCTTCTCATTTTTATAGGAATGCAAAAAGAAAGGCTATTTGAGATTTGCAATCTCTCAAGTCATCAAAATACTATTGAAAATTTTGTGAAACAACTGTTAGCATTTAAGTATTATGTATAATCAAAGTTGGCCATTTATACTTAATTGGAGTAAAATATATGTGTAGGGAATCATACACTCTCTAAGTGCACTATTAACTAATCTTCACAAACTGCAAAACCAAACTGCAAAACCATTTGTAACCAACAGAATAATCTAAATCCTTATACCTTTTCTCCCATAAGAGTATTCACTGTGTAGACTTGGCATGTCCAATCTATTTCTTTCTTTTTTAAATTTTTATTTTTAATTATGAGAACAATGATGCAAAGAGGACAAGGTAAAGTTACAGTGAAAGGACAATCCCCCATAAAGAGTTCTCAGAAGAAATCCCCTTGCTGATGCCTAAAAAAAACATTAAGAAAAATAAGGCAGAACCCATGTACAATTACTTTGTCCACAAGTCCCCAGATTGTAGTACATTATAACATTTCTTAGCAGTACACAAAGCAACCTAAAGCCATGAGATTTATGTGACTCCTTAACATTAAAGGCATAGTATTTTTTTATATATTCATGCACATACATATTAGTTTAAGTTAACATCAAAAGTTTAAGAGGTTTTTTTAAAGGGTTAGTCAAAAGGGCACAGTAAAACGGTGTTAGAGTGGCAAATATTGTTTGCATAGGCCCACCAAAATATGGGAGTCATAGAAAGGAATAGCCTTAGTCTAAATACAAGGAGACCACTACCCCTGAAGTTTCCTGGCATAAGACAACTCTAGGCTCCAGGCAAACTAGTGTATTCAATCCAAGTCATTGTCTGTAGTGCCAATACAGTTTTCTTTTCTTTTTTTTTTTTTTTTTGGGGTCACACCCGGCAGTGCCCAGGGGTTATTCCTGGCTCCATGCTCAGAAATTGTTCCTGGCAGGCACAGGGGACCATATGGGACACCGGGATTTGAACTGATGACCTTCTGCATGAAAGGCAAACACCTTACCTTCATGCTATCTCTCCGGGCCCACAGTTTTATTTTTCATGCAGTCCTATTATTGGCATCAGGTTTCTGTATTAAAGATCCTGGAATCTGCACATCCTACATTGAAGTTAGGCTGGTGTGGAGTATCCTCTAGTTTCACCTCACAAATAAGGGGCAATAAAGAAAGCCCTGTCCAGTAAGCAGGTCATTATTGTTGTTAAGTCTTCTCAGTGTTAAGGGAAGTCTCTTTTGAGTAGGTCGATGTCAGAGCAGCTGTAGGGTCTTCCCTGGTAGAGGATTGCCTCTAGGTGATGTTATAGATAACCTTGGATATTTTGTAGATGTCTTCTTTAGATCAGGGGTGAATGGAGAATGCCCATTCTTCTGAGGCCCGTGCCAGGTCTTTATGTCAATGTTCAGGGTGTAAGATCCCATTGCACTATAAGATTTGTGTGTTCCCATCTCTATTAGATAAGAACTTATTTGTATGTATAGTATTTTCCATTTTAGTGTGCCTAAGAAAACAAGAAATAAAGCCA
Organism: Suncus etruscus; assembly: GCF_024139225.1. NCBI lineage: Eukaryota > Metazoa > Chordata > Mammalia > Eulipotyphla > Soricidae > Suncus > Suncus etruscus. Next base: position 129,184,004 of record NC_064850.1, on the reverse strand, counting down.
CGTGGCGTTATCAGAGTATATGGGGGTGTAAGAACACGTCCAACAATACCCATGACTTGGTTCAAACATAAGCATTAAACTGAGGGATTCTTTCACACCAAATTCCATATTGAGCAGTTCACAAAGAGAAGATAAAAAAAAAGGGGGGGGGATCGTCACTGTCTAAGAAAATATTCAGCAAAAGTTATAGCCGTCAAAGAAAAAACCCATAAAATGTTGCAAAGACATATGTGTCCTTTTTATGCCTTTTGTAATAGTTGGGTGGGTGTTAACTCCAGGGTACCACTTTGGTCTGTTACTTAGGACTATACAGTACTTAAGTTAAAAAGGGTAAATGAGGAGTAATGATGATAGGGGTTTGCAAAAGGGCAGAGTACAAAATGGACATTCTGCATACATAAAAACATAATTCAATGATAGTGAGTACTATTAATGTATCTTGTGCGCGAGGGGGCACTAGCACCCAAGCAATTTTGAAAATATAGACTAGAAAGAGATTACCAGTGACTGCGTCAAGAAGCTGGGAGGCCGAAGTTCAGAACCCCACCCAGACCCTCCCTAAGGAGCCGAATGGATAATGGGGGAAGGCGTAGGGTACCTTCAAGCTCCGTCAAGGGACCCAACTCGCTGGCTTGCCCAGGCATGTGGCCCGGGGAAGCCCTGGAGATCTGGAGCAAGGCGGTAGAGGGGTGCTGGGGTTACCCAAGTCCCACCCCCCCCCCAAGACCTGGTTAAGAAGGCCTCTGGCATGGTGGAGGCCTGCCGAACCCCATGCTGCTAGACTCCCGGCTCCCAGGAAGGAAAGAGATCCTTCCTTGTCCAATCTATTTCATCTGCTTTTATATTGTATACAAATTGTATTGTATACGATGTGTTTTTCTTTGTAGCTGTCCTCTTTTGCTCACAATTATCTTTGTGAGATTCATTAATATTGTTGCCTACACGTGTTATTTTTTTAGTTTTGTATGATATTTATAGTTTTCAATTTTGTTTTTCAAATAGCGTTTTAAAAAAACTAAGCACCATGATTTACAAATCTGCTCATAATACAGGTTTTCAGTGTTCTAACACCAATCCCATCAGTGGTGTGTAACATTCCCTCTTTTAATGTCCCAGTTTCCCCACTCATTATCTAAGATGGTTCTCCCTAGTCTGGTCACAAGATAATGGGGGGCGGGGGTATTTCACACCTGGCAGCGCTCAGGAGTTACTCCGGGCTCTATGCTCAGAAATCGCTCTGGCAGGCTGGGGGGGGGGGGGGGGGCACTGTCCTTCTGCACGCAAGGCAAACGCCCTACCTCCATGCTATCTCTCCGGCCTCTATCTTTTGGTTTTTGGGCAACAACAGAGTAGCCTCAAGAGACCACATGGGGGCCCGGAGAGATAGCAAAGCGGCGTTTGCCTTGCAAGCAGCCGATCCAGGACCAAAGGTGGTTGGTTTGAATCCCGGTGTCCCATATGGTCCCCCGTGCCTGCCAGGAGCTATTTCTGAGCAGACAGCCAGGAGTAACCCCTGAGCACTGCCGGGTGTGACACCTCCCCCCCCCCCAAAAAAAAAAAAACCACATGGGATGTCAGGGATCGAACCCGGGTGGGCCGCGTGCAAGGCAAACGCCTAACCCGACGTGCTATCGCTCCGGTCCCACGGCTGGAACCGTAAGGTCAAGAGCTGGGAAGCAGGACGTGCGCAGCCCGGTAGGCCCGGCTGGCTGTTCCGCCCCACACTGGGCCTCGGCGGCATTTCCTCCCAGGCGCTGGCCACTTGCGCGCAGCGCAGTTCTCGAGGACCGGCTGAGTGGGCGTGTGCGCGTGAGTGGCGCCGTCCTGTCGCTGACGTCACGGGGGGCTCATTCCTGCCCCGCTCTCTGCGCTACGGAGACGGCCGGCGCAGGGCATTTTCCGCGCGTGGTGATGACATCAGAGCGTGGGCCGGGCGGAGTCGAGCCCGCTCGCTCCCTTGAATTGATTGGCTGCGCTGTGATGACGCAAATCTCCGGCGCCGCGGGAGCCGGAAGAGCGGGCGGCAAGATCGGCACTGGAGCCCTGGCGCCCAGGTGTCCGGCAGTATGAAGGAGACGCCGCTGTCCAACTGCGAGCGCCGCTTCCTGCTCCGCGCCATCGAGGAGAAGAAGGTCAGGCCCGGAGCGGCGCTAGGGCCCCGGGCGCACGTCTCCATGCGATCTCCGGGCGTGGGTGGCGAGAAGCCGGGTCTGCGCGGGGTTGGGGGGCTGTGTAAGTGTCAGTGTTGTCTTTCAGCGGCTGGACGGCCGGCAGACCTACGACTACCGGAACCTCCGAGTCTCCTTCGGAACGGACTATGGGTGCTGCATCGTGGAGCTGGGGAAAACAAGGTGACGACAGGCTCGGATAAGACGCACGTGCCTAGACCTTTTAAACAGCTTTTTCAAGACGTATGAACAGTGTATATCTGCTTATGTGTTTTCTTTAAGTTGACTCTGGGCACTGCAGTTTGTGTTGAACCACATTCAAGTTTGACCCACTGGCTTTAACGTGTTAGTGTGGTATTTTTTTTTAAATATATAATTGCTCTTCCAAGTACTTTTTCTTGCATGAGCATCATCACATTTGTTTTTATTTTTTATTTTTAGGCCACATCCAGCTGTGCTCAGGGCTTGTTCCTGGCTTTGTTCAAAGGGTTACTCCTAGAGGGCCCTGGAACCTTGTGCAGTGTAAGCGCTGGAATTGGGTGGGCAGCGTGCATCACAAGCACCTGACCCTGTGCACTATCGATCTGACCCCTATAATGTAACTTTTATGACTGTGATTCATATATATACGAACAGCAGGAATCACACTGGATCTCTTTTTTTTCTGCACTTGTTTTCCGTTATGATGAAGAATGAGGTGATCTTGAACAAACCGGTACGGACTTCTACTTTCCTGTTCAATTTCAGTGAAATAAAATGTAGGTTGCTGGTAGTCATTTGGTTTGATCTGATGAGCTGGGCCATTGAAGCCTCTGAATCTGAAGGGGTCTGAGAGAGAGGTGCTGAGCTCAAGTGTCGCCTGTGGACATAGCGTGTTGCCAAGCACGCAGCTGGTGTGGCCCTTGTATCAAATGACTTTTTTTTTTTTTTTACTTTGAAAGGAGATGGAAAAACCACAGTGTGTTTTAATCTATAGTAGTACTTCAGTAAGTTTTATCACATCTTTGGATTATACCAAAAATATATCTGTGTAGTTAGTACATATTCTGTTAAAACATACATACGTAATTTCAGATCGAAACTTAAATCATTTGCTGACTTTTTAATTTTCAAATATAGATAACAGATTTCTACTTTATTTTTGCAGAGTTCTTGGACAGGTTTCCTGTGAACTTGTTTCTCCAAAGCTCAATAGGGCAACAGAAGGTATTCTTTTTTTTAATCTTGAGCTTTCTCAGATGGCTGCCCCAGCTTTTGAGCCTGGCAGGTATTTATATATTTTTCTTAAACTGCTTTAGGTAGAGGAAGTCCTAACAACAGTAAATTATTGTTTTGGCTCCTGATGTTCTTCTGTGTCATGACAGTACCCCATTCCTATTTTCATAGGCAGTCAGATCTTTTGGTGAAGTTGAATCGACTCTTGGAAAGATGTCTAAGAAATTCAAAGTGTATAGACACTGAATCTCTCTGTGTTGTTGCTGGTGAAAAGGTAGGTAATAAGCTCAAAATTATTCATCCTAGTTTGAAGATTATTATATCTATTCTTTGCATCTTTAAGCTTCTGTTAATTATTTTACTGTGGTCTTTCCACTTCATTCCAAATATTGATGAACCTGACATAGAACTTTGTGTGTCATCTCTAAAAAGGCATGGATTTGTGTTAAGTGTTTAGGGAGGGGGCCAGAGTGATAGCACAGCGGTAGGGCATTTACCTTGCATGCAGCTGACCTAGAACGAACCTCAGTTCAATCCCTGGCATCCCATATGGTCCCTCAAACCAGGGGCGACTTTGAGCACATAGTCAGGAGTAACCACTGAAAATCACCAGCTGTAAACCCCCCCCCCCCCAAAATAAAATCAAAAGTCTTCAGAGAACTTTAATGTTAAGTAACCTGATAGAGCAGATGGATTTCCTCTTTTTTTTTTTTTTTTTTGTTTTTTGAGCCACACCTGGTGATGTTCAGGGCTTATTTCTGACTATGTGCTCAGAAATTGCTCCGGGCTTGGGGGACCATATGGTACACCAGGGGATCAAACTGTGGTCCATCCTAGGTTAGCACGTGCAAGGCAGAAGCCCTACTGCTTGCGCCACCCCTCCAGCCCCTGGATTTCCTTTCTATGGATGAAAAGCGAAGAACAGACCCTTTATTTGGTTTCGTTGATTTATAAAGGTCCACATAGTGGGGCCGGAGAGATAGCATGGAGGTAGGGTGTTTGCCTTCATGCATAAGGATGCTGGTTTGAATCCCGGCATCCCATATGGTACCCTGAGCCTGCCAGGAGCGATTTCTGAGCATAGAACCAGAATTAACCTGAGCGCTGGTGGGTGTGACCCAAAAACAAAAACAAAAACAAAAACAAAAAAGGTCCACACAATGAGTTGGTAGGCATGATATTTCATAGAAAGGAAATCCAGGGGCCAGAGTGGTGGCGCAAGTGGTAGGGCATCTACTTTGCAAGCGCTAACCTAGGATGGACCATGGTTGGATCCCCTGGCTTCCCATATGGTGCCCTAAACCAGGAGCAATTTCTTCTTTGTTGGTTTGTTCGTTTTGGGCCACATCCAGTGATGCTCGGGTTACTCTTGGCTGTGCGCTCAGAAATCATTCCTGGCTTGGAACCATATGGGATGCCAGGGTTAGGGGGGGTAATGAACTGCGGTCAGTCCTAGGCTAGCACCGGCAAGGCAAAGGCCTTACCGATCCGCACCACTGCTCAGGCCTTGCCAGGAGCAATTTCTGAGCATATAGCTAGGAGTAACCCATGAGTGTCACTGGGTGTGGCCCAACAAATAAACAAACAAAAATACTTGAATTAGTGGTGTTAGGGAATGAACCTTGGAGATTCACTGAGGAAAAGGCTTGTGATCTACCACCGAGCTACGTTCCTGGCCACAGGACTGAATTCCCGATTAGGATATATTCAATTCTAGAACAGCCCCTGGGCCTTACCATAGTCCCATACTTGATTGAATGTAGTACTTCCTGTTTGCATACCCTAACTGCAAGCCTATTGTGTCTCCAAGTTTAAAACTTTTGGAGCAACAGGACAGCAGCTTAAGCAGTAGTATTTCATGTGGTTGAACCAGGATTGATCCTTGGTATCCCATATGATGTCTTAGCACCGCAAGAGTAAACCTGAGCACCGCTTCATGTGGTCCTACCCCCAAATCCCCCTGTCCCTTCTCAATCTCAAACTTTTAGGCTATACTTGACAATATTTATGATATTGGGTGATACTCAATTTTTTTCTAGATATATTTGTATTGCTATACTACTAATAACCACATACACTAATACTTGAGAAATTTTTTTTTGTTTTTGGGTCACACTCAGCAGCACTCAGGGGCTACTCCTGGCTCTATGTTCAGAAATTGCCCCCAGCAGGCTCGGGGGACTATATGGGACGCCGGGATTCAAACCATCGTCCTTCTGCATGCAAGGCAAACAACTTACTGCTATGCTATCTCTCCAGCCCCGAGAAAAAATTTTTCAACGTTAATTTTTCTTCTAGTAGTGATTGAGTTAATTTAACTTTCAGGTTTGGCAAATACGTGTGGACCTACATTTATTAAATCATGATGGAAATATTATTGATGCTGCCAGCATTGCTGCAATCGTGGCCTTATGTCACTTCCGAAGGCCTGATGTCTCAGTTCAAGGAGATGAAGTAACTCTGGTAAGCCATTATGTGAACTAGCTCCTTTCTGTGAGTGAATATTCTCTTGGGCAGTAACCAACCAGTTCTTAGGAAGAGGTAGATGACTGTTATGGATAATCTAAACTTTGATGATCACACATGATCAGAATGACCTTGAAATTTCCCTCTTCTTTTTATCTTTGTTTGGGGTTTTGTTTTGGGTTTTATTTTTTTTAAGCCACACCTAGTGGTACTCAAGGTTTACTCCTGGCTTGGGTTATTCCTTGCAGGCTTGGTGATAGGGTGATAGGGATCAATACTGGGTTGATAATGTGCAAGGCAAATGCGTGCCTGCTGTACTGCCTCCTGATCTCTTCCTTTCCCTTTCGAAGACTTTTGGGAGGCCTTTACATACTATGCCATGAATAGCTTTTGGAAAAATATAATTTTAAAGGATTTGAGTTAGAAGGGCAGATAAATTTGTGTAAAAAGGAAAGTTATCACTGAGCATTAAAGGAACTCCAATTTTTTTTTACCTATTTTTTTATTTTTGAGCCACACCAAGCAGCGCTCACATTACTCCTGGCTCTGTGCTCAGAAATTGCTCCTGGCAGGCACAGGGGACCATATGGGATGCCGGGATTCAAACCAACATAGGTCCTGGTTGGCCACTTGCAAGGCAAACACCCTATCTCTCCGGCCCTGAACTCCACTTTAAAATCTGCTGTGGCTGGAATATTATAGCACAATAGGGAGGGCATTTACCTGGCACGTGGCTGACCTGGGTTCAATCTTTGACATTCCGTATAGTCCCTAGAGCCTGCCAGGAGTGATTCAGTGAGCCCAGAGTCAGGAGTAATGCCTGAGTGCTACTAGATGTGACCCCAAAACTAAATCAAATAAAATAAGTGTGCAAGACAATTTTTTTATATTGTGACTACAGTAACTGAACCTATTTTTTGTTTTGCTATGTTTCTGTTTTATATAATACAGTATACGCCTGAAGAGCGTGATCCTGTTCCATTGAGCATCCATCATATGCCCATTTGTGTCAGTTTTGCCTTCTTTCAGCAAGGGTGAGTCTTATCCTAATTATAAATGCAGATGGGACCAGCACTATAGCATTTGCCTTACACTAAGCCAAGGTAGGTTCAATCCTCAGTATCCCGAGCACAGAAGAGTAGAGGGGAATAGGCAGTGTCAGGGATTGAGCTCAGGCCTCTTGCATGCAAAGGATGTGGCTCAGCCTGTTGAGCTACTTCTCTGGCCTTTGTTAATCAGTTTTTCTTATTGCATTACTAATCAAAGTAAGAGCTTTCAGTTTATATATTTTAAAACAAGTACTAATGTCGGGTGGGGAAAAAAAAGTACTAAAGTAATGTGATTTTACTATAGTTGAAGCACATTAGCATTCATTTTCAGTCTTAGTTATTGGGGCAAGGATATGGTTTAGTACATATTTGAGGACCTGGGTTTCACCACCTAGCACTGTAAAAATTAAAAATTGTTGCTTCTTTCCCAGTAAAGTAACCCATCCATATTAACTTTATTGCTTTTTTTTTGGGGGGGGGAGGGCCACACCCGTTTGATGCTCAGGGGTCACTCCTGGCTAAGCGCTCAGAAATTGCCTCTGGCTTGGGGGGACCAAATGGGATGCCGCAGGATCGAACCGCGGTCCTTCCTTGGCTAGCACTTGCAAGGCAGACACCTTACTTCTAGCACCTCCTCTCCGGCCCCTAACTTTATTAATTCTATTGTTTAAAAAATCTATTTTAGGGGCCGGGCGGTGGCGCTGGAGGTAAGGTGCCTGCCTTGCCTGCGCTAGCCTAGGACGGACCGAGGTTCGATCCCCCGGCGTCCCATATGGTCCCCCAAGCCAGGAGCAACTTCTGAGCGCATAGCCAGGAGTAACCCCTGAGTGTCACCGGGTGTGGCCCAAAAACCAAAAAAAAAAAAAAAATCTATTTTAAAGTTTAAAAAATATTCTGCCTCAGATTTGTTCAGCTCCATTTGACATTCATTTCAGAACATACTTACTGGTGGATCCCAATGAACGAGAAGAGCGGGTAATGGATGGCTTGTTGGTGATTGCTATGAATAAGCACCGAGATATTTGTACCATCCAGTCCAGTGGAGGAATAATGTTGCTGAAAGACCAAGTTAGTAATGATTTTTGCCTTGAAAGCTTCTGGGGAAACTACAGCCATATCTTACACTAGAACTATGGGTCATTCACAAAAGGAAAGTGAATTTCAGTGGTTTGTGTGGTTTCACCATCGTGCCTAAATTGTCCCTGCCAGATAGCCAGACATGTGCTCAACCACTGAGCTACATCCTCAGCATCTTCCTTCAGAAGTGTTAAATTTCTGATGTCTCGTCTTCATCTGCTTTTAAAGTGTCTTATTTTTATTTGAAAATAAAAATTAGGCTAAATTAGAGGCAAAAAACATGTTTTTTTTCCACATAACTATTTTATTTTTAATAACAATTTACTTTTATAACTAGGTTATGAGATGCAGCAAAATAGCTGGTGTGAAAGTAGCAGAAATAACAGAGTTAATACAAAAAGCTTTGGAGAATGATCAGAAAGTTAGGTAAGTTTAATTTTCTTCAGAATTAAATGGTCTAATACAGGGGTCTCAAACTCATGGCCCGCGGGCCATTTGCAGCCGTCCGTACATTTTGTGGCCCTGTTCTAGAGGAATCTTTTTTTGTTTTGTTTTAGTTGTTTAGGTCATACCCCCCAATGTTCAAGGCTTACTACTGACTTTGCACTCAAGGATCACCCCAACTTTGCCTCCTGCGGCCCCCAGGTAAATTGAGTTTGAGACCCCTGGTCTAATAGATTTTTTAGTTAAGGTCCCTTCTTGCAGAAGAAGGATAGTATAAATTCTTTTGTTTTTGGGCCACACCCGGCAGCACTCAGGGGTTACTCCTGGCAGGCACAGGGGACCATATGGGATGCCGGAATTCGAACCAACCACCTTAGGTCCTGGATCGGTTGCTTGCAAGGCAAACACTGCTGTGCTATTTCTCCGGCCCCAGGATGATATAAATTCTTGCACTTGATCTTTTCTATGTTTTAGTTGAATATATGTCTTCATGTTTTTGAAAATTGATTCAGCAGTTATACTTTATTAAAAATTCATTATTTTTGTTTGGGGACCATACCTAGTGGTGCTTAGGGGTTATTCTTCCTTTCGTAGTGGTTAGGGGACTGTATGGGATACTAGGGATTTGAACCCTAGCACTTGAAAGGCAAATGTGTTATCCACTCTATTCTAGCCCCTAAACCCACAAAAAATCCTGTGCTCAGGATTTATTTTTAGCAGTGATTAGGGGACCAAATGTGGTGCTCTGGAATTGAACCCCAGGCCTGCCATGTGCAAGGCCTTCTTCACTCTTTACTATCTCTTAGGCCCACAATTAGCATTTCTTAAGAAGTATATTTAAATTAATAGTCAACAAATTGTGGTCAATGGCCACTTTTGCTTAAAGAATGCACATGCCTAGAGCATAGCCTAATAAGTGACAGGTATGGTCAATAGTTTTTTGCAGGTTTATCCAAAACCCTGGGTATGTGAGTGAAGCACATGGCACCAAGGCTCAAACTTACGCCTACTGTGTATAAGGCATGCACTCCAGTTCTTAATTCTGTTCCCTGGCCCTGTACATACTTTGAATCCTTTGTTAGTTATAACAAATTTTGAATCTAATTTAATATTCTTTTCATTTTAGATTCAGTTATCAATATTTCTCATCCACCTGAAATGCCAAATAGTTAACTTTACCCCTTCCTGTCATTTTCCCCCATCCCCTGAAATTCACAGGAAAGAAGGTGGAAAGTGTGGCTTTGCAGAATCAATGGCAAATCAGAGGATCACAACATTTAAAATGGAAAAGGCCCCTGTTGATACCTCTGCCGTGGAAGAGAAGGCAGAAGAAATCATTGCTGAAGCCGAACCTCCTTCAGAGGTGTATCTATTGTTTTATGTGAAGGTTTTCCCTATTTAGAGTGACTCTTTGGAATACAGCTTTTTTAGTTGTCTAAGATATAGTTATGAGAAACGGTAAGTCATTAAGTATAATATTTACTAAAAACAAGAAAATTTGCTATGGGAAGAACAAGAACATGCATAGCATTTCACCTTCCTTTGGAAATTGTTCTTTAATCTCAGTGTTTTGGTCATGCACTTATTAGTCATTTTTAGGGCGCGGTGGGGTGGGAGGGAGTCAGGCCACATCCGGTGACGCTTAGGGGTTAATCCTGGCTATGCACTCAAATCGTTCCTGAGGTCCCTCCTGGATAGCCGCATGCAAGGCCAATGCTCTTATCGATGCGCTATCACTCTGGCCCACTTATTACAGTCTTGAAGTTACTCACCCATTCACCAGATTCTCAACAAAAATGTTGAGAGCTGGTGTCTTGCTGATTATCATTGCTCACATAAATATTTTTTGTTTTATTTATTTTTTAAACTTTATCTGGGGGGACCATCTGGGTGTTGGGAATTGAACTGGGTCCCTCCTGAGGATTAGCCACATGCAAGACAAACACCCTACTGCTGTGCTATCTCTCCAGCCCATGTTTACATAAAATTTTTATGCTTACATAAAAATCTTTCTCCTTTCTATTCCCCTAAGAATTTGTGGTATAGGAACTAAAGGCCTTACACCTTGCTAACCAAATCCATTTGGTCCCTGGCATCACATATACTTCCTCAGGCATTGCAGAGATCCAGTACACAGATTCAGGATTAGCTCAAGTATCTATCACTCTAGCCGCCCTTTACCCCCTTCCCTCAAATAATCTGAGGCACAATCGCAATGTCCTTAGGAAATGTTTTGTTTTCCAACACTGCATCAGAAAGCATCTTCAGTTTTCTTAACTTCTAAGTATTTCTAAACCTGTACTATGGACTCCTGGAACTGCCCAGATTGGAGAGGGCACAGAAAATACTTGGGGTGAACTTGAAGATTCTGAGAAAGAAGATGAAGATGAAGGTTGCAGTGAGGAAGCTATCATTCTTGATAGTATTAACACAGACACTGTAGTGGAAGTCTCTAATATCGGAAGTCAAAGTAGGTGGTGCTTTATGATCTGTTACCTAATGTCTATTTTCCAATCCTTGTGATATTTCTATATGGGTTACTCCTGGTTCTATGCTCAAATCACTCCTGGTAGGCTCGAGGGACCATATGGGATGCCAAGGATTCAACCCAGGCCTGCCATGTGCAAGGCAAATGCCCTATCCATTGTACTATTGCACAAGCCCAGCATATCCAGTTCTTCACTAAAGGTATTACCTCAATGGAATATGGCACTGTGATATATTAAACTAAATGGCTCTTTTTGGGGCCACATATAACAGTGCTCAGGGGACCATATATTGTGCTGAGGATTTAAACTGGATCCACTGTTGTAGGCAAGAGCATTAATTGCTATTCTCTCAAGCTCTGGGGGGGGCACTTTTTCATTTGTATGTACCTGGGGTTGTTTTCAAGGGCAGAGTTTTTCGTATGTATGCTTGGGCATATATCCAGTGGTATCAGGATTGAACAGAGATCAATAGCATGCAAGGCCAACACTAATAACCCTGTACAATCTCCAGGACAGAGTTATCTTTAAAAGATCTCATTTCTACATGATCTTTTTTCTAAGTTCCTAGAGTCAAACTTAAAAAAAAAAACTCACATCATAATGTATTTATATATAGGTGCATTCCAAAGAAGCCATTCTACAGTTAGAAATGGTCTATCTGGGGCCGGGCGGTGGCGCTAGAAGTAAGGTGCCTGCCTTGCCTGTGCTAGCCTAGGACGGACCGCGGTTCGATCCCCCGGCGTCCCATATGGGTCCCCCAAGCCAGGAGCGACTTCTGAGCGCATAGCCAGGAGTAACCTCTGAGCGTCACCGGGTGTGGCCCCCCCCCAAAAAAAAAAGAAATGGTCTATCTATGGTTGAATATAGTAACTTTTATTTTTAGTTTTTGGGCCACACCCTGCACTGCTCAGGAGTTACTCCTGGCTCTGTGCCCAGAAATCGCTCCCAGCAGTCTCAGGGGACCATATGGGATGCCAGGGATTGAACCCAGGTCTGTCCCAGGTTGCCTGCATGCAAATCAAACACCCTATTACTGTGCTATTGCTCCAGCCCCTCAATAAGTAATTGAAGTGTGAGGAATTTTAAGTTTTCATTTTGGTCAATTTAGCCATGGGTCTAAGGTTATAGTAGTGGGTAAAGCACTTGCCTAAAGCCACTTGGATGATCCAATACCTCATATGATCACTGACTGGAGTGAGCCCTGAGCACTGCCGGGTGTAGCCCTCCTCCCTCAAAAGGAAAAAAAATCTGTTAAGAGACTATATATACTCTTCCTTTCAACTTTTCTGTTAGGATGTGAATTTGGTCACGGAAAATAACAGGGCTCAGAGCTGTATAAGAGGTGGCAAAGAAGCAATGTAAGCCTCAACTCAAAGAGCAGTTTGGGCTGTTATAGAAATCTCCAAATTTGGGTAAATTCATGGTATTAGAATATATTTTCTTGCCCCCCCCCACTTTTTTTTTTAAAGATGATCCAATAGTACTTTCAGACAGTGAAGAAGAAGAGATGGTCATTTTAGAACCAGACAAGATTCCAAAGAAAATAAGGTAACAAATGTTTTTATTTCCAGTACACACAAATAAGTCTCCTTCCTGAGGTTTAGAAAACATTAGGGCCTGATTCTGAAAGAATGGGTACTGCTTCAACAATATATTTTAGTCTTAATAAATGGCAACGTAATTAAAGTTTCCTTCCTATTTTGAAGATCCAAAAATCAAACATGCAAAACTGGGTGGTAATCAGCCCTTTCTGTCATGAGTAATACCTGCATTTCTATTCACAGAGCACAGACTATCAGTTCAAAAGAAGAAAGAGCAACCAATAAAAAGCCAGTGAAAAAACGAAAAAAGAAGAAAATTTCTAATTAAAACTCATAATTGTCTATTTGTGTAACTATTAAAAGTTTCTAAAACCACTAAAAATGTAGTCAGTGCTTAAAACCTGGTTATTCCTTTATACTTTACAGTATGCTTGAAAATAAACCTAAATTTGGAAAACATAATTTAAGAAGGCATAAAAAGTAAAAAGGCATTTCCATAGCGTGTGCAAAAAGGACGAAAGCTTCTTATAGACCTTTATGACATAAATGGTACAAGGTTTATTTCAGATAGATTATACCCAAGTCAGCAAAACTGATCCAGTTGCTTAGGAAAATGTCTTCACTGAAAATGAGTGAGGATCTATTTTCCTAAAGCTAATATTATTTTACATTTTTCAAATAGCAATAGCGTTTTGGGGCCATACCTGGTGGCACTCAGGGACTACTCCTGGTTCTTCCCTCAAAAGTCAATTCTGGCAGGCTCAAAAAACATATGGGATGCCGGGGATTGAACCCGGGTCCATACTGGGTGGGCTGCATGCAAGGCAAAAATGCACTACTGCCGTGCAATCGCTCCGGTCCCACCTAAAGCTTATTTTTAAAAAAAGCAACTTGTCCTGATTTTTCAAAAATTCTGGGTAAATTTTTAACCCCAAATTAAATTTGACTTATCCTGTTTTCCAAATAAATTTATTAATCTTTATCATCCTGACAGCTGTCATAATTAATGTTAACAAAAACCTCTTAAAATTAGCCAAACACCTAAGTGACATGTACAAAAGATATACAAATTAAAGCCATTTAAGAGCAATAGATACCATAATTTGTACTTGACTATAACTTCAATATTTAAAAATGATTGTAAAACTTAAAACCTCAAATAAAAAAACTATACATCATTTACTTTGATTTACACCTTAGGAAGAAAGAGCCTTCTGTCACACGTCTAGTGTTTCCGGTGGGTTGAGGAGAGAAACGCCATGATATCTGTAAATAAAAGGGAAAATTTTATATTAGAAAACTGGGTAAAATGGCATACCAGAATTTCAAAATTGCTTTTTGGTCCCAGGCATAGTTCAGTGATAAAGCACCTGCCTGCCCTTTTAGCATCAGTCCATTTTTCATGTACCAGATGTAACCTCAATAGCACTGACATCTGGGATCCCTAGCACCGCAAAACATACAACTTCTAGAAAACTAATCAAGTGAAAAGCAGAACTGGTCATTGTGATAACAAAGGAAAGGAAAAATGCATCTATCATTGACATGTATGCCCATTCCTCCTTTCGCTTTTTCAAGTGCAGGGTAGATAGCATCTCATTACTGCCTACACCACTAAGCCCACTGAGTAAGGGGCTACTGAGGATAGTTTTATCAGCAGCCAGAAGTGCTCAGGGATCGAACCTAGATCTCCTTTATACAGAAGCACGTGTTCCACCTTTCTGAGAAATGCCAAGGATACCGGAAATCAGGATTTTTGGAAAAGTAAGATTATTTGGTACAGTTCTTACTTTGAGTGTTTGTACTTTTCTCTTATTGATTGTTGTGCATGCTGTGGTGCTCTGAGGTAGGTTTGGTGAAGGTCCATGAGACAAGGCTTAAGATTTTCCAGAGTATAACCAGTCTTTTCAATTAACGAATCAGGCTATGAACAAGAAAACAATCAGTGAGGTTTTTTTTTAGTATACTCCAAATAGAAGTTACCTATCAGCAGGGAATTCTTTAAAAATGTACTCAAAGTCCTTTTTACCTTACATGCTGTCAAACTGTCACTTTAAGCCAGGGGTCTCAAACTCCTGGCCCGCAGGCCGCAAATGGCCCTCCGTACAACATTTTGTGGCCCTGCCCTAGAGGAATCTTTTTTGTTTTGTTTTAGTTGTTTGGGTCACAGCCCCCAATGTTCAAGGCTTACTACTGACTTTGCACTAAGGATCATCCCGACTTTGCCTCCTGCAGCTCCCAGGTAAATTGAGTTTGTGACCCCTGCTTTAAGCAATACTATAGACATTTTTTTCAGTACAAGTTAACAACTATAGTTGTCTTGGATCCAGTTCTTAAACTTGTGGGTAATGATCCCACATGTGGGATGGCAGAAGGTTCTGAACCCACAATTGCCAAAAATTATTTCAAAATCCAATCACAGGTGCAGAAGGCATTCAGAGTCCTGTTCTAGGGCCATCACTCTGGTGCAAGCATCAAATTAGGATGGGTTAATGATATGATACATACCCAGCTCTGCCCTGTGACTGTGTAGAGTGCCAAATGGAAGGCGGCTCCGGCAATAATGGATGGCAAATACTTGAGGTAAGGCTCAGCATCTATTAGACTTAACTCTCCCAAAAACTGGAATGAAAAGTGTATGTTTTATGATCACAGGAATTCTAGCATTCGAATTTCATTTCCCTGCCATCTGATCTAGTTTTTTCCCCCCATTCATTATAATCAGCTCTGTGGGGCTGACCTTGTTTGACTCCTGGCATCCTAAATGGTCCCCTGAACACTGCCAGGAATAATTCCTGAGTGTAGAGCCAGGAGAAACCCCAGAGAACCACTGGGGGGTGTGTCCTCCACCCTACAAATATCAGCTCTTTAGCAACCAGAGAAAAAATTGAAATAGCTCATCTTTTGCTGGGAACCACATGGACTGCTGGGGAATGAACGAGGCCACTGTTGGCAAGACAAGTGCTTTACCAGCTGTACTACCTCTCTGGCCTCGCAGCCACTATCTTAATGTTTTGCTTAATTTCCATCTTGTATTTGTCCTTACTAATTTGGGGTGGGGGGTGGTTTTAAGAGTTTCTCAAACAGTGCTGAGATGACTCAGGAGCCCATTCTAATAATTCTCAGCCAAATGGGCTGGCAAGGGTACAAAGAGGTGCTGCTGTTCAGGTCATCCTAGTGGTGCTATGGGGTCTCTAGAGCTGTTCTGTAGTGCTCTGGAAACAGTTGGTACTGGGAATTTATTTAAAGCCAGCTTCATGTAACATCATGTAACTTTCTCTGGTCTTTTTTTTTTAATGATTACTAAAGCAATTCTTCTGGTTTGACATCTTGCAAGACTTGATTCTCATACCACTATTTCTAGTGCCCTGTCAACTTAAATCCTCTTTTGCAAAGGTAGGCTCTCTTTTACCCCAGAGAATAATTAACCAGTCTCGAAAGAATCCCCTGATCAAAGATGCATAATAAAATCAGGGTCTGCCTCTAATGATCATTTCAACAAAATGAAAAGAACTTACCATTGCTAAGCTTTCAACTTTGCAGTTTACAGATTGCTGGTGCAGAAAGTATTGGGTAAGAAACTGATTTACTGTTGGTGCAGCTAAATCAAAAGCAAGGACTTTAAGAACTAGATGCTCCATTCTCAGGACTTGTTTCTTGGTATAGGTATCATCTGTAATGTATACAAATTCTGCTACTTCTGGGGGGTATATTTCTTCAAACTTTCTACAATGAAAAGAGTTTTTAGCAATCAGTCCTAAAACAGTCCTTGAAACACAATGCAAAGCGAACCCCCAAAACAAGCTGTTCCACAACAAACTGCTACAACTGTTTCTAACAAACACCAAGTAAATAACAAGAAACGTTTCATGTTTTTAAATTTAATGGGAAATAACTGGCAGAAAGCACTAATCTTATTTATTAAATTCTTTTGAGCCACATCCAGTAGTGCTTAGAACATGCTCCTGGTTCTGCTAGAAGGAACATATGGGTGCTGGGTATTGAAGCTGGGTTGGCTGCATGCCAGGCAAACACCTGACCTGCCATTAGTTCCTCTGGTACGAAACCAATCTTTTAAAAGTATGTAAGCTTGGCCTAGTGTATGAAAATGTAGCCAGTATCCATATTCATTAAAGGACCCCCAGAATTTTCATAAGGGAAAACTAATGTCCTAAAGATTTAGGCAATAAGACAATATCTAATGCTGAAAATTACTGTGCCTAAGTGTCAATGTTGAAAACTACCTTTCTGGGGGCCAGCGAGGTGGCGCTAACCAAGGAAGGACAGCGATTCGATCCCCCGGTGTCCCATATGGTCCCCCCAAGCCAGGGGCAATTTCTGAGCGCTTAGCAGGAGTAACCCCTGAGCACCAAATGGGTGTGGCCCAAGGAACACAAACAAAACAAAAAAGAAAACCACCATGTTCCCTAAGCAGGAAAGTACAGATCATTCAATCCAATAAACCGTAATTGTACTTACGAAGCTAACAGCATAGCTGCAGTGCCTACCAGCTGAAGTTTTCCTCTCAACACTGACATCGATGAGAGGAATCTATCGATGTAGTTCACTGCTAAATGCAGTGTCTCATTCTGGAGTTTATATTCTTCTCCTACTTCCACTAACCAGTCCACGAGGATAGCTCTCATACTATTAGTGATGTCTGGTTGTTTCTTCATGTAACCTACTTTAGGCTTACATTTAACCTGTTGAGAATGTTAAAATTGAAATGAGATTATTCTACCATTCACAAAGATGCTATATGCTAGAAACAGTAAAACTAGTCATTAGCAGTTAGAAACATTAAACAACCTGCTAGTTTCATTCTTTAGTTAGCAGTGGATCTAGTCCTTACCTCCATTTCCCTAAGGTATGTATGTATGTCCTCATGGTAGTCTGGCACTTCATTCACGTTCACTGGCTTTTCATCTTCCAGGACAATCGACATGTCCATAGTGTGTGGTGACTCTGGGAGAAAAAGTATGGTCAAGTTCATTCCTTTTCTAAGAGCTAAGAGTTATCACCAGTCAAAGCACTGCTGAGTGCGTGTCCCGTCTCTCCCCGCACCCCAAAAAAAAGAATTGATAGGCCAGTCACAGGAAATGAGTTTTTGGATGAGCTGTTACACTGAAGGATGGAAACAATGGCTGCTTGGACAGAACTAAACATCTTTGGTGATGCCACCTGAATGTTTTCCTGGTGTGAATAGACCTCAAAGTTCTATTCAGCAGTAGTACTCACTACAAAATTCAGTGGTAACACAGACACTAAGATTGGCCCCAAATTTTTACACATCAATATAAAAATCACTATTTTTTATTTGGGGGGCCATGCTCGGGACAGAAAAAGGTGCCAGGGACCAATCAGGAGTCCTAACTTTTGATCTCTCCTGCCCTCTACAAATGATCAAATTATCAAACTACTTTCCAGCTACTTCTATCATCAATGGCTTGGATTTAGTGTGGTACAGAGCTGACTGGAGAGCTCTATTTTAAAGAAACAATGGTGAGAGTAAGAGTCAATGTTCAACTCTAGTAGTGGAGGGCAGAGCCCCTCCTAGGTCATCAATCTGCCCTTTTCTGGGGCTTTGTTTTGTGTCTGAGCTACTCAGCAGTGCTCAGGGAACCAACCATATGGGGTGCTGAGGATCACACCTGGTTGCCCTACCCACTGTAACATTATTCTAACACCAAATGAACTGCTTTTAATAAAACAAGTTTTAGGGCCCGGAGAGATAGCACAGCAGCGTTTGCCTTGCAAGCAGTCGATCCAGGACCAAAGGTGGTTGGTTCGAATCCCGGTGTCCCATATGGTCCCCCGTGCCTGCCAGGAGCTATTTCTGAGCAGACAGCCAGGAGCAACCCCTGAGCACAGCCGGTGTGGCCCAAAAAAATCCCAACAACAAACAAAAAACACAACAAGTTTTAAGTCTGCAGAGATATGCTGTCACAACATTTAAGTGCCCTCACAGGGCACTCTGTACAAAATGACTAGTCTCTACAGCACTGCTAATCTTCCAACTAAGAAAACACAGTTAGTTAAATACCTGAACAATCAATGTTCAGGGGATGACCATATGGAGCCAGGGAGAACCTGTGCCCAGATTAGAAAGGCTTTCTCTGTCCCTACGGCAGTTATTTCTTAAGGTGCAAAATACCATCAATTGAACCCACTGAATAATGATTACCTGGTCTTGATAGTTTCTCTGAAACTTACCAAAACTAGCATCCATTGGATAATCAAGAGGTACCAGTGGTTTTCTTGGTCCCGGTAAGCTAATAGCGGAATTAAATGCCAAGACATCTTCGCATTCCTTGCTGGGCTCATCAGGCTTTTTCTGTGGCTCTTCAGCTTCATCCACGTGGATGGTGAATGCAGGCTGTTTAACATTTGCTTTCCAGGGAGCAGCAGCGACTTGCTCATCGTTTACAGGAAGATCCTTAAGGGGCGCAACCTGAAAAGGGACAGACCTAGCTTTGAGTCACTGCACCAAGTTTTGCCTCCCCCTCCCCCTTATGCGCCTCAGCCTTTCTTTTGACCCCCCCCAAACCCTACTAGGAAAATCAAAGTCCAGACGGGGCTCGGGGCGCAGAAGACTGCAGTCCATCGCAAGCATCCTCCCAACAGTTAAAGGACTCAGAAAAAAGGAAGCAAGAAAGAGTGGCAGGCCCAAAAGGGACACATTTAGGTGGTTAATCGGACCCCCACTTTCACCCCAGGGTGTGGAGCACAGGAGCAAATTCGGTTTAAATGGCGGAATTTGCAAAAAAAAAAAAGCGAAAGTGTTTGCACCCTCCTCGAGTGTGCACGATCCCGGGAGCCACCCCGGGAGCCCAGCGGACGCCGCGCTCCTCCCGCCCGCCCGCCCGCCCCGGGCCCCGCGCTCCGGCTCACTCGTCTGGCCTTCGGCCGCTGCAGCTGCGGCGCCCGCCCGCGCGCGCCCTTGAGCACCGCCAGCGCCGCCCGGGTGCGCGGCTGTGGGACGGGTGCCCCCACCGGGTCCACATTCTCCTGGTCTTCCAGCATCAGCAACGCCGAGCCCAACTTGCGGGCCGCAGAGCCGCCCTGCAGCCGCCCGCCAGAGCCCCGCCGCCGCCGCAGCCCGAGTGCGCGCCCCGTGATCGCGAGCGCGGACCTAGAGCGCAGCACGGCTCGGCACGGATCAGCACGGCGGGCGGGCGGGCGGGCAGGCGGGAAAGAGGTTCGGCGGAGTGCCGCCACGGCCCGGCTGTTCGAGCAATTCAAGCGTCCCGCGACTATTGAAACGGACCAATCGGAGCGCCGAGCCCCGTGACGTCACGCCGGCGACGCGCTCGCTGGCGAATGAGGGCGGCGCAAAGACCAGAAAAAACAGCGCGGTGGGAGGGAACGCGCCTGGGCGGGCGGATTACAGGGGGGAAGGGCGGGGCGAGAAACGCGCCTGCGCAGGGAGGGTGGGGCGAGCCGAGGCGCGGAAGAGAACACGCCTGCGTAGGCGGGGGGCGGGCGAGTCGAGGCGCGGAAGGGAACGCGCCTGCGTGGGGAGGGGTGGGGAGGGGCTGAGGCGCGGAAGGGAACGCGCCTGCGCAGGCGGAGGGCGGGCGAGTCTCCGCGCCTGCGCAGACTGGAGGAGGCAGCGGTAGCGCCCAAGGCGCCAGACTCAGGGGGTGGGCAGGGAAACCCTGCGGCAGTGTGTGTCCAAGTCCACCTTCCTCCTCCCCTGCCGAGGAGATAGTGGATTCAGCCCGCTTCCCCAAGTTGGGAAGCCCACATAGAGCACCACTGAAATTAAGATACCATTTAGAAATAAGAGCCTGAGAAAAGAAGCTAGAACTAGGTCTCGGAGAGACAGTACCGTGATCCCAGGTGTTCCACAGGCACCACACACCCTCTGCTTAAAGCAGCGGTTCTCAAAGAGTGTCAAAACAAGCTAGGCCCTGTGCTTGTGTCTCTGGAGCTGAGAGTGGCTGTGTCCAGCTTCAAACCCCGCTTCAAAAGCTATGCATTGCAAAACGTGCTCATGGTGGCCATTCATCCAGACATCACCTCGGATTAAAAAATCAGCTCAAATTATTTGATATATTTTAGTTTTGCAGGTTAAAGTTTTTTTTTTTTTTAAATAAAGATACTATTTGTAGTCGCGCGGGGCACGTGAAAAATGTTTTCTTCTTCCTAGGGGGGCATGACAAATAATTGAAAAGCTCTGGCTTAAGGCAACAACACAAGAGTCACAAAACATTAGGCATCTAATAGGGTCCTTGAGAAAATTGGATGTTTTGTCTACACTGGTTAACAATGGATGCAAAGTAGGCATCAGCACTTGTTTCTACTCTTAGCTGTACAAAATTAAGAAAAAAAAATGCAGTTTCTATCCATGATACTACTAGAGGATATCACCCTGACTACAGCAGGGGTCTCACACTCGCGGCCCGCAGGCCATTTGCGGCCATCCATACAACATTTTGTGGCCCGCAGCCGGCCTTCAAATATCGCAGTATTCGCGATTATTCGCTTACCGAATAATCGCAATTAAGATCGCATTAGTGGGCCCGGAGAGATAGCACAGTGGCGTTTGCCTTGCAAGCAGCCGATCCAGGACCAAAGGCGGTTGATTTGAATCCCGGTGTCCCATTTGGTCCCCCGTGCCTGCCAGGAGCTATTTCTGAGCAGACAGCCAGGAGTAACCCCTGACATCGCAGGGTGTGGCCCAAAAACAAACAAACAAACAAAAAAAAATGGCATTAGTAAGAAAAAAATCGCATTAAACATTCGCATACCCTGAGCAGTTCTGTTCAGGGTAGCAAATGTTTAATGCGATTTTCTGCAATTTTTTTCTTACTAATGCAATTTTTATTGCGAATATTCGGTAAGCGAAATCCCTTATGCGGCCCTGCCTCACCCCGACTTTGCCTCCTGCAGCCCCCAGGTAAATTGAGTTTGAGACCCTTTGGGCTACAGTCAATCAGGGTTTATTTAACAAAATTTTGTGTGTGTGTGTGTGTGTGTGTGTGTGTGTGTGTGTGTGAGAGAGAGAGAGAGAGAGAGAGAGAGAGAGAGAGAGAGAGTGTGTGTCTGTGTGTGTGTGTCTGTGTCTGTGTGTAGCTTATAAAATGCAAAGATATACAATTTCTCAAGTTTTTGAACATATTTTTATTTTCCAAGTATTTCTCAATTTAAAGTTTAAAGTATCCACTTGCAAAGAATTCACTAAAATCCCTCTCACTCCACTTGCACTTTTAAAATTAAAAACATTTATTTTTAAACGGTTCCATTTATATAAAGAGCATTAATTAAAAAAAGCACATTCAAATATAATTTTAGGTATTAAATAGTACTTACAGTATATACAGTTACCTTGTAATTCTGTTTTGACTTTATAAAACATTTCGATAGCCCACATTTGAGATCTTTACCTTGTCTATAACTCATGCAGCATCAAAAAAAGCAATCAATGCATTTTGGTCGTAACTGTCCAAAATCTCCAATAAAAGAGGTACTTTGGTTTTGACATTAGTACCTTTGAACTTGAATTTGTCTATGAAAAGGTCAGTGATCATGCCTAAAAACAAAACAAAACAAAAACAAATTGCTATCACTGATTGGTTTTAATTAATGACATTATATAATAAAAGTGAATGCCTGAGAATATATTTCCAATTACCCATTACTCCACTAGTTAACATACACAAACTGAAAAAATAATTGATACTTTAAAAATACTACTTATTTGGAGAATTTTATGGCAAATAAAAATATAAATATTTGGGTATAACACTTATGAATTGCCAACACTGGTTATAAGCTACTGATGTTTTTTAAGATACTGATTTTTTTGTTTGTTTGTTTTTGGTGTTTGGGTCACACCCGGCAGCACTCTGCGCTCAGAAATCACTCCTGGCAGGCTCGGGGGACCTACGGGATGCTGAGGATCGAGTCCTGGTCCTTCCGGGGTCAGCTGTGTGCAAAGCAAACGCCCTACCGCTGTGCTCTCCAGCCCCTAAGCTACTGAATTTTTTTTTTTTTTTTTTTTTTTGGGCTTTTTGGGCCATACCCAGTGAAGCTCAGGGATTACTCCTGGCTATTTGCTCAGAAATCGCTCCTGGCTTGGGGACCATATGGGACACCAGGGGATAGAACAGTGGTCCGTTCTACACTAGTGCCTGCAAGGCAGACGCCTTACAGCTCCACGCCACCGCTCTGACCCTAAGCTACTGATTTTTAAAAAAATACATTTTTAATTGAAACACTATAATTACAAAGTTGTTTATGTTTTAATTTTCAGTCATACAATGTCCAACACCCTTCACCAGTGTACATCCCATCACCAATGTCCCAGTTTCCCTCTTGTTTTCTCCTTTCTTCCCCTCCACCCTCCTTTCTCTGCCCTGTCCCCCTCCTTCTCTTTCTCCCCTTATTCTTCCCTTTAGAGACTGTGATTTGCAATATTGTTACTAAAGCGATATCATTTTATCTGCTTTTAGCACCCAGTTCTTACTTTAAAGTGATCATTATCAATTGTCCAGAGTGATCATTTCCAATTATCATTGTCCTAGTGGTCCCTTATCTGCCTTAACTACATTCCCCACCTCTTTGTGGTAAGCTTCCTACCATAGACCAATCCTCCTGGCCCTTGTCTCTATTGTCTTTGCTATTATTACCATATCCCACACGAGTGACGTCATTCCATTTTTATCCTTCTCACTCGGATTCATTTCACTCAGCATAATACTTTCCTTATCATTCATGTATAAGCAAATTTCATGACTTCATTTTTCCTAACAGCTGCATAATATTCATTTTGTAGATGTACCATTTTCTTTATCCACCCATCTGTTCTTGGACACTGTTTCTCTTTCTCTGAAGTGCTGGGGATTAAACATGCCACATATCACCTACCACTGGACTACAGCCCTGGGCCAGCTCTGTGCCACACAGCTTCCATGTTTCCAATTTATTATAAGAATAAATTCACTTCCTATAGGGGAAACAGTAGGTATACTATATAATAATATATTATTCATCTCAAGTTTTGGTTAAAATTGTGGAAAATGGGGGCCAGATTGGTAGTATAGCAGGTTGAGAATTTGCCTTGTATGTGGCCAACCCATTTCAATTCCAGCACTGCCCTGAGCCCCTGGAGTGACCCCTGAGAGTGGGGCCAATGAGTCTGCAGTGAGCACTGTTGCAAGTCAGCCCCTGAAGAGGTTGACTGATGGAGGGATGGAGGATGAGGTCTTTCCCCTTCAGCTCGAAGCACGCATCTGCCACCCTGTCTAGCCGACGGTTCTGAGGTGAAATGGCGGGTAAACAGCTCACAGACAGGCTTGTGGAAATATTAGCTCTATTCGGTGGACAAGACTGAAGTCCAAAGACTCAGCCTCAGTTCCAGCAAAAAGCCTCTCGCCTTCCAAAGACCCTTGTTTTTATCCCCCAGAATCAGGTACCACCCAATGGTGGGATCAGATACCAACCAATGGTGGAAGCAGAATCAGGCACTACCCTAGGGTGGGGGCAGAATGTCAGGTCACACCCTAGGGTAGGGCACAATCACCAATCAAGTTAGGGTCAGTAGCATAATAATCCCCTAAAATATTTACATACACAAGCACCACCAAAAAAAAAAACCAACGAAAACAACAAAAAAGAAACTGTGGAAATGGAGAAAATTATCATTACAATGCAGAGTTGTTATAAATATTAAATGTCAATCTTATTGTGAAGAGGGTATAAATAATATGCACAATAAATTACAACAGACTGAAAAGAATCTTTTCCTTTTAAATTTACTTTTTATTAATATTTCTATTTATTTACAAATTTTGTTTTTCTTAGGATGTTCCAATTTCCCTTCCACCATCTTTTTCTTATTTCTCTCAGTATAAAATACTCAAATTCTTACCACTAAAACAGAATGAATGTTGAACTGTAATATCACATTGATATAAGTATTAAATCTTTTCTAAAAATATCAGATGCTACAATTTGATATTTTGAATACCAAACCAAAAATTATGTGAGGTAGAACCTAAATTGTGATGCTTTAGAGGTTATATTCAATCACATCAGATTCTTTCATCTATATAGAAATTCAACACACAATACTTACTTTACTGAATTTTTACTTATATTCTACCACATAAAGATATGAAATATTCACTTGACAAAAAATTCCTTGCAGTGAATTCTGTTACTGACTAATGACTGCTGGAATATTTGTTAGTCCAGCTTTGCTCACATGATCCTTTGCACACAGACAGGATAGTCTGGTGGCATAGAATGCCTGTCTTTAAAGTAGGCCTCAATTTCAATCCCCAGGGTACTATTGCACATATCTGCAGCAAGTGATCCTCACTCTGCAAGTGATTTCCAGCTGCACCATGAACAAATGTGTGAGCACAACTCAAAGGGTGCAACCCTGGGGAGTATATGTGCAAGCACAGCTAAAGGATAGTCCTCAACAAGCACTGAGGCCAAGTTTATGAGCATACAGCCTGATATGTGACGCTCAGAGAGCAGCACAACAAAAAAATTGTGACCACAATCATCAGGTATATGTGTGAAACCTGGTCACTGCAATAGCACAACTATGAGCAAAAAGGGAAGAAATAATTATCTTCAGTACTTCACTATATATTTGGGTCATCAAAAATAAAATAGCCTGGGGGGCCGGGCGGTGGCGCTGGAGGTAAGGTGCCTGCCTTACCTGCGCTAGCCTAGGACGGACCGCGGTTCGATCCCCCGGCTCCCATATGGTCCCCCAAGAAGCCAGGAGCAACTTCTGAGCGCATAGCCAGGAGTAACCCCTGAGCGTCACAGGGTGTGGCCCAAAAACCAAAAAAAAAAAAAAAAAAAAATAGCCTGGGGCCAGAATGATAGCACAGCAGTAGGGCATTTGCCTTGCACACAGCCAACCTGGGTTCGATTCCTGGCATCCTATATGGTCCCCCACGCCTGCCACGGGCGATTTCTGATCACTGCTGGTGTGCACCAAAACAAAACAAAACTAAGAAAAAATAGCCAGCAAGGGCTGTGGTATAGTCTACTAACCATAGAGTCTTTCAAGATGTGCAGGTTGCTTTTTGTATTCTTCCTGGAGATGATCTGCCTCTTCTAAAATACAGCGATATTCTGGTATCAGAAAGTTTGTATTTCCTTCCTGAACTTGCAATTCCTATTAAAAATAAAAATAGAAGTATCTCAGAGTTCAAATTTCAACAGAGATAAAGACTTCACAATTTTATAAATCTAATCAAAATAAAATAGCAAGGGGCCGGCAAGGTGGTGCTAGAGGTAAGGTGTCTGTCTGCCTTGCAAGTGCTAGCCAAGGAAGGACCACGGTTCAATCCCCTGGCATCCCATATGTACCCCCAAACCAGGGGCAATTCCTGAGCACTTAGCCAGGAGTAACCCTTGAGCATCAAACGGGAGTGGCCCGAAAAACCAAAAATAAATAAATAAATAAAATAACAAGATCATAAATCTATGACACAGATACTTACTTTTAATGCATCAATTAACTGCACTTTTTTAGCCAAAAGCAACTGGTACTCCAGCTTGGGGTGAATCAACTTTAAAGTATGTTTGACTGATACTTCATTTATTTCTAGAAGTTGAATCAAATGCAATTAGATAAGTCATTATAAAGCACTGTCATGGTAAGAGTCAACAAAAACAAACCGCAGAAATTAATGATATGTTCTTTTACCATATGATATGTTGAGATTAATTTTCTTTTTTGTAGCTTCTTTTGAAAGCACATCTTTTAGGATGGATATAGTAGAAATATTATCAGATTTGAATACACCTTCTCCTTTTCTAGAAAATTAATATATACATATTTAATGCCCTAATAGAAAAATACATATATTATATCCAGTAAAAACATATTCTGTGACTAGTAACTCATTCATGATTAGGTTTCATCTTATGTGACATCTTTATATACAGCTTATTTAGATAAAGCATTATTTAAATATGCAACTCTTTACTATTATATTAAGTTCAGAACATAATTATAACACTTATGATGTTAGATACATTCCCCTTAAAAACATAACATATATAGGCGCCGAAGAGATAGCATGGAGGTAAGGCATTTGCCTTTCATGCCGAAGAAGGGTGGTTCGAATCCCGGCACCCCATATGGTCCCCTTTGCCTGCCAGAGGTGATTTCTGAGCATAGAACCAGGAGTACCCCCTGAGCACTGCCAGATGTAACCCAAAAACAAAACCAAAACAAAACAAAAAAACATAATATATATAAATACTTTGTATTTATAACTTTTTTCTTCAATTTCACTGGTATAGTGCTAAGGGCTTATTCCTGGCTCCGTGCTCAAGGTTTGTTCCTGGCAATGCTCAGGGGACCATATGTGGTGTTAGGATAGAACACCAAAGTCAGTTGTATGCAAGGCAAACTCCCTACCTGTTATACTACTATTGCTTCACACCCTGAATCCCTTCTTATAATATGCCTGTAAGAACTCCTTCCTTCCCCCTCCCTCTCTTTCCTCCTCTTCCTTTTTTTTCCTTCCTTCCTTCCTTCCTTCCTTCCTTCCTTCCTTCCTTCCTTCCTTCCTTCCTTCCTTCCTTCCTTCCTTCCTTCCTTCCTTCCTTCTTCCTTCTTCTGTGAAACAAGATAGCTTTTATTGAAATGTATTTACAAAGAAGTGAGAGGAGAGAAAGAAGAATGTACATAAGAGAGAACACAGGCTTCTCCTGAAGAGAAAGATACAAGCAAAGAAATGATCATTCTTTTTTTTGTTCTGGGACCATTTTTTTGTTCTAGAAAGCCAGAGGCTTTGGCATGCATGAGGGTCTAAGAGGCTCCAAGCTGAAAGCCTCCTACCAAGCTTAAGTGGGCCAAAGGGGCTCCTGCTACCCCAGTGGAGGCCCGTCTTTCTCCCCCACACCTGGACTCCAGGGGAGCCAGTGAGGTGGGTGCAGGGGAAGACTTTAAAGGAGACCCAAGACCTTCCCCACCCCCCAACCTAGTACAGGAGGGTGGGCTTGAGGAAGGAGCTGGCAAACTTCCAGCTCCCAGCTCAATGTGGACCATTTTTTTGTTCTGGGAACCCAGAGGCTTTGCCCCCCACAAGGGACTGAGAGGCTCCAAGCCTAATGCCTTGGGGGAATGGATTGGGGAAATCTTTCCTTCCCATCAGTCTCCATTCTCAAACTACATGAGGGCGCAAGGGCACCTGCATATAAGATTAGATAGTTTAACTGACAGGGGTCTCAAACTTGCAGCCACGGGCCATTTGCAGCCCTCCATACAACATTTGTGTATTGCAGTTTTCGCGATTATTTGCTTACTGAATAATCGCAATAAAAATAGCTTTAGTCATGGGGTTCGGCAGGCCCGGAGGCCTTCTTAACCAGGCCTGGGGGGGTGCGGGACTTGGGTAACCCCAGCACCCCTCTACCTCCTTGCTCCAGATCTCCAGGGCTTCCCCAGGCCATATGCCTGGGCAAGCCGGTGAGCTGGGCCCCTTGTCGGAGCTTGAAGGTACCCTAGGCTTTTCCCCATTATCTACTCGCTCCTCAGGGAGGGTCTGGGTGGGGCTCTGAACTTCTGGCCTCCCAGCTTCTTGAAGGATCTCTCTCCTTCCTGGGAACCGGGACTCTAGCAGCATGGGGTTTGGCAGGCCTCCGCCATGCCGAGGCCTTCTTAACCAGGTCTAGGGGGGGTGCGGGACTTGGGTAACCCCAGCACCCCTCTACCGCCTTGCTCCAGATCTCCAGGGCTTCCCCGGGCCACATGCCTTGGCAAGCTGGTGAGTTGGGCCCCTTGGCGGAGCTTGAAGGTACCCTAGGCTTTCCCCCATTATCCATTCGGCTCCTTAGGGAGGGTCTGGGTGGGGCTCTGAACTTACGGTCTCCCAGCTTCTTGAAGTCACTGGTAATCTCTTTCCAGTCTATATTTTCAAGATACATTAATAGTACTCACTATCATTAAATTATGTTTTTATGTATGCAGAATGTCCATTTTGTACTCTGCCCTTATGCACACCCCTACAAAAGATCATTTTTCTCTTTAACTTCCTTAACCCCTATCATCATTAGTTTTTTGGTTTTTTGGTTTTTGGGTCATACCCGGCGGTGCTCAGGGGTTACTCCTGGCTGTCTGCTCAGAAATAGCTCCTGGCAGGCACGGGGGACCATATGGGACACCAGGATTTGAACCAACCACCTTTGGTCCTGGATCGGCTGCTTGCAAGGCAACCGCCGCTGTGCTATCTCTCCGGGCCCTAACATCAGTAACTTTTTATTTTATTTTAGTATATCTTATTTACCCTTTTCTTTTAAAAAGGCGACCTTTCTCACTGTACCTGGGTCAGTTTTTCGACGGTAATCCATGGTTTTATCCTCAGTGTAGGCCGATATAAGTACGAGTATATGTCTTTGCCATACCAATATCTGTCCAATGTCCTCTGTGACATTTGTCTATTTCATGGTATTGAGTCCACATAAGTGCTCATTACCATTTCACTTAGCTTTATAGACTCAAATACTATGATTTTTTTCTAGAAAGGCACTATATACAATCTAACTCAATCCAATTAAATCTAATACATAATTTAATTCTTTAGTATAGTCTTCCCTCATCAAGCATGACTGGCCTACAACATGGAAAGCTTCTGTATCAGATTTACTGTCTTTTTCTTATTTAATTTTATTTTTTAAGTATTTTTTAAGTATTCTGTCCCATTTCATTGGGACAACTTTCGACTGTAACCCCTGGGTCGATCCTTAGTCTCTGATGATGTATGCACAAGAAAGTACAGGTCTGACATACATATGTCTGTTTAATGTATGTTTACAATATGCATGCTTGCATATACAACATGTTGCTGTATATTGTCCTTCCCCCCTTGGCTCGCCACCTTACAAGCTCATTTCTAGTCCTTCACTCCCTCACCCCCACATTTAACCCCCCCCCCCCTTTTTTTTTTTTTTGGTTTTTGGGCCACACCAGGCGTTGCTCAGGGGTTACTCCTGGCTGTCTGCTCAGAAATAGCTCCTGGCAGGCACAGGGGACCATATGGGATACTGGGATTCGAACCAACCACCTTTGGTCCTGGATCGACTGCTTGCAAGGCAAACGCCACTGTGCTGTCTCTCCGGGACCACATTTAACCCTTTTTATCCTCAGTTCCTGGCTCCTCAGGAAACAGATCATTATCCCCACTCAAGCCAGCTGCAAACCAGCTCCCAAAGTGAAAAGATAGACTCTCAGCCTGAGAAGAAACCAATACTCTGTTGCTATTGATCTACTCTCAGCAGCAGCTTTTCCTCCACCTCCCTTCACTATGGACTTTTTTTTTTGCTACCAGACTCGGTTTCTGAGAAGTCCCTGCTCAAGGACATTTCCTGATATGGGACTGCAGGGAGCCATTTTTCAGACTCCCTAAGGCCAATGACAGATCAAAGTGGTGCCTGGGATTTTACATACACACCTCTGACTATTTCTAAAGACTCAAAAGGGGCATGTATATCTCTTTTGAATATCTTAGATATATTTTCTTAACAGCTATAACCCTTATTGAATATTCTCTTATATAGTGACAATTTCCCCCACTGGCTTTTTTTTTTTTTTTTTTTTTTCCTTTGGTAATCTGTTCAATAAGGAATTCAGGTAGAAAGCTCTCTCTGGGCCCGGAGAGATAGCACAGTGGCATTTGCCTTGCAAGCAGCCGATCAGGACCAAAGGTGGTTGGTTCGAATCCCGGTATCCCATATGGTCCCCCATGCCTGGCAGGAGCTATTTCTGAGCAGACAGCCAGGAGTAACCCCTGAGCACCGCTGGGTGTGGCCCAAAAACCAAAAAAAAAAAAAAAAAAAAAAGAAAGAAAGCTCTCTCTGTTTAACATGAACTCAAGTTATAGGGATTGTTGGACTTGTTCCCTCAGCCCCCATATGCACCAGTAATACCTTGTGGCATTGTTACTCTTTTGCATAGGCACATTAAAATGGAAAAATATTACATATGCAAACAATTTTTTATCTGCTAGAGATAGGAACACAAATTTTGTAATGCAGTGGGGCCTTACACCCTGAACATTGGCATAATGACTTGGCTCAGGCTTCAAAAGAACTGGCAATGCCCATACACCTCAGAACCATGGATACATCTATGGAAACAACCATGGTTATCTATAACATCACCAAGAAGCAAAACTCTACCAGGGAAGACCCAGCCTGCCATGATTTAATCCAAAGAGGGTTCTCTTAACACCCAGAGGACTTAGGAACAGCAACAACTCGCTTTCTGGGCAGGACTCACATCATTGCCCTCTAATGGAGGTGAACTTAGAGGACACTCCACTTCATCCTGACTTCAATGTAGGATATACATAGAAACCAGGATCTCTAACTATAGAAACCTGACACCAACAATAGCGATTGCGTGGAAAAAATTTAACTGGGATCACTGAGAATGATTCAGGAGTTTGGGCAACCTAGTATGCCTGGAGCCCAGAGTTGGCCTTATGCCAGAAAACTTCAGGGGTAAGGTCTCCTTGTATTTAGACCAAGGATTTTCCTTTCCATTTCCCCCATATTTTGTTGGGCCTATGCAAACAACAACAATTGCCACTCTCATGCCGTTTTTACTGTTTTTCTTTAACTCTTATCCTTAACAAAAAAAGAAGTGTCACTGCATGTAACATGGATGTCTCCATTATAAAAAAATAGCACACTCCAGATGTGTCTGGCTTTCCTGGTAAAGTGCCTAATTTTCCCCCAGAAATAATTCAGCCAGAAGGCCCATAGGTGGAAGTCAATCATAACCTCTGCATGGATTACTGGCTATATTTCTGAGATGGCTGTGACATTATATATCTCTTTACTTTTATTTATTTGGCTTTGCCTCCCTTGCTAAGCTACAGATATTCGACCTCAGTTATCCTGCAAGCTTATAGAAATTTTCAGCACCAAGACTGCTAAATTCCCCACTGGCTAGTTTATTTGCAACTCAAAGGTTGATCCAAGCCAGTTCCCAGCAACTTGCTTTTTCCTTCTCTCAGCTTCATGGTGCTATACAATAGCTTCTGACTTTCTTGAATTCTACTTTCTGGAGGCTGCGAACTTCTTGCAAACCAGAACATCTTCGTCTCATGTTTCACCTTACCTCTAGCAGGCTCTTTCTCACCTACATAGGTTAGTTATTTGATATGTAGTTCTAAGGTCTGGTACCATTGTGTTGTTCCTCCTAACGATTCTCTGCCCTTTGTTTCTCTGAAAATACCTTGCATATCAGAGTTGTGCTTAAAATGTCATCAGCTGAAAAGTAAAGTTTGTCTCTCACCTGCACCACCTATGATGCAGACGTGGGTCCCCATATAATGCATTTTGTGTGGTCTCAATTATTTCATATTTCATATTTGTCCGCTCGTGTTACCCATTTTCCTACGTGGAAGGACTCCATCCCACTAGAATTGCTGAGACGCAACACGTCCACAGCAAGAAGAGCTTATTAAACCTTCTGCTAGTGCTTTAATGAGTTCATTGGTGATTCAATAATTTTCAAGAATATACTAGCTAGTGAACCTTTAATTTCATTTCTCTTCATTTTTTCTTTCTATTTTCTATTATTTTTTTAATAACTGCTTTTGGTCATCTTGAAACAAATGTATTATGATCTGTTATGTCAACTATGTGATGCATTTTCTTTAAATAAATTCAATTAAAAAAAAGAAATGATTGGGGCCAGAGAGGTGGCGTTAAAGGTAAGGTGTCTGCCTTGCAAGCGCTAGCCAAGGAAGGACCGCAGTTCGATCCCCCAGCATCCCATATGCCAGGAGTAATCCCTGAGCATCAAACGAGTGTGGCCCAAAGAACAAAAACAAAAACAAAAACAAAAAAAAGAAATGATCATTTTATTGTTTCTGGAGGGCATTTCTCTCACCTCAGTCACAGTCTCACTGGTACTAGCCTCAAAAATCCCATTTCTGAGAATTAGGAAGGATGATTTTGTGGTTTATTTCACAGCTATATAATGATAATTCTGGGATTTTTACTGAAACTAGTGGGAAATCATATCTAAGGCAGCTGAAAAACTATAATGCTGAAAGTGCCACAGTGACAAACATAGTGCTTCATAGAAAAGTCAAGAAAAGCTAAAGGTGGAGTAGAGCTTTGAAAGGAAAGTCAACAGACATCAGTTATGTGATAGATCTATTCAGACCTGAGGCAGATTATGAAGTACAAAAGTTTCCTAATGAATATACTCTATTTTATATTCATATAAACTCTGTACTTTTATAAACTCTATTTTATATTCAATTAAAAGGTTGCAATCTTTTAAATTGGTTTATGCACATACAGTATTAAAGACCAGTTATGGGCGAATGTTATTTTTCCTAGAAAAAAAAAAGAATGAGATACCCTTATTATTTTCATACCAATTATGCTTTCAAAATATAAGATTTGTCAGCACTCTTTTTTTTTTTTTTTTTTTTTTTTGGTTTTTGGGCCACACCCGTTTGAAGCTCAGGAGTTACTCCTGGCTATGCGCTCAGAAATCACCCCTGGCTTGGGGGGACCATATGGGACACCGGGGGATCCGCTTGCAAGGAAGACACCTAACCTGTAGCGCCACCTTCCCGGCCCCTTGTCAGCACTCTTTAGTCATTAGGGATGATGTCTAACACCAAAATCTTATGAATTTATGTTTTCTCCAAAATTATTGGCAAAGTATATTCTTCATAATGAGCACTTAGAGTTCTACTTGAATAAATCTGTAATAAGTTTTACTCACCTGTAGGTACTTTCAAGCTGTGTATCCAGAAAGGTGTTCTGAAAATAAAATGTGATGCATTCCCCTGCTGGAGGCTTTTCAGGAACTTCAGGCAAGCAAAATACCACCCAAGAATGAATTTCAGCGAAACTAAACTGGCCTGTCAAAGTCAGTGTATTCATGGGTCTATAATTTAATAAGAAATAAACATTTTTATGTGGCAATGACTATATACAATGTAGGTGCAAAAACATCACCACGTAAGGTTGTGCAATAGTGACTAGAAAAGTACAACGGTGCCCGTTCAATTTCCAAAATAACATTTTATGCAATCACTGAGTCTTTCAATTTCACAAGAGAATTAAAACACCTGTGCTTTCATGTGACAAGCAGCTTTTCTTTTTTCATTCTAATATGCTTTACAAATAAAATTTGGTATACTTGTTTGTTAGTTTGTTTATTTTGGGGGGGCCACACCCAGTGATGCTCAGGGTTTATTTCTGGCTATGTGCTCAAAAAATGCTCCTGATTGGTAGACCATAGGGGACTCCAGAAATTGAACCCAGGTCCATCCAGGGTCAGCTACATGCAAGGCAAATGCCTTACCACTGTGGTATTGCTCCGGCCCCTAGGTATACTTTTTTAAATTCATCTAGTATTTCTACTATATAAATTACAAAATATATTTACATAAAAATCTTCTTAGAAAAAGAAACAGCAAAATGTGAAGGCAGAAGTTGAGCTTCTGGTATAGGAGATGGTACAGTGGCTATAGTGCCCATGCATGCAGCCAACTAGTGTTTGATCCCCACCACCACATATGGTCTCCAGCCCTCCAGGAGTGATTTCTGTGCTCAAAGTTAGGAGTGAGCTCCAAATATTGCCAGGAATGGCCTAAAACAACAATAAAAACTGAGCTTCTTAAACTAAAACAGACTTAGATTTGAAACCCTGCTCAAGTATTTACTCACACTTATTCCATTCTTTTTTTTTGTTTGTTTGTTTTTCGGGCCACACCTGTTTGATGCTCAGGGGTTACTCCTGGCTAAGCGCTCAGAAATCACCCCTGGCTTGGGGGGGACCATATGGGATGCCAGGGGATCGAACTGCAGTCCTTCTTTGGCTAGCGCTTGCAAGGCAGAGATACCTTACCTCTAGCGCCACCTCACCGGCCCCACTTATTCCATTCTTTACTGTGTGCTATTGGGCAATATAGGGAACAGTCCCTCTTATCTTGCAGGAATATGGAATAATTCTGTTTCAAAGTGTTTCATCTTTTCCTTTCTCTCCTTCTAACATATACACACAAACACACACGACTAAATCAAACAAATTTAAAGTAAATGGATAATCTTATAAGAAGGAAAGACAGTTTATGGACTTAAAAGAGCAGAAGGAACTATAAGTATGTAATCAAGAACCCTTAGACACACTCTCTGTGTTGCAGATGAGAAAACAAAGGCCAATAAATCTCTCTCTAACCCAACTATAATCATTTTTGTAATCATAGTGCTTAAATAAAGACATTATAAAAATAATAAAAAGAAATCTCTCTCTAAAAAAAGAAATCTCTCTTCTCTCTCTGTCTTTTTCTCTGTCTTTTTCTCTGTCTCTCTCTGTCTCTTTCTCTCTCTCTCTCTCTCTGTCTCTCTCTCTCTCTCTCTCTCTCTCTCTCCCCCTCCCTCCCCTCTCTCTCTCTCAAGAAATTACACTGACCCCACAGAGTCACACCAAACAGCTCTGAGGTTAGAACACAAGTCTTCACTCCCAGTCTTCTTTCCAGCATACTACGATTCTTCCATACACAACAGCCTCATTCTTTTGGTGAAGTCTGTGCTTAAAACAATCAATTTCTTTAATCGTTTTATGTTTTGCTTTTGGGTTACATCTTTTGATGCTCAGGGATTACTCTAAACTCAGGAATTACTCTTGGTAGCGTTTGGGGGGTCATCTGGGATACCAGTGATAGAACCCAAGCCCACTGAGTACAAGGCAGCTAAATGCCCTGCCTACTATACTATTGCTCTGGCCCAATCTCTTTAGTGTCACTGAGAAATATGTCTCTTATCTAAATTCTATATCTTTAATAGAAAAACGTAAGGTTTTGTTTGCCCTTAAATTACAGCTCTCTTTCTTCTATCACCAAATTATCTGCTTTCCCAAATCTTCATTTTACATTTTTACAAGGGAAACATTTCTACTTGTCTTGCTGTATGTGATAGTGCCTAAGTCCCTGGTGTAATAGATGGTACAACAATTCAATAACTGTGTACTTTCTTGTGTGTGTGTGTGTGTGTGTGTGTGTGTGTGTGTATGTACTTTCTTTCCTTTCTTTCACTTGAGCCCATTGGTCTTACACTTCCAGGAGAGAAAAACTACAAAAGGATGCTGAAGTCCGAGTGAAGACAGACGGCAGAGGCAATCATATGCCAAGTGCTCTACTGGTTTCCCCATGTGAAAACGAGAGGAAATAAAATACCTGTGGCTAATACTAAGGTCTTGTTCATGATTTTTAGGATATTAATTTTTAGGATATTTTAATTACATAAAACTATTCAATATCATAAAAGTATTCCTTTTGCCTACCTGTCATGATCAATATAGTGAGTTCTTTGATGGAGGGAAAGGGGTTTGATAAGGTACTGGCGGACCTGGCAGGTTTTGGGTTCAATTCTTGGAGTCACATATGCTTGCAGTGTGCCATACTGGCCTTCTATAGAGCGAATCTGAAAAGAGAAAAATAAATGTGATCTTTAAAGTATTTATCACTAATAATCAAATATTCTACAATAATATTTCTTATAATGACAAAAAGAATGGCAGTCTATGGAATGACTATTTTTTATCCCTCAAATCAAAGAAAGAATTGAAAGATTTGACAGTCAAGAGCACAATTATCAATGAGCAATAGCTCGCATTGGCCTAGATTAGTCCAACTATTAGAACATGATCAGTTTAAATCCCTAGTGTTCCCATACAAGCCCAGTGTGATGTTGGCAGCTCAATACCACAAGCAATTTCTGGCCACACACAAAGCCAGGTGAATTAAATACCCCAAAAGAGGATGATACATGGCCAGGGAATGTGATCCCAAGCAA
The DNA here is from genome assembly GCF_024139225.1 of Suncus etruscus. NCBI lineage: Eukaryota > Metazoa > Chordata > Mammalia > Eulipotyphla > Soricidae > Suncus > Suncus etruscus. Next base: position 129,147,741 of record NC_064850.1, on the reverse strand, counting down.
TCACAAGCATAGCCCTCAAACACCACAACTAAAAAGATGTACACAAGCCATAGTCAGGAAGTCTAAGCCCTGAAAATCACACAGTGAGCACTCAGTGAGCATCAGTGAGCACCACAACCACAACTTATATTGTGTATAAGCACTAAAAAAGAAGGGTAAGTGTCAGTTTCGACACTCCGTCAAGCACTCTAGCCTATACACTGAGCACCACAGTCTGAGGTACAGCCTGCAGCAAGAACTACAGTAAGTAAGGTGTGAGGCCCCCTCATGAAGGGAGAGAGGCTGGATGGGTGGAAGAAATAAAAAAGTCTAAGTTGTCCTCACCACACATTCTTAGGGGATTCATCTATAATTGGCAATGACTGTCATTCCAAAGAACAGAGGTGGGTAAATCATTTCAGGGAGTAATTGATGCAAAAAAGGTGGGATCACATGCTGTAAGATAATACCAAGTGAAAAACAGATAATTTCAAATATTTTTACCTTGAGTTCCAGCCTTGTGGTATTTGCCTGGCACCGATAAGTGGCAAGAAGAAAGTTATCACTTGACTGGGAAGGATTCAAAGTTGAGAAAAAGAATTAATACATGTTTTAAACTAAGAAGGTAATGCATGTTGTTTATAATAATGGTTACGAATTACCAAGTATCTATCATCTGGATGGCACTTTTTACTCATTTCTCAAACAACCCTCCCCTACCACAAATTTTTTTTTTTTTTTTTGGTTTTTCGGGCCACACCCATTAGATGCTCAGGGGTTACTCCTGGCTACGTGCTCAGAAATTGCCCCAGGCTTGGGGGGACCATATGGGACACCGGGGGATCGAACCGTGGTCCTTTCCTTGGCTAGCGCTTGCAAGGCAGACACCTTACCTCTAGCGCCACCTCGCCGGCCCACCTACCACAAATTTTAACACATAAATAGACACAAGGAATTATGTAAATTTCTCAAACTGACAGGCAAATTCACATGCTTAAGACTCGAGTTTTCTGTCTTGAGTCTACAATAACAATTTGAGGAGGGGTGAGTTAGGCAGTCCCTGACAGTGTTCAGTCTTATTACTGGTTTTGTGCTCAAGGATCATATAAGGTGCCAGGACTCAACACAGGTTGGCCATGTGCAAGGAAAGCACCTTAATTACTATCTCCACAGACCTCTATGATATTTTTGTTAGTTTGTTTGTTTTTGGACCACTCCTGGCTGTGCTCAGGTGTACTCAGGTATACTATTACTCTGGCCCCTAAAATAATACTTTTTTTTTTTTTTTTTTTGGTTTTTGGGCCACACCCTGTGTTGCTCAGGGGTTGCTCCTGGCTGTCTGCTCAGAAATAGCTCCTGGCAGGCACAGGGGACCTTATGGGACACCGGGATTCGAACCAACCACCTTTGGTCCTGGATCGGCTGCTTGCAAGGCAAACACCACTGTGGTATCTCTCCGGGCCCAAAAATAATATTCTTAAATAGGAGTTCTATAAATTTACTAGTAGTATGAATACCTAATGTTTCTATTAAAAAGACTAATGCGGGGCTGGAGAGATAGCACGGAGATAAGGTGTTTGCCTTTCATGCAGAAGGACAGTGGTTCGAATCCCCGGCATCCCATATGGTCCCCTGAGCCTACCAGGAGCGATTTCTGAGCAAAGAGCTAGGAGTAACCTTGAGCGTTGCTGGGTGTGACCCCCCCCCCAAAAAAAAAAAGAAGACTAATGCACTAAATCACTTCTCTGATTTTGCAGAGAAATATCTCATCTCTTAATTCCCAGCAGATAGCACACCTGGCATACTGTAGGCAATTGGTACAAGTTTAATGAATTAAAGTGGAGCAATTTCTTCAAGTATTGTACTTTTTAAAACAATATTAAAATTGGGGCTGGAGTGGTGGAGTAAGTAGTAGGGCGTTTGCCTTGCACATGGCTAACCTACAACGGACTGCGATTCGATCCCCCCGGTGTCCCATATGGTCCCCCAAGCCAGGAGCTATTTCTGAGCGCATAGCCAGGAGTAACCCCTGAGCATCACTGGGTGTGACCCAAAAAGCAAAAAATAAACAAAACAAAAACAAAAAACCAACAACAAAAACCAATATTAAAATACTAAAATAGAAAACAATATCAAGGTATATAAATTACAAAAACATTCAAAGCAATGTAAAATATCTATAAATTTCACATATTGTACCTTCCTATTTTTGATAAGCAACCAAAGAAACTAAAAGTATACTAACAAAAAATACTGGAGTTTTAAAATTTCAACTTCTTAAAATTCAATAAAACACAAAGGTTGGTGCTGAAGAGCCAGTGCAGTGTTAAAACACATGCCTTGTACTTGGTTGAGCAAGGTTTGATCCCTGTCACCCCTCTGCAGCATAGAGTCAGAAATAAGCCCTGAGAACAGTCAAGTGAGGCCAAAGCAAACAAAAACACACAGGTGAATTGATTTAAGATATATTCTTCTATCATTAAGAACAAGAATCACGGGGGCCCGAGAGGTGGCGCTAGAGGTAAGGTGTTTGTCTTGCAAGCGCTAGCCAAGGAAGGACAGCGGTTCGATCCCCTGGCATCCCATATTGTCCCCCCAAGCCAGGGGCGATTTCTGAGTGCTTAGCCAGGAGTACTCCCGGAGCATCAAATGGGTGTGGCTCAAAAAAAAAAGAACAAGAATCACACACAAGTTTTTATAGATTAAAAGATAAAAACCACCTAATATGAGAGTTTGGGATGGGGAGGGAGAGTGAAGACTGTAAAGCCAGACTGCCTGTGTGCTGAGGGAGACAGGTGTGCAAGGAGGTCATTGCAGGCCTCTTGACCTTGGTGTATGCCAGATGACACCATACATTATTTTAAAAGACACATTTTAGAAAATACGTTTCCTATAAAAAAAAATACCCAATTCAAAAAATCTTGCAATAATATGGGTAAAACAAGTTAATTCTGCAGTAATTTTTTTTTTTTTTTTTGGTTTTTGGGCCACACCGGTGATGCTCAGGGGTTACTCCTGGCTATGCGCTCAGAAGTTGCTCCTGGCTTGGGGGACCATATGGGACGCCGGGGGATCGAACCACGGTCCGTCCTAGGCTAGCGCAGGTAAGGCAGGCACCTTACCATTAGCGCCACCGCCCGGCCCCCAATTCTGCAGTAATTTAAGAATTATAATTGGAGTTTTTTTGGTTTTGTTTGAGGCCACACCTGGTGGCACTTGGGTTATTCCTGGCTCTGTGCTCAGAATTCATTCCTGACAGGCTCAAAGGTCCAGGGGATGATGGGAATAAAACCCAGGTCTGCCACGTGCAAGGCAAACACCCTTCCCTCTGTGCCATCAGTTTGGCCTCTAATAATTATCATTTCTTTCATTTATATTAATCTCCATTTGGGGAACCAGCGGATTGTGCCCAGGGCTTAGTATTGGCTCTGGGCTCAGGGATCACTCCTAGCAGGGCTGAGAGGAATATAGGATGGCAGAGATCGAATCAGATGGGCCACATGTAAGACAAGTGCACTACTTGCTTTACTATCTCTCTAGCTCCTATATTAACTTTTTAAATGAATATAAAAAAAAAAGTCTTGAGAAAAACAGAGATGTTTGTGTTCTAGGAGGGTCTTTCTAGAGGCAGGGCAAAGAGTAGAGCCAAGACATCATGGAATGGGGAAGTATTCGGGGTCATGAGGAGAATGAGAAAAACTAGTGATTGACTTAGCAGGTTAGAGAAAATAAGTCAAGGACCATACTCCCCACCCCTTTTATTTTTAACGATCTGGAAACAGAAAAAAAAACATAAAAAGAAAGTCTATAAAAGACTGAAGAAGAAAAATCAAAGTTAAATGACATTAAGACTTTAATCAAAATAGTATAACTGGGATGAAAGCATATGAAAAATTTCTTGTAGATTTTACTCACCTCAGAATCACAGCTGCTAAAGCTAACAACAGCAGAATTTTTATCCACGTCAAGTAAATCTATTGGAACATCACTCTACCATCAATATAAAAAAAAAGAAAGAAAGTTCAGATGGAAAACAGGAATCTAAGGCTTCTTCAGTTTTATATTCCTCTAAATCTCAGAGTATGAATTCTCTGAGCTTATATTTAACACAAATACTGTATTTTTCATACCATAAGATGCACCCTCCCAAAAGATGGGGGAAATGTTTGTGCATCTTATGGAGTGAATGCCACCTGGAGCTGAAGCCTGAGTGCAGGGAAGGAGAGCATATACTAAGTACTTGATATCCTCAGTGTTACACCCCCTTGGTTGCACAGACATGCCACATAATATGAGCAATAAGGTTAACGTACTTTCACCTTCACTATACAGAGCTTTCGTTTAAAACTATTTGATTGCTGCTACAACTCTTTATTTTTTATATTAACAAAGAAGTATTTAAAAATGATTTTTTTATTTTCTGATATGAAAAAAAGTTAGGTTAATGTGTTTAACCAGCTGTGGACCTGCGCACTGTAAATATACATCGGCCTCGCAGGCTGGTTGTTCCCAGCCGCAGTTTCCAGAAGGCATCTGAGTAGAGAGACTTCCAGGGAATGGCTGGAGTGTGCACTGGGAGCTGTTTCTACTTCATGATCGCTCTCACAGACTGCAGACTGCAGTTTTCTTTCTGCCAGAATGATAGATGATCAGAGAGAGGCAATCAGTCCCTCCCTGATAGTTGCTGAATGAGCTGTCTCCATAAGGGGACTGCAATGCGGCTGGGACTAACCAAGCAGCTTGTGAGGCGGCTGTATATATACAATATGATGGTCCACAAGAAGTTAAAATGACCGCAATTATGGTTGCTTTGAGGCACAAGAGTGTGTTTTTCTGAATGAATTAAGACAATGCAGGGCCCGGAGAGATAGCACAGCGGCGTTTGCCTTGCAAGCAGCCGATCCAGGACCTAAGGTGGTTGGTTGGAATCCAGGCGTCCCATATGGTCCCCTGTGCCTGCCAGGAGCTATTTCTGAGCAGACAGCCAGGAGTAACCCCTGAGCACCGCCGGGTGTGGTCCAAAAACAAAAAACAAACAAACAAAAAAGACAATGCTCAGTGATAATGTAGTCCTTCAGCGCTCAATGATAATGCAAATGGTCAGCAGTAAATGGTAAACATTGGATACACATTCCTGACAGTTCCTTCATTACTGTATTTTTGTTGTTGCTTTTGGGTCACACCAGTGACGCTTAGGGGTTACTCCTGGCTATGTGCTCAAAAATTGCTCCTAGCTCGGGAGACCATATGGTACACCAAGGATCAAACCCAGACCCATCCTGGCTCAGCCATTGCAAGGCAAACGCCCAACCACTGTGCTATTGCTCTGGCCCATTACTGTATTTTCTTGCTGAAAAATATTACCTCATCCTACATACAAGGATGATAAGGCAGAAAAGACTAACATATAAAATTCCTTTTAAACAGGAGGTAGTAAAATATGCTAATGACCATGGAAACAGAGCATCGGAGACACATTAATGGCCGCCTCAAACTGAAAAAATGAAATGGTAAGAGAGTGGAGGAAACAAGATGATCAGCTGAAAAAAGGAGATTAAAGGAAGTACACTTTTTGTGGGCATGCAGCAAAGTGGTCACAGTTAGATGTTTACATGAAAGAATGGATTACACATCTCCAGAATATTTAATGTCCTTTTTGACATTTCTATAAACTTAAATCCATCAGTCTTGTTTAGCATAGATAGATAAATTTAAATGCTTTATGAGAACAAAAATTACTGCGTTTTTCGCTCTATAAAATGCACCTGACCACAAGACACACATAGTTCTTAGACGAGGAAAACAAAAAATAAAATCTAAAGCAAATGGTATACTAAAATATTTAATAAACTGCAACAGAATAATATTTCAACCATGTCAAGTGAACAGCAGTCAACATGACATTAAGAATCAATGGGCCAGGCTGAAGAGATAGCATGGAGGTAGGGCATTTGCCTTTCATGCAGAAGGAAAGCAGTTTGAATCCTGGCATCCCATATGGTCCCCCGAGCCTGCCAGGAGTGATTTCTGAGTGTAGAGCCAGAAATAACTCCTGAGCACCGCTGGGGCTGACCCCCCACACACACAAAAAAAAATCAATGGGTGAACACTTAAAATTCCTATATAAACTAAATACAACATTTGGAAGGCAGAAAATAAAACTATCTTCTAAGACCAATTAGTGGAGACCAGAAAAAATGGTGGACAAAAGGTAAGTCAGAACAAAGGGATGACTGTTAGGTCAAGGATAAAAAAGGATTGAGTGGTGAAATTAATGTAGTATATATACATGTTGACTTTAATGATGAATACCTGAAACCAACACATAATGCTACAGTGCAATGTTACTTCAATTGAAAAATGTAAAGTTCCATCTGAAATTAAAAGTGCTTAATAGTAACGCATATGACTGGCAAGCAAACAGATCAAAGCATGAAAAAAGCAATGAGACACTTGGCTTACCTGGATTAAAATATTATCTATTGCTGTTTGCACCTCTAAGGTAAGGCTGTAGCTAGCATCATCTTTATTTAATGTGAATTTGTCGTTTACACTAAATGACGGTGCAACTGATCTTGCTTTACTTGACTGAGATGACTGCTGATATTTCTCTCTTTCCTGTAGGACCTTATACTGCAACTGTTCCAACTCACTCCTAAAGAAAGATATAGAACACAGTCACCCAGAAGTACAAATGTCCAAGATCCTTAAATTAGTTATAAAATTAGATAATTTATTTCTGAAAAATGGAATTTTACTCATTGAGCTTAAAACTTTTGCTTCATGATTGCCCCCTAAATTCACAGTATATATATACATATATACATACACACACACACACACACACACACAAGTCTAAACATTAAAACATCCATTCAATCCTGTAGATCAACATTAATAAAAAGTTGTACTATCAAGGCAGCATACAAATAATTAATCTGGTTAGACATATAGAAGAAAAACCACACTTGTCACAAAATGTCTGAAACTAGTCCACAGGTACTATCAGTGAAAGGGGAGATTCACACAATCAGGAGAGCACAAAATGTTACCAAGGGGACTGGCAGGGAACTGTGAGTCAACAGGTACTACTGATGGGATGAAAGATTCTACCGACACTAAACCCTACAAGTTTCACAGTTAAGCAATAGCAAATGGAGCAGAAAACAAAGTGGGGGAAATCTTGGGAGTAGCCTTGAAAAGATTTGTCCAACAAAGAAAAAGATGACTTGATCTTAGAAATATTTACAAAATGCCTCCCACATTTCTATATGCCAGGAACTGAAGACAGCAGATGTAAGCTTCTTGTAGGCTTACCTGCCATCTGGACAAGGAAGGAGGACTGTACTGAATATGTGAGAAGCTACTTCTCATACCATGTGTCCCCTGTGGCTCGGGAGAACTGGTGATGCAGCTTGAGTTAAACAGTACCTTTGATCCTGGTACTGCAGGTACACTCATGACCTGGATAAAAACTCAAATGCCAATGGAGTCACAGGAGTCTCCAAGACACAAATCAATGAGACACAGAACCTATGTCTGTGAGAAAAAAACATACCCTACCAAGGTCCATAACTGAACAGGACATCAAGTCAGGCCAGAGGTTCAGCCCTGAGACTGCATATGCTTGATACCAACAAATCAGCTCTAATCACCAGTACTGCCAGTGATCGCAGCCAGACAGCAGCTGAGTGTGTATGGACAGCACCAATAACAAATGTATGAATACCACAGCAACAATATGACCTTTGGAAAGTCTATGTGTGAGCATATGTATGAGCAAGCCTATGTGTTCAGCTCCTGACCACTGCAACAACCAGAATGTGCCCAAGCACTACAATTGGAGAGTGTGAACCTGGGCAAGTACTGCAGCCAGATGTCAAGTCCCAGAGAGTAACACCTACTACAGGTGCAAATCTGACACTGCCTCCCTACTCTATCTGCACAACAATAAAAATGAAGGAAAGTGGGAAATAGATGTAAAAATTATAGTTCTAGTTCTAAAAAAATATTCAGTCAAGAATAAAACATAATATTTCTAACTTTAGAAAAATCAATCATAGGGGCTGGGTGGTGGCGCTAGAGTTAAGGTGCCTGCCTTGCCTGCGCTAGCCTTGGACGGACCGTAGTTCGATCCCCTGGTGTCCCATATGATCCCCCAAGCCAGGAGCAACTTCTGAGCGCATAGCCAGGGGTAACCCCTGAGTGTTACCGGGTGTGGCCCAAAAACCAAAAAAAAAAAAAAAAAAAAAAAGAAAGAAAAATCAATCATAGGTAGGAATGATCATAGGTAGGAATGATCGTACAGTAGGGAAGGCACATGCCTTGCACAAAACCAATCTGGGTTCAATCCCTATCAGAAGTGATTCTTTTTTTTTTTTTTTTTTTTTTTTTGGTTTTTGGTTTTTGGGTCACACCCGGCAGTGCGTAGGGGTTACTCCTGGCTGTCTGCTCAGAAATAGCTCCTGGCAGGCACGGGGAACCATATGGGACACCGGGATTCGAACCAACCACCTTTGGTCCTAGATCGGCTGCTTGCAAGGCAAACACCTCTGTGCTATCTCCCCGGGCCCATGATTCTTATTTTATTTATTTTTTATTTATTTTTTGGCCACAGCTGATGATGCTCAGGGGTTACTCCTGGCTATGAGCTCAGAAATCGCCCCTGCCTTGGGGAACCATATGGGATGCCAGGGATTGAACTGCAGGTTAGCATGTGCAAGGAAGACGCCCACCCTAAGTCTGCACCACCGTTTTGGCACCTAATTCATGTTCTTATTTTTTGTTTTTGTTTTTGTGTCACACCCAGTGGCGCTCAGGTGTTACAGGAGTAGCTCTGTGCTCAGAAATCACTCCTGGCAGGCATGGGGAACCATATGGGATGCCGGGATTCGAACCACTATTCATCTTGGATCAGCTGCTTACAAGGCAAATGCCCTACCACTGTGCTAGCTCTTCAGCCTCAGGAGTAATTCTTTTTTTTTTGGGGGGGGGGGTGTTACAACCAGCAGTGCTCAGGGGTTACTCCTGGCTCTACGCTCAGAAATCGCTCCTGGCAGGCTTGGGGAACCATATGGGATGCTAGGATTCAAACCACGGTCCTTCTGCATGCAAGGCAAATGCCTTACCTCCATGCTATCTCTTAGGCCCCTCAGGAGCGATTCTTAAGCCCAGAGCTAGTAGTAATCCTGAGTATCACCAGGTACAGCCCAACAAGTGGGAAAAATAATCAGTCCTGAGCCAGAACAACAGTATAATGGGTAGCTGTTTGACTTGCACATGGGCAACTAAGGTTCAATCCCCAGAACTCCATATGGTCCCCTATACAGCCTGGTAGGAGTCCAAGAGTTATACCTGAGCACAGGGCCAGGAATAAACCCTAAGCACACCTAGGTGTGATATATGGCAGTTGAACTTGGACAAACCCCTTGGATAACCCCACTGTACTGATAGTTGAGTAATTGAACCTGACAGATGAACTGCCCCAGGACAATGAGCAGAGCAGCGCCTGCTGGCTCATTGGGTGGGGGGGGGGATGCAGAGGAGGGGACAGACAGAGAAATTATCAAAGAGATGCTACCTGCTTTCTTTTCTTTTGTTTTTTTTTTTTGTTTGTTTGTTTTTGTTTTTTGTTTTAAATCCTTGTAGAAGCCAGGTTCATTTGACCTGTTGTTAAGGGAGCCATTTTGGGGGCCAGAGTGATAGCACAGCAGTATGGGTTTGCCTTGAACGTGGCCGACCCAAGACAGACCCAGGTTCAATTCCTGGCATCCCATCTTGTTTCCCCCAAGCCTGCCAGAAGTGATTTCTGAGCACAGAACCAGGAGTAACCCCTGCTGGGTATGGCCAACCTTCCCCCCAAAAAAAGACAAGTACAGATACAATGCAGGAAGCATCTCTCCGAAGCTTTATCTCTTTCCCCTCCCTAGAAAAGCAGATGATGCTCTGGTCACTATCCTGGGCTCCCTTGCAAAGGTCCAAATATTTCCTTTTAGACACGGCATAACAAGGGGAAGTGTTCAGGTTCAACTGTCATTGCCATAGGGTTATCCAAGGAGCATGTCCAAGTCCAACTGCCATACATTAACAACTAGGTATGGCTAACAACAACAAAAAAATACAACAAAAGCATACACAAAAAGTCCTTCTTTTGGGCTACACCCGGTGATGCTCAGGGGTTATTATTCCTGGCTATGCACTCAGAAATCGCTCCTGGCTGGGGAACCATATGGGATGTCAGGGGATGGAACCGCAGTCAGTCCTAGGTTAGCACGTGCAAGGCAAACATCCTACCACTTGTGCCACCGCTCCGGCCCCCACCAAAAAATCCTAGCTGCTAATTTTCTGAAATGAATACATTTAATGTTAAAAGATGATGAACTATATAATTTCTTACATTAAAATCTGCCAAACTGCAAATAGGCAAACAAAAATACAAAAAATACAAAATTACCTTAAAGAAGAAATTTTACTCTTCATCTCCTGATTGATTTTCAATTCTTCTCCTGGTCCACATTCCTTATGAATTGGTTCCGTTGTCAGACTGGTCACCCAGCCTGTGGAGAGGAATCACCAGGGTGCTTACTGCTAAGTAAGTAGTCCTACATTAACCACCCCACGAATACCAACCTCACTTAGTCTTAGGACTTAACTCCTCTTTCAACAATAAAGCAAAACATAAAGGATATCAAGCAGAAACCAGAGCATCAACTAATGACATAGCATTTTGTAGTAATTTTTATGAAAATATTATGATACTATGATTATTGAGATCTTTTATTACTTGATTTAGTTTTATAGTTTCAAATATGGAAGGAGTCAACACATTCTAGCAAATGTAAAAATAAGTCATGAATATAAATTACCTTTTAAAAATCACTTTTGGGGGGGGGGATTTTGGGTTACACCTGGCAGCGCTCAGGGGTTACTCCTGGCTCTACACTCAGAAATCACTCCCGGCAGCTCAGAGGACCATATGGGATGCCAGGATTCGAACCACCGTTCTGCATGCAAAGCAAATGCCCTATCTCCATGCTATCTCTCTGGCCCCTTAAAAATCTTTTTTTTTTTTTGGTTTTTGGGCCAGACCTGTTTGACGCTCAGGGTTACTCCTGGCTATGCGCTCAGAAATCGCCCTTGGCTTGGGGGGACCATATGGGATGCCAGGGGATCGAACCGTGGTCCATCCTATGCTAGCACTTGCAAGGCAGACACCTTACCTCTAGCGCCACCTTCCCGGCCCCTAAAAATCACTTTAATGGAAACTTAAACTCTTGCATTATGAGAAAGCTAAAATAACACATTTAAATGCAAGCAAGTCTTTAAAAGGAGATGAACATAGTAAAAAAAGAATTAAATTAAATTTCAGTAAATATTTCCAAATCAAATAATATCATTTTCAACAATATTATAGTATGTTTGAATATTCCTACAGTAATACTCAAAGTTATTATTTATTTTTTTTGTGGTTTTTGGGTCACACCCGGCAGTGCTCAGGGGTTATTCCTGGCTCCAGGCTCAGAAATTGCTCCTGGCAGGCATGGGGGACCATATGGGACGCCGGGATTCGAACCAATGACCTCCTGCATGAAAGGCAAACGCCTTACCTCCATGCTATCTCTCTGGCCCTCAAAGTTATTATTCTATAAATCAAAACACTTTTCTCATCAATAGATTTTAATCTATTGGTAAATTACTCAATACATTTTTAAAAGGCAGTCAATAATATTACGTGGAATTATTGTTATATATCTATTATTGATTCTGTCTTCAATTATGTGTTATCATCACCTTACCTGAATATGTGGCTACCACAATTTCATCATAGCCCTCTTTCCCTACACAGCCGCCCTGGATAGAGGTGACACTTTCAGGCAATGTCTAAAATAAATGTAAGATCATATATTTCATTAGTGACTTAGAAATTTATAGATATAGTAAAGTAAACCACAAAACTTATCTTATGTCTGACATTTAACATGTTTACTGAATTCCTGTTAGGTGCAAACACAGACAGCAAAAAGGCAAAAATTCTGCACAAATGAAGAATATTTTCAGTGTTTCTAGACTATTTATAGTGGTGTTCCATTCAGCTACACTATATCCATTATATAAGCAAAACTTATTACATAAAAACTATTTAATTATTTTGTGTGGTTTGGGGGCCACATCTGGCTGTGCTCCTAGCAGGGCTCTAGGGACCACGTGTGGTACTGATAATTGAACCCCAGTGAGCTGTGTGCAAGACAAGCTTCTTACCAGCTGTACTACCTCTCTGGCACCCATTACATTTTTTTTAAGTTTTATGGAGACTTACTTCATAGCAGTGTTAGGAAAAGGTTCAATATGCAGTGACATCTGGCAGTGTGGTGCCAGCCAACGGTGCCATAACAAGTGGTATCCGGGATGGCACTGGGATCCCATGCATGCAAGCATGCACTCTACCTCTTGTCTATCTTGCTTGGCTCTATTAGAGATATTTCAAGTTACAGGGGCTGGACAGATAGTACAACAGGACATACTACACATGCACGAGGCCTAGTTTTGACCTCCAGGGGTCCATGGTCCCCTGAAGTGCACCTGAACAAACCCTCAGCAGAGCGAGAAGTAGGCCCTTCAGAACAGCAGGGTCTAGCAGCCGAATCAAGACAGAGAGCAATTGCATAGACAATTATGTGTAACATAGTGTGCAGTGTGTGTAGTGTATTTCATGCCTCTCATAAAGCACGTCTTATGTACTTTCTCCAAGCAGTTATTTTTTCCTGCAGTGGGCCTGCCACACAAGGGGCCACAGGGCCATTCTCAGAAATGCTTAAGCCCACTAGGTCACTGGGTCTATGCAAGGCCCTGAAAAGATTGTGCTCCTGGTGCCTCTAGACTACCAGGAACCACCAGGGTCATCCCAGAGTGTCTGGGTTCTTCAAAGCCACAACCAGGATGTTCAGAAGGCTATATGATGCCATGTTACAGCTGAGGATCAAACTCAGGTTGGGTACTTTTTAGGGATACATCTTTCCTGCTGATCTTTTTTTTTTTTTTTTTTTTTTGGTTTTTGGGTCATACCTGGCAGTGCTCAGGGGTACTTCTGGCTCTGCGCTCAGAAGTTGCTGCTGGTAGGCGAGAGGACCATATGAGATCCCAGGATTTGAACCACCATCCATTGGGGACGTTCAGGGGTTAGTACTGGCTTTTTGCTCAGAAATCATTCCTGGCAGGCACGGGGACCACATGGGATGCAGGGATTCGAACCACTGTCCATCCTGGGTTGGCTGTGTGCAAGGCAAACGCCCTACCGTTGTGCTATCTCTCCGACCAATTTTATAGGAAATGTAGATTCATAAGCATGTGCTAGACCCAGTAAGCTATCTCTGACCATCTAACCCTTTATTATGTACTTACCTGAAAAAATCGTAGAACAGGCTCATTTGCATTATCAAAACTGTACACTTCCACTACTCCATCATCTCTCCCAACAAGTAAATCTTTAACACCGTCACCCACAATGTCAAAGTTGTCAACACACAAAATACCTTAAAAAGAAAAAGGTAAGTGACTAAATACCAAACCAGAAAAAGGAAGAAAAAAGTAAAGAAGACTAACTATAATCAGGTATCCTTTTTTCACCCAAATGCACTCTCTTTCAAAGCATTAAATATTATATGCATGGCAATGGCCCCTATTGGCCTATTCAATTTTTGGTGTCTCCCAGAACTCTCTTTCGAACTCTCATGTCCAGGTCCCTATTTAGAAATGTCTCTAAGCAATGAGCTGCATCTGGGCCAGAATAATAATATAATGGGAAGGTGCTTTCCTTGCACTCAGCTGACCAGGGTTCAATCTCTGGCATCCTGTATGGCACCCTCAGCCCCATTACAAATGATCCCTCAGTGTAGAGCCAGAAGTAAGCTGAATCACCCTGGAATGGGCCAAAAACTTTAAAAAAAAAGGAAAAATTTAGCTGTATCTTGAAAGTTTCCATGCCCCAAATCTCTTAATTGCATTTTTTTGTGTGGTAGGAATTAACCAAGAGCCTCACACATGCAAGACAAGTTCTCTATCTTTGAGCTACATCCTCATCAGTAATTTTCCTCCTCAAGATTCCCTTTATTTCACAATGACAGCATCCAGTTGCTGAGATCACAAATCTAGATTATATCTGATTTCTTATTCTTACTTTCTATTTCTTTTCCGGTTTTGGGTTACACCTAAGTAGTGCTTAGGGCTCACTCCTGGAAGGCTCAGTCAGGGGCCATTTGGGATGCTGGTAACTGAGTTCTGATCAGCCAGCCACCTGGAAGACAAGCTCCATACCCACTGTACTATTGCTCTGACACTCACTTTCCATTTTTTCAAAAAACAGAAATATTAGGGGCTGGAGGAGGGGCACAGTGGTAGGGCGTTTGCCTTGCATGCAGCTGACCCGGGAGGGACCCGGTTCAATTCCGGGCACCTCATATGGTTCCCCAGCCTGCCAGGGGCGATTTCTGAGTGCAGAGCCAAGAGTAACCCCTGAGCACTGCTGGGTGTGGCCCAAAAACCAATCAATAAAGTTTAAAAAAGCAGGAATATTACCTGACAGGCCACACTTCTTCCTTGCCTCATATCAAATAACTCCAGATTCCAATTCATTCTCCACATCAAATAATTTTTTTTTGTTTGTTTTTTTGGTGTTTTGGGTCATACTCAGCAGCACTCAGGGGCTACTCCTGGCTCTATGCTCAGAAATCGCTCCCGGCAGGCTCAGGGAACCATATGGGATGCCGGGATTCGAACCACCGTCCTTCTGCATTAAAGGCAAATGCCTTACCTCCATGCCATCTCTCCAGCCCCAACATCAAATAATTTAGAAAGGATTTTTGCATAAAATGATACTATAGACAGACCTTAGCTTCTCCATTACAAATTACTATTATTTTTACCTTAATAAACCATGTCAAAAATATGACTAGCTAAAATAAATGATAGCTCTGTCAACTGTTATAAGATAAAATGAACTAAAGTATTTTTATTTAATATTCACTGAAATTCTAGAAGATGAAAAACATGAAAAACAGACCTCCTCTCTTCTTTTCATTTTGAATTTCCCACTTGTGCACTGGTTTAGATGTAGTAATCTGAATTAGTCCAAGTTTCCCATCTGATGTTCCAAACAAAAGGTCTTCTCCAGAGTCACCTGGTTAAAATCAACAATGATTCCACAGCTCACAACATATTTTTTATATCAAATCTTTCACACATTTATGTTGCATGCAACAGTCATATTTAAAAATAGAAAAGTAAGCTAGAGTAATAGTATAGCAGGTAGGGTGATTGTCTTGCACATGGCCGACCGGGGTTTGATTCCTGGCACCCCATACTGGTTACCCAAGCCTGCCAGGAGTGGTCCCAGAGTAGTCAGGAGTAAGTCCTATGTACCAAGGGTATGGGCACAAAACAAAAAAGAAATGGACTGAGGATGTGGTTCAAGATATGAAGAGCATGCCTTCACATGTGAGGCCCTGTGTGCAGTCACTGTCACCATGGGGCCCTTGTGAACCCCAACTGTAACAAGAACATGCATAAAGACAGAAAACTGGGGAGGGTAGCTGCATAATTATAGAATTTTATACCTATAAGGAATAAGACCCTTCCTTATCAATTAGTTTTTTTTTTTGGTTTTTGTTTTTTTTTTTGGTTTTCTGGGTTACAGCAGTGGTGCTCAGGGTTACTCCTGGCCTGGGGGAACATATAGGATGCCGGGGATCGAACCATGTCCATCCTGGGTCAGATGCGTGCAAGGCAAAAGTCCTACCACTGTGCTACCACTCTGATCCCCTTCCTTAACAACTAGTTTTAAGATGAGGAAACTAGGGGCCGGGCGGTGGCGCTGGAGGTAAGGTGCCTGCCTTGCCTGTGCTAGCCTAGGACGGACCGCGGTTCGATCCCCCGGCGTCCCATATGGTCCCCCAAGCCAGGAGCAACTTCTGAGCACATAGCCAGGAGTAACCCCTGAGTGTCACCGGGTGTGGCCCAAAAACCAAAAAAAAAAAAAAAAAAAAAAAGATGAGGAAACTAAAAATTATAGTTCCAGAACTCAGGATCAATTACTGGCAACTTATAGGAAGCTACATGTCTCAATTCTAGGATATGAGCTTCCACTATTTCTCATTTTTACTTAGTATTTTTTTTTCTCTCTTTTTTTTTTTTTTTGGTTTTTGGGCCACACCCAGTGGTGCTCAGGGGTTACTCCTGGCTGTCTGCTCAGAAATAGCTCTTGGCAGGCACGGGGGACCATATGGGACACCGGGATTCGAACCAACCACCTTTGGTCCATGCTTGCAAGGCAAACACCGCTGTGCTATCTCTCCGGGCCCGTATTTTTTTTCTTAACACATAGTCATTGATTAGAATTCTGAAATAGCTGGGCCTATATAATGTGCTCCCTTATCGTTGAAAAAATGAAACCTTGCTTTACCGCCATTCCCATTGTGCAGTGCTAAGACAGTTGGTGGACCTGGAACTTCAACTTCATACATCACATCAGATCCCTGAAGAACAACAAGTATTTTAGAGACAAAACAAACAGTGCAAGATGATAGGCATTCACATTTACTAATGTTCATATAAACAAATAAAAAAACAGAATTAGGTTATACATTTGGGTGAGTATACCAGGAAGAACTCAAAGGTTATTCTTGGCTCTGCATTCAGGAATTCCTCTTGGCTGGATTGGAAGACCATATGGGGTTCTGGGACTGAATGTAGTTGACTGCCTGCAAAGTCCTATCGTTGTTATAATTCTGGCCCCTATATTATGAATATTAATGTGTATAAACAACTTACATATTAGTGAACTTGAATAAAAAATACAATGTAAACATGAAGGAAAATTTTAAAATATTGTCCTTTTTTTTGCTTTGTTTTTTTGGGGGGGGGCCACACCTGGTGATGCTCAGGAGTTACTCCTGAGCTTGGGGGACCACCTTCAAAAACAGGAATATTAGGGGCTGGAGGAAGAGCACAGTGGTAGGGCGTTTGCCTTGCATGCAGCCAAACTTGGGAGGGACCTGGTTCGATTCCTGGCATCCCATATGGTCCCCCAGCCTGCCAGGAGTGATTTCTAAGCACAGAGCCAAGAGTAACCCCTGAGTGCTGCCGGGTGTGACCCAAAAACCAAAAAAGAAAACTAAAACAGAAAAAAAAAAAAGGCTTTATTCAAACAATCCATATTGAAAGCAAAGGCTAGAAAATAGTTTTACCTCTAGATTGACCTTGATCATTCACTTCCCACGGGATAGAAAAAAAAATAGAACTATTGGGCTTTCTTTCCTATAAAGAGGCTGGTGCCAGGAATTGAATCACTAGTCCTGAAGCTCTGGACAGTGAGATACCAGGTGGAATAAGAATAAATAGCTGGACATCCTGCGCCAAAGAACTACTATCAAAGTTTTTGATCTACCTATAAACCAACTGGTATCAAACCTGGGTCAACCACAGAGAATGCAAGTTACCAACCACTGTATTAGCACTCATGCCCCAGGTTCTCTATGGCAAAAATTCTTCCTGATTTTACTAGCTTAGAATCATGTATAGGGTGTGTAGTGGGGAGATGTAAACCTACATCATCTATATGCTTTTCTAAAAACTTACCAAAAATCTCAACATGTTTGCATAAAATAATTATCATTAAAATATTTTTTTGTTTTGTTTTTGTTTTTGGCCACACCCGTTTGACGCTCAGGGGTTACTCCTGGCTATGCGCTCAGAAATCGCCCCTGGCTTGGGGGGACCATATGGGATGCCAGGGGATCGAACTGCTGTCCGTCCTACGCTAGCGCTTGCAAGGCAGACACCTTACCTCTAGCGCCACCTTCCCGGCCCCAAATATTTTTAAAAAATATTCAATTTTGGGGCCGGAGTGATAGTTCAGTGGTAGGGTGTTTGCGTTGCATGTATCTGACCCAGGATGGACCTGGGTTTGACCCCTGGCATACCCATGGTCCTCCAAGCAGGGGCGATGTCTAAGTGCATCACCGAGTGTGGCCCCAAAACCAAAAACAAATAATTTCAGTTTTGTGTAGGGCAGCTAAAGTGGTATGAATAGTCATTTAACTTATAAAAGTATAAAAATGCAGGTAACATTACCTGTAACACTCTGAGCACTCGGTCCTGGCAAGCCAGCACTGGTGTAATACGATGTAATTTTTCTACTGGAAGGCAGATAACATCATTGATTTTGTCCCCAGAAAGATAATAATGCTGGTCTTTGCAGTCACAGTAATGGTTATAGATATAACTTGCACTGAGAAAGAGATCTGAGCCACATACGTGCCTGAGAACATCAAAATAATAATTAAAATGTCTGTACTTTGAAAAATAACAGGAAATGAGCTTTTTACAGAGATGAAGACAGTTTCTTTATTACTATCATTTTATCAGATGTACAGAGTTCTGATTGGTCTTTCTTATTCTTTTTTTTTGGTTTTTGGGTCACACCTGGCAGCACTCAGGGGTTACTCCTGGCTTTATGCTCAGAAATCGCTCCTGGCATACTCAGGGGACCATATGGAATGCCGGGATTCTGAACCACTGACCTTCCGCATGCGAGGCAAACGCCTCACCTCCATGCTATCTCTCCAGCCCTGGTCCTTCTTATTCTATAAGAAATTCTATAATGTTCCTATGAGCATCCTATCATGATTCTTTTTTTTTTTTTTTCTTTTTGGTTTTTGGGCCACACCCGGTGATGCTCAGGGGTGACTCCTGGCTGTCTGCTCAGAAATAGCTCCTGGCAGGCACGGGGACCATATGGGACACTGGGATTCGAACCAACCACCTTTGGTCCTGGATCGGCTGCTTGCAAGGCAAACGCCGCTGTGCTATCTCTCCGGGCCCCTGATTTTCCTTTTAAGGCCTGCTTACATCACTTTGTGGCTCTAGCTATGACTTCAGTAGTCTCCTTTAGTACCATTTTCTTTAGCCTCACGAGAGTCCATCTGAAGCTTATTTGCATTTTATTTTCCTAAGTGTTGCCTGCAAAGATACGAAAACTTCATTCTGGATTCCCGCTGGCCCAACACACCCTAATTTTTGCCACATAAAAACCATGAATCATAACTGAACCAACTAGTCAAATATGTTCAACAAACAAGCCAGGGCATGGTGCTTATGCCTTGCATACACAAGGTCTGGGTTTCATCCCTGAACCACCAGAAAAAAATTTTGCAAAAAATATTTTAGATCAATTATAAAAGGTTTTATACCGTTTCCTCAGAAAGAAAACATTTCAATTATTTTTGTTGATTCTAGATAAAAATCTAATTGGATTAATAAGTGAATTTAAGGGGCCAGAGTGATAGCACAGCTGTAGGGTGTTTGCCTTGCACACTGACAACCTGGGACAACACAGATTCAATCCCCAACATCCCAGATGGTCTCCAAAGCCTGCCAGGAGTGATTTCTGAGTGCAGGGCCAGGAGTAACCCCTGAGCACAACCTGGTGTGTCCCAAACCCTCCCATAAAAAATGATTTTGATTTCCCAGAGAACTTATGAAGATATGGTCCACCATCAGTTGAAATTACTGTACGTGGGCATGTAAAAATAAGAGAACAATAAACATACATAGCTTTAATACTTTCAGTGAGGTTTGTTTCAAAAGACAGAAACTGCTTTCCTCTCTTTGTGAAGCCTCTAATTTCAGAACCTGCAGCAATAAAAATTTTCTCCTGAGGAGTATTAAGAACTCCTCCCAGTTCTAGTCTTGCAATCTTCTGCCCTGGTAAAGTCTTGAACACTGCCTGCAAAAACCATTAGGGAAAATATAAGTACATAAATTTATTGCAAGCATTTTGTTTTACAATTTAAAATGCTGTGATATTTTCAAATTGATACTTCAGACCCACCACTTATAAAGTATGATCTATGAATATGCTGATATAATGATCACTTTCTTATGTTACATTAAATGGCAAAGACAATAAATGAGAAAGCACTTCCAAATTGTATTCTTTTATAAAGCAACCCTGTTATACATTTTTCCGCTTGTGAACCCTTTTCACCTAACAATGCCCATAGGTGAGTCCTGCCAGAAATATATCAAAGTCATTAAGCAACTGACTTTGAATTAAATTTTGGCCTTTGATATTCAGAAACCTTTAACTGCTACCAAATTTGTCATGATTTCATGTTAATTGACATGATCACGTCACACAGTTTAAGAAGCCAAGTTAAACTATCATCTGTCCTGGATCTGCTGCTTGCAAAGCAAAAATCCTACTGTGTTATCTCTTCGGCCCCCTAAAATCCTTTTAATCTGAGTGAGTATTCAGTAAGTGATATTTCCTCTTTCAGAAGACACTTTACCACGTTTTTTTTTTCCTTAGAAGAAAAAAAAAAAAAGCTATACATACTACTGCTTCTCCTTTCTTCATGCCAAAGCACAAAATCACCCCATCATGATCTCCGATAACCACCTACAATAGAGTGATATGAATATAAAATTGCTTTTATGTCCTATTAGCCATACATAGCAAAAAGAGTTCCAATAAACTAGTTATTTTCAAAGCAGAGAGCACAAAACCTAAGATATATATACCCTTAGAAAAATAATAGAAAATAATACAAATTAGGGATCATAGAGATAATGCAGTAAGGCAATTTAGTGCCTTGCACGTGGCAAATCCCAACATGGCAGATGGGTCCTTGGAGCACTGCTAACACAGAGCGAAGAATAAGTACTGAGTACAATTGGGTGGAATCCCAAATGATCTAATACAAATGGGTCATGTGTTATGGTTCCATGTATGTGTCAGATACTAAAAAGTTTTTCTTTTCCTTTTCTTGTTTTTGGGTCATACCAGTAATAAATCTCAGGTATCACTTCTGGCTCTGTGCTCAGAAATTACTCCAGAAGGACTTAGGGGACATTATCGGGTAATGAGATCGAACCTGGAGTGACCGCTTACAAGGCAAACTGTTGTACTCTGTGCTTTGTCCCCTCAAAACTTTTCTTGGCTAAAGTTTATAGCCAACTTGAACATTTATGTATCTTAATGCTATGAAATATATAATTTATATGAAAGTAGAAAATATAAATAAAATTTTAATGCTATTAAGATATTTATAATAAGCATGTTATAAATGATTTAGAAATGTATACATTTATGAGTATAAATTATAATTTCACAAGTATGATACTTTATAAGCAAGTAACAAGAAGTAAATCTGGTTAGCAATCGATAGCAACCTTTACAATTGTAAACGGATTGTGTTTTGCTACTTAAGAGTTGAACAGAGTTTTTCTCTCTTCCTTCAGATGACTGGTTTATGACATGACACTCTCTATTCAAATGTTATTTTTCTTAAGGTGCTGGATGCACACAGTTGTGTGCCAAAAACTTCCTACCAGGTACAAGAATTTTTAATAAATATATAATGTGACACATATTTATTTTCCTTACTTGTGCAGTTTGTATATAAATATCTTATGCACACTAACTTTTCACCACCTCCAAAGTAGCTTTATATATTTATTTATTATTTTATTTAGTGGGGGACCATGTGGGAATGCCAGGGTCCTAGAAACCAAGTAGGCCATGTGCAAGCCAAACAGCTTCCCCACTGTACTTTATCTTAAGACCTTAAAATACCTTTTTTTTTGTTTTGGTTTTTGGGCCACACTAGGTGACAATCAGGGAATACTCCTGGCTATGCACTCAGAAATTGCTCCTGGCCTAGGGGAGCATATGGGACACCAGGGGATCGAACCACAGTCCATTCTAGGTTAGAGAGTACAAGGCAGATGCTCTACCACTTGCGCCACTGCTCCAGAATGATTGTGGTTTGTTTTTGTTTGTTCATTTGTTTGTTTTTTGTGGTTTTTGGATCACACCCGGCAGTTCTCAGGGGGTTTTCCTGGCTCTGTGCTCAGAAATTGCTCCTGGCATGCACGGGGGACCATATGGGACGCCGGGATTCGAACCGATGACCTTCTGCATGAAAGGTAAATGCCTTACCTCCATGCTATCTCTCCGGCCCCAATGATTGTGGTTTAATTCCTGGCATCCCATATGGTTCCCCGAGCCTGCCAGGAGCGATTTCTGGGCATAGAGCCAGGAGTAACCCCTGAGCGCTGCTGGGTGTGAACCCAAAAAACAAACAAACAAAAAAACAAAAAACAAAAAAATGTCAAGCCTGGCATATAATGTCACTATCATCTGAACCATAACTGGTCCAGCAAAACAGTCACATTTGAAATACTTTTTCTTTGGGGGAAGAGAGGGGGCCACACATGGCAGTGCTTAGGGGTTACTCCTTGCTATGCAATCTGGAATTACTCCTGGCAGTGCTCATGGGATCAGATGGGATGCTGGGGATTGAACTCAGGTAAGCCATGTGCAAGGTCGTACCCTATCTAGCTTGCCCATGTACAAGGCAAAAGTACTGTCAATCTAGCCCCTAGAAATACTTTTCTTTAGTGTGGTATGTTTGTGTTTGCCAGGCACACACTGAATACAAGATCAAACTTTGTGAGTGCCTAGGTGGAATACTGAGAATGAAAAGAGTTAATTAGGGCCAGAGCGATAGTGTGACGGTAGGGATTTGCCTTGCACATGCTGGCTGATCCAGGATGAGCCTTTGTTCAATCCCTGGCATCCCATATGGTCCCCCAAACCAGAAGAGAGTTCTGAGTGCATAGCCAGAAGTAACCCCTGAGCATCACCGGGTGTTGCCCAAAAACCAAAAAGAAAAAAAAAGAAAAGAGTTAATTATATGTTATGTATGTGAATATGTGTGTGTGTGTGTGTGTGTGTATTCATGTACTTACATATAAATGAATGCCATTCCTCTTAAGAATTAAAACTAGGGGCTGGTGAGGTGGCGCTAGAGGTAAGGTAAGGTGTCTGCCTTGCAAGCGCTAGCCAAGGAAAGGACCGAGGTTCGATCCCCTGGCGTCCCATATGGTCCTCCCAAGCCAGGGGCAATTTCTGAGCGCTTAGCCAGGAGTAGCCCCTGAGCATCAAACGGATGTGGCCGAAAAAAAAACCAACCAAAAAAAAAAAAAAAAGAATTAAAACTAAAATAACCATTTTAGAAATAGGAACATAAGAAAATTGATCATGCTATTAGGACATAAATGAGGTCTTAAATATGTAACATATATAACAAATATTAAACACACTGACCATTTTAAGCCATTAATTCTTAACTTTATTTTGGGAAGGAGTAATTGCAAATACATATATGAATTTGATGAAGCTTGTGGGATTTTTTTCACCAGAAAAAATGAATATTCAAAATTATGCACAGTTTTGGAAAGTTTATGCATCTTTGGTATTAACAGAGATTTCTTTTCAGAAAATACATGAGTAATTAAAGCTTTGCATTTTTTGGACAATATGCTATTCAAACAATTTGTAAAATAAAAATCTATTAGGAAGTCCAAAACTGTACTTCCTAAGTTCCTGATATCAATAAGAACCTCTTAAGAAGGGCTGGAGCCGCCCCCCAAAAAGAACTTCTTTTGGTTTTTGGGTCACACTCGGCAGCATTCAGGGGTTACTTCTGGCTCTACACTCAGAAATCGCTCCTGGCAGGCTTGGGGGACCATATGGGATGCCAGGATTTGAACCACCATCCTTCTGCATGCAAGGCAAACACCTTACCTTCATGCCATCTCTCTGGCCCCAAATGAACTTCTTAATAAATGGACCAATTCAAAATTATTTTTCCAATGTTAGTTGTAGAGTACATGCTTTACATGTATGAGGCCCTGAGTTTGGGCCTAGTGTTAAAACAAAATAACAAAACATACTATATTTTAAGCAAGAATTTTCTTTTTTTTTTTTTTAATCATACTGATATTTGCAGTGATGATATAGAAGCAGTAGTAGACAAAATTGCTGGTCTCTGGTATAGGAACCAAAAGAATGAGGCAGGGGACAGAGCGAGAGCACAGTGGGGAAGAAGTCTGCCTTTTATGTAGCTCGAACCCCAGGATCCCATATGATCCCCTGAGCACTGCCAGAAATAATATCTGAGCTCGTTAGGTGTGACCCAAAATCCAAACCGACCAAAAAACAATGATGCATTATATCAAGTCAGTATAATTGTCAACTCTATTTCAGACTAAAAGAAAAAAACCTACTTTCATGGAAGAATGTCATTGACAAAGTGATACTGATTAAATTTGGACCCTAGTACAAGTATAAATAATGCTATATACCTGAAATTTGTTATAAACCAGTGTTATTTCAATAAAAACTTAAAAAAAAAAACTGTGACCTGTCAAATATAAAGAGCTATATGGGATGCCGGGATTCGAACCACTGTCCATCCTGGATCAGCTGCGTGGAAGGCAAACACCCTACCATTGTGATATCGCTCCAGCCCCTACTTTGACT
The DNA here is from genome assembly GCF_024139225.1 of Suncus etruscus. Classification (NCBI taxonomy): domain Eukaryota; kingdom Metazoa; phylum Chordata; class Mammalia; order Eulipotyphla; family Soricidae; genus Suncus; species Suncus etruscus. The sequence continues at coordinate 129,123,380 of NC_064850.1, read as the reverse complement.
TTTAATCTAGTATAAAAAGATATACATAAACATACATAAACATATCCTTTGTAATCTGCCATAATTTAAGAGTAAAAGAATCCAGAGACCAAGGCTTTAGAGAAGTACTGAGTGAATCTGATAACTGACAACAAGAAATCTGTTGACTTAGCTTGATGAAATAGCTAAATCTACTAGGTTTATTTTAAAGTTAGTAAGCCACATTAATGATATTTCAGTCAACAACATACGTACATACAAGGTCCTGATAGAGTGCACAATAAAACCTAAGTACAGCAGATACACCAGTACAAGGACCAAATGCATTTTAAACATATTCTCCATCTCTCTGCAAATATGTTACAGCCACTATCTAGTTTTCTACTGCAAGTCTACAGGCATAAAAAAGTTGAAAACAGGGCCCGGAGAGATAGCACAGCTACGTTTGCCTTGCAAGCAGTCAATCCAGGACCAAAGGTGGTTGGTTCGAATCCCGGTGTCCCATATGGTCCCCCGTGCCTGCCAGGAGCTATTTCTGAGCAGACAGCCAGGGTTAGTAACCCCTGAGCAACTCTGGGTGTGGCCGAAAACCAAAAAAAAAAAAAAAAAAAGTTGAAAACAGACCTTTAGGTCTTTGTAATGATATGCTATGATATTGGCACAGCGCTAGTTCAACTATGGGCACATCCCTCAGTCTCCAATTACTGTCCAGAAATGAATTTCCATTTTAAGATTAATATGGGTGGGGAGAGTTGGGCCGCACCTGGGGGTCTCGCCAGACCCTATGAGGTGCTAGGGATAGAAACGGGATCTGCAGCATACAAGGGCCTTCAGCCCAAGTTTTAAAAAACAAAACATCAAATTAAACTTGCACACACAAAAATAAGACCCCTAAGTGCCTATTCCCCAGCAAGATCTCTCCAGCCCTAATACGGACATTCTCCCAGAGCAGCTTCCCAACAACAGAAGAACATAAACCTCTCCTCTGTCCAAGGTCAGAAATGGGAAAGTAAAGATCTTTTGTGTACCTTTTGTGTACCACTCTTTCTAGGCGCAGGAAGCAGCTTCATAGTCTTCGGAGAGGTCACTCCCACCTAGGAACACACACACACCCAAAGAAACACAGAGAAGAGTCAGGTACTTAGGGCCTCACAGGAGGATGCAAGGAAGCTAACCAAGGCCCAGGCAACCCAGGGAGGCGCAGGAGCGCCCAGGGCTCCTTCCCAGGAGGGTCCCAGGGGCAGCAACCAGGGCAGGCAGAGGAGGCCAGTCCAGGGGAGGGAGGGAAGGTAAGAAGGGAGGAAAGGGGAAGAAGGGAGGGAAGGAAGGTAAGGAAGGGAAGGAAGGAAGGAAGGAAGGAAGGAAGGAAGGAAGGAAGGAAGGAAGGAAGGGAGGGAGGGAGGGAGGGAGGGAGGGAGGGAGGGAGGGAGGGAGAGAGGAAAGAAGGGAGGAGGGAAGGAAGGAGGCCAGGCTACAGTAGGAAGGAAAGAAGGAAGGAGGAAGGAAGGAAGGAAGGAAGGAAGGAAGGAAGGAAGGAAGGAAGGAAGGAAGGAAGGAAGGAAGGAAGGGAGGGAGGGAGAGAGGAAAGAAGGGAGGAGGGAAGGAAGGAGGCCAGGCTACAGTAGGAAGGAAGGAAGGAAGGAAGGAAGGAAGGAAGGAAGGAAGGAAAGAAGGAAGAAGGGAGGGAGGGAGGGAGCGAGGGAGGGAGGGAGGGAGGGAGGAAGGAAGGAAGGAAGGAAGGAAGGAAGGAAGAAGGGAGGGAGGGAGGGAGCGAGGGAGGGAGGGAGGGAGGGAGGGAGAGAGGAAAGAAGGGAGGAGGGAAGGAAGGAGGCCAGGCTACAGTAGGAAGGAAAGAAGGAAGGAGGAAGGAAGGAAGGAAGGAAGGAAGGAAGGAAGGAAGGAAGGAAGGAAGGAAGGAAGGAAGGAAGGGAGGGAGGGAGAGAGGAAAGAAGGGAGGAGGGAAGGAAGGAGGCCAGGCTACAGTAGGAAGGAAGGAAGGAAGGAAGGAAGGAAGGAAGGAAGGAAGGAAGGAAGGAAAGAAGGAAGGAAGAAGGGAGGGAGGGAGCGAGGGAGGGAGGGAGGGAGGGAGGGAGGAAGGAAGGAAGGAAGGAAGGAAGGAAGGAAGGAAGGAAGGAAGGAAGGAAGGAAGGAAAGAAGGAAGGAAGAAGGGAGGGAGGGAGGGAGCGAGGGAGGGAGGGAGGGAGGGAGGGAGGAAGGAAGGAAGGAAGGAAGGAAGGAAGGAAGGAAGGAAGGAAGGAAGGAAGGAAGGGAGGGGGGAAGGAAGGAGGCCAGGCTACAGTAGGAAGGAAGGAAGGAAGGAAGGAAGGAAGGAAGGAAGGAAGGAAGGAAGGAAGGAAGGAAGGAAGGAAGAAGGGAGGGAGGGAGCGAGGGAGGGAGGGAGGGAGGAAGGAAGGAAGGAAGGAAGGAAGGAAGGAAGGAAGGAAGGAAGGAAGGAAGGAAGGAAGGAAGGAAGGGAGGGAGGGGCAAGCAAACAAGCAAGCCGGGCCTGCAAGCGGCCAGTGCAGGATGGCCGGAGCTGAGAAGGGCGCGAGGCCCATGCGGGCCGAGGGGGAATCCAGGAACATCCAGGCGCGGCGCAGACCCAGGAACGCGCCGGGCACAGCAGCGGGAACCCCTCGCTCGCTCGGGCGGGCCGTCCGCCGACCTTACCTGCACGTAGTCGGCGCGGCCGAGGCTCAGCTCCATGGCGGCGGCCGAAACTACGAGGACCGCCCGGGAGGCGGGAGGCGGGAGGGAAAGGGGAGGCCCGAGCCCGCCCACGTCCCGCCCCCGAGTCAGCGCGCTCCAATCAGCGACGGGCGGGCGCCCAGTTTCCAGGGAGACCGAGGACGCGGGCGGGTGGGCGGGGATCCCAGGGCAGGCCTGACGGGGTCTCGAGGTGGGCGGAGTCTAATTTAGCAGGCCGAAGCGGGGCACAAACTTTGGACTTTAGGGGGGAAATGGGGGGAAAACAAAGAGGACCAAAGTGGGGAGGAGGGCCTGAACGACAGGCAGAGCCAGCGGGGAAGCCAACTTGCCTTGCACCGAGTCGACCGGGTTCCATCTTCGGCACCTGACCATGGTCCCCAGGACATTGCCAGGAAGAACCCCTGAGCACTACTGGTTGGGCTCCAAAACAAAACAAAAACAAGCTAGTATGGACCAGAGAGATATCACAGCAAGGCAAGTTCAGAGTCTGGCCCCCCAGCACCGCCAGGTGTGGCCCTCAAAAGAAAAGAAAACAAAAGCTATGGAGTACTCCAAAGATCTTCTGTTCAGGAGCCTTTGACTGATACTTAAAACGTATATTAAAAGTGATATTAAAAAGTCCCATTGGTCTGGGCATCATAATGGGAAGAGTTTAAATTAAGACCGTTATGCAGTTCTTTAGAACTGGAGGCAAGAAGTTCGCCAGAGTTCCCTAACTTAGTACTCCTGGTCACACTTCTAACTACAACTTTCAGGAATGTCACTCTTCTATCTGCTTGGATCTGAAAACTCTATAAAACAGGCCATTTTGGCCCACTGCTTTGGTTCCTTACCTTATGTATGTCCACGTGCACAAAGTTAAACCAGCCTTTTCTCTGGTTTTTTTTGATATCAATTTAGAGTAGAACCACCAAAGAAACAAAAAACACTTTTGGTTTCCAAACCAAAAGTGGTAGATCTCACCTCACCCTACTCCCCACTCTCCCCCCTCCATTAAAAGGCACTTTCCTACAGAAGGCCTGAGAAGATTTTCTTAGGGTGTAGGATGCTCAGCATAGTTCATTTATGTGCCTAAGACAATAAACAAAAATGTTAAAGAAGAAAATCCATGCAGGTGCTTTCATTGGGTAATAATATTAATGAAATAGGAGCCCAATAAAATATACATAAATTTAAAAATAAGTTGCAAAATAGAGCTTTTACAAAATGCATAAACTGTATCTATTAATTTGGTCACATTTGATCATTCATTTCTCTGTGCATAACACACGACTTTCCTACTCACAATGGTTACTTTCATTTGGCTTACACATTCAAAACAGAATTCATTGAATACCACTATGTAAGCAGGTACCCTAAATAGTAGCTTTAATGATCACAATACATGTGAAATTTCTTAGTTTTTGTTTTGTTTTGTTTTTGGACCCGGTGATGCTCAGGGGTTACTCCTGGCTATGCGTTTGGACATCACTCCTGGCTTGGGGGACCATATGGGATGCCAGGGGATGGAACTGCAGTTTGTCCTAGGTCAGCTGCATGCAAGGCAAACGTCCTACCGCTGTACCACCATTTCAGCCATTATATTTCTAAATTTCTATAATGCACAGAAATAGTTCCCTATTAATGAATCCATAGAGTCAATGTACTCAGCACACAGAGAGTGCTTAATGTTTTTTTCTTTCAGTTTTTGGGCCACACCCACAGTTTTCAGGCTTTGCTCAGAAATCACTCCTGACTATGCTCCAGGAACCATATGGGATGCTGAGGATTGAACCTGGGGTGGACTGATTTCAGCCATTTGGCAGGATGGTGTGACAACTTACTGCTGAGACATACTGCCATACTGGTCAGTGCTACCTCAAGCATAAAAATAAATTCTTCCTTCTCCAAATTGTCCAGCCACCATCTTGAGCTTTGTTTTAAAGTTCAGTAGACCTGTCACAGAAGGGAGTGGACGGGAATTTGCTCGTCTCAAGCTATCATTTCAAGGGGGCCTTACTTTGACAGTAATATAACCGTGACAGTGAACTAACCCTTAGCCTGATTGTGGAAAGCTGCCTCATTAAGCACCACCTGTGACAGAGGTAGGTCATTATATCTGAGGATGGACAGCCAAATTCAAAAGCCATTATTGTTTTCTTCTCTGTCTCCTCAAACACAGGGCCTGACAAGGCAAAGCAAGTGCTGTTTCTTGAGTTACTCTCTCAGGAGGAAAAGGGGTGTAGAGGCAGGATGAAATGGGGAAGAAGAATTCATCCCAACAAAGATTTCATCTTGGCTTAGTCTGAGCTCTCTTAAGAGCTCTCAGGCATGAACTATACCAGAAGTTGGCCCTGCATTGAGCAAGGGACCACTTTTCTGTGTCCCCATTCCAGTCAGTTGGTGACCTGTGGGAAGGAGCATAATCTGGAAAAGCTGCTTCCTTTTACTTGAGGGCATTCTCCCAGGCAGGCACTAGAATGCTGAGTGCCCCTAGGAGCCACCCTCAGGATGGCAGGGAGTTGCACAGGACTTGTGAGAAAGCAAGGCACCATTTCGGCCTCACGTCTTCCTTCCTGCCCACCACCTACCAAGTACAAAGGAAGATGAATACCCCAAACATGCCTGTTTTCTAGAAGCATAAGAATGAAGGGGAACATCCTTCACTGAGAGCCCTACAGCTGTGGGCAGGAGCTGCAAACAAACAACCTGTCTACTCCAGGGCACAAACACCATCTCAGACTTTCTGAGCTCTAGGTGGAGCTGAACCATTCTTCAACATCTTTCTTTTTTTTTTTTTTTTTTTTTTTTTGGTTTTTGGGCCACACCCGATAATGCTCAGGGGTTACTCCTGGCTATGTGCTCAGAAGTTGCTCCTGGCTTGGGGGACCATATGGGACACCGGGGGATCAAACCGCGGTCCGTCCAAGGCTAGCGCAGGCAAGGCAGGCACCTTACCTTTAGCGCCACCGCCCGGCCCCCTCTTCAACATCTTTCTAAACCCAGTTTAGAATTACTAATACTCTACTCCCTGATCATAAGCAAGAGTTTTCAAGCTCAAAATCCTAGACATTCTTGGCCAATTTAGGTATTCCATTCCAGACACTCCACATTTATTGTTTTAATACGAACTATGGTAACATAGAACAATAAAATTTCAGTTCTTTAAACTGTTCTAAAGCATAACATAAATTCATAAATTTTGAAAAATATGTAAGATAAATACAATCAGCACAGCACAAAAGTCAGTAAATACCATGGTAGCAAAAATATATAAAGTTCCTTCCTCGTTTTAACCCTCCCAAAGTAGAATTTAAGAAACAATCATTAGAGAGCTATATGTACTTCCACGTAATGTTTATTTTTGTCTCCATGTCCAGAAAGCTTTCTGTAAGATAGCACAATGATCTTTGAAGTATCATATGCTTAGTTGGATTCTGGGATCAAGAGGAGCACCAGGATGTTAACCATGACTCCAAGCTGGTTAGAACCTGGGGCGTGTTCATGGCCTGTGAGAAGAGGCAATTTCCAGACCTCTTACTGCCTTCATCTTAAAGCCTTTAGGCATTGTGTATTCCTGGCATTCAGCTCAGTCATATATCAAGTCAAAAAGAGACGCATCATGATCTATCCTCAGTAGATCACTGAAAATGCTTTGATAAGAAAAGGATGTAGTCTTATAAGCAGAGATGGCAAGGAGACCTCAAAGAGAAATGAGTCATGCCTGGTGATGCTGGCACATATTCTCCCAGGTAGATTTCTTTTCTCCTCTCTTAAGTTGGTGATGCTGGGATTCCGGTCCACAGTCTCACACATGAGAGACTTGTGCTTTCCCGCTGAGCTATATGCACAGCTCACTCTTCCATTTCTTCCCGAGCACCATGTCCTCCGACTTTCAGAATGAGGCTAATGGGTACGTGTTGATATATTCATTGGCACTAATCAAAGGCATCCATGGCAGATGCAGTTGGAATAATCTCAAATACCCAACCCTGAAAATTTCATAACTCAAGGAAATTTCCCCATGCCACTGACTAGTAGAAAACAACCCATGAATGAATATCTAGACAGAACACAAACAGTATATACTTTAAGAAAATTTTAATGTGCTGTTTTGAACAATTCCATAAAACTTAAGTATGAATGTTTATTGTATGGTCTATTAGCCCATTTCATTGTTAACATTGTCCATGAGAGCTGAAAGGTTCTAAGAGTATCGGTGCTGCTAAAAATTCTAAGAAAATCTCACCAAGTCTTAGTTGGATGGAAAATTTCTTCAGTTTCTACTAAAAAATGTGTCTTGCATATTTAGACAAGGACAAATAAGTTACAGAGTGATGGGCTTGGTTGGCAATTCAGTTAGTCTCAACAACGTTTGACTACCAACTGTGTACCAGGTACTGCACTAGATGCTGAACACATAAATGGGGTAAGACATGACCCCTGCTCTCAAGGTGCTGACAAGTCTCCTGGAGGCAAATAATGTGCCAGAGACTCAGCATTTGTTCTACAATAGACCAAGATGCCAGCAATGCTGGGCCTTTAAACACAGGGCATGTTATTGTTCATAATGTGAAGGCAGAAAAAAAAAATGATCGTTTTCATGTGAGCAAACAGTAAAATCATTAAGACCTAACTTTTCAAGACTCACATAAACAGGGTAGTTAATATTCAACAAATATTATAATTTTTCAAGTATTATATACTTAGGGATATTATTGCCCACAGTTGTGCTACAGTCAGAGCCATAGTCCCAGGTTGGGAGTCATTCACCTCTCAGCACGCTAGGATTGAGCTTCTCACTGAGTTTGTGAATTAGAACAGCTAATTCTTCAGTAGCCTGATTCTTGTCCTCCAAAAGTTCATAACGAAGGCTGGAGATATCTTGCTTGATTTCTTTTAATTCACCTATAGAATATATTTAAAATGATAGAATTGGTCATTTGATTTAGAAAAGAACAGAAAGTTAGATCACATGAATTTATACTTGGTTTCCTGCAATCACCAGGGAAAATTTTTCTGATAATTCATTCAGCTCCTTGGACTTTTAATGGAGGCTGATTTCTCTGGTCTTTAATAGATGTCTACCTTCTGTCTACAAGGACTTTTGATTCCCTCTCTCATGAGATGGACATCTACCTCTCTCATCTTCTATAGGTATACTGGAAGGCAATCCCAGCAAAATAGAACTTTAACAGGAAAATATTTAATGGAAGAAGTAAATTTGGGGGGGGGGCACACTATACTCTTGGCTCTGTGCTAATGGATCATTCCTACTGGTGCTCAGGAGATCATAAGCAATGCCAGAAATCAAGCCTGGGAAACCACATGCAAGGCAAGTGCCTTAGCCCCTCTACTCTCTCCAGTTCAGAATAAGTAACTTTTAAGTCAAATCTGGAGAAAAGAAGGGAGGTAAAGAACCATGACTTCAGCTACTTCTCAGCCCTTCATGAAGACTGTGCCCAGTCCAGAGAGATGCTTTGTCTTGGAGATGCCTGGAAAATGATCTCAAGTGAGTAAGGAGCTAGGGAGAGAAGAACAGAGCAACAGAGAGATACTTGGCCAGAAATTATTAGAAATGTCTGGATTACAGGATTAGAGGGTCTTCTAAAAAGAGCAAATTCTGTTTGGGCGAACCATTGTTCTACTTGACACTCTTGGAACTCTGTGTGGCAGAATTGAGCTTTCTGACTTCTACTCCAGAAGCTTCTAGCAGGCCAATATCATCAAATTCAGAGTCATGAGGGGAATTGGGGGCAGAGGAATATATTCCCCCTCTCTGAAATCTTTACTAGCTGCTTCTTTAAATACAGAGTACTTTAGAAATGCAACCTAATTATCCAATCTTGGAGTAAACCAAACTGATCCTGAGGTTGGACTTTTAACTATTCCTCACATGACATTTCTCAAACTCATCAGATTGGTTGCAAAATTTATTTTAAAGTTAGAGAGGCTTACCTTCATTAACTTCATCATTTTCTTTGTCCACTTGTGCTTTCAAAACATATCGCTTTATAAGTCTTTTCATTATTTGCTGTTGGACAAAAAGAGATGCTTGTATCACCAATGATCAAAGTAGCTGTATCCTATTCTCCTAGGGGCTTTTTATTATAGACGAGGAGTGAAAAACGAAGGCGGAAAAAGTTTACAAACCATTTACAAAAGAATTTCCCAGAATCAGAACTTAACCATTTTCCCTAATTGCCTAGAGTTTAGAACTTAAACCTGAGACTTACTCACATTTTGGGGGGTTCTATTTGTGTGTGTGTGTGTGTGAGGGGGGTAAATTTGGCACTTCCCAGCAGTGTTCTAGGCTTACTTTTGTCTGTGGTCAAGAATCACTCCTGACAGTGATTGGGGGAACCATATGTAGTGCTGGTAATTAGAACCCACAATGTTTTCAGGAAAGGCTAGCATCTTAATATCTGTATTATCTCTCCAGCCCCAAAGGATAATCTTGAAGTAAAGATGTATTATGTGTTTCTTCAATACTTTTTTAAAACTTGATAATGAAAATAACTTGGTTCTCCAGCATTTATAAAGCCTGAAAATAGATCTAAGAGACAGTGGATTTAGCAAATGATAATGAACTATTTCAATCAGCAGAAAAGGTAGTTTTGGGGCAGGTGTGACAGCACAGCAGTAGGGCGTTTGCCTTACACATTGCCAACCTGGGATGCTCCCCAACATCCCATATGACCCCCCCAAGCCTGCCAGGAGTGATTTCTGAGCACAGAGCCAGGAGTAACACCTGAGCACCACTGGATGTGACCCAAACAACAACAACAATAAAAAAAAAACCCAAAAAAATCCCCGAAAAACCCAACAACTAAGAAAAGGTAGTTTTTGTTGTTGTTGTTTTGCCACACCTGGCAGCACTCCGATATAATTCCCAGGAGTCTCAGGGGACCATAGGAGATGCTGGGGATCAAACCCAGGTCAGCCCTATGTAAGGTGAACACTCACTATCACTCTGGCCCTGAAAAAGGTAGGTTTTCAACATAACTGCAAGATCATCTGGGGAACAAAAATCAAACAGATTGTTACCCCATACATGGCACCAAAATAAACCCTATGTGGATAAAAAAAATTTCATATGAGAAGTGAGACCAAGAAAATGTGGGTAAGAAATATAGGAGGAGATATTTGTAAAGAGGATATAAAACCTGAGGGCATAAAATTTTTAAAACACAGCTACACACAAATGAAAACAGGGAAGATTGGTTAAATATGATTAAACATATTTTTTTTGGCAGTACAGGAGATCAAGAGCTTCACCTATGTAAGGTGCTATTCAATCACATAGCCCCATGTTGTTAGTTCTTAATGAACTCCCCTTAACCTACACTAAATTTAATTTAAAAAAGGCAAATACATATATTGTCTCAAGTATACAAATCAGAAATCTGAAAAATGGTTCTGCCCATTTACTATGAGAATTGCAGAGCAGACCTGTGTTGTAATATCATTCTCCTTCCTCTTAATCAAACTATGGATAAGTTAAAGAGGAAACAGGCAATTAATACATTCATTTTTAAGATTATAAACTGACATACTCCACCAAAATGACATAGTTAAAAAGTTAAAATGCACATTTAAATTTGCATTTCATACATTTAAATGCACAATTTCACAGGTGAACACTTTGGAGTGTTGTATTTAGCCACTCACTATATTCTTGTACATCTAAACAATATCTTTATGATTTAGTTCCTTAATAGCAGACTGATAAATGAAGAATAGCCATATAACAGAATAAAGCATAACCATTAAAGGAAATGTCTTGAGATGAGGGCCAGAAGGACCAGCTCATGATATGAAGCTTACTACAAAGAGTGGTAAGTACAGTTAGAAAAATAACTGCACTAACAACTACCGTGACAATGGTAGAGAAATACAATGCCTGTATTAAAGACAGGCAGGGGGTGGGGGAGGAGGCAAATGGGGGACATTGGTGACAGGAAAGTTGCACTGGTGAAGAGGGGGTGTGCATTTTATGGCTGAGCCCCAACTACGAACATATTTGTAACTATGGTGCTTAAATAAATTATTATTTAAAAAAAAAGAAAGAAAAGCCTGACAGCATCTCAGGCAACTTAGCAGAATTTACAGCTTCTGAGAAAACTGTAGAAAAGAGGGTTATCCTCCATCAATATCATCATTTTTCAAAATTATTTTTGGTTCTCATGCTTGTGATTCAGTACACATCAGAAGTCATAGGTCTATTACTAAAAATGATCAGCCATATGGAAAATGAAGGCCTGTAACTTTTGTGTTGGAGAAGAGCCACTCAAGTATTGGTTCCCATGTAAAATGCAAAAGGTATCTGAAAACAGCACCAGTTAAACAGTACAGACTGAGATCTAGTTGCCTGAAAGGAAAGTGGGAGAACAGGTGAGAGTCTTCCACAGGGAGGATATGATTTCCTGCCTACTGCTCTCTCTAGCTCAAGCTCAACTGGGAATATTTTTTGGGAATCACAGCAACACATTGCTTCTGTTATTGCAAAGGAAACTTCCTCCTCAACTGAAAAATAGAGAACTATGACTCTAATTTCTAGAACCCCTTCAAGAAATATACTTTTAAAACTGGTTTTATCCTTGTAGTTCTTCTAAAGACTGTAATCCTACCCTCAGACACCCAGGCACTCTTATTGTTGAGGTAGAATTAAGAAAATTAAGTGATTTGTGATAAGCGCTAAGTGTAATAGGATAGATAATAGTTAAATATAATTGAATTAATGGTTAAATAGATGCCTGTTAAGCTGAAAACTTTTGCTTCTTACTTTTACCCCCACTCTTGTCCTCTACTCCACCCTGAAAATGAACAAGATTTATGTTAACAGAACATACTTTGGACAGGACCCTCCATCTTATGGGTGGCTCCTTGCAACGTGACCTCAATGTATTGACCACTCCACCCTTGTGACCCAACCTTACACCCTGGAAAATTAGCCATTTTTATATGATTTGTGTAACTTAGTAGCAGTTGTTATGTCACTCCCTACTCCCCCTTTTTGACTATAAAGGCTTCCCCTTTTCTTACCTCAGGGCTTTTCTACTCTGTCTCTGGCAGACTCAGAAGCCCTAGCTGACAGCATCAATAAACCTGAATTTACTTTTGTATTCTCAAGATTCGTGGTCTTTACTTGAGGCGGTGAGCTTTCTCGGACCCTTAACATGTTGAACACGTACAAAAACATAAGTGGAGTTACAGGAAGGAAGACACATCTCATGCTTACCTGATAACGTGTTGGCTGGTTGAGAATGCTGTTAAAACTGTGTGATTCAAAAACTCTCGAGTTAGACTGAGTGACAAGATTTAACTAGGAGAGAACACAATGAATCTAGTAAATTAGAAAACAAACATTTGAAAATCAGACACATTGCTTCATTGCCTACTCTATTCTCTTTGATAATTGTGGAGTCGATATTTCCTTTTTTGTATATTTATTTATTTTTGGGTTATTTTTTTTGTTTTTGTTTTTTGTTTTGTTTTTGAACCACACCTGGCGGTGCTCAGGGGTTACTCCTGGCTGTCTGCTCAGAAATAGCTCCTGGCAGGCACGGGGGACCATATGGGACACCGGGATTCGAACCAACCACCTTTGGTCCTGGATCGGCTGCTTGCAAGGCAAACACCGCTGTGCTATCTCTCCAGACCCTATTTATTTTTGTTTTATAGGCCACATCCAGCTGTGATTAGGATCTACACCAGACTGTGCTCAGGGATCAGTCCTGGTAGAACTTGGGGACCATATAGGTACTGGGGATTGAACTCGGGTCAGTCCACAAGTAAGGCAAGTGCCTGTGATGCTCCAAAACCAGGACCTTGGAGAGATGTGGGTCTGAAAGCAAATGCCAATGCAGGAAATAATGCACACAGTGAAAATGGATAAAAACAGGTTCAGAAATTCCAAGCCAGGAACTCCAGCACACAAGCCTTCCATTCCTCAGAGGCAGGTAGCTCAGTGGGGAAAAACTGGACAATGCAAAAGAACTTTCCTGAGACTCAAGCTGTTGCCTTTTTTTTTTTTTTTTTTTTTTGGTTTTCGGGCCACACCTGGTGATGCTCAGGGGTTATCTATCCCTGTCTATGCGCTCAGAAATTGCTCCTAGCTTGGGGGACCACATGGGATGCTGGGGGATCAAACTGCAGTCCATCCTGGGTCAGCTGCTTGTAAGGCAAATACCCTACCACTGCGCCACCACTCTAGCCCCCAGACCCAAGCTTCTTATTAGCAAGAACCAGAATATATCCCAGGGTGGAAAATGGATACTGAGTAAGGTGGAACCCAGTATTCCAACACCAGATCAGATCACATCCTGGAGTGGAGAACGTATACTGAGTGGGGCAGGATCCAGTTAATTCAGCAAGTGCCCTCCACACCATATTATTGCTCCAGCCACTGGAATCAATATTTTCAAGGAACATTTGGTGAAGTTTGATTTGTAAGTGATTCAATATATCTCCAAAGTAAACACATGAGTAAAAGCTTCCTACTTCCCAAAATATCGACAAAATGCACTGACATAGCTGATTACCTAAAAATCAATCTTTTGGAGGACCTCCAGTGGGGCTCAGGGCCCAAGTGGTGCTGGAGATCAAACTTGGGACTTCACATATTCAAGCAACATCCCTTGTTCTTAAAAAATACCATATTTTTTGCTCTATAAGATGAGCCAGACCAAAAGATGCACATAAGTTTGTGTGTGTGTGTGTGTGTGTGTGTGTGTGTGTGAGATTTTGGGGTCACACTCGGCAGTGCTTAGGGGTTATTCCTGGCTCCATGCTCAGAAATTGCTCCTGGCAGGCACGGGGGACTATATGGGATGCCGGGATTCTAACCCATGACCTTCTGCATGAAAAGCAAATGCCTTACCTCTATGCTATCTTTCTGCCCCCCTTTTTTTGTGGGATGCACATAAGTTTTAGATGCTCTCCTCCCCTGCACTCAGGCTTCAACTCCATGTGTCAATCGCTACGTAAGACACACCTTTGGGAGGAAAAGTGCGTTTTATGGTACAAAAAAATATGGTATATCTGAAAATCTGCTTCATATTAGATATCCTGGTTTCAGGGGCTTGGCTGACTTGATTGAGTTGCATACTTGGCACCATGGAGGCAAGACTGCACAGAGACCACTCTACTTGCTCCCCCACTTCCTCTACACACCTGAAGTGCCGAGTTCCTCTTGGACTTTGTGGCCCTGGCACATCTGCCCCAATATTGTGCCTGTATACCAAACAAGATTTATATCTTCAGAGTTAGTTTCCTTTCCTTCTAAAGGTTTAGCTTGTGTGCCTGCAGGAATAGAAAGTCAGGGAGCACCATGACATAGGACATTAGTTCCTATAGTGGACACAGCGCTCACATATGTGCAAGCTGCTCTCTGCTGGGCTATCCAAAGCAGGGCCTGGCCTAGACCTCTTTCTACCCTGCCCTCACCCAGCACTCCTCCCCACAACCTGAAGATTGCCCAGGGCGGGGAGGGAAGGTTGCAAAGCCCAGTTGAGAAAGCCACTAACAAGTGAATCCTCCTACTGCCACTGGGGGTCAGTATCTGACCCTCCTTAGCCAAAATCTAAGGCTCCTTTCTGCCTTCTGAAAATAGTAAAGAGGAGCCTTCAGAGGTGCACTGACTCACTATCAGAAAGTCCCTGTGACTGTGAACAGAGAAGAGACTTAGGCCCTAACCCTTATCAGGGCCGAGAGGCCCAGTGCAGTCCCCGTCTGCTTTCTCTCCGTGACAAGCTCTTTTTCCTGCCCAAGGTACAACGTGGGCAAAGGACTTCACTATGGAACCTTTATCCCCAACCACTCTATGTGCAGCTGCATGTCTGTGGCAGGGTCTCAGAGCCTCTCTCTCTGATTCACCTCCTCCACTCACAGCAGCCAATTGTGTCTGGGGAGCAGCGTGAGCATTGGGTGTACAGCTTCTGGTCCCAAACAGGATCTAGGCCTTTGCAGTAAGAAGCTGCAGGAAATCCCTGAGATCAGAGTCTTCCAATAGCAGTATAAGCAGCAGGCACTGCCCAGCAGACAGTTAAAGGCTAAAGTGTGGGAAGGTGGTGTTGCTGGGGCCTGCTAATGTAGAGACCCTTGGGAACCAGGTACCTACCACCTGTCTTATTTACCAGCAATGACACCACCTGCCACACAGCAACTCACAGGGCTCACTTGTATGCAGAACATTTGGTTAGCCCTGAAGAGGAAGGCATTGAGGTGGGGTGGGGGCAGCTCTGGGAACCCTAATTCTCTTCACATCTCTGCAAAGGTCTCCCTTTCCCATGGAACATTAAAACATAGCAAGCTGAAGCATTAGCCTCCAGCCTTGTGATCAACCTATGTTCAACTCCTACATCGCACAGCTTCTCACTGTATGACTGTATAATAACATGTGAGATGTCAACAAAAATCTGTCAGCTGTCATGGTCTATCACTGCCTCAGACCCATCAGGTGAGTAATTGTGCTAAAGGCCCTTCCAAGGAAGCAAGGGCTAGTGCACCTACCTTGGCAATGCACATTCTTTATCAACAGTGAGAAGTTAAAAATATAAATTGGGGGCCCGGAGAGATAGCACAGCGGCGTTTGCCTTGCAAGCAGCCGATCCAGGACCAAAGGTGGTTGGTTCGAATCCCGGTGTCCCATATGGTCCCCCGTGCCTGCCAGGAGCTATTTCTGAGCATACAGCCAGGAGTCACCCCTGAGCATCACCGGGTGTGACCCAAAAACCAATATATATATATTGGGTCTTTTTCTTCAGCTTTAATTGGAAAACAACAAAACAAGCAAACAAAAAACCAAATCTACCTCAGCCTGCAAGGCAGTACTTTGAGGACCAGTGTCATGCTTGTGGCTTCCTGAGACACTTACAGAGTAGGTGGAAGAAAGAGTTGACCCTCTCGTGTTTGCCCATACCTATCTGCCCAGGTCTCTGCCATTCTCCCCACATCTCCCCCCTCCTCTTTGCCATTCTGCCCACATCTTTCTGTCTATCTCTGAATAGTCATAATAACAACATGCTTAGATGAAACTCATCTTTTCAAATACCCAAGTGTGACTCAGCTGGGATTAGTCCAGGACAAACCATAGTTGAATATTCATAAAAGGGTATTTATGGCTAGTATTTGAAGATGTATTTAGGCCTGTGTCAATTAGATTAAATTATTTAGCTTAATAAAGCATTTCTTTTTTTTTTTTTTTTTTTTGTTTTTTTTGGGCCACACCCTGTGACACTCAGGGGTTACTTCTGGCTATGCGCTCAGAAGTTGCTCCTGGCTTCTTGGGGGACCATATGGGACGCCAGGGGATCGAACCGCGGTCCGTCCTAGGCTAGCGCAGGCAAGGCAGGCACCTTACCTCCAGCGCCACCGCCCGGCCCCTATAAAGCATTTCTACAAATAAGAATAGGGTTCTTCTGCAAATAAGCAGATTAATACTATGAGATTAATACTATGTAACTTTCAGGCCAGAGCAATGGTACAGTGGGTAGAGCATTTGCCTTGCACACAGCTGACTCGGGTTCAAATCTCGGCATCCCATGTGGTCTTTAAGTCTTCCAGGAGTGGTTCCTGAGTATTGGCAGTATAGCCCAAACAAAACAAGACAAAAAAGGACAAAAGTAATAAAACTGAAAACATGTAAAAATCTAAAAAAAGTAACTTCTGGGCTGGAGAAATAGTACAATGGGGAGGGTGTTTGTAGCTGAGCAGGGTATGATCCTCTGTATCCCACGTTCCTCGACCCCACCAGGTGTGACTCCTGAACACAGAGCCAGATAAACCCCTGAGCACAGCCGCGTATGGCCCCCAAACAAACAAAAAGATCAAAACTACGTAGCTTCAGGCTAGAAATAGTACAGTGGGGAGTGCACTTGCCTTGCTCATGTGGTCAACCAGATTTGATCCCTGGCACTCCTTATGGTCCCCCGAATGCATAGCTGGGAGTAACCCTTGAGCTTCATTTGGTGTGGCCCTCAAACTAAATAAATAAATAAAAATAAAACTGTGTAGCTTCAACCACCAAGTTCAGTGAACAGAAGGTTCAACTTGTACAACCAGCATAATAAATCCTTAGGCAATGACATTAGTAACACCAATGATATATATATATTACAAATTGACAATTATTGATATAAGATTTGGCAATTCCATTTGCCTTTTCATAACAAGCAATATGAAGTAAATTTGTGCCTGCATGGAGGCAGGCTATGGGAGGTGAAAGACTGGGGACAGTGGTGAAAGTAAGGTCACACTGGTGGTGGGCTTGATGTTGGAACGTTTAATGCCTGAAACAAACTGTATTATGAAAAACTTGGTAAATCGGTGTTATAAAATTTAAAAAATTATGTAGCTTTAGAATAATAGCTGAGATTTTAAGAGTTTTTTTTTCTCCAAGCAATACCTTTTCTGCTTACTTTAGAGAACCAAATACATTTTTGTCAGTTTGCTTTTAATCTGATAGTGTACACAAAATTCTGACCAAAGATTCTAAACATTCTAAACAAGGAAATTGAAATATTCTGGAAATCGAAGATACTGAACCATTCTGAAGGTTTTACATTATATGTCTAAGAAAGATCATGCACTGGACAGACAATGTCAACATCTAAATTCACAAACAGAAACTACTGAACAAACTTCAGAGGACAAGGATAAAGACAGATGGTATAGCCTAGTCAGGGGTCCTCAAACTTTTTAAACAGGGGTCCAGTTCACTGTCTCTCAGACCATTGGAGGGTCTGACTATAGTAAAAACAAAACTTATGAACGAATTCTTATGCACACTGCATATATCTTATTTTGCAATGAAGAAACAAAACAGATACAAATACAATATGTGGCCCGTGGGCCATAGTTTGAGGACCACTGGTAGATCTTGGCAAGTTTTTGATACTTACCCTAGACTTTGAGTTGCCCATTCCTATTTCTATATCCTTCTGGAACCTTCTCCTTCTGCATTTGGAGAAGTTAATGATCCGCATGACAAAATAAACAAATGACTTTGGACTAGGAACTAGACTGAAGGGTGGAGGTAATGTCTTTCCATCATCAAAATAAGACAGCCAGAGTTTGGAGCGTGCAAACTTCCATTCCACATCACTGTCATCCTGCTCACAAAAAGGAAAAAACATTTAAGAGTTCATTACAGACCTGACCATTCTAGGTCTGAGATTGTGGTTTACTGAGGGAAATAGTGTATGCCTCACAGTATGACATCCTAGATTAAATCTTTTGCACCCCAAAATCCAAACCCCACAAGTTTAAGTAGTCAAGTAACTGTTCATCTAAAATCAATGAACTAAAGTTATGCCTTTGAGATATATAGGTGACTTGTACACATTTATATGTATATCACTTTATTGGCCTACATAATAATCTGTATTGTTGCTAAGATGCTCAAATGACACAGTTAACAAATAAGAAAGATTGAAGAACAAAACATTCTCTTTCAGAAGTCTCTAAAATTTAACCAGAGCTCCCTGTCTCCCACCCCAAACTGAAGCAAACACTAGAGGAGCTCAGGCATGGTGAAAAGGCTCTCACTCCTCTTTGGCCATCTGCTATCAACCATGTCTCCTCTGCCATTCCCTGAATCCGGTTTCTTCACGCTGGTGTGTGTGCCTGAGGCTTAGGGAAAATAGCTCTCAGAGAAGTGTGGCTGGACATTCTGTCTATCCCAGGGCCCTCATACTGACTGGCACTCCACTAAATTTGGGGTGCCGTGGGAGGTGTCTCTAGCTGCTGAAGGGATGGCAAGAGTGGAAGGTAGAGGGCCTGGGATCAGGCTCACATTTTTTTTTTTTTTTTTTTTGGTTTTTGGGCCACACCCGGTGACGCTCAGGGGTTACTCCTGGCTATGCGCTCAGAAGTTGCTCCTGGCTTCTTGGGGGACCATATGGGACGCCGGGGGATCGAACCGCGGTCCGTCCTAGGCTAGCGCAAGCAAGGCAGGCACCTTACCTTTAGCGCCACCGCCCGGCCCCCAGGCTCACATTTTTAAGTGGGTGGCTCCAGAGTCATCACTGAGGGCCTAAGTCTGCTCTTGGTTGAACACAGTAGGTTCCACTAAGAGAAAAGCATCATTAAACTGGAGGAAACTCAGATGACAACACAGGAAGACACTAAACCAAGTTCCATTCCAAACCAAAGTGATTCTAGAGCACAGAGAATCCTGATAGATTACAGTGATTGGCAGACACCTAGTCATTCTTGTCCAGTACAGGGCACTGACTACTGAGAAAATTTCCCTACGGCCAGTATCTCCTAGCATCACAGTCAGGTAATGAACACTGAGGGTGGCCTGTGGGCCCTGCTGTCTCTTGCAGATGCTGGACCATATGGGGTACTTCAAGCATCCATTCTTCCCCAAGTGGACCATGTGAGGCTCCCAGAGGCTCCTCTCTATCCCTCAGCTACATTATAGGGGACACCCCATGCCTCTGTCCCCCAGCTGATCTGAGTGGGACTCACTTCTGTCCCTCAGCTGGACCTGAGCTGTCTACACCCTTCAGTGCTCCTCTCTCAGGGCAAAGAGCAGATACTATGTGTGTTGGTGATGTGTCGGGCAAGGACCAGTCCCTGAGAACAGCTCACCTCGATCTCCTGGTAGGAGCTGTTGATCATGGCGATGAGCATGTTGAGCAGCACCACCACCATGGTGACGTTGTAGATGCCATAAAGGACATAACCAATGTTCTCAATGAACTTGTGGTCATATTTGAGCACGACGGACGTAACTTCAGACAAGCCAAATATGGACCAAAACAGTGTCTTGAAACTTTCTTCTACACTGTTGAAAGAACAGGTATACAAGGAAGTAAACAAGCAGGTTTCACTGTGAAGGAGTCAAAGGTAAAAACAAGTTAGCACAGAAAACTGCTAGGATGTACAAAGCTATGAGAATATTCCCTAGCTTAGGATGGTGTCATAATCAAAGTTAATAACAATCTCCCTCTGTTAGAGAGAGCATTCAGTGGAAACTGACGTTGTCTCACCCTGCCCACGCCTTTATCTGGGATCTAGAGAGATGGAAGTTTGAGTGTGTGTTTTAAGGTGGTCTATAAATTTGGTATGAAATGACCTACCAGGACTAATGCAGAAGTGCAACCCACCCCATTACATGGGTCACAAAACATGCAGGGGAGACAGTATACACACAAGTGGATCAAGTGCTACTTTTCTTTGTTCTTTTTGTTGGTGAGGTTGATTAGTAATCAGGGATTACTCCTGACTCAGAGATCACTGCTGGTGTGGCTGGGAGTCATATGGGGTGCTGGAGATGGAACTCAGTTTGGCTGCCTATAAGCAAGTGCCCTGTGCACTGTCCTGTCTCTCTGGTCCTACCTCTGTTCTTTATGCACAACTGAGTTTTCAGAGAATCCTGGCACACAGGAAACTTACCCACAAGAATGGGTTACTTACTCCGGTGGGTAAGATCAAGGAACTCTGAAAGCCTGGGGTGAGGTAGCAGAATGTCTGGCCAGTGTGTCCCCAGGATGCTTTGCTGGAATTGAGGACGAGAGAGATTCCTGTCCTTCTCCCAAATTAATAATCTTTTCTCTGACTCATTCACCTCAGCAGTGGAACATAACCCAACATGACCTGCTTTCAAGTCCCTGAGTGACTAGCTAACTGAGATTGTTACCTTGTTCATGACAAAGTAATTTTTTTTTTGGTTTTTGGATCACACCCCGCAGCACTCAGGGGTTTCTCCTGGTTCTACACTCAGAAATCGCTCCTGGCTAGCTCTGGGGGCCATATGGGATGCCGGGATTCAAACCACTGTCCTTTTGTATGCAAGGCAAATGCCCTACCTCCATGCTATCTCTCCAGCCCCAACAAAGTAATTCTTAAATAAAATAACTACACATGCAAAATTCCATTTAAAAGGAGAATTCTTTCTAAATATTTTTTCTAAAGAATAACATACAAGCAATACAGTTTTGATTAATTATGACAATTCTATAGCCTGTAGGCTTAGGCACTAGTTTGTATATTAACTTATTAAACAAACATCAAAGGTGTACTACCACTACTATACTCTAGAAATCATTCTGCTCTGTGGGGACAGAGTTCAATGAAAGGTTCTTATTCTCTGTATTTTGAAAACATTTAAAAATATAATGTAATGTGTAATGTCAGCATAAATATTAGATGAACTAAGGAAAATTAGAGCCACTTCTCTCTTACTACTAATGCAACCATATCACACAATTTCTGGGTTCCTTCTTCTGGTTCCTTTGACCTTTCATTCCCAAAGCTCATCCTCTGACTCCAGTGTCATGAGAATGTGGGGAGAGGGGGAGAGAGGAAAGATGGGACGAAAGTAGCTGACATCCTGCTGTGGGTAAGAGGCTCCACACAATCTCCCACATGGGATCTCCAAAGACCCTGCCTCGAATAATTTTTCCCTATTCCATTTTTTGTTTGATTTTTTTTGTGGGGGCATACCCGGTGGCACTTAGTGGTTACTCCTGGCTCTGCACTCAGAAATCGTTCCTGGCAAGTTCAGGGGATCTGGATACTGGGGATTGAATCTGGGTTGGCCACATGCAAGGCAGATGTCCTACCTGTTGTGCTATTATTCCAGTTCCTCCTGATCTATTTTAAAACAAGGGACTTCCACAGAGAAATGTGTAGTAACCATGTGAGAGCCAGGGTTGTAAGCACAGGGTATACCCCACCAGGCCTGCCTCTTCCTGCCTGCTCTCTCCCCTTAATTAAGAAACAGTGAGGGCCCGGAGAGATAGCACAGCTGCGTTTGCCTTGCAAGCAGCGGATCCAGGACTAAAGGTGGTTGGTTTGAATCCTGGTGTCCTATATGGCCCTCCGTGCCTTCCAGGAGCTATTTCTGAGCAGACAGCCAGGAGTAACCTCTGAGCACCGCCGGGTGTGACCCAAAAACCAAAAAAAAAAAAAAAAAAAAGAAAAGAAAAGAAAAGAAAAGAAAGAAACAGTGAGCAGGATGCCATGAGCTTGGTAGCTTCCAGAACAGTCAAATAGGCAGCTTCTCCATCACAATAGAGGGAGTTTCTTTCTGCCACCACCAAGATCTGTTCCATAGAAACCATGGGAAAGGAATCATTTTCACAGCTGGGAAGTCAACCCAGTGAAGTCCAGGGGTATGTGGGTTCATCTACAGTTGTGGGGAGAGGCACTGCTGAGGTAAGGATCCTGTCTGGGAGACCTTTCTCTGAGACAGAAGCCCAGGGAAAGGCCCTCAGCCCCGGATGTGGGGTGTGGATGGGATGGGAGGAAATGAAAGGGCCATGACAAGTAATCTTGCCCAGCAAGGCTTCCTGGAAGGGGAGTCTCCAGGGCATAAGTCAGAAGGATCAAAGGCAAGAGGGGGCACAGTGCATACACATAGTGTGGGCTGTGAAACACAGTTAATGTTTCTTCTTACTTAAAACCCCTGAACTGGCCAGTGAGTCATTAAACAAAGCTGAAGATTCTTTTATAAAATATAAGTAATGAATAAAAGTGATAAAGCTAAATGTAATGTTATTTACAATGTAAGAGGTGTCTAGTGTTAAAAATCTGTTTCCTACTGTTCTTAAAATAGCTCATCTTATCTAGTATTTTTCTATGCTCTGCTCTGTTCTGTGGGCAAATGCTGAGCTCAGAGTGATTTAATCACACACACACAAACACTGATTTCTTTTTCTTTTTTCTTTTTTTGGTTTTTGGGTCACACCCAGCAGTGTTCAGGGGTTACTCCTGGCTCTGTGCTCAGAAATCACCTCTGGCAGGCACGGGGACCATTTGGGATGCCGAGATTCGAACCACCGTCCTTCTGCATGCAAGGCAAATGCTTTACCTCCATGCCATCTCTCCAGCCCCTGATTTCTTTTTTTTTTATCGCCTTAAAACATTTATTATAATTACTAAAATTTTCCTTCACTTTAAGACTTGTTAGAACGCCTCTCTACCACATCACTTTAATAAGATGCTTTACTTACGTGGTAAAAGCAGCATTAACTTTAGCCCCAAGGTAGTAAGAATAAAGGATGAACATGCCGATCATAAAGGCAAGAAACACCATGATGAAGAGGACCATGAACTTGAATATATCCTTCACGGTTCTTCCGAGAGAGATCTGTAAGGGCCCGAAGCTCTCATTGGCAGGGAGAATATAGGCAATCCGAGAGAAGCTTAGCACAACGGCGATGGCATAGAGGCCTTCAGATATGATCTGAGGGTCAGAGGGCAGCCACTTATCTCTGGCTGGAAGAGAAGGAAAAGGGGTTGAAGATGGGCTTTTTGATCACAGCTAACTGTGAGACATTATCTTGGATTGATTTGGCTAGGGGGAGGTGGTTTTGTGATAAAATGACCCTCACATCTGGTGAACTGAAGGCACTACTTTTCATGTTAAACCAGGAACAAGAATTCCATGATCACTGAGGCAGTGAGTCGAGTTCACATGGAGCAGAGACAGAATCAAGTGTAGACCTACAGGAGGGGCATCTTGCTGGGCAGACAGGAAACTGAAGGGCAGTGTCTGCAGTGAGTGGATTCACTGACCAGCTACTCTGTTTCCTGTCTTGTTGTCACAAAACTTACTTTCCATACGTCATTGGAAAATAGGTTCATCTGACAGATTAGACAAGCCCAATGTCACCTGAAGGGATATAAGAGTGTCACTGAATCACAGGGGTACAGTCAGTATAATAGTGTGACTGAGTGGCAGCAGTGTTTCTGAAAGACACAAATGCAACTGAGGCAGTGTGATAACTGAGTTTCAATCAAGTCACTTGGGCTCCTCAAGGTCACTTAGCTGCAACAGAAAGCATTGTGCTGGGCATCGCTGGGAATCTTGGCTTCCTCTGTGATTGGGATCCCAGAAGATTGATGCCTTGAGAACATTTGCAACCATAGCAGAAACAAGGTTTCTAGACAGTTTAACATGAACCATTTGCTGCTATCGCAAGCATACAGATGTGCTGTCATTATTAACCTTTTTTAAGAGATGCAAAATCTAAGAATCAGAAATCTTAAGAAATGTATTTAGAATATATATGTAATCAATATGTAGTGAAGCCTGATTTCATAAACTTCCCTCCAGATGATAGTCTTTAAATATACATGAATAAATTTGAATAAATAGGTTATCAAAATAGTCAAAAGTTAGGTGACACAGAAGGACCATCTCTCTGAATTCCCCCCACCCCCCACTCCACACACACACACTAGCTGACTTGCTTGTCTGTTTGGTGCCTGGGCATAGACAGAAATTCCAGCTCACTGACAGCACACAGAGATGTGTGCAGAGCTTTGGGCTTGAGGTTTCCATCCCACATCATGAAGCTGTAGCTCTTTAGGATTGCTTGAGTTTCCCTAATGCCTCCCCAGGTCACACCAGTTCTATTTTCTGCACGTCCCATTTCTGCTCACTTTATCTATTCAGAAGGTTAGGTACTCCTGAAGCCTGTTTATCAAGCACTCCTCATCTGTGGGTGTACCTATTTAAGACCCTGAGACCCACCCATTTCTGGGAGGGGTCTTGGGAACCGGATAGTAGGCGTAACTCTACCTGCAAGACCCGGCCCATTCTGGGGAGGGGTCTTGGAATAGGTAGATAAACCCGGGAGCCAGGGGGTTAAGGGTCTTTGCCTTTTGGCCCTGCTGGGCTCTCTGAGGGAGATGGCTGAAATAAGACGCAGGGCAAGTTTGGAATGGCTAAATGCTTAAAAGGTTATGAGATAGGCCACACACCTGTGGTGGTCAGGGCCTGAATAAAGATAATGCTTCCTGAGGTCTGCCTGTTTGTGAGTCTGATTCCGCCATTCGCCTAACCTGGAACCTGCCGGATCATGGGGGTTGCTGAGCCACGTGGCCTGGGATGGCACAGAGAGAAATCCACCACCATCCAGCCCCATCGTTAATTATTTAATGCAAGAATTGGCGCCCGAACAGGGACCTGAATCCTGGACCCAAGAAAACAGCGAATATGGTGAGATTTCTGCTCTTCTGTTTGATTTTCGCACTGTTCACATGCAGTCAGCCCAAAGTGTATGGCCACGTGGAGCCATGTTCAAAGATGGCCGCGACCCCTTCTAGGGGCAAAAGGGCAACTGAAAGGAGGGAGATGAAAGCTTGCATCACCTCCAGCCCAGGCCCAGGCCCAGAACTGAAACTTTGTTACAAGAAACAAAAACCTCAGCCTGTACAAAAACTGATTAAAAGCTTAAATTGGAAACGGAGGAGAAAAAAGACTGTATTTAAAGTGGACTGATTTTCTGAAAATGACCTGCGGCTTGAATTTGGATTTCGACTTTGGAAATTTCGGACTGAACTTTTAGTTTAAATCACTTGGAACTCTGAACATCCAAAAGTGCCCTGTAAAGAGGTGGGCCATAAGCTGCTTCCAAAGTGACGCCCGGAGGTAAAAAGCAAAAAAAGCTTCTAAAAACCCCTAAGTGGCAACGCCTGCGGATAGAAACGGATCGGAACGGATCGGATTGGATCGGATCGGCTTGGCTCAGCTTGGCCCGGAAAAGCAAAAAACCTGGAATCCATCCTCCAGGTCACAAAGGTGAAATGGCGCGAGCGAACCGGCCTGCAGAAAGTTTACAGAAGCCACGTGGTGAGATCAGCGTGGGACAAATTAATCATTTAAACTATGATTTTAGGTGTAGGAACTAAGCGGGTAGTCTTATAGTTTACTCATAGTTGGTGATGGGATAAGTTTTAGTTAGTTAGTGGTTAAAAAATAAAAATAAAGGGAGGTAATACAAATTAGCCCATTTAAACATCTAATTTCTAACCACCTGCATCTTTGTCTTAGTCATTTTCTTTATAATTTAAATGTGCTTTGTTGTCTTTCATAGTTAATATTTTCAATTGCAAAATGTTTTACTGTGTATTTTAATGTTCTTAGCCTGTTTTTAAAATGTATGTTATGCATGTATGCTGAAGTACTTGTGTATAGGAAAGGTATAGGAACAATAAAGTTCCCCCAATATAGTTTAAAAGTATAGGAACATAAAAGTTCCGGAATAGTGCTTGGTAAAAAAGCATTAATAGAATTTTAGGTTACAGGTGTAAAGTATATTTTGCAAAAATATGTTTTTGAAAAGGGCTGGTATATTAATTTTCACTCTATTACGTTGGTGCATAAAAATATTAAGAAAAGGAGGAAATGTGGGTGTACCTATTTAAGACCCTGAGACCCACCCATTTCTGGGAGGGGTCTTGGGAACCGGATAGTAGGCGTAACTCTACCTGCAAGACCCGGCCCATTCCGGGGAGGGGTCTTGGAATAGGTAGATAAACCCGGGAGCCAGGGGGTTAAGGGTCTTTGCCTTTTGGCCCTGCTGGGCTCTCTGAGGGAGATGGCTGAAATAAGATGCAGGGCAAGTTTGGAATGGCTAAATGCTTAAAAGGTTATGAGATAGGCCACACTCCTGTGGTGGTCAGGGCCTGAATAAAGATAATGCTTCCTGAGGTCTGCCTGCTTGTGAGTCTGATTCCGCCGTTCGCCTAACCTGGAACCTGCCGGATCATGGGGGTTGCTGAGCCACGTGGCCTGGGATGGCACAGAGAGAAATCCACCGCCATCCAGCCCCATCGTTAATTATTTAATGCAAGAATTGTTTGCAAGGTTTCTTCGCTGTTAACTTTTCTGGGTATTTGTGAATCCAAGAACAGTCCCCAGAATGAGAAATTACTTCCCATCCCCTTGTCCCCTTTCGGGGGAAGACCTTGGTAATATTTATCCGCAGCAAATAATAATCCACACAGACAAGAACGATAGGGTTTAAAAGATCGGGCAAGGAGAGCCAGAGAATCCTCCTGCAGCCAGCAGCTTTTTCACAGAAGGACCCCTCACTCCTGTCCCTCAAGCTATTTATTGCCAACTCCACAGCGCCCCACCTGGAAGGGTTAGGTGGGGCAAAAGTCACAGAACAATCCTAAGGAAACACTTTTATATACAATTCCAAGAATCATCTTATGGAAACTTTTTCATATGCTACACTCATCCCCTTCATTAAGACAGCTTCACACCTGAAGAGTCCTAGAAGTTATGCTGTTAGGGCTAAAGGTAATGTTTTCACCTGCTATACCTTCTTTGTGGTCAGTAAGGCACAGAGAAGTACATTAACCAGAACCACAGCACACAGTGAAGGGAGCCATAGCCCTGGTATGAAATAGCCCAAACAGCTAAGGCTCCTGCTGTTCTACTGTCCACTTATGTCACCATCAACACAACTCCCCCAGGATGGTAGCTCCAAGCTGTTTCAGACACCTGCCCTTTACACAAGACTTAGTGCCAACAACTCACCGTATGTGAAATACTGGATTTCTGGTGGGAGTGTAACTTCACTGAGGTCACTCTCCTGGACAAAGCTGTCCACATACTGCTGTGCCTTGGTGGCCTGAAGGAAAGCAAGGAACCTGGCCGTGAAGGCAGCGATGAAGATGGAGAGCATCCCGAAGTCCAGTACATTCCACAGTTGCAGGATATACTCACGGGGACCTTCCAGCCACAGCTCCTTGCACTCAGACCACATCATTCCTGCCACAGCAGTCACAAGTTAGTGTCCAGTCAGTCTCTGACCCATCTTCACAAGGCCCTTACAGGCCCCCCAGAACTGCCCTATCAGAATTCGTCCCTATTGTGCAAGGTGACCTATCCTAGGGCTCTGGGTCACATACCCTGAGTCTTCACACCATTGGGATTTCTGGAGGGACAAGCCCCATCTCAACAGGAACTATCTAGAGCCCCCGAACACTTTCACTCTCCAACCCACCTGCAGGGAGACCAGGAGACCCTGAGCAGTCAGCTGAAGATAGAAATGGCAAAACATAAAACAACATAAAAACAAGGCTGTTTTGTGAAAAGAACTATAATGGTGCAAAGTACATTCATAAATGACAACTTGGCAAAAGCTGGGGTCTTAGGAGTGAGCGAGTGGTCAACAGAGAAGATGCTAAGAAGCAAGCAGAGAACATACAAAACATTTGCCTTTGTGATCAATAAACAAGTTCCAATCTATTTTTTCTTGCAATGATAATATGATTTTGATAGAGCTATTCAAAATGGACTATTTTGGGACAGAAAGATAGTACAGTGGGTAGGGCTTTTGTCTTGCACAAAGCCTGACCTTGGTTGGACCCCTGGCACCCCATATAATCCCCTGGGTCTCACTCAGAATTATCCCTAAGCACTGCTGGGCATGTCTGCAAAACAAATAACAAAACCCAAAAGTGGCTGTTGTGAGGGGAAGTAGCATTAAGAAAATGAAAATTGTCTTCAGCTTTTAAAAGTAAAGCAATAGAAATGTTCTTTAATCATCATTTAGTAGCCACTGAATTAATTCACAAATCTTCAGTAAATATAGTAAACCATATTAGAAGCTCACCACAAAGAGTGATGAGTGCAGTTAGAGAAATAACTACATTGAGAACTATCATAACAATGCAAATGAGTGAGGGAAGTAGAAAGCCTGTCTAGAGTACAGGCGGGGGTGGGATGGGGAGGAGGGAGATTTGGGACATTGGTGATGGGAGTGTTGCACTGGTGAAAGGGGGAGTGTTGTTTACGATCAAAACCCAACTACAATCATGTTTGTAATCAAGGTTTTTAAATAAATATATTAATAAAAATAAATTTATAAGAGTAAAAAATTTACATTTATTCAGTAATTGAAGTTAACCTATAATTGGGCTCATGTTATTAAAAATAGTTATTGTGAAGGAATCCTTCAAACATTTTCAAGCTACCACAATTTGCTAGCCCCATTATCTAATGAGAGTGATATGACCACATCAAGTACAGCAATATTTCAAGTGGAACCATAGAGTTATGTATTTCTACACTTGTGGTAGAAATTGAAGCAAAGCTTACCCAGAACCCAGACCATGATGAGCATTTCTGTCCACGTGAACTGGGTGGTTTTCACCCTGAAAATCTGTTTGGGGTAATCCACGACAGTCATATTGGGCAATGTGGTGATGCCCTCAAATCTGTCAGAGGCGTTGAACACCAGCAGGCCCAGGAAGATGATGAAGGATGCAGCATGAGCCACAAACTTCATGAAGGGGCTGCGCAGAATCTTCCCCAGCTGTAACGATACCAAGAAACAGGGTCTTGAAGGCAGAATATCTGCACAGTATTGATGCATGAAAGTCAACACAGAGGATGAGAAGGTGCCTGAAGAATTAACACAGAGAGAGCTACACATTATAAAAGGGTTCTTAGGGTACTCTTTCTCCAGAGCCTCCAGATCTATTCTTGAACAGATGTACTTCCAAAATCACAAGGCACATACTACTTTCCCAATTTTTATATAAAAGACATGCAACGTCAAGATTTTAGAAACTAAGAAACTCCAAATCTTCACCATGAAATTGCTGTTGCTTTATAATTGAATGTTTGTGGCACACTGAAAAGTCTTTGAAGATTAAAAAAAATTCACTCCAGCAGAGGTGAATTTTAATTCTCATTTCTAGACATTCTAAAATCAAGTTGCATTGTGATGACTTCCTTAAAAGGCAGAAAAATAGAATCAATATAGATAGAATATCTATTACTATCCTAACAAGAAGAGAAAGATATGCTAACTTAAGCCTCTAAGTAAAAGCACTGATAAGTGAGTAGATAAATATGTGCCATGTATACACGTGGAATAGTATTGTCATAAGAAAATGAATTTTTTGGTGGAGAAAAGTGGATATTGGTAAAGGGATTGATGCTGGGAAACTGTATGCCCTAAAGTTAATAACGAATAACCTTGTAACTCTGTAATTCACAGTAATTAAAACATTTTTTAATGGAGCCAGAGAGAGAAAGAGAGTACATCTGGTAAGGCACCTGCCTTGCACATGGCTGATCTGGGTTCGATCTCCGGCATCCCATATTGTCCTCTGAGCCTGCCAGGAGTGATTCCTGAGCAGTCAGAAGTAACCCCTGAGCTGGATATGGTCCAAAAATAAAAACAAAAACAAAAAAAAATACATTAAAAAGTATTTTTAACAAGAAATACAATTTTTGCTATTTCCACCAAAATGGAAGGTACTCTAGGCAATAAGGACAAGTGAAATGAATGGGGGGGGGGGAAGCAGTCATTGGATAATTTAATATATATATGTCAGCTACAAGGAGACAAAGAAGCTGAGCAGACAGAACAAAATAGAGGAATTCTGACAGCAGAACTGAGGTCCCTGGGGAGGCAGAGCCTGGGGACTATGAGCCGGAGTAGAAGGGGCTAATAGATGCTTCTGCTTAATTACTCACTTAATAAAGCCTTTTTAAAAAAAGTTTAAGCAGGCTAACTTGAATTCACCCCTGAGTTTGGAAAATCATGTAAATAGTACAAGAACCTCTTTAAAGTTCAATTTACAAATATTTTTGGATAACTCTTTTGACATTCCAAGTGTTATATAATGTTCTTTGAAGCCCCATGATCTAGTAGAAAAGAAAAACAATTCCTCCTGCCCCCAGAGCTTCTACAGTTCAGAAACTAATAGTGCCTGGTAGACTGACAACAAAAGTTATCTGTTCAGACCCTCAGATCGTCCTTTTCTTTCATTTTTTTTTTCAGTTTACTTTATATAACTTTATTTCTGGATTCTTTATTCTGCTTTATTTTTTCTTAGTTTATACTTCTTATCACTTATTTATCTTCGTTTTCTGTGGGCATAGACTAAGCACTACTCTCAGAAAAAAGTCTTTGATCTAATTCTTTTTTTCTTTTCTTCTTCTTTGTTTTTTTTTTTTTTTTATTTGCCAGCACTAGACTATTTCTTTTTAGATCTGCCTTTTCAACTTCATCTGTGGCCTAAAATTTGCCAAGGGTTGCCTTCAAGGACTAACTCCAGGAGGCACTGTGTATGTCCAGGACCAGCGAATGTCTGGGTTCCTGGACAGAACACACATTTTAGTGACGTGCCCCAGAGTGAAACTGGAGCAAGACAGCTGTGCACGAACCGCTGAGACCCTCCCACCTACAGACTTTGGGAACTACGTGTAGTACAGCATTTCCTGGCAGGTGCTGTGCCTAGTGCTGAGAGGTTCATTATGAAAGCTTTAAGTAACAGGAGAAGGAAGCAGTTCCTCTGCCTGGAAACAACATCCCCTCTAAGGCAAGATTACAGGAATCTAGGCACCAAAGATTCAGCCTGAGCTTTCTACTCAGCTTTCCACTAGTGAGGATGAGACGTTTTTGTTCTCAGGCAATCCTCCTCAGATTCATTTCTAGTCTCTGCGTTTCTGCACTTGAAAGATCCTGAGATCATCTTCTATTATCCATAACAAAGGATCTTAGCTGAATCTCCAAAATGGGACCAAATGTCCAACTTGCTTCAGACTGCAGGGGCTGCTCTGGGCCTGGTGGAATGGTTGACCATCAAGCAGTACTTGAGCTATGGCAAACTCTGACATAAACAAGAGCAAGCCACAGAGCCTGTTCCAAACAGACCATGGGCACGGCCATCCTTTAAATCCTGGGCAGAGCCCACAGCACAGCTGAATCCAATCAATCCAGGAGAGAGACACCCTAACTCCCCCAGACCCAACTGCCAAGATTCCTGCACTGGGCATGGGGAGCCTACTGGGAGTGGACAGTACTAAGGAAGCTTCTTACCAGGTGCTCTGCACCTCTGTTGAGGGTTGCTTTCTGTCTCCATCCTCTGTGATGAAGCTGTCAGTCGAGTCAGCCCAAGCAGGGGGCTCTCTCAGGCAGCTTTTTCTCTGCATACACTAATGATTTTTCTCTTTAACGCCTGAGTATAATGTGTCTGCTGTGTGATATCTCCTTCTGGCACAAAAGTATTTTCATCCCTCTTTTTTTACATATCTGGTCATTAACATTCAGACAACACTTTTCATTCCCAGAGAGGACCAGGACACCAGTGGCAGGAAAAGGCAGAGCAAAAGTGGCAGGAAAGCCGTACCCTGCTGCATGGGGCGACCCAGTAGCCAATGGCCAGGAATGGGAGTCCCAGTGCCACGACCAGCACCACCAGACACTTGATGGCCACCGTCTGTTCCCGCAGGCCGGAGAGGTTCTCATACCAGATGGTCAGGAGCTGCTGCTGGCAGTTGGGGTGGGCCACAAACTGTGGAGGCAACAGAGAGGAAAGAGAGGGAGGGAGGGAGGTGGACTCCTGCTACTGTTACTCACATGACCCAGAGCAGGTCCACCCTGTAGACACTCATACACCTTCCCCAGGGAATGCATGACTCTACTGTCCTGCCCACAGCCTCATGTTGGTGCAGCCATTAAGCCATGGCAAAGAGAATTTTGCCACACAAGGTCAAGGTCTTCTTGGGTCTAACCGGCAGGACAAACAAGAAGGAAGTTGTTAGGGAGGATCAGTAATATGCCCACCCATGGTTCTGGGGGCAGAGAAGTGGCCTGGGCCAACTCCGAAGGTTCTAGTAAGGGCCTGAGGGATCCTGGGCAACTCTTCAGGTGACCAGCCATCCTTTGACAATTTTTCAGCAAGGAAATAAACAGTGCCCACCTACCATCAACTCCACTGATTAAAAAACACCAGAATCCAAGCTAGGCCAGGAGGGAGAGGAGCAAGGTCTCCCCAAACTGCTCTCTCACCCAGGAGATCTCCCATTAGCAGGAGAACACAACAAACAATAAACCCTGAGCCACAGGAGAACATGTTTACAATCTCAGATGTGAAATTCTTCCTCGACTTTTTTCCAATTAGACACCGTAGGAGGGCTTTTTGTGTTTGAAAAAGAAGATACTA
Source organism: Suncus etruscus (assembly GCF_024139225.1). Classification (NCBI taxonomy): domain Eukaryota; kingdom Metazoa; phylum Chordata; class Mammalia; order Eulipotyphla; family Soricidae; genus Suncus; species Suncus etruscus. The sequence goes on along the minus strand of NC_064850.1, from coordinate 129,090,992 downwards.
TCTTTTCTAATTTGCTCAGTTCCTCGTGGAAAAGCATATTTTATCTTCTCAAACTCTTCAGTTTAATTATGAAAATTCAGGCCCCAAGATCACTGATCTTTGCAGGGCATCCTGGGGGTGGGGGTAGGAAGGAAGCATTGCAGATCACACTCATTGAGTGAAGATTCTAAGTTATTCTAAGACTTTATCCTAATTCTCCTTTCATAGCACATCACAAATTTTAAATTTCCTTTCAATTTCAAATATATACACTTCTGTTTTCCTGGTAGTTGGCTGGGGCAAATAAATTTACAAGTAGTGACACTGTTACTAGCATATCACTGTGCTTAGTAAACAAGCTGACCTGGTGAAAAAGGCAGCTCCTTTGCAGAGGAGTTGTGTCTGCTACAATGACACTTTCCCAGCAATGACAAAGAGCCAGTGACAACAGAAATCAATTCTCTCTGGACTGAGGACCATGTACACTGCAGGATCTTCTATTTTTCTTGGGTTTTGGATCACACTCGATGCTCAGGTATTATTCCTGGTTCTGCATTCAGGAATTACTCCTGGTGGTATAAGGGGACCATTTAGGGTGCTGCATGCTGACCTATCTCTCAGCCCCCCTCAGAGAGTTGTCTAAAATCAGTTTTATGCCAATCTGGTTCAAAATGGTTTTTTCATTCCCATCTTGTAAAACCTCAACTAGTAACAATGCTATCAGAGTAGGGAAATCTGGACAATTTTGTTACCTTGGAACAGATAATTCCTTGAAAAATTTCTGTTCTTCAATATTTTCAATAATCTTTACATTTAAGATGGTACAGATTAGAGGGGAAGAAATGTGACAAACACACACGGGTGAACATTATATGGGAGGTTTGTGGTACTCTTTGCTAATCACTGTGCGCACACAAACACAGACATTCCCATACACTGACATGCTTACACATACATGCAGACCAAAATAAACTTCCCAACTACACATACATTCCCATACCTACACACACTGGCACATAGCCACACACATGCACAAAGAACTCCCCAATTGTACACACATGCACCCCACAATGGACACATGTGCAATGCACACATGCACACAACCACACATATTTCTGTAATGCACTGTCATGTACAAACACATCTGCACTTACAGACACACAAATTCCATACCATCACTGCTGCCAGATTGCTATCTTGGCCTGGCTCTACTGAGAGGTGAGTGCAGGCCTCATTGTGAAAGTGAACACTCCCCCAGGCAACCTGGGGTGCCCTTCCATTTAGCAGGTGTGAGGGAAAAAACACTATTGGGGCCCCAAGGCTCTCATCAGGTCAGTGCTGGGTCTGGGTCTGGCAAGGTTTCTGGAAACAAGGCTTGGATAATCTCATTGATCTGCCCCAGGGAGGCCCCAGAGCTTCCAGTGACACTAATTACAGTGCTTTGTGATTAAACTGGCTAGCATCTGCCACTAAAACCAGCACTGTGCAAGGGACAAGTGCAACACAATATTTTTCCATGGCTAAGTGGGGAACCTTATGAATCAATGCGAGGGAACTTTATAATGCAAATGTATCACTGTCAACAAGTATTAGCATAGCAGTACCTACATGGGCAAGTACTAACCCATGCACATCACTGTTCATGCATTAGTTTGTGCACCAACATCTGAAGAAGCAAACAGTCATTCTTAACCTCACTCTACAACAGAACAGACTGAGGGGAGATAACACAGAACACCTGGTTCCACAAGGTCACCTCTGAAACCATGATGCAAGCCTGCAGCTGGCTCCAGGGCCAGTCTCACAAGCACCTTACCATGCTGCTGTGAGAAGATGGCCTTGTTTTCCTTCTATAGAGCTGATCACGTTCTCTTATATTACAAAGAATTCTTTCTATCTAACATACCCAAGCTATTGATTTCTGGATAACTGAATTGGGGAGGATTGTTTTTGGATAACACCTGGCAGTGGCAGTGCTCAGGGGTCACTGATAGAAATGACTGCAGGACCATATGGTGCTAGATAATCAAACCCAGAGCCTTAAAAAGCCTTACACCACTGACACATTGAGATTCTCATTATTTAAAAAAAAAATCATGAAATGTGGGACCAGAACAAATGTACAGTGGGTAAAGCGCTTGGCTTGCATGCAGTCAATCTGAATTTAAGCCCTGGAGCCCCATTGGTTTCCTGAGCCCTGCCAGGACTTATATAACTCAGGACTTACCCTGAGTATAGAGCAGGAATAGCCCTAAGAGCTGCTGATTGTAGCCCAAAAACAAAATAGTGCAACATAGCTATATTTCCCACGAATTATTCAAAAACCCACACAAACCAGAGAAAAAGAAAATCATGATTTTTATTTCTTGCAAATGCATGGCTGACTTCACAGTGTTGAGTTCTCAGGTATGTCATAAAGTGCAGTGAAGCTTGGCTTCTAAGAAAAGTAGGAATCTTACAGCTTGTCTCAGCTATTTTATAGGTGAGGCAGGTAACTCAGGGATTAATTCCAGAATGCAGGGAGCAGATTCTTAGAGAAATAAGCAGGAGCTACTTCTTGTAGCATGCTATAATAAACTTAGTACAAAACTCCTTTGCAGGAATTTGAATCTAGTGATATCCCACCATGTCCCAAGACATGCAAAAGATAAGATGGCCCTTTATGAGCAAACTAAAGGTTCCATACCCCCATAAGGCTAAAAAGCTGATGCACCTAAAGGTGGAAAATGACACACAATGGTCCTTTCCACAATTTTGCCCACAAAGCAGAAAGATCTTTTACTAGTACTTATTTAGAGCAACTATCAGGGTCTGAGGACCCAGTGTTGCTGAGATGTGGGGTGGTAGGCTGAGCTGGATCCTGGCAGTGGACAGGATGGTAGGACTCTGGCATTGCTCAGAGGTAGGGGTGCTCACCTTCTTGACTTCATACTTAATGGCCAACTTGACACGACTGAGGGAGACTTTGTGCCTGTGCAGCTCCAGAGGCTCCACTGAGTCCAGGTCCCCATTGAGAATTGCTTCTACCTCTTCAGAGTCCCGGCACAGGTCCAGCACACCCACCACGAAGTCTTTGCACTGCATGGAGAGTTTCCGGTAGTCGTTCTACAGGAAAGTCAGGGTTTGCCACAGGATAGTGGGTCAGGTAAGGCCCTTCCTGGTGGCAGCAGCAGCCCCAATTACATGTGAGGCTGGAATCAGACCTGCTGCACTGGCCCTGACTAGCTATCTTCAGCGGAGCCTCTCAGACCTGCAGCCAGGACACAGCTCTGGAGATGCTCAGACTCAGTGCCTTGGGTCTGTACACTACAGGCATATGTTGAAAAGGCCAAGCATCAAAAATAGATTGCAATTCTCCTGAGCAAAATCATCTGAAATGAAATAGACCATTCTGGAACAATAATTTACCTAAAATAAAATAATTTTCTAGAGTGCTCTTTGGCCTAGAAGATTGGCACGCACCATTAAGGTGTACAGTTCACTACCTTGTGGCAGACCTAAGTCAGCCTTTTAATCAGGGGTCTCAAACTCACAGCCCTTGGGCCGTTTGTGGCCCTCCGTACAACATTTTGTGGCCCTGCCCTAGAGGAATCTTTTGTTTTGTTTTGTTTTGTTTAGTTGTTTGGGTCACACCCCCCAATGTTCAAGGCTTACTACTGACTGCACTCAAGGATCACCCTGACTTTGCCTCCTGCGGCCCCCAGGTAAATTGAGTTTGAGACCCCTGCAAGAGCTAACTGCCCATATCGTGTATTAGAAACAAGTGTGGAGCCTCCTCTCAGCCGCCCTCAGATGTGAGTTTGGGAATGATAGTTCCGTAGAGAGGGAGAGAGCTGGACAGAGAGAAGGGAATTTCCCGGTTGTTGAAGATTCTGTTATCTTGCCTGAAAAAGTAAAAGGAGAGGAATGTCTGAGTAAACATAACGGAATTTTCAGGGGCTACAGACTATTGCTGCCTGAGAGAATAATTTCCAGGCCAACGGGACTAACACCTTGCTAAAAATATCCGAGAGTCTTTAATTTTATTAGCATATTATACAGGCCAGGGCAAGGCAGTATGGCCTGCTTGAGCTCCAGCTCCCAGAGAATAGTCTAGGGCTCTGACCACTTTGAGTGTCTCACTTCTGGAAACCCAACTTCACTTCTGTGACTTCCCCTAAGCAGTTCATAGAGAAAGTTAGACAAGAGAGAATTTAATTGATACATCCTAAGCAAAGAGAATCCCCCCTTCACAACATAGCCTGGGGCTGTGGTGTGTCTGATAAATATTATGCAGCACAGCAGAATTTCCAGCCTTCAAAAAGTCACATCTTAAAAAGAACACTAGTAATTTCAATTTTTTCCCCTTACATAGTTAATCAACCTGATTTGATGGGCAAAACCACATCACTAAAATAAATAAGCAGCAAGACCATTTAAGGGTAATCTAAACCAGAATAATTTCTATTCCAAAAATTAGAAACTCAGATAAAGAACAGTTACAGTTAATCCTTTTCCCTCATATGAACCAGAGAAAATGAATAAAAACTCCACTCTTGGCTTTCAGTTCAGGTTAGTATCTCAGAGCTAATAAAATTAACAAAAGGGCCTGTGTGGTTCTTGTGTAGAATGTCAGTTAAATAGACATGTGCCTTCCACTTCTTGAAGAGGAGCAAGATATTTTATATCATCCTAAGGAAGTATTAAATCCTATTTACACACAACTTCCCTCTGGTGCATTTTTTTCAGGTGAAATGAGCTCATGTTTATCCTCAGTTCAGATTGTTCTAGAAGGCTTGGCAGAAAGACAGAATGTGAAGTGAAAGAGGCTATTCTCCATGCTTGAAGAAAACTTGGTACCACTTCTGCAGCCATATCTAAATAATAATCATCATCATTAAAAATTGTGGCCACAAGTCATCTGGTTTAAGTGGTGATCTTCCAGCTGCATGAACCTCAATTTCTACAACCATTTTAGAAGTACCTTCAAGAAGTTCAGACACTCGGAGCCGACAAGTTCCCTGTGATTTCTCATTGTACTCATGGATTATTACCATGTTTTTGGTAGACACGAAGCTTCAAGGCTAGGGGAGGACAGGATCATGTGGCCTTCAGCTGCACTGCTGAAGGACTGTCAAGGATTTTCCATAACTCAGTGCTGCCAAGTCCTCAGTGTCTGCTTCATCTAAAGAGGCCAGGTGGGTCATCTGCAGGGCAGGGATGATAGCCCAAGGTCCACTGAAGCTGAGGAGGAGGCAGCTGAGTCCCGTGTCCCCCTGGGCTACCTCTGTCCCAAAGCTTCTGATCTTTGAGGAGAGGCTGAGTTTGTGCTTGGGCCATGTCAGCACTGCAGGAGGGCTCAGGACTCTCACATAAATCTTGCTTTGATTCTCAAATTGAGATCGCAGATGCCTAGATCCATGATCAGCAGGCAGAACTATATAGTGAATTTTTCCTGTGCTCATGGGGTCTTGAGAGTTGTATAGAAGATTTGCATCCAAAACTCAGAAGCTTAAGTTAGAGTTTACTATAGAGTTTGTGTAGATGGGTCCTGGCCCATCCATAAGTCCAGGCCTCTCATTCACCCGTATAAAAGGACATCATTCATCATGTCCTTGATGATATTAATTTGAGTCCTTCCCCTCATGGTCTGCTCTCCTCTAGTGCAGGGACTGGTAGGCTTAGGGACCAGTGCTGGCCAGGCCCCTACACTGTTCTCTGTCCATTGTGTGCTTTCCTGGCCTAAAATCTTGTCGCTGGTTCTCTGTAGGATGATATTCCAGAGGTTTTCTATGTCCAATTCTCCTTAATATGCAGCATCAGCTATGTGAACCTGCTGAGAGCCTGTTGTCCTACCCTCTGTCTGAGCTTCAGAACCCTGCTTGATTCTGCCATTTGTGTGGGATAAGAGCCCTACGTGGTCCTGCTGTCTGTATAGAGAGAGAAAGAAGCATTTGTGAAATGTCACGTCTGTGTTTAAACTCCTAAGACCTGAAAGACAGTCTAGTCACTTTCTGAGATCTGACTCAGCAACACAATGCTAAAAAGACGATAAATATGGAATCCAGACATAATTCAAGGAGCGAATGTTTCTAGCCAACTTCTCAGGTGGTTAGAGAACAAGAGATTGCTCAGAATCTGACAGAACCAGGAAGTTTCTTTTGCTGCAGACTTGACAGAATCCTCCAAAAAATATAGCAAAGAATGTAGCAGCTGAATAAAAAAGGAACTTGTTCATTATTAATGAATCATTTTCCCTGGTGATGATGTCCGGAAAGAAGGAAGACACATTAATTACAACCATTAAAGCGAACCTCTTTACTGCCCTTGATTTCGGGGCTGGCCTGATATGTAACTCACCACTCTCTTACAGACGTTTGATTGATTTCAGCACATTTTATGTTCCCTCTGACTTTGCACAGAGAAGATATAAATAGAGACTTCAAAAAGGACACTGCTCTGTAGGGCATCACCATGTAACTACGGAGGGAATGCCTCTGGGAGCGGGAGAGGGGGGTCTCTGGCATCTTTGGATGGGGGTCTCTGGCACTCACCAGGAAGTGTTTATGTGCTACTTTTTTTTTTTTTTTTTTAGAGCTTAAGAATATTTTTATTCTTGTATGCTTATAAATAATCAGTAAAATGCAAAAATATGGAACGCTTCACGAATTTGCGTGTCATGTGCTACTTTTGAACCATCCTCTAAAATAAACCCGGGGCCCCTCCCTGGAATGGGCCCAGAAATCCACCCTGGAATGGACCGAGGAACCTCTCATGGATTGGACCCGGGAACCTGCCCTGGAACGGAGCAGGGAAACCCTCCCTCGAATGGACCAGGGGAACCGGCCCAGACCAGCATCTCACAGGGCCCACCTTGAACTCCTTCTCGATGTTGGCCAGCTTGGCCAGCTCGTTGCTGAGCTCCAGGGCGGTGAGCACGGGGTCCTCGCTGGACAGAGACAGGTAGGCAGGACTGGCCAGTCCCTTGTAGGCGTTGATCCTGGAGCGCGAATGGCTGAAGGCGTCGAGCCGCTGACGGTCAGCACATTCCCCGCACTTGCAGAAGTAGTCGTGGGGCCGCTCGATGCGCGCTCCCCGGAGCAGCAGCATGTGCACCACCTCGTACTTGTGGCAGTGCGCAGCCAGGATGATGGGTGTGATGTCGGGTGAGAAGCGCGTGCCGTCCTCGTCGTAAGCATAGAAGTCGTCGTCCTGCAACTCCTGCTCGCAGGGGCTCAGCGTCAGGCGGCCGCTGGCCGCAAAGCCGGGGTGGTTGAGGATGGCCTCCACGATGCGGACGTAGCCCTTGCTGATGGCCAGCAGCAACGCATCGCCGATGCGCGCCAGGTTCTCCTTCTTGAGCAGCAGCTCCGTGACCTCCAGGTGCTCGTTGCCCACCGCCAGTTGCAGCGCGTTCTGGCCCATGTAGTCCACGCAGTTGACGTTGAGGGACCGCGAGTCCTCCAGCATCTTGCGCACCACCGGAATGTTGCCATACTCGGCTGCATCCAGGAATCGCTCTTCCTCGGCTGTGAGGCTAGTGCCGCGCTCATGGAACATGAAGGCAGGACCCCGCACAGCCTGGCGCCGGCCCTTCTCCCGCATCAGCGCTGAGCGCCGCTCAGCTGGGCTTTCCTCCATGGACCTGCGCGCAAGGACAGGCTTCGTGGGTCCTTCCCGGCACAGCCACTGCCCCTCCTGCCTCCCCCACCCCTCCCAGGCCTGCACACACAGCTCCTGGAAGATCCAGGGATGCTGAGTGGAGAGCAGCATTGGTACCATCCCCTGACACCCATGCCCCGCTCTGAGGCTGGAACTCGGTGGAAACAAGCTTCGCACCCTCTAAAAGTCTGGAAAGGAGAAGCTGGCAGTGACTGGCATCAAAGCACTAGGCTTGAAACCTAAGGAAAGTCGATTTCTTGAAGAATTAGGCGAAAGCATTCTTCTTGAACACTGGATTTTAACTAAATAAAATAAGTAAAGCAAGCAAAAAAGAAAAAGAAAAAAGAAAACCCAGTCTTCTATTTATTGTTATACTTTTTGAGCCACATCTGGCACTGCTCAGGGGTGACTACTTGCTCTGCACTTAGAAATTACTCCTGGCAGGCTCAGGGGACCATATGGATCTAACCTGGGCTGACCTCATGCAAAGCAAGCACCCTATCTGTTTTCTGTTCAAACGCTTTGGTCCCTAAAATCCAGCTTTTTAAAGGTCATGTATCATCTTTCAGGATCTTAGGTTTGCAATCTTTTCCTCTTAGGGCTAGCTCCACTGGCTCCCTGACCCTTCCCCCAGTAACATCAACAACAAGTAGTTGGGGGGGAGGTCGGAGGAATGGACAAAAAAACAAGAAGTAATTCAAGATTTGAGCCATCAGGAACATAGGTAAGATTTAGCAATCACAAAGTAAGAATATCAATTGTATTTAGTTTATAAAGAAATAACTGTTTATGGGGGCCAGAGATATAACTCAGCTGGGAGAGCATTTGCCTTTCACGTGGCCAACCCAGGTTCAATCCCTAGCATCCCATATGGTTTCCAGAGCCCAGCCAGGAGTGATTCATGAGCAAAGAGCCAGAAGTAATGCCTTAATGTCACCAGGTGTAGTCCAATAACTAAATAGAAACAAACAAACAAAAAAAAAAAAACAGCAAAGAAAAAAAAAGAACTGTGCTTTTATAATTTAACTTTTAATTAAAATGCTGTTTCTTCCTTTTTTCTTTTCTTTTCTTATTTTTGAGGGGCACGTCAGCCAGTGCTCAGGGTTTACTCTTGCCTCTGTGCTCAGGGATCACTCCTGGTAGTTCCCACCTGTGGCCAGAGAGATAGGGTTCTTGCCTTACAGTCATCTAACCCTGGTACAATCTCCAGCATCATATACCACCCTGAATATCATGAGGAATTATCCCTGAACAAAGCCAGCTGTAGCTTATAAGCAAACAAAAATCCAAAGTATTTTATTGAGAGTTTGGCTTGGAAGTAATCTACTCTATCAGGTTTATATTTACAAAAACCTTTTTTTTTTTAATACCTATTTAGAGATATGGTGTGCTGGGGATTGAACTCAGGGGTCAGCTGTGTTTGGCAAACACCCTACCCAGTACTGATATAGACAGATCTCCCTTTTATATTTCGCTTGGTTCTAGCTACAATATGAATACTTTAAATAAAATAAAGCTACTGGGACAGGAATATGGCTCCAATAGTGAAGCATGTGCAGTGCTGCAAAGCTGCACTTCCTGAACACCCCCAGCAAGGCAGGGTATGGCCCACATAGCTCCTGGATAATTGAAATGGAAAGACAAATCATAGGTACTTGTTACAACTTTCTGAAGCTAAGTAAATGTGATGTTTGACAGGTGGGTATGTTTGAGTGAAAAGAGACATAAGGTGCCCAGGAGAGGTCAGGATGTACAAGATGTATGTATGCATATATGTGTATGTATGTATGTGTGTACATGTATGCGCATGCATATATGTCTATGGTGGAGGGCGTGAGGATCATGTGAGTAGTTAAGAACTGGAAAATGGGGCCGGAAAGATAGCATGGAGGTAAGGCATTTGCCTTTCACGCAGAAGGTCATTGGTTCGAATCCTGGCATCTCATATGGTCGTCCCCCCTCCCCCCCCCCCAGCCTGCCAGGAGCGATTTCTGAGCATAGAGCCAGGAGGAACCCCTGAGTGCTGCCGGGTGTGACCCAAAAAACAAACAAACAAAAAAAAGAACTGAAAAATGGCCTTCACTGAACTGTACAGAAGAAAACTTAGTTCTATGACCAAACTCTCTATGACAAATGTTTTCAGCCTCTTGTCACTGTAACGCATACTTTATTATTATTATCAACTGGGCTTACTTTGTTGGGTTAATATTTTCCTTGCTAAGCTACAAAGTGGTATACTATAAATATCTGGAATGTCTGTTTTGGATAAAAGGTGACTTCTGTACTTGCCACTGATATGCTTACAATATTTCCTATACCCGGGCAATATATGTGCTAGCGGATGTGCCTACAGGACCTCATTGACTTAGATGAGTCATCTTGGGGAAATAAACGTCTATAGAAGCAACACATCTTAATGAAAAAGGCCTTATCTAATTATTATAGTTCCCCCCAAAAATGCATCTTTTCTCCCAAACGAGAATATTTTAAAACGACCAAGAAACCTTTAATTTGGGAATTTCTTAGTAATTTTTTCAAACCCATGTCTCCATACTGTGTTTCTGGTTGGAGTGTGACGTTAGTACTCTATACCACACATCACGAGTCATTTTGATTTAGTCTTTAATAGATCCTAACACTGAGTTAAGTGTGAAGCCAGGTTTCTCAATTAGAACAAATTATACTGCTATTTTAGAAACTAAGAGCTGTCCTAATGATGAGCCTGCCTAGTAAGAATTTTTCTGAAACGCTTCCCACAGTGCTGAGGCAGCTTGGCTGGACTGGACTGGGGGAGCACAAGTGGGCACAGCCCCCCATGTAGAGCAGGATCTCTCGCTGAGGGTCTCAGGGGTCCTCCTTGCATCCACAGTGAGGGGTGAGGTGAGCAGAGAGGAACTTATGGTGGAAAGGAAGGACACACACACAAAGCCTCTAGGTACCTACCCCTGGCCCCAGCTCCCCTCCACCTTTAGACTGGCTTCCACTCATGTCTCTGTCTTGGTGAGTTACACACACTTGTCATTTCTGCCTCATCTCTCACAGTTTTCATTCTGCCAGTCTCAACATTCTAATGTTTTTGTGAAGAAAGATCCATGTACAGAACTCCAGTCCTCTCACCAGCAGCACTGTCCCAGATCACCAGTATGTCACAGCATGCTTATCTGGCAGCTTCCTGTGGCTCAAGGGGCATCTTGCTATACCTGGCACATATGTGCAAACCTGGAAGCAGGCACCTTAAGTCCTCAGTCTCCTAACAGGGCAACAAAGCAGATATAAAGAGATACCCCAGGGGACAGAGAGATAGGGAGTAAGAACATGTCTGCATGTAGCCAACAAGATTTCATCCTTGGTGTCATATGGTCCCCTAAGGATTGAAGATGTAGCCACGGACACCCATCAATACTCTGGAGACCCCAGGTACTCCCCTGCACCCTGGAGCTCCCATAGTCAGCGACTGTCCAGATTGGCTGAGGATCATGGAAGGGTCCAGGGCCACTGTTTTCTCTGTATCTATACTCGCTGTAACCCCCAGGCAAGAATGTCCTCAGGAACACAGAAGGCTGCCAGCCAGCAGGCCCACCTCCTTTGCTGACCCCTAATTCTTGAAAAGGTGTCTTCAGAACTGAATTGTACTTTTGTTCTATTGGGAGTTCAGGAGGTAACAAAAATTTTCTCCTTTGCACAAATCTTCTGCCCTGGCTGGTTCAGGTCAGCTCTTCACCAGAGTTGGCAGGGCTGTACAGAGAGGGCATATGGCTTTTTGCTTTGTCTATTTCATTCTGTTTTTTTTTGGGGGGGGGTAGGGGGGATCAGTTGTACCTCCTGGTGGTGCTCAGGGCTTATTTTTGGCTCTGTGTTTAGGGATCTCTCCTGTCATAACTTGGGGGACCCTCTGCAGTGCTAGGCAAATGTTTTAGACTGAACTCTCTGGTTTCCTAGGGATACACTGGCAGTACTCAGAGCTTACTCTGGGCTCCATGCTCAGAGATCACTCCTGGCAGGGCTCAGAGGACCATAAGTAGAGATGCTAGGGATGGAACCTGTATCACCCAAGAGCCCTACCTGCTGTACTAGGCCTCTGACCCTGGCACTAGGACATGGTGAGGTGGGCACTAGAGGGGAAAAGAGGCCATTTTTAGTTTTCTTCCTCCCATAAAAATATTAGATCTTTGTAACAAATTTAAGAGAAATCTAAGGAGGAATTTACTCAGATCCTCTATTTCCTGAATGAATGGTGAAAGAATCTGAGCATGAGATTCAACTCAAAGATAAACCAACAACCCACAATCATAGAGAGTGGGGTGGGATGCTATCTTCAGGGAACCAAGTGGAGCCAGTCAAAGCCCATCTCCAGGGAGAAACAGGTCTGCGGGAAGGCAGTGAAGACAGATTGCCTGGGCATGGGATCTTCGGGTAAGGGCCTTACAGTGAACAAGCCACCTTCTTAGCACCATCAGATCTATGGAGTGTGGATGCTGCCTTGGAAGCCAGTAAGAGGCTTATAAGCCAGTAAGCCAAAACCAGTAAGAAGCCAGTAAGCCAAAACCAGACAGAGTCTAAACCTGAGAGCAGAGGACAGTGGATGAGATAAACAGAGCATGGAACTGAGATGTAAGCATAGCAGGGAGTGAGGTTGTGTCCTAGGAAAGGCCTGGGGCCAAGGCCATGCAGAAAGAACCATGAAAAATGGGGAGACTCACTCCTTTGGCTTCGGGGAACAAAGAGCCCCAGTGAGAAGGATCAGGGGGAGAAGTTGTTCTAAAAGCCTGAGCTACCATATCCAAACAAGAGCACTTCCTTCTAAAATCGACTAAAATAAAACAGACTTACTTTCTAGTATCAACTAAGAGCAATGAATGAGGCTGGCTTCTGAACATCAACCTGGTGAGTCCCAAAGGAGGGCTGCACACATAGACCCCGCCCCTCCCATCAGGGTGGGGACATCAGCAAAGGCTGCTCCACACGCTGCCCAAGACTTGGGTCACCAGGCTAATGCAGGCAAGCTTTCTTGGGTGCTGAATTGCTTAGTTAACTTTGTTGCTTAACTTATGGATGACTTAATTCAGGCACTGAATGATTGATTGCCTATCAAGCTAAAGATGAAATAAAGTTTTCCAAAGCAAGGGAGGTACAGCCCAGCGCTTCATTGCTGGGGGGTTATGCTCAGGGAATTGCTGGCCTTTCTTGCGCCTGTTCTCTGGCTTTGGGAACTGCCTCCACTTCCGCCTGCATCCTCTTCGGGTCAATTTGGGCCAACACATCTCTGTCAGCAGAGGGTGAAATGGCCTGTGTTTCTGTCCCTCCCTGACCCTCACTGAAATTCGTCCTGGCCCTTCAGTCTGGGCTTTGAAAGCACAGTTTCCCACAGACAAACCCCTCAAGTCAGCCTCTCTAGACTCTCATCTCCAGCTAGTGTGGCACCTCCCTCAGGCTGAGCACAAGCTCTGTGCTCTGGACAACTGCTCAGTGTCTTCAAAGACCCAGTAGTCTGAAACTCTGCGGGGAAAGAGCCTGGTCAGAGGCAGCAAGGTGGCCACTTTGCCCTCGCAGCCTCTGTCTCTCAGGAGGGCAACGACACAGACTGAAAATCAAAACAACATTTATTTATATATGTATATAAATACATAAATATTTATAATTTTATGGGGAGGGAGAAAGCTGAAATTATATATATATGTATATATATAAAATATATACAGCATACATGCAGCATTTGGGGTCTTTAAGGAATGTCTTCTAAAAAATACCTTTGGGTTGAACCACAAGCTCTTTCTCACACGGCAACAAGGAATGTTACTGAGGAAATCATCAAGTCCCTCATGAGTGATGCAAAAATTCCACCCAAACATGCACTTGAGCAGAACATAGATGCCGCTCTGGAGCCAGGAGAAAAATCCCAATGATCCCTGTTAGGGTACCACTGAAGGCACATATGTGCCAGGACTAGGCGTGAGCAGGACTGTGCATCTACCAAGTTCAGGAGTGTGCAGGAGCAGGTGTGTACAGGAAAAGATGTGTGCAGAATCAGGTATGTGTTGGATCAGATGCATGCAGGCTCAGGCATAGATCAGGTGTGTGCAGAATCAAACATGCACAGGATTAGGATGCTCCTGATACCTTAGGTCTAAGTTGTCGTGGTCTCACACCTTCCCTTTGGGACACACTCCCGTGTGCATCCTCCTTTCCCACTATCTGGCACAAAGAAGTGCCCAGACCTGTGGGAGGCTGATCAGGGAGAGCTTAGTCCACAGGCACTGAGTGTGTTACTGGGCCCAGAGCTGACCAGCAAGCAGGCTACCAAAGTGGTCAGGAAGTGCTGGACTCCTTCCTTCTAGGGGCAAAGGAGATCTCGAAAGTTTTCATTCTGTTACATGTCTAATTGTTTGTGGCTTATGGGAGATTGCATTGGAAATAAAGCAGATGGACACATGCAAACTCGCCTGTTCTTGCACAGTGCTAAGATGCTGGCCCAGCTCTGATGCTAGGGGCCAGGATATATGTATCTTTCCAGCCTCTCCCCTCTTCTCACTCCTCCTACTTCAGTCACCAACCGCCGATCCGCCAGCAGCAGCAAATTGGAATGATGAATTAATTGGATCTCTACATAAAGTGATGCTAATTAGTCATTTTCAGTGTTGCTCCTCCCAGGAGTAAACACATTTCAAACTTCTCTGTGGAAGAAAGAAAAGCTTAATCCCAAAGAGGCCACAGCATGGAGCCCTGGAGACCAGGAAGCCACTGTGTGGTGGAGGCTGAGCTCCAGCGCCAGCTCCCAATCCTGAGAGACAGGGAGGTGTCCTCTAGCACTTTCTGAAATACTCTGAAGAGGTGAGTTGGAGCTCAGATGACTTTAGGTGGGGGCTTCCACTGACCCTCCAAGTTTCCAGCTCTTGATTCACCCAGACCATTCTGATCAGAACGTTCCCTGTCCCTCTTGCTTTTAATGCAAAACACTGAGCCCGCAGTAGGTAGAAGACAGGGGGTACTGTCAGTACACACCCAAGCCAAGACATTTATTCTTGGAATCATTCAGATCTTATTTGTAATTAAGAATATGGGACCAGAGCAATAGCACAGCGGTAGAGCATTTGCCTGGCACTCAGCCGATTCAGGATGGACAGTGGTGGTTTGATTCCTGGCATCCCATATGGTCCCCTGAGTCTGCCAGGAGTGATTTTTGAGTACAGAGACCAGAATAACCCCTAAGCACTGCTGGGTGTGATCCCCCCCCAAAAAAAAGAAGAATCTATAACTATGGAAAGTGTACTACAACAAAAATGGCTATTTTTATTTTGGGTTTGAGTCACACCCAGAAGTGCCCAGGACTTATTCCTCATTCTTTGTTCAGAGGTCACTCCTGGTGGGACTCAGGGAATCATCTAAAGTGCTGGGTTGAAGTTAGGTTGGCTGAATATGAAGCAAGCACCTACTCAATGTACTATTGCTCTGGCTCTACAGCATGGTGATTGGATTTACAAAGTCATAATGAAATTGTTACTGTAGTCATAATATGCATCTTCTCACAGTTACTTTCATTGTGTGTGTGTGTGTGTGTGTGTGTGTGTGTGTGTGTGTGGTGACAGCTCCTGAAATCTTAGCAAATAACTAGGATATGGAAAAAAACAAATTATAGGTTGATAGATGAATGTACAAAGAAAATGCACTATATATACACACAACTCACAATAGACCTTTCAGTCTTAATAAGAAGAGATTGTCCTGTTTGTGCCGTTATAAATAAAAGGACTTCAGGCCAAGGGAAATAAGAGCCTCTCACCTAGATAGGGCCTTTAAAAAGACTGAATGCAAAGTGGGGAGGTGGGCTGAAGGGGAAGTCAGCAGTCAGAGGCCACAGAGCTGTAGCTCAGCAGGAAAAAACAGCAGATCGGCACAGACATGGCAGCACTGTGACTGCAGACCCTGCCAGCAGAGAGGCTCCATCAGGGTGTGCTGAGGGGCTTGAGAAAGTGACAGCTTCCCCTTTCCTGGTGTTCTCAACTACCAAGGATGGCAGCCAGGAGGCTGTTTTAAGTTAATTAGTACAAAGGAGAAGACCAAATCCCCACATATGCTATGAGGAACCACGGCACTGTTCACTGGGGAGAAGACCCAAGCTGAACCCTTTTTCAAGAAGTGCTTCTGTTCTGGAGAATGAGTGGGTGTGGTATGGGGGTCCAGACCCTCCTCAGGGAAAGCGGCCTCTGGTTGTCAATGTTGCCATTGTGGGCACTCACTGTCCTCTCCTGTCCTTTCTCTAGGCACGCTCTCTGAGACCTGCTTCCTACTCTTCTCTGTGTCAGTGACTTTGCTCCTTCCCTCTCTGCCCTCTAAACAAACAAAGCACTTCCAGAGGCCTGTCTTCCCAACTCTCATGTTCTCACAGGGCAGGTATAAGGCCCATTAGACCTTGGGGTATCCCATGCTCCAAAGAATTCTTGGAGAGACTAGAGCTTCTCCACAAAGAGTCATCTAGGCCACTGTGACATGCCATCTCTGATCCTGCTTTCTCTCTAACCCTCCCAAATTTCCGTCTCTGCCTCTTCTCTCTGCCAAAGTCTCGGCATTCCCTCCTACTTGTGTCCATGATGGTGTCCCGCCCTGACACCATCCTGATCTGATCACTTTTCCTCATCTGCTTCTCTGTAAGGATCAATGGTCCCCTGTGACAGCCTTCTGCAAATGCCAACCTCTGCAGCAGATCTCTTGACTCCTGGCTGTCCCTGGCTTCTTCTAAATACCCTAATCTTATCCAAAAGGTCTTCATGCCCCCACCCCCACCCTCATCTTTGGGCCTCTATTGGTGGCACCGAACCTTCAGGACCCTACATTAGCATCTCCGCACCATATCTAGCTCTGAGGCAGATCAGCTGCAGTCCCAGAGAGCTCAGCTGTGTTCCCACCTCGTTCCAGCTGTGTTTTGTACCAATACTGCAGTTTGCACATGCAAATGTCTGAGAAATGTCTTTGAAAAATCAGGAGTACTACCTTCAGAAGCAGTTTTGTAGTTCATCAAGTAGAGCTAATAACTAAAAACTTCAAACTGGGAAAGTCTAACCAGGACATAAGCCTTGGTCATGGGTTTACAAACTTCTGTCCTGGGAAAGCCAGAGGTTGAAAGGGGACTTGAACCAAGGTGACCTGGTTGGTGCCTTGGCAGATACAGATCCCGGTCATGGCCCTCCTGTCCCAGGGTTGACAGCAGAGCACGGCCAGGAGTAGCTGAGTGCTTTGGTAGAGAGGGGCTCTTGGCTTGGCCTCGCACTGAGTTCTCCACTCACCACCCTCTCCTGCCACTGGAAACCAGATACACTGGCACTTCTTCAATGAGCCACCCACTTCTGAGTCTTGAACAGAGTCCATTCCATTCACAGGCACAAAAAAGCGGGACTATCCTCAAGGATCAGCCACCTCCCCCCCCCCCAAACCCCAGCAACCCCCTGAAACAGACCAAGTGGCAAATGCGGAGCAAACAAAGAACAAGGTGTAGATCAACACTCAGCTGAGGTCCCCAGAGCCCGCGCCACATCCTAAACCATTCCTGCATTTCAGGTGGGTTCCGCGGAAGCAGATAAGGAGGTGACTGATGCCTAGTGCACCCTGCCCGGTTAATGACAACTGACAGACACCAAACGGCAAAAGCCAGAGACATCTCCCACCAACTTGCCTCCATTCACTGAGGGGAGTGCACAGGCGGACTCCCGCTTAGTCGAGCTTATTTATGATCAAAAGGAAAAAAAAAAAAAAAGGCAACTCACTGTGATCTTAAGGAGCACTTCAGAAAAGGCACCAGACAAAGTCCCAAAGCGTGGGGACAGCGTGGGGACCAGGGGGACCATGTGCCAACAACACAGCCTGTGCGAGTTCCTCCTTCCCCGCAGCCTGGCGCTCTCGGGCCACAGCCCAACCTCCTGGAGCGCTCAGGGCTCAGACCCCCAGAAAACTGCAGCCCTGCAGTGTGCCCCGCGTTCTCCTTTCTAACTGGGGACAGCGCTCTGGTCCTGCCACCTCTGTTCTCGCGGCTCTTCCAGCAGGTCAGCGGCTTCCTAACAACCGGAGGTGTGGGAAAGTCGCTCCCCTTCCGCGCTCCAGAGGTGGGCACCAGGCCTCGTTCTGCGCCTCCTTTCCCAGGGACTCCCCTGCGTCCGCCCCACTCTCCCCATTCAGCCCCCTCCCCGCACCTGCTCTCCGCAGGGGGTTCCCGCGGCCGGTCCCCTCGGTGCGACGTCGGGGACCGGAGCGAGCACCGTGGGCACCTTTCCGCCACCCTGCGGGCACAGGGCCCCCAAACGGCCGGCGGAGATCGCGGTGCAAATGTGCATCGACCTCTCCAGCTTCGCCTCTGCCCAGCTCGGGGCACCTTCCGGAGGGATCTTGGGCCCCCAGGGCGGTGGTGCGCGCCGTCCCGGCCCCAGGGAGCCAGTCAGGGGTTGTGGGGGTGCAGGACCAAACTCGTCTCCGTGGGCGCCCCGATTCCAGACCAGCACCGGCCCGCGAAGTAACCGCGTCTCGCCCACGCCCGTTCTTGGGGGGTCACAGGGCTCGGCGGTCCCCTGCGCCCCCTCCCACCCCCAGGTACTCACAGGCCGGACCTGGGGCAGCAGGGCGGTGCCCGCTGAGGAGGAGCCGAGCGCGGCTGCAGCGCCCCGTTGACGCCCCTCCAGCCCCGCGGGCGGCGCTGCGGCTCCGCGCCCCGCGCCTGGCGCCCGCGCTCCTCCTCTGCCGCCGGGAAGGTCACCCTCTCCGGCTCGCCGCGCCTCCGGCCCCCGCCGGACATCGCGCCCAACGCCGCCCCGGCGCGGGAGGCCGGCGGGATGCGCCGCGCGCCGCCCCTCGCACCCCCGCCCCGCGCGGAGAGCGCCCCTCGGGCCTGGCCCGGGAGCCCTGCGGGGCTGGGCGGTTGCGGGGCGGGCGGGATGCTGCCGGGAGCCGCGGGCACCAGCGAGGGGCGCGGGGTGTGCGCAGGGAGCGCGCGGCGGGCGCACCGGGTGGTGGTCCGGGGAGCGGGGAGGGGCGCGACTGGGCGCGAGGCGGCAGCCCAGGCCCGGGGATCCCCAGCCTCGGGGCTGCATGGGTCCGAGGTGGCAGAGGGTGAGGGTTGGAGCCCAGGTGCCCCGCAGGCGGGCGGCGGCGAGCGGGACGGGACTCCCTTCCCATCGCGGGCCTTGGCCTGGCTTCTTTTCTCGCAGCCTGGACTGACTACCCTGTGCAACCCCAATTTTTTTGTTTCGACAAGCACCACAACAGCTCCCTACTCTGAAAGAGCACAACTAGTGGTCTGGCCGACCCAGAATGGTTCTGTCTCAACGGTGCGCGATGCTTCATGTTTGAAGACTTTCCAAGACATACACGTTTTCTGCAGAAGCCTGTCTCGTTTCTAAATCTAAAGCAAGCACGCTTGTAGAAATGCCAGAGCAGACGTGCGGTGGGTTCGGCGTCAGGATAGAAGGGAGCTGGGCACTCCAGGAGGAAGACTCCGCCGCCTAGGCGCTGCCCTGAGTAGAGGGGTTTTATACTGCTTTTTCGTTTTCGTTTTAAGAAGCAGTTCTTCACAAATTTAAGGAAAGCACGAAAACACATCGGTAAAATACGGGGCCAGAGCCATGAGGGAAGAGCATAGGGCACTTGCCTTGAACCCTGCCAATCTGGGTTTGATTCCGATTGCAGATGATCCTCCTACCCCTGCAGGAGTGATCCCTGAGTGCAGAACAAGGAATAAGCCCTGAGCACCCCCAAGTGTAGCATTAAAAAGAAAAAGTCAGTAACGTATCATGCTTCATTAAAAAAAAAAAGTGGGTTAGTTTATGAGTTTAAAGAATCAATAGCACTTTTTATATGTCTGATGATAAGAAACCACAGAAAAACATTTTTTACTCTTTCCCGACTTCACAGAAGCAAACCTAGGGCCTTTGATGCCCTAGGCTGGCCATGCTGCACCTGCCCAGGCCCTGCTGGCTTCTCTCACCCTGCTCTCCTGGCCCTGCCTGCATCTGTTCCCCCCCCCCACCCCCCCGCCGCCACCCTCCCACCCTCCAAGCGCTGGAGACCTCACCAGGCAAGTCTGATCAGGACTGTTCTCTGCCAGATGCCGCACTGGCTTCCACGCTTTTAGGTTAAATCCAAATTTAGCATGGCCCGTGCTCTGTGTGCCCCAGTTCTTCCTCTCCACATTCCCCTAATATGTATCCCCCATATATAACCTCAACCCAATATACAGTCCTTGTATACAGTCCCCCATTACATACCCCCCATATAATCTCCTGTATATAACCTCCACATACAGCTTTCATATACATTCCCCATAAATCCCACATACAGCCCCTATATTTATCTTCAATACAACCCCTGTATACATTCCCCATATATAGCCCCTGAATATACCCCCATATATAGTCTGTGTATATACCCCACATGTACCCCTATATACACCCCCCTGCTCTGTCTCTCCACCCCTGCCAAGTGCTGCTCTGTGCCTGGGATCCCTCACTTCCCTGGCAGACTTTCCCTGAAAGACCTAAGTTATTGTCTACAGCCTGACAGTCTTCCGAGTGGCAGGGACATTCTGTAGTGACTGTCCACACACATGATTCTGCGTGCATCTGGCTGTACCACCAGCTCCTACTGAGGTGATTTTCATGTCTGTTTCCTCTGTAGGTTCAAAATGTCCTATGATTTGAGGCCTGCTTCACTCTGGACCCTTTTGGGACTCAGTTCCCAGCACAGGCGGGACACAATTCTTACATGTTTGTGGTAGTTTGGGCAGGTAGTGGCTTTTGCAACCCTGTACTGAGACTTACAGACTGTGTAAGGAGGCTCTGGATTAAAGCCTGTGGTGGGGACACTGGAGCTCCTGGCAAACTATGTCCTGTGCTAGGGGGAAAATGACAGAGCCCAGGTGTTCCTATAAACCACACAGTGACACTGCAGCAAATATTCACATGCTGAGGCAAGTGATCGGGCACACAGACCAGACAGGGTAGAATAGATATTGTCTTGGATCAGATCAGATCCAGTGCTGACTGGACAGCTGAGGCCTGTCTCTTGCTTGTATGTGGTAACCAACACTCCACTGAGGATACTGGTCATATTTGATTCAGGATGGCCTTTGTGACCTGGTTCTTCACTCACTGTCTCTGTAAAAACCCACCTCCAAAGACAGTGCCATCCTGCAGCTGTAGTTAGGACACAATCCAGCCCATATTACAGAACACCCCTGGGCAGAGGCAGCCCTGTAGGGTCCCAGGTTTTTGTTCTTAGGAAGCATGTGCCTGAGTGAAAGGTACTGGAGGGGCACCTCACAAAAGCACAGAAGCCAGATGTCAGCACTGCTTCGGTGCTGAAGGAGCATCTGCTCTGCCTGTGCCCACAAATCAGTTTGCTGCTGCTCCTCGGTGAACAAAGGGAATGAAGACACAGTGTTCAGGAGACCAATCATAGATGCAGGCTCTCTTTAGCAGAGTGGCCACAGAGGCAGAAGTGGTATCCCACTCAGGGGCAGCCCAGGCAGAATGTTTTCAAATGGATCCCAAATTTAACATGAAACCAGAGATAAATGCCAGACCTCCTTTAAAGTCTTTGTACAGAAGTCAATACACTGGTCTGGCAAGCAGCAGACAGGTTTCAATCCCCATCAATAGCATGGCATATGGTCAGTCCCTGGAGCACCTCCAGAAGTGACCCTGAGCACCACCAGGTGTGGACCGTCTCTCCTGTCATTTTCTCTTTTCTCTCTCTGGGTGGGTGGCTGGCTGGCTTTCACTCTCTCCCAGAGACTGTAATGTACCTAGTAAGAATTAACTGTCTGAATGGCCTTCTCTCTCTCTCCCAGAGACTATAATGCACCTAGTAAGAATTTACTGACTGGCCTTCCCTCTCTCCCAGAGTCTATAATATACCTAGCTAGTATGTACTGTCTGGGAGCAATTCTTGACCCAAAATGAAGGTCAGACTTTGCTTATTTTCTCCAGGGAACGAGACCATGGGAACAGGTAGAATGTTCCAAAAACACTGCACATTCTTTTCTTCCTTAAGAATAGAATTTCTCTTATAAAAGGATTTTGCTTTGCCATTTAAAAAAAGTAAAAAAATCTCTTCGGGGCAATTTTTGGCTCACTACACAGTTGAGTGGGAGGTACAGAGATTTCCAGATGCTCACCTCCCTCTGACATGACTCTGTCCCCACTTAGAGCTGGCATGGGTCAGGGATTTTCTGGGGAACAGTGGATTCTCAGGTTGATGTGCTACATGTAAGCCCCACTAGCTATGCCTGGTCTTTACCTTCAGCCTTTCTTTTATGAGCCCAGGAACCCAGACACCCGACACCCAGTTCTCTGTCACCTGGATATTTTCACTTTTTCCAGAATGTCATGCAGCTGGAATCATTCTCCCACTCATGAACTAGTTCTTTGAAATTATGCATGTAGGTATCCATGTCTGTCTTTTATGTCTGAAAAGTCACTTCTGTGACAGACTGTGTGGAATATGGTACTTTGCAGGTGGGGGTATGGTATAGGCCTCCCCGAGTCATACAGACATATATAGGCTTGTGAAAACTCTATTGCCTCTCTGAATGACATGATACCTGGACCCCTCCACCCATGAAGGATGGTGGCCATGACACTTTCATCCTCATACACAGAGCAAATGGAAGCAAGGTGTGTAGGTTGGAGCTAAAGAGAGTTAAAATGCAGTTGAGCTTCCAGCTTTCATTACCTAGATCTCTGTCTGTAGGAACACGGAGACCAGATCTGTCCATTTTCATTTGGGGTAAGAGAACTCAGTTCTTTGGATGAATTCTAATCCCTGTGATGCCTGCATGCCTTTCCCCTAGCCCAAACCTATTTAAAGGCATGTTCCTCAAAGTTATATTTGTCCTTCCTTGAGGGAGCGGAGTCCTGGTTTGACAGGAGGGGACTGACCATTTGTGTCACGTAGGCTGCTTGCCAGGGGTTTCAGAGAGGAGCGAGTGGTTCAGTTTTCTCAAACACTGAGTTTCCCCTCAGTGACATGAACCAAAGTGGTGCCTCACTTACACTGTTCCTGCAGGAAGAAGTTGAAGGACTATGAAGACTTGGAATGTGTTTCTTTCTGTTTCTCTCTCTCTGTTTATAGACTGTGCAACAAAACCTATGACCTGAGAGACTGCGAATGTGACCCCATCTTGAGGGTGACAAGGACAGAGTTGTACTCCACCAACTCCCACCAAAGTTCGGAGATTGTCCCACATCTAACCTACCTGGTGAGGGACAGAGACTATGGGCAGAGTCTGTGTCCTACCTGCTTTGAGCCAAGCCCTTTCCCCATGAGCTATTTTCACTTTACGCTTTATCCTGTAACTTTAACTTTAATGACATAATTAAGAGAATGCAGAAAGAAGGAGAAATCAAAAGTTAAGGAGGTAGTACAGAGGGAAGGGCATTTTCTTCCTGAGCTCTACTACAGACCACAGGACCATACTACCCTGGCATTACATGACTTCCTGAACTTTGCCAGGAATGCCATGGTGGTCCTCAGGACCACGGTCTGGCCCAGCACCCATCCTCAGGCCCTTCACTGAACTGCAGCCCAGCTGGCTGGGCAGAGCTGGGAATGACTGCCGGCACTCTGAGTAGTACTAGGGACCCCAGTAAGAAAAGAGTCAAATGATCAGAGAATCAACAGCAGCACAAGAGGTGATTGTTAAACTGTCAGTATGCCCTAAGGGTTAGGGTAGCTCAGTGCATATGGGAGAGTCCCTGCAGGACATCATTGCCTGTCTGTGGTCTGCTCATTTCAGGGCTCACACCACAGCTCTGCCCAGACAGAATGCCCAGACAGATACAGTAAGACCTTTAAGTGGGTTTTAAAAACATGATTCACTTGACTCTATAGATCCTTCTTCATTTTTTTTAAATGAGATAAATCTCTTTTTTAAAAGAGATTTAAAGGTCTCTTTAAGGTTTCTTTAAATGTCTCTTTGAGGTCTTAGTACTGGGGCACTCTTGTGTGCTTCCATCTGACAGTGGAGCAGAGTGGGAGTGCGGTCATTTTTTACAGGCTTTGTTGCCCCAGAATCTGTACAAGTGGATTTCTCTCCTGCCCCCCAGTCCTGGCAGAACTGCTATTCAGGGCTCCACAGGTCTGCAAGTCCTGGACAAACTAGGGCAAGAGATAAGTGAGTTCTTATTCCAAGAGTCATAGTGTAAGCTCTCATACTTGGGCTGGGAAGCCTGGTTAGACATGTGTATGCCTCTGAGCTATGATTCAGGAGCTCTGCATTACTATAAAGTGAAGAACGGCAGTTCTTGAGATTCTGATGGTGATAGACTTTGGCTTGGCTACAACACAGGGAAAGGGCTTGAAATATCATTTGAAAGTGGGAGTTTTGTATCTCAGCCTCAGCCTCTCTGTCCTGAAAGGTGCTGTAACCCAGGGGCTCTAGGCCCCTCATGAAGTCAGGACTTGTAGCAGAGCCTGAGAAAATGACCAAGAAGGGCAACAGACCCAAACCAAGGGCCCCTGAAGGCTTAAGCACGTCTCAGAAAAGACATGTGCCAGTCTTGGGCTTAGAATGGGAGTGAACCTTCTTTTCTTTCTTTTTTTTTTTAAATAAAAAGTATTTTAAGGTTCATTTTAATTTTACAAAAATTGACACCATTAAAGCCACCATGATTATTTGGCACTTGTCCAATCACTGAGGTAACAATACTATAAAAGTATGTAAAAATATTTTAGATCTATAATATCAGATAGCTTAATTCCCATATAGATAGTATAAACTTGATTTAAAAAATAGTTTTGTTTCCTTAAAAACCCTTGAATCTTTTACCATGTAATATCAAGATATTTTCTATCCTGGAATACCAAAAACATTACAAATTAAAATGGCAATTCTAGACTCTGGGTTTCTTGTTAGGTGGATCCTGAAGATTGACCTTTGGAATTTCACCAGAAGGAACATACAGAATTCTCTTACATGACACCTTTTTGCTAATTGTTTCAATCTGGAAGCCAATGGTCTGAAGTTCATTGTGGAGCCCATCCAGGACACAGTGTCCATCAAAAATAAAGGCTGGCTTCAGCATTTTCTTATGGATCTGTTCATAATTCAGTTCCTTAAACAAGTCCCACTCAGTGCAAATAACGACTGCATGGGCACTATCACATGCCTTGTAGGGATCTTTGGAAATGGTCATGAGTCTGGACACTCAATCATCCGCTGAAACTCCTGGATGAGAAAGATCCACAACGATTTGTTCCCTTGGTACTTTTGGATCATATATATGGAGGTATGCACCTTCATCCATCAAATATTTGCTAATATATATACTAGAAGATTCTCTTGTATCACCTGTGTCCTTTTTGAATACAAACCCTCAAATGGCTATTTTCTTATCAGTGATAGTATTGAACAGACTGTCAATGATCCGGGAAGCAAACCTCCTTCTCTGGTAGTCTTTCATATCTATGATCTGCTGTCAATAGCAAGTTACTTCAGGCAAATTCAGAGCCTCACAGAGATAAACCAAATTCAGACCATCTTTCTGAAAGCAGCTCCTGCCAAACCCAACACTGGCTTTCAGAAACTTATTCCCAATCCTCTGTTCCATTCCAGGGGCTGTTGCTACCTCTTCTACGTCCGCTCCTGTTGCTTTACAGAGGGCACTTATAGAGTTAATGCTGCTGATTCTCTGGGAAAGAAAAGCATTTGCTGCCAGTTTGGAAAGTTTAGAAGACCATGTTTTGGTGGTAAGGATCTTTTCTTTGGGTACCCAATGCTCATAGACAGCACACAGGGCTTGCAAGGAGAGAGCCTTCTTAAGTTGTCATCTTTGCTTTCTGAGAACTTTTGTCTCTTCCTAACCATTTATCTGGCAACTTAGAATTCTGTGGTCCCCAAGGAGCCCTCAACTCCAGGAGGAGTGAGCTGGCATTCTTCCAAGCCACCCATTGCTTTCATTTTCATGGAAAGCTACTGAGTGAGTCACAGGTGGATTTTTACCAAAAATCACATTGCAGGCCCTCTGCCACCCATCATCCTGTATTCTGGAGTAATCTGCTCTGCCTTGGCTGGAAACACTCCGGGTACGGAGCCAAATATATTCAGACAGCAACAGAGAAGATTTTGGAGATGATTCAGAAAAAGCCCAATATTCACAAATGAACTGATTTCAGGAGGAATAACAAAGTTCTCATGATCACAAGAGCATATTGAATATTTATGTTAGTTCTGCACAAGAGAAATATAAGTAGGTTTATTAGAATCACCTTTAAGAAGACCCTATTTGTGAGTTCAGATCTGTTTTTTTATTTGTTTGTTTCTTTTGTTTTGTTTTGTTTTGTTTTGTTGGGGGGGTCACACTCAGGGGTTACTTCTGGCTCTATGCTTAGAAATCACTCCTGGCAGGCTTGGCTGATCATATGGGATACCGGGATTCAAACCACCGTCCTTCTGCATGCAAGGCTGTGCTAGCTCTAAGGCCCTACCCTAGTTTTTTTGGGAGGGTGGGTCACACCTTGTACAGCAGCCCACCCTGTTGCCTTTTTTTTTTTACAATTATCATTTTAATAATAATTTATCCACGACACTCTCTGTTTCTCTCTCTGTCTCTCTGTCTCTGTTTCTCTCTGTCTGTCTGTCTGTCTGTCTGTCTGTCTCTCTCTCTCTCTCTCTCTCTCTCTCTCTCTCACACACACACACACACACACACACACACACACACACGCACACACACATAATGTTGCCTATTCTTGAATGCCCCAGGACTCATGTGGGTCTTTATGGCTTATGTTTCTCAGGTTACTGTAACTTCTCTAGCTATGAGCAATGCTGTATGGCTGGACTTTATTCAATGTGGACACTGTTTTCATACAATGCTATAAAGAAGGCATCGAGGATACAGCCTGTGTGAGATTCCTCTGAGAACATACTCACATCTTCCTGTTATTCCTAAGGGAACCCCTATTTGGTGGTGCTCAATTCAACATGAACCCCAAGACAAGGTACATATAAACTGCTCTTTCCACCCATTGTCAGTCAGACTCACAAACTCCTGGTTTTTCTAGTGGCTAAGATTCATGGTATCTTAAAACAAAGGCCACCATTGTAACTAAATAGTCATACCCAGCTTCATCATGATCCTGAGTCACAGGAGTCACACTTCAGACTTAACGTCACAACCAGTCACAACAAGGTCCTGTGTCACTCAAGTATCACCTTAGAGCTGAGTCATGTTTCTTCAACCTTGATTGTTGTGTCACACCTAGTCATACTTTGGTCCCCTGTCAAACCTAGTCACACCTCAGTCCTAAGTTACACCTGTCAGAGAACAAAGGGTCTGTCTGGTCGTGACACAGGATGATGGCTAATGCACTGTGATTATAACAGAAAAAGAGAAACTGTTCATTGCCACAAAGCATGTCTCTAGGGTTGATAATGTTTTCACACCCCATTACATTTTCCCACATAACCATCTTATTAGTGAAAAAATTCCCAGTTTGCAGGCTATTTTAGGAGGATATTTGAAGCAAACACAAAACAAAGAGCTGGTAAAAAGGGATGCAATAAGATTTTGCCTGAAACAGACCATTTCCCTCACTGACCAAAGTCTCTCCTCTCCCAAGATGGGCAGAGAGGAAGTGTGGGTCCTGCGAGCTTCTAACTTCTAACTGTGGTGTCCGTCAGAAGGTGAATAATCATTAAAGTTGTTGACTAAATTTCATCTATTTCCTCAGCAGAAAAATGAAGTTGGTACTTCTCACAAAGAAGAACTCTCTCATTTTTAAAAGACCTGAGGCACTTGGAGGCCAAATGGTGCTGAGGAGAAACTCAGGGCCACACACAAGCCAGACAAATGTCCCATTTAGGCCGCAAGGTAGATTCTCTTTAAAACTAAAGAAAAGAAGTGATGAATGTGCTTCCTCAGAAAGTAATGCAGAAAGTTTTGGATGCAGTAGAGGAATAAAAGGCAGCATTTTCCAAAGAATCACTTCCCTGTCATCTCTCTAGGGAAGAACCCTAAGCCCACTTCAGATCCCTGTGCATGTGGATCTCAACACAATGTCAAGAAAAATTGCAGTAGACTGAGGCTCAGCTGAGAGACCCAAGAGATAGTGTATCTTAAAGCAGTTAGGATAGACCAGGTGTGGCATACCTAGAGAGCTAGGAAAGGAGAAGCCTTTAAGACAGGAACTTTCTGTCACCTCCTGTCTCAAAAGGAGGACCCCTAAGATACAGACAGGAATATGCACATTCCCTTTTTCAAGGTGTGACTCATGACCTCTAGTTCTTGTGGCTGTACTGGCTCCAGCACTCTTCCTCCCCTGGCTGAGTCCACTGGGGTCTTTAACCAGGACCCAACCATCAGCGATGTTCATTTGTCAGACCTGCATATTGAGCTGCATGATTTCAGCTGAATGTTACTTTTCATGGCACATAACAGCTACAGTGACTTGCTTATCAAGGACAATTTCAGATATGAGTTCCACCTACTTCTGTATAAATTCTGTACAATGTGAGTGAAAACAAAAAAGAATGAGTAGTGATGAGGGAGAAGGTTCCAAGTCCTGGTCCCAATACTTCCTGAGTAAAATTGCCCAGAAAAAATATCATCCAACTGGTTGGTTCAGTTTTAACTGTCCAGTACAAGAAACTGTCATGAGAACATGTTGGGGGCAGATAAATACTGACCCAAAAGATGGAGAAAATAGTATGCTTCTCTTCTGAGATACTGAATTGCAATGTCTCTTCTGTGATTAAAGCAAAATTGCTATACAAAGAAAGTATCTGGTAAAAGTAAAAAACAAGAACAGTAAATAATAATAAAAAAAAAGGAATGACCACAAACCTCTATTTCAAGATGTGAATAAGAAAAAGGGTATGACTTGGTGGTCAGAACAATAGTACAGTAGTAGGGCACTTTCTTTGCATGCCATCAACCCAAGCTTGGTTTTTGGGCCCCATATGATTCCCTGAGCCTGCCAGGAGTGATTTCTGGTACAGAGCCTGGAATAAACACTGGGCATCACTGCTTATGGCCCCAAAACAAAAACAAAGAACAAAAAGGTATGACCTAAAATTCTCACCCAAACCAACTGTCTTTAAATAATCAAGACATTATTAGAAATAATGTCATCTTGGGGCCTGAGAGATAGCACAGCGGCATTTGCCTTGCAAGGAGCTGACCCAGGACCTAAGGTGGTTGGTTCGAATCCCGGTGTCCCATATGGTCCCCCGTGCCTGCCAGGAGCTATTTCTGAGCAGATAGCCAGGAGTAATCCCTGAGCACAGCCAGGTGTTGCTCAAAAACAAAAAAACAAAAACAAACAAAAAAGAAATAATGTCATCTTAAGAGCTGCCAAGTGTCATTATTCTGTTTGTGCCACCTGGAAATCAACAACAAAAGATTTATATTTCTTGGGGCTGGAGCAATAGCATAGTGAGTAGGACTTTTGCCTTACATGTGGCAGACCCAGATTCAATCCTCAGCATCCCATATGATCTCCTGACCACTGCCAGAATGACCACTGAGCGCAGAGCCAGGAAAAACCTCCTCTAAACACTGCCAGGTATGCCCTCCCTCCATTAAAAAAAAAAAAAAAAAGCTCCTGATTTTTTTTTTTATTTCACAAACTGGTGAAGACAAGGGCTTGCCACTTCTCTGATGGCCATGTACAGACAGGAGAGCCCCACTGGACTCTCACAACTGGCCCACTCCTGGTCTTAAAAAGTAGAACAGTCAGCTGAATAAAGATAGGGGCTATGTGCAGCTACAGCCTCTACCATGCTCCTCATGCCATTACCCTCCCAATCTGTTTCTCTTCACTGGGACCACTTGTGACTGATGGTCCCAAGTGTCAAAGCCATGAGCCAATATGTGAGAAGAGAGGCCCATCTGAACTCCCACAGCGTGTGGCAAGCAACACAGCAAGAATAATAACCAAATGGATTTGGAAGTGGGTGTCACCCTTAATCAGCCAGAAAAAAACGCACAGAGGGGAGAAATAAGAGAAACATGGAAATCCCCACCTCTTAAATGAAGGGAATTTCTAGTTAAAAACTAGGGGGAGGAGAGGAGGGCAGTGATAGTTATATAGGTAAAGTGCTACCTTGCTTGCAGCCGAACCAAGTTTGATCTCCAGCACCCACTTCCAAGCTTACTAGGAGTACTTCCTGAGCACAGAATCAGGAGTAACCCTTGAGTACCACTGTGTGTGGCCCCAGAAACAAAGCAAAAGAAACAAAAAGTAACTAAGACAGGTGGGTCCCGGGAATCTCAGTCCATTAGTACTTGGCTAAACCATATAGCTTCTGAGCATTTTACAGTTTGACTGTAAATTTTCTTAACTTCAAAAGGTCAGCCAAGACACCTCAACTGTTTCATTACACACCGGACCATTTCTCACTGAAGGGTGCAGATGTCTAAAGGAGCAACTTTTGTGAGCTATAGTATGTAAACTCTTTTATTGGCAGAGTTGGGGTGCAGGTGATACTATAGTTCTTAAAGAAAATACAATCAGCACCTCTAATTTCTTCTATACAAATAAACAAAGAGGCCTCCTCAGTAGTGCTCAGAGGTCCCAGGACTGATCTGGTGCTTGCAGAAGCCATGTGATCAAAATCTGGGCCTTGAATATATAAAGCATCATTCTCTATAGTCTCCCTACTTCCACTTCTAGATTTTTCATCATAATACCAGAACTCAAGATGCACTAATTTCTCACCTTCCATCTACACACAGAGTAATCATGAGAACTCCTCCTGGAAGGGTGAATAAGGAGGCATGTACAAGTGATACCTAAACTAGAAAGTGGCTCATGCAGGCCTGATGGTACAGAACAAGTCAGTTAGACATGTATCTTACACATGCATCTCGGGCTCTACTACACTTGTCAGAGCAATAGGATTAGCATGGTACAAGAATAAAAGGAAAACTATGTAGGAGTATGCTTTCATTCCTTTTTTTTTGAGGCACATCTAGTGGTGTGTAGGGGCTATTCTCAGATCCATGTGTGGGATTCACTCATGGTGATGCTCAGGGATTGGACCTGGAGCTCTCACATGAAAAAGCATGAGCTCCAGCTCACTGAGCATCTCCTTGGTCCTCATATTTACATATTTTTTAAATTTTATTTTTGTTTTTGTGCCACACCCACCTGTGCTTAGAGCTGAGTTCTCACTAGGCTAGGGGACCATACTGGGTACTGCATTTTTCCTCATTGTACTATCTCTCCAGTTCATTTATATATAAATTAATTCACACAAGTTGTGAGATCATCCTACATGTGTATTTCCACCCCAGATGGATGGGTCTGAAGAAACAGAGTAGCAGTGAAGAATTAATAAACCAAGCCAGTAAGGAGAGAGCCATGGAGTCAGTATGTACCTCATGGTCTCTCTGAGCCCCAAAGCCAAACTCTCTTTCTTTATTAAGTCAATACTCATTCACCAGGAAGGGTAGGATGTCAAGTAATCTAGGTGGGTTTTTACATATCAGAGAGAAGCTTAAAGGAAAGATGAAGATGGGGGAACATATTTGTTTTGGGTGTTATCTTACACCTATATTTACTTTTTTCTTTAGAGGGGGCCACATCTGGAGGTACTGGATATGTTACTTTCTGGCTCTGCACTCAAGAATCATTCATTCCTGGAGGGTTTGAGGGACCAGATAGGATGGCAGGAATTGAACTTGGGTCTGCCATATGCCAGGCAAATGCCTTCCAACTATACCATCACTCTGGTCCCCTAGGGAGTAGGAAGGCATTTGCCTGGCATATGACAGACCCAAGTTCAATATATATATTTGGTTTTTGGGTCACACCCGCAGTGCTCATGGGTTACTCCTGGCTCTGTGCTCAGAAATCACTCCTGGCAGGCACAGGGGACCATATGGGATGCCGGGATTTGAACCAATGACCTTCTGCATGAAAGGCAAATGCCTTACTTCCATGCTATCTCTCCAGCTCCTATATTTACTTTTTAAGTCGAGTGATTTGGGGTTTTGCTTTTACAGTCAAGCAGCTCAAGAATATATCTTTCTGATTAAAGAAAGTGGGTGGTCGAAAGTATGAACTTGAGGACTCACCCACCAATCTCATCAGTGGAAGTAGCTTCAGCATATACACAGAAAAATGAGACTCAGGTGGAATGAAATACAAACCCAGACTGGTACAGCTTTTATCAAGGAATTTTAATTCACAAAACATATTTCTTGATGAGAACTGGAATAAAAACTGCCTAACTTCGAAGCAGAAAAGATAAATATTTGAAGGTACTTTAGGGGATCTCTTTTTAAATTATCAACTTCTTTTTTGTTTTGTTTTGTTTTGTTTTTTGGGTCACACCCAGCAGCGCTCAGGGGTTACTCCTGGCTCTATGCTCAGAAATCGCTCCTGGCAGACTCAGGGGACCACATGGGATGCCGGGATTTGAACTGCCGTCTTTCTGCATGCAAGGCAAATGCCTTACCTCCATGCTATCTCTCTGGCCCCAAATTATCAACTTCTATTTGCTTCAAGTACTTAGTGGAATCAAAAAACAATGAGATACACCTCATACCATCATGAGACTGGTATTCATTACAAAGAACTGCTAGTGGGAATGCGACTGGTCCAACCTTTTCGGAAAATAAAATGGATATTTCTCAAAAACAAAACAAAACAAAACAGGAATTGAGATTTGATACAACCCAGCAAGCAATTCCTCTCCTAGTACTATAACCCAAAGGTCTGAAAACACAATGCAGAAAAGTTATCTGCACTCCTATATTCATTACAGCAGTGTTTTTCAACGTTTTTGTGCAAAGGCACACTTTTTTCATGAAAAAAAAAATCACGAGGCACACCACCATTAGAAAATGCTAAAATAAATTTAACTCCGTGTCAATATTGACTATATATAAAGTAATTCTCTTGAATAGGAATCAAATAAACACAAAGAAATTATTTTGTAATTTCTTTACCATGAAATAATCTAATGATTGGTCTATTTGTGAGCTGAAGCTACATGTTACGAATGAAACTGGAATTTTTCCCATGGCAAACCAAACAATATCTCACGGCACACTAGTGTGCTGCGGCATAGTGGTTGAAAAATGCTGCATTACAGCACTACTCAAAATAGGTAAAATCTAGAAACAACCCAGCACCCAAGAGCAGACAAGTAGAGAAAGATGCTCTGGTATAGCTACACAATGGTAGCTTACATAACCATTAGGAAAAAAAATGGAGTCATAAAATGTATTGGTACAGGGATGGACAAGGAGAATATCAGGTTGAATAGCTGACTGAGAGTAATATAGTTAGAGGGAGGATCCAAACAGAATGATTGTATTCATTTGTAGGATAAAAAGAAATATTGTAGGGGAATAGTGCCCAAAGTCAATAGTAATGAAGGCCAGGAGGACTGGTCCTTACTTGGTGGGAAGCTTGCCACATGTGGAGGTTCCGGAAGGTTAGGTATGAGAAGGAACCACTGTGACAATGATAGTGATCACTTTGGACAAGAACTGGGAGCTGAAAGGTGGCAAAGAGATATGCATGCTACTTCTTTAGTAACAATATGCCAAACCACAGTGCCTAGAAAAAGAAAAGTGTCTGCCAGAGGCAAGTGGGAGAGAAACTGGGATCATTGTGGAGGGATGGGTGCTCAAACACTGTCTGACTGAAACTCAGTCATGAAAAACCTCATGATGATTCAACGAAAAGAAAAAAAACTTTAAAACAAAATAACTTAGCAGAAAGTAGAGATGAGTTAGGATGAACTTTCCTGAGATGCTGTCAAGTCCATGACTTCTGCTGCTGTCGGCGTTGGCCAGGGCTCTGCTCAAACAGCTGGTCCCTTCTTGGAGCTGCCTTGACTATGTGAGCAGGATTCCTTAGAGATAGTTCTGGCCAAGCTTTTGTGCTCAATTCTTCTTTTCATCCCATTATCCCTGCCCAAGGGAAGGCCTCCTCAGAGTGCTGGTAGTATAGGCTGGGAAGAAAGGGGTAACTCATGGGGAGCTGTGGGGGGATGACTTGGAGGCAGGTAGGACCAAGTGTTTACATTACCACAGTGCAGCAAATTAGTGCTGAAATCTTAGTTTATTGATAGCAAGCATGGCAGAAATGTTATTAATAAATCACAATAAAGAATTCTGAATCCATCACTAAGGTATTTTGAAGTTAAGATTTTTTTTCTTAATGTGTCCTTAAGTTTTGAGAATTGGGTCACAATTCAGTCTTTTGTGTAATCACTCCAAAGTCATTATTATGTTTCTAAATGAAAGGAGATTTGTGAATTAACACATCTAATCCTCAACTGTAAATTGGAAAAGGAATGGCATGGAAATGAGAGATGTTATATAAACACCCAAATCAGAAAGATGACAGGTTGGGGATCCAGTGAGGAGTGTTGAGTGACATCATTTGAGGGCCCCTGGGGGGAAGATGGCTGGCCAGAGGTCACTGCCTGCACCTCAGCAAGGACAGCACCATGCATCCCTCAGGAGCTGTTGCAGTGAGCAAGCGTGGGGTGAACTGTGCTCAGCATAGAGCAGCTTGTCTTACATCTTCTGCTCATAAGACAAAAAACAGAGAGGCTGGAAGAGTTCCACAGGGTCAGAAAAGGGACCACTGGCAAAGGGAGGACAGCTTTGTTCTCTGCTTTTCTGTCAGAACATTAAGGGACCCACTTCAGTCCATGATCTGTGTAGACCCGAGACCACTTCATTTCTCCTGGCACAAAGACCAAGGCACTTGCTTTTTGTCCCAGAATAGAAGACATCCTTTACTTCACATAGAGGTAACTTGAAAACATTGTAGTAATTTATAGATATGATGTGATCACAAGACAACATGTTATTCCAAAGGCTGAAGAAAAATGAGCTATTTGAGAAGTGGTTTATCTGAGTCCAGGTTATGAACTTGCTTTGCAAGCAAACTCAGCTCCTTTTAAAGGTATTACCTAGGGAGCTATGGTTGTGGCCAGTGGAATGAGAGGACTGGGTTGGGCAGAGGGTCCCAGTACAAAGGAAACCCTATTCACTCAACACTGTCTTTTTATACCTGATTGGACAGGCAGTGTTCTTCACCACAAGGTACAATCATTGTTTGTTATTGAGAGAATAATGTAGCTGCAGCTCCAACTTCTTGTGCTCCCTTATAAGGGTGGTACCAAATATCTCAGGGGTCAGTCGAAGGACATGTACCTCCCATTGTGTAGGCAAGGGGACTGGCAGGGTGTAAGGTCTTCCAGAGGGCCGGGGACGCTGGAAATCTCCTGCTGAGTCTGCTGGGCTCATGGCAACGTATGTGGGGGAGGGGGGCAGGGGGCTGTTTCCTCTCCAGCAAGAGACCTGGCAAATGGAAACCTCCACTCTCTCTTTGGGGGGGATATTACACCCGGCAGCACTTGGAGGTTACTCCTGGATCTGCGCTCGGAAATGGCTCCTGGCAGGCTCAGAAGATCAAGAGGCCCCTCAAATTCAGGCATCCAGACACAATGGCAAACCAACTGTCCCAATGGCCTGCTTCTCCATCAGAGGTCTGAGACCAGAGGAAACCAAAGACAGCCTTCAAACAGGGGGCTGCAAGTGTTAGTGCTGTCTTTCTGCTGTAAATCCGAAATTCTCTGGGAGGTTAGCTCTTGTCCCTACTACTGCTCTCCCTCCACTGCCTGTGGCCTTTGACTTCTGACCTGTCAGTAAACTTCCTCCTTCCTACCTCAGAGATTTCCCTCTCAATCTGGAGGGCCACTCAGTGATTCTAGTTCTACATTCCCTTCCCCACAACCCTCCCGTACATGCACCAACTGGCTGTGCCCCGGTGGTCTATCCTAATCTCGGAGAAAGAATTGTGTGTCTACAGCAGCTGCACACGCACCAACTGGAAGTGGGTCCCAGAAACTCACATGCAGGTGTCTCTTAAAGCCTCTGACTCTGTCTATTCAGCTCCACCTCAGACGGTGACACTGAGAGTCTCCTCAAATTGGGACCCTCTACCTAACACCACACTGGAATGTGTCTCTCTTCCTGAACTTTTCCAACTCAACTGCCTGGCCACTGTTCCTAGAGCATGGCCCACTGCAAGGGACTATCTGCATTCTGTCAGTTTTCCGTCCAAATGACCCATGCTAGAATCACTAACAAGACATTTCTTAGAAACATGTCAGAGAGTTAGCAATTCACAGTCAAATCCAAACATTTCTTCACTCCATTTTCATGCCAACTCCCCACCTTTTGTAACCTGTAATAAAGTTTTAGTCTCTTCGTGAAGGCACTACTGGATGCTGCTCTGCACTGCAACAAGTGTGTGGTATTAGTCTAATGCAAGCAATGCTGGGTCACTGCAGCAACCAACGAAAGGGGGCTGAGCAAAACAAGTTTTTTCCATCTGGAGATGGCAGTCCCTGAGCCAAGTTCTCTGCTGGCACTGGATTTATCCTCCCTTCCACACATCTCCTGAGAGAACAACCAAGCTCTCAGCACCTCAGAAACTGTTTCAGGGCTATCTACTAATTTTTCCTCAGTGAACAATTCAGAATTTAATGGTCTCTGACTATCAGAGATTGCAGAAGAACAGGACAAATGAGAAAACCATGATTAAACGACAAGAAGCATTTTCTTTTTAAATCTCTCCCCTTTAAATTACTGCAGATCTGGGCCAGAGAGATAGCACAGCGGTAAGGCATTTGCCTTGCATGCAGCACACCCAGGGCAAAAGATGGTTAGAATCCTGGCATCCCATGTGGTCCCCCGAGCCTGCCAGGAGGGACTTCTGAGCGCTGAGCCAGGAATAACCCCTGAGTGCCACTGGGTGTGACCCAAAAATCAAAAAGAAAAAAAATTACTGCAGATCAGCCCTAACGGTTAGCTATAAGGAATGAGATTTCTATCTCTTCCAATTCTTTAATGGAGTGAAAAGAGGGCTGAGTGAGTCCTTGTTTGCCCCACTACAATGGGTGAGATGTGAGTGACAAGGTCTCATTTGCAAAGTGAAAACTTTGGGGGTTTATTGCTTGCATTCTACCCTTTGTACTGCGACTGGCATTCTCTTGCCTAAAACTAGTCAGAATCTGACTAGTGCTTAAACACCTACATTTCTTTTTTTTTTCTTTTTCTTTTTTTAATTTTTTTGTGACCAAAGTGCATTACAAATCTTTCACTGCATCATTTATGGTACATAGTGACAATGAATGAGGGGCATTCCCACCACCAGTGCTGTCCTCCCTCTGCCCCTGTTCCTACTATGCATCCCATATCTCCCTCCTCTACCCCCCAGTATGCTAGTGCAACTGGTCTCCACTTTACAGCTTGTTGTAGATTGAGCATCTATTCCACCGTCATTGGAGATAAAAAGGATAAGAAAAAGAGGAGAAAAAAATTTGGTGACAACTACCAAAAAAAGAAAGAAGAGAGAGAGGAAAAAAAAGAAAAGAAAAAATGGAAGAAAAAAGAAAAACATGGACCCGGCAAATAAAAATAAAAATAAATCTCTAAATAATAACCACAAGAGTGAAAAAGAATGAGAAAAGTGGAAGAAAAAAAGAGAAGGAAAATAAAGTCAAAAACTAACAAATCAAAACAAAACAAGAAAAAGTATGGGTGCTGGAGTGGTAGGATTTGGTGTTCCCCCCACTTTTTTTTTTTTTTTTTTTTTTTTTTGCATAGGCACAGTAAGCATTGGGGAAGAAAGGGAATTCCCTTGGCCTAAGAGTTTCAGGGTTTCTCCATCCTTGAAGCATACCATCATGGAATCAACCCCTTGCTCCATATATACTCATTATCCCATCCCAAAGGCTTTTTTGTGATGCCAGGAAAGTTTACTCTCGGTTGTGTGTGAGAAAATCAAGCCACTGTAGCTAGCAATCTTGGTATTTGTGCAAGTTATAGGTCAGGGTCTATGATAGAGTCTCTAGGTTCTAGAGGTTCCTATCCATCATTGTTGTGGTGTTCAGTCTTCTGTAACACTTGCTCCCTGTTTTCGTTCAGTCCCTAAGCCGAAGCCTAGGATATTATGGATCCAAAGGTTCTGCTCAGTCTTTGTTGTCCAAGTTGGACCTCTGCAATAAGACATCTTGTTGTTGTTGTTGTTTTTTATGTGTCCTGAATTACAGCCTAGGGTAGGGTTTTCCTTATAAGTCCCAAGGTAGGCTCTGTTCAGTCACGGTTGTCAGTTTTCTATTGTTGGTGCTCTTATTTTTCACAGTTCAAAGGACGATTGCTCTTCTGATTTCCATTTAGTGTTGTTAGGTGATGTGATAGGACAGCCTTGTCTTAGGTCAAGTTTTCCTTTCCTCGTTGTCATATCAAAACTGGCACAAGTTGGTGCCAGAGTAGTGTTATAAATCTCCTAATGGATCTTAGTTCCTGGTGGTGTTGCCCGTAGCTGTATCATTTTTACATCGGGGATCTGGGGTTTCAGATTGGACTAACACTGTCCAATCTCCTGGGGACTGGTTGTATCCACATGACACATGTTCAGGATGGGAGGCACCCTTCTGCTATAAAAAGTGAGTTCTTATCCCTAGAAGATAAGATCTTGTTTCTGTATCTATGGTTTCCCCTTTTTTTACTGTGACCATACAAAAACATATGGTGTAGTACTGTGTTGCTGGTGCTATTCTGGGTAAGGATGACAGGCTGCACACACAGTTTCTGTCGTCTGGTTTTGTTCTGAGCTTTTATCCCAGTCAAGGCATTTTGTACCAAGCAGCACCAAAACTGGTAAGGATAGAGAAAAAATGTATATATTAAAATAGAACAAATAAATAAAACTGAGTTTAAAAGAAAAGATATTTGAATAAAACAAGTGGTGGAGGTGGCTACTTGTATATTTAGGAATACACATCTTAAGATGTATTGTTATACAGGTATTGAGCTTCCATAGGCAATATAAGACTTCCAATTAAGTCTTTTGATATATTCTAACACCTAAATTTCTACAAACTTTTCAGTGACCACTGGAGCTTAGGGAGACCTTTCTCCTATCTTCTAGGAACCTCTGTCTGGGTTAGAACCTCTGTCTGGGTTAGAACCTTTGTCTGGGTTAGAAACTCTGTCAGGGAAGTTACTACTTTGTTTTTTAAAGTGTGTGTGCTTATTTTCCCAACCAGACTGTGAATTTTCTATTACTTCACTATTATTGTCATTATGAAATTTAGTATTGGGCATATTATCAGTATTCAGTGCACAGAGCAATCATCAGCAATCTCTCTATAGGTGGTAACCCAGGAATAAAAAATCTGTTTTGGGGCCACATCCAGTGGTGCTTAGGAATTAATTTTGGATGTACTTGAGGTACTTAAGGGACCATATGAGGTGCCTACAATTGGACACAGCCATGCACAAAGCAAGCACCATCCTGATGTACTATCTATCACTTCAGCCCCAGGTACTGTGCTTCTGACCCTGTGTATAGCACTTCCTCACAATGGCCATAAGCCAGGGTGAAACTATCTCCAGAGTGGCTCCCACAGAGGGAGGACTGGAGACATGCCGCCCACAAATTGTATTCTGGAAGCACTTGGAGTGTAAGCACAAGACTTGGCAATCTCTGTCACTTTTCCTGACCTGGAGGTGAGAATGTGATGTGCAGGGGGTGCAGTCCTGGCAAATGGGATGTGGGGGTCTGACCAGTGGCTCTGCAGGGACACTGAAGTGCTCCATAAGTACAGAACTGAAAATATACCAAAGCACCTCCAGGTATTCTACAACCAAAAGAAAACAAAACAAAACCATTTTCTTGATAACATGCCAATGGGAAGGTGGGAGAAATCAGTTCAGTGTGGTTTTTCTTCTTGGCTCTCTCTTCATGTGCCGTTTCCTTCACTAGCAAAAGGGACCCTGGAGGGAGATATTTCCTGTGACTTCCCCACATGTTATCCTGCTCTGACCCATGTTCCAGGGACATCAGGCCCAGGGGAATGGCCGCAGTGTGTGGGATCACGTCTCAGCCCTGGGCTTAGCCTTCACATGACAATAATTTCAGCATTGGTGGCTCCCAGAACACACTGCTATAGACCACAGAGAGGTCATGAATAAGACTAGGGTGTTTTCTATAAATAACAGCTACACATTCCAACTTTCAAAGGAGTATATTCTGCTAAATATAGGCCACGAAGACAAGCTCTGTTTTGTCTGCCCTTTATGCTGGGTGCTAATTCAGGCTATTTTCTTCTTTCTCTCAGCATGGCTTGAGGATTCTGGGTCTTTCCATAGAAGTCACCTTCTCACTCCTGCAGCTTTATAATATTGTCCTGTCATGTGGCAAGGTAGTCTTGGCACTATGATATCCATGGGAAGGGCCAGGGTTGGTTTGGTTCTCTAAGGTGGCTCAAATCTCACACCAGAGGCCTGGTGTCACTTGGTCAAGGCAACAGCCATGAACTACTGGAGCTTGCAAGGCAAGTTACCTACCTTTTGTACTATTGCTTTAGCCTTACTCACGATAAGCTGCTGCCTTTGGTTTTCTCTTACTTAGACATTTCCTCTTAGGCTGATATTCTTTTGTGCCATGGAAAGTGTTTCAGACCTCTGTCTGCTGCCCAGCAGCATACACAGGAAAACAACCCATACTGAAACTCAGACTGGTCAACCCTCAGATCCAGCTCCCTGCCTTGACATCATTGTGCAGTGTCATACATTCTTGTCTCCTGGAAGCTGAATGAGCCTGGAACCGAGATTGTCCCCTATTCATTTCAATTCATAACAGCTAGGTCCTTCTATAGGTGTAGCATATGAAAAAGTTTCCATAAGATTATTCTTGGAATTGTTGTATATAAAAGTATTTCCTTAGGATTGTTCTGTGACTATTGCCCCACCTAGCCCTTCCAGGTGGGGGCGCTGTGGAGTTGGCAATAAATAGCTTGATGGAGAGGGGAAAGGGGTCCTTTTGCGAAAGCTGCAGGCTGCAAGAGGATTCTCTCGCTCTCTTTGCCCAATCTTTTATACCCTATCCTTCTTGTCTGTGTGGATTATTATTTGCTGCGGATAAATATTACCAAGGTCTCCCCCCGAAAGGGGACAAGGGGATGGGAAGTAATTTCTCATTCTGAGGACTGTTCTTGGATTCACAAATACTCAACAAAGGATTTAACAGCCCAGATAATTTACAAATGGATGAAGCCTCATCCCTCCTTTCTCCCTAGGTAACTTGACCTTACCTGCAAGACCCCGCCCATTCCTGGGAGGGGTCTTGGAAAAGGTAGATAAAGCCTTTGACCCAGGGGATTAGGGGCTCTCTCTCTTTCGGTCTTTGACCAGAATAAAGGTCAAATGGAAGATGGCTGAAAGGAGTTAAGATGCAGGGCTAGCTAAGAATGACTGTATGCTTGAAAGGTTATGATAGAGGCCACACATGTGGTGGATAGGGTATGAATAAAGCTGATGCTTCCTGATGCCTGTCTCTGGATGAGTTTGATTCCGCCATTCACCTAAACCTGGGACCCGCCAGCTGAATGGGAATTGCGGAGCCACGTGGCCTGGGATGGCAGGGAAAATCCCTCCATCCACCTCCATCCAGATCCATCGTTAATTATTTAATGCAACAATAAGAAGGCTTTCCCAGAAATCAAATCTTTTGTTCTTGAGCTGAATTCCAAGCTTCTTAAACATGGAGGTTCAGTCTTAGCTCATTACACACATCTCATTCATCATGATTGGTAGGGCTGTGGGCATACTGCTTAGTAACTGTATGATTCTAAGTAAATTTCTACTCTCCAAGAATGTTGCTTCTGTCTCTGTGCACAGAGGGTAAATTTTCTGCACTCAACAGGTTAGCACTAGTCATAGTTGACCAAAAGTGACATGAAGACAGATACTGCACAGTTCTGCAAAATGGGCTTAGCACAAGAATCAAATGTGAGAGCCCTGTCTTCTCTGTGCTTATCATGACTTTTCCATTTTTCCTGAATAGGAGGTTGCATTTATTGTACTATTTATGGGCAGCTGATGATCACTGCAAAAGAGGTTCTGTGTCTACTTTAGGAAGAACAGTTTAGAGGCTCTTTCAGTTTTTAATGTCTAGAACTTGCTGCTTCATCTTTTGCTACAGTGGCCCATGGGAATCAGAGTGTCCTGCGCCTGCACAGTATTTATTCAGCAGCAGCTACAGTTTCCTAGAGATCACTATTCCCTGCCAATCACCCCAAAGGGTGTGGATCCAGACTGGCTAAGTCCTTATACTTTTCTCAGGACAGACTAAAATAGAGCTTTAAGGGGTATGGGATCTTGGAGACTGAAGCCTCACATCATGAATACTTGGAAAAATTGTGGTGCATGCACATTTTCTTTAAGTTAATTTTTGTAGCCAAACTTAATTCCTAGATTTCTTATCCCATTAATAAAGTCAAAGATGGGTGTTATAATTTGATGGCTGACCATTCCAAAGCTCCTGAAATAATTTCTGTTCCAGTGTTTGCTTCAATTAAAACAACTTTTGAATCAGTTACCTTCTGCCTTAGAGAGGAAGGTTTTGTAGTGACAAGGCTCAATCCCAGGGGGGAAAAAAACAACTTGAGAAAATGAACTTGACCTTCTGAGTTTTCAGCAGGTGACCCACAGAATCTTGATTCACTGGCACTCTCACTGTGATAATGATGTGGAATACACTGTGTTTTCTGCCGAAGAACTGAAATATTCTTCTACACTGTCAAATATTCCACCTTCTTAAGACTTCCAAGAGATGTAACTGGCTGCTTGCCTGAAGGTTTGTGCTGTGCTGGTGATGAACAACAGTTATAAGCATTTAAAGAGGCTGTTGCTATGCCTGGGAACAATCCTACTACATAAGCTGAATTGCTTATGGCTCTGAAACATGTGTTAGTAAGTGATTTAAAGTAGCAAGTTCCACTTGTTTAGCAGACTTGTAATAATATGCACTGTTGTGGTAAGTGAAGGGGCCAGAGATACAGCCTTTTTCTGATGGTGACCAATCAGTGTAAAACACGAGGACATCAGATATAAGAGAGAAGAGAATGATAGAGGAAATCACAAAGTATGTCCTTTACAAAAACCCAAGCCACGGGGCAGGAATGATAGCACAGTTGTAGGGCATTTGCCTTGCATTGGGCTGACTCAGAATGGACCTGGGTTTGATCCCTGGCTTTCCATAAGGTCCCCCAAGCCAGGAGCAATTTCTAAGCACATAGCCAAGAGTACCCCAAGCATCAGTGTATGTGACCCAAAAACCAAATCCAAACCAAACCAAAACCAAAACCTTTCCAGCAGGATAAAGGTAGGAAAATTCTCCTGAAAAATCAGATAGAGCTTGTTGAAGGGGTACACTGAGCAGTTGTATTCATTCTATTTCCTTTTTTGGAATCAATACCACTATTATTTCAGGATCAAAACCTAACAAGAAAACTGCTCTGAGCCTTGCCTTGATGATAAGAGCAGTGATCAATCCAAATAAGGCACAAATGTGCAAGGTTGTTTGTTGTATAAATAAGACCATTCTAGAGGCTCAGACAGCTGAGCAATAGCACCTTAGAGAATGAGAGGTTGCAAAAAATTAAAACCACACCTTTTCTCCTGTATGAACTTGGAAATATAGGACTTTTGGAACCGATTCATGAAAAAGTCCAATTCCTGTTGGGCCTTTTGAATTAAATACCTGAGGCTATTTAAGTCCAGATTTCCTTCCAAAATACTAAATAAGTTTCTGAATTTTGAGTTTGGAATCACAAAGGAGTTATGGATCCAATTTATATACCTAAGATTTTTGAAAGTCATTAAGAGTCCTTAGATTTTTCTGATAAATATAAATATTTGGGGGTGAACTCTAGTATGCTCTAATATGAAACCCACATACTTAAATGGAGGCAAAGTCTGGATTATTTCTGTGTCTATTGTTAAACCAGCATCCTGCAAGCAACTGACAACAAATTAATAAACACCTTATAGTTCTCTGTGAATAGAGAATTATATTTAATGTCCATATAGTGACATTAAAATGTCATCTATATAGTGAATCAAATATGCCTGGGGGAAACTTTTTGCATGATAGACATAAAATTTCATCAACAAAATATTGGCACCTGTTAGGTCATGCCCATATCATGCTCTGAGGCAAAACACCCATTAAAATAGCTGCATGGGACCCTATTATTGAGAGAAAAAACAGTAAAAGCAAAGTATTTTATGTCTTTTGGATGAATGGAAATTTTATTTAAAAAATTTTTAAGTAAGTTACTATAAAAGGTCAGTGATTTGGGGTGGCTACTGGTGAAGGTAAGCCATTCTGTAATCTTCTCATAGAAATGATAAATGCAATATAGCTCTTAAATCAGATAAAAGTCTCCAGCTACCTGATTGTTTCCTGATTACAAACAGAAGCAAGTTCCATTCAGTAAAGGAGGTTTCAATATGTCCCAGTCTTAGCTTTCATCAACTAAGTTTCTAAGCACCTATAGTTTTGTGCTGTTGATGGGCCACTGGGGGATCCAGATCGGAACATTGAATTTCCATTTGATTGCGATGGTTCTGGGTAATTTAACCCACAGGACCCAAATAAAAAATGAAACCTCTGAGCTAGTGTGCTGGAGGGGCTTTGGGCAAGTGATGTGATATTCCACCCTCCATTGCTTATGCAAATCTCAACTCCATAGGTTCAATGAAACCTGAGCTACATATGGTAAAAAAAAATAAACAAACCAGCCTGTTGATTTTCTGGTCCTCTTCATGCCAGGAACCTAGTGCTCTGAAGAACATAATCTGGAGGCAAGATCCCTCCTATGCCTTCTAAGTTGTAAGAAGTGTCTTGCAATGCTCAGTTACGTGGCCAAAAT
Organism: Suncus etruscus; assembly: GCF_024139225.1. Classification (NCBI taxonomy): domain Eukaryota; kingdom Metazoa; phylum Chordata; class Mammalia; order Eulipotyphla; family Soricidae; genus Suncus; species Suncus etruscus. The sequence goes on along the minus strand of NC_064850.1, from coordinate 129,046,630 downwards.
TTTTATCCAATTACTGAGACTTTGGCCCCAGAGTCAAACATTTCTTCAAACTTCTTGTCTTGAATTTCAAGGGTTAACATTGGATTTTTCCCTTAGCAGTAAAAATTATTAATGGATTAGCAGAAGCCTCAGGGTTTGTACTCCAGAAACCCCTTCCATGATGCATTTAGATTTTCAAGGCATAACATAAGGAAGCAACAAATTTGAACTATGTTTTTTACCTTTTAAAAAAGTCCTAACTGGGCATGAAAACAAGAACTATTCTTTCTCCAAAGTGATCAGAATCTATAATTCCCATGTGAATAAAGAGTCCTTTGAGCATTAAATTTCTTCTTCCTAAAATTGTTGCTAAAGTTCCTGGAGGAATTGGTCCTATTATGCTAGACCTTATCTTGTAAAGGTATTGAGCTGGGATTAGTAAAATCTTCAGGGAAGGAAATATTGAGAACACAGCATCCTGAAGTGGCAGGCTTTAATGAACTTATACAGAGGAGTTCCCTTGGTCTGGGCTGGGAAGCTGAACTATTTATGAAAAACTATTGATTTTGAGAGCTACAGATTGGCTCCTGACCCAATTGATTAATACAGGTTAAATCTTGGTTTAAAAGGGGAGGGTCCTTGAGCAGAGCAAAAAAGTATTGCACTTTGCAGTGTTTTCATAAATGCTCCCATTTTTTCACAGTTAAATAATCATATCTGACCTTGTAGGACTGGTTTTGGACCACTCCCTCCCACCCCCAGTTGCTGGGAGATGGTAAGGAACTAAAAGATAGTCTCTTACCCAATGAAATCCTTTACCACACACTGGGCAAGGTCCAGGTGGTTTCCTAGGCAAAAAACAACTGATCTGATTTTATGGAGTTTTCATGTAAATAGCATATGTTGTTAAAGGTTCAGTGGTGGAGTGGATAATCGTAAATTCCAGCATTTCTAGAAGCATGTAGAAATCTCATGACATATTCTTTCACCCTAATGGGATGTAATAAGCCTGACAATTTTCATTGGCATTCTGAAAGGTTAAGGTTTTTGTCAAGAGTTGTTGAACTCCCATATCTTTAATATGCCTTTTAACAGTCTTTGTCAATTTCCCCAGAAAGTGTGCATATTACTTAGGAGTTCCCTGAAAAATCTTTGTATATCTACCCTTGTATTAGGTTTCAGAATCAAATATTCCCAAGCCTTCAAAACAAATTCCCTAACAAATCTCAAAATAGCACAGGGTAGTCTTTTCTGATTATTTATTTATGTGAACTCCCCTTCTCTTTTCAGCATCTCATAAGACCACGTGACTCCTGCAACCATCCTTTCAGAGTGATGTAGATCAGCGTTTTTCAACCACTGTGCTATGGCACACTGGTGTGCCATGAGATATTGTCTGGTGTGCCATGGGAAAAAAATCCAATTTCATCCGTCACATATGGCCTTGGCTCACAAATAGACCAATCATTAGATTATTTCATAATAAAGTAATTATAAAAGAATTTATTTGTGTTTATTTGATTCCTAGTCAAGAGAGTTACTTTATATATAGTCAATATAGGCACAGAGTTACATTTTTTTAACGTTTTCTTTTTTTTTTTTGGTTTTTGGGCCACACCCGGTAACGCTCAGGGGTTACTCCTGGCTATGTGCTCAGAAGTTGCTCCTGGCTTGGGGGACCATATGGGACACCGGGGGATCGAACCGCGGTCCGTCCTAGGCTAGCGCAGGCAAGGCAGGCACCTTACCTTTAGCGCCACCACCCGGCCCCTTTTTAACGTTTTCTAATAGTGGTGTACCTGGTGATTTTATTTCATGAAAAAAGTGTGCCTTTGCAGAAAAAGGTTGAAAAACACTTATCTAGACTATTAATTTTACCCTTAGAAACTTTCTCCCTCTCTCCCCCTCCCCCTCCCTCTCCCCCCTCTCTCCCCCTCTCCCCCCTCTCTCCCCCTCCTTCTCCCCCTCTCCCCCTCCCTCTCCCCCTCTCCCCCTCTCCCTCTCTCCCTCTCTCCCCCTCTCCCCCTCTCCCCCTCTCTCCTCCTCTCCCCCTCCCTCTCCCCCTCTCCCCCTCTCCCCCTCCCTCTCCCTCTCTCCCCCTCTCTCCCCTCCCTCTCCCCCTCTCCCCCTCTCCCCCTCTCTCTCTCCCCTCCCTCTCTCCCCCCTCCCTCTCTCCCCCCCCTCTCTCCCCCTCTCCCCCTCTCCCATTCTCCCTCCCCCTCCCTCTCCCCCTCTCCCCCTCTCCCCCTCTCCCCTCCCTCTCCCTCTCTCCCCCTCCCTCTCCCCCTCCCTCTCCCCCTCTCCCCCTCTCCCACTCTCCCTCTCTCCCCCTCTCCCCCTCTGCCCCTCCCTCTCCCCCTCTCCCTCTCTCCCCCTCCCTCTCCCCCCTCTCCCCCCTCTCCCCTCTCCTCCCTCCCTCTCCCCCTCTCCCTCTCCCCCCTCTCCCTCTCTCCCCCCTCCCTCTCCCCCTCTCCCCCTCTCCCTCCCTCCCTCTCCCCCTCTCTCCCTCTCCCCCTCTCCCTCTCCCCCTCCCTCTCCCCCTCTCCTCTCTCCCCCTCTCCCCCTCTCCCCTTCTCCCCTCCCTCTCCCCCTCCCTCTCCCCTTCTCCCCCTCCCTCTCCCCTCCCTCTCCCCCTCTCCCCCTCCCTCTCCCTCTCCCACTCTCCCTCCCCCTCCCTCTCCCCCTCTCCCCCTCTCCCCCTCTCCCCTCCCTCTCCCTCTCTCCCCCTCCCTCTCCCTCTCCCCTCTCTCCCCCTCCCTCTCCCCCTCTCCCCCTCTCTCCCCCTCCCTCTCCCCCTCTCCCCCTCTCCCCCTCTCCCTCTCTCCCCCTCTCCCCCTTCCTCTCCCTCTCTCCCCCTCCCTCTCCCCTCTCCCCCTCTCCCCCTCTCCCCTCCCCCTCTCTCCCCCTCCCTCTTCTTCCCTCCCCCTCTCTCCCCCTCCTTCTCCCCCTCTCCCCCTCTCCCTCTCTCCCCCTCCCTCTCCCCCTCTCCCCCTCTCCCCCTCTCCCTCTCTCCCCCTCCCTCTCCCCCTCTCCCCCTCTCCCTCTCCCCCTCTCTCTCCCCTCTCTCTCCCCCTCTCCCCCTCCCTCTTCCCCTCCCTCTCCCCCTCCCCCCCTACCCCCCTCTCCCTCTCTCCCCCTCCCTCTCCCCTGTCCTGTGGTGGGGAGAGAGAGAAAGAGAGAGAGATAACTTCACAAAGCTTTTTCCTTCAAAGTGAGTTTGAGGCCAGAAAGAACGCTCAAATGACTAAGCACATGCTTTGCATGCAGGAGGCCTGAGTGTGACTTCACACATTCATCCCACTATGACCCCAAACAATAACAAAATAAAACGAATAACACACAACAAATGTGAAAGAGTAATGACTGCTTGGCTTTTCCAGCCTGGAGTGACAGTTATTGAGGCCCATGGGACAAAGTGGAGGAAACATCTTCAAACAGTGTGAACTATCACTTGAGATTTGAGGATTCCCAGAGAGACAATAAAAGGAAGTTGTGCTCTCTAACTAATGTAGCATCTATCAACTTAATTTAGCAGGATTCTTAGGGAACTGAATCCCCTGTCTAACACTTTGAGGAGGGCCAAGAGAGACAGATGTCTTCACACCCTCGGGATAACGAAAGACAGCATAAACTGCTTTCTACTTTTGTTGACTGTGACAAAAGAAATAAACATATTTTCCAAGTTGGAAAGAGTTGAAGCTAGAATGACTGACTAAAGAGAGAGCACATGAGAAAATTGTGCCCCTTAGAAATACTTTTGGGCTTCATCTCTCCTTTAGTCAGTCACTCTGTTATATACTTGGGGGTGAGCATACTGGGATGTGCAGACCAGGGTCACTGTTTAACCAGAATCTATCTTTCTGGACTGAAAGCTCTTGATACTTTGAAGTTTATGAAAATTACCTTCATGGAGAAAGGTAAATAAATCAGCCTCAATGTAATTTTTTAATTAGAGCATTTAAGATTCAATACTAGAGGTAGGTAAAGTGTATGCCATTAGTGAGCTTCTGTAGTGAAAGGAGAAATCCATACCATGTTTCAAAGTGACCAGAATGTTTACAATTTCCTGTCTGACAGACTTTGTTTTTTGGGGGGGGTGTTTTGTTTTTTGGTTTTTTGGGGGGCATATCAAGCTGTGCTCTGGGGCTACTCCTGGTTCCGCACTCAGAAATTACTCCTGGTGGTGCTCAGGGGACCATAGTTGATGCCAAAGATAGAGTCCAGGTCAGTTGTGTGCAAATTAAATGCCCTACCTGTTGTGCTATCACCAATAGACTTCTTCATTTAAGACACAGAAATAGGTCCACAGTGAGGTGGCAGTGGGGTCACAGAACACTTTGAGTGCTGAGGCAGGTGTGTGGATGAGAGTGAGCCCATCCTCTGAGACAAGCCCCCTAACTGCCCTCCTGTGTAGCAGACAGCCCCAGCCTTTGGTGGAATTCAGAGTCAGTAGTCAGAGCCCAGTTAGAAAGCCCACTAAGGAATGGGATGGAAAGAGCATCACTTAACTCCTCCCCTATGCTTTTTCATACTGGAGAGGGAGGCTGCAGCTGGACCCAGAAAATCCCACATGCCAGGATTACTGTTCCTCTCCTACAAGTATGGCTGGGAAACTGGGCAGACAGCTGGCCAATGGCCTCCTGGGCTGACCAACTAGTCCAGGAGACCGAGATCTCCCCATGCCAAACTCGTCTTCAGGACCAGGTTTGGCAACTGGGCTCTGGGGGGAGGAGGGAGGAGGGAAACTCCAACCCCATGCTTTTTCAAACTGGACAGGAAGGCTGCAACTGGACCCAGAAAATCCCACATGCCAGGATTACTGCTCCTCTTCTACTGGCATGGCTGGGAATCTGGACAGACAGCTGGCCAAAGGCCCCCAGGACTGACCAGTTAGTCCTGGAGACCGAGAGCCCCCCACACCAAGCTGGCTTTCAAGGCCAGGTCTGGCATCTGAGCTCTGGGGGGATGGGGAAGAGGCAAACTCCTCCCCTATGTTTTTTCATACTGGAGAGGGAGGCTGCAGCTGGACCCAGAAAATCCCACATGCCAGGATTACTGTTCCTCTCCTACAGGTATGGCTGGGAAACTGGGCAGACAGCTGGCCAATGGCCTCCTGGGCTGACCAACTAGTCCAGGAGACCGAGATTTCCCCATGCCAAACTGGTCTTCAGGGCCAGGTTTGGCAACTGGGCTCTGGGGGGAGGGGGAAGAGGTAAATTCCTCCTGTATTCATACTGGATCCCCTGCAGCGGTGTCTTTTCTTACTAATACTCATTTTTATAATCGCGCAGGTGCAAATGCGCCCACACGACAAATATACTTTTTGAGCATTATCTAAAAATGTTCTTCATTCTAGACGGTTCCTAGGAAAGGAAACGAAATACCAAAGATTTGGATGATAACACTCAAATAGATCTTTAAACTCAGTCCTTATGGACGTGACTTTCCGTACTGACCCCAAGCCGAAATCACAAACAATTCATATATATGTATTGTATATAGCCCCTGTCATGTATTGCCTCTCCCCTTCCCCTGAGTCTCCTCTATCCCCTCATTTTTCAATCCTGATCCTTTATCTTCCCCTAATTTAACCTTCTTTACCCTCAGTTCCTAACTCAGTAGGCACCAAGATTAACCTCCTGCCCCAACAGACTACCTTTCAGCTCCTCAGTGAAAGACACCCTCTGGGTCCCCGTTCTCATGCATCGGCAAAGAACTACAACCAGCACGCCTGCTGACTCATGCTTGATGGCCCCTCTCACCCCCACCAAATTGTGGACTGTTACATGATACAGAAATCGGCCTCAGCAAAACTCCCAGTTCAAAGGCACTATATGGTCTCATAATGCAGCAAAGCATCTCTCAAACTCAATTCCAAGGCCTGTGAATCAAAAAGTACCTTGGCTTTTACTCCCCACAAGAATATATCAAAAGACTTAATTGGGAGTCTTATATTGCCTATGGAAGCTCAATACCTGTATAACAGTACATCTTAAGATGTGTATTCCTCGGCTGGGCTCAGAACACTCCGCATGCCAGGATTTCTGGTCCCTTTGACTGGTATGTTGGGGGCTCTGGGCAGGACAGCTAGCCATAGGCCCCCTGGGCTGACCACTTAGTCCAGGGAAACAAGATCCCCCCCACACCAGGCGGGTCTTCAGGGCCACACCTGGTTAATCGGGCCCTGGGGGGAGGGGGTGTACTTCATTTATTGAGAGTATGTTTTTGCATATCTAGAATGTTCATTTTTTATTCTGCCCTTTCACACACCCCTACAAAGCTCTTTTTTACTCCTTAACTCTCTAACCCCCACAAACGTCACTAACCTACATTACTCTTTTTAACTTCAGTAGTGTACAATCCTAATCACAGACCAAAGCTGTGCATTGTGTGTAACAACCCCAAACTGTTTCAAGACACATAAAATGGACACGTATTTCTTTAGAATATTTTATGTTTTTTCTCTAACAACTATAATTTTTACTAAATGTTGTCTTATACAATGACGATTCTAACCACTTTTTATCTTCCTTTTTGAGCTGTTTAACAAGGAATTTTGGTGATAGAGTCCCCCAGTTTAATGCTTATGATTGAACCATATCATGGGAATTGTTGGAATTGTTCCTATGGCCCCCATATGTGCCAATAACACCACATGGCATTGCTCCTTTTTTGCATAGACACATTAAAATGGGAAAATACTATACATGCAAATAAGATCCTATCAAATAGAGATTGGAACACACAAATCTTGTAGTGCAAGGGGACCTTACACCCTGAACATTGACCTGGCACAGACCTCAGAAGAAAGGGCATTTTCCATTCACCCCTGAACCAGGGAAGCCATCCACGAAACATCCAGGCTTGTCTATAACATCACCTGGAAGTAATCCTCTACCACGGAAAACCCTACACTGCTCAGACATTGGTCTGCTCAAAAGAGACTTCCCTTAACACTGAGAAGACTTAACAACCACAACGACCTGCTTACAGGACAGGGCTCCCTGCATTGCGCTTTGATTGTGAGGTGAAACGAGAGGATGCTCCACATCCTGACTTCAATGTAGGATATGCAGATTCCAGGATCTTTAATACAGAAACATGATACCAACAACAGAGACTGTGCAAAAATAAAAGTGTGTTGGCACTACAGACAATGTCTTGGATTGGACTATCCAGCTTGCCCGGAGCTTAGAGAGTTGGTCTTGTGCCAGGAAACTTCAGGGGTCGGGTCTCTTGGTATTTAGGCCAAGGTTATTTCTTTCCATGTCCCTCATATTTTGATGGGCCTATGCAAACAACAATTGCCACTCTAACACCATTTTTACTGTGCTCCTTTGACTCTAATCCTTAAAAAGAACCCACTTAAAATTTGAGGTTAACTTAAGCTAATATGCATGTATATGGAAATGTTAAAAAATACTATGCCTGTAATGTTTAAGGAGTTATGTAAGTTTTATGGCTTTAGATTGCCTTGTATGCTGTTAAGAAATATTATAATGTGTTACAATCTGGGGACTTGAGGGACAAAGTAATTGTACATGGATTCTGTCTTATTTATCTTAATGGTCTTTGGTTCTTTGGCTGAAATTTCAAAGTTACGATATCAGCAAGGGGACTTCTGAGAATTATGTTATGGGTGATTGTCCTTCCACTGTAACTTTACCTTGTTCTCTTTCTTTGCATCCTTGTTCTCATAATTAAAAATAAAAAATATAAAAAAAAGAAAATATACAAATAGCCTCCTCCACCATATTTCTTTTTTTTTCTTTTCTTCTTTCCTTTTTTGGTAGTTGTCACCAATTTTTTTTTCTTCCCTTTTTCTTATCCTTTATATCTCCAATGACGGTGGAATGGATGCTCAATCCAGAACAAACTGTAAAGTGGAGACCAGTTGCACTACTGGGGGGTAGAGGAGGGAGATGTGTGATGCATGCTGGGAATAGGGACGGAGGGAGGACAGCACTGGTGGTGGGAATGCCCCTCATTCATTGTCACTATGTACCATAAATGATTCAGTGAAAGATTTGTAATGCACTTTGGTCACAATAAAAATTAAAAAAAAAAAAGAAAGAGCATCACTTTAGAGAGGGTTTCCTCTCCCCATTTGGGCTGCCCTGGCACAACTTCTGGGACAGCAAAGACATGACAGAAAATGTTGTTAAACAAATAAAAACACAGGGGCTGGAGAGATAGCACATCAGTGTTTGCCTTGCAAGCAGGTGATCCAGGACCCAAGATCATTGGTTTGAATCCTGGCGTCCCATATGGTCCTCCGTGCCTGCCAGGAGCTATTTCTGAGCAGATAGCCAGGAGTAACCTCTGAGCTCGCCGGGTGTGCACCCCCCCAAAAAAAAAAAAACCCTCAAATGGTCTGACCCAAAGGAAGAATAAGCTTATGAACTAAACCTTTTTCCTTAGAAAATGCAAACACCATGACCAGAGTGATGACAGCAGAGAAGGTGCTTGCCTTGCACAAGGTCATCCAGGGGGTCCATCCCTGGCACCACATATGGTTCACCAATGTAGTGAAACCACTTGTGACAGGCAAATTCTGTAAGCCTACCACCCCCATCCCAGAACCCTTGGGTCCTCATAGCTGGCTGGGCACCCCAAGGTGTGTGGCCTCTCCTTGGTGCTCAAACTCTCTCAACCGGCTCTCAAACTCTAGGGAATAAAACTCCTACAAGGAAGCACAAAATTTCCATATCATATGTCTGTCTTCAGACTATTAAATAATGAAAGAAAATTTCTCCTGCCCACTTCTATGAACCCACCAACCTCTAGATTCTCAGCGTGGCCACTTGCCTCCTTCTCTGGGCATGGGACTTACGTATCCTCAACAAACCTCAGCTGATGAGATGGGTGTTTTACATCCATCAATGGAAAAACACATTATTCCTGGGCTTTTCTTCTAAACTCTTTTCTTTCTCTTCAGCTTTTTGGCACCTGTGTTTAATAGCAGAGTTCACAGAAATAGTAAAATAACAGAGTACACAGAATAGAAAACGTTCTTTAAGGAAAGAATTGGACTGAGCCTAAATATAACTTCCAGAAATAGGGAAGAGCACACTATTCCAGATGTGGCCCAGGAGGTCCCGTGATGAGGGCTCCTGTCCGTGGCTGGGCAGTACCAGTCTTGGGCACCACAGGGACCAGGTTCTCTTCCTAGGTCCCAGGCCCTTTGACCCATGTCTCAGTTGTGTGTGCTTTCTGCCCATCAGGCACACCCTCCACACTTCAGCACTGCTGCTGGCTCCTGCCGCCTGCAAGCTGTGCACACAGGCCTCCTTCATTCTCTAACCTACTTTTAAATGGCTCTGCATTGGTCAAGATGAGATTTAGTCAGATGTGTGAGCAGTCTGAAGTCACTGAGATTCAGATTTTGCTGTGTTCTTTGAGGCCAGAGAGATGTAGATGTAGATGTAGAGTCTGCTGTGAAGTGGACACAGCCCCTCTTTGGCAGCATTCTTTCCTGCCAGGTTGTTTCTACATCTGCTTTCTGATATTATCCATACATCAAGTAGGGGTAGCATTTCCAGACAGAAAAACAGTTAAGCAATCTCTTTTCTAAAAGCCGAAGAACATTTACCTTTGCAGTCCTCAGACATCTGGCTTTGACTTGCTCTTTTGTTTGGGAAGCTTTGGGGACGATACCCTGTTGTGCTCATGAATAACCTCTGGCAGAGCTCACGGGACCATACATGGTGCCAGGAATTGAATCTAGGATAGAACTAGGGTAGAATCCAGGATCTCATGCATGAAAGAAGGTGCTCAACCACTGAGCCCCAGCCTGTGCCCTGAAATCTGACTTCTTCAAGACATGTTTTCTGATCTAGAAATCTAGCATTTATATGATGTAGCAATAAATATTTCTTTACTTGGGAATGTATTGTTCTGGAGTTTACATAATTATGAGTTAGTTTGATCTCTAATTGGAAATGCTAGTTTAAAAGAGTTTGAGGTGGTAGATATTAAAAAAATTAAGCATCATTATGAAATTGTCATATAACAAAGTGGCAAAGATTATACGAAGACTTCTAGGTGTTTCAGTTAAGAGATCCAGGGACAACTGGATCATAAGGTCCCTCTGATCCCATCTGAGCCCTGTCTGTCTTCAGTGGCCCATACAGAAAATGCCCAGGAAACCTCCCTCTGGGCTCCTGATTTCTAGAGACTTGACAGCTTTGCTCAAAACCTCCAAGAACCTCACTCTGTGCCCAACATCATCCCTAAACCTGGTTCTTCTCCAGGAAACTCTGTTTCTATGATCACACACCACCTGCTCGAGTGTGCCTACCCAGCACCTGGAGATAGACTTAGCATTGTCTTCCTCTGCCCAGCCAATATGCTCTGCACTTAGTTCTGCAATCTGAGTTCTTTATACCTTTCAGACCTACCTCCTGTCCTCCATTGCACTGCCACACACTTAGCCAAAGCACTATCATTTGTATTGCTAGGCCAGCCAACATCAGACTCAGTAAATATCTACCAAGAAAAGACATGTGCAACCACACATGGCACTGGAACATTACTCTGACATAACAAAGAGAGTTGTACCTCAGCCCAAACCTATAAACTATTACTATTTATATTAAAATAATTAGTGAATATTTCAATATCCAAATATTAATATTTCAATGCATGTTAACATTTTTGTCTTTACCAAAACTAAGGAAAAAGCCACCCAGTTAAACCAGTTTCTCTCTAAAACAAGATATAGGTGATTAAAAATAAGCAATTATACTCATCATTTTTGGAACCCGAGTTACTAAATAAAATGTCTATTTCTATTAGCACAGTACACTAATATTTGTCTTGTTAATGTAATTTAAGATGTGAAAGAATTAAAATATTTTTTAGGGAATAGCAGAGGGCCTAGGAGTGGGCTCAGTGACTAATGGCAAAAGGCCCTGATTTCCAGCCCCTGGGAGGCTCATACAACCCAGCACCATCCTAGTACACACAGAAGAGCATGTGTTCCTCTGTGCATGCACCATAATCAAGGAGTGTAGCTCTCAATGAACATCCTGGATGAGTTTTGTTGTTTCATGACCACAACCATGTCTATATAATCTGGTCATACAATGGTAACAAAAGAAAAGAAAAGAAATACAAGCAAGAATAGTAACATTAAAAAAAGGCATAACACAATTTTTTGTTCTGATTTGGGGTCACACCCAGCAATACTCAATGGTTTCTCCTTGCTCTGTACTCAGGAATTAGTACAGGTGGTGCTCAAGGGGCCATATAGTATGCCGAGATAGAACCTAGGTCAGCTGCATGCAAGGCAAGCACACTACACCTGATTCTAATACTCCAGATAGTATAGAGCAATCTTAAATAAAAAAAAGAGGAATCTTAGTCATCTCTCACTATCCTGACAGAACCAATATGTCCTGTTAGGGAATCACTGAGAAAAGCTTTTAGTGAAACTAAGCCTGGATACCTCCACTATTCTGCACACATTAGAATTGACAGTACTGTTACCTGTGAATCCTCATTTTCTACTGTGAGCTATTCTCAGAAAAACCATACACTTTTCCTATTGTATCCAAAAATTATCAGAATAATAAATATAAAGCACACAGAACTAAAATAAAAGGACAAAAGGACACAATCTTGGACACATGACTGAGACTAGTACTTATTCTACAAGCCAGAACAACACCTGCCTCATCCCCTGCTGTGAGATTTGGTCACAATTTCCTGTCAAATTGTAATATATCTTTGTTGAATCAATGCCCATCAGTAACACAGAATTAAATGTATTTACTTCGAAGGAAGATTTACCACTGAGAAGAACGGATATAAAAACGGCTCCTTTTCCTCACAAAGCAACACAGTATGAGGAAGAACCAATCCATGCTTCCACTTTAAACCTTAGCATCAGAAAACTGTAGTCACATTCACTTCTCAGGTTTTCCGTTCTTTCCAGGTGCCTAGAAATGTCTATTCTGGGATGACTTTTATTTTCTTAGATTATACCTCGTTTGAAAAATCTTATTAAACTATTAGACACATCACTTCTCGGCCTTTTGACTAAGATCAAGTATAAACTATTAGACACAACTTGCTTCTATGAAGTATTTTAATCCAAAAACAATTTAGCAAAATCAAGAAAATGCTAATCTGTCTACTTTTGAATACTTGACAAGTCATCTGTGAGCTGGTACCTGAAGACAGATGGAGGATGGGGAGCAGGGATCCCTCCTGACCCTTGAATCTGAACACAGCACAAGGTCAGTCATGTATATCTCTGACTTCACATAAGTGCTGGTCAAAAGGAGTGAAAGTAGATAAGAAAATCTTAAGTGATTTAATAATTTCTCTGTCTCCTAGTTGAAGTCAAAACACGTCATCATCCATGCTTTTTGATTTAGGTGATAAAATTCAGATAGGATCTGAATTGGTTTTTCTGTGTTTCTTAAAGAGTTGTGGAGAAATGAACCCATGCAAAGTGCCCAATTGTTGAGCCACAATGCCTGCCCATACCATACTTTTTAAAATAAGAAGTCACTTAATCTCAACAGAAGAAAACAAAATTGATTTTCAGAATGAAACTGTTTCATTGTGACTGAGTTTGGGATAGGGTCCTAAACATATGTACTGTTGTAAATGGGAATTTGAGAGGCAGTGTGAAACCTAGACAACATAGTCCTACTTGCCAAGTACAAAATCAGAACAGTAACAACAGAGCAACTGCTACTCTAAAGTACTTAACTTGGTTATGTGCCTGTAGTTTAAAGGTCAAAGATGATCAGAAACATCAGGGCAAACAAAGTCCATTCATTTGTCCCTATTAACATAGACATGGACTCCACCTTGAGTGCAGGACTTAGCACCAGTCCAGCATCTCCTGTTTTCTTTGGCACTTGTCAGCATTTGCCTCCTTAAACTAGTTTCTTATCTTACAAGTATTGCTTAATTTTATGTATCTTTAGCTTATGGAATTATCAATGCAAATGCTTAAATTGTTCATCAGCCAGAGATTTCTGGTCCCCATATCCATTTTTAGTTCTGGCTTAACTACTAAGGCCCTTCTTCAGAATAAAGCCATTGCCATAGCTCTGGAAAATACTGACATGCATTTACCCTGGAATTTTACATAGTATTTACTTCTGTGGATTAATAGTCAGAAATGAGACACAGAGATTGAGAACCTGAGATTCCATTTTCACACATGGGGAGGGATGAATCTTGAGATTCCAAAGTGATAAGAAGTGAAATTAGCATGATGATCCTTTCACTACTTGAATATTAATTATTCATTACAGAGCTTTTTAAAGACACAGCCCAATAACCCCTATTATAAAGTTACAAGTAGTCCTTAATTCCTCAGAACAGCACTTAATGTTTGTTATCTTTCTAAATCACCTTATAGATATCCAGACTTTTTGAAAGAATTTGGAAATGCTTCTTCCTTGTCCATTAATACTGTCAATCTTGTCTCAGTACTATTCCTGCCCAATGATATGGATCTTTACTTTTTTTTTCTTTTTATAATGATAAGAACACTTATCAGGAGGTCCAGGCTTTTCTCAGGGTTCCAAGAAAGTAATTACTATTGTCTAGGCTAGGGGCACAATCCTATATCTAGTATGTGATTTTCAAGTGCTAATTCATGGACTGGTGCTGGTCTTCAGATGTAAAAGGATAAAAAAAAAAAAAAAAGCCACCTTACTTTCCAAGTTATTCATCTTGCACCAATGAAATGTTTCAAGCCTTGATTATTACATGCCAGGGTGTGATAAGCACCATTCTGTTCTTTTCTTCTGTGAGTTTGGTTACAGGCACTCCCTTGTATCCATAGCTGCACAGGGGAGGCAAGGATGCAGGTCTTGCCTTCTACTGCCCTGCCCTGGCGCCATGCTGGGTGTATGCACCTGAAAGCATCCCTAAAGGGCAAGTCCAAGTCTGAGACAGGGGCCACCTCACGTATAGCAAGCCCGAAATTGCATTAGGCACTGCTTGGGTGCTGTTAATGTTATTACTGTGATACACACATCAAAGACAATCAGATCACACTCTCAGGAAAACATTCTCTGCTGGAAACCCTGTAAACGGATTTCAATTACACAGAGCCTTCCCTCCTTCAGAAGGCTATGTTGGCCCATTATCTGCTCTCTAAATCGCCTGCTTAGTCAGAGTGTGCACATTTAAAACTCATCAAATTAAGGAAGATAAAATTTAAATCTTGTGCTGGGCCGGGCTCAGATTATAACAACATCAAATCATGCTGATGACTGAAGTCTGCCTAGGACAGTGAAGAAGATAAATAAATAGAATTGAATCCAAGTTATGGTAAAAAAAAAAAAAAAAAACTCTAAACATCTAAAGTAGATGTTTCTTTTTAAAATTCATATTTTTGAATTTTTAAGTAAAATTTAAGGCCTAATACTCTTCATCATGTCTGAAAAGAAAAGATGTACTTCTTTTGTTTTCACTTTTATTATAAAATATTAAACAGAAAAAACAGAGAAACTTAATATAAACACATCACTTTTAAAGAGAGTTGCCACTTAAACTGCTTTCTTTCATAATTTAAGTTATTAAATTATAGATACTATGACATTTTTCTCAAATATTTCCATATATTCTCCTGGGAAAAATAATCTTGGATTTTTCTAAAATCTACTATTTTATTATAAAATTGCTCCTTTGAACATTTTAATTGCAGTTAATGTGAAACTTCCTCCAGTCCCCTATATGTCCCTCCCTATTCTCACTGAGGCCACCTTGTGACGGAGAAGCTGTTGGGAATCTCTGGGTTTATTGAAGCTGCATTTTCACTGTTCATGACCAGAATTAAAAATCTACACACTTCAGCTCAGTTATTATCAGGCTAGCTTTATCAAACATCTCCTAGCTTTTAGTTCAGAATATATCTGGATTACTCTCTACAGAACTACTATTATAAACCCAAGATGAGCAGAAATACCTTCCATTGCTAATCAAGTGGGTAACTAACTACTTCAACATTTATGATGCTTTCAGAAACATGTTAGGAGTCAGATGACTTGAAGGTTAGAACACTAATCAATATGTCTTGTTCCTGTACATGTTGGTCCAAATGTTGATCATGAAGAAACCTGAGTAATTCAATGTCTTCCTTCTGCAACTCAGGGACATACAAAATGTAAAGTAAAATGTACTTCCTAGTTCTTTGCTCCTAGGGACATCAGCTGGGGTAGGGAGACATTGCAGGGACAGTTCAGATCCTACTAAAGGAAGACCAGAAAAGATAGTTAATATTTGATGGCTATTGTTGTATCTGACTGAAATGTGATGCAGACTCTCTTATTCACTGGGCACAGTCTGAATAGCTAGGAGCTTCATAAAGGGCCGTAGACTACTTGACCACTTGACCTGAGAAACAACAGTCTGAAGAGAAATCATCTTCTTCAACTTCCACACAGGGTTTCCTTCCTTTTACTTTTAGAAAACCACACTGAACCTCATAATTTATACTTTTCTGCTTAAGTCAACGCTTCCATAAAATTTGATTAAGAAACCAAAGGAAATACCAATTGTCTAAAATGAGGGAAAACTCAAAGTGCCAAGTCAACAAGAGAGTGTTGACTCAAGAGATACATCCCAGGGGCCTGAGCAGTGGCACAAGTGCTAGGGTGTTTGCCTTGCAAACGCAATTTGATCCCCCAGTGTCCCATATGGTCCCCCAAGCCAGGAGCGATTTCTGAACGCATAGCCAGGAGTAGCCCCTGAGTGTAACCCCTCACAAAAAAAGAGATAGAGACACTGCCAAGTCACGGGAAAAATCCAGTACTTGAGAGGAGTCCCCCTGTTGGAAGAGGTCTTTGGATTGGTCCTCATATTGCCTTCTAATTAGATGTCTCAATTGGTTCCTTTGGTTTTCCTGCTAAAAAGATGTTTGTTTCCCTATTGTCTCCTCATCTGGCTTTTCCTCCTCCCCTTGGGGTTTGGGCTTTGTTTATCCCAATAAAGGCTACTTAGGTGGCCTGGAGGAACGGCTGACATCTTGGCTCCTGGTTTCACATAGTGGAGTGACTAGTTTGTGGGTGAACAGCTTGCAGTTAGTTTTATGGCCTGCTATTGCTTCCCAACTGTATGTAGATTATTTCCTGCATCAGCATTGCTGCTGGACCTGCTTCTCTTGTTCTACCCAGACAGGGAACATGGAAATCCCTCCCCCTCTTTCGGGATTGTAGAATGCACAATCCACATTCAACATCCCCCAAAGAAAGAAAAACATGCCAAAATCAGGACAAACCTATACTGGAGAGATTCATCCCAATGAGGCACTTCAGGAGAAGCGTGGTTTGTTGTTGTTAGCCACACCCAGTGATTTTAGATCACATCTCTTCTTAATTGCTTTCATTACTCCTTTTGAAAAGACTCTAAGCTAAAGGCCAACATGGTCTTTAGTCAGAAGCCAGTCACTTCATTTTGCTTAAGTAGAACTTACTTTTATGGTTATATTCTATTAATAGCAAACAAGATTTTTTTGGTTTATACTGACATAAATTTTCCACTTTTATTTTTTGCTTTCCGGGCCACAGCTGATGGTGCTCAGGGCTTACTTATAGCCTCAAGGCTCTGTGTTCAGCTATCACTCTGTGGGGCTTGGGGTACCATCTGTGATGACATAGACTAAACCCAGGTCAGCCATATATAAGACAAGTGACTTTTCCACTGTACCTTTTTTGCCCCAAACTTCCCACTTCTAAAGTAAAAAATGACAAATTTTATGATAATATGCTCCATTTATTGTGGGAATAACATTGCAGCAATAGAAGCAAGGATATAACACTCATAATGGTGTTGGGCAGGTGCTAAACCTGAGGTACACAGCCAGAATATTCAGTAGGTTACTGGCCCAGGTGGGAGGGTACAGCAGCCAGCAGGACTGGAGTGTGGCTAGAATATGCCCTGCAGCAAGCCTTTTGTGTCTGAGCTCTAAGGGGCTTTCCAACACAATCCCTTGGATGACATTATCACCAGCCTAACTACTACTATCCTGTCCTGTCCTGTTATGTTCACAGCATAGCTGTGTCCCTGTCCTGTTCTTCCTGGATTATTTTCTCCTGGTATCCAGGACAAAAAAAAAATAGAGTCAAGCTCTTGTTTGGACTATTCTTTTTTACTCTCTGCTCTTTCTTTAATACAGGTTTCAGCTCTTTACCCAGTGCAAACACAATTCCAGAACTCTCTTAATTTTAGATTTTCAAAAGGAGCATTACCACCAAAACATTTACCCTTTAAGGACCAACTGAAATGCACTTATTTTGTTTGTTTGGGGGCCACACCCAGCAGTGCTCAGGCTTTACTCCTGGCTCTGTGCTCAGGAAATCACTGCTGGCAGAGCTTGGCAAGGGGGGATCCTATGTGGTGCTAGGGATGAGCGTAGGATGACTATGTGCAAGGCTTATCTGCTGTGCCATATCACTCCAGCCCCCCCAAATGCAAGCCTCCTGAACCCACCACAGGAAGAGTTCGTCTCTTTACTCCTCTGCAAAAACTCCCCAGTGATAATTTCCTTTTCCTGTGGGCTTGTGGTCTCAGAGAGGGAGGGAGGTGATTGTCTCCTTCACCTTCATTTTACTTGCAAACACTCCCAACAAAGAGGTTAAGCTTCCCTCTCTGATCAAACTATGACAGCAGACAACTAGCTGCTCTGGGTGTTTGTGGATACTGTGTAAGATTAGCAAGCCAATCAGAGGTTTTCTGCTGTATGACTATTTAATTTGTTGACTCAGATTTGTAGTATAGGCAAGGCAGGCAGCTATGTCAGAACTACGCAGAAATTAAATACATGATGTATGCCCACAGCAGCAGATTGCATCTATATTGCCTCAGGTTTTGTTCTCTCCAAAGACAGACCAAAGAATCGAGTTCTGGAGGTGTGGAGGCAGCCTGCTGCGCCCAGAGGACCAACCTTGCAGGCCACCCTCCAGGTGGCATGCAGCAGCCTCTTAAATCCACACAGTTCCCTCTTGTTGAGAAAAGTTTGGCTCTGATTTGTTCCTTGTTCCTTGTTTGAGGTACTGAAAGGTTCAGTCCCTTCTATCCCCAGCCCCAAAGCCCCCTCTTTCTGACCTGGGTCAGAGGTTACGCTGGTCGGGTCCCGCGTTCCTGAGCCTAAGGGCGGAGAGTGCAGCCTAGTGCCTTGAGGTCGGATCCCCCAAGCCTGCATGGGCTCAAGACTGGTCGGGCCATCGGCACCTCACAGGAGCACTCTCCTGTGAGCCAGGAGAGCTTGTGTGAGAGGGAGAAAGAGGCTCGGCTGGGCTCCCTTGTCCCAGCCTCCTGTCAGAATCCCCACTGAGTAATGCTCACACCTGGAGGCACATTCCAGCAGGGCTGAAGGAGCCAGACCCCCAGACCCGAGGGGATGCCCAGCAGCGGAAGGGCCTAGGGGGACAAGAGAACCCTCGGCAACACTGCTTGGCACAAGGCGAGTCACTGGACGCTGGACGCACAGCACTGCAGGTCACACAACTGCTCCTGTTCACTCGAGTCTTCAAGTGGGATGCCCTTGTCCCCATAGGCCCACACGAAAGGTCTTGGGGCACCCCGGGTTCTCCACAGACAATTGTGGATGGTCAGGGGATAGAATCAGGGTCAGCTATTTGCAAGCACACACACCTGTCGTTTGAAAGTTGCTTGGTCTACACACACACACACACACACACACACACACACACACACACACACACACACACCCCCCTCACAAAAGATCCTGGGGTGCCTCTTGTATCAGAATGTTAGAATCTGAGCAGATATCCCGACCGGCGCTGAGAGGCAAAGACCACCTCTGATCATGTAAATTGCAAAAGGGAGTTTAAGCATCAGCTATAGCTGGGCAAGACAAAAGGCCCTGCATGAAACTAACAGGCAACTTATACAGCGTCAACAGGCCTAAGCAGGCTAAGCATTTCATTGGTTAATACAAACAGTTTAACTTCCGCAGTATACATGATTGGTTCTCACGTCTCATAGTCCTTACTCCTGCCTCCCCCACCGCCCTTATCTGGTCTGATACCATTTGGGCCAAAAAATACTGAACAGCCTTTATGACAAGGAGGCCTTATGATACAAACTGACATCTCATTTTCTCAGAATTCAGCCTGGAAATGCAATCGGGAGCAGTATCTGGGAAGGGAAGGGATGAGCAAAATTTTAAGCTGTTACAGGCTTGTTGCTCATAGCTTCAGGGCCTGGGGTCCTGACTCATATACAAGATCTCGGGGCTCCTCTCAGTCTCCACAGACCCTCGAGGCTCCTTTCAATCCCCACAAACCCATGTGGAAGATCTTAAGGCTCCCCTCAGTCGCCACAGGCTAGCCCTAGGAGAAGTGCCCTGAGTTACTCACATAGTACTGACCCATCCAAAATACAGAGTCTGCATGATACTGGCCAGCCTCAGCTCAGGGATGAACTATAGGCCCCGACTGTTCTGTTCATTTTGACTGGAAAGCACAAGCTGAGGGTGCAGTACTTCT
The DNA here is from genome assembly GCF_024139225.1 of Suncus etruscus. Taxonomy (NCBI): domain Eukaryota; kingdom Metazoa; phylum Chordata; class Mammalia; order Eulipotyphla; family Soricidae; genus Suncus; species Suncus etruscus. The sequence continues at coordinate 129,027,167 of NC_064850.1, read as the reverse complement.
AGAGTGACCTTGTGCCCACAGCGCTTATTCCTCTGCTGCTGCCCATAGAAGGATGAATATTTGTTATCAGAATGGCAGTATAATTTCCCATAGCTGCCTACATCACTTAATAAAAGCATTGCCTCTGCATTTCACTGTCAAGCATTTACTATTATATAAATAATTAGAAAATAAATAAATGATTAGAAGCAAAATAGAAACATTTTCCTAGAAAGTAACATTTTGCTTGTTTTTTGTTTGTTTGTTTTGTTTTTTGAACCATTCCTGGTGATGCTCAGGCCTGACTCCTGGCTCTGTGCTCAGGGATCATTCCTGACAGGGCTCAGGGGAGCCTATGAGGTGCTGGAGAGCAGAGCATCATCACCAAGCATCCTACCAGATGAACTATCTTATCTAACTCCTGGACAATAAGTATTGACTAGCCTCAGCATTGGACAGCTGTGGCCAAATGTGCTCGGCACAACTTCACTTACTTGGGTGCTCTCCTAATTTTTCTTTATGGTAATTCAAGAAAACTAGCATTGTATGGAGACTTCTCAAAAAAATGAAGAATTAGCATTCTCTAGGATCAAACAATTCCTCTTCTTATATTTACCTAATAATACAAAACTATTCATTTAAATAAGTATTTGCACATTTTTGTTCATTGCAGTACTATTCACAATTGTGGATTGTGATATGGAATCTAAGATATGGAAGTAAACTAAGTGCCCAAAAACAGATGAGCAGATAAAGAACAGTGATATGCATACATAATGCAGTGCTGCTCGGTGAGAAGAAAAGAATAAAATAATGAAATTTGGTACTAGAGGATATCATGCTGAGTAAAGTTAGAGAAGAACAAATGCAAGATTATTTCATATATGAAATATAAAAAACATAGTAAAGAATTAACTAATATATTTTTTTTTTTTTTGGTTTTTGGGCCACACCCGTTTGACGCTCAGGGGTTACTCCTGGCTATGCGCTCAGAAATCGCCCCTGGCTTGGGGGGACCATATGGGATGCTGGGGGATCGAACCACGGTCCTTCCTTGGCTAGCGCTTGCAAGGCAGACAGACACCTTACCTCCAGCGCCACCTACCCGGCCCCAGAATTAACTAATATTAATAGCTCTTGAAAAGTTACTAAGTGACAGGAGGGTAGGAACTTGGGGTTGTGGTAGAACATTGTATGCCTGAAATATTAATATTAACAGTATTTTACATCATAAATAAAAGGTAAAATTTTGAAGCAATATTTAATTGAAGCAAGTTTAAATAAAAATTAAAGCAAGCTTTAAAAAATAAGAAATATTAAAAAAAATACTAGGGGCTGGAGTGATATAGCACAGTGGTAGGGCGATTGCCCTGCATGTGGCAGACCCAGGACAGAACTAGTTTCGATCCCAGGCATCCGACATGGTCCCACAAGCCTGCCAGGAGCGATTTCTGAGCACAGAGCCAGGAGTAAGCCCTGAGTGCTGCTGGGTGTGGTCAAAAAACAAACAAACAAAAAACAAAACAAAAAAAGAGAAAAAGAAAATGAAATAAAATTCTCACATAGGTTTCTGTTTTATTAAAAAAAAAACTGCCCCACTTGAATTTCCTATCTTCAGAATATTATCTAGAATTTAACCTCCAAGACAAAAGCAAAGGCTAACTAAATGAAAGCAGAGTCACAATGCTTATATATCCAGCACAGCAGAACTCAATGTAAAAGGCACTAGAAGGGAAACAAAAGAAATTTCCTGTTGATAAAGGAAAAATTAACTAATGAGACCATACCATGGATTTTTACTTTCTCATTCAACGTGGCTTCAAAATGTGTTAAGTAAAACTGGACAAATCTGGAAAAAAAAAAACATGCCTCTCTCAAAAAAGATAGTATAAAAGAGAACATAGAAAATATCCCCCCAAAAAAAGAAAGAAAGAAAGAATAAAGAATGAATCAAAAAGGAAGAAAGGAAGAAAGGAAGCAAGGAAAATAAAGTCTTAGCTGAAAGGTAACAAAATTAAAATAGAACAAATTAAAGCTCTAAATATAAAAAGAAAGATATATAAGTTTTCAATTTGACAGCTACTTGCAGAAATTAAGAAATTAATAAAACTCACAAATTCAATAATAATTAAGACCCAGAGAGAATTAAGAAGTGGCTACAGAAGACACAAACTATAAGAGAATACTATAGCTATATTTACATCAGTAATTCTGAATACCAAAATAAAAAATACTTTTAATTTTTGATAAAAATACATTTCCAAAATTAGCTCAAGAACAAAAGTCTTGAACAAAGAATTACAGAAATCAGTGATGGTCCCCCTCCCTTCATGTTCTAGACCCATTGATGCTACTGGTCCTTTCCTCTAGACATCAAAGACACAAAGTGTTCTTTTTTCAGACAACTGTTTTCCATGTAGACAAACACAGGAACCATATTTCATTTTATAAGTCAAAGCCCCGATAAATTATCACTCAGAAAAATAAGTAACAGTCTTTGGGGATGTAAATATTAAACTATTAATAAATTTAATCATATGACAGGGAAAAAAGATTAGTATATCTTAAAAAAAATAAAGTATGGCTAGTCCTTGGAGTGCTGGGAAGATTGAGCTTAGAAAACATCTGAACCGATGAGACTCATTTCAAAGGGGATTAAAGGAGGAATTCATATAAACTCTCAAGAGAAGCCAAAAAAGCTTTTGGATAAGGTCAGCAGCCATTTATGAAATAAACTCTTATACAAGGAGGAAATACCTAACCTAGAAAAGGTTAGCTGTCAGTGCCCAGCACCAAACACCTCACTTGGGGTTTAAATTAGGTGGGGCACACAGGGCTCATATTCTAGGCACAAGATTTAAGGGGGCATCAAAACAAAGCAAAACAGTAGCCAAGATGAACATTAATCCAAAAACATCCACAGTTTTAAAATATTAAAACTTTAACTAAAAAGCAAGTTACCATGTGAGGAGAGCTAAGAGCTGTTACAAATACCTACAAAGTGCTTTAAATGGTTGATTGTCCCTGAAACTCTTAAATCGTAAAAATACTGAAAATTGAAAGGTAGGTGGATTAAAACTGACAACAAACTATTTTACTATTTTAAAAACCTACATCTTTGGGCCGGGCGGTGGCGCTAAAGGTAAGGTGCCTGCCTTGCCTGCGCTAACTTTGGACGGACCGCGGTTTGATCCCCCGTGTCCCATATGGTCCCCCAAGCCAGGAGCAACTTCTGAGCATATAGCCAGGAGTAACCCCTGAGCGTTACCGGGTGTGGCCCAAAAACCAAAAAAAAAAAAAAAAAAAAAAAACCCTACATCTTTGCTGCTCTCATTTTTCAATGGAAAAATGACCATTTCATTTCTTGGTAAAGTGTTGGTCTTAAATGACTATATTATGATAAAAACGATAAAGAATTTACAAATCAATAGAAGAAGAAATGTCCAATAAATGTTTAATCATTATAGTAAATTCAGAAGGGGAAAAATAATACCAAACAAAAAGAAGCAAGATGACAAGTATCAGATTAAAGATCATGGATGCAAGGTAAAGAGCACATACCTTGCATACTGAGACCCAGATTCATGCACTTCACTCAAATAAAATTCAATATATTGATTATACAATAAAGAAAGAAAAGCTAATTTTTATTATCTAAGATACACTGGTTGAGCAAAAGTGATATCCTTGTGTACACTGTCTACAAGAGATTGACTTCTAACTAAATGCTGTCAAATGATGAAAAATAATAGCATCATATACAAAACAGAAGCAAACTAGACTGATGTTATCCAAACAAGCAAAAGTAAAGATCAAAGTAAAATGTTTTAAATGGGAGCAAGTTACAAAATCTAAAAAAACTATAACAGTTACATAATAAATATTTTATTTAGCATAGAAGAAAAGCATTAATATTAAATAAATATAAATAATACCACTAGGTTTGATTTAACTAATTTAATTTTTACAGCTGATATACATTCTATTCAAGTGTCCATGAAACTTCATGATATATAGTTAAAAAACTATAATAATATAGCAATGTTATAATAACTATAATAGTTTAGCAATGTCTACTATGCTGGATTCACGTTCTCTAGGAGACTGGTTGTGGTTTGATTCTCACCGAGCTCCCAGACAGGAAAGGCAGCTCCCATTCCTTTGTTCAATTAGGACAGGGGGATCAGTTCCAGTTGTAGAGATCCTCAGGAAATAATTCTCACAGTGAAGAGGTACAAGAATGGGTTCACCTACTTCCTCCTTCCTTAAACCTCTTCCTTTAATATGTAAAAGCCCATTGGGTAGAAACTTCTCTCTCTCTCTCTCTCTCTCTCTCTCTCTCTCTCTCTCTCTCTCTCTCTCTCTCTCTCTCTCTCTCTCTCTCTCTCTCTCTCTCTCTCTTCCCTCTCCTGGTATTGGGAATTGGAAAGAAGAAAAAAAGAATGGGTTCAGGAAATCCAGTGCTCAAGCAAAGAATTCAAGTCACCGAAGCTTTCTTCTTCTAAGATGGAGAGCAGCTCAGTGGAAGAAGACCAAAGAATGAGCCCCTGCCTTTCTCAGACCCCTGCTTTTATTGAAAAGAATCAGGTCCCTTATACAAAGGCAACTACAAAGCCCTGCTCCAAGAAATAAGAGAAGACACACGGAAATGGAAACACATACCCTGCTCATGGATTGGCAGGATTAACATCATTAAAATGGCAATACTCCCCAAAGCATTATACAGATTTAATGCAATCCCTCTAAAGACACCCATGACATTCTTCAAAGAAGTGGATCAAACACTTATGAAGTTCATCTGGAACAATAAACACCCTCGAATAACTAAAGCACTCCTAGGGAAAAGGAATATGGGAGGCATTACTTTCCCCAACTTCAAACTGTACTACAAAGCAATAGTTATCAAAACAGCATGGTATTGGAATAAAGACAGACCCTCAGATCAGTGGAATAGGTTTGAGTTCTCATAGAATGTTCCCCAGACATACAAGCACCTAATTTTTGACAAAGGAGCAAGAAATCCTAAGTGGAGCAGGGAAAACCTCTTCAACAAATGGTGCTGGCAGAACTGGTTAGCCACTTGCAAAAAAGCAAACATAGACCCCAGTTAATATCATGTATGAAGGTAAAAGACCTTGATATCAGACCTGATACCATAAGGTATATAGAACAACACGTAGGTAAAACACTCCATGACATTGAGACTAAAGGCATCTTTAGGGAGGAAACTGCACTTTCCAAAAGAGTGAAAGCAGAGATAAACAGACTTAGGCCAGCTGCTTGTCCATGTGTCTGAAGGTCATGGCCATCTGCTCTGTGTCCAGTATGGGTAGACAGGTGCCATGATTGATGCCTGTGTCATGGCAGTACACATACTTTCGAACACAGCCTCATTTCTTTTCTTGCTGGCACCAGAAGACATGCATAAGGGTGACACACATGCTCCAGATACTGACTGATATGGTGGGTTGGTGTTTATAGCTCAGAAAGGCAGCACAGTGAGAAAATCCACTAATACAAACAACAATCTTAGAGTTTGTGACTTCTGGTTACCAATTACTATATTTACAATATACCAAACAAATGGAGATTGTGTGTGCTTAAAAATAAACAGAAATGAGTGGAGATAAGGGGCTAATATCCAAAATATGCAGGGCACTGACAGAACTTTACAAGAAAAAAACCATCTAATCCCATCAAAAAATGGGGAGAAGAAATGAACAGACACTTTGATAAAAAAAGAAATACAAATTGCTAAAAGGCACATGAAAATTGCTCCTCATCACTAATCATCAAGGAGATGCAAATCAAAACAACGATGCGATACCATCTCACACCACAGATATTGGAACACATCACAAAGAATGAGAACAATCAGTGCTGGTGGGGATGTGGAGAACTCTTATCCACTGCTGGTGGGAATGCCGTCTAGTCCAAACTCTATGGAAGGCGATATGGAGATTCCTCCAAAAATTGGAAATTGAGCTTCCATTCGACCCAGTTATTCCACTCCTAGGGACATACCCTAGGAACACAAGAACACAATACAAAAATCCCTTCCTCACACCTATATTTATTGCAGCACTATTCACAATAGCCAGACTCTGGAAACAACCAAGATGCCCTTCAACAGACGAATGGCTAAAGAAACTGTGGTACATATACACAATGGAATATTATGCAGCTGTCAGGAGAGATGAAGTCATGAAATTTTCCTATACATGGATGTACATGGAATCTATCATGTTAAGTGAAATAAGTCAGAGGGAGGGAGAGAGATAGATGCAGAATAGTCTCACTCATCTATGAGCTTTAAGAAAAATAACAGTCACTTTTGCAACAATCCTCAGAAACAATGAGGAGGAGGTGAACTTCCAGCTCACTTCAAGAAGCTCACCACAAACTGTGGTAGTGCAGTTATAGAAATAACTACACTGAGAACTACCATAACCATATGAATGAATGAGGGAACTGAAAAGCCTGTCTAGAGTACAGGTGGGGTAGGGTGGGATGGAGGGAGATTTGGGATATTAGTGGTGGGAATGTTGCACTGGTGAAGGGGGGTATTCTTTACATGACTGAAACCTAATCACAATCATATTTATAACCAAGATGTTTATTTTTATTTAAACACCTTGATTACATATATGATTGTGTTTGGGTTTCAGTCATGTGAAGAACACCATCCATCACCAGTGCAACATTCCCATCACCAATGTCCCAAGTCTCCCTCCTCCCCACCCGACCCCCACCTGTACTCTAAACAGGCTCTCCTTTTCCCTCATTATTAGGACAGTTCAAAATGTAGTTATTTCTCTAACTAAACTCATCACTCTTTGTGGTGAGCTTCCTGAGGTGAGTTGGAACTTCCAGCTCTTTTCTCTTTTGTGTCTGAAAATTATTATTGCAAGAATGTCTTTCATTTTTCTTAAAACCCATAGATGAGTGAGACCATTCTGCGTTTCTCTCTCTCTCTCTCTCTCTCTTTCTCTCTCTCTCTGACTTATTTCACTCAGCATAATAGATTCCGTGTACATCCATGTATAGGAAAATTTCATGACTTTATCTCTCCTGACAGCTGCATAATATTCCATTGTGTATATGTACCACAGTTTCTTAAATAAAGATATTAATAAAAAAGAAATTTAATATAAACATGAAAAAAAAGAAAAGAATCAGGTCCCACCCTAGGATGGGAGAAGAATACCAACTAAGGAGTAATCCAACATGCTATCACTAGATCACACCCTAGAGTGGAGTACAATTATTGATTAGGGTAGGATCAGCAACCCAACACTATGTAACTACTGGATCAGAAAAAAATTAACATCCTGGGCCCGGAGAGATAGCACAGTGGCGTTTGCCTTGCAAGCAGCCGATCCAGGACCAAAGGTGGTTAGTTCGAATCCCGGTGTCCCATATGGTCCCCCGTGCCTGCCAGGAGCCATTTCTGAGCAGACAGCCAGGAGTAGCCCCTGAGCACCGCCGAGTGTGACCCAAAAACCAAAAAAAAAAAAAAATTAACATCCCAATATTGAGGGTGTTCCTCCAAAGGTGGGAACAGGGGAAGGGTATGGGAATTAGTTCCTCAGAATGTGGAACATGCATCCACATACACATCATTGAGTACATATACATATATACTTACAACACCCCCTCATATGCATACATGCCTGTATTCATTCACACGAGTGCCCACATGCACACAGTCTCCTGTGTACACATTTACATACATGTGCCCATACTCACACATGCACACACACTCACAGTCAAATGCATACACAGGTCACAGGTCCTCCTTAAACGGCATTGTCTTGGCACAGTGCAGCATAGTGACACCTTCTCTCCACATACTAGTGTATGCACCTGAGATAAGGTCATTCTAGCAACAATCACAAGACTATTAAGTTCCTGAGAAAGGTTAACATTAGTTTGAGGTCATCATTAAACACATAGTTCATAGTCAAACACACCTAATTACCTAAAATTATGTCCATTATAGCTCCCCTCACCCACTCAGCATTAAAGCTAGTTTTTTAATCAGGGCTGTCTGCATAGCTCTTTACCTTCCTTAATTTTGTACAACATTAAATTCTTTGAGGAGGCCAAGTATCCTAGAAAATTGTACACATTTCCTGTTCTACTGGTCCTGTAACATCTGTAGTGTGGGTTCAGAAAGGCCATCTTCATGAGGCACAGGGCCTTGTGGGCAGCCGTGTGCTAGAGGCACTGCTCACTGCAAAGCCTCTGGTTTCTTTTGGTTCGTAGGATGCAGTTTGATGAGTGATATTGATATTGATATTCTGAGCCTCAATCGATTCATATACCACAGATATAACACACAAATCATGAGTAGATAGTTGCAGTGCTTAAGTCTTTCATACAACTACAGTGCACAATTGTCCATATAACTGTAGTGCAGAGTTGTACATATGGTTGTAGTATATACAGCCATACATGTAGCTGCAGTGCACACATCCCTACATGTAGCTGTAGTGCACAGTCATACATATAGTTATAGTGCACAGTCATACATGTAGCCGTGGTGCACAGACATACAGGTAGCTGTAGTGCACACAGCCATAAATATAGCTGCCTTCCCTGTGGGCCCATCAGGCTCTGGCACAGACTTGTACCTAATCCAGCTCAGGGAGTTGGAGAGCAGTTCCAGCTTGGAACCCAGAATAAGGCAAACAGCTTGTATTTCTGGGAGATGAGAGGGACTGATCTAGAGACTCCAGGGGCATGAAGACTCACAGATTAAGAGGTTTAGGGTGTGCTGGGCAGAACTCACCTGTCTGTCCCACCACCAGACTGGCTGATCATCTTACAGCTGCTTTACACCCTTCTAAAGTTCTTCAGGCCAACACCGACCACCACTCCAAGAGCCTGCAGCAGATCATCGCTGTGGGTGCTGAGACCAACACCGGCCCAGAAGCCCTTGCTGAAGCTGTGTAAGCGGAAGTAAGCCAGAAACGTCAAAGCACAGAGGAGCGCAGCCGCTCTGATTCCCAGCTTAAGGCATCTCCCAGCCCGTGAACCCCACCACAACACTCAGTAAAAGCCACACTACAAGTCTGTCAACGGGGAAACAACGCGGGACAACAGCATGTATAGAGAATGATGATGGCAGCTCTGATGACCCCAAAAGTACCAACCACATAGTTAGCCTCTCAGACAAGGAGTTTAGTATATAAATATGGAGGATGCTCATAGAACTCAAAGAAAGCATAGATAGATCAAGCTGAACAGAACACAAAGATAGAAATCAGAAAACTCCAAACCGAGATAACAAGACTTAAAAACTCAGTAGATGAAATTAAAAACTCAATGGAAAGCCTCTCCAACAGTAACAGCTGAGGACAGAATCAGCAAGCTGGAAGATGAGCTGCAGAACAAGTTCATACAGCAGAAGAAAGTGGAAAAGAACCTTAAAGCAAACAATCAGACAATGGGGGGAAAATACTTTATATACTCAAGTATAAGCCAAGCCAAGTATAAGCCGACCCCCTAATTTTACTCTAAAAATCCGAGAAAACTTAGTGACTCAAGTATAAGCCAAGGTGAAAAATGCAGCAGTCACTAGTAACTTTCAAAAATAAAAATATATACCCAAAACAATTTAAATTGAGGAATTAGTAAATAAATAAATACATGATTAAATTTATAATACATGATTGTTTGATATACTGTACACCATTAACATACCACATTAACCCATAGTATTCAATGGCAACTTTAATAAAGTGAATAAATCATTTAAGAGAGTAAAGCATTGTAAACAAGTGGTTAAAAATTCTGAATCCTTATACTCCAAAACCCCTGATTACAAGGATTCAGGATTTACAAACATTTATTTACACATTATTGCCTTAAATGAGTTTTTCACTTAATTAAATGTGCCATTTAATATTGTGGATTAAATAGTTCAGTGGCATACAGTTCAGTTCAGCTGCCTACCTCATCAGCCCAGCCTTGACTTGAGCTAAAGCACTGCCTCCTCCAGCAGATGGCATACTGGATGGAGACTATATGCATTTGATTCGGTGTGCACACCAAATCAAATAACCTGTATGACCTGAGTATAAGCCGAGTTTGGGTTTTTTGGCACAAATTGTGCCAAAAAACTCAGCTTATACTCGAGTATATATGTACTCTATATAAACATATGAAAATAGAAGTCCTTGACAAGTTCATCAGAAATAACATAAGAATCATTGGAGTCCAAGAAACCCAGGAAGAAAATCCCCAGGAAGAATCAATAGTCAAGGGCATCATTACAGAGAAACTCCCAGAGCTAAAGACAGAATGCAACCAAAACCTACATGCCTGAAGAGTACCAGCTAAAAAAGACCGGAAGAAAAGCACCTCAAGACACATCATAGTCACAATGACAAATCCCATAGATAGGGATAAAATAATGAAAGTAGCAAGATCAAAAAGGGAAATTACATTCAAAGGTGAATCCTTAAAATTTACAGCAGACCTGTCACAAGAAACCCTCAAGGCCAGAGACAGTGGTGGGATATTGTGACAAGACTGAATGAAATGGATGCTTCTCCTAAAATACTGCACCCACCAAGACTCACTTTCAGGTTTGAAGGAAGTATACATAGCTTCAAGTAAAAACAGCAGCTCAGAAACTTTACAGACTCAAAATCAGCCTTGAAAGGAAAACTGAAAGGACTACTTTGAGACAGACCAACAGACACAACAAACTTCCACACAAAGATGACACTAAATCCCGTTACAATAATCTCTCTCAATGTCAATGGACTAAATGTTAAGAGACACAGAGTAGCAAAAAGGATCAAAAGATGGAACCAACATTCTGCTGCCTACAAGAAACAAGAAACACATCTAAATAGTCAGAACAAACATAGACTCAAAATAAAAGGCTGTAGGAAAATCATCCAAGCAAACAACTCCCTTAAAAAAGCTGGATTGGTCATATTAATATCAGATGACCTAAACTTTAGACTCAGAAAAGTTATAAGGAACAAAGATGGTCATTTCATACTAATCAAAGGATACGTAAAGCAAGAAGGAATCACTCTCCTAAACATATATGAGGGACCAGCAAAATATTTAATACAATTGTTGACAAATCTAATACAAATTTAATACAATTGTTGACAAAGACGACATAATAGCAACACAACAATAGTGGGAGATGTCAACACTGCTCTGTCATCTCTTGATATGTCAACCAGACTGAAACCCAACAAGAATATATTAGTTCTGAAAAGAGAAATGGAAGAAAGTGTACTAGTAGATATATATCTATATAGGGCACTCCATTCCCAGAAAACTGGATACACATTCTTCTCCAAAGCACATGGGTCATTCTCCAGGATAGACCACATGCTGGCCCATAAAACATATCTCCATAAAGTCAAGAGGATAGAAATTGTACAGACTACCTTCTCAGATCACAAGCACTAAAATTAGAAGTGAACTACAAAGGGTCACAGAAGAAAAATTGTAACACCTGGAAATTAAACAGCACACTGCACTAAAGTTCTTCAGCTCTCTGGTTCAACTGGCTTCCACCCCCTGCCCAAACCAGGAGATGGTGAGTAATCAAAAGTCAGTGCCACCTGTCTGTCACCTCTAATAAGGACAGGGCATGGGCCATGAGAGGACAAGCTGATTATAACAGAATGCCTTACTGTTATTAAACTTCAGAATAAGATGCTGAGATCAATCTGCTATGGATTAACACTCACAAACACCACTTTGTATCTCTTCTTGTGCTACACCGCATTAGCTCCCTGCTTAGACACCATTGCCTGCCCCCAAATGGAGTCAGACTTAGGCCAACTGCTTGTCCATGTGTCTGAAGGTCATGGCCATCTGTTCTGTGTCCAGTATGGGTAGACAGGTACCATGATTGATGACTGTGTCATGGCAGTACACATACTTTCGAACACAGCCTCATTTCTTTTCTTGCTGGCACCAGAAGACATGCATAAGGGTGACACAAATGCTCCAGATACTGACTGATATGGTGGGTTGGTGTTTATAGCTCAGAAAGGCAGCACAGTGAGAAAATCCACTAATACAAACAACAATCTTAGAGTTTGTGACTTCTGGTTACCAAGTACTATATTTACAATATACCAAACAAATGGAGATTGTGTGCTTAAAAATCAACAGAAATAAGCGGAGGAGTGGTGTGGGGAAAGGGGAGACTGCATGGAGTTAAAGAGATGATTTAGTGCCAATAGAAGAATTGGAAATTTCCTACTTCACAAGCTATGACCTACACAGAAAACATATTCCTCAACCTAAGCGATATTTGACTAAAGTTTGAGAAAGCATTATGATTTTATTCTGTTTAGTAAAGTGAGCGAGAAAAGGGGGTATCAGTGTGATGACAAGTGTTTTTATTACTGAATAGGGACAAAATTGGGGGTCAGAGATGCAAATCTGTCCCTTTCTGGAAGGATCCAGATTTTCAAAAATGTGCAACTCTGTCCACTAGTAATGCTTAATTAAGTTCCCTTGGCCTGTGGCCTGAGGTCTCTGCACTAAAGGGTTTCCTTGCCAGATTGCTGGAGTGTCCCTGCAGTTGCCCAGAGTTGAGTGATCCCTGGGTACACTGTAATTTCACATCTTTGTTCTTTCTGATTACTCACTCTGGATGCAGCCTAGCAAAAAAATTGCATTGGACAAACACTGACATTAATAACCTGATTCAAAGAAGAGAAGAACAAAGATCTCATAGTCATATGCCACTATCCTTCCTTGTCAAGGGTTCTGATCCTTTGGCCCTCTCAGACTTCAGCTTTGGGATTTTAAAAGGAGAAAATGAGAGGAGGAACACTGTCACATAGGAAGTGCATTTTAAAAACAGAATTTTAGCACTTTTCTTTGAAATGCATCTAAAATACACACACTTTTATGTTGAGCTGCAGTTGACATACGGCACTCTTGTTCCTTCGAATACACAGAAGATTGAGTCCATGCTTGGGAGAATTGAAGCAGGCATCATGCAGTCTGGCTATTATCTGTCACTGACACATTTTTGTGGTGAAAACCATTAAAAGCTAGTCTCAGAAACTTTTAAACACACCACCCAACATTGCCTACTCTCCTTTCATCAGTTCTAAATAGTTTTAAATCCCCATTGAAGTGAATGGTCTTAGTCTTCACTTTTTCTTTTTCTCTCTGGATGTCCAACCCCTTACATTAATGGATTGATGAAATGAATGTTTCATCATGGGAAAACAATACTGTGAGTAGTGAAACAAAAAATAAAAGTACTCCATTTCAGTCAAATCTTCCTCTGGGTAGTGGTTATTGTGAGGAGGGTATTTTTATCTGAAAGAGAAATCTATGTCCATGTGCTTTTCTGTGTGCATCTCTATGTTTGTGCATGTCTGCATGCTCCATGTGTCTGTTTCTGCATATGTGTCTTGATCTACTTGTGTGTTTGTATATGTTTATATGTGTCTGTATTTATATGTATATGTATTTCTGTCTCTGTATCTGCCTGTGTATGTCTGTGTCCTTGTACATGTGTCTGTGTGTGTTTGTATGTATTTGTGTCAATGTTTGTCTCTGTGTTTGGGCCTTTGAGTGTTCGTGTGTGTCCTTGATGCTGTCTGGATGAAGTCTGTGTTACTGATGCCATTGATGCCATTCACTCATCAGCCTCACTGTGCTTATTATCTGACTGGTGGGGGCCACCAGCTGTGTGCAGTGTGAACACTGGGCTGTGACCCTTCACTGATGAACTTCAATGTGAACTTCAACGGTGATAAAGTGAACAAAGTGCAAATTACAAGTGTCAGATCCAACCTTAGTGTCAGTTCAACCTTAGTTGAACTCTGGCATGTGGGTATCATCTCAAAGGTGTTAGAAGTACAGGGAACATTGGGAGACCACGGGAGCTGAACTTCTACTCAGCTTGCAATTGCTATGTTGGGGATTGAGGAGAACTAGGTCAAGAGGCATTTTCCTAGTAAAGATAAGCAGAAGAGGAAATGATGGACAGAAAGTCCTACTTAGCCATGCTAGTTGTCTGGGACCCATGGGCAGAGGACTGGTGACAAACTGCCTCTCTCAAGGAGAAAGAGGCCAAAGTCTGAGGTCTCTGCATGGGAAGGACTCAGCAGAGATGCTGGGTGAGGAACCACAGGCATTGAAGAACTCTCACCCTTCCACCTACACACAACAGTACACATTCTGTGGGCAGGTGAGCCATGCAGTGCCTTTCAAATCTTGTACAGTCTATAAGAGAGTGGGAGTGATAGAGGAAGGTGAGAAAGATCCTGGGCAGGCCCGAGGCCACTTGCACAGTTTGGGATGCTTGTGGTTTCGAACAGCACTGAGATTATCTTGGGAGACACCGTCCTGTGTTCACACATAAATATCAGGTTCAAGATGCTGCTTGGCCCACCTAAGAGCCTCTTGGCCTCCTTGCTACTCCCTCCACAACCTACTTCACCTGCACACCAAGGTGAAAAGACCCCTGCCTGGGCTTTCCTTATGACTATGGTAGGCTGCAGCTCCCTGCCTGACAAGCTGGGCCCGCAGTACCTGAGACGACAACCGGCCATGGTCTGTGAGTGTCACAGTGCTTATACATATGCTCTTTCTCAAGTGTCCTCCCAGTGTCTGAGAGGCCCCGGGGAATGCAGCCCCAGAAGGAAAAGAAGACAGTATGGGCAGAGGAATGCTGGGAGAAATACTCAAAGAACAGAGCTGAGCAATGGGAAGCAGGACCCAGCTTCTGTGCTAATTTTCACCTGTGCCCAGCATAAGGAGGCCTCCTGGACCTTCTCACCTTTACCCCTACTCACATTTGCCCATAGGGCTAGCCTGTGGCTAGCCTGCTTGGGGGCAGGGGGACAGTGACATACTGAAATGTATAGCAGGGGCAGACTGACAGAGCAACCTCAGGCAGAAACTTTCCCTGTGAAATTGCTCCTTTGTCTCTATGTGGACTAAAAGTTAATTCTAAATTTGTTTGGTGGAGGTTGGAGGTGGTGCATACAATTGGAAATGCTAAGAAGTTACACATCAGATATTTTTGTTTGTTTCTTTTACTTTTTTTTTTATTAAGGCATTTCAAGCTGTGAGATGATAGAAAATATATGTTACCTGTACTCAGGAATTACTCCTGGTAGTGCTCAGGGACTATATGGAATATTAGGGATTGATCCTGGGTTGGTCGTGTGCAAGGCAAATATCCTACCCTACCCTATCCTACCTTATCTCTCTGAGCCCAATTCCAAAGTTTAATAGAATTTGAACTCAGCAAAGTACTGTTGAATATGCTGAATTGAGTTTCATCAATTGTGCCTATCTATTCAGCCTTCAATAAGCCTCCAGCTCTCGGGTGTCCTGAATTAACCCAAATGTTTTTCTCATCATCTAAGGCTTTATGTGTTAGAACTTAGATTAAGTGCCTGCAAATGTCCTGCCAAGACATTAGCTCTAATGGTCCCATGAAGAGGACCTGTGTGGTGACCTCTGTTCGGGAACCTGGAGCCACCTTCTCATGGGTGACAAGTCCCTTGCTGCCTTCTTGCCTTTGCTATATGCTGAGCATGGAAGAGCAGCAGCCTGTATGCACCTGTGTATGCACTTGGCACGAGCACAGCACAGCTATTATACACACCACACACATGTACAACACACACCCCACACCCATGCATGTGGTACTATAATGTGATGCACACACTACACATCATGCATGTGTACATCACACACCACACACCACATGTGCACACACAACACACAACATACATGCACACACCACAACACATACCATACACACAGAATACACCAGGCACATGTATTCTGGTACCCAATAGGGACACTGCTGGGAAGGATAGACCTAATAATGGACAGCAGACTGCCAGTGAAGGACACACCTGATTGTGGATACAATAAGACCTACAGAACCCTAGCCCTACACCATTCTGTGCCACCCTCAGAAGATGAGGCATTCCTGAGGGTCTTGCTCCCCAGTACTAAAGGCCTCCAAATCCCAAGTCTGCATGTGGCTGATCCCCAGAGGTGGGGATTGGGTATGTCACCCCAGTTCCTGTGCTGCAAGGGCCAATTTCCAGCTTATACCCTCTGAGCTGAGTTTCAGTCGTACTAGGTAAGGTTCCAGCCAGGAGCTAGCCAGGCCATGACTGGCCCCTACTGACAGTATATGAGCTTACTCACTGGAATGAGATAACTCCTAGGGCCTATGCTCCAGCAACTGGTGACCCCAGCAGTGGCCTCATCTCACAGGGCTGTCATCTTCACAGAACCCATCCTCTGCCTAGTGACACCAGCCACTCCCATCTAAGATTCCTGCAAGAAGTAGCCAAATGCTTCAAATATATTCTACCAAAATGACCTGTAGATTGCTACAGAGGCATTTTATGGGACAGGAGAGATAATACAGCAAATAAGGACCTTGTCTTTTTTTTTTGTCCCCCAATTCACAATACAGACCAGGCAAGGGGCCTGGGTTGAGGTGTATATGGGGTGCATTTACTGTACCTCCTCTTTCTATACAGTCAGTGTAAAGAACACAGCCTGTGGTAAGAATCGGGAGGCCTTATCTTTTCCTTTTTTTAATTATATATATATACATATATATATATGTATATATATATATATATATATATATATATATATATATATATCCTCCACCAGTGTAACATTCCCATGACTAATATCCCAAGGACCTTGCCTTGAATTCAAGCAACCTAGGTTCGATCT
This sequence comes from Suncus etruscus, assembly GCF_024139225.1. Classification (NCBI taxonomy): domain Eukaryota; kingdom Metazoa; phylum Chordata; class Mammalia; order Eulipotyphla; family Soricidae; genus Suncus; species Suncus etruscus. Next base: position 129,010,454 of record NC_064850.1, on the reverse strand, counting down.
CTGGCATGACATGTGGTATCCTGAACACTGTCTGCTTAAGTTGTGGAGCAAAAGGTAAGTTGCATTCACCATGTATGCATATACATATGGACTGGTGCAGACTACATGAAAAATTGCATAGAGAACTTGAACACCCAGAAATAGTAGCAACACATGACCCAGCTCCTGGGTCCCATTTTGGAGCATCTCTCCCAGAATACTGGGACACACCTTTGCAAAGATTTGTAAAGGTATATGTGTGCCTGTGTTCATGGCAGTGCAAAAAACAGTTCCATGTCTAGGAACAAACCAAGTGCCCAAGAATGGAGGACTGACAGAACCACGGAGCTCTGGTTCCCAGTGAAAAAGAAAGATCTTTCCATTTATTAAAACCTCAATGGCATAGGGTGAGGTGGGGTCGTCCTGTGGTCCTGCCAACAAACTCAGTCAGAAAGAGGGAGCCAAGAGCCAGGGAAGCTCATACATGAATCTGAAGCAACACAGGAAAGAAAAAATGTGTTTATGGAAAAAAAAACCTCCAAATTTCTGCTCACAGAATAGAATTACCAAGATTCCCGTGATGGGTGGTGGTGGGAGGAGATTGGCACTTTGGGGGTAAGCGTGGTGTGGTACTGTACACTGTAACGAAGTATGAAATAATACTCCTAAAACATAGATTTCTGTAAACTATCACCTCAGTACTTATAAAACAAAACAAAGAAAAAGCCATGCATTTCCCCTGTAGAGATGGATATGGCCCAGCACCTACCCAGCTCTGCTATACCATCAAACTCTACCTTCATCTCCACTTCCCCTGCTGCTCTTCAACCCCACCAAAGGACAAACTCAGGACTGGGGCTGCTGGTGAGCTCTATTGGATGAAGTGAGATGAAATGATACATTGTCCTGATACACTGATTGATGCCATCACACACGTGCTAATCAAACTCTCCCCATCCTTGAAATTAATCTCTTGTCAGGGTTGACCTTGGAGAGTGTCAAGAATAACAGAGTATCTCAACTAGCATTGGTTTGACCCAAGGGACTGAAGAGTTTTATATTTTCATGTAAAAAATTTCTTAACTGAAATGTGAATCAATCATCAACTATGCCTAATGGACAGGGAAGTATAGAAGTCTCTGGTGGGCTTATGCTCTGAAGGCAGCCACCATGGAGGGAGCCCCAACCTCCCTTCACTCCTCGGTTGAAAGCAGCATTCAAGCCGGGAGAGAACCACGTTTCTTTATTTCCATCTCTCTGGATGTTGAAATAGTAACCAGGAAGTAGACAGGGTCACGTATGTTTGTCTTCTAAAACCATGAGAAAAATGAACGCTGCTTGGAGTCATGCCTCAGGGGACAGAGCAGCTGGATCAGATGTGGAGGACGTGTCTGACTGAGCCACAGCTGGGTCTGCTGTGGTGAAAGTGTCTGGTTCCTCTTCCCAGAGTCCCCAACCCTGCTCAGGAAATGCACAGCCAGCCAACATCACCAGCTGGAGGGTGAAACTCAGGCCCATGGACCCTGCACATGGACAATAGTGGCAGGAACAGGCCCCAGCCTCTCTGTCATCTCCTATGTAAGAGAATCTAGGACCTTCAAACCAAGTAGAGAATTCAGGGATACTGTCTCCTCTAGTGGGCTTTCTCAGAGTATCCTAGGGAGAGGGGTCTGTATGGACAGGCAGGAGCTTCTAGGGGAGTGAAAAGAGAGAGCCAGCTGGTAAGGGCATCAGTCCAGCAGGAAGCCACAGTGTTTTAGGTCAGTGAAGGGCCAGGCCCTCATTGAGTATTTTATAGGCCTAAAGTGGCTGAATAGGGTCCCTGAGGGGCCACAAAGCCCACAGACCCCCTCCTTGAATTCCATACACAGTCTGAACAGAGCCAAGAGGACCCATAGCAATTGTGACAGGTCAGGAGGACCTTGAGGGTCAGCTCGCAGAAGTCGTGGGAGCCTGTCCTTCTCAGCTGCTGGGCTCTTACCCTCCATGTTCTCCCCAGGCTGCTCCCCAACACAAGGTCTTCATCTCTCCACTTCCTCTGTTTTTCTGACCATATGGTACTTTCATCCACAGGAAATCTCTATGGGAAAGGCACAACCATGATGAGCATGGAGCAATATGGGGATCATCTGGCATTCAGTTAATTCTACATAACAATGGCTTGGAACAGTTGGCTTGAACCTCAGCAACCTCTTAGTCTTTCCACAGAGGCTGGGAACACCTTAGCCTTGTCTCAGCTCCCTCTTCCTTGGCCATTACCCAGAGCAGGGGTGGCGAACAAGTTCGACACAAAGTCAAAATTTTAAACTGTAAGAGTCATAGAGCCACACCACGAAGTGACCTACCAAAACAGACACTCACACAAAAACATATGATTTTAACAATAATATATTAAATACATATTGCATTTTGCCATTTTGAGTGAGGGTAAAAATCCTGTTTGCCACCCCTGACCCAGAGGCTCTTTGAAGATCCTTCTTTGTTAGGTGGAGGCAAGATCTAGACCAGCCACATTGGTATAGCATTTTGAGCAGAAGATGCTTGAGAACAGGCTTTGTTCTCAAAGACTCCCATGTCTTCCTGGGAACTGAGCCTACTCTTCCCAAGCATCTGTGATCTCACATCCACTTCCAGATTATTTATTGTTGCATGTTGCCTTCAAAGGACTATGACCTCTCCACTGTTCTTATTCCCAAATACCTTTTCCCCTCTTCTCCCTTTCCCAAGAAGGTGATGTATGATACAAATCTTCTTTTCTCTGAATCACCTGTCAGTGGCTAATTTAATTTGAAGACCCTTGATGACTGCACCTAAGAGGGAGGAAGAAGAGCTTTTCTTCCTGATGCAGGCTGGTTTGTATGAGCTTGTTTCATTGTATTGTCCAGTGGTCCAGAGACCTCATCATCCCTGACTGAGGAGTTTTTCATGTGCTTGTTAGTCTCTCCTGAATCTCCATGGTGCTGTCTCCAGATGAGTACGTCTGAAGAAAGAAGATAACACAGGGAAGGCCCAGACCCTGATGAAAAAGCCAAGCAGTAGAAGGATTGTTGGTGTGCTCCAGAGAGCTGTGGGCCTGTCCCTCAGGCTCCAGTGCCTCTCTCTTCTAAATTATGTCTGATTGACTCCAAGGGCCCCAAACCACCGTGCAGTTGCCAACTGAAAATCTAACTGCTTGAACTCTACTAGTAAAAAAAATTGATATTGTGCTGCTTGAGGTGGTCTCCCTGAGTCATGTCTACAGGATGGAAACCAAAGTTGTACTTGTCTTGAGGATTGTAGGCAGCCCAAGTGGCATGAGGAGAGGGTAGAGAAGCACAGAGCACTGGCTTATGATGCTGAGAGCCATAAACTTGGTACAGGAACCATGGAGCATAGTCCAGGGATCAGAAGACAGGCCCTCCAGAGGGTCCTCAATTGCTGGATGATAGTGGCAGATGCTAGTGCCGCACTGCCTGAGCTGGCTCTGCCTTCTTCACCAGGCAAATTCTACATGTCCTGCTCTGGTCTTTGCTGTTAAATGTGCTGTTGTCCACTGCTCTTATGTTCAGGAGAGTTAGCTGCAGCATGGTGCCTGGCTGCCTCATTGACAAGTCCCAGGTGCTGGCTTTCTGTCTTAACAAGTGTAGAGGAATAAGATTTAGGAGGGGGCTGTTTGGGTCACACATGGCAATACCCAAGGATTATTCCTGGTGGTAATGTTCAGGGGTCCATCTGTATACTGGGATTTGCCAAAATTGGACCATGCAAGCAAATGCCTTGGCCCTGTACTATTTCTCTAGGCCTTGTGATAAAATTTCTAGTAGGGGTACAGCTTGATCACTTTGGCAATGAGATGATGAAGCAGCTTACTTCTCAAATTTCTAAAATATTCCTTTCTACAAGGAATTCTTTTCTCAATTGCTATTTCAGACATGGCTGTTCTCTGATGGCAACAGTCCACTTAAAAGTGAAGAGCAGTGCCATTGTGATGGTCAAAATACTTCAGCCTCTGGGTGGCCCATGGCCTGAGGCCTGGAGGATCAGTAGTCAGAACTCCAGTGCCATGTATAGTTGTGCCTCTCCATCCTTGGCTTCAGGATTCATTGCAGGAAAATTTTGAGGCCTCTGGAGATTGAGACTAAATGGCAGCCAGTTTAATCACCTACAGGCGGGCAAAAAGAGGAAGATGATTATTTCACTAGTCTTAGACCTATTGCCATCCTCTCCTACAGGAGAAGTTACAGAATAGTCCCACTGCTCTGGAATTCTGCTTTATCCTGGAGGCACATCCTCCAGGTGGATTGTAGCAAACCTAGAGGTGCTGTTTGACCAGTCCTACCAAATGCTGACACAGTTTTTCCACAGTATCCTGTCAAGTCCTGATCCTGCATAGCATGTCCCTGAGAGGTCTGAAATAGGTGACAAGGCTCTGTTAGGGAGGTGACTGAAGCTGGCAGGAGGGGTGACAGGGTCCTGACAGGAGAGTGACAGATCCTGAAAACAAGGGTGACAAGATTGACAGGTGAGGTGACAGGACTCTAATAGGAGGTGACAAGATCCTGGCAGGAGAGGTGATAAGACTTTAATATGAGATAACAGAACCTGACAGTAGGGGTGACAGGAGTCTGATAGAAAAGGTGATAGGATGTTAACAGGAGGTGAAAGGCCCCAGACAAGAGGATGTCACGATCCTGACAGGATTCTTACTCTTTGTAGCATTAGACAACAGTCAGGAAAAAAAGAGGTTTTCTGTCACCAGGGCCCAAAGGAGTAGTGACCCTGTGTTTACACTATTGACCTTGTATTCCCAGTCTGCTCTGATACCTCCATGTTTTACTAATCTATCTCTGACTTAGTACTCATATCTAGTAAGAACTACCGCTGTCATTCCTCTGTTTCATGGATGTTATAGGTGTTGCGTTAAATAATTAGCGATGGTGCTGGATAATTAATGATGGTCCTGGATAGTGAAGGATAGAGGGAGAGATTTTTCTCTCCCATCCCAGGCCACGTGGCTCCGCAATCCCTATTCAGCTGGCAGGTCCCAGGTTTAGGTGAACGGTGGAATCAGACTCATCCAGAGACAGGCAACAGGAAGCATCAACTTTATTCATGCCCTATCCACCACATGTGTGGCCTATATAATAACCTTTCAAGCATTCAGCCATTCTTAGCTAGCCCTGCATCTTAACTCCTGTCAGCCATCTTCCCTTTGACCTCCCTGCTGGCCAAAGACCAAAAAGGGCCTAATCCCCTGGGTCAAAGGCTTTATCTACCTTTTCCAAGACCCCTCCCAGGAATGGGGGGGGGTGTCTTGCAGGTAAGGTCAAGTTACCTAGGAAGAAAGGAGGGATGAGGCTTCAATAGGTATTTATGAGCTTCTTTTTGTAATGTAAATTCTATAATGTTTGTTGGTCCCAATGCACTTATAGGCGGAATTGCATCAAATTTATCTATAAAATAATCCATCTGTTCATTATCTGAAATACTGTGAGCATTGTCCTCTCTCTACAGATGCTGATAGAGAAGCTGGAACAATATGTGTATCATTTAAAACCCACATTTTACACATGTTTAAGGTTTTTCTTTCATACAGGTTCTTTTCAAGTCTTACGTCTTAACAAAGAAAGGTATTTTAATTGTATTTTCAAATCTCAGAGAATACAAACTGTTTATTGTTTCTGCCAACATGTGTGTCAGCTGCTAAGAACACAACTAGCTTATATAAATTGAGGTGAATCATGTTATAAGTGGTTGGTATAAAAGCTCTGCCATAATAGTTTAGAGACAAAGTGACAAAAGGTTCTTTTTATGAGCGCTGGGGACAGGAGCAATAATTCCATTACATGTTATTGGAATAGGATTTTATGGAAAAGAAATTTGATTCAAGTTTAATGAAAGTGAACATTAGAGAATCACAGCCTTGATGTATAGTAACAACAAAACTAATAATGTTTAGTCTAATGAAAATACTGACACTGATTTGTTGCCTTGACATTATTTGGTTTGTGCTGTTGAGAATTGTGTCTGGTACTGACAAGTTTTAGTAATTTCAGAATAATAATTCAATGGCGGAATGTGCAACTTAAGCTTGATCAGAACAGAGGAAAAATTAATTTAGGATAATACAAGTAGATAGGTTTTTTCTTATGCTCTTTATAGATAGCTTTGTATATTTTCCTGTTATTAAGAATCTAGACCTTGCTAAGAAGACATTATTAGAAAACTTAAGGCAAAAAAGAATTTATGGTTTTCATGTGCAAACTTACAAACTTGTCAAAAATGTAATTGATACATTCCATTAATACATTAAACATTTCTGTCTCCTGATTCCTCTTCCTCAGTTCACTGTCTCTCTAATGTTCATTTTCCCAATAGCTTTGCTCCATCGTCAATAAGTGATGCTCAGGTTTATTAATTTCACTTTGTTGCTGAAAGCCACCTTCATCTTGACTAGTCCCTGTATGTTTTAGTTCCACTGAATTATCTCTCCCTGGTCAATGGTCCCATCTTGGCCTTCTTGCCTCCATCCTTTGTGGTTTTCTTCCATGTTACTCACTTGGTGTCTGTGGCTCTCCATTTCCATTACTTAGAACTGCAGCGCAAGGTCCACTTCAACCCTGAAACACTTTTGACCACACCCTCTGCTTCCTTCCTGGGTGAGGCAGATCTTCGTCCTGCCTTTATTTGCTATCTCTACAGGACAGCTGAATGTAAATCTCTGTTAAGAGGAGGGAAGTCATCTTTGAAAAATGAGCATACAGGAGAAAAATTACCCAATACTTATATCTCACTTCTTGCATTATTTTACCTGCATAATCACACTAGGTCTGTCCATACAATGCACGACTTCATCATACTTCAGTTGTGTAGTATTCCAATGACTGCACAGATCACACCTTCTTCCAGTGAGCTATTGAAGGATAGTAGGTTGATTTCATATCTTGGTTGTTATAATTAATGTTGCAGCAAACTTAGGCAAGCTGATACTTTCACAATACACATATCCAGGCATGAAACTCTCAAAACTGTACTCTCAAAACTTAAATATTATTGTAGACCAATGGTAAATCAATAATTGTGAAACCACCAGGAATAAGCCATAACATCTATTTTCATTTCAAAACAGAAGTTTGAATGTAATAACTTCAGAGGACACATCATTCTGAGGAAGCCTACTCAGGTTGCTCTCCACTCAGAGCCTGGAGACACAGGAGGGCAAAAGGTAAGAAATCCAAGAGCCTGGAGACACAGGAGGGCAAAAGGTAAGAAATCCAAGGCTTCACTTTGAGGGGACATGGCGGGAGAAGCCCAATAAAATTTTCATTTTCTAAATAAAACTGCTTTATTGTGGTGGAGTGCATCCTTTTTGCCTACTGGGTGTCCCATAGGTGTTTTGTAGCACATTCACCACTCAATCTAGTCTCAGAACCTAGCTTCTTTCCAGAAAAGCCTCCCATGATACTGCATGTGTCTAGATTAGTCTCTTCTTTTTTCTTTTCCTTTTTTTGTGGCCACACTCTGTGGTGTTCAGGAGTTACTCCCAGTTCTGTGCTCAGAAATCGCTCCTGGCACACTCAACCTGCTCGGAATCGAACCCGGGTACGCTCCAGCAGGGCAAATGCCCTACTGCTGTGTTATCTCTCCGGCCCCAGCCTTTTCTTTTCATTCTGCCACACCTGGCTATACTCAGGGATGACCACTGGCTTTGCGCATAGGAAGTCAGGGGACTGTATGGAATGTTGAGGCTTGAGCCAGATTGGTTGCATGTTAGGCAGGAGCCCCACCCACTGAACTGTCTCTCTGGTCCTGCTTTTGTTTTCATTTTACATTTGATTTTTGAATTATTCCTTTAGAGAAAATATTGGAACCCCCAGGTAAAAGTGCTGGTGTGGTGTTTCAGCTCAGGAAGCCAAAATCAGATTCTGAGCTATGTAGAGCATAGGAAACTCCCAAGGACATAAACTTTGTACCCTCTTGTATAGTTCTTCAGACTATAGTTTATGGGAAGGAAATAATAAAGTCAAAATACATGGAGCCAGAAAGTTTTGAGGAGTATTAAAGGAATTAATGAGGTTTGTCCAATCACTACTAACATTGTTTGCAAAAAACGTGTAACATGTTTCATATATGTGCAACATTATTTGCATCTAGTGATCTTATGTGCACATTCCACCTTTTTAGCATTGTGGAAACTTCCACAAACTCTTGCACAGATTAGGCTGTTTTCTAATTTCCTAAATCGACCTGTGCAAATACCCAACGATAAACCCAAATCTCTGGAAGTCAAAAGCCTTGGCTAACAGGAAGAGCCTTTCTCTTTAAGGATGGTGCATCACGCCACTTTGGGACAGGTGAGTTTCGCACCGAAAGCTCCCTTACAGCCTCGCTCTTAGAGTGGCGCTGCGCCCCCGTGTGGTCTTACTGCTTCATAGCAGCAGGTAGTCGGTGCTCCGCCTCAGGAGGTCTCTAGACAACAGAGGTCCGGTGACATCAGGTGAGCTCTCAAATCAGAGCCTCCCTCTCCGCCTCCCAGACCCCGCCCCAAACATTTGGGCAATCCCGCCCAGACCGTGACTGGGTCGGACTCCGCCCCGCTCAGGAGACCACGCCCGGGGTCGGGCTCCGTCCCGTCCCGCTCCAGCCGTGTCGCGAACTGGACTTCTCCCCGCAACTACACTCCGCCCCGCCCCGCCCCACCCTTAACTAGGCTGCACTTCAAACGTCCAGCCACACCCACACTCCGCCCCTCCTAGGCCCCGCCCAGACTAGACCCCGCCCCGCCCAGGCCTAGCCCCGGACTCGACTCCGCCCCTAGCTCGACTTCATCCCGCCCCGCCCCTCACTAGGCCCCGCCCCACCCCTCTACTACACACCATCCCGCCCCGCCATTCACTAGGCCCCGCCCCACCCTCACTAAACTCCGCCCCTCCCGTAACTAGACTCCGCCCCGCCTCAAACTACTCCATCCCGCCCCGCCCCTCACTAGACTCCGCCCCGCCTCGCCCCACTAGACTCCCTCCCGCCCCGCCCCTCACTAGACTCCGCCCCGCCTCTCCCCAACTAGACACCCTCCCGCCCCGCCCCTCACTAGACACCGCCCTGCCCCACCCCTCACTAAACTCCATTCCGCCCCTCACTAGACTCCGCCCCGCCCCACCCCTCACTAGACTCCGCCCCGCCTTTCCCCAACTAGACTCCCTCTCGCCCCGCCCCTCACTAGACCCCGCCCTGCCCCACCCCTCACTAGACTCCGCCCCGCCCCGCCCCTCACTAGACTACGCCCCGCCCCGCCCCTCACTAGACTCCCTCCCGCCCCGCCCCTCACTAGGCCCCGCCCTGTCCCGTCCCTCACTAGACTCCGCCCTACCCCACCCCTCACTAGACTCCGCCCCGCCCTGCCCTCACTAGACTCCCTCCCGCCCCGCCCCTCACTAGGCCCCGCCCTGTCCCGTCCCTCACTAGACTCCGCCCTACCCCACCCCTCACTAGACTCCGCCCCGCCCCGCCCTCACTAGACTCCATCCCGCCCCGCCCCTCACTAGACTCCGCCCCGCCCCTCCCCAACTAGACTCCTTCCCGCCCCGCCCCTCACTAGACCCCGCCCTTCCCCGCCCCTCACTAGACTCCGCCCCGCCTCTCCCCAACTAGACTCCCTCCCGCCCCGCCCCTCACTAGACTCCGCCCCGCCCCTCACTAGACTCCGTCCCACCCCGCCCCGCCCCGCCCCGCCCCGCCCGCAGCGTGAAAGGCTCCGACTCTGCAGGCCTGGAGGCGGGGCTCGGGCCTTGCCGGAGGCGCAGCGCCGTGACGCGTGACTCACGCACGGCCTGGTGCCGCGCAGCCGCAGTGTGGGCGCCCTGCCTCCGCCCTGTCAGCTGCCGGACGTTTGGCCGGGTCCGCCGCCGCGGTGGGCTGGGCCGACGCGCTGTGGCCCTCGGGAGTCGGGGGAGCGAAGCCGCGCTCCGGCCCGCTGTCGGTCCCAGGTGAGGGCGGGAGGCGCTCGCGCCTCGGAGCCGGCCGGCCGCAGGCTGCCATCGCGGCGGCGTCGGTTCGCTTCCTCGCAGTCCCAGCGCGCTCCCTCCCTGGGCCGCGTCAGCCTGCGCGTTCGGGCGGCCCGGGCGGGTCTGGGTTCCTGGGACGCGGCGGGCGAGCGGGCGAGCGGCTCCCTCCTGCGCCGGCTGGGTCGGGGCTGACGGGGCCCCGAGGGCCGAGGGTCTAGCCCCGCTGCGCCTCGCCGGGGCCGTGCCGGGCAGTCCCGGGGCGCTGGTTGCTGCTGCGCTCAGCACCGCGCACTGCACGGCGGGCGGCGCGGTCGGGCGGCCTCGGGCTGCAGATGCCTTCCTTGCACGTCCCTTGATTCTAGCGCGGAAGGGGCCTGCATTAAATCAGCCCGAAGACCCCCCGCCCCCCAAAAGCGTGCCCCGTTTTTAAGTATCGGCTTCTGTGCGCCTTGCATTTTCTTCCTCCCGAGGGAGCACCCTAAGGATTGGCAAGGGTATTGTCATTGGCTGGAAACTGCCCCCAGGGGCAAAGAACTGGGAAGGAAAGTGGCACCATTCTTCACTGCTAGGACCACAGGTTCGAGAAAATGAACTTTTGCAAGACCACACTTGAAGCATGAAAAGGTGGCATCCCAGTGGAAGCGGGGTGCTGCTGACGACCAGCATTAGGCTCTTTCTCTCGGTGGCAGTCGTCTTGCAAACCTCTCGAAGGTCAACTTTTGGGACTTGTTTTTCTTTTCTAGATTTAGGATTATTTGTTGTTTTCGGAAACTTGAAAGAACAACGCTGCTATCGGGCTGCCATGTAAAACGTTGCTTACATTCACCATAAAATCACTTATTATGAAATGCTGCAATTTCTGATCAAGTCAGCATGTCTCAGTTGGGTTAAAATGCTGCTCTTTTTTTTTTTTCCCTTCAGTTTTGTTAAGATGAAACACTGCATAAGGCACTCTTCAGCTAAGGAGAAAGGAAAACAGAACATTGCAGACTTTTGGAGAAAAGATCTGGGTAAATAGTTTGGCTAATTTTTAATACCTAATTTCTTTTTTTTTTTTAAACCTAATTTCTAATTAAAGGACATCTTCGGGGTTGTGCAAAAAAAAAAGGACATCTTCTAACCTTTGTGCTCTGAATGTGATTTCTGCTTGAATGGTAAAAGCAGTAGAAGTGGGCCCGGAGAGATAGCGCAGCGGCATTTGCCTTGCAAGCAGCCGATCCAGGACCAAAGGTGGTTGGTTCGAATCCCGATGTCCCATATAGTCTCCCGTGCCTGCCAGGAGCTATTTCTGAGCTGACAGCCAGGAGTAACCCCTGAGCAACGCCGGGTGTGGCCCAAAACCAAAAAAAAAAAAAAAGGCAGTAGAAGTGTGTTAACATGAACTTACAATAGTTTTGATCATGTTAGTGGATTTTCTTTCTTTCTTTTTTTTTTTTTTTTTTAGCAATACATAGAGTGTGTTGGAGAGTGTGTTGCAGGAGATCACTTCTGCTCTTGGGGTTTACTCCCAGAAGTCTTGGGTTCCCACTGTACTGGGGATGAAACCTAGTCCTTCCGCATGCAAAGCTAGGCAGGCCATTGAACCATGAGTGACATGGTAGTTTTGTGCTTAGTTCCTATAGGTAAGAGAAAGCTGAAGGAACTTTGGTTTTATTCTTTGTCAAATGTTGGCTTTTCTTTTCCTTTGCCTGGTCATTAATCTTCTATTATAAAGGGCTTTAAAAAGAAAATTGTTACTTTGTTTTTCACGGAGAATTGTATATGGTTGAATTTAGTTCTATGGAGAATTTAGAAGATTTTATTGCACATGATCAAGAAACATTTGATTTAGAAATACTGAGTGCCATATGTTAGACATTATTTCAGGTTTCTAGTAATAAGAATAGTGGTTATCATGGCACTGAAAATTAATAATTTAAAAGTAGTGACTTTTTCTAGAAGGCAATGCATTTGCAAACTGGATATTTTTTTGACTTTATATGCAAGGGTGTTTTTAGTTTATATACAAGATTAGGAAAACATACTGTGTGTTTGTATTTATAATAAATCTACCATATAATCTTAGTAAATAAAGGAAAGTACTTTGCTAGTTCTAATTTAAGGTATAGCAGGGAATTAGAATTTCTTTTGACTTGTCTTAGTATACTATTTTTCATGTTAAAGACTGTGACAGAGTAGTACTAGAGGTAACTCAGAGAACAAGGATACATGCATTGTGTCAGAAGGATCCAAATTTGATCTGTGGCTTTGTGTGCTCCCTGCTCAGCACCTTAGGACATTGACCTCGTTAGCTGAGTGTTGCTGGGAATGACCTCTGGGTTTCTGAACATTGCTTAGTATGCCCCTACCCCCAGTTATTAGTTTTGTTTTGATTTTGTTTTTTTGGATCACACTGGCAGTGCTCAGGGCTGCTCTACTTTCAGACCTCTTTTTTGGGGGGCCACACCCGGTGATGCTCAGGGGTTACTCCTGGCTATGTGCTCAGAGATCGCTCCTGGCTTGGGGGTTCATTTGGGATGCCGGGAATCAAACTGTGGTCCATCCTAGGTTAGTGCATGCAAGGCAGATGCCCTACTGCTTGTGCCACCACTCTAGCCCCAGGGCTGCTCTACTCTCAGATACTCTCCTGGTGGGGCTCAGGGAACCATATAGGATGCTAGGAATTGAACTTGGCTCACCCTATGCAAGGCAAGGACCCCCCCCCCCCATTATTAAAACAAAATAGCAGGGGGCCGGGCGGTGGCGCTAAAGGTAAGGTGCCTGCCTTGCCTGCGCTAACCTTGGACGGACCGCGGTTCGATCCCCCGGCGTCCCATATGGTCCCCCAAGCCAGGAGCAACTTCTGAGCACATAGCCAGGAGTAACCCCTGAGCGTTACCGGGTGTGGCCCAAAAACCAAAAAAAAAAAAAACCAAAAAAAACAAAAAAACAAAATAGCAATAGAATTTTAAATCTTACTGGAATGTTAAGAAAATTAACTCTTTAATTTGATAAAATTTCCAGGAACTTAATAAATTACAAATAGAGTTGACATGGCCTGGTCAGACAATCTGAATAATGAATAAAGATAAACTAGTGATGAATGAGAAATTTTTGTAGTACTTGAGATGGCACCTGAGAAATGAAGCAAAGCAGTGCAGTGGGATTTAAGGAATGGAGATGATTTTATGGAAGCAAAAGAGGTAGGCATTTTTTTGTTTTGTTTTGTTTTGTTTTTGGGCCACACCCATCAGTGATCGGGTTACTCTGCTCAGAAATCACTCCTGGAAGGCTCAGGGGACCATATGGGTTACTGGGAATCGAACCCAGGTCCATCCTGGTCAACTTCATGCAAGGCACATGCCCTACCACTGTTCTATCTCTTCAGCCCCCAAAGAGGTAGACTATTTAGATTTAGTAGGTTTTAGGAAAAGTGCAGTGGTGCTAGCTTCTGGTCACTATCATATTCCTCAACATAATTAATTTTTAGAAAATGCCTTCAGACTAAATGCAATGACGTCTTTAGTGTCTGGCTTGGGATAGAATGAGTCCCCCGGCAATTTACTGAAGTGTAGCATTGGATTGAGGGCTTGGAGGAGATATTAAGATTCAGTGCAGTAGTGGGCCGGAGAGATAGCATGGGGAAAGGCGTTTGCCTTTCATGCAGAAGGACGGTGGTTCGAATCCCTGCATCCCATATGGTCCCCTGTGCCTGCCAGGGCCGATTTCTGAGCATAGAGCCAGGAGAAACCCCTGAGCGCTGCCAGGTGTGACCCAAAAAACAAAAAAAAAAAAAAAAAAAATTCAGTGCAGTAAAAGTTAAGATTCAATGCAGTAGGGGTTGGAGAGATAGCATGGAGGTAAGGCATTTATTTGCCTTGCATGCAGAAGGACGGTGGTTCGAATCTTGGCGTCCCATATGGTCCCCCGAGCCTGCTGGGGGTGATCTCTGAGTGTAGAGCCAGGAGTAGCCCCTGAACGCTGCCGGGTATGACCCAAAAACCAAAAACCAAAAAAAAAAAAAAAAAAGGGATTCAGTGCAGTAATTTAAGAAAAAGGGAAAGAATAGCTAGTTCTTTTTAGAATTAAAATTGCCATTACTCATAAATACTTTTATACTCAAATGAGTGATTTAACAAGGTTAACACTGTATGGGACCAGAAGAAAGGTCAATATTGTAGTTTTATTTTTTCTTTCTTTTTTGTTTTTTTGGTTGGTTTGAGGCCACACCTGGCTATGCTCAAACTTTCTCCTGGCAGGACTCATAGAATCATCTGTGGTGGTGGTGGCAATTGTACCTGGGTCAGCTGTGTGCGGGACAAGCACCCTACCCATTGTACTATGACTTCAGCCCCAGCCATTCCCCTTTCAGCCCTTCACCACCAGCCCACACTTTGGAGTGGCTGTGGGAAAGGGAGCATATATCAAGCTACACCTCTCGAAACAGTGTTATCAAGTCAATTTTGCCATATTTTAAAACAAACATTTTGGGGCCAGAGCAGTGACATAGTGGTAGGGCGTTTGCCTCGTTTCCCCCGGTGTCCCATATGATCCCCCAAACCAGGAGTGATTTCTGAGCGCATAGCCAGGAGTAACCCCTAAGTGTCACTGGGTGTGACCCCAAAACCAAACCAAACAAGCAAATTAAAAAACTTAAACATTTTTTCAATTTCCTTACGGGCAATAAACTATTTACAAAAGCAAATACAGCCTTCTGAAATTCAGGTGCAGAGAAGTGGCGGTACAGATCAGCTAGATTGGCTGACTTTACAGTTTGGTATGATTATTCAGGCTTTGCCATGTGATGTTGTCCCTCGTGATTATTTTCTAAAGATGTTGACTTTTGGTTTAATGGAGGATACTGTAAAATAAAAATAAAAATATCAATCCACGAGTTGGGTGGGACCGCCCCAGGGACCTTGTTTTTAACCCCTTAGGCGGGTGGGTCTAATGAAGCAGGGTAGCAGCTGTCAGAAAAGATACTCATCAGAGTCAGCTCTCTCTCTGCAATGTGCTTTCTCTCCCCAGCCCAAAGCCAGACTCCTTTATTCAAACCAACCCCCAGTCCCAGGTTGGGGGAGGTCAATTCAAATACAAAAACAACTATCCAGTGGGTTTTTTACATCTTATATGAAGAGGTTAAGGAAAAAGGAGATTGGGGAAATCACTTTTGTTTAGGCTTTACTTAGATTCGCCTACAGGATACTTGTAATAGAAAACATCCCATATTGACAAAATGTGAATGAGGGGTTGGGCTTCATCAAATATTGCTCAGGTCTTACTCCTGACTGTTCTTGGGAAACCATTTGCAGTGCTGAGGATCAAATCAAGATCAACAATATGTAAGGCAAGTGCCTTTCTTATTCTGTCTTCTCTTTGGCTCAAATTTTTAACATCACAATGGTAACATTTTGTTTTTGTTTTTGTTTTTGGGCCACACCCGCCTGTGCTCAGGGGTTTCTCCTGGCTATTTGCTTAGAGATGACTCCTGGCAGGCACTGGGGACCATATGGGACACTGGGATTTGAACCAACCACCTTAGGTCCTGGATTGTCTGCTTGCAAGGCAAACACTGCTGTGCTATCTCTCCGGCCCCACAATGGTTATATTTATATTAGCTCTTAAACTAGGTTTTAGAACTGGGAGGAAGGAACTCATTTTTTATACTAAGGAAATGGAGGATAATGACAGATGGATTTCTGGGAATTTATAATAGGAGAGGCATTAGAGCAGAGTTTTGAGCCAGATGAACTTTGCCTCTTGTCTTTTTTTTTTTTTTTTTTTAGTTATAACAAGGGGAATTGTAAGTGGACTGATGAATAGAGGTGTTAAGAACAGTGTCAGGCATATGCTGTGACATGAATAATTATTAGTCCTTTTAAGGTAGTTGTATTTCATAATTGTTCTACTCAGTACCTTGTAATGAACATTTGAGAGAGTAAGATAATAATGGATTGGGAGATAGTGTAAAGGGCTGGAGTTCACACTTTAGTGTTCAGAGGACCCAGATTTGATTTGTGGTACTGCTTAATTTTCCCAGAGCATCACTGGGGAGGTTGCCAGGCCCATTCTCTGAACCACTGAAGAGTAGTACCTAAGTATTTTATCAAGTACCTAAGTACCTAATCCCTCAACACTTCTTTAGAGTCTCTACCCTCACACCAAAAACATTCACCCTAAACGTTAGACACTGACCTTAATTTTTTTCAGTCTCTTATGGAGTTTCTTACAGTAGCACTAGCAGAGGTATTACTTCACCAAAATATTCTGATCTGCTTATATACAGGTTGAGTTTCAATTGTACCAATATTCTGGGTTTACAAGAATTAGATATTAAATGGATCTATAGCAACATGTTAATAAAAATGTCCTTCTTTGACTTAATATGATGAGAGTGCTGATAAATATATAACACTGGCCATTTTCTTCCTTCCTTTTGTCACTGTAAATAGTTTTTATTTGATGAGTAATTTGAGTATGAATTTGGGAAGATTTGGGGCCACAGCAGGTGGAACTTAGGGTTATTTCTTGGTGCTGTGTTCTGGATTTACTCCTGGCTGGGCTATTGGTTTGTAAAGAAAGTACCTTAGTCTCTGCTATCTCTCTGGTCCATAGTGGAATTTTCTAAGGCTCTTGGACAGTATCTGTGTTCAACATTATACCAATAGTGCCTTCTTAACTAAAGTGTCTTTTGGCAAAAGATGAGAGAGAAGCTAATAAGACAGATAAAGTGGAAATAGGTTTTTTTTTCTTCCAAAAAACAGATTTTTAGAATTTCACTTTGCTTATTTTAGCTTTTTAGTGTTGGCTTAAAAACACACCACTTTATGTTACAAAGGCATTTAAGTGTTAAGCCTTTTGGTGTATTTATTTATTTTGGGAGGGGGAGGCATCTCCTAGTTCTATGCTGGAGGTCAGTGAAAGGGATCATTTCAGGTGATGTGCGGGGACCCATGTGGTATCTATGATCAGACATATACTCTCTGTCTTTTGAGCTGTATCTCTGGACCTTTCTGGTATATCTTAAATAACAGTGGAAGTGGTTCATTGAATTTTTGTTTAAAAAAATTAAAGTAGCAGAGTGTGCCACTAGAAAGAACAGAAAGCTAAAATAATCAGCCAGTGAGGGGTTGGGGGATAGCATAGCAGGTACCATACTTTCCTTGCATGCAATCAGCCTGGGTTTGAACCCCACCATCCCTATGGTCCTCCTGTACACACCAAGAGTTATCTTTGAGTACAAGAGCTAGGAGTAACCCCAGAGTATCACTGGGTGTGGCCCAAAAAACCAAAACCAAAACCAAAACCCAATCAATAAACCAACGGGGGGTGGGGGGGCACACAGCTAGGGAATCATTATATGGGTGTGGAAGTAGGTGAAAGGACCCTTTGACCCCTGGTTATTATTGTTGATCTTCCATTGATGCTAATCATTTAAAGAATTATGCTGAGGGTCAAAATGTGTGTAGATGTATATATTTGAGTTTTATTAGAAGTTAACTCTTAGTTAAAGGTTTGGTTCTAGCCCATTATGACAATGATAGCTGGAAATGATCACTTGGGAGAAGAACTCAAAGTAGGTAAAGTGACATGCATGATACCCCTTCAGTAACAATATTGCAAACACAGTGCATAACAGGAAAAAAGGGGGTTAGGAGGAGAGAAAAAGAAGAGAGAAAAGAAAGAGGGAGAGAGAAGGAGAGAGAGGGAAGTCTGCTAAAGGTAGGCTGGTGGTGAGTGGGAGGGAAACTGGGAAATTGGTGAAGGAATGAGTGTAGGAACATTGTATGACTGAAGCTCAATCATGAACAACTTTGTAACAGTATTTCACAGCGATTCAATTAAAACTTTTATTAATTAAAATAAAAAGTCTGCCCTGGATGCAAGAGAAGACAGTGGAGAGTTTTATTACCTCATCATAGTGCTAATAGTTTTGAAGAGCAAAATAAAATGTGAGTTGATTAAAAAAAATGGTTGGGGGACCAGAGAGATAGCATGGAGGCAGGGCATTTGCTTGCATGCAGAAGGATGGCGGTTCGAATCCCAGCATCCCATGTGGTCCCCCGAGGCTTGCCAGGAGCAAATTCTGAGTGTAGAGCCCAGGAGTAACCCCTGAGCACTGCCGGGTGTGACCCAAAAACCAAAAAAAAAAAAAAAAAAAAAAAAAAGATTTGAGGGGCCAGAGAGAAAGCACAGCAGTAGGTTTTTGCCTTGCATTCATCTGATTTAGCACAGATAGTGATTTGAATCCTGGCATCTCATATGGCCCCCTGAGTCTGCCAGGAGTGATTTCTGAGCATAGAGCCAGGAGTAACCCCTGAGTAATGCTGGGTGTGACCCAAAAACCAAAAAGAAAAAAAAATTGGTTTTAGGACATGCTGGTAGGAAAGTGATGACATTTGCACACCTTTGTGTGCATGTGTAGCTCCTCTACAAAGAGAGCTTCTGCACGCTAATGCAATAAGTTTCCCTTCCCTTGACCCAAGGGAGGGAGTTAGTTGCAGGTGTTTCCTGTCCTCCTATCTTACTGTTACCACCCTGAACTCTGGCATATCTGGGTGACCATTTCCCTGTCACCCAGTCTTTGGTCACTTCTAGATGCTGGAGGTGTTTAGAATAAGCTGCTTTCTTGGGAGAGTGTCAGCAGCCTGTCGACAAGACCCCAACAGTACTGATTAGTAGTAGTGCACACTCCTGGACTACTTTGTGTCAGGTCAAGCACTCTTCTAAGTGCTTCTCATTGCTGAAGTCATCCATTGTCACAATCCTATGGTAAAGGGTAGGTGTCATCCCTGCCCTCCTAACAGATGAGCAACATTCTTCAACCCTTTACATCTGTGGACTGGCACCAGTCTTGCAGACCAATCCAGTTTTAACCAACCTGGTAGACAGTGCTCTTAAACCTTTCTACACATGCAAACTGGCACTGGTCAATGGGCCAGTGGCTAAAGATCATCCGTACTAGAGCACAGAGAGGTTAGGTAACTTGTCCATGGTCACAACAGTTGTTACGTCAGAACTGGTCCTTGAACCCAGGTAGTCAAGTAGAGGAGGGTCTATGATTCGATTCATGTAATGATCTGCTTTTGGAACAGAATGAAGCACTATCTTTTTAATCTACCGTTTTCTCTGGTAACTACCTGTTTTTACTCCCTCCTCCCCCACTCTCTTTCCTGTTAATGTTCTCTACTTCATTGTAGTTGCACTTTCCCCTTTCTAGAAAAGTAGAGCATACTCAGATAAATAATTTTGGCAGAGATGCTATGAGTAAGGCTTTGAGTCTGTTATTGCTTAGATTTTGTTTTCTAATTTTAGCATTGATTTTTTCCTTGCTATTTAATATATGGATGCCATTTATTTATAGCTCAGAGTCCACCTTGAGAGGATTGTGTTTCGGAGATACCAGAATGAAACTTGAAGTATTAGCATTGCATTTTTGTTTGGTTTTTGATCCATACCTGGTGATGCTTAGTGTTTACTCATGGCTCTGCAGTAAGGAACTTATCCTGGCTATGATCAAGATGCTTGTATGATACTCAAAAGGATCATTTGAGATTCTGGGGATCTAACCCGGGTCGACTGAATGCACTATCACTGTATACTATCACTATCACTGTAGCCCTTCTTAGCTCTTTAAAGAATGCAGGAATAGAGTATAGTTTATGATAATCCTTAGCTGCATGTTACCCCCAAGACTTAATTACAACTTCAAGTTTGTATTTTGACATTCTTTACCCATTTCCTTCACAGGTTCTCTTGCCTCACCAATTTGCTCAACCGAGAGAACGTGTGTGTGTGTGTGTGTGTGTGTGAACCTGTGTGTGTGTGTGTTGTGCCTCACCAATTTGCTCAACTGAGAGAACGTGTGTGTGTGTGTGAACGTGTGTGTGTGTGTGTGTGTTGTGCCTCACCAATTTGCTCAACTGAGAGACCGTGTGTGTGAACGTGTGTGTGTGTGTGTGTGTGTGTGTTGTGCTGAGGATTGAACCAAGGCCTCTTTCACACATGGCAAGATAAAGTGATATGCATAGCAACCCTCATTGACAGTAGTGCAAACCACAATGTCAGTAAGGAGGAGTGAGACAGTGAGAGAGAGAAGCAGAATGTCTGTCTAGAGACAGTCAGGGGGAAGGGGTTGGAGGAAAATGGAGACATTGTGAAAGTTGCACAGGTGAAGGGTGGTATACATTCTATGAAACACAACTATGAACTTTTCTATAACCATGGTGCTTAAATAAAGAAATTATTATTAAAAAAAAGGAAATATGAAACTCAGTGACATTTGGTAGACAGTGCCTGGCAATGTTACCTCTACCAGTTTTTAACTTGTGAGTAATAAACCGAACATTTTTAGACAGTTAACCTCTGGTTGTTGACTTACTGAATTTCACCTAGAAAGCCATCCTCACTTTCTGCTTTAAAGCCTGTCTAGTTTAAAAACAAACAAACAAAAAAAACACCTATGCTGTTTGGTTTTAAACGATTACTAACTGTTGTAAGTGGTAAAAAATATTTTGGGACTAGTCTATATAAGTTTGTCTAATTTAGATGATCATTATACACTTTATTGTTGGGATAATTCTGGGTTGGGATAACTTTTAATTAGATTTAATCATAATCATGCTCTTCTTACTTTGAGCTAGAATCATAGTAATTAAATTGGAGTGCATGGTTTAATTAAAATTCAGGGCATTACAAAGAAATGATACATTAAGTTCTATTTTATATATAGAAATATGCATATTGAATTTTTCCAGAATCCAGTTGAATATATTCTCACATATATTAAATTCACTTTTCCCCAATATAATATATCCCTTGTACTTAATAATCTGATTCTAATTTTAACTTTTGAATTCCTTTAGGCCTCTAGATGTCATTCTGAAATAAATTAAATGATGGATCCAAGGAAGAATGATAGTATTGTTCCTAGTATTACTCAATTAGAAGATTTTCTTACAGAACACAATTCCAATGTTGTTTGGCTCCTTGTTGGTAAGTATAACATATTTTATTGTGCTTTAGTATATTTTACGTATGAAATAACAACTACTAAATATTAAGCAATCAATTGAAGTTGAGGTATTTATAATGCCACTTGTTTGTGGTAGAGGAATATTTGTTTTTGTGGGGTAGTTATAGTGATGTGGTAATGCGTTTCGAAGAGTTATTAAATTATACCCCTTGAACATATGTTGTTTGGTAAACCAATGTTACCTCAGCAAAATATGGTTTTTGGTTTTTGGTTTATTGGGCCACTGATGCTCAGGAGTTACTCCTGGTTATGCATTCAGAAATCGCTCCCAGCTTGGGGGACCATGTGGGACTCCGGGGATTGAACCAAGGTCAGTCTTGGGTCAGCTGTGTGCAAGGCAAATGCCCTACTGCTGCACTGTCACTCTGGCCCTACCTCACCAAATTTTAAAAAATATTCTTTTTTTTTTGTCTGTATTTGGTTTTTGGGCCATGCCCAGCGGTGCTCAGGGGTTACTCCTGGCTGTCTGCTCAGAAATAGCTCCTGGCAGGCACGGGGGACCATATGGAACACCGGGATTTGAATCAATCACCTTTGGTCCTGGATCAGCTGCTTGCAAGGCAAACGCCCGCTGTGCTATCTCTCTGGGCCCTTTTAAAAATATTCTAATCTATTATTCTATGACATTTGATCTGCAAACTGCTCTAGGAGGTTCTCTCTTAGTATCTTTTAAATGTATGTACAATAAAGTGCCTCAGTCTTTTGTTTATTTATTTTTTCATTTACGGACCACACCCAGCAGTGCTCAGGAGTTACTCCTGGCTTTGCACTCAGGGGTTATTCCTGGTGGTGCTCAGGGCACCATATGGGATGCTGAAGATAAAACCCAGGTGGGCTGCTTGCAAGGCAAACACCCTACCCTCTGTGCTATCACTCTGGTTCCAAGTGCTTCAATCTTAAATTACACATTTCTGTTTATTTTATTTGTGTGTGGGGTATACTGAATAACTAACGTTCAGGCATAACAAAACATTTCTAGCTTCTCAGAATGCTGTCACTTTCAGTTTGATTTCTCTTAAAAAACCCCACTGTTCTTCTGTTACTATAAATTATTTTATTCATTGAACTTTGTATAAGTAGTCATAATTGTGTTCTTCAATGCCTAGTTTCTTTCAATCAGTGCTGTCTATGAGATTCATTAATGTTACTGTATAAAAATAGCTTGCTCTTTTGTTACGAATCTACCATTGATCATATTCAGGGTTGATTTGTTATTTGTTATTATCAGTTAAAGTAATATAAACAAACACATAAGTGATTTTTTATGATCTTAAAAAATAGCTTTTTTTGTTGCTTGATTGCTTTTGATCTACACCCTTGATGCTCAGGGTTTACTCCTGACTGAACTCTGGGATCACTCCTGGTAGAACGAGGGGGGACCATTGGGATATCAGGGTACCTGTTTGTTTCTTATCACTTTGCACTATACTATCTTTAGTTCCACTTTTTTTTTTAAGTGACTGTATCAAGAATCTTAAGACTAGTATTTTCCAGATTGAATGAAACTGCCCCCATCTGGGTGCTGGAACCATTTTTGGGGTTGCAAGTAGCCTTAGGTTACAGTGGGGAGTGTTTTCTGCTTGTTCGCTCAAGAAGAGATCTTTGCGGGAGAAGACACTGTAGTTTTTTTCCCTTTAAAAGGGAAGGTCTAAAAGGAAGGTTTAAAAGGTGGTAAGGCCTCTCTGTTTTGGACTAATAAAGGAAAATTTACCTTTGGAAGGGAAAGGAAATATTTCTGAGTGGAATAAGTGAGCTTTTACTAACAAACTCTTATGAAGGTTTTAAGTGATTGAAAGGAAATATATAATGAGATTCTTTTGAATTATTTTTTCTCCTAGCTACCATTTTGTCCTGTGGATGGATTATTTATCTTACATATTATAATTCTCGGAATGTTGGTCTTATTTTAACACTGGTTCTTAACAGATTATGCAAAAATGGGTATATCCATATTGGTAAGTTTGATTAATATTTTTTGTGTGAATAATCCTGCAGTGTATTCATAGATTTGTATTTTATAAGCAGTATTGCTAGAGAGTCATTGTTTCATGAAGATTAATGACTGACCTATAACCTCACATAGTATTCTGATATAAGGTATCCTATCATTTGAGAGATATTCTTGAGCTTTTTTTGGTTGGAGTGAAAGGTCCACCTACTGGTATTTGGGTGCTACTCAGCACAGTGCTTGGGAGACCCTGTGCCTTACATAGTGCTTGAGAGACCAGGCATGAATGCTGCAGAGTATTGGCTCCAGCACATTGAGCTATCTTCCTTCCCCCTTGGCCGTATTTTTTTTAAGTGTTTTTTTTTATTGTGACATTTTTGCTTACAAATGTGATCATTGAAATCATTTGAAAAATCCAGATATGTATAAAATATGAAAATTAGAATGTCTCAAGATTCTGTCATCTAAAGAAAAAAATTTTTTTTTGGTTTTTGGGCCACACCCAATGGTGCTCAGGGGTTAATCCTGGCTATGCACTCAGAAATCACTCCTGGCTTGGAGGACCATATGGGATGCTGGGGGGATTGAGCTGTGGTCCATCCTGGGTCAGCTACGTGCAAGGAAAATGCCCTACTGCTGCGCCACTGCTCTGGCCCCCAATTTAAAGAAAAATTTTAATGATATGTTCACAATATTTTTTGTTTTGTTTTGTTTTTTGATTTTGGGCCACACCCGGCGGTGCTCAGGGGTTACTCCTGGCTGTCTGCTCAGAAATAGCTCCTGGCAGGCACGAGGGACCATATGGAACACCGGGATTCGAATCAATCACCTTTGGTCCTGGATCAGCTGCTTGCAAGGCAAACGCCGCTGTGCTATTTCTCCGGGCCCATGTTCACAATTTCTAAAGATGAATTTATTTTTTAAACAGATCTTTGCTGAAAACATTTGTTGGACTCTCTTGTGTATTTAATTTTGTCAGATGCTTTATGATTTTAATTTCTAAGGAAATTTGCAGACTGATTAAAGAATGTATTAGGAAGCTACATGCCTTGGAAAATCTTATTCCAGTTGGAAACAGAAGTTAGGGGTTAAAATAGAACTATTGTGACCTTCTTGAGAGGTTTTTAATGGGATAAATAGAACTTCTTATAAACATAGGTAGTCTTCCATTAATTTGAGACCCCATTCAAGAGAAGAAAATGTAGAATATGTCTTTTTTTTAATTTTATGACTAATTAAAGGGATTCATGTAAATGCTATTTAAGTTAGTATCCTCATGTGGTTAGTAAGTAGCTCAATCCTTAGTGATGATATTTTTTGGGGGGGGGGGTCACACGCAGTGGTGCTCAGGTCTTACTCCTGGCTCTTTTCTCAGGGATCATTCCTGGTGGTGCGTGGGCAACCATATGTTCTTTTGGAGATCGAATCTGAGTCAGGTTGCTTTACTTTCTCTTTGCCCCTCCCTCCTGGTGCTTTTTGTTGTGTTTGAGAAAGAATGATTAAAAAAAAATGTTAAACAGTAAGGATATCAGGAAGGGAGTAGGATGAGAATGTTTAGCTATTGATTAAGTTGAATGTTAAGATTATTTTTAGCTATGTATCAGCACAATTATACTAGCACCTATTTTTTTTTTTTCCTCCTACAATAGGTTCCTTTTCTTTCTCCGTACTTTCTGGAAAAGTCATGGTTCGTGAAATCTACTACATTACTGAAGACATGTCTATTAGGTAAAAAAAAATTAGTAATAACAAAAATGACTCATCTTAGTAGAGAGGTGCTAGGGATTTATAATACATATCTCATGTAAAACAGGTGATTTGTTGATGAGTCTTAAGTTATTTTCAAGTTGAAAGATTAAAAATTCAGAGACTAAAATCCATCTTTTTTGAGGCATGAGGTGAGATACTTCAGAATTAAAAGGATTATTTGTAAAAGTTTCACTTTCATGTGCTAATAACCTCTCTTATTTGTGGGGTTAGCTTTAGCTTTTGGCTATATAATTCTTTCTTTCTTTTTTTTTTTTTTTTTTTTGGTTTTTGGGCCACACCCGGTGATGCTCAGAAGTTGCTCCTGGCTTGGGGGACCATATGGGACGCCGGGGGATTGAACCGTGGTCCGTCCTAGGCTAGCGCTGGCAAGGCAGACACCTTACCTCTAGAGCCACCGCGCCGGCCCCTATATAATTCTTATATCATTAAAAATACCTTAAAAAGATATATATTTTTTGTTATCATTTGTAACTAAGTAGGTCTACTTGAAAGCTATGCTACTTTCTTTGTATAACTGGAAGATTATGAGACATTCAGGCCATAGTCCTTTTAAGTGTCTTTTCTGTGTTTCCTTATTCATTATCTGTTGTTTCTCTTTTATATAAATTGTTTAAGAGATGAGTACAGTAAATTGTTACTGATGTTTTTACTTTTATAATGTCTGTAGAATTCAAGATGGATTTATAATTTTTCGGTGGTGGAAAATGTATAATCCAAAGCAGAAGCAGCATGGTAAGTTTTCACATGTTTGAAATCTTCAATCATACTGATTGACTTTTTTGTTTGTTTGTTTGTTTTTGTTTTTCGGCCACACCCGGTGACACTCAAGGGTTACTCCTGGCTATGTACTCAGAAATCACTCCTGGCTTGGCGGACCTTATGGGACACTGGGGGATCCAACTGCAGTCTGTCCTAGGCTAGCATGAGCAAGGCCTTAGGTTTCCTATTTATAATAAAAATAGTTTTGAAAACTTAAGGTTCAAACTGATTTTATCAGTTTTTGCCAGAAATCCTCAGTAGCTTTCCTCTTGTGGTTAAATTTAGTAGCATTTATTTTTGTTTTTGTGCCATACTCTGTTGTATTGGGTTGGAGATGGGCTACTTCTGGTCTGTGTACTGTACTCCTGGCAGTACTTAGGAGAATCATTTGCTGCTAAAGATTGAGCTGCACCTTAAACTCTGTTATGTGTCTCTAGAGATAAATTTAGCTTGTTAGTTAATTCGACTCATTCTCACTATTATGAATAAATTTCAGTCTTATTTCTAATTATATCATTGAACCCACACTGGGGCTTCAAGGATTTTATGGCATTCTTTCATCATTCTAATTGATGCCACCATGACTTCCCTGTCAGCCTGCCACAATTCCTGATTTCACAACCTACTCTGCTTGATGGTCAAAAAAGAGGAAATGCAGGCTTTCACTGTTCTGAGTCTGCTTTCATCATCAAGAATTTCTCCTCAGATCTCCTTTCAACATTCAGGGGTGTACTCCTTCCTGCTCTGTATCTACCATATTGTGGCCTTCCCTTTTTTGAATAGGAACACTTAAACTTTCCGACCTCAATTACCTTTTATGTACTTATGAATTATAATTACTGAGGATTCCAAAGAGCTTTTGCTTATGCTAGTTATTTATATTTATTATATTTTAAATCAAGTCTGATAATTTTTACAAACTTTTAAATTCTATTAGAAATAAATGTAATGGTATGCTTTTTATAAAATGACTTCTAGAACAACATAAAAAAGAAAGAATAATACCATTGCTTTTGTATTGCAGATATCTTTAGTGTATAATTAATGGAAGAAATTAGATTATTTTGGGGGTTTTTTTGTTTGATTTTTGGTTTTGGAGCCACTCCCGATGATGCTCAGGGGTTACTCCTGGCTATGCAATTAGAAGTGGCTCCTGGCTTGGGGGACCATATGGGACGTGGAGGATCGACTGCGGTCAGTCCTAGGTCAGCTGCATGTAAGGCAAACACCCTATTGCTGTGCCACCACTTCGGCCCCAGAGATTAGATTCTTGTCGCTATTCTTATATTTTGTTTGTTGTAACATATGTCACACCTCATAGTCTTCAAAGACTATTTTACTATGAGAGAATGAGAAAAATTTTTATTCTTGGTGTACTAGTATTATTGGAATAATTTTACCTTGGAGTTACCTGGCAAAGGGCTGTGGATCTTCCAAAGTACTAGAACCGTATCTCTATAATTTTGTTTGTTTGTTAGTTTTTGTTTTTGGGATACACCTGGTGATGCTCAGGCGTTACTCCTGGCTATGCACTCAGAAATTGCGCTTGGCTTGGGGGACCATATGGGACACTGGGGGATGGGACCACGGTCCGTCCGAGGCTAAGCGCGCAAAAGGCTTATGGCTTGCGCCGCTGCTCTGGCCCCATACGTCTATAATTACTGTTGTGGGCTTTTTTTTTTTTTTTTTTTTTTTTAATTGTGAGGACCAATGGTCAGTGGATCATGTGATATAGGGAATTGAATCTAGAGTCTTATGCAGTCTAGGTTTGTGTGCCACTGCTGAGTTATATCCTTTCCCCTTGTTATTCTTAATATTTCTGTGTGCTTTGTATCTGTAATTATCTCTGGTGTACAACTAAAATAATTATTGGGTATTTTATGTTCTTAATATGAAATTATATTTATTTTGTCTGATTGCTTTTTAAAATTATTTTGTTTGCTAGTGTGGTTTGCAGTGGGAAATAGGTTTCACATTTCTGTTTACAGTAATAGTAAAAAGTTGGTAGTCTCAGTGCTGGAGCACTAGCATAGTGGGTAGGTTGTTTGCCTTGTATGCAGCCAACCCGGGTTTGATTCCCTGGCATCCCATATGGTTCCCTGAGTACTGCTAGTGATGCCCCAAGTGCAGAGCGCCGCTGGGTGTGAACCAGAACCAAAAACAAAACAAAATTGGTAATCTTAAATATCACTTTTCTAGTTCTAATTATTTGGGATTTTAAATTATGGTTACTTATGATAATGATATATTTGTGATTATTGTTTGATCTTTACAGTTCATTAGTCATCTGTTTTAGCATTGTATGGTAAACACTACTATTTATATAAAACCTCAGTGTTGATGTAAAAATTCACTACTTTAAGTGCATTGCATTTTAGACATTTTGTTATGTATCTTACAGTATAAATTTATAACTCCCTTTGGGGGAAAAGTTTGTTGTTGTTATTGTTATTCTTGTTTTTGGGCCATACCCAGAGAACTCAGAGATTACTCCTGGCTCTGCTCTCAAAAATTACTCTTAGTGATGTTCAGAGACCATATGGGATGCTGGGGATTTAACTGGGATCCCATTGTGTGCAAGGCAAACACCCTGCGTGCTATACCTATCACTCTGGGCCATTTTTGTGAAAGTTTTACATGGATATTCTAAGCATAAAATATTTACATTTTGTCATTACATGTTTCATTTAGAATCCAAATCTCTGGTCGACTTTCAGAATTTAAATTAAAATGGCAGGTTTTTAAAATTTATGTAGCCTTACAATAAAATTTTATTACAGACTTATGTTTAAAAAATCCTTTCAGTTAGATATGAAAATAATAATTGATTAAAAGTTTAAAGTTTTGATGAAAGCTATTTTTGTAATATTGTCTTTAGATCCAAAGGCAGAAACTAGATTGTACATCACTGTCAATGACTTTGAATTTCATGTCTATAATCGTTCGGATCTTTATGGACGCCTTCAAGAATTGTTTGGGTTGGAGCCAACAATAATTCCACCCAAGAAAGAGGATGATAAAACACGGGAAAATGGAAGAACAAGGACCCAGTCCAAAATAGAAAGGTTCATTGTTACACTTGAATTTTATTAATTGGCAACATTCACTTTTTGCTTTTACTAGAATAACATTGAACTTCTTACCTAAACACAATCTAATTTTACCCTGGATGTAATTGCTTATTGGTTACAGGGCTTTGGTTTTTTTTTTTTTTTTTTTAGTTAAACTATTTCAGATTTTTCATGTTGAAAGCTGTGTTGGCTGCAAGTAAGTCTTAATTATTTCTTCCCAAAGTGTATACCTTTTTTTTCTTCTTCTCTTGTTATAAGAAGTAACAATTGTAGAGTTCTTATAGATAACCAAGTTGGGAACCTTCTATATTCCTGGTGTACCAGGGAATGGGTGTTAGATTTTGTTGATTGTTTTTTCTATATCAATTGATATACTTGCTTTTTTTTTTTTTTTTTTTTTTTTGGTATTAACTTTTTGTATACCTATGTTCATTGCTAGGGAGGTCCCTTCTTAGCTAAAAAAATGTATATTGTGAAGAAGTCATTTGCATCTTCAGGTATTTAAATTTTCTGACATGTTTTATTCTGATTTTCTTAGAGTTAAAGTAAAAACAGAATCTCAAGACCCAGCATCTTCATGGAGATCACTTATTCCAGTCATAAAGGTCAATGTGAGCACAGTAAGTAAATTTTGCTTTGTGAATGTTAAAACTGTTAATGACAGAACTTTTAGTTTTTAAGTAATGATATTTACATAATAAAATAATTTTTATTAGGGACCAGGAAGATAGCTTAGATTTCAGGGCATATGCATAGTTCATGATAGGCCTGAGTATAATTACTGTTAGTACATCATCATACCTCTATCCCCACTTTCCTGATGGTCCCTGAGCATCAAGAAGCCTCTCTTATCACTGCTGGGTGTGCCACCTTTTTTTTTAAGTAATGGTGGCTGGATATATGTGTGGGGGTGTTCCACAGGCCAAGCAGCACTTGGAGGCAACCTTGGCTCTGTGTGTGAGCTTACTCACAGTAATGCATGAATAACTGCTACACTGGAAATTCAGCTGGGTCTCCTTTGTGTAAACTATGCTCTTAGCTTGCTGGGCCATCTCTCTCAGATACTAGAAAAGTACTTTTGAAAGGTTTGTTTTGTGATTTTTATAAAGTGTAAAAGGATTATTTTAGCATCAACACTGTTTTAGCAACCAGTTTATTAGCCCTTAAAGAGTGCATATACTTACATTTCTTTGAATGGTTGTTTAATGATGTAAATAATGACTAGTGATGAAGTAAATCATTAGTTGTTGCTTAAAGATGCTTTTTATTAGATTAGCCAAGGAAAAACTAAGGCCTGAAGAAGTATGGTTTAATATCTTATCTATTTTTCAGGGACGTTTGGCCTTTGGGAATCATTACCAGCCTCAAACTCTGTGCATCAACTTTGATGATGCTTTCTTAACATATACTACAAAACCACCTTCCAGCCACCTTGACCAGTTCATGCACATTGTAAAAGGAAAGCTGGAAAATGTTCGAGTCATGCTTGTTCCTAGTCCGAGATATGTTGGTCTTCAAAATGATGAGTAAGAAAATGTTATAAATAAAAAAAAAAAGTATATATTTTATAGATGCCAATTAGGATTTTTAGCTGCCTTTTAATTTATTTGCTGCAAGTTGGATAGTAATTATGTAATTAGAAATGTGGTCTTTGTAAAGAAAATAGATATACTTTCCATTATAAACTATAGTCTAAAAAGTTTTCTATAAGATTATGACTATACTATTTTACTGTTTTTGGGAAACTTATCTTGGGCAACTAAGTTCTAATGTTAGTGTTGAACATCATAGATAGGTTTTTATTTCCATAAGGAATAGATAAATACTAAGTGACAGATTAATTATACTGCAGTATCAAACTGCACTAAGCGGTCCTAAATAAAACAGCATATACTGGAATAAAGATAGCCCTTCAGGTCAGTGGAATAGAATTGAAAGTCCAGAGACAAACGCTCAGGTATATGAGCAGTTAGTTAATCTTTGATAAAGAAGTAAAAAATATGAAGCGGGGCAAGGAAAGCCTCGCTAGCAGATTTGGAGCTAGGAAACTGGTTAGCCACATGCAGAAAAATGTATTTAGGCCTCTTCCTGATGCCATGGACAAAAGTAAGTCAAAGTAATTAAAGTCCTCAATATAGACCTGAATCCATAGGTAAATAGATGGAAAGGCAGATGACATTAAAAATGTCTATGACTATGACATTGAAATTTGAGGCATCTTTAAAGATGAAATGCCCCTAACCAAGTAAGTGGAAGCAAACATAAACATGTGGATTACATTAAGAAGCTTCTGCAAAAAAGCAAAAAAAAAAAAAAAAAAAAAAGAAGAAGAAGCTTCTGCACCTCAGAGGAAATGAAGACCAGAAAACAAAGACAGCTCACAAACTGGATGAAATTATTTATCCATTAATCTGATAAAGGGTGCGTATTTAAGTAAGATACATAAAGCACTGGTAGAACATAACAAGAAAAGACAAAAACAATTTCCAATCCCATGAAAAAATGAGAAGAAACAAACAGAAACTTCCTCAAAGAAGAAATCCAAATGACCAAGAGGCACATGAAGAAATTCTCTTTATCAGTAATCATCAGGGAAATGCGAATCAAAGTGAGATAGCACCTCACTAGAGAGACTGGTACTTAGCACAAAGAACAAAAATCAACCAGTATTGTGATAGATATAGGGGAATGGGGACCTTCATTCACCATTGGTGGGAATGTTGACTTGTCCAACCTTTTTGGAAAACTTTATGGATATTCCTTAAAAATCACGGATTTGAACTTTCTTACAACCGAGTAATTCCACTCATGAGACTGACTATACCTGAATAGCCCCAAACATAATGCCAATAAGGTGCTTTTACTCCTATGTTTATCATAATACTATTCACAGTAGCCAGAATCTGGAACCGACCACATGCCCAAAAACAGAAGAATGAATCAAGAAACTGGTATATCTACACAATGGAATATTATAGTTAAGAAAAACAAAGTCATGAAATTTGCTTATACGTGGATGAACATGGACAGTATCATGCGATTGATGTGGGTCAGAGGGAGAGGGATAGACATAGAATGATTGCACTCATTTGTGGAATATAAAAAATATATATAATGAGAATAATTTCCAAAGATAATAAAATCTAAATTAGGGCTAGGGAAGCTTGCCACAAATGGAGTGGTGGTAGTGTGGTGAGGTGAGTGCACTTAGGCCAGAGAATGACAGTAATAGTGGGAATTGATCACATATTGAGATCATTATGTTAATGATAGTGGGAAATGGAAATGTTCACTTAGGTCCAGAACTGGGTGCTGCAAGGAGGAAAAGTGAAAAGCATGATACCCTTTTAGTGACAAAGTTGCAAACCAGTGCCTAAAAGGAAAAATGAAAAAGGAAGTGTCATAGAGGCCTTCTGGGGATGGGTGGGAAGGAAACTGGGACATTGATGGGGGGGGGAGTGTATGCTGGTGAAAGGGATGGGTGCTCAAACATTGTATGACATTGTGCAGTTGTATTATAAGGTGATTTAAAACAAAGTCAGGATTATGAGATTTTGGATTCTATCACCAGCACTAAGAAAAGCAATTAATAATGATATATATTTTGTTATTAATGTTTCTGAGTGACTATAAATTTTATTCTGTATAGGTATGATATTCTTATTCCATTTTCTAATACTATAAAATAATTTTAATTCTAATGTAAAATTATTACCAGTAAAAATCATTATGCTATACCAGTAACCGTTATTATTCTATTATATTTAAACTTTAAATTACTTTCATTCAAAATATAAAAATGCTTTTACCCCATTTTCTCCATAATTTACTAAATAAAGGTTTTAATTACTGTTTTATTTAGTCTAACTTGGAAGAGAGCTATGGGATGATTTATTGTCCTTGTGAAAGATGTTATCCTTTTTCAAAGAGCTACTCTAGATTGTGCTTTTATCTCTTGCCTTTATTAATGAGAAAGCTGAACATTTTGTATTTGGGAGGAATAATCAGTTGTCTTTCCTCTTACAGACCACCAAGGTTGATGGGGGAGGGTTTTGTGGTGATGCAGTCGAATGATGTGGACATCTACTACTACATGGACGAACCTGGTATGAGTCTGTGACAGTAGGTTCTTTATGACTGTTTCTCTTAAATTGATGTACATGGAGGAGAATTTATGTCTGCCAACATTAAAGCAGCACTGTGTTTGGGAGTGTGGCTCAAGTGGTACAGCTCATGTTTCTCATGTGTGAAGCTGTGAGGTACATCACTAGAACCGCAAGGGTATAGATAGACTGGCAGTTCCTGAATACTACTGGGTATGGTCCCTATTATAAAAAAGTACACAATGCCTAACCAGTCACTAAATTATTTTCTTTTAGAAATTATGGTTATTTTTATTAAAAAATATTTCATTGAAAATTAAATTTTATTAAAATATACTTTTAATCTTTATTATACATTTTATTTTAACAATAACAAAAAATTAATTTAGGGGCCACAATGATAATACAGTGGGTAAATCACTTGCCTTCCACATGACCAACTCAGGCTTGATCCTCAGCATTCCATATGGTCCCCTGAGTCTGCTAGAAGTGAACCCTGAGTGCAGAGCCTGGAGTAAGCCCTGGGCACTGCTGGGTGTGATCCCTCCCTAAATTACTCAATTTTTGAATACATTTTGATACAGTATTGAATATATAATACAAAATGCATGCACACATGAGTTTATATGTATATCTCATACACTTTGGATTCTAACAGTTTTTAAGTATATAAGAATTCTTAAAACAAATAAGCACTAAATTTTTTTTAAAAACTGCTAGTGTAAGGAAACTTCTGAAAGGTTACCTTTTTAATTTATTTATTTTTGGGTTTGGGGCTGAGAAATTACTCTTGGCAGACTTGGGGACCATATGGGATGCCTGGCATTGAACCTAGTCAACTGCATGCAAGGCAAATGCCCTACCCACTGTGCTATTACTGCAGCCCCTGAAAGGTTATTTTAAGTGATCACTTTAATGTTGTGTATTCATATATTCTGCAACACAGGACTTGTTCCAGAAGAAGTAGAAGAAAATATTGAAGGCGAACTGAGCAGTGAGGATTGCAAATTACAAGATTTGCCTCCCTGTTGGGGACTAGATATAGTTTGTGGTAAAGGAACAGATTTCAACTATGGACCATGGGCAGATAGACAGAGGTATGTTAGTAAGTAATATTTCTAATTAGTCATTTAAATGGATTGTGATAAAACTTTAATCTCTAGAACTGAAGATAGAGTACAGGGCTAACGTACTTTTTTCCTATGACTAACCTTTGCATATTTGTTTCCCTGACATTGCATAGCATCATAAGCATCACCAGCAATGATCCCTGAGTTCAGAGCTAGGAGTAAGCCCTGAGCACTGTTGGGTGTGGTGCCCCCCCCCCCAATTCTGTTAATACCAAGTTGAACTTTATTAATAACTAAAATTTTGTATGCATTATTTTATTAAGAGCAGGTAAGTTAGCACTAATCATTTCAATTAGATAACTTCTTTGTAGAGAAGTTTGTTCAGGAAGAAGAGCTAATATTGGAATGATGATAAGTGAATCCTGTATTGGCCCCTTTATATTTAATCAGTTAATGTCTGTCAGGAGTTTCTGGGTTTGTGGGGAGTTAGAAACAAGTTATCTATGGTTTAATTTTTATGGAGATAAAGCTGGTCATAAGCACATATAGGCAAGTAAGAACCTTGATGAAGAACTTTGAAGGTACTGGTTTTAGTTTATAAGGCTACTGTAGTTGAAATTTACTGTAGGCATATGTTGTGGCTTAACCAAGAAAAAGGGGGAAAAAATCTCCTTTCTTATGGTTGTTGTGATTAGAATGATGAGATTTCAGTCCTGGTAGTGTTGGTTCCTTCTGAGGACGATGAAGGGAGGTCATATTGTAGGCATGACTTGAAGATGGCCATATCTACGCATCTGTCTTGGAGGTCTTATTCCATAGCTGATTCTTGAAAACATTGATCATGTAGGGTTAGCACCTTGCCTAGTGACTTCATTTTTATGTAATTACATCTTTAAAAACTACTTTTATTGGGTCATATTCTGAGGTCTGGGAGCTGGGACTTTAGCCTGTGACTTGTTAAGAGCATAGGATCCACCCTAATTACCCAGACCACTTAGGAAAGGTTAGAGAAATGGGGACGTTTTTGAGTTTTGAAACCTAAGAGTTATCCAGAGAAGGACACTGAGGAGCAATAATCAAGACGTGAGAAGAATTCTGTAGTGCTGGCTATAGTGGAGAATGGTCTCATTGGTTCTGTGGGTTTTGGGAGGTTATTTTACTTTTTAATTTACTGAGAATTTTTATAAGGGAGCAATACAGAGTATCTGAAAAGCTTTTGTTTTTTCTTTTGGTCATTGAAAATTTCACTTTTATTTTTGTTGTTGTTGTTGTTTTTGTTTAGTTTTGGGGCTGTACCCAACAGCGCTCAGGCTCTGCTGGCTCTGTGCTCAGAAATCACTCCTGGCAGGCTCAGGGGACCAATATGGGATGCCGGGGATTGAACCCGGGTTCATCCCTGGTTGGCCAGGTGCAAGACAAATGCCCTAGCCCTGTGTTATCATTCTGGCCCCAAAATTTCACTTTTATTTATTTTTGATTTCTCAGTATCTGGATTTTACTATTTTTTTATATTTTATTTTTAGTTATTATAATAACATTTTATTTTAGACACTGATTAACAAGGATGGATAATGTTTCATGGATTCAGTGGGTGTCTCCACATCCTCCATCAGAATGTCCACTTCCCTCCACCATTATCTTCTGGTCTTCCCCTGAAATCCACTATTTGCCCCCATATTCTGTACTTTAAGCTCAGTTTTGTAGTTCAGTTCTCAGGTTATCTTTCCTTTTGCTATTTGTTATTCCATTTTTGTGCTTCTTTATGTCCTACACATGAGAGATTTTTCTGATACTGTCTCTTTTCCTAGCTGACTTTACTCAGCATGATTCCCTCCATCTCCATCCAGGTAGTGGGAAATTACATAATTTTATTTTATTTTTTCTTATAGCTGAGTAGTATTCCATTGTGTTTACATACCAGAGTTTCTTTATCCAGTAATTTATCTTTTCTTGGACTTTTGGATCTCTCCTGAACCCCAGTTTCAGCTATTGCAATAGACATAAAAGTGCAGATGTGTTTCTGAGTAGAGTTTTGGGCCTTTGGTCTAGATGCCAAGAAGAGATTGGGGTCATATGTAAGTTCATTTTTTGCTTTTTTTGAGATGTGCCATGTTGTTTTCCAAAAAGCCCAACCAGTTGACATTGGAGAAAACAATGTTGTATTTTACTGAAAGGAAAATATAGTGACTTAAGTTTTTTTCTCTTTTATGTTATAAATAAGAAAGAATATTGGTTTTGATTCTCTTGGAGGGGGGCTTAAATAACATGTCTTTATTCTCTTTATCTTGTTTTATAGAGATTGTTTGTGGAAATTTTTCTTCCCACCTGATTACCAAGTTCTGAAAGTTTCTGAAGTTGCACAACCTGGGAGACCCAGACAAATCCTGGCTTTTGAACTACGAATGAACATTATTGCAGATGCTACAATTGACTTACTGTTCACCAAAAATAGGGTAATTTCTGAAATAATTTAGTAGAAAAAAAAGACTTGAGATAAGGTGACATATCCTATTGATGTTCTAAATAAAGTTAAACACTAAAAAAAAAAAAGAAAAATGGCTAAAATTTGATAAATTTTAACATGGTAAAAACATGATTTCTTTATGCTTATATTTCTTTCTATGAGTTTCTAAATTTCCCCCTCAATATTCCTCAGTTTTCCCTCTCCCAAGGCTCCCCTGTATATACATTGATTTTTATTGTTCTTTATATTAAATGCCTAACAGTGGAAAGAAGGTCATTGATATTAATAACTCCTTACACTGTAGGTTATTTTCTTCTTCTTATAAGGCTTATTTTTTCCTTATATCTGGCCAACTCTTGTAATGTAGTTGTATCAAAAATTTGAATTTTTGTTTTAGTTACTTTTATTGTGGGGAGGGGAAGAATTTTGCCTATTTTCAGCTGTGCTCAGGCCTTACTCTGCTCAGGAATCATTCCTGGTGGTGCTTAGGGAATATGTAGTACACCTCATGCAAGACATGTGACATACAGATTCATGTAATATCTCACCAGACCATATTTAGGAACTTTTAATACCTTTTTAATATGCTGACATTTTTACTTGGTGATACTAAATAAAAAATAAAGAGAATTAAAATTAAGGGTTTTTTTGTTTTGTTTTGTTTTTTAGTTTTGTTTTTTGGGCCACACCCTGTGGCACTCAGGAGTTATTCCTGGCTCTGCATTCAGAAATTGGTCCTGGCAGGCTGGGGGGACTACATGTGGTGAGGGGGATTGAACCTGGGTCAACCACATGCAAGACAAATGCCCTGCCTGCTGTGCTCTCACTTAGGCCCTAAGATTAAGTTGTTTTTTTTTATTTAAACACCTTGGTTACAAGGTTGTTCATACTACAGTTTTTTTTTTTTTGCAGATAATGTTGTTCATAATTGAGTTACAGTCATACCATGTATAACAACCCGCCAGCAACAGGGAGGGCAAGAGGAAAACTGTTGATGTTGTTGAAAATTAAGTTTTATATCAAAGGTTCCTAAAACTTATTTGGCTCATTTTCCCCTATTGAAGAAAACAAGTACTTTGCCCTTAGAAGGTATTATCATCTACTTTGGTAAATGCTTTATATGATTTATTTTTTATTTCTTTTGATAGGAAACAAATGCTATACATGTAAATGTAGGAGCTGGCTCATACTTAGAAATTAATATTCCAATGACAGTTGAGGAAAATGGTAAGCTGTAGTGAAAACATCTCTGTTTTATACAATTAGATATAAATTAATATACAAATCACAGTTTGTTCATCTATTTAAACTTATAGTACAGGGGTTTTCTTTTTCAGCTCTATTTTGTTATATCTGTGGGTTTTAACAGTAAATATTGTGTAACTGGTTTGTGTATCATTTTACAAATGAAGTTAGGTCTTATAACTAAAGTTAGGTCCTTTTTCCTACTTTTGTTCAGAATGGATTATGCTATTTGAATGATAAAAGGATTAGTTGAAAATCATCAAAATGTGTGCCCTAGAGTCAGTGGATGGAGAAAGATAAGAGTGGTCTAAATAAATTAAAACTTTTAAGATAAATACTTTATGAGTGTGGAATGTTTCTCCTTTACAACAGTGCAGTAGGAAAGGCGTTCAAGGAGGTAGGGACTCATTGTTGGGACACTTAAATAGTAACTATCACAGTTTTTCAGAAGGGGTTTCACAGAAGGGATTCCTTCTTTGGGTGATAGAAGGTGTTTTTTCCAGCTGGAATTTCATACAACATATTTTAGTCTACTAATTTGTATGTCCTATTGTCAGGTTACACCCCTGCAATTAAAGGACAACTATTACATGTTGATGCCACTACCAGCATGCAGTACAGAACCCTTTTAGAAGCAGAAATGTTAGCAGTAAGTATCATATATGGTGATGTTATGCATAAACTATATTTTGGTTTTTAAATTAATATGAAGTTTTAATGGCCAGAGACTCGTCTGGTGATTCATCTTCTTCATAATGTATCAGGTGCTCTTGGCTGCTTTTTTTCATCCTCTTTGGCATCTTTAGGGGAAATGAATAAAGGCTAATTATAAGTGGTATTTTGGTCTTCGCAAAAGTGAAAAGTTGTTTAAAAGTTGTTTTTTAATTTCTTTGTACTGCTAGACTAAATTGGTTTTTGTGTATGTGTGTGAAAAGTTGTTTAAAAATTATTTTTGAGGGGCCGGAGAGATAGCACAGCAGTGAGGCGTTTGCCTTGCAAATGGCCAACCTAGGACCAAAGGTGGTCTAATCCTGGCATCCCATTTGGTCCCCCATGCCTGCCAAGAGCTATTTCTGAGCAGATAGCCAGGAGTAACCCCTGAGTGCAGCCGAGTGTGGCCAAAAAAACCAAACCAAAACAAAAAAAATAATTTTTGAGGGACCGGAGAGATAGCACAGCGGCGTTTGCCTTGCAAGCAGCCATCCAGGACCAAAGGTGGTTGGTTCAAATCCAGCATCCCATATGGTCCCCTGTGCCTGCCAGGAGCTATTTCTGAGCAGTCAGGATTAACCCCTGAGCACTGCCAGGTGTGGCCCAAAAACCAATATATATATATATATATATATATATATATATATATATATATATATATATATATATATATATATATAATTTTTGAATTTCTTTGTACTGCTAAACTAAATTGGTGTAGGTATGTGTGTGTAGGTGTGTGTGTGTTTGTGTGTGTTGCTGAGGATTGAATCCAGGACTATACACATACAAACCAAGCTTTATCTCTAGTCCTCTCTTACATTTTAGAGAAGATAATTACTTGTTTTTGTTCTGTTTCCTCATTCTATTCGTTCATTTCTATTCTTTCTCAGGACTTACCTCATAGTACCTTTTACTTTATAAGGTCTAAGAAAATGAAAATATTTTGATAGATATTTTCCTGGATTGTTCCATATTAGAAAGAGAATAATGAAATGTTCATGGCTAAATTCATTAATATTACCACATGGGGGGCCCAGAGAGATAGCACAGCGGCGTTTGCCTTGCAAGCAGCCGATCCAGGACCAAAGGTGGTTGGTTTGAATCCGGTGTTCCATATGGTCCCCCGTGCCTGCCAGGAGCTATTTCTGAACAGACAGCCAGGAGTAACCCCTGAGCAACGCTGGGTGTGGCCCCAAAACAAACAAACAAACAAAAAAATTACCACATGGGAATTCATTAAGCAGGCAAATTATTGTTTAGTAAAAAAATAACAGTAACAGGGGCCGGAGAGATAGCATGGAGGTAAGGCATTTGCCTCTCATGCAGAAGGTCATCAGTTCGAATCCCGGCGTCCCATATGGTCCCCCGTGCCTGCCAGGAGCAATTTCTGAGCCTGGATCCAGGAATAACCCCTGAGCACTGCCAGGTGTGATCCAAAAACCACACACACACACACACACACAAAAATAACAGTAACAGTTTATTTTTTATTTTATGAAGACAAAGATGCAAAGAAAGGACAAGGTGAAGTTACAGTGGAAAGACAATCACCCATAAACAGAATTCTCAAAAGAAATCCCCTTGCTGACACATTAATTTTGAATTTTCAGCCAAAAATACATTAAGAAAAATAAAACAAAACACATGTACAATTACTTTGTCCCTCAAGTCCCCAGATTGTAGTACATTATAACATTTCTTAACAGTACACAAAGCAATCTAAAGCCAAAAAATTTATGTAACTCCTTTAACATTAAAGGCTATAGTATTGACACAATTGATCATAATACATTATTTAAGAATGAGTCAAAGAAACACAGCAAAGACAGTGTTAGAGTGTCAATTGTTTGCATAGGCCCAGCAAAATATTGGGGACATGGAAAGGAAAAGCCTTGGCCTAAATATAAGGAGACCTTACCCCTGAAGTTTTCTGGCATAATTCCAACTCTAGGCTCCAGGCATACTAGGTTGTCCAACCCAAGTCATTGTCTGTAGTGCCAATACACTTTTATTTTTCACATAGTCAC
This sequence comes from Suncus etruscus, assembly GCF_024139225.1. Classification (NCBI taxonomy): domain Eukaryota; kingdom Metazoa; phylum Chordata; class Mammalia; order Eulipotyphla; family Soricidae; genus Suncus; species Suncus etruscus. Next base: position 128,970,307 of record NC_064850.1, on the reverse strand, counting down.
TATTGTTGGTGTCAAGTTTCTGTAGCTAAGGATCCTGGTATATGTCCATATCCTACATCAAAATCAGGATGATGTGGAGCGTCCTTTAGTTTCACCTCACAATTAGAGGGTGATGTAGAGAACTCAGTCCTGAAAGTAGGTCGTTGTTGTTGTTAAGACCTCTGGATGTAAAGGGAAGTCTGTTGAATAGGTCTATGCCAGAGCAGTGGTAGGGTCTTCCCTTGTAGAGGATTTCTTTCAGGTGATGTTGTACACAACCGTGGTTGTTTTGTAGATGGCATCCCTGGTTCAGAGGTAAATGGACAATGCCTGTTCTTCTGAGGCCTGAGCCAGGTCTTTATGACAATGTTCAGGGTATAAGGTTCCACTGCATTACAAGATTTGTGTGTTCCCATCTCTATTAGATAAGAACATGTTTGTATATATAGTAATTTCCCATTTTAATGTGCCTATGCAAAGGAAGAACAATGCCACATGTCGTGATTGGTGCCTATAGGGACGCTAGAACAAGTCCAACAATCCCCTTGATTTGGTTCTAACATAAACTTTAAATGGAGGGATACTTCTACAGACTTCCTTATTAAAGAGATAACAAAGAGAAGGATAGACAAAACAAATATATAGAGGGGAAATTTTGAAGTAGTTGGGTGGGGTGTTAAATTCAGTGAACCACTTTGGTCTGTGATTTGACCTGTATGGTATTGGAGACAAAATGGGTAAATGGGGGAAATAATGGTTGGGACTGAGGCAGTAACGGACTAGAAATGAGCTTTTTGGGCAGTGTCAGGGGCACAATACAAGATGGATATTATGCATATGTAAAATATATGCATAGAATACTATCAATATATATTGTACGTGTGAGGGCGCTAGCCCTCGTGCAGTTTTTAAAATGGAGACTAATGTCCCCCAGCTGTCCCCCTCTTTCTTCCCTGGACTCCAGGCCTTCCCTGGGTGCCCGCCCAGGTGGCCAGAAGTGGGTGCCAGGTGAACTCTATAGGGATCCTCAGGCTTTTCCCCCTTCTCCCTACACTAGGAGAGAGGGGAACGCAGAATAGGGAGAGCAGATGTTGCACTGGGCTGTGTTGGGGCAGTAACAGTTTTAATAAAATCTCTATAGAATAGCAATATTTAGAGATTAGGTCCTGAATTGTCTTAATAATTCACACAAAACATGTTTATAAGAGGAAACATTTGAAATTACTAAAAAATGTTGAGTGCTAAAAATATTATGAACCTAACCTGTATATTGACATTTTAACGTTTTAACGAAGTTTTGAGCTATTGATGGTCAGTAGTGCTACACAGCACTGCCATTTCTGTTAGCAGCTCTTTGCAGCTAGACTGTGCCTTTGAGCCTGGTGTCAGATCTGTCACTATACAGAGTTATTAGATGGGATCTTAGATCTTAGTAGGGATTGGGTGTGAGACTTCTGCCCAACAGATGAGATTTACAAGGAATTGAGGTGCTGATGCTAGGCTGGGAGTTTAGTTGGAGAACAATACTAACACTGCAGCCTGATTTGTCTGACTATCATGGCTAACCATTTCAAGCAGCTGCATGTAATCAGATACTTACATGTAGTCATAACAACATTAAAATTAAGAAGGTACCTCTGTCAGCTCAGTAGGAAAAGAAGTTTAGATTACTCATCATACCTCTGCTTTCACTTTCAGTGTGTACAGAGTATGAGATTTTTGCTTAATATTCTATTTTCAGTTCCATATCAATGCCAGCTACCCCCGGATATGGAACATGCCACAGACATGGCAATGTGAATTAGAGGTTTATAAAGCCACTTACCACTTCATCTTTGCACAGAAGAACTTCTTCACAGGTAATCTTGTAATAAGCCTTTCTTTTACTTTTATACCTTTTGTATTTTTTATCTTAACATTTATTGTGATTTTTTTTGCATTTTTTATTGAAGTAATGAGATATATAAAACTGTTAATTGTACTTCTCAGGAGAAAAAACTCCACCACTATACCCCTCACCAGAGTATTCACTTCTCTCTACCTGTATCCCAAGTATAATTCTTTTAGATCAGGGGTCTCAAACTCACTTTACCTGGGGGCCGCAGGAGGCAAAGTTGGGCTGAGGCAGGGCCACATAAGGGATTTTGCTGACCGAATATTCGCAATAAAAAATCGCATTAGTAAGAAAAATAATCGCAAAAAATCGCATTAAAGATTTGCATACCCTGAACAGAACTGCTTGGGGTATGCGAATGTTTAATGAGATTTTTTTCTTACTAATGCGATTTTTATTGCGATTATTCGGTAAGCGAATAATCACGAATATTGCGATATTTGAAGGCCGGCCGCGGGCCACAAAATGTTGTACGGAGGGCCGCAAACAGCCCACGGGCTGTGAGTTTGAGACCCCTGTTTTAGACTGAGAATATCAAATGGAAAATATAAATATAGCTACATTATGCTCTTTTCTAACTCAAGCAAGGGCATTTTGAGGCATGTAGGGTTAGTTGGAAGTGGGCGATTCACCCTAAGCTGCAACTTAGTGTCATTGTAGTGGGGTAAGTTCCCTCCTCTGCTCCTGAGCCAGGCTTCAGCTCCAGCAGAACAGAACTATGGCCTCATTATTATTTTTTTAGAATTAGGATTGTAATTCCTGAACAATGAATTCAAATGAACATTATGATAATGCACCTGTAACTCTTCCTTACTCCTTGGAGCTTGTACTTACTGAGACTAAAAGAAAAGGTACCAAAGAATAAACAGAATTTAAGTATATGAGGACAATTTTAGAAAGAACAATTAAATTATAGAAATCAGTACAACAAATCAGTTGTCACTTAAAGATGATTGACATGATTGACGGTAAAAAATTTTTTTCTCCTCCAGAGAGGAGGTGGCCCATACCTGTATTGCTCAGAGCTTTCTCCTGGTGACCAATGATCGGCCACACCCTCTCTGCAATTCCCTACCCTTGGCATATATCTCCTTCTCTCCCCACCAAAAAAATAAATGTAGAAAGATATATATAGGAAAGGGTACAATGAAATAGTCAAGCATATATTTCTAGTAAGGGAAGCTAAGTGAATTTTTATTTTTATAAAGCAGTTCTGCCATTTATAACCTTGAAAAATTTATTAACTTTAACCTGTACTAGCAAAGTAAAATATGCATGATAACATTAGTTGTAAAAGTATTTTTCAACCTTTTTTATGCTTGTGTGCCAGTAGTTGAAAACTACTATATACTATATACTTTTATATACTATAAAAGTCTGGGAAAAGTCTAAATACCCAAGTTTACAAAATGCTTAAGTAAGTGCTTGAAAAGCTCTTTACTGAGTCATTATTAAAATCTCTGTTAATGTGTATGAAATAGAATGGAAAAATTTGAGTCCATTGGAAATTCAAGTTTAAAGCAGTGTTTTTCAACCAAGGGCCATATGAAAACATGTAAGTGGACATAAGACTAGTAGGACAGGAGCCACAGAAGGAAGTAAGGTCATGAGCATAAAGAGTTTGAGAAACATTGGGTTAAAGCTTACATGTCTAAAGGTAGTAAAAAGGCCTTGTAGAAAAATGTTAGAAGAAAATATAATCAGAAAATGTAATATAGTATTGATTTCTTATGTAATGGGTTATCATGTGATTATTTTTTCTTTTACTACTTGAAGTTTCAAGTACTAGGTATGTGAAATTAATATTTGGAAATAAAAGAAAATGTCTTTGATATTAAGTTAATTTCAGCTTTATATTTTTATCTCAATATAAAAGCGCTTTCTAGTTAGAAAAAGTCATGTTTGATTAGTATTAAAATCTTGAGTTCTGTTTTCTTAATTTCTTCTACTTTTGCTTTCTGTTCTAATCCTAACCCTTTAGACTTAATTCAGGACTGGTCTAGTGACAATGCTCCAGACATGTTCTCATTTGTTCCATACACATGGAACTTCAAAATCATGTTTCATCAGTTTGAAATGATTTGGGCTGCCAATCAACACAACTGGATTGACTGCTCCACTAAACAACAGGAAAATGGTAAGAATCAAAATTAGGCTTAGCTGTGTTTGTTATTTCAGACAAATACTAACAAAAAATTTAGTATTGCTTTGTAGTTTAATTTTACTTAAAAAATGATCTTTTGTAAAGCACCGTGATTTACTGTTATTTATAGTTGAGTTTTAGACTTAAATATTCTAGCACTAAGACCACTACCAGTGCCAACTTTCCTCCACCAGTGTTTCCAGGTTCCCTCTCTTGCCTTCCCACCTCCAAACCCACCATGTTGATAGCTATCTTTTTCAGTTTGGTTAGTTAAATTTTGGGTCTCATGATTTCGGTGTTTTGGGCTCTGGTTTGGATTTTTAGCTCTATTATTTCTTAACACCACTGATGTACCTAAATCCTGTTGCCTCACCTTGGTACTCAATCTGTCTCTAAAACTTGGGTGAAAGATATCTTGTTAAATGAAATAATCCAGAATAAGAAGGATACACAAAGCAAGATATTACTTATATGTAGTTTTTAGTGTAATTGGATGAGGGAATGGCTTTGTAACTCTAAATTGAATTTTAGAGTTTGTGTTGAATACAGTGTACTTTCTTTAATTTTGTTTGGATGTGTAAGATAGCAAAAATCTAATGATGTTGACTTTCTCTTGTCTCCCTTTTGTCTGTAGTATATCTGGCTGCATGTGGGGAAACACTAAACATTGATTTTTCTCTGCCTTTTACGGACTTTGTTCCAGCTACATGTAACACCAAATTCTCTTTAAGAGTAAGTACAGCTTTTATGTGCCAGAAGTTCTTCTAAGTACTTTATGCTTTATGGGCAATAACTCATTTAATTCCCAGATAAAACTCTCAGTCTAAGAGTCTGCATTTAAGAATAGGATAAAAAGTTGCTGACCTCATTTAACTTATGATATATATATATATATAAATATAAATATAAATATATATAGGAAGTGGTAAGTTGTAATTTGAACCCAGGCATTGTAATCTAGAACTATGATTTCTCTGCTATGTGTTCTGACACATATCAGGTTTCCAGATAAACCAAAATTAGGTGAACCCCAAGGGAAGAAAGAAAAATGAATGAAGATCCTTCGATATCCTCATTTAGAATTCTAAAAGGGCAGCTGAGAAAATTAAGACATAACTATAACTGAAGCAATAGTTTTGAAAATTAACTTATACTTCAGTAAAAATTTAAAAATAAAAAATAGAACATATTCTAGCTGAACTTAAATTAGTGAGATGGTATTTTTATTTTTCAGAAATGACTTATTCATAATGAAGACCAATTTCCATCATGGTCATAGTGCCCTCACTCTTCTAACCCTTTGCTACTGTTATCAAACACGATCGTCAACAGATAGCCAGTGCTCAAAGTATTGAAGGAATCTTAAGACATGAGATGATTTTTATTTTCAAGACTGGTGTGAAATTAAAAAAAGATATAAGTACAAGCAGTGAGAATGATTTTTATGTTTATTAATTTTAACTGAATTATTTGCAAGATAGCCATACATACTGGGAACATACCAAAATTTCTGGAGTATAAGACGACTTTTGAAACAAAAAGAAGTCAACCAAAAATCGGGGTCATCTTATATGCCGAGTATATTCTGAAAAATGTTTCAATATGCCACTAAACGAAAATTGTCTGAATATTGCCACAAAACGAATTTTCCAACTCGATCCTGCACCAATCACTGCAAGGCTGCTCAGACCGCCTCTCTAACTCAGCCAATCCAAGCAGGCTTTTTATGCATGCAAATTAGACAATGTTCTGGACCCGAATCTACACTGTAAAAAGCCTGCTCAGATTGGCCAGAGTCAGAGAGGAAGTCTATTACAGTATCCTTTGAACCTTTGCTTGTTGTGATTGGCTCACTGTGGTACATACAGTTGCAGCACAGGAACAGAAGTTCTGTCTGATAGAGCGAATATAGGCCTAAACCTATGTTTTAACTGCAAAATTAGGGGTTCGTCTTATATGCCGGAAAATACAGTACCTTTTTGTTTTTACTTGGAAATTGTGCTATAATTTCCATAATTAAAATATTTTAATCATAATTTAGTTTTAGGTGATATAAACTTTTATTCCAGTTATTTATGACTATTCAGTGTAAAAGCTTCATTTGAAATTGCCTCTGAATTTATTTTCCAGATTATTATGGGTTGGTTTGACTGTAAATCATGACATAACATTTACTTAGGCATCTATTTTATTATTTTTTAGGGAGAAGATGTTGATCTTCATTTGTTTCTACCCGATTGCCACCCTAGTAAATATTCATTGTTTATGCTGGTAAAGAATTGCCACCCAAATAAAACTGCTCAAGACTCTGGTATTCCTGCTGAGTGTCAGAGTGGTCAGAAAGCAGTTCAACCAAAATGGCGCAATATTACTCAGGAAGAGTGAGTACCTCCATTATGAATGTTTGGTGTTTACACACGGGGTATTCTTACAGTTCAAGGAATAAAATAATAGGGTCTGGAGGGATAGGACAGCAGGTGTTTACCTTGCGTGCGGCCAACGCAGGTTCAATCCTTGGCATCCCAGATGGTCTCCTGAGCCTTCAGGAATGATTCTTGAGTGCAGAGCCAGGAGTAATCCCTGAGTGCCAATGGGTGTGGCCCCAAAACACTAATAGAAACAAAGAGTAAAATAATAGTAAATAATTCAAATAATATAAGAATCAATGAATAAAATTTGTTCATCAGGATCTCTCTTTGTACATGTATATGATTAAAGGAATAAATAACCTGACTAGAAACTTTGTTTTACTCTTTAAAGGGCTGGATGGGTTGAATGCTGGACTGTTCCACGTATCATGCTTACAATTGATTATACATGGCATCCAATTTATCCTCAAAAGGCAGATGAACAGTTAAAACAGTCATGTAAGTAATTTAATTTGTATTTTGAGATATCTAGTATGAGGATTGAGAATAAAGACTTAAAATTTTGAAATGCCTCTATTAAAAAGAATTTGAAAAAATTATATGTATTTGAAATCATTTAAGGATTTTGGTGTATTGCTATCTAATTTTTACTGGTTATTCACTGTGGAATAGTAGTCCACGCTGATTCTAGCCAACTGGTGTCATTCTATTCTCATGGCTTTATGAAGTGTAGCTGCTGCTCTTGTGTAGTCAACATTTCTAAACTGGAGGCCCAAAATGGGTACACAGATTATTCCAGGGGGGTCTCAGGGAAAAGCTGCATAGATGGCATAAAAATATGGCATATTGAGGAAACATGTTCATAGAAGGTTTTGTCAAGATTTGCCAAGCTAGACAAGAGTACAGCTGAAATATAAAGCAAGGTCTATATGGATTTATGATTGAAATACTTGGTGTTATTTATTTAATGTATTTTAACAACTCATAGTTTCCCTGAGACTGTGTCTCATTTCTCGGGCATAAGATAGAATTAGTAAAGTAGTATTTTCTTTGTATTTTTACAGTGAGTTCAAAACAATTCCAGAAATTATTTTATAAAGATTTGGTATGGAGATTCAGAACTATTTGAATAGCTGTCTGTGTGAACACAACTTTGTTTTGCCCAAGTTTCTCCTTAAGAATAGTTAAAAGTCTAAATGTGGCCTAAATTGGTATTGTAGGGATTTGATGAGAATGTGTCTTATATTAATATGAGCTTATTATTGATCATTTGCAATCTGATATTTGTATTTATTTGCATGTTTTGTTCAAACTTGTTTTTATAGTAGACTATTGATATTATTTCAGAGCATGTATGTGAAGCATAATTTCTTAGTGAATAATTAGTTTCTTGGAGAACTTCCCAGAGATACTTCTTCTTTCTCAAAACATTGTTCTGGTATTTTTTTTAGTATCAGAAATGGAGGAAACAATGCTTTCTGTTCTGAGGCCATCCCAGAAAACAGTGGACAGAGGTGTTTCCTCTCCTTCTCCCTCACGCCCACCCGTGGACCCCTCTGAACTTCCACCTGATAGACTTCATGTAGAAATGGAACTTTCCCCAGATTCCCAGATCACTCTCTATGGACCTCTACTCAATGCTTTTTTGTGTATAAAGGTATGTTTTTGAAAGAACTTAACACGTTTTTCTTTCCTTTGTAGTTGTGCTCATATCTCTATTGCACACACACCTCATTATGGTATGCTAAGGGTCATACTTGTTGTGGTGCTGGGGATCACACCTGCAGTGCCGGGGGTCACACTCTTCAATGTGGCATGATTGCAGAATACATCTGTGGCTTCATACTTGCTAGGCAGGTACTAGCTCACCAAGACACATTGTGGATCTTAAGAATTTAATCACTCTGTTTAAATAAAAAAAAAAAAAAAGAATTTAGTCATTCTTTTTTGGTTTTTGGGCCACACCCGGCGGTGCTCAGGGGTTACTCCTGGTTGTCTGCTCAGAAATAGCTCCTGGCAGGCACGGGGGACCATATGGGACACCGGGATTCGAACCAACCACCTTTGGTTCTGAATCGGCTGCTTGCAAGGCAAACGCCGCTGTGCTATCTCTCCGGGCCCGAATTTAGTCATTCTTAGCATAAGCAAAGAAATTCAGATTTAATTTGAAATTGACACCATTTAGAAAAGTTGGATAGTCTTGAAAAATATATATAGATATAGATATATAGATAGATAGAGATATATAGGTATCTATCTATATATATCTTCAAGACTAACATATGTATATTGGGTATATATACACACACACACATATATATATATATAGTGGTTCTAGATACTACTACAAATTCTTTTTCTTAGCATATTCCAAGTTTTTGGTTTTTTTGCTTTTAATTTGTGTTCAAGGAATTGGGCTAGTTGTTATAGATGATACAATAACAAATATTATAAAGAAATGAGCTAGAGGGAGTATAGCAGAGAAACTTTATTATCTATATAATATATACATACACACCAGTTCAATATATGTACACACACTAGTTCAATACATTGTGATTAGTACAATAGTAGAAATACAAGAGAACTTTGTGAAGTAAATCAGAAAGAAAAACACAAATACCATATAATCATACTCATGGAATATAAAGAGATAAAACAAAGGGTTATATGTTCCCAATGAAAATATACTGAGATAAAGTAGAATCATGATCCAGGATGCCATGGAAGTAGATGTATGGGGGTAGGAACTTTGGGGTAGAAGGATCTTGGCACTGTGGTTGTGGGCCTGGCATAGTAGCACTGCAAGTGTAAAACATTAGTAAAGAAAGAAAAATGACTTCACATTGGGGTGAAGTCACTTTGTAAAGAAATTAGTAATTTTAAGAGGATATTTTATTGATAATATTCAGTAGTTTCAAATATGTTAATTGCTAGTATTTTATAGCTGTTTAAAAATCAGTGACCCACTCCACTCCTACTTATGGCACCAGTTAAACTGCTATTTATGCATATTCACCGTGAATTAACTTAATCTATAATAAGGTCAGAACCATAATTAATACACAAAATAATGTTACTTACTGTCCTCCATTTGATTCTATGCTCAGGGATAACTCCTAATGGGGCTTGAATCACTTCTGATGGGGCTTGGGCCTTTCCCAATATACTATCTGTTTGACCTGGGAGTAATGATTTATTTTAAAGAACCATGAATAGGATTTGAAGTTGAGGAATGGTAATAAAAAATAATTACTGTAAAACAGTTACTTAAGTTAAAATAATTAGAAATCGGGCCGGAGAGATAGCATGGAGGTAAGGCGTTTGCCTTTCATGCAGGAGGTCATCGGTTCGAATCCTGGCGCCCCATATGGTCCCCGTGCCTGCCAGGCGTAATTTCTGAGCCTGGAGCCAGAAATAACCGCTGAGCACTGCCGGGTGTGACCCAAAAACCACAACAACAAAAAAAAAAAATTAGAAATCACTTGGCACATTTAATAAAAATTAGTAAATGTCCTTTTTCGGATTGGATTTTAGTAATTCCTAAAGAACTTGATGAGTTATTTCTGTCGCAAATAATTAAGTGGATATTTTAGTAGCAAATTAAACATTGGGCCCAAGAGAATTTAAAAACTATATTAATCTACAAAGGTTTTTTTTTTTTTTTTTTTTTTTTGGTTTTGGGGCCACACCCGGTGGTGTTCAGGGGTTACTCCTGGCTATCTGCTCAGGAATAGCTCCTGGCAGGCACGGGGGACCATATGGGACGCCGGGATTTGAACCAACCACCTTTGGTCCTGGGACGGCTGCTTGCAAGGTAAACGCCACTGTGCTATCTCTCCGGCCCCGAGATTTTTTTTTTAATTAAAAAATTTTAAACATTGAAATTTATCACATAAGACTTAGAACAGAAAATTAGTAAGCAGAGATTATTTTTTTTGTTTGTTTTTCTTCTTTTTTGGGCCACACCCATTGATGCTCAGAGGTTATTCCTGGCTATGCGCTTAGAAATCGCTGCTGGCTTGGGAAGACCATATGGGATGTCGGGGAATCGAACTGCCATCCGTCCTAGGCAAGCGCTTGTAGACAGATGCCTTACCTCTAGCGCCACCTCCCCAGCAGAGATTATTTTTTAAAAATAGAGTAAGTAGTAGCCTATTGCCTCCTTCCTTCTGTGTCCATTGCTGAAGAGGTAACAGCTAAAATGAAATTCAGTCATTTCCTAACTGTAGCAAGAGCTATAAAAGGTATTCCAATGCACCTTCCTACATTTGCAGGAAGCTAAAACAGTAGTATGTCCATCTGGAAGGATGGTGAAGTTCTGGTTGTGTGAGGTCTCTACAAAGGTCAGCAAATTGGCAAAGTAGTCCAGGTTTACAGGAAGAAATATGTCATCTACAGTGAATGAGTCCAGTGGGAATAAGCAAATGGCACAGCTGTCTATGTGGGCATTCACTTCAGTAAGGGGGTTATCACTAGGCTAAAATTGGACAAAGACTGCACAAAGATACTTGAATGCAAAGCCAAATCTCGCCAAACAGGAAAGGAAAAGAGCAAATACAAGGAGGAAATAATTGAGAAGATGCAGGAATAAAACTGTCTTATATACAACTTGATTAAAAACTAAAATGTTAACCTGATATCCAGACACTAGATAGAAAATAAATTTGTCAATTACTATATTTCAAGTTTACCAAAATATAGATTTTGTTCTGGTATTGAATAAAGTACCAGCATTATTAGAATGTTTTAACTTTTGATTACTACTAACAGTTCAAATAGGCAAAAATTTAAATACATAGTCAGTTGGGGGAAATATTTTAATTAAAAGTAAATTCTGGTGCAAAAGAATTAAGAGTCAAAACACTGGGCCAGAGTGATAGCACAGCAGGAGAGCATTTGCCTTGCACGTGTCCAACCTCGGACAGATCCTGTTTCGATTTCTGCCATCCCATATGGTCCCTGAGCTGCCAGGAGCAATTTCTGAGTGCAGAGCCAGGAGTAACCCCTGACACCACTGAGTAAGACCCGAACCCCCAATCCCATCTTTCCACAAAAAAGGAGTTGAAACACTTCTGCATAAGAAACCAGGATGAACTCTGTGAAAGGATATTTTTGGTATTGTTAATAAAGCATGTTTTTGTTATTGGTAACCAAAAATTATTATTGAAAGTATTTCAATATTCCTAGTAAATATTCCAACTTGAATATATGAATTGTAATATTTAACTAATTGGATCTATTTAAATTGATTTTCAGTGAACTCTTCTGTTTCTTCTGAAGATTGTCTCAGATCTCCAACAAAATCATGTTGAAAATCACTGAACATTATAAATTTTTGGAAATTTCATCTATACCCAAATTTCAAACTTTTGAGAATAATTGGAGGAATGTTATCAAGAATTATAACTGCTTATTAATGTCTGAAACTTACTCTGCTCTTTGTGACTATTTACTAAGCAGCCAAGTTGATGTTTCTTAAGCATGTCTCTTCTTGTGTCCCATTTTGGAGACTCTTCGGAGAGAGAGTAGAGCAGTCAGGGCTCTTGTCTTGCATGCAACTGACCCAGTTTCAACCCCCAGCGTTATGTGTGATCCACTGAGTCCTGCCTAAAGTGATCCCTATGTGCAGAGCCAATCATAGGCCCTGAGTATCACTGGGTATGACTCCAAAACAAAACAGAAGAAATATCTGTCTACTAAGAGGGAAGGGACTCCAGATGTTTAGCTTACACACTGTGATCTCCATGGTGAAGAGTTGCTATTCGCTGACTTTTGATATTTTTTGTGTATTGATATTTCAGGAAAATTACTTTGGGGAAGATGACATGTATATGGATTTTGAAGAAGTCATTTCTAGTCCTGTTTTGTCATTGTCAACGTCATCAAGCTCAGGGTGGACGGCGGTGGGCATGGAGAATGAAACTTCAGCCAAGTCTATCCACCCACTGAGCTTGCGTCCCTGGGATATTACTGTCCTTGTAAACATACACAGAGTTCATGGGCGTCTTCCTGTTGTGAGTACACATATTAAAGTGGGTTGTGAGCCTCAACAGGCAGTGAAAACTATTTCACACACACTCATTTACAAACTTCAGATTTGAAACTTGTTTTCATAAAGCTGCTTTATTACTTTTCTTCATTGTTTTTTCTTTTTTGGTTTTCTTTCATCTCAGCTCTATCTTTGTATTTCTTTGTAACTTTAGAACTTTGTTAATGGATTTATAGTAAACCAATGGATATACTAGAATTATTATCTTTTTAGTCTCTGTTTTCAACTCTAGACCAGTTTGGTGGATTAGCTATAAAGTCAGACCATAGAGATGGTATTGGGCCAGAGTGGATACAATACAGATTCCTGGTTTACTGTGTAGAGTCCCTTGGGTCTAGCTTAGAGTGAGGCATCACTTCTCAGAGGACCCAGACCCCTGCCACCAGGCTGACAAGAAGATAGTGCTAGATTTTTTGCCCATCTGACTCTCCAGCTGCATCATTATCTAGGGTCACAGGCAGAAATGTCACTAAGGCAAGTTAGACTTTTGGTGCTAGTTAGCAAAACTAATGTTCTTACTGGGATACAGGGGGGCTTATTTATTTATTTATTTATTTATTTATTTATTTATGTATTTATGTATTTATTTATGTATTTACTTAAGTACGTTTAAAAAAATCTCTTAATAGTATAATGTATTTTTTGTTTTGTGCATTTTAGTCTTTACATTTTTCTCTCTTGATTACATTCTTTTGCCTAACTTTAGCATGGAACGACTGATGGTCCTGAGTGCCCGACAGCATTCTTGGAAAGATTGTGTTTTGAAATGAAGAAAGGATTTAAAGAGACCATGTTGCAGCTTGTCCTCTCTCCACTGACTGTTTTTGTCAGTGATAACTATCAGGTAATGTGGTTCCTGCAAAACAGCACTTTGTGTGGAGCCTTGAACAGTTCTAGAAATTGTATGGATGTGCATGGGAGAGAGTTGTTACAAGACTTTCTGTTGTTTCCTACTTACATGATTGTTGTGTATGTAAATATTTTGGGGGATTACTATGTTACTCACCCTAAACTGATTGGTGATTGTGCCCTACCCTAGGGTGTGACCTGGCATTCTGCCCCCACCCTAGGGTAGGACCTGATTCTGCTTCCACCATTGGTTGGTATCTGATCCCACCATTGGGTGGTACCTGACTCTGGGGTATAAAAACAAGGGTCTGTGGAAGGCTGGGGCTTTTTTGGCTGGAACGGAAGCTGAGTCTTTGGACTTCAGTTTTGTCCTCCGAATAAAGCGAATATTTCCACGAGCCTGACTGTCTGCAAGCTGTTTACCCGCCGTTTCACCTCAGAACTGTGGGCTAGACAGGGTGGCAGACACGTGCTCCGAGCTGGAAGAAAAAGGCCTCATCCTCCATCCCACCATCAGTCAACCTCTTCAGGGGCTGACTTGCTACACATGATCTCAAGCAATTATGTTTAATTTATTTATTTTGGAGTTTGGGCCACACTTAGCTGGGCTCAAGGTCAGTCATATACGGCAAGCATCTTATCCTTTGTACTATCTCTCTAACCCCGCAATTACATTTTATATGTATTGCTTTTAAAAATTAAAAATTAGTACTTTGTAAGACACATATGGAAAGGAAAATTTATAAAATGTTGGTAAGTTCTGTTGAAAATCATAATAGTGATTATTTTAACTAGTTCCCAAACTATCAATATATAAATATTTGGCATATTAGAGACTTTTATTATATGTAACAGTCTTATAAAATACTTTAATTTCTTCAGGATGCCTGTCCAAGTATCCACCCTGCAGGAATAAGCATAATCAGTATTTAAGCTCTCATCTCCTTGGGACTACTAGCTTGCCATTGGCATGTACCACTGATGGCTTGCACCCAAATGTGGTTTAATGAACACATGTTTCAGGGGCCAGAGTGATGGTTCAAGGAGTAAGGCGTCTGCCTTGCCTGTGCTAGTCTAGGACAGACCGCAGTTGGATCCCCCGGCATCCCATATGGACCCCCAAGCCAGGTGTGATTTCTGAATGCATGCTCAGGAGCACACCCCTGAGCATCATCGGGTGTGGCCCAAAAACCAAACCAAACCAAACCAAACAAACACAGATTTCAGCAGTAACATTATTGTTTTAATCTAGGAATCCTTTGCACTACCCTGGCACCTGGAGAAGGAGCCATATCTTCAAATCTGTAGGTGATACCCTAAATCTATCTAGATCAGGAGTGAGTTAGATTTCCTTTTTTGGGGTAGAGTTCTGCCTCCTGTTGTGAAAGGTTTCTTCAGGGGAAGCAGTGGGCTTTGTTTAGTACCCGGTTCTGTACTCCAGGACTCTGAATGTGCAGGTCAGTAAAAGGAGTAAACAACCTTTCTGGGATGGCACTAGCCCAAGACAAAAGAGACATTCCTCCCCCAAGTTGTGTCTTTACTTTCACCAACACAGAGTCTCCATTTTGAGGAATCTCCTTCATCTGTCTCAACCCAATGACCACATACAACCAGAGTTGTCGAATTTGAATTGTTGGGGATCATGCCTCAAGGAGGGTGGACTGAGGGGTGTGTGGGCTTGTGTTTGAAATGGTTAAGTGCTTGATGTGCTCACACTTTTAACATGCAAAATGCAGTTTCTCTTTGGAATACTTTCTGTTCTTTAATAGTGATTATGGGAATTGTTCTCTGTGAATATATTTTTATATTTATATAATTCTCAAAATGTATTTAGTTTTATTATGATCTTCATGATTTGCTTTTTTGTTTCCTTCTTTTTAATATTAATTATATTATTTATATTTTTCCATAAAATACTGCCTCTTTCCCATTGGGTACTGTACTTTATCCATTGCTTCATTTATCGATAAGAGATAGAGCTGGAGATGTGGTGGGTTGAGAGTGGGTTGGGATGGTCGGGGTGGTAACTGCCAGTGGTGCCAGGGATAGAGCTTGGGGTTCCTATGGGTTTCCTAAGCAAAGCACATCTTCATCCCTTGTGCCATGTCCCCAACCTTGAGATAAATGTTCTTTATAGAATTTTGCTATCTAGCTTGTGGTTGAGCTCTGTGGATAATGTCACTAAAGATGCTTACTGAGACCTCTTTTGTAAGTGTGAGATTCAGTTTGGAGCTATGGATCCTGAAATTTTAGTTTCCTTTGTCCCTGAGAGAAACACCCCTGGAAATTGTACTGTGATTTCCCTGCATGTCTATAATCTAATTCTTATGTTTCAGCAGCGACCGCCTGTAGATGAGGTACTCAGGGAAGGCCACATTAGCTTGTCTGGACTGCAGCTGAGAGCACATGCCATGTTCTCTGCAGAAGGTCTTCCTCTGGGAAGTGATTCCTTGGAGTATGCGTGGCTGATTGATGTACAGGCTGGAAGTCTAACAGCCAAGGTCACAGCACCACAGGTGGGCATCTGAGAGTTTTGCTTTTTAAGAAATATATTACATAATTTGAAAATAGTGTTCTGAAAGAGTAGGTAGCATTGTTATGTCCATAAGCCATATAGCATCACTTGAACGTGAGTGCACTGATAGGTGGGGCATCCCTGGTTTGCAATAATTGGTGTGACCCTTTGTATATCTTCACCATAGCCTACACCCAACCCTACCATTCCACTTAATCTTTAGATTCCTCAGCACTCTTAAGCTTGTTTATTGTAAACTTTTGTTCTGATAATTTTCAGTGTGCTAATAATAATTTCAACTTGCCACTGCTTATTTGTAGCTGGCCTATCTTCTGGAGTGGGGACAGACTTTTGTTTTTCACGTGGTATGCCGGGAGTATGAATTGGAAAGACCAAAATCAGTAATCATCTGTCAGCATGGAATTGATCGTCGGTTCTGTGACTCCAAGGTATGGTAGCAATATGTTGGCGTTGTAAGCATTTACCGATTCTTCCTTTTTTAAAAATATTTATTTTTATTTTTGGCCACATCCAGCAATATTCAGGGGTTACTTCTGCCCCTGATAGGGGCACATAGGAAATACTCCTGATAGTACTCAGGGAACCATATAGGATGCTAAGGATCAAACCTAGTTGACTGCATACAAGGCAAATAAATGCCTTACCTTCTGTAATCTCTCTATGGCCCCTTATGAATATTTACTTTTTGTTCTTTTGTTGTTGTTGTGGTGGTGGTGGTGGTTTTGTTTTGTTTTTGGGGGGCCACACCCGGTGACGCTCAGGGGTTACTCCTGGCTATGTGCTCAGAAATTGCTCCTGGCTTGGGGGACCATATGGGATGCAGAGAATAAAACCGCAGTCCATCCTAGGTCAGCAGCGTGCAAGGCAAACACCTTACTGCTGTGCCACCACTCTGGCCCCACCCTATGAATATCTTTTAAAAGAAAAGTTAAAAAAAAAAAAAGGAAGGTTGAGACACCATTTTTATATCTCATGTATGGAGCCTGAAGTGATCCCTTTCGTCCAGGTTCTTAGCATATTACTTTACAGAGTTTTAACCAGTCATTTGTTTAAAATAAGGAATTTCATTAAAACATATATTCTCAGTTACATGATGATGTGTGGAACTTGCATTTTTTTTTTGTTGTTGTTTTGGGTTTTGAGTCATATCCAGTGGTGCTCAGGGCTTGCTTTATTTATTTATTTATTTATTTATTTATTTATTTATTTATTTATTGCGGGGAGGAGGGGCACACCCGGGAGTGCTCAGTGGTTACTCCTGGTTCTATGATCAGAAATCACTCCTGGCAGGCTCAGGATGCCAGGATTAGAACCACCAACCTTCTGCATGCAAGGCAGATGCCTTTCTTCCATGCTATCTCTCTGGTCCCACAAGGCTTATTTTTAACTGTGCTCAAAGGTCACTCCCAGGGACAGGAGACCATATGCAATGCTAGGGATCAAATCCAAATCCTACATGCAAAGAAAGTCTTTTATCTGCTGTTCTATTCCCTGGCCCTGAAATTGCTCCTTTTTCATTGTATTCATGCTGACACTCCTGTCTTTCTGCATGAATGACACAGATTCCCTGAGATGTGGTTGCTGTAGAATCAAGATAGGAAGGTTTAGTTCCATTCCTCTGGAATGGCCCCATGATAAGCAAGCTTCCTGATGCTTTCTTTCCCATCACTGTTACCTGAATGGAGAGGTGGACAGGTCCCTCTCCAGGGTTGTTGACAGGAACCAGTGATCCCAAAGACCTTGTGCATTGCAGTAAAGCATGGAGTACTGTTTAGGGCCAAAGTTGGCAGTGCTCAGGACTTGTTTTTAGCTCTATTTTTGGTCAGGCGTCAGTCACTCCTGGAAAGGCTTGGGGGACCATATGGGGTGTGGAATCCAACCTGGGTCAGTGGTGTGCAAGGCAAGTGCCCTACCCATTGTACTATTGCTTTGGTCCTGCAGGATGTTGTTTTTTTTGTTTTGTTTTTTGTTTTTGGGTCACACCCAGCAGTGCTCAGGGGTTACTCCTGACTCTGAGCTCAGAAATCGCTCCTGGTAGGCACAGGGGACCATATGGGAAGCCAGGATTTGAACCATGGTCCTTTTGCATGCAAGGCAAACACCCTACCTCTATGCTACCTCTCCGGTCCCGAAGGATGTTGTTTTAAAGTAAATATTCTTTCTCATGATTTGGGGAACTAGTAGTTTCTTTCCTTGTTGTCTTTCCTTCTCCCTATTTTATTATACAAATTGCATTTTCTTGCATGTTACTGTGAATTGAAAATAATTCATTTTGCTTTTAATTTTTTTTTGTTTGTTTGTTTTTGGGTTACACCCGGCAGTGCTCAGGGGTTACTTCTGGCTCTACGTTCAGAAATCGCTCCTGGCAGGCTCAGGGGACCATATGGGATGCCAGGATTCGAACCACCGACCTTCTGCATGAAAGGCAAACGCCTTACTTCCATGCTAGCTCCCAGCCTCCTGTTTTTAATTTTTTGTTCCAAAAAATCTAACTGTTGTTTATTAACAGTAAGAGAATTATCTTAAATTGATGAAAAAATATTTTTTTCTAGACTTCCAGGAATTGGTTTTTTCATGCACACATTTTAGCTAGTTTATTTCTTATAGTTAATTTACACATGCTTAAAGATTAAGTACAGGGCCAGGAGTATGACCTGAGAACAGCTGAGTTCTCAACAGGCTAGCACAAATCCCTACCTTTGCACAAATAAAAAATGTATGTATATAATTTACTTATTTCATTAAGGTGACTTAAGTAAGTATCACAAACATGATAAGTTAAATATGTAATCCCTTTTCATTGTAGCTGAGTTGTATTCCTGGGCCTTGCCCAACTTCAGATGATCTGAAGTATACCATGACTCGTGTAGCAGTTGATGGAGCTGATATTTATATTGTGGAGCATGGCTGTGCAACAAATATAAAGGTATATAGGAGTCTTTTCCTTTGTAGCAGAGTTGCCATTTTAATTATACTAGAGCCTAGCTGCTTACATACACTGTGGGTAGGAACCTCATGGGTGTGTTACCAACCAAATATGGATGTTTGAGAAATTTGTTTTAAAATAAATTAGTTTTATTGTTGTTAAATGCTTGATTTGTTTATCTTTTGTATGTGCCAGTTATCATGTAAAAATTTCTCAGGTAGATAGGAATAATGAATAGGAAAGTTTAAGAGATAGTTTTCTGTGTTTTTGCTTTTCTCTTATTGTCTTCAGAATGACTTCATAGAGTATTTTCACTATTGGTTGTTTTTTTGTTTTTTAATTTCAGCTAGATGATTATAACAGTTTAATGCCTGGGAGGTACATTGCTAGGTAATGCTTTTAAGGGATTTTTATTTAAATGCTTTCCAGGTTTAGTTTTTAACTGGGTCACAAGGGTGGAAAGGGAGGGGCCAATGGATATTCCTGGCAGTGCCCCTCTTCCTAGTGGCTCCTGAGAGGGGAGGGCATGCAGTCTAAGGGTTGAACTCAGGGCCTTACACATGTGAGGCATCTTCTCTGCCTGTGTGCGTCACAGACCTGTTTCTGAAATTTTTTAGTGCCTGTTTAGGTTCTGGAAATATTCCTTTGCCACCTTTACTTTATCAGTTCCGGATAAAACTATGTAAGCCATGTCAAATTTCTATCTTTCTTCAGTTAATCACTCTTCTAACATCTTTCCCTTTTCTCTAGTTTTCTTTTAGATTTAAGTTCTTTTCATCTTTTTATATTAGTGAATATGTATTCTGTTGCAATTTTTCTATATCTTTCATTCCTTTCTCTTTGTTGCATTTGAAGTAATTATTTTGTAGTTTATTAGAAATTGCTTAAAAATATTGAAATTACAATTTTGTCTCCTCTTCACCTATAGATGGGTGCTATTCGAGTTGCAAACTGTAATCTCCATAATCAGTCGGTTGGTGAAGGAATAAGTGCAGCAATTCAGGATTTTCAAGTGAGACAATATATTGAACAATTAAATAATCCCAGAGTTGGACTGCAGCCTGCAGTTTTACGGAGGGCCTATTGGCTTGAAGCTGGGTCAGTTAACTTAGGACTTATTACTGTTGACATTGCATTAGCTGCTGATCACCATTCTAAACATGAAGCACAGAGGCATTTCCTGGAAACTCATGATGTCCGAACTAAGAGGTAAAATGGAGATTAAGACTGGCTGTAGTGGGACTGGAGAGACAGAGAGTATAGGGATTAAGGCATTTGACTTGCATGCAGCCACCCTGGATTGATCATCAGCACTACATATGACTCTGCCACCCCACCCCTCCCCCTCGTGCCACCAGGAGTCACTGCATGGCAGAGGCAAGAATAGTCCTTGAACATACGTGACAGGGTATAGTCCCCAAATAAAAAAAAAACAGTGGGGAAAGAAAAGAATGATTGCTGTTTTGAAATGAAATCACTATTCATCAATAAGGGAACCCTACTGTGAAAACTAGAATAAAAGTACTTTGAATAGTAGAGTGATAATACAGCGGGTAGGGAGTTTGCCTTACACATGGCCAACCTGGGTTTGATCCCCAGCATCTCATATGGTCCTCTGAGCACTGCCAGGAGTGATTCCTGAATACAGACCCAGGAGTTATTACTGAGCATGACTTATCTTGTGTGATGATGTGTTTTGGTAGAAATAACACTTTCTGATGTGTTTCTAAGCCTATATTTCAGCAGTGAAATTAGTTTAGATTACTGTTCCCAAAAATGTTTTGTAAAGTTGATATACCCTCACATGTATACCTCTTTCTCTCTGTTTCTCTGTCTCTCTCTCTACCTCTCTCTCTCCCTCTTTTCCCTCTCACTACATTTATCTCACTCTCACTTTCTCACTTCATGCCTCCTTTGTGGCTTTCTCAGCTGTCTAGAGACTGTGTTTTCTCTCTCTAGTGAGAAATGAATCAGATTTACCTTTTCACAGTCAGGAGGGAGGACTCAAATAAAAATAACAGGGTGACTTTCTATCCCAGTCTCCCTCAGGGTAAATTGCATGCTTACTTTAAAAATAAAGTAAAATCAGAGCCATAGCTATAGTACAGCAGTAGGACATTCATTCACTTTGCACACAGCTGACCCAAGAACAACTCAGGAAGGATTCCCAGCATCCCATATGTTTCTCCAAGCCTGCCAGGGGCAATTTTTGAGTGCAGAGCCAGGAGTAACCCTTGAGCACCACCGGGTGTGGCCCAAAGACCAAAAAGGAAAAGAATAAAATCTGAAATTTTACTTAAAAATAGAGGAGGAACCAGAGAGAGTACAGCAGGCAAGGTGCTTGTCTTACATGCAGCCATCCCCAACATCCCATCTGGTCCATCCCCAACAAGTTCATCCCCATCCATCAAGTTCCATCCCCAACATCCCATCTGGTCCCCAAGCACTGTCAGGAATGATCTCTAAGCACAGTGGCAGGAGTAACCCCTAAGAACACTGGGTGTTACCAAAAACAAAAACCACACAACAAAACAAAACAAAAAATTGATATTGGTCTTTCATATGCTTTTCATTTCTTAAAGAGTTCCATGTTCTCTTTATTTGTCCTGTCTTTTGCCTAGATTGTGGTTTTTGTGGCCAGAGGACACCTTGAGGAACAAGAGATGCAAGAACAAGTGTGGTTGTCTTGGTGGCTGCAGGTTCTTTGGTGGCACTGGAACAGGCCTTGACTTCTTCCGACTGGAAGAGCTGACTCCATCCAGCAGCTCTGCCTTCTCCAGCACAAGTGCAGAGTCTGACTTGTATTATGGACAGTCCCTACTACACCCCGGAGAGTGGATCATTACTAAAGAGATCCCCAAGGTTGTTGAAGGTAATGTAGCACATAGCCACTTATGTTCAGCTCTGGTGATCATGTCCACTGGCACTGAGGGGGAAATCAGTGCCATTCAAATAATTTCTAAGCAGCCTTACAGATAGGGCTCCATCCACCTTATCAGTTTTAGAATTCTATGAGGTAGTAGGGAGACTGTGTAGGTCTCTTATTGTTAACTTATGTGATTTTACTAGCCAAGGTTATTTTAATTATTTTTCATTTTGGGCCAAACCTGGTGATGCTGAGATGTTACTTCTGGCTATGCATTCAGAAATTGCTCCTGGCTTGGGGGACCATATGGGATGCTGGGGATGGAACCACAGTCAATCCTAGATTATCGTGTGCAAAGCAAACGCTCTACTGCTTGCGCCACTACTCCGGCCCCTATTTTAAATATTTCTTATTTAATTATCAGTTTCCTAGAACACAGCTTCCACAGATACTTCTAGGAGCAGCTTTGCTCAAGGACACAGTTATTTTATAAGTTTAAAAGGAAACTCATTAATAGTAATTGTTTGCAGTCATGTTACCACCTGTTTTGATAAAATAGTCACCTTATCTCTGAAATTGACCATTGTATGGAAGAGAAATGTCATTACTGAGAACCTGTAGGGTAACTCAAATACAAGAGTTTGGTATGATTAGGATAGGTGACCTTTAGTGTATACTGTACTATTTATATAGTATTTCTCTAAGTACCTTAGAGAACATAGGTTGCTGCACACTCAAGAAATAAAATGTAGGGACCAGAGAGATAGCATGGAGGTAAGACGTTTTGCCTTGCATGCAGAAGGATGGTGGTTCAAATCCCGGCATCCCATATGGTTCCCCATGCCTGCCAGGAGCAATTTCTGAGCGGAGAGCCAGGAGTAACCCCTGTGCGTTGCCAGGTGTGACCCAAAAACAAAACAACAACAACAACAACAACAAAAAACACAAAAGAAGATAGAAAATGCAGGAGCATGAGAGTTGGTCTTTTCTTATAGTTGAATTTTCTGGCAGTGGTACATTGGCAGTGTGATGTCAGGACGGATAGCAGGGGCAATTGGAAGGCTTCAGTGGTAGATTGCTGAGCACTGATGTCTATCACTAAGAAAGTGAGCCAGGTCTATTTTCTTTGTATTTCTGTTGACTTGATTTTTACTTTTATGGTTATAGAATGACATAATATTAATCATTTATAAATTTTTAAGTCTTTTTACCCCTTAAGTTTATTTGGAGCTGTGTTCTATTTAGATGTTTTCTCCAACTTGGAGGGTTCTACGTTCTTGTGTAATAAAAGTATGACAGAAGTTAGCAAGAGATCTTGCTTGGATCTAGACCGCCATGGGTTAATCTCTTCCTTCCCCACTGAGTACTCAGCACATTGTAGGACTATGAGGAAAAGCTGAGGAAATACCCCAGATTAAAGAGGACATGTAGGGGCAGGCTTGATGATAGTACAGCAGATAGAGTGCTTGCCTTGCACACAGCTGACTTGGGTCTGGTTCCTGGCACTTTCTATGCTCCCCTCAAGCCTTGCTTGAATGATCTTTGAGTGTAGAGCCCAGAGTAAGCCTTGAGTATCAGCAAGTATGGTCCCCAAAGCAAAACCAAAAAAAGTCAAGGACATGTAACATCAAATGGAGCAATAACTGATTCTGCACGGAACCTGGCCACTGGCAGACCAGCTGAGAAGGCTGGAACACCTGGTTGACAGAGGTTTCATTTTACAGTCTTCATTTATTGTGTGTTGTCAATTGAATATTTAATTTATTGTGCAAAAATGGTTTAAAATGTATGCTTATATATTAATGTTGTAAGTCAGGCAAAATGTTTAAAATAGGCTATCTACAGTAAAGATATGTAGTGGTTTTGTACAGTATTAATTTTTAGAAATTTTTCAATGATTTAAAGGAAGCTTTGTCTTTGTACTTAGAGTCTGTCTTTCTGTGGGAAATTATATTGCCCTGCAATGTTTGATAATTGTTTATTTTGAAAGTGATTTTCTTTCCCGCCCCCATTGCAGGAAGGTTGCACTGGTGAAGGGGGCTGTACTTTTTATGACTGAAACCCAGCTACAGACATGTTTTTAAGCATGTTGCTTAAGTAAATATAAGGGGGGAGGTTATTCACATATTTTCTTCAATTTGGAGCTTATTAAAAAAAAATGATTTTCCTAAAATGATTTCCCTTAGGGACTTGACCTATGTCATCTAACAACTTCTGTAGGTTTTTAAATTATTCACAGAAGCCGTGTGATTGTATGTAGGTAATATGAAGAAGAAAGAATGGGAAGCCAAGTCCATGGGACATGAAGTGGAGAGGAAAGCTCAGCACCTAAGTCTGCAGGTACCCTTACGATCACACAGCTCCTCCTCCTCTGAGGAGAACAGCAGTTCCAGTGCTGCCCAGCCCTTACTGCCTGGGGAAAGGGGAAGTCCTTCTTCCACAGCTGAAGACCACTTGGTTCAAACAGAATTCCTACATGGAGCCAGAAGAGAGGGTGGTCAGGTCAGGTGAGTGTTCAATGAATGTCAGACCCAGTGTCATAGAATTATAACTGCTTGAAACTGTGGCAGGAACATTTCTCTCTCAACCACTCCAGACAAGTTTTCCTCCTCCTGGACATACAGATATTGGGGTGTGTGCTAGGGATGAATCTAACTCTCTTTCATGTGAAGGATGAATGCTCTCACTGAACTATACCACTGGCATCAGATCATGCCCACTTGCTTGTCTTTCTGAGTATAAACTAGTATGTAGTCATATATGTATTAAGAAAGCTCTATGAAGAAGGTGACCTCATAGCCTACATGCGGCTGATATGAGATGCTGCTTTCTAGGCTGCTGTCTACCAGTCTTCCTCTGGCCCATTCCAGGCTTGAGTGTTCATATCTGGAAACTTTCCTCTAGACTTTTCCCCTACCTCCTGAGCTCTCTTTCTCAGACTCTTTTTTTTTTTTTTTTTTTTTGTGGCTTTTGGGTCACACCCGGCAGTGCTCAGGGGTTACTTCTGGCTCCATGCTCAGAAATTGCTCCTGGCAGGCACAGGGGACCATATGGGACGCCGGGATTTGAACCGATGACCTTCTGCATGAAAGGCAAACGCCCTACCTCCATGCTATCTCTCCGGCCCCTCTCAGACTCTTTTTTAAAAAATTCTTTTTGTTTTGTTTTGTTTTGTTTTTGGGTCACACCCGGTGGCACTCAGGAGTTACTCTTGGCTCTATGCTCAGAAATCACTCCTGGAAGGCACCGGGGACCATATGGAATGCCAGGATTCAAACCACCTTCCGTCCTGGATTGGCTGCATGAAAGGCAAACGCCCTACCCCTTTGCTATCTCTCTAGCCCATATGGTCCCCTGAGCCTGCCAGGTATGATTTCTGAGAGCAGAACCAGGAGTAAATATAAATATGTGTGTGTTGTGTATATAATTTCAATTTTAATTGCATTAGTTACAAAGTTTCCAAGTTATAATTGAGTTCCAGTGTTACAGTGTACCAATATCAATCCTTAAATCTTTTCCAGTTACCCTCCTGTTCCCCAGGCTGTTTCTGTGGTAGGCGTTCTATACCTCCTTTCATCACCTGGTTCTTCTCCAGTGACCACTTTTTTCCACCAGTGTCCTGTCCCTTCTCTGACTGTTGCCTTTTGGCTTTTGCTGTTCCATACTATGTTTCTTAAAACTCACATTTGAGAGAGATATTCTGTGTCTGTCCTTTCCCTCAGAGTAATTTCACTCAATATGATACTTTCCAGATTCATATTGGTAGTAGCAAATTGTATGACTTTTCCCTCCATTATTGTATTTGTACACACTGCTGTCACTGTTTGTCCTTGGTCTTCACTCTCTTTTCACCTTTTCCCTTGACAGATTCAATGTTTTTTTGGCTTTAGTGATCATCTATGACTCAGATTTTTATTTTTAATTTAAAAATAATTTTAATTGGATGCATACTTGGTGGTATATGGGCTCTGACTTTTTTCTCCTCTAGAATTTTTCATTTATTCAAAATTCCTCTGTTTCATTGGACAATCTTGTAAAGGGTGTGGAAAAACCCTTTTAGCATGCATTCATATAGATTATAGATAGAAGCTTATACCATAATTTTCTCAGATTTTTATTTTCTCAGTTATTGTGTTAAACTGCCAGTTTATGTTGAACCCTGTAGGTTATGGACACATATTCCTATTTTCTACTTTGTATAGATGTATAAATTATTAGACTTTCCTTTACTTGTAAAAATAGTTATACATTTTCTAAGGATTTGATGATTTTTTTCCAGCTGTATTTGGAGTTTGTTATGTGATATTCAGCACCGACTTTGCTTTCTCTTTCAGTGTTCCTACAGAAATGTCTGTGAATAGCCCTGTGTCTCCCAACAACACTCAGGACAAGCTGGTGGGTCAGTCTCCTCTGAGATCTCCCTTGAAGCGGCAGGCTTCAGTGTGTTCCACCCGACTTGGAAGCACCAAGAGCCTCACTGCTGCTTTCTACGGTGACAAGCAGCCTGTAACAGTTGGGGTCCAGTTTAGCAGTGATGTCTCTAGGAGTGATGAGAATGTCTTAGACTCACCAAAGCAGAGAAGGAGCTTTGGGTCTTTCCCATACACACCATCAGCCGACTCGAACTCATTTCACCAATACCGATCCATGGACTCCAGCATGTCTGTGGCTGACAGTGAAGCCTACTTTTCTGCAGCTGAGGAGTTTGAGCCCATTAGCAGTGATGAAGGCCCTGGAACGTACCCAGGGAGAAAAAGGAAGAAAAAGCAGGCTCAGCAGATGGACTATAGTAGAGGTTCCATATACCACAGCGTGGAAGGGCCCCTCACTGGCCATGGAGAAAGCATCCAGGACCCCCGCTCATTGCCATTTCGAGCCCACCCATCACAGGCATCCTTTGTTTCTGCCTTAGGTGGGGATGATGATGTCATTGAACATGTATATGTTTTGGAAGGTGATAAAAGCACAGAGATTGAGCATGCTCCTCCTCCACAGCCTGTGCTGAGCTGCTATCAGACGTACCTAACTCAGTTCCAGGTGGCTAACTGGTCTGTAAAGCACCCAGCCACTAAGAGAACCTCCAAGTCATCCTTGCACCGCCCTCTTGATCTGGATACCCCAACCAGTGAAGAAAGCTCATCTTCCTTCGAGCAGCTCTCAGTTCCCACTTTTAAGGTATCAATGGAATTTTTACTTTGCAGTGATGCACTGATTTAGAAAAAAAGAAGAATTGAACTATCTTAAAAATTATTCTCACAGCCAGTTTTGCTTTCCTGATTGAGAATTATAGTAGGAAAAAACTCTTAAGAGCTGCATTAGAAAAGCGCTTTAAGGGGGCCGGAGAGATAGCATGGAGGTAAGGCGTTTGCCTTTCATGCAGGAGGTCATCGGTTTGAATCCCGGCGCCCCATATGGTCCCCCATGCCTGCCAGGAGCAATTTCTGAGCCTGGAGCCAGGAATAACCCCTGAGCACTGCCGGGTGTGACCCAAAAACCACAAAAAAAAAAAAAAAAAAAGAAAAGCGCTTTAAAAAACTCTTAAGAGCTGCATTAGAAAAGTGCTTTAAAAAGGTAACTCTTGGGGCCGGAGTGATAGCATAGCAGTGTTTGCCTTGTAAGCAACCTACCCAGGACCCAAGGTGGTTGGTTCAAATCCTGGCATCCCATATGGTTCCCCGTGCCTGCTAGGAGCTATTTCTGAGCAGATAGCCAGGAGTAACCCCTGAGCACCGCCAGGTGTGGCCCAAAAAACAAAAAATGAAAAAAAAAGGGAACTCTTCAAGAAAGACACAAATAGGCACTTTTAAGATTGTTATAGAGTATTTACTCATTTCACAACTTTCACAATTCTGGCTTGCCACTTATGTAATACATAGAAAGTGAAATTGATAATTGAATATTTTGATCAGTTGATCTGGTAAATATATCAGTTTTATTAACAAGATAATTTTGATATTCACAAATACTGGTCAACATAAAATCAAAATCATTTTAAATTTCTTTGATTAATGTGAAAAGACCACCTTTATCCCTTATAACTTTTCTGAGTCGAAAGTTTGTGTCATCTGATATTAATATGGCCACTCCAACTTTTTTAAGGGAGTTGTTCGCTTGGATGATTTTCCTCCAGCCTTTTATTTTGAGTCTATATTTGTTCTGACTATTTAGATGTGTTCTTGTAGGCAGCAGAATGTTGGCTTTTGCTTTTTGATCCATTTTGCCACTCTGTATCTCTTAACTGATGCATTTAGTCCATTGACATTCGGAGAGATAATTGTCATGGGATTTAGTGCCATCATTGTGTAGAAGTTGGTCTTGCCTTAAAGTAGGCCTTTTAGTTTTTCTCTTAAGGCTGGTTTTGTGTCTGTAAAGTTTCTGAGCTGCTGTTTATCCATGAAGCTATGTATACTTCCTTCAAACCTGAAAGTGAGTCTGGCTGGGTGCAGTATTCTAGGCAAAGCATTCATTTCGTTGACTTTTGTCACTATATTCCACCACTGCCTTCTGGCCTTGAGGGTTTCTTGTGACAGGTCTGCTGTAAATCTTAAGGATGCTCTTTTGAATGCTATTTCCCTTTTTGATCTTGCTGCTTTAAGTATTCTATCCCTATCTGTGGGTTTTGTTATTGTGACTAGGATGTATCTTTTAGCTGTACTCTTAGGGCATGCAGGATTTGGTTGCCTGCTGTCTTTAGCTCTGGGGAGTATCTCTGTAATGATGTTCTTGACTATTGATTCTTTTTTTTTTTTTTTTGGAGGGGGGCACACCTGTGATGCTCAGGGGTTATTCCTGGTTAAGGCCTCAGAAATTGCCCCCAGCTTGGGGGGACCATATGGGACACAGGGGGATTGAACTGCGGTCCTTCCTTGGTTAGCGCTTGCAAGGCAGACACCTTACCTCTAGCGCCACCTCTCCGGCCTCTTGACTATTGATTCTTCCTGGGAATTTTCTTTCTGGGTCTCTGGGACGCCAGTGATTCTTATGTTGTTTCTGTTGAACTTGTCAAGGACTTCAATTTTCTTTATTTTTTTTTTTTGGGGGGGGCACACCTGGTGATGCTCAGGGGTTATTCCTGGCTATGTGCTCAGAAATCGTTCCTGGCTTGGGGAACCATATGGTATGCCGAGGAATCAAACTGGTCTGTCCTAGGCTAGCACAGGCAAGGCAGATGCCTTTCCCCTTGAACCACCGCTCTGGCCCCAAGGACTTCTATTTTCATCTGTTCACATTATTTGAGTATATTTTTCATTGTCTGATTGTTTGCTTTAAGGTTTTTTTCCAGTCTCTTCTGCGTTATGGAGTTGTTCTGCATCTCATCTTCTAGCTCGCTGATTCTGTCCTTGGCTGCTGTTACTCTGTTTGAGAGGCTTTCCATTGATTTTTTTAATTTCATCTACTGAGTTTTTCAGTTTTGTCATTTCAGTTTGGAGTTTTCTGATTTCTGTCTTTCTGTTCTCTTTAGCTTGATCTATTTATTCTTTGAGTTTTATGAGCATCCTCCATATTACTCTAAACTCCTTGTCTGAGAGGTTAATTCTGTGGTTGGTACATTCTGGGTCATCAGAGCTGCCATCTTTATTCTCTATGCATGCTGTTGTGTCCTGCATTGTTGTTCCCCATTGACACGCTTGTAGCATGGCTTTACTGCGTGTCGTGGTGGGGTTCATGGGCTAGAGATGCATGTGGCCACAGTGCTCTTCCCTGCTTCTCTGTTTACCTGGCCGGTGAACCTTGATGGGATTAAATTTGCTGGAGTCTTCCTTAGCTGTCTCCCGCAGGGATCAGGAAGCCAAAAATGGAGGGATGCAGAGGCTTTTAAAGGCACCAGGCAGAAGATGGTACCAACTGTGGGCTGGGACCGCCTGTCTGGCTGCTGGTGACCTTGATGGGATTAAGTTCACTGGGGTTTTCCTCAGCTGTCTCCCACAGGGATCAGGAAGTACAAAATCATTTTATATTTCTGTCTATAAGATAATTTTTTATATTCTAGGTCATCAAACAGGGGCTTACTGCTAATTCTTTACTTGACAGAGGAGTGCAACTTTCAGGGTCAACATCAAAGTAAGTAAAAATGTTTCATGACTGTCAATAAGCGGTTTAATTCTAAAGAATATTTTTATTTTTGACTTAGTTTTATATAAGGAATAAATTACTCCAAATAATTTGACATTTGTTTGCATCAATATTTTGACTCCACATTTAATGGACTGATATAGTTTCATCTCTAGGAGGCATACTCTGCAAGCCATAATGGCTTAGCATGTTTTGAAACTGACAAAATTTTGGTATTATAACTTTCATAGTTTGAAAAGATAGCATCAAATAATTAAAAAGTTTTCCAAAATTTCCCCCTCATTTGTTATACTATCCATCCATGTCTTTTAGTATCATGCTTTTCCTATATTCAAAATGATTTATGGAATCTAGATAAAATATCTAGGGGAAATAACTACTCTAACAACAAACATGACAATGTTAAAGAATGAGAGAAGTAGAATGCCTATCGCAAATACAGGCAGGGGTTGGGAAGGATGGGGGTTGGTGGTGGGGATGTTGCACTGGTGATGGGGGGTGTTCTGTTTATAACTGAAACCCAACTACAGACATGCTTGTAATCATGCTTAAATGAAGATTTATATTTAAAAAATACATATATAGCCCAATTCCATGAAAATTTTTAGTTGTAATATAGGTTTAATTGGTCACCAGGAAAGAAAGGTTGTCAGCAGATTTCAAATGAGTTCTTCTCTAGACTAGTAAGCAGTTGTTCTTCACCCAGCCAGGTATCTGAGAATTCAGTTATTTCATCCAGTTGTGGCACTTTACCTTTACATAAATGTTGTCTACCTTGGAATTTCATTTAGAAACTATCTAAATGTTCTTTTTTTTTTTTTTTTTTTTTGGTTTTTGGTTTTTGGGCCACACTCGGAGACAGTCAGGGGTTACTCCTGGCTCTGCACTCTGAAATCGCTCCTGATTTGGGAAACCATATGGGATACCCGTGGTCCGTTTTAGGCTAGCATGCAAGGCAGACGCCTCACAGCCTGCGCCACCACTCTGGCCCCTAAATATTGTTCTACCTACTAGTTTGCCAGTTCACTACAAAAGGATGAAATAAAGGGTATAGTGAAGGGCAGCAAACTCCAGACAAAACAGGCACACTCAAGAACTGCTACAAAATTTTGAGTCCTCTACTCTAACTGCAGTTTTCCAGACTCCCCAAACCATCTCATCAATCTAACAAGACTTGACATCTTGATTTTTACATCACTTAGGAAATTTAGGAATGTTTTGGGAGCTCTGTGAAAGAAATATATATAATGCAATGTAATATATAATATAATATAATTATATACTGTTTATATATATCTCATTGTAGTCATAGGATCACTACTCATGTTAGAGAAGCTCCATTTCTGTTATGGTATTTTTGACACTTTTTTAAAATGAAAATTGTTGAGTTTCATTCAATGTCTGACACATTCTTTGCTTGTTAAATTGTCCAGTACACCATATACTCCTCTAGAGAAGAAAGCTGTTGATAATACAGATGATGAAACATTAACAGAAGAGTGGAACGTGGGACAGCCGGTGTCGCAGACCAGGACTACAGCTGTGGTGGAAGTGAGGGGGACGGTAGATGCTGTTCTCACCCCACTGGTGGCCGAAGCTTTAGACAGGTAGTAATTTAAAAAATGTTTTTCTTTAATTAAAGAACCAATATTTACAAAGTTGTTGATAGTTGAGTTTTAGGCATATAATATTTGAATACCAATCGCACCACCACTGTTCCTCTATTTCAGCTCTTTTCACCACCATTCCTATATTCCAGTATCCCCCATGTCTCACCTCCTACCTGCAATCTTGATGGGCAAGTTACAAAGTTTGTTGATTGCACACTCATAAGGAACACAAAAACATAATATAAAAATGCCCTCTTCACTCCTCTGTTTATCACAGCACTATTTATAGTAGACAAAATCTAGATGTAACCTAGGTGCCCAGCAACAAATGAGTGGCTAAAGAAACTGTGATATATCTACACAATGGAATACAGTGCTACCAGTAGGAAAAATGAAGTAATGAAATTTGCTTATACATGGATGGACATGAAGATTATTATGCTGAGTGAAATGAATTAGAGGGAGAGAAATAAACATAGAATTATAGCACTCATCTGTGGAATATAAGGAAAGTAAAAGGCAGTATGGTAATAATATCCAGAGACAATAGAGATGAGGATCAGAAGGATCAGTTCATGGTAGGAAGCCTGCCACAAAGATGGAGAGTGCAGTTAGAGTAGGGAAGGATCAACTATGACACTGATAGTTGGAACTGATTATTCTGGACAACAACTGGGTGTAGAAGGGGAATAAAGTGACATTCACCGAACCCTTCATTAACAGTAGTGCAAACCACAGTGTCAAAATAGAAGAAAGAGAGTGTGAGGGGGAGAGAAGTAAAATGTATGTCCAGAGAGAAGGGGAGAGGGCATCAGGGAGGAGAAGAGGGAAACAGGACATTGGTAATGAGAAATGTGCACTGATAGGTTGTTGTACATTATATGACTATAATTCAATCAAAAATAACTTTATCGGAGCCGGAGAGATAGCATGGAGGTAAAGCATTTGCCTTGCATGTGGAAGGACAGTGGTTCAAATCCTGGCATCCCATATGAACCCCGAGCCCACCAGGAGCGATTTCTGAGCGTAGAGATAGGAGTAACCCCTGAGCGTTGCCGAATGTGACCCAAAAACAAAACAAAACAAAACAAAAAACCCCACAACTTTATCTGTAAAAAAATTAAACAACTAACGAAAAGAAAAGTTTGGTGGTTGCAGTTTAGATTTTATATTTTCAGTGTTGCTGAATCTATGCTTTGTATATTTAACCATACCACTTTCCAACATCACCAGTATAACCAAACTCATTCCCCTTTTGCCCTATTACTTCCCCCTTAATTTATTTCCTTCTATGTCTTTTTCTTACCTAATCTAATCTCTGAGGCCAAGGGTAATCTGGGCATTCTCTGCTTTACTACATTATATTCCTTATTATACCACAGATAAGTGAGATCAGCCTGTGTTTGTTTTTTTCTTCTGGCTTACTTAACATTGTCATCCATTTCCATCCAGACTTAGCAAATTGCATGATTAGACAGGTAGTAATTCTGACAAAAATAAAACTACTATTTATAAAGTAAGAAGAACATTGATATAGTGTTGCTGAGAAGAGAAGCTCCCTTCCCTCACCCCCCTCTTTGTTCATTGGGCTAATCTAAAAATTAAATTGACACAAGACAGATGAATCTGAGACAAGTAGTTAAGGTCACAGAGAAGAAGGTCTGTAGACTTCCTCAAGCAACTTCCTTTCAGAATCATCACTTGACATATTTTGGTTTAGCACTGAAACTAAGGATTGTTATTTACTCTTTTCTTTGTGCAGATATATTGAGGCAATGGTTCATTATGCCAGCACCCGACATCCAGCTGCAATTGTGGATGATCTTCATGTCAAAGTCCTCAGGGAAGCTGTCCAGAATAGCAAGACTACCTTCTCAGAAAATGTAAGAATGTTTTATTCAGTGATTATGACACATTGAGTAGCCAAGTAATTCCAAAATTTGAAAAGCATCAAATCTATTCAAGTTTTGCTAGCTATTTAAATGGTAATATGTGAACTTTTCTATGTCATGGCTCCATAAGAAATGATATCTGTAACTCAGTGTTGAGAAATAGTTTCATTCGAAGTATCCCTTAACTCCTTTGAGCATTCTTTAGTGTTGGCTGTTGCATTCATTTTGCAAAGAAACAAAGCTATGTATTTTCTCTGCTACTGTAACTTGTGTCAGAATTTTTCTGCATGATTTTTGTTCTCTCAATACGTGTCATTGTTCCTGTTGTGATCTACTCTACTAGGGCTGAGCCATATCATATCTAAGTACTTTTAGCAATTTTCCACTTGTCATTCACATTGAATAAGCCATATTTTAGACTAGAAGCAGAGGCCAAATTAGGGAGGGAAACTGATTACTTTTAATTGTATTATTATTGTATTATTTCAAATACAGTGACATTGAATGTGATAGGGAATTAGGATAGAGGAGTACAGAAAGAAATAATTGCAATAATAATTCCAGAAAACAAGAAATGAATTACCAGAAATCAAATCTACCTTCAAATAAGCATAATTTAGTGAGCATAAAAATCCACTTTTATTATTTGTTATCATCTTGTTTTCTATTCTCTGTGGGATGATTTTACTTTATCACGTACCACTTCTCTTAGCCTTGAAGTTTGGACAGTGAGACTGCGAAATCAGTGTGCATATAAGGCCAGGCATAAAAGAGCACAGTGAATCAGTACATGACCATTGTGAATGATATGTGGATAATGGAAATATGTGAAACTGTGGCAACTGTTTCAATCTTTTCTAGCTATCTTCCAAACAAGATGTTAGAGGCACAAAACCTGAACATCCTGCCATAGGAACCACTAACCCAGAACAAGCACAGACAAATCTTATAACGAAACAAGATAATGTAACAATTAAAGGCCTTCAAGCTAATGTTAGCATACCAAAGGTAATGGTATCATAAAAGTTTTCAGAGGGGCTGGGACAGAGGGTAGAGAACTTGCCTTGAATGTAGCTGACCTGGTTTTGATCCCTGGCATCCCAAATGGACCCCCCCACCCGCTTCCAGACCCCCAGGAATAACTCCTGAGCATTCCTGGTTATGGCCCATAAACCAAACAGGAAAAAAAAAGTTTCCTAGAAGAACTAAAACATTTCTAATAACATTTTGGTGGTTTTTATTCTTTTACGGAACTGAAAAGGGAATTGAATGTAATTTGAAAACTATACATCTTGGGGCATGACTGAAGCAATAGTACAGTAGAAAAGGTGTTTGCCTTCCATGCGACCGACCCAGGTTTAATCCCCAGCATCTCATATAGTCTCCCCAGCTTGCCAGAGTGATTCCTGAGCACAGAGCTAGGAGTAGTCCCTGAGCACCTCTGGGTGTGGCCCCAAATCAAAACAATTCATCTTATTCTATATGTAGTAGATGATATATTATTTAAATGGAATATTAGGGACCAGAGAGATAGCACAGCAGTAGGGCGTTTGCCTTTTATACAGCCAATTTAGGATGGAAGGTGGTTTGAATTCCGGCATCCCATATGATCCCCCAGGCTTACCAAGAGCAATTTTAGTGCAGGCTAGGAGTAGCTTCTGAGCGCCACCGAGTGAGACCCCCTCCCCCCCCCCAAAAAAAGGAATATTGGGTAATATTTACTAAAATATTTCTTATTCATTCAGTAAGAACTTAATTATGATTAATGAAATTCTGAATAAGATTTGTCTTCATCTCTGTCAAGCACATAGAATATATTCCTACTAGTAATATTTATCTTATGTATTTTTATATTTAAGTAGTAAATGTTTACTTTCACCTCTTAGATTTATGATATTTGTTTTAGGTAAACCTTTGTTTGTTACAAGCCTCAGTGGAAGAATCACCAAATGTGGTCCCAGGTCGAGGTGTGACCCACGTCTCCCTAGTAGCCTTGTGTTTTGACAGAATTGCTACACAGGTCCGTATGAACAGGTAGGAAAATTTTATTAATTTGAGCCATATTTCCAAATGTTAAAGCAAACCTTAATTTTTTAATGATCTAAATTCTGATGTTAAAACTTATACAGGAATATTTTTTGGATAAAATAGAAACATTTTTATTACTATCATGTAGTAGCAATGAAATATCAGATCATAGACATTTAAATTTTTTAAATAATATGTGCAATAAATCAAATGAGTTGGTGATGAAAATGTTGATGTTAGTGATGTTGCTGCTAGTGTGATTAATATTTAAAATTTTCAGTGAAATCCTAAACTAAGCATGCAATAGGAAATGGACCATGTTTTACATGCTCTGTGATCTTGACAGTGATCACTTAATATGTTAAGTTAATTTTGTTTGTGCATGCTTAAAAGAAGACTCATCCATACTCAACTTGAAGATTACTTTTCTTTCTCCAAAAGATTTGTTGTTGTTGTGTTTGTTTTGGGGCCATACCTGGTGACACTTGGGGGGGGGGGTTACTCCTAGCTATGCATTCAGAAATCGCTCCTGGCTTTGGGGACCATATGGGATGCTGGGGGATCGAACCGCGGTCCATCTTAGGTCAGCTGCTTGCAAGGCAAATGCCCTACTGCTGCACCACCACTCCAGCTCCTCAAGACAGGCATTTTATTTCTCACACTCACTACCATTGTCATGGTAGTTATCAATATAGTCATTTCTTCATCTGAATACAACATTCTTTGTGGTAAGCTTCCTAGGCTGGACCTTCCAGCTCTTACTCATCTCTATTATCTCTGTATATTATTATAATAATGTTTTTTACTTTTCTTAAAACGCATAGATGAGAAGAGACTATTCTGTGTCTGTCTCTCTCTCCTTCTGACTTATTTCACTCAGTAGAATAGATTCTATGTCCATCCATGCATAAGAAAATTTTATGACTTCATTATTCCTGACGGCTGCATAGTATTCCATTGTGTATATGTACCACAGTTTCTTTAGCTCATCTGTTTTCAGGCATACTGGTTGTTTCCAGATTTTAGCTATTGTAAATAGCACTACAATGAGTATAGGTGTGCAGAAGGTATTTTTTTGTGCTAGGGTATATCATTAGGAATAGTATTGCTGGATCATATGGGAACTTAATTTCAATTTTTATGAGGAATCTCCATATTGTTTTTCATAAAGGCCACACTGGTGATGCTCAGGGGTTACTCCTGACTATCTGCTCAGAAATAGCTCCTGGCAGGCACGGGGGACCATATGGGACGCCGGGATTCGAACCAACCACCTTAGGTCCTGTATCAGCTGCTTGCAAGGCAAACACCGCTGTGATATCTCTCTGGCACCTTCTCTCCATTTTTCGATGGGATTGGTTATACAGGAATTTTAGATCTCACTTTATAGAGTTAACAAAGAAGGTTTTAAAATTTATGTTGTTTTCATTGTATTAGTCTGCATTGCAGAATATGCTACTCAATGATTAGTTGAAACTAATTTCAAAAATCACTTTAATGTTGACTTAATTTTATTATTAAAATATTAACTATTATACTTTTTATTTTTT
Source organism: Suncus etruscus (assembly GCF_024139225.1). Lineage (NCBI taxonomy): Eukaryota > Metazoa > Chordata > Mammalia > Eulipotyphla > Soricidae > Suncus > Suncus etruscus. The sequence goes on along the minus strand of NC_064850.1, from coordinate 128,933,540 downwards.
CTTAGAGGTCTGGTTGAAGAAACTTCAAATAATGCTGAACCTGGTAGAACACCAAATTTTGATAGATATGTGCATGCCACCAAGATGCAGCCTCAATCTTCTGGATCACTCAGGTCAAATGCAGGAGCAGAAAAAGGCAAAGAAATTGCAGCCAAGTTAAACATTCATCGTGTTCATGGACAACTAAGGGGTCTTGATACAACAGGTCAGAGTCTACAGGAAATGTTCTTTTCTTTGACATGTAAAAGAATTGCAAAAGGAAATAGAATTTCTTTTTTTTTCTAGATATTGTTAGATTTCTCATTTTGAATATTGATAGTTTGATTATTCATTTTATTTTATTGAATTCATTGTTGGTTCATAGTTGGTTTCAGACCTACAAGAGTTTGATTAATTTTCTAAGAAGGATTCATTTTTGCATATAACACATGGCATTTAACTATTCATTACCCATGTTCTATACAGAATAGAAGGTAAATTTTGGTAGGAAAGTCAATAAGACAATCCCAAAATTGGAGCTATTACTTTTATTTTTTATTTTATTCTGTAGTGCAAGGGATGAAACTGTATCACATATGCCAAGAATGTACTTTACTACTGAGCCATACCTCTGGCCCTTTATTTATGTATAAAGTCATTAAGTACAATTTTTTTTTGGTGATCTTTTTTTTAATTCTTTTTTTTATTTAACCAACTTTATTACATACATGATTGTGTTTGGGTTTCAGTCATGTAAAGAACACCACCCTTCACCAGTGCAACATTCCCATCACCAATGTCCCAAATCTCCCTCCTCCCCACCCAACCACCGCCTGTACTCTAGACAGGCTTTCTATTTCCCTCGTACATTCTCATTATTAGGATAGTTCAAAACGTAGTTATTTCTCTAACTAAACTCATCCCTGTTTGTGGTGAGCTTCATGAGGTGAGCTGTAACTTCCAGCTCTTTTCTCTTTTGTGTCTGAAAGTTATTATTGCAAGAATGTCTTTCATTTTTCTTAAAATCCATAGATGAGTGAGACCATTCTGTGTCTTTCTCTCTCTTTCTCTGACTTATTTCACTCAGCACAATAGATTCCATGTACATGCATGTATAGGAAAATTTCATGACTCCATCTCTCCTGACGGCTGCATAATATTCCATTGTGTATATGTACCACAGTTTCTTTAGCCATTCGTCTGTTGAAGGGTATCTTGGCTGTTTCCAGAGTCTTGCTATGGTAAATAGTGCTGCAATGAATATAGGTGTAAGGAAGGGATTTTTGTATTGTATTTTTATATTCCTAGGGTATATTCCTAGGAGTGGTATAACTGGGTCATATGGGAGCTCGATTTCCAGTTTTTGGAGGAATCTCCATATTGCTTTCCATAAAGGTTGAACTAGACGGCATTCCCACCAGCAGTGGATAAGAGTTCCTTTCTCTCCACATCCCCGCCAACACTGCTTGTTCTCGTTCTTTGTGATGTGTGCCATTCTCTGGGGTGTGAGGTGGTACCTCATCGTTGTTTTGATTTGCATCTCCCTGATGATTAGTGATGTGGAGCATTTTTTCATGTGTCTTTTGGCCATTTGTATTTCTTCTTTGTCAAAGTGTCTGTTCATTTCTTCTTCCCATTTTTTGATGGGATTGGATGTTTTTTTTTTTTTGTAAATTTCTGTCAGTGCCTTGTATATTTTGGAGATTAGCCCCTTATCTGATGGGTATTGGGTGAATAGTTTCTCCCACTCAGTGGGGGGCTCTTGTATCCTGGGTACTATTTCTTTTGTGGTGCAGAAGCTTCTCAGTTTAATATATTCCCATCTGTTAATCTCTGCTTTCACTTGCTTGGAGATTGCAGTTTCCTCTTTGAAGATGCCTTTAGTCTCAATGTCCTGGAGTGTTTTGCCTACGTGTTGTTCTATATATCTTATGGTTTCGGGTCTGATATTGAGGTCTTTAATCCATTTGGATTTTACCTTCGTACATGATGTTAGCTGGGGGTCTAAGTTCAGTTTTTTGCCTACAGCAAATTTAAGCCTACAGCACCAGGTATTCCCAGGTGGTCTCCCATCCAAGTACTAACCAGGCCTGACCCCGCTTAGCTTCTGAGATCAGACGAGATTGGGCGTGGTATGGCCGTATACTAAGCACAATTTTATTAAAAACTTACTCCAGGTGGCGCAGAGGTAGCACCATTGTCTTACATGCGACTGACCTAGGATGGACCGCAGTTCGATCCCCCTGCGTCCCACACGGCCTCCCATGCTAGGAACGATTTCTGAGCGCAAAGCAAGGAGTAACCTCTGAGCGTTACAGGGTGTGGCCCAAAAAGAAAAAAAAAACTTAATTCAGGTACCAGAGTGGTGGCGCAGTGGTAGGGCATTTGACTTGTATGCAGCTGACCTAGGATGAACCACTGTTTGATCCCCTGCATCCCATATGGTCCCCGGAGCCAAAAGCGATTTCTGAGCGCATAGCTAAGAGTAGCCCCTGAGCGTCACCGGGTGTGGCCCAAAAACCAAAAAAGGGGGGAATAAAAACTTACCCCAATATCAAAGGCAAATACAGATTCATAGATATACTAATAAGAGTGATGAACAGAACTATACCTCTTTGGGAGTTCTGGGGAGGAAAGAAAACTAGAGACATTATGTTACCATTCAGTATCTTGTACTTAATTAATTGTATATACCGTATTTTCCAGCTTATAAGATGACTTTTGAAACAAAAAAAAAAAATCAACCGAAAATCGAGGGTTGTCTTATACACCGAGTATATCCCGAAAAATGTTTCAATATGCTGCTAAACGAAAATTGTCTGAATATTGCCACAACACGAATTTTCCAACTCAATCCTGCACCAATCACTACAAGGCTGCTTGGACTGCCTCTCTAACTCAGCCAATCCAAGCAGGCTTTTTATGCATGCAAATTAGACAATGTTTTGGACCCGAATCTACACTGTCAAAAGCCTGCTCAGATTGGCCAGAGTCAGAGAGGAAGTCTGTTACAGTATAACCTTTGAACCTTTGCTTGTTGTGGTTGGCTCACTGTGGTACATACAGTTGCAGCACAGGAACATTCCGTCTGATACAGCAAATATAGGCCTAAACCTATGTTTTAACTGCAAAATTAGGGGGTCGTCTTATACGCCGGCAAATATGGTACTTATATATAGACGTACATGGTTTTTAGACTGTTAGCGATTTGATACAGAAAGAACTGAGTTTGCTATTAGAGCAAAAGATTCATCCAAGATACAACTTCCAATTAAATGTCAAGGAAACATTTATGTAAAGGAGCAGAGGAAAGTTGTACACCAGCGTCCGTTTACATAGAAGGTTACCTATGTAGCTTATCCAATAATCTAATGCCAGTTGTTTCTTTTAATGAGTGGATTAGATGTTCAGGCTTTTGATTATAGTCCTTGTATTTTTTTAAATTTATACCTTAATCATACTTCTTTTGAGGTGTGTGGGATGCTTCTCAAGCAGTGCTCTGGGGATGTGGGGCTCCACTGGCAATTCTTTGCCATTGATGCTGTTTGTTCAGCTTAGGTGCCGTCGGATATGATATAATGCTGCTCAGTCCTGCTGTCCCAGGGACTCATCGGCAGTGCTGGAAGTCACCAGGACCACATTCTGCTCTGCTCAGAGACTTTCAGGGCTGTGCCTGGAAGTGCTCAGGGGACCATGTTGTGCCAGGAATCGAACCCGAATTAGGCACATGATAGACACGTGCTCTTACTAGTGTACTATCTCCCAGCCCCCTAGTCATACTTTTTCAAGTAGTGCCATTCATATTTTTGGGGCTTTGATCTGTGTGATTTTTACCTAATACAAATATTATAAATAAAATTCAAGTGAATCCTTTTATGCTATTCATAAGAGTAAATGAAAGACAAATGTAAAAATATATAAATAATAAAATTGCAGAAAAATGAAGACCGAATACTCTGATCATGTTAAAAACTCTCTTATAAACACAGTATATTTTCTTTTTAAAATTTTTTTTTCATTGTGGGCAAAGTGAATTACAAATCATTCATAGTAATGTTTAAGGCACATAGTAGTAATGAATGAGGGGCATTCCCACCACCAGTGTTGTCCTCCCTTCACTGTTCCCAGCGTGCATCCCACTTCCCTCTCCTCTTCCCCCCATAATGCTAATGCAACAACACAGTATATTTTTATATGAGATATTATGTAGCCAATTAAATAAATTTAAGTGAATTTTTAATGACCTGAACAAATTTTTATGAAGCTGTATATGAAAAGCTTTATATGAAATTAAAGCCAGATTAATCAAATCATTGCTAAGAATTTAAAGATTTGCTTCAAATAAATATAAAGATGTTATATTTGGATGGTCAATTCACACATGTTTTTTTTTATAAATCTTTTATTCTTTCTGTATTAGTTATAGTCAAGAGAAAGAAATGGAAAAAAATACAGCATGAAAGCTTCTAGTGAAATGTGTTGGTAAAGGATAAGGATGGATGTTGGAACATCGTATGACTGAAATTTAATTATAAACAACTTTGTAAATCATGATGATCAGTTTAAAATTTATCAGTTAATGGGACTGAGCAGTGGCACAATGGTAGGGCGTTTGCCTTGCATGCGGCTGACCTAGAATTGATCGCGGTTCAATCCCCTGGCATCCTATAAAGTCCCCCAAGCCAGGAGCGATTTCTGAGTGCATAACCAGGAGTAACCCCTGAGCATCACCAGGTGTAGCCCCAAAAACAAAATTTTTATGAAGCTGTATATTGTTTTAGAAGTTGTTTTATGTGTTTTTTTTCCTTGACAGAATACTAATATCAATACTAAAATCAAAAACAATAAAACGTATCAGTTAAAAAAGCCTTTCAGGTACCCTGGGTATAAATTTCTGTGCTGCTTATTATAAGTAGAATTTTAGCAATATCTATAATAAAGGTAGTCACTTTCTTAGAAAATATTTTTCCTAATGGGAGATAATTAGATATTGAAATGGTTTTTTTGTTTGTTCTGCTTTATTTTTGGTTTTTGAGTCACACCCAGCAGCACTCAGGGGCTACTCCTGACTCTGCGCTCTGAAATCACCCCTAGCAGACACGGGGGACCATATGGGATACCAGCATTCAAACCACCATCCTTCTGGATGTAAGGCAAATGCCCTACCTCCATGCTATCTCTCTGGCCCAAATATTGAAAAGTTTTAATGATAAAGTATTTAGAAAGAGTTTACTGTGAGGCTTAATTATTTAGGATTCTTAAGTTTATCATTTTAATTTTTGTTTCCTTTTGAAACATGTTTTGTAGTACTTAGGGTTTATTTCTGGCTCTGTCTCAGAGATCATTCCTGGAAGTATGCCAGGGATCATATGTGATGCTGGGGATTGAACCAGAGTTGCATTTATGCAAGGCCCCTAGGCTTAGATTTTAAGAATAATTTACTATCTCAGGAAACAAATTTATGCTGTCTTTGAGCAACTGTTCTAGTAACTTTCTTCTCTTATTTCAACTTGTTAAGTTTCTGACACTTTTTAAGGTGAATGACATTAAACATCATTGTTTTAGAAGCTGTGTTATGTGTTTTTTTCCTCAACAGAATACTAATATTTCTTTATTGTATAATCACCATGTTAAATGTTTACATTGTGTTATACAAACCTCTATCTCTAAAATTATTTCATGGTTCTCATTTGATAATAGACATTGGTACCTGTGCCATCACTGCTATTCCCTTTGAGAAGTCCAAAGTTTTATTTACTCTTGAAGAATTGGATGAGTTTACCTTTGTTGATGAAACAGATCAACAGGCTATTCCAGATGTAACTCGAATAGGTCCCAGCCAAGAAAAGTGGGGTTGGATAATGTTTGAATGTGGACTTGAAAATTTAACCATAAAAGGTAGGTTTATGGCTTTTCTTAACAATTAACATTTAACATAACATAATTTAACATAACATTAACAATTAGCATAACAATTAATGGTTAAATTGTTTTGGGGTGGTGGTGGTGGGAACTCTCCAGCAGTGCTTGAGAACCCTCTGGCCACTCTTAGAGAGTCTTTAGCCTAGTTATTGCTAGGATCCAGTTATATGGGAGCTTGGGTGATGGGGATTAAAATCAGACTATCATGTATATGTACAAGGCATGAATTATACCCCTGAGCTGAAAGGTTAACATTAAAAAAAAAATTCTGGGCTGGTGTGATAGCACAGCAGGGAGGGCATTTGTCTTGCATGTGGCCAACCTAGGTTCAATCCCTGGCATCCCATATGGTCCCCAGCCTGCCAGGAGTGATTTCTGAGCACAGAGCCAGGAGTAACCCCTGAGCAACACCAGATGTTGCCTCCACTCAAAAATTCTGGGGCTAGGCAGCTGCTGCTCCCCTATTATCCCAGCTTGTGTGAGAAGTGTCTATCGGGCACCTGATGCTTCCACTGCCGCTACCATCACCGCTTCAAGGTGCCATCTCTATTGTGAAGAGGAGGAGTAGGAAGAGTGCCTGCTCAGCAACACAAGTACACAAATAAAGGATAATGTATTTTATGAAACAAATGTTTGATGAAGTATAACATTTTGATGCTTGGCATCTAGACTCCTTTGTGCCCTCACTATGCCAGTGCAACTGTAGATCATAGCCAAAGAATTTGTGAAGTATGGGCTTGCAACCTGGATGAAGAGATGAAGAAAATCCATCAGGTTATTTGAAAATACAATTACGTTACTATGGACACAGAGTTTCCAGGTGTTGTTGCAAGACCCATTAGAGAATTCAGAAGCAATTCTATTAGTACCAACTACTGCACTGCAATGTAGACTTGTTAAAGATAATTCAGCTAGGACTGACTTTTATGAATGAGCAAGGAGAATACTCTTCAGAAACTTCAACCTGGCAGTTTAATTTTAAATTTAATTTGATGGAGGACATGTATGCTCAGGACTTAGTAGAGTTACTCACAACATCTGGTATCCAGTTAAAAAAAAACATAATGAGGGGGGCCGGAGCAGAGGTGCAAGGGGTAAGGCATCTGCCTTTCCCAAGCTATCCTCGGATGGACCACGGTTCGATTCGCCGGTGTCCCATATGGTTCCCCAAGCCAGGAGCAATTTCTGAGCGCATAGCCAGGAGTAACCCCTGAGCATCACCAGGTGTGACCCAAAAACAAAAACAAACAAAAAAACCATAATGAGGAAGGAATTGAAGCACAATATTTTGCAGAACTACTTATGACATCTGGAGTGGTCCTCTGTGAAGGAGTCAATTGGTTATCACTTTATAGTGGTTATTACTTTGGCTATTTGATCAAAATCCTGACCAACTCTAACTGCCTAAAGAACTTGACTTCTTTGAGATCCTATGATTGTTTTTTCCATTCATTTATGATATGAAGGACCTCATGAAGAGCTGCAAAAATCTAAAAGGTGGTTTACAGGAAGTTGCTGAACAGTTAGAGCTAGAATGAATAGCACCACAATATCAAGCAGGATCTGACTAATTGTTCACAGGAATGGTGTTTTTTCAAAATGAGAGAAATGTTCTTTGAAGACCATAGTGATGATGCCAAATATTGTGGTTATTTATGTAGCCTTGGTTCTGATTCATCCTATATACATAATGGCATAGGCAATGCATATGAAGAGGAAGCCAGCAAGCAGTCATGCCATAAAATAGTCCTTTTTTTTAAATTTTATCTGTACACATGCTTGTATATAGGTTTTTTTTTTATCTCTGGTTGATCTTTTGAACAATAGACAGTACTGTTTTCTCATAGTTCATTTTATTTTCTTTTTTTTTTTGGTTTTTGGGCCACACCCGGTGACGCTCAGGGGTTACTCCTGGCTATGCGCTCAGAAGTCGCTCCTGGCTTGGGGGACCATATGGGACGCCGGGGGATCGAACCGCGGTCCGTCCGAGGCTAGCGCAGGCAAGGCAGGCACCTTACCTTTAGCGCCACCGCCCGGCCCCATCATTTTATTTTCTGCCACTCAATACGACCATTCCTATCTCATGTCTTTATAAATGCTCGTTAGCAGGTGTTTGAATGGGAAAATACATCATACTGAATATTTTGATCAACTACCCAAGCTTAGTTTGTTTTTCCCCCCTCCCTTAAATTAACTAGCACTGATTGGAATTTATTCCCCTATTTCATGTCTCCCTTCCATTCTACAGGAGTTTAGCTATTTGAGATTGTAGACCATCAATTTTGTAGAGAGTGATTCCTAACGCAAATTCTCTGCTTTATTAGAAAATTTGGGCTTTCTTAGCTGGAAAAATGACCCATCTGCCAACTAAATACAGTATTTATTTGTTTTTGACCCATGAAACATATAGCACATGCATGTGCAGATGGTTAATTCAGCAAGACTACAAAAGATAAAAAAAAAAAAATTACTGAGGAACTTAATAACTACTGTTTTCTGTATGTAGTGTTTAAGCTTTCAAATACATCTAGTGTCTGTCAGTTTCTAAATGGCATGTGCAGGCTCCTCTGTGACTGAACAATTTTTCAAACCAGCTTTGCACCCTTCAGCAAAATCCCTTGTGATTGGATGTTGAGTAACTGCCAGGACACTGGTATCCCAGATGTTGAAGCTGCAGTCATAATAGCACACTTCCTTTGAATTTTTTTTTTTTTGGTTCAATCACTTTTAACTTTTATTTTTAAATTCTTTTTTAATTTTATAACCATACTTATTATGCTCTTGATTTATTGATTACACAAATGGATCCCATTAAAGTCCAAAGATAATAAGTATTTAGGTATATTTTGTACCAAATTAGAATACGAAAAGTTGTGCTTTCATAGTAACAGAAAATTAAAGTAATGGAAAGATTTGGTGCAAAACAACAAAATACAAAAACTATATAGCTGTATAAAATGACCTGAGGAGTATAATTCTTGTTTATATTTTTGTGTATATCTTTGCAATCTGTTATATATATATTGACAAAAGAGACTGTGAAATATTTAGCTATGCAGGATATGTGGCCAGACCAGAGCATGTGTATGAGGACTTTCTGGCAATCATTCACTTTACCCTGAATGATGGACTGCAAGTTATGATGTGTTATCTACACTTCAATCAGTACATTAGCAAATCTCCAAATGTTAGCCACATTGGTTTTGTTTCTCTTGTACATTCTCTATTCATGATAGTACAATGCTGTAACTAGGTGGTCCTTTTTGAACATTATTGCAAAACAGAGGGTATTGTTTGTTTTTAAAGCTTTCGTAAATAAAGGCTACAGAAAAGTTTTCATAAAAAAAAAATTCTGGGGTTGGAGAGATAGTACAGCCAGTGAGGACACTTGCCTTACATTTCATTGGGTGAGGTTTGGTCTCCGGCACCCGATATGGTCTCCTGAGTTCACCAGAAATAATTCCTATTTAGCTGGAAGTGAGGAATAAGCCTTGAGCATTGCTGGGTCTGGCAAAAAAAATAAAAATAAAAAAAAATAAAGAAACGGACAAGTTTTCTGTTGAAGGCACTTAGCCTCACATTTCTGAATTTTTTAAAATCATAATTTGGAGTTACCTGAATTGGCATCTTCAGGTAGAAAAACCTAGTTTGTACAAAGGTAGGTGGCGTATTTGTTTTCTATGTGATAATTGCTTCCATGTGATATTCAGAGGTTTTTAGATATTCCAAATTGGATCACTGATGAAAAAATAATTTTATGCTTCAGAAAAAAATTCCCATGGGTTCAGAGAGATAGTACGATGGTAGGTCGTTGGCCTTGCATGCAGCTGACCCAGGATGGACCCAGGTTCGATTCCTAGCATCCCATATGGTCCCTCAAACCTGCCAGGTGCAATTTTTGTGCACAGAGCCAGGAGTAACCCCTGAGCACCACCACTATGGCCCAAAAACTAAAAAGAAAAAAGAAAAAAATTCTCCAATAGAAAGGCACCCAAACATTGGAAGTTCGGGTCTTTGGAAACTGGATCTTAGATAAATGATCTTTGACATACAGAATGAAAAAGCTGTACCTCCTATAATACAAAACACTGACCTGATCTTTTGTTTTCTTTTACATTATTGAATAATATAATAAAATAAGAGGGTAAATTTTAAGACTCCTAGATTTAGTCAGATGTAGTAGTGGTTGTAGATGCCTAGTATTCTTTACCTGATAATTCAGTCTTGCATTACTTTCACAAAGATAAGGACAAGTTTGGGCAAAGAAATAAAAATTTCTATTGTTCTGGAGATTGTAAAGGTACTACTATATTGAGACTACCACTGTTTTCAATAAATCCATTCTTTGATATTTATAGGAGGAAGACAGTCTGGTGCTGTTTTATATAACACTTTTGGAATTATGGGCAAAGCTAGTGCCACAGAGAGGGGTGGAGTACTGACATCCAATAATTCCTCTGATTCTCCAACTGGCAGTGGCTATAATACTGACATATCTGATGATAATCTACCTTGTGATCGAACCAGCCCATCTTCTGACTTAAATGGAAATTCTGGTTCAGATGAACAGGTTAGTGAATTTTTAGTAGTAAGAGTGATATTTACAGTATACATTATGCCATCTTCACCTTCATTGGAACTCCATATACAGTGACCTCTAAGCTATCATCTCTTATACAAGCCATAGGTGGGAGGATGGGGACTGACTCACAAATCTACATATCCAGTTCAGGATTAATTTCTGGAGTATATTTGCTTGTCTTTTCATAATGTGAATTTTGCTTAAATGGCTGACAACCAAGGCATTTTGGTAATTCTATTTTTAGGGTATAATTTCTGAAGCTTGGGTACTACATCATAATTATTTTATGCTTTTCATGATTATCAAGCATAATACCTGCCCTCTTTCAATACTTCAGATAAGTATTAAATGAATAAATTGAATTTAGAAAAAGTGGGCTTTGTTTTTATGTATTTGAAGAACTTTATTAGAACTCAATTTTAAATAGTTATGCTGCTGCATTATTTCATGTAGGTTCTGAACGTATTTGTTAATAACTGATTATTTTAGAGTCCTAAAATTAATTATATGCAAGTCATTTTTATTGTAGGATTTCTTGGTAATGGGTACAATACAAATAATGAAAATATCCAAAAATTTTTTATCATCCTTAACTGGTGATATGGGCAAGTTGTTTAACCTGTCCTACTTCTGCATCTATAACAATATTCACACACACACACACACACACACACACACACACACACACACACAGACCTTTTGTTGTGAAAATTAGGTCATGAGTATTCAGTAGCCATTATTGAAATGATCTCTCAACACTAGGTTTATGGGAATTTACTTTTATTATTTAAAGCTTTTTTTTTTTTTTTTTATGTTTGGGCCACACCCAGTCGTGCTCAGAAGTTACTCCTGTTTCTGCACTTAAGAATTATTCCTGGAGTGCTCGCTTCAGCAGCACATATACTAAAATTGGAATGATACAAAGAAGATTAGCATGGCCCCTGTGCAAGGATGACATGCAAATTCATGAAGCATTCCATATTTTAAAAAAAATGAGTTATTCCTGGAAGGCTTGGGGACAATATGGGTGTTGTAGATGGAACCCAGATCAGTTGCATGTAAGGCAAAAATCAACCTGCTCTACTTATTAAGCCTGAGTTTACTTTTAAAACATTACTATTATTTAATATGTAATTCAAGAGAATCACCATTTTCTTGTGAAGTGTTTGAAGGATGGGTGAGACTTACACTTTGGTTAAGAATATTAAAACTACACTAGGTATTCTCTTGACAGAGCCGAAGTGATAGTAGCACAGCCACAGCCTGTAGGATGTTTGCTTTGCATACTGCCGACCCAGGTTCAATTGCCTGCATCAAATATGGTGCCCAGAACCAGGCATGAACCCTGAGTACAGAAACAAAGAGTAACCTCTGAGCACTGCCAGGTGTGACCACAAAACGAAACAAAGAATTGATGGGGAAAGACTCACTATTTTTCCCTTTTTCCACAACTCAAATGTCCAAGGAAACTTATGTGCCTTCCTTGATTTCTCTCTTGCTTCTCTTCCTGTAGCTTTAAAGGACTAACCATCTAATGTTGCCTGGTGAAGAGGGGTGTTCTTTACATGACTGAAACCCAACTACAATCATATTTGTAATCAAAGTGTTTAAATAAAGATATAAAAAAAATAAAGGACTAACCATCAATAAGGGTTTGGTTTTCTGTTCTTTGTAGGATGAAGGAGTTGAATCTGATGATCTGAAGAGAGATTTGCCTCTTATGCCTCCACCTCCAGACTCCTGCAGCATGAAGCTGACCATCAAGGAGATCTGGTTTAGTTTTGCAGCTCCCACCAATGTGAGGTCTCCTGCACATGCCTTTTCTAGGTAAGAAATTTTAAAAATATAATGTGGGGCCAGAAAAATAGTACAGTGGTTGGAGTACTTGCCCTGCACACAGTTAGCCTGGGTTTGATTCCCACACCAGATATGGTTTCCCTGGAAGACCAGGAGTGACTCTTAATCTCAGAATCAGAAATAACCCCTGAGCACCCTGGGTATGGTTCAGAAACTCTGTATACACACATATGCACGCACACACTGCTGCCTTTCCTGTTTATTTTAAACAACATATAATTCTATCTTTAAAGGTTTTTATTTTTTTGATAGAACTGGTTAGACCTCTTTGCCATCTTCCCTACTTGATGCTTTCTGTTGACTTTATTCTCAGCTACCATTTTTAACCTTTATTCCTGCTTTTGCATGTCACCTGCCATCACTTTTATATACTTATGTTTGTTTAGGGACTCCCTCAGCAGAGCTCAGGGTGTCCAGGCTACTCACAGTGATTTGCACCCCATTGGTTTGCAGGTTTGTTGTGGGGGTGGCATTCACTAGAAGGGTCTCACATGTGTTCCATTCCTGAGCCATCTCCCTACCCTTGCCATGGATACTTTTTATTCTTTCCACTTCTCAGTCCTTTTTTTCTTTTTTCGCTGTTCTTGATTATTTGTTCATCATTTACTTGATAGAGAAAAGGAAAAGGTAATTTTATGATCTTTTCTTATATGTATTTTAATTTTAAAGGCAGCTAAACCTTTTAAGCACCGCAACTCCCGCTGTTGGTGCCTGGCTTGTTCCTATTGATCAACTCAAGTCATCTCTAAACAAGCTGGACACGGAGGGAACCTTGAGAATCTGTGCTGTGATGGGTTGCATAATGACTGAAGCTCTTGAGGTATTACTTTTTTACATTACAGGGGTCTCACAGAGTTTTTTCCTTGAAATGATCTTTTATGTTTTTCATTGGTGTTACTTTTTATCTAGAGATAAAAAGTATAAAAAGATTTTTGTAGATATCTATCTGAAGATAGATACTTTTTATCTGTAGCATCTTTGGTAGATACTATCCTAACTTGATTTTGTTTTGTTTCAGAATAAAAGTGTACATTTTCCTTTAAGAAGTAAATATAACAGACTTACGAAACTTGCTCGCTTTCTCCAAGAAAACCCTTCCTGTTTGTTGTGCAATATACTACACCACTACCTGCAGCAGGCTAACCACTCTGTCATTGACGATGCTACCATGGTGAGTCACCAGCTACCTGTGAGCTTAAGGAAACCTCTCTTCTGGGGAGGACATCAGGGAGTCCACAGGATAAAGAAACCAGAAGTGCTGTGGGAGTCCAACCAGAGTGTGCTAAAAGCCATGGATTCGGGTTTGAGTCTGGAATGGATTCCTGAAGAATACCTCATAAAGAAAAGGGGATAAATGAGTGGATAGAGATGCCTAGAGTGATGAGGAAAGGCAAGGAAAAAGTAGAATTGGGAATGAATAGGCAGAAGACAAAGGTATAGGGCCAGATTTCACTAGAACAATTAATAAAGACTAATTAATGTGGAGGAGGAGAATGTGTTTCAAAATAAATTCATTATACTTGGGTTTCTAAAAGCACTCCAGAAGCTAACACACCACATTTAAGGTTAGAGCTTAAGAATATCCTTCTTCCTGCCACATTCTGATGAATTAAGAATACAGGGGTCAGAGTTCCCAGTATTTCTAATGGCCAGACATTTGCCTGATAACCTCCAATAAAAGAATTTCTCTTCTCACCCTCTGTTTTGAACATGGGAATTCCAATTCCAGAGACAGGGCAGGTATGTCTCTTGCAAAGCTCTACTCGGACACCTTGACTGGTATTCTGTGTTCAAAAAAAGACAGGCAAAGCCTTATTGGAGCCAGGGGGGGAAAGTAGGTTCCTCCCCTCAAAGTCCCTCTTTTTCCCAAGAGGGGCAGGACTATGGGAAAGTGCATTGAGGGGAAAGACAAAGAGAAGGAGGAAGATTGTCATTTGTAATTATTGTCATGAGATTTTTTTTTTTACATAGCAAAGAAGGCAAAGTGGGTTAAATACTTACTAAAAAGAATCTTAATTATGCATCCATGTTTATACGCACTTATTTGATCTGTTATATGTTTCTGACAGGAAGATATTCTTAGAGACTAAATTCTGTCCTTTCGTGTGCTTTTACAAATTATTGAAGGTGAAAGTTCTAGTTTCCTTGTCTCTATGGGAATTATGAAATTGAATGAATAAATATATACAGTGTGCTTAATTTAGTAATTCACTTTTAACCACATCCTTTTGTCACAGAGTGATGGACTTCCAGCCTTGGTAACTTTGAAGAAGGGCTTGGTTGCCCTAGCGAGGCAGTGGATGAAGTTCATTGTGGTGACACCAGCTTTCAAAGGAGTCAGTTTGCATCGACCAACCCAGCCACTGAAACCACAGTCAGCTGCAGAGCAGGAACATGAAGGTCTTGGACTGGACAGTGGAGGTGGTCTTCAGAGTGATACCAGTGCTGATGGTGCAGAATTTGAATTTGATGCAGGTAATTTTGTAAATATTTTAGTTAGACATACCTGGCAGTATAGTGTGAGTGATGTCTTTAATGATTAGTCTCCCAAACTTGAAACTATCGTGATTAAATTCTATGTAAATATGTTTTTTTTTTTAGTCCAAGGTAGTACTGATGTAGGAATCTCTATACTGAGTTTTTATTTTTGTTTTTATTTTGGGGCCACACAAGGTAGTGCTCAGAGATCATTCCTGATAATGCTTAGAAACTATAAGGGATGCCAGAGATCGAACCTGGGTCAGCCAGGTGCAAGGCAAATACCCTTCCTGCTTTGCTATCAGTGTCACTGTTGTATTAATTAAATTCATAAGTCCTTTATGGTGGTGGATATGATGAATGGAGATCTTTCTTGGCCAGTCCAGGTGCCTGCACCTTCTTTGGCTTGGCGGCTCTGAGGGTTCAAGATAACAGCAAGGAAATGATCCATAGCAGTCATATTTCAGGAGACATGAGATTTTATTAATAAGGCCCTATCTGCCATGTGCATATCTTACATGGCTTCTAAGCTAACCTTTTAAGCATCCTCCCTTCAGCTGCCCTGCATCTATCCTGTCTCTGTTCTCTCTCTCCCTCCTGCATCCTTCTCCTGAGGCTTCTCCTGCTGAATCTTTCTCACCCCTCCCCCAGGCCCCTCTAGTTAGCAATCACAGACCCCTCCCAGGAGTGGGTGGGCCTGACTATCAGGTAAGATTAGCATTTGGCCTGGGGAGGGGGAACAACTGTATTGACTTTGTAAGTTTGCTTTTGAAATAAATTTCTGATCCATCAAAACAGCATCTTTTTGCATTATGTGAAGTACATTTGTTTAAAATTTGAAACTTGGAGTATTTAGGAACTTAGTAACAAAGTTAAGTGACTCTTTTTTTCCTGAGACTGTGAAGAGGCTGATATCAACAGAGAAAAGGATAAGAGTGAATATTACAAAAGATTACACAGTATGTCAAGGAATATGTAAACGAGAGTATGATCATACCACTCTGGAGTTGTTTTAAAACATGACAATTTTCTCTTGTTCATTCATTCACCCTTTGACTTTTTCAGCCACAGTAAGTGAGCACACCATGCTACTGGAAGGGACAGCTAGCAGACCTCCTCCTGGTGGTTCTGGACCTGTCACGGGTGCGGAGATAATGAGGAAACTTTCTAAGACTCACACTCACAGTGATTCTGCACTGAAGATTAAGGTACATTTTCTTCCTACTTGTGCTCAACTGTGCAGCTCCCAGAGAAGGTTTAAATTTAAATTTTAATTTTTGACTCATTGTTCTTGTGTTTGCCCCACACACACAAAAAACTTGGTGGTTATCCCATGCTCAGAGCTTAGGCGACACTCCTCATAGTTTCCAGGGTACCATGTGGTGCTGGGAATTGAACTCCACATGCAAAACATGCTAAGCTTTTTTTTTTATTTTAATTGAACTATTAGGTTTGTTCTGTTTCCATGGTACAATTTTTAAGACCAGGACACTTGAATTTCTCTAAGTCCCTTTACTGAATTCTTCATGATAGAAACTAGACACCTGTAACTTCGGAGTTGGATTTTTATCAAAGAATTGCTGGTCATTGTTGTCTTAGTAAGGTCCTGCAGAGATTCCAGCCTTCTGTCTTAGGGATTTCATCACAAAACTCTAGGAAGAGTAGCAGAGTAGCAAAGCTCTCAATGTAGCAGTTTTGCTAAAAGATCAGCTAAAAGACTTCTAGGAATCTGATATGAGCATGTTGTCTTCCTATAGGGTGTTCACCCATACCATTCTCTGAGCTACACCAGTGGTGACACAGCCACCGATTCTCCAGTACACGTGGGGCGCAGTGCTGGGGTGCCGGTGAAGGAGAGTCCACGGAAGGAGAGCCTTCTCAGCTACCTGACAGGCAGCTTCCCTAGCCTCCACAATCTTCTGGAAGGCACTCCACAGCGCAGTGGAGCCGCTGTGAAAAGCAGCTCACTGACAAGGACAGGTATCGAGGGGGCAGCTTCATACTCCCTTCCATGGGACAGTGGGAAATGCACACAAGACCTACTTATAGATAGTTACAGATTCGGTTCCAAAGCTTATAATTTTTTTGCACTTCATCTTTAAGGAAGTGCTTTTCGGGAAGCCTGTGTTTTTGGTTTGTACCTTGTTGTTGTTCTGTGCTTAAGTTTTTGTTTGCTTGTTTAAATAGGTGCTGTGGTTCATGGAGGCCATTTCTGGTGAATAACAGACCAGCTATGTAGATTCATTGCTTCAGTGCTTGGACTCAGAGTTAGGTTTTTAGGGACTGGGCCACCATGACCATACCTTCCAGGTGACAATGCTGAAAATTGAATTCAAACCTTAAACTTGTGAGACATGTGCTCTACTAATGAAATTGTCTCCCCTGCCCCTGGCTTACTTTTTTTTTCCCTAATTTCAAAATTTACTACAAAGTAACAGAACTAAAGATAGTGTTTATATAGGGAGATACATACATATATACACATATATGTATACTATATATATGGAAGAGACTAAAGAATCTAGAAATAAAAAAAAAATCACTTTTCTAAGGGCCAATTGTTAAAAGTGATGCCAAGATCACATTATGGGGAAAGAGTTTTTTCAACAAAGAGTACTCCCAACCAGGGATTTCCACACTTACTTTTTTTTTATTGTAAGAATTTATTCGAGACAAAATTGATTAACATAATGAGGTAAACTAACATAACAATATAGTAACATAACATATAATATAATTAATATAATATAATAATACATGTAAGTCAAAGAAAGCTTCTGATTAAAACATAAATTTTTTTTTCATAATGGCTTACATATCTTTCACAGTAGTATTTTAGGTACATATTAACTTTGAATCAGGGGAATACCCATCACTAAATATGTCCTCCCCCCGGTTTACATTTTTTAATCGTGTTTGATATTTAGGTGTGCTATGAGATGCTATCTAGGCCAGTGCAAAATGAATATATTTATTATAATAAAATATTAGATTTAATAACTATCAGTGACTCAGTATTCCAGAAATCAACAGCAGTCAGTGTGTCTGAAATCATTAGTTAAAAAAAAAAATCTACTTTAACTTGACTTTTCAAAGAAACTCCAATTCATCACATTTTCTGCTCATTGTGTGTTAAATGGTATTGCCCTAATAAAACTTTATTTTCAGGGCACACAATGGCCACTGATATGCTTTCTGAGCACCCTTTACTGTCTGAGCCATCATCTCTGAGCTTCTATAACTGGATGTCACATGCTGTGGGCAATCGAGGCAGCAGCACAGTGCCAGAGTCTCCAGTCACAAAATCCGGGCACAGTAGCCTGCCCACAGGTATTGTCATCATATGTTTTACCACTTTAAAAGTTGCCTGAAATTAGACAGAGCACAGCCACTTTTCAGAGGCTGGTGCCAAACTTTACTGGTTCCATGTCACTGAGCTCAATGGGCTCAGATAGTAGCAGACTGACCTCTAATATAGCATTGGGGTTGGGGTCCAGGGAGAAGTACTTCCTCTGCCTCTCATCTTGCTCTTCCATCTTGGTGCTACTTTGGGACAGCCTTCTTGTATGAGATGAATTGTGGTATACTCTGTACTAAGGCAAAAATGGAGGGGAGAAACTTTTCCAAAGAATTGACTCCCTCTAGTCTGTATTAATGGATGAGAGTGACTGATATTTTCTGAAATTTTAGTTTATTTTTATTTCTTTCTATTATGCCTTTTTTTTGTTTTTGTTTTTGTTTTTTTGTTTTGTTTTGTTTTTGGGTCACACCCAGCAGCACTCAGGGGTTACTCCTGCTCTATGCTCAGAAATCGCTCCTGGCAGGCTCGGGGGACCATATGGGATGCCAGGATTCAGACCACCATTCTTCTGGCATGCAAGGCAAACACCTTACCTCCATGCTATCTCTCTGGCCCCTATTATGTATTTTTTTAGTTGTTTGGTTTGGAGGCTCACACTCAGCTGTGCTCAATGTTCCTCCTGGCTATGTGCTTAGGGATCATTCCTGGTGGGATCAGGGGAACATATATGGTGGCAGGATCGAACTTGGATTTGCTGTATGCAAGGCAAGTACCCTACCTACTGTACTATCACTAAGACTTGACATCATGTCTGTAAGTTAAGCCATTCATGTTTTTTTCCTTCCTAAATCAAAATGTCAGTGGACTTTAAAACAGACTTTAAAACCTCTCAATTTACTTTGCATGCTTTTTATCTGTTTTTATTTCCCAAAAAGGTAACTTCTGCTCTCAATTGTTCTCTCTGCTAGGTGTTGCACCCAATCTTCCTACGATACCCTCAGCCTCAGATTTCAACACCGTCTTATCTAGTGACCAGAACACTCTGGATGGGACACATTCTCAACATAGCACGAGTCAGGATGATGAGGCAGGCATCGAAGAAGCCAACCCAGGGTTTCCTGCAGTTCAGCTTGCTGATGCTCAGGTAATCTTGTCTGGTTCCCTACTAATAATTACCTTCCAAGCAGTACTTAACACTGGCTCTGCCAGTGGAGCTGCCAGTAGAGAGTGATGTAAAGCTTTTTAATGACTGTCTTCACAAAATCTCTGTGCAAAAGAAGAGTGGTCTAAAGTACATTGTTGGAGACTACTAAGATAGTTTTGAGAGGTCCAGATTTGATCCTGAGGACTGCCTGCCTGCCCCAGTGTTCTGCTGTTTATGACCCTGGTGGCTCTTTGGCAAGTATGGAGGATTAATGAGGGATAAAGGAGATAATAAAGATAATGAAAGATGGAGACTGCTTTGAACCTTGCAGAAGATGAAGCAAACCCAAAACATACTATGCTATTAGGAAGTCAAGGGAGCATTCCTGTCTCAGTTTTCACTGAGTCAAGTAGTATGAGTTCTGTACTGTTAGGCCTTCAACTCTACATGAGCAAAGCCCTCCTTCTGAAAGCAGAAACAGATAATGAGACCCATGCCATTTGAAGATTCGGACTTAGGTATTGTTATTTGATTCTGGTCCATTTGGTAGAATGTTTTTAAGCTTCAGGAAACCTCCTGAAAGGAGGAGAGCTAGTGGAAAGGAAGAGCAGAGGAAAGCCTGGGCCAACACAGCACCTGAATTCAGTGTGCAGCAGAATGGGGGTGGGGAACACTGCAGAGAACAAGCCAACTGACCAGTGATGGGATCTGATGTTCTTATTGATTAGGGATCCTTGAGCTCAGACTAGACTAGTGATATTTTTTCATAAACATAAGTGATACTTGTATGTAAAGGAAGTTTTTGTCAGACAGTAGGTGTTAAATAGTTGTTACAACTACTAGCTGTATTTAATGATAAACATAAGCATAATATATATTTACAGATGATTTTTAACCTAATTGACTTTCAAGATTTTTTTTATGAGGACGGAGTAGATATGCATACCTCTTTTCAAGGCAAGAAGTAGACTATTTAGAAATGGATTTAATTTTTCTTAAACACTCAGGCTCCCCCACCCCTGCCTATATTCAAGACAGGCATTCTACTTCTTTCACTCATTAAGATTGTCATGATAGTTGTTAGTGTAGTTATTTTCCTAACTACACTCATCATTCTTCGTGGTCAGCTTCATATTGTGGGGAAGGAAAGGTGGTGGTGGGTTGCTCTGGTGAAGGGCAGGTGTTCTGTTTATGACCAACTACAATCATGCTTGTAAAGATATTATATATATAAAACCACTCAGGCTCAGGATTAGAGGAATGTTTGTCTTTATGATTCATTTGAAGATAATGAGTAACACATGATACCTACTCAAAAATATTGCTTAGTTTCAAGAAAGCAAAACTTTTAATTTTATTAATTTATTACTAGCTTTATTAGTTTTAAAGACCTTTCCTTCACACCATGTAATTTTAAGTGCTGAGCTAGGATAAGAGAAATTTGTTGTGAGGAGCCACATGGGCTGCTAAGGAAAACACATCATGTCTTCCAGGTTGTTTTCAAGCCTCTGCTAAGTCACACAGGAATCCAGTCTCAAGATGCCATGCCTCTCAGCTACCGAATGTACTTTGGAGAGCACCTCTCATTCTCAGGGACTCTGGACTGTCTCAGAGCAGATATCGTGGATTCAGATACAGCCAAAGAGAGGAAAGGCAAAAGAGCAAGAAGGTGGTTGTTTTTGTATAAAATTTTGCACAAAGTTTATAATACCTGTTTGCTTTTAAATGCTATGAGAAGATAATTTTAACACCTTAATAAGAAGATGGTTCCCATTTAACAGAAGTACTAGGCACTTTTTCCTAATAACCTCCTGGTTTTATTAAACTCATAAAATGATTGTCATTTAATCATGCTGAGGCCTATGTTTTTGTTTACTTGTTTTTTGTTTTTGGGCCACACCTGGTGGTGTTCTGGGATTACTTTTGACTCTGTGCTCAGAAATCGCTCCTGGCAGGCTCAGGGGACTGTATGGGATGCTAACGATCGAACCCGGATCTGTCCTGGGTTGGCTGTGTGCAAGGCAAACACTCTACCTCTGTGCTATCACTCCAGTCCCCTGAAGCCTATTTTTATCCCATGTGAGGTCAGCTGAAATATGTCTGAAGATATATACACTTAAAATTTGTCTACTGTTGCAATAGTTGTATTTCTTTGACTCTGAATTGTAATTTTACACATTATACTTAGAATTTGTCCCTCAGTATCTTTCTGAAGTGACTTTGACAGGTGCTAGTTTTGTCTAGGCTTGGAACTTATGGATGTGTACTGTGGGAACAAAGACACAGAGAAACATGACAGGCCACTAGACAGAGACCATTGTTTTGCCCACAATTCTTGCTTCTTTTCCTGCTGATGTAGGAAGTAGTTGACCTACTAATACAATGTAATTTGCCTTTCATGTTATAGAATGTAGGTACCAATAGCATTTTTTATGAGGTTTCGATCCATTCCTGGTTTCATCCAGTTTGTACCTTTGTAAGGGAGCAAATTTGAAGTAAAATGTGTACTTGTTCATTATATAATAAATTTTGTTTTTCTTTTTGTCTTTTGGGCCACACTTGGTGGTGTTCAGGTGTTACTCCTGGCTCTCTGCTCAAAAATCACTCCTGGCTTGGGGGACCACATGGGACACTGGGGTTCGAACCCAGGTCTGTCCTCGGTCAGCCATGTGCAAGGCAAATAACCTACCATTGTGCTATCACCCCTGCCCCATAGTAAAATATTTTTTTGGTTTTTGGGTCATACCTGGCAGTGCTCAGGGGTTACTCCTGGCTCTAGGCTCAGAAATCACCCCTGGCAGGCACAGGGGACCATATGGGATGCTGGGATTCGAACCACCATCATTCTGCATGAAAGGCAAACGCCTTACCTCCATGCTATCTCTCTGGTCCCAGTAAAATATTTTTTAATTTGGAATATTCTACTTAAAATTTTCATTGAAATACCAAAGTAAGTTTGAAAAAAAATTATTGCTATTGTATGTAGATAGCCTTGTTTTAGGTTTAAATATCTGAAGACTTTCTGATGATACAGCAACATGAATTTGCATTTACTATTTAGAACTTACCCTTTCTGCTTTTCATTTGCTTACTACTAATATTAAGCAAAGACCTTAAGTGGAAGAAAGCACTCTTGGTCTCCTCAGCCATCACTGAATTGAGTGGGAGTTACTTAATTTTTTGGTCTAAAAATATTTGCCAGAACATTAAATCTCCTTAGTCCCTTACTATTCTAAATGTATCGAGAGATGAAAAATACAGTTAAAACTAATACCATGAACAATATAAGTCAACACATTACAAATGTACAAGTTTTTAGGAGACTTCTCATAGAGCAGCTTACAGAGGCCTGGCTTTCCAAGTGGCTGCAACATGGAGCCACTATCTTTTCTGCACCTTAGCTTCATGAGCTACTCTGTCTTGTGGACCCTTTGATTTTCAGCATTTTACCTTATGACTCATTCAAGATCAGAAAGTATCTTCATGAGTTTTTTTGACTCTGATAGTCTTTGCCATTATAACATCCTTGGGTCATCCTCCTTTTTTGCTAGGACCTCTTTCCTTTCTGCCTTTCCCCACTTCTTCTGACTGTGTTAATCAAGAACCATGACAGGTCAAAAAGTAATCATTTCTTCTAAAACCCATTTCTGTTTAATTTCACTTTAGCATTATTTCTTTCCTGTTTGCTGCATTTTCAAGCCTCTGCCCCACTCTTTGAAGTAGCCCTTCTTTGACTTGTCAGTTGTGCTATTGCCAGGATGTAGTACAATGACAGGAATGAAGAGAATACAAGTGTATGCTGACCTGTCCCTTATAGAAGGGTATAGAGATCAAGATAACATCTGCTTACACAGCCACTGTGCTCCTTTACTTTGGCAACTGTTTTTTCACTTGACTAAAATTAAGAACATGTGGAATAAGAGCAGGAAGGCTAAATTAAGGTCCAGCTTCCAACTTTTAAAAGGCCAGGTCAATGAAAAGGCACTTTCAACGTGAAATTATTTAAGTGGCTTATAACATATTTTATGTTAGAGACATTTGTTAGTAAGTTAATCAAGATGTGGTAGGGTGTCTGCCTTGCACCTGCTAACCTAGGACGGAAAGTGGTTTGATCCCCCAGCATCCCATCTGGTCCCCACCCAAGCCAAGAGCGATTTCTGAGTGCATAGCCAGGAACCCCTGGACGTCATTGGGTGTACCCCCACCCCAGATAATTATGCAGTCTGATGAAAAGGAATGAAAACCTTATCATTTTCTTCTGTTTTCACATTTTTAGACAAGGCCATGTGAATCTTCCTCCACTTGAGTTTAAACCTGCTTTAATGTTGGAGACTTTTAGCATTAGTGCTGTAGTGATGGAGAAGTCAGTTTGCACTCCTCAGAACTCGGCCAGCGCCTTTTCTTTTCATGATCTCAACAAGCGCTATTATAATACCTTTCACTGCAACTTCACTATTTCCTGCCAGTCAATAAGCCAACATGTAGATATGGCTTTGGTTCGTCTAATTCATCAATTCAGTACAATGATAGATGACATCAAAGCCACTCAGACAGACATTAAACTTAGTAGATACACAGCTGGATCAGCTTCCCCTACACCTACCTTCAAAACCAGGAAACACCGGGACTTCCGCTCTTCTGACTTCAGTCGCAGCTCTAGAGGGAGCCTTAATGGTGGTAATAGAGTCAACAACACAAAGACTAAACGGACTAACAATGAAAATAACAAGAAGGAATCTCGGAACAGAAATTCTTCAGGAAGACCTGAAAGAAGAACTTCCAAAGTATCTAGAAAAGGTTCCAAAGATGTGGTGGACCACATGACTATTCATATGGATGACTCTGACTCAATTACGGTGTCAGAGCAAAGTGAACCTTCAGCTGAGTGCTGGCAGAACATGTATAAACTGCTCAATTTCTACTCACTGATCTCTGATCCAACAGGAATATTAGAGAAATCTTCAGAGACATTTGGACCTGCAGGTAATGGGTATTTTTAATTTTTAATTTTTTTTGTTTTGAAATAATACTTTTAAAAAGACAAATTAATCTGCCTTAGTAGTATAATTCGATCATTAATCTGCTGAGAAAAATAGGCATCTACCCAAAAGTGGTTTCCATTCTTTGATACTTCCCACAGCAGGCTCTAACTCTCCTGCCTTCAAAGGGACAGAGTTAATGTTGAAAAAGCTACAACTCACATTGTTGGAGAAGAAGAAAAGGGTTGGTTTGGACTGTGAAGGGAAGAAAAGTGAGATGCTATTGTGTGGCCCTTAGATTTCTCTGCTCTCTAATCTAAATCCCCAAATCTAAATCTCTTATTCCACTGCTTCTCATAGGTGTTCGCAGCCCTACAGAGCCAACATGCAAAGTGGTTTTTGAGAATGAGCAAGATAGTAACAGTTTGACTAAGCCACAGAGAAAGCGCAGCTTGGTAACTTCAGACCCTCAGCATGTAACTCTGATAGTGTTTGGCATTGGAATGGTGAACCGCACACACCTGGAGGCAGATATTGGGGGACTCACCATGGAGTCAGAACTAAAGAGGATCCATGGCAGTTTCACACTGAAGGAGAAGATGAAAGGTATTGTCTTCTTGTACTAGGCTCTTCTTTTCTGAGAGGTTGAGTCCCTGTATCCTGTTGCTTTTGAGATCCCCAAACCACCAGGCTCTTAGATGCATGAGGGGCTTGTGGCAGCCCAGTGTTGATAATGTATTACATATGTTGATATGAATATGTACAAATAAAAACTTCAAGAAAAAACTTTTAAAAGTAGTTCCAAAACATGGGATCGGTGCCATAGTGCAGCCGTAGGGTGTTTGCCTTGCACGTGGCTGACCCAGGGTGAACCTGGTTTCTTTCCCCTGTGTCCCATATGGTCCCCCAAACCAGGAGTGTCACCGAGTGTGATCCAAAAACAAAGTAGTTCCAAAACAGTTTAACAACTTTTAATATAATGCAGAGTTGCCATTGAATGAATATATTATGGATTCAATGAAACTTTATTTTGAGGTACAGTTATCATATTTACAGAATTTTTTTTTATGTTTAAGATGTTTTACATCAAAAGATGACAGAGACATGTGCCACTGCCCACATTGGTGGGGTTAACATCGTGCTGCTTGAAGGGATCACACCAAATATACAGTGAGTGTTTATATTTATATTTACTGTTTCCTTAAACTTGTTTGGTATCATTTGTAGGGAACTTAAAATTCATTGGATAAATCCATCCCTCTGATTTTTGAGATTTATATACATTATGTTCCCAGATACTAGAATTCTATCATTAGAATATGTTGAATGAAACTTTTTTAGTAAAAATTACTTTGCCTTTCTGAAGTCAATTTACTGTAACCTCCATCTACCTTGCCACACCAAGTGTATTACCAGTACATTGTCAATCTGTATTACAAGAAAATTAAACCGAAAATTTTAGATGGACACATGGGGAGGAAGAAAATTTACTAATTTATATAGCTATAAAAAACCAAATTATAAGCAAAGAATAGAAATGGATTCTTGATTTTTATATTATATAATTACTACTATATTTATATTGGTTTCAGAACATTCTCTTGTTATTTTTGCATTAAAAGAATTTAACAGTAAGCCTAATAGTTTGGGTTAGGTTTTTATGTCGCTTTTTATAGTATCCTACAGTTTACCATAACAGGACTTTGCTTTTGTCTCTTTGCTCTGAATTTTTGCTTAGAAGTTCTGTCCTTGCATTTCTTTAGAATTGTTCAGATAATGATTACCTATTTAACATGATGTTCAGAATACTACCCTGTTGTCAATAGATTTAGCCAACGATAGTTGGGAGCATATAGCTTACTAACCTGCCATCACCAGATTTAACCATTGACTGTTCATACACTTACTTGGCTTCATTCTTAACTTCCTTTCACTGAAATCGTTTTATGCTATAACTGAAAAATGTATTTTTTTAATTTTTTATCCAGAAATGTATTTTGATAATATAGGTAATAGTTGAGGATTTTCTCCCTTTAAGAAATGATGACATTAAAAAAAAAGAAAAGAAATTATGACATTATTGCTGTCTTTATATACTCTAAAGCATTTATTCCTTATATAAAATACTAAGCAGAGAATTGTAGTCAGCATTGTAAAAATTAAGTACTAGTTATAGATGGACTATTTTAGGGTCTAATCATTATATTTTTAAAAATGGATAATGTGACAACTGTCTTAGGGAGCATTTCCTGAAATAAAAATTTAACTCCTTTTTTTTTTAAATAATGTGAATTACAAATACTTCACAGTAATATTTAAGGTATATAGTGACATTGAATCAGGGGTATTCCCGCCATCAATGTTGTCCTCCCTCCAACCTTGTTCCTAGCATCCTCCTCCTTTGCCCCTCAGACTGCTAGTATACCTGGTCCCCTCTGTGTATAGCTTGTTGAAGATTGGGTATTGATTCTGTTGTCATTGACTTTGGTTTGGGAAAAAAAAAAGAAAGAAAGAAAGAAAGAAAAAAGAAGAAACAAGCAAACAAAAAACTGGGAGGAGTTTTTCTAGAGGTTATAAATATCAATTTAAAAAGAAGAGGGCTGGAGTAGTGGTGCCAGCGGTAGGGCATTTGCCTTGCACACGCTGACCCAGGACAGACCAAGGCTCGATCCCTCATCGTCTTATATGGTCCCCCAAGCCAGGAGTGAAAATTTAACTCTTGATGGAGGAAGTTTGGAATTTGGATTTCTAGAACTAAAGAGAGAATATTTCATCATATCAGTCTAAATGTGTTCAAAATCACATTTCCTAAGCAGTCTTTTCAGGAAGACTTTCTTAACTTCAGTGATTTGAGAGAGATCTTTTCAGATCATTTAGTATAGTTGAGGGTGTTACTTTTGTAGCTACCAATGACAAGCTTAACAGCCACTGGTTTTATAGTGTTGTTTTATTTCATTCCCACTACTATTCCATGAGCTAGGAATGTTTTGATTTCCATTTTACACAACAATAAATTGAGGAGCAGAAAGATCAAAGTCTGTATTAGTGCTTAGTGATAAGTGCTGCCTTTTCTGCCCCACTGTGCAGAAAGTCCATGAGGGACTTTGAGTCCATGGTGCCTTGCCAGCTCTAAATTGAAAGGCCCCAGGTTCCTCTGATCTCCCTGCAAGAAGCTGATTTCTTTCTGTGCCCTCTGCATTGTGCTGACTCTCTTGGACCTCTTATCCCTTTTTCTCTTAAAGAGAGAAGGGTTTCGAACAGTCTCCAAACTTGGAAAACAGTACTTATAAAGTATTTAAAGTTGCATACTTGTGTTCTTGCTTTATAAACAAGCACATCCTTAATTGTTTGGTTTTAAAAGTAACTTGTTAATTATTGCCAAAGATTCGAAATGTCAAGACTTACTACATTTATTCCTTTGCTTTATATTTCCAATTTCACTTAACAGGAAATGGAAATCCAAAATATTAGATTTAGCTAAAGACCCTGAGCTTAAAATGGCTGAAAGGGTCTTTGAGAAGTGAGAATAATAAATGCTTTACTTTGACTAAGCATATTGTAAGCTGTCTGCACTTGAATGCTCATTCCTTCTCTGTTCTGCTCCCTCCACCTTCTTCTGTAGGTTGGAGGACTTTCCTACATCTCCTACAAGCACAGCCAAACAGGAATTTCTGTACGTCCTTATTACTTTTTAGACTTTCTGCATGCTATGAATGTCTATAGGTATTAATGTGGGGTTTTTATAGGTTAAAGCTTTCTGATTTCAAGAAAAAAACACAGGTAAGGACCACCTTTTTGGTAATTTATACCTAGTGTCATTATTGAAACATTGTAAAGTGTGTGTGGCTAGTGTTCTTTTGAAGAAATCAAGACTTATCACAAATCCTTGGTAATGTATGATGTGATGATAGGAGCAAAAAGGCTTCACTTCGCAAATGGGTTCACTACCTGAAAAAAATTAAATAAATATGTGGAAAGATCTCAGTGGGATCTTTCTGATCAGATATGGGATGACAGAGTTCATGCGTGCCTTCACTTCATATACTCTCAGATTGGGATCTGATCCATGACATATCTGATATACGACTCTCCTCTCTGCCAAGTGCTGCTTGGTGTGTGGCATAGTACAGGCTACTTCTTTGAATATTTACTATAAAATTTTGAAATGCTAAATAAATAGATGAATTTTGTCCTTATGTTGGACAATGACCATTCAGGGTGAGATGTGCTGTGAGATGGTAATTAACAACAAACCATAGAAAAGTAGCATCACTTAACAGTCTAGTTTTGGGACATTAATCTTTTATATCACTTTATCTCACTTTATCAGTGACTAATTCTTGAATGATTTGCCCTGAAAAGTCACCTGTACCCTTAAGAATGGAGCAATCTCTCTGGGCCCGGAGAGATAGCACAGCGGCGTTTGCCTTGCAAGCAGCCAATCCAGGACCAAAGGTGGTTGGTTCGAATCCCGGTGTCCCATATGGTCCCCCGTGCCTGCCAGGAGCTATTTCTGAGCAGCCAGCCAGGAGTAACCCCTGAGCACCGCTGGATGTGGCCCAAAAACCAAAAAAAAAAAAAAAAAAAAAAAAGAATGGAGCAATCTCTCAAATAGACATACCCCTAACTAATTCAGAAACAGTTGGGGGAGATGGAGAGGGGATAAGAAGCCCCAACTGGAGTGAGGTGGGGGTTGTTGGTTGTTGGTTAGTTGGTTGGTTAGCTGGCTGGCTGGCTGGCTAGTTGGTGCTCGTGTTAGTGACTGTTTCTTTCTTTTTTGTAATAATATCTTTAAGTACCATAAGTACAAACATGTTAGTAGTTGAGTTTCAATTACAAAAAAGAACACCCCCGTTCAACAGTGCAGCCTTCCCACCCCAATACCCCCAACTCCCTCCCTCTCAACCCCCTGCCTGTATTCGAGACAAGCATTCTATTTCTCACACTACCATTGTCATGATAGTTGTCAGTGTAGTTATTTCTCTAACTGAATTCACCACTCTTTATGGTAAGCTTCATATCTTGGGCCAGTCCTTCCAGCCCTCATCTCTATTGTCTCTGTCTATTATTACAATAATATCTTTTATTTTCTTAAAACCCATAGATGAGTGAGACTATTCTGTGTCTATCTCTCTCCCTTTGACTTATTTCACTGAGAAAGATAGTTTCCATGTCCATCCATGTAGAGGAAGTTTCATGACTTCATCTTTCCTGACAGGTGCATAGTATTCCATTATGTATCTATACCAGTTTCTTTAGTCATTCATCTTTTGTCAACAACATCTGGGTTGTTTTCAGATTCTGGATATTGTTAATAGAGCTACAATGAATATAAGTGTGCCTAAGGTCTTTTTGAATTGTGTTTTTGTGCTCCTAGGGTAGATCCCTAGGAGTGGGATAACTGTATCATATGGGAGTTCAGTTTCCAGCTTTTTGAGATATCTCCATATAGTTTTCCATAAAGGCTGGGCTAGACCAGCATGCATCACCTGCCACCACTGCCTTCTGGCCTTGAGGGTTTCTTGTGACAGGTCTGCTGTAAATCTTAAGGATACTCCTTCGAACATAATTTCCCTTTTTGATCTAGCTGCTTTCAGTATTCTATTTCTATCTGCGATTTGTCATTGTGTCTAGAATGTGCTTGGGGTGCTTTCTTCCTGTCTGTTTTAGTTGATACTATTCAGGCATGCAGAATTTGGTTGTATGCAGTCTTTAGATCTGGGAATTTCTCTACAATGATGTCCTTGACTTTTGATTCTCCCTGGGGATTTTCTTCCTGGGTCTCTGGAACTCCAATGGTGTAATGTTGTTTCTGTTGAGTTTATCAAAGACTTCTATTTTCTTTTTCTTTTTTTGGTTTTTTGGGCCACACCCGGCGATGCTCAGGGGTTACTCCTGGCTGTCTGCTCAGAAATAGCTCCTGGCAGGCACGGGGGACCATATGGGACACCGGGATTCGAACCAACCACCTTTGGTCCTGGATCTGCTGCTTGCAAGGCAAACACTGCTGTGCTATCTCTCCGGGCCCAAAGACTTCTATTTTCATCTGTTCATATTCTTTGAGGATTTTTTTCCATTGTCTGATCATTTGCTTTAAGACTCTTTTCCAATCTCTTCTGTTGTATGGAATTGTTATGTATCTCATCTTCCAGCTCACTGATTTTGTCCTCAGCTGCTGTTACTCTGTTGGAGAGGCTTTCCAGTGAGGTTTTCATTTGGTCTGCCGAGTTTTTCAGTCCTATTATTTCAGTTTGGACTTTTCTTATTTCTATCTTCATATCTTCTTGATTCTTTTTTTTTCTTTCTTTTTTTTTTTGGGGGGGGCCACACCCGGTGATGCACACTCCTGGTTGTGCATTCAGAAATCTCTCCTTTCGTGGGGGACCAGGTGGAATGCCAGGGGATTGAATCGTGGTCCATCCTAGGCTAGCACCAGCAATACAGAAGCCTTACCGCTTTGCGCCACTACTCTGGCCCCAATCCTCTTGATTCTTTTGTGGTTTGTTCAGCTTGATTTATACTTTCTTTGATTTCTATGAGGGTTCTCCATATTTCTTCTCTAATCCTTATCTGAGAGGCTAATTACGTGGTTGGCACTTTTCGGGTCATCAGAGCTGCCATCTTCATTCTCTACACATGGTATTGGTTTTTGTTGCTTCCCCATTGTCATGCTTGTAGTGTGGTGTTCTGGGGTTCATTGGCTAAAAGATGTGTGAGGCTGTGAAGTGAAATGACGTGGAGAAGCTGTGCTCCTCTGGCTCCACCCTTTGTGGGCAGAGACAGCCTACCTTTGCTGGTGTGCTCTCAGGAGATCTTCTCTGCTGGGCCTTCTGGTTCTCTTCTGAGTGGGGTGATTATGTCCGCCTCAAGGAGAAGAGTAGAGGCTTTTTCTAGTGACTGTTTCTTGGATGCTGGCTGGATTTCCTGAAAGACTTGTCTAGTGATTTTGGCTTAAAGGACCCTGGCTTCATCCTGCCTGTTCCCTATTTGCAGTCTGAGAAAAATTTCTATCAGAGTTATTTCTGCTCTGTCTCAGGCAGAAGACAATTTCTTTACAACCTACAAGTACTTAAAGATAAAAAATATATTAATTTTTTTCTGGAAACCATACTTTCATATTAGTGTAACTAATCACTGAGTTATCTGCATTGTAATGAAACAAAGGTCAATTCTCCTTGACTTGAACGGAGATGCTTTTTTTGCTTATTTTTGTTTGGGAGTGATACTTGTTGATGTGGTTTACTCTTGGCTCTGTACTCAGGGATCACTTCTAGTGGTGTTTGGTTGACCATCTGGGAATCTGAGAATCTGAGAATAGAAATTGGTTTAGCCACGTGCAAGGCAAGCACCTTACCTGCTATACTGATCAGTCAGCATTTAGTCCTGGGCTCTCTGCTAGGTTGCAGCAGAAGCTAAGAGGTGCTTCCTGTTTTGGTAGCTAAAGGCAACCCCTCTCTCCTTTTTGGTATTTTTGTCAAAAGGGTCAGCATAAGAGGTATATTTGCCATGTGCGTAAGAAAACCCCAGTGTCTTTTAATATTTGACTAAATAAAGTGATTACATTATTTAGCTAGGATGTATATCTCCCAGTTGTGAAGATTTGAGGACAAAACAGGATTGAGATTGACAGCATCATGTGGGACAAGTATGGGGAGGAACTTAAGTTGATCTCTGCCTCTGCCTGCATGCTCTGATGGGAGATGTGAGAGTTGGGAATACAGATACTCAGCCTGTTGTATAGACAAAAGGGTTGCCTTCAGGGCTTGTTGCCTGTACACAGGAAATAATAAGGTAGGAAGTGCCCTTTTGAAAGATAGCTTTTATCTTTTTTTTTTTTTTTTTTTTTTGTGGTTTTTGGGTCACACCCGGCAGTGCTCAGGGATTATTCCTGGCTCCAGGCTCAGAAATTGTTCCTGGCAGGCACGGGGGACCATATGGGACGCAGGGATTCGAACCGATGACCTCCTGCATGAAAGGCAAACGCCTTACCTCCATGGATAGCATTTATCTTAAAGCTATCTTTTTATCATCTGGCCCTACCAATGGGTTAAACTTAAAGCATTGCTCTATGCTTCCTTCACAGTTACACATCAATGACTTACCACATGGCTATCTGTTTGATTCTACATTTGCGTTCGAGGGTTATTCTCTATTCTTTTTCTTCTTTCACAAAATCCAATGAGTACCTCTCAAGGGTTAGGTACTGTTTTAGGCACAAGAATGGTGTATCTGCTTTATATCCAAGCTTGTAAAATTCCCTTTTTTAATTAAGTAGTATTTGTAGTAATAAGTAGTATTTTTCACTGAAAATTGTTTCTTTGCCAGTGTTGAAAATTAAACAAAATGTATATTGAACATCTTCCTAGCTGTTAATTTATATTAGCCTACTAAGTTATTGTTAGCTTAATTTAAATGAGATGTAATATTTTTTCTTTTCATATTTAGTGTTTAAGTTGTTCATCTTTCTCTGTTAATAGAACTGTAGTAAAATGCAGTATTGCCAAGTCGCAGGCCCTCTACAGTGCCCAAAGAGGGCTGAAGACAAATAATGCTGCTGTGTTCAAAGTGGGTGCCATCAGCATCAACATTCCCCAGCACCCTGCCACTCTGCATAGCATGATGGTGCGGAGTTCTCACCAGCTCTCTAAGCAGATTTCAGACCTCATCCGACAACCTTCCACAGCGTAAGTGTCTTCTTCCAATTTTGGGATTTCTCATATTACTTCTGGTCATTCTTAGCTGTAGTTTGGTGGTAGATAAGGGTTACATCTAAAGGTTGACCTACATGGACAACAGGGCAGATAGAGTATTGTCAGATGGGATTGTAGAGGATCACGATGGGCATGATTGAATTGCTATACACTAATGCAGCTATCTACAGCCAAAAACTTTAGTAGACATAATGATTTGTGGACCAGCTCATGTTTACTTTCAACTCATTGTAGAAATGTATGACTGCAGATATTTAAACTGTTGTTGGACCAGGAAGGTAACTCAAAGGGCTGGAACCTTGAATTTAGGAAGCCCACACATGATCTGCAGTGCTGTACAGGTCACTTGAACACCAAGCTAGGAATAGCTCCTAAGCACTCTAGACAAAAAAGTAGACTTTCAGATTAAATATTGTACTTAGAAGCCCTCTGTGTCCCCATGTGTACTTTGAGCATCCCCTCTCTTAACTAATGTATGAGGATTAGGGCAGGTGTGACTTTGCCATATCTATTTTCCATAGCACTTGTACCTGTTCTTGGGGTCTGTCATCCTTGTTGCTGGGTCTACACAGTT
Source organism: Suncus etruscus (assembly GCF_024139225.1). Lineage (NCBI taxonomy): Eukaryota > Metazoa > Chordata > Mammalia > Eulipotyphla > Soricidae > Suncus > Suncus etruscus. The sequence continues at coordinate 128,900,013 of NC_064850.1, read as the reverse complement.
TGATTCTATCTATACTGGTCATCAAAACTCATACATGAGGGGCTGGAGAGGTGGCGCAAGCTAGCTTAGGACAGACTGCGGTTTGATCCCCTGGTGTCCCATTTGGCCCCCAAAGCCAGGAGTGATTTCTGAGCACATAGTCAGGAGTAACCCCTGAGAATCACTGTGGTCCAAAAACAAACAAAAAAAACTCGTGCATGCAAATAACTAAAACAAACATGAGAAGCGTAAGATAAATATGTCTTATAATGTCTCCCAACTTTTAAATCTAAGGCAGGGGTCTCAAACTCAATTTACCTGGGGGCAGCAGGAGGCAAAATCAGGGTGATCCTTGAGTGCAAAGTCAGTAGTAAGCCTTGAACATTGGGGGGTGTGACCCAAACAACTAAAACAAAACAAAACAAAAAAGATTCCTCTAGGGCAGGGTCACAAAATGTTGTACGGAGGGCTGCAAATGGCCTGCGGACCGAGAGTTTGAGACCCCTGGTCTAAGGTGAAAAAGCATCATTGTGCCTTTTGAGTGTCCTAAAACTGGAAAGAGTGATCTTTCCAGTTGCCAATATGGATGTTAATCCTGATGTAACATTAATCCATATTGGACTGTGGAATCTAGAACCTGCACATTAGCCTTTTCACTGCTCTCAAAGACTTTTTCCTATAATAATGCGTTGACAGAATGTAGTATTTAAGAATATGATCCTCGAGTAGTTTGACTGATGGTCCTCTAGCCTTGGACTCAATATTTCCTAGCTTCTTTGTTCACTAGCATGAGAAGAATAACACCAACACTCTCATGGTTTTGTGCCTTAAAAGTTAGCTATTCTGGGCCGGGAAGGTGGTGCTAGAGGTAAGGTGTCTGCCTTGCAAGCGCTAGCTTAGGACGGACTGCGGTTCGATCCCCCGGTGTCCCATATGGTCCCCCCAAGCCAGGAGCGATTTCTGAGCGCATAGCCAGGAGTAACCCCTGAGCATCACCGGGTGTGGCCCAAAAAACAAAAAAAAAAACAAAAAAACAAAAAACAAAAGTTAGCTATTCTAATTGTCTTTTTGCTTTGTAGCCCACAGCCTGCAAAAGAAGATATTGCAACTCCTCTGCCATCTGAAAAAACCCCAACAAGTGTTAATCAGACTCCTGTTGAAACAAATGAGTTTCCTCAGCTCCCTGAAGGCTTGGAGAAGAAGCCAATGGTTCTGAAGTTCAGTGCCATGCTGGACGGCGTAGCCATCGGAGCTGCCTTGTTGCCATCTCTGAAGGCAGAGTACAAGATGGGAAGGATGAGAAGTCATGGCATGACAGGTAATATTGGTTCAGTCTCAATAATTTTGTTGTCTGAGAAATATGCTATAATTAGAGGAAAGAACAAATTGATTCTTTCATTTGTACTTTTTGGTCTCTAAGAGATGTTCAGGGGCCTCTCAGATGATTTTTGGTTGACCAAGCCTGAGGTTGCCATGCTGCATGGTTGCTGCCATGCTGGGAATCATCCAGCCACCCTGGTGCTGTGGGGGCTCCAGAGTTGTGCAGAGTTGTGCCTAAGTTGTGTTATTGTGTGGTGCTGAGAATTGAACCTAGGTTGGAGCAAAGAGATGATACAAACAATTTGCATATACCTTTTTATACCCCTGATCTTTCAGATTTTCTCTTTTGAGAGAGATTTTTCTGAATTAGATCTTAGTCAAAAGCACATTCTAAAAGGGAGGGTCCAGATTTCCAGTTCCAGAAACAGACATCTCAGATTCTGGGCTGACAGTAAAATAAAAGAAACTCGTGGTCATTAGTTTAAGTATCTGACTTCAGAGTCAACAGAAGCAGCAAATGAAAATGAAATGTAGTGTCAGATTAGGAAGCTCTGAATAGGTAGACTAAACATATTGTGCTGAATGCAGACAGGTAATAGTGGCCCATCTTAGCTTTTTATTTTTTGGGAGGAGGGGATATTGGGCCACATCCTGCGGAGCCCCTGACTCTGTGCTCAGAGAACTATAGAGGATGCCAAGGTTCGAACCCAGGTCCATCCCAGGTCAGCCACGTTCAAGGCAAACACCCTACCTCTCTGTGCTATTGCTCCGGCCCCAACGTGCCTAGCTTTTCTGACTGATGTTTGCACTCAGTAGTGCTTTTGGTCAGAGTGGCAATAGAACAGGAATAGCTTCCCTAGAGTTTGCAGTGTTAGTGAGTAAACCTGAGAACACAATTATTATTATGTGGAAATTTTTTATTGTATTCAGACCCCAAAACTAACTTACCAAATCATACCAAATAGGTACGTGTTATTTCATGATAGTGGAGCAGACTTTTACTGATGCTACTTATTGTTAAGTTACCCATAAGTTTTGTTGGTGGAAAGGAACAAATTATCACACTTCAGGCTGTATAGAATGGGCAAGAACAACTTGGCTGTAATTGGGCTTCTGCTATTCTTGGTGTCCTCAGGAATACTATGGGAAAATGGCCTGAGTAAAAGGAAGTTGTGTATTTATAGTTGTTGAAACAACTACGTACCAGATTGTGAATATAAATTTTGAGGGTCAATATAGTAAAGCTAAAACTCTTACATACCCTTTTTTAGTATATATTCCCATTACTCTGAAGGTCAAAGTTTTGTTTTGTTTCTTTTTTTTTCTTTTTTTTTTTTAAAGTGCCCTTCTCATCCTTATTGGCTAGGATATTTTTAAACCATGAATAGTTGTTTTTTGTTTTTTATTATTTAAACACCTTGATTTGTTTTGTTTCTTACAGGGGCACAGACCAGGTTTACATTTGAGCTCCCGAATCACAGATTGCGTTTTACCTCTAAAGTTTCTGCCACCGATATGTCTACTATTCCTCCTTCTGCTAGTCTCAACCTTCCTCCTGTGACAATGTCGGGGAAATATGTCATGGAGGAACATGACAGCTGCTCAGAACAGGTGTGGAGCATAGATGAGCTGCCTTCCAAACAAGGGTGCTATCTGCAGGGGAATTACCTACGCTGTGTGGCAGAGGTGAGGATGCTTTCTGTTTACTTATTTAGAAAAGTTTATATATATATATATATAAATATATATATATATTACTAAACATCAAACATATAAATAAACATTAAATATTAATAATTAATATTAAATATTTAAAATTAATATTAAAATATAAATAAATGATATTAATATGTAATTACACGTTATAATAATAATGTTAATAGATATATAATATATAGTACATCATTTTCCCCCAGAATTCTGTTCTGTATCTGATGTATATATTCAGACATGCTTGCTCTGAACTATCTTACAGATAGTTGTATCTGAACATGCTAGGGAGGGAGAATATTGTGTGAATTCATGTTCTGTACTTGGGTTTCCCATTTACCGGCACAGTATTTTCATGGCTCTGTAGGTCACAGTAAGCCATGCAGATCTTTCTGATTAGCAACAGAAATCTACAGGTCATTCAGGAAAGTAAAATTAGTAGTCAGAATGACAAACTAATCTCTTTACTGAGGGAAGTTGAAAGCCATCATTATGCCACACCCAGTGATGCTCAGGAGTTACTCCTGGCTATGCACTCAGAAATTGCTCCTGGCTTGGGGACCACATGGGACACCAGGGATCGAATCACGATCCGTTCTAGGTCAGCTCGTGCAAGGCAAATGTCCTACCACTTGCATCACTGCTCCGGCCGCTATTTTCTCACTTTATTATCTGTACAGATACATATCTGTACAAATGTCAAGATTGACATTTGGATGATTTTTGGATGCAGACATTTTTGTTAGATTTGTGGTAAGCAGGCTGATTGTAATTTCCTGATTTGAATAGGAAGAAATTAAAGCTGAATGAAATGAGGTCATTTTTCTGAATCTCCTACTCCCCAGCTAGCACCCAGGAGAACCCCTTGTCCTCTTTATACCTCCCTTGGTCACTTTGCCAGAGACAAGTACAACCTTGGAGCTGGAGTGGGTAGAACACTTGGCTTTTGTATGTACAGACTCAGGCTCAATCCCTGTCATTCCGTATGGTCTCCTGAGCATGCTAGGAATGACCTCTGCGTGCAGAGCCAGGAGTAATCTCTGAGCACCCACAAACAAACAAAAAAACAAACAACCACAACCTTACCCAAATAGTGTGCTAGCTATTGTTAGAAATGCTACTCTCTAGGGGCCAGAAAGATAGCACAGTGGTAGGGTGTTTGCCTTGCACACGGACAGACCTGGGTTTCATCCTGGTATCCCATATGGTCCCCAAAGCCAGGGTCGATTTCTAAGTGCATAGCCAGGAGTAACCCCTGAGCGTCACTGGGTGTTGCCCCAAAAACAACAACAAAAAGAAAATGATACTCTCTAGACTCAAAAGCATCTATGATAATGCTGTTAGGGTTCTTTGTTCAAGTATTTACAGCACTTAGGGCATATTTAAGTCTGATATGCCTCTTTAAGCTCTGCATACTCAGTACCACACTAAGAGTTGGGATTTCTGTATACAAAGATAAACATCTACCAAAAAAAAAGAGTGTACATGGTTCTAAAAGGCTTATATTTATTGAAAAGATAGATGTCAAGCAAATTTCATTTGTGTTTCCAACTCAAGAATCAGTGCCTTAGACTCTAATGATGCTATTTATGCATCTCTTAAAATAGGTCTTATGTGGCCTGTTAGGCAATTGCTTGCTAATGTAGCTGTTTGAAGGGAAAAAATACATTTTCATTAAAGAAAATAGTGCTAACTCTACATTACGCTCTTCAGTTTTTATCAGCATATGAAGCATTTGCCTCACAAGGGTAGTTCACACTGAACTTTAACTCGGACCTGCTTTCTAGTTAGTTTGTTCAGTAAGTTTACTCCATGTATTTAACCTAGGGTATAGATTCTAGTAAACTCACTGAGAGTGTCTGCCTTGGAAGAGTGTCAAATAGGCTCATGGAAGAGTATCTGTAGGCTTCATGGGCACCAACAGATTTTGGCTATACTATATTAGTACCACCAGATAATGCAGTACCCTGAGGAGATGGAGTATATTTAAAGTACTGGATCATGTCACTTATAATCACTGTTGTATCAGAAAGATAATATATTGGAGCCAGAGCTATAGCACAGAGGTAGGGTGTCTGCTTTGCATGTGGCTGACCCCAGACAGACCTTGGTTTGATCCCTGGCATCCCATATCATCCCCCAAGTCAGGAGCAATTTCTGAGTATATAGTCAGCAGTAAGCCCTGAGCATCATGGGGTGTGCCCCCAAAAAAAACACAAACAAAAAAGATAATAAGGGGTTATGGGTTATCTTGCATCCTGCTTATCCCATTTCACATCTTTTTTTTTTTTTTTTTTTTGGTTTTTCGGGCCACACCCGTTTGCTGCTCAGGGGCTACTCCTGGCTAAGCGCTCAGGAATTGCCCCTGGCTTGGGGGGACCATATGGGACGCCGGGGATCAAACCATGGTCCTTCCTTGGCTAGCGCTTGCAAGGCAGACACCTTACCTCTAGCATCACCTCGCCGGCCCCCCATTTCACATCTTAGCATCACATATAGTAAGTCCCTCTGAGCACTGAGTAGGGACTGCTAAGTGTGCCCGTCCCCTACAACGGGCGAAGCAGGGAAGATTATCTTAAAAGATTTAGTTTGAAATTAGGTTGCATGAAGTTTTGTAATTTATTTTCCAAATATTTTTCATTTTAGGAGTTTCAGTGAGCCAAAGTTACATTAAAGATAAATAGTACTGTGACACTAATATTCTTACTTTGTTTGACAGGTTGGCTCCTTTGAACATAACCTCACAACTGATCTTCTAAACCATTTAGTATTTGTACAGAAAGTGTTCATGAAAGAAGTTAATGAAGTGATACAAAAAGTTTCAGGTGAGCTAGTATCTTATGGTGCAAAGCAGAGGATCACTTCAATTGTCTACATGGCATCCAGGCATTCTTTGCATGAGAATTGATCATGTGGTACAGACAGAATTGTGGAGTAACTTCCTAAAAATGGTTTGTCTTTCCTGGCTTTCCCACCCTATGGCTTTTTTTTTTTTTTATTACAAACATAGCTTTATTTGGATTTTAATCACAAAAAAGAACACTCCCCTTCACCAGTGCAATATTCCCACCACCAATGCACCCCATCTCCCTCTACCCACACCCTCTGCTTGTATTAAAACCAAGCATTTTAATTCTCTCACTCAACATTTTCTTGGTAGTTGTTAGTGTTCTAACTGCACTCACCCCTCCTCCAAGTGAGCTTCATATCGTGATCTGGTCCTTCAGGTCCACATCTCTGGGCATTATTACAATACTGTCTTTTATTTTCCTTAAAACCCATAGATAAGTGAGACTTCTGTTTGTCTCTCTCTCCATCTGACTTATTTCATTCAGCATAATAGTTTCCATGTCTATTTATGTATAGGAAAATTTTATGCCTTCATCTCTCCTGACGGCTGCATATTTCATTGTGTTTATGTACCACAATTTTTTTAGCTATTCATCTGTTGAATGACATCTTGGTTATTTCCAGAGTCTGACTATTATAAATAGTGCTGCAATGAATATAGGTGTGAGGAAGGGATTTTTGTATTGCATTTTTGTGTTCCTAGGGTATATCCTTAGGAGTGGTATAGCTGGAGTTCAATTTACAGTTTTTTGAGGTATCTCCATATTGATTTCCATAAAGGTTTGACTAGACAGCATTCTCACCAGCAGTGAATGAGAGTTCCTTTCTCCTCACATCCCTGCCAGCACTTATTGTTCTTGTTCTTTGTGATGTGTGCCAGTATCTGTGGCGTGAGATACCTCATTGTTGTTTTGATTTGCATATACATGATAATTAATGATGTGAATTTTTTTTTGTTTGTTTGTTTTTGGGCCACACCTGGCGGTGCTCAGGGGTTACTCCTGGCTCTCTGCTCAGAAATAGCTCCTGGCAGGCACGGGGGACCATATGGGACACCGGGATTCGAACCAACCACCTTTGGTCCTGGATCAGCTGCTTGCAAGGCAAACGCCGCTGTGCTATCTCTCCGGGCCCGATGTGAAATATTTTTATGTGCCTTTTGGCCATTTGTATTTCTTCTTTTGAGAAATTGTTCATTTCTTCTCCCCATTTTTTGATAGGGTTAGATTTTTTTTCTTGTTAAGTTCTGTAAGTACCTTGTATATCTTAGATATTAGCTGCTTGTCTGATGGATATTGGGTGAATAGTTTGGAGTCAGATTTTGACAAGTTCTTTTTAACATGCAAAGTTTTTACAATTCTTTGAAAGCATTATTTTACCTCTTTTAGGTGGTGAGCAGCCCATTCCTCTTTGGAATGAACATGATGGAACAGCAGATGGTGATAAGCCCAAAATTCTCCTTTATTCCTTGAACTTGCAGTTTAAGGTACCATGTAAATGTTACTTCTAGACATATTTAAATTAATTAGTGCATACTTGTTATAAAAATAATGTGTATGTATGTAAATAAACCATGTAGAAAATGAAATGAAATATAATCCAATCCACTCTAGAAAAATGTTTTCTCAGGTTTTTGACTCTTCCTTAGGATTTACCTTCATTGTTTATGTATGCATGCATAAAAACATGCATACCCTAGATACCTCCCCATGTCATAACATTTAGAGCCACCTTATCTTCTTGAAAAACTATAGTATTTATAATACATATGTAACCATTTAATTAACCGACTGCTTCTAATAAATACTGCTGTGTCTAGTTATTACTAACATTGCAAGAAATAGTTTGTACTCTCTCCTATTAATTGTATTTAATAGACACCTTACTATTTTGAATATTTTAGGCCAGAATGATAGTACAGAAGGCAAGGCAGTTCCTTACATATGGCTGACCTTGTTTCTATCGTTGGTGCCACATATGGATCTCTGAGCTCCACAAGGAGTGACCTTGGAGCACAGAATCAGGAGTAATTCCTATAGTTTTCTTAAAGATTAAAATCATTCTTATAAAAAACTTATAAATAGCATTAAACCCATGAACATTCTTGACTTTGAATTCAAACACTGAAATTAAATTAATAGCTAAAATGATTCTACTCTTGTGGAAAATAGAAAACTGTTGCCACTTCTGTCATCTCCGTGCATATTTTATATCCTGTACATATTTTAAAAATGACTTTCTGCATTTTGGGGAAGATTTTCCTGAGGTGGACTTAATTTGTTAATTCAGGATCCTTTTTCTTCCTTACATTATTCTACTAGGGTATTCAAGTAACAGCCACCACTCCTTCAATGAGAGCAGTGAGATTTGAAACTGGATTGATTGAGCTGGAACTTTCAAACCGACTTCAAACTAAAGCTTCTCCAGGAAGTAGTAGCTATCTGAAACTGTTTGGAAAATGCCAGGTGGATTTAAATCTGGCATTAGGACAAATTGTCAAACATCAAGTATGTACAACTATTACTACATTAATATTTCTGATTGTAAAGTTTAATGAAAATTCTTTTAAGAAGACCTCTTCTATCTTGGCATTTCATTGACCATTTTAAGTGATATCTTTTGGGTTTGGTACAGCTGAAGTCACATAAAAATTAACCCAATTGTTTCATTAGTATGTGCTTATAATTTTTCCTAAATTCACTGCATCTTTTAAATTTCAATACCAACAACTAAGATTGGTCAGTTCTTAAACTGTTTCTCGGTTGTTTTGTTTTGTTTTATTGGCCTCTCAGTGGTGCTCAGGGTTACTCCTGCTCTGCACTCAGGTATTACTCCTGGTAAGGTTCAGGGGAACATATGAGATACTGGGAATTGAACCAGGTTATTCATATGCAGGGAAGTGCTCTACCTGCTATACTATCAATGCTCACTTTTAGTCACCCTGCTTTATAGTGGTACATTTGACAAACCACAAAAAGTTAAATAATATATGCACAATCAGTCTTTCACACTACCAAAAAGACAACCCTGAAACAAAATCATGCAATTGTACACATACACACACACACACACACACACACACACACACACACACACACACACACACACGTGTCAATTAGATTCATAAAAAGCTACTTCAGAGAGCTCACTAGGGACTTATTTTCTGTAATATGGACATTAATTTTTTTCTTCTTCGGTTTGAAAAACCATTAATAAAGAATTCAATTACTTTCAAAACTGAATGACTATATTAAAGGTTATGTGAAGAAATGAATAAAAAAAATAAATGAAAAGTAAAGGATTAAATGAAAGTTTCTTGTCACTTTAAGAAAGTTATTTTTAAAATGGTAGGACAGCAGCTCATTATGTCAAACATGCGTCACCATTGCCTTTAAGAATGCAATCTCGGGGCCGGAGAGATAGCATGGAGGTAAGGTGTTTGCCTTTCATGCAGGAGGTCATCGGTTCGAATCCCGGCGTCCCATATGGTCCCCCATGCCTGCCAGGAGCAATTTCTGAGTCTGGAGCCAGGAATAACCCCTGAGCACTGCCGGGTGTGACCCAAAAACCAAAAAAAAAAAAAAAAAAAAAAAAAAAAGAATGCAATCTCAATAGGGTCAGAAGGACCAGCCCATGATATGAAACTTACACAAGAGTGGTGAGCACAGTTAGAGAAATACCTGCACCATCTACTACCATGACAGTGATAGATAGGAAGAAATAGAATGCCTGTCTTGAAGACAATCAGAAGGTGGGAGAGGAAAATTGGTTGCAGGAAAATTACACTGCTGAAGGGTAGTGTACATTCGATGACTAAAACCCAGCGAACGTTTTTATAATCATGGTACTTAAATAAATTATTATTAAAGAAAAAAGAATGCTATCTCAGGGCTGTAGAAATAGTACAGTGGGTAGGCGTTTGCCTTGCATAGAGCCAACCCAGGTTTAATCCCTGGTACCCATATGGTTCCCCTTTCCTTGCCAGGAATGATCCCTCAGCATAAAGCCAAGAGTAAACCCTGTGTGAGCTTTTTATATATGATGTCTTGTATTTCCACTCATTATCATTTGCATGAAATATAGTAAAATATATACAAGCTCTTTTGGTGGACCGTATCTTTAATGGAATTAAAACTTAGTTCTTTTAAATTAAAGTATTTCCTATCTTTCTCTAATTGAGCTTTTTATTTTAGGTTTATGAGGAAGCTGGTTCTGATTTTCATCAGGTTGCCTATTTTAAAACTAGAATTGGACTAAGGAATGCCCTTCGAGAAGAAATCAGTGGTTCTTCAGATAGGGAGGCTGTGCTTATTACCTTAAATAGACCAATTGTTTATGCACAGCCTGTGGCCTTTGATAGAGGTAAGATGGAATAGAGATCTATCTTTGACAGCAATGGAAAGGATCATGACTTAACAATATAAATGTAGCTAAATGTCTCCTAAATTTGAAATGTTAGCATCCAAAAACTTTCCTTATTTTCTTCATTTATAAAGGTTATTTTAAAATAAAATAGTTATTTGCCTTTAACGTGGAGATAAAATCTGATTTCATATTTTTAATTGCGAAGCTGTTTTTTGGTTTAGAAAACTATTTTACTTACACTAGAAGTAGATATAAATATGGGAAACTAGGGCCCTTGCCCTCTAGGAGCACATCACAGTGGTGAGATAATAGTAGAGGGTGGAGCTGTAGTCCTGTGCCTTGCATTCAGGGGGCTCTGACTAGAACTCATACTGAAGAGATGACTAATAGAATAGCCCTTTCTGTCTCAAGTCCTAAAGCAGCTACACAGTGTAGAGCAAGAACTAAAAAAGTATATGTAAGACAAGTAAATACATATGAGTTTGCCATGGAACTCTGAAACTAGAGCAGCCACATTCAAACTTGAAAACACTGTGAAATGAGAATAAAGAAGTTGAATGGATCTAGTCCATGTGCCCTGGTAAATAGATGAGATTGGCATTTTAGAGACAATGAAAAAAACCATTGTCAATCCATGTGAGTCTTAAATAAGCATTGATTAGCTGTAAGATCTGTTAGCTAGAATTTACACAGCATTATACAAGTATTTATTAAATCTAGAACATTTCCCCCTGCCCTCACCTCCCACACTCATTTGCCCTGTGTCCAGCCTTGCAACAGCTTCAGCAACTTGTATTTCACTGTGTGGCACTTGATTCTTCTCTGGCCTCTCCACCTATACTTCCATAAAATATGAAGGGTTTATTCAGGGCTCTGTCTTGTTACAGACTGATAGGTATTTGACCTATTTCTAAGTCATCTCTCTTTCATATCATAATTTTTTGTACCTCTCTTTCATAAACATTCAGCAGTAGTCAAAATCATCCCTGCTGGTCTAGGACTGCACCTGACTCTGTTAGTGGGACTTAGTGTCCACCGTGCAGATTTCTTTTTTTTCTTTTTTTTTTTTTTTTGCTAGTGAACAGACAGACCTAAATTTCATCTTCCTTCTCCATTATATATTTACCCACTTTCCACATTTTTCTATCTGTCTACTAGACTATCTGTAGATACTTTCTGATGACATGCTACAGTGAGCCATGGTTAATTTGTGTAAATCAATAGGCTTTTGCAACTTCTGAGGTTTGAGGTTTTCTTGCTGTATAACTTGATCGTTTTGATTTTTATTTTCTTTCTTCCCTCCCTATCCAAAGCTGTGCTGTTTTGGCTGAATTATAAGGCTGCCTATGATAACTGGAATGAACAGCGAATGGCTTTACACAAAGATATTCACATGGCTACAAAGGAAGTAGTGGACATGTTACCCGGCATCCAGCAGACATCAGCCCAGGCATTTGGGACTCTCTTCCTGCAGCTCACAGTAAATGACCTGGGGATCTGCCTGCCCATCACCAACACTGCTCAGGTAGGCCCTTGTGTGAGAGCCAGACCTTCCTGCTAGCTGCCTTTGTACACATAGAAAAGAGCCACACTGTTGTCGAGGGACTGAGTCTGACTGGCATGTATGTAGTGAATAGAAGAATGAACCACTTCACCTATTACTTACTCATAATTCAACACAAATCTCTTAAGATATTACCATGATGTAACACTACAGTCTTGAGGGGAACCTTTTTTTTTTTTTTTTTGTGCAGGGGTGGGGTTTGAACCTGTGAGGACTCATGTGTTTAACAGTTTCTTGTTTGCGTTTCTTTGTCTCTGCAGTGCAGCCACACTGGGGACCTGGACACTGGCTCTGCATTGGTGCTGACCATTGAGAGTACCCTCATCACTGCTTGTTCTTCAGAGTCTCTGGTCAGTAAAGGGCATTTCAAGAATTTCTGCATCCGTTTTGCTGATGGCTTTGAAACATCATGGGATGACTGGAAACCAGAAATTCGTGGGGATCTGGTAATGAATGCCTGTGAGTGTCTTTACTTTCCTGTGAGATTTAGGATTAGTAACTTATCCAGTTATAGCCAATATTCTATATTGGGAGTATTGTAAATACAGCTGCTTTTTCTTCATATAACAGGGAAATGTTTTTAAGTTTAATTTTGTTCCATCTTTTTTTGTTTTATATTTATTAATTTTATTTATTTATTTTATTCATTTAATTTTATTGTTAAATTTTGTTTAAGTTTAATGTAGTTCCGTCTTTTTAATTTGATTTTATAAATTTTGCACTTCTATAAATTAAAAATTCTGAGATTTCTTGCCTTTTTCTGTAGCCTATTACCCTCCTTTAACATTTCAGAGGGTTTTTCTTCATTTCAGCATTCTTGTTTTGCTCTGATGTATGAACCTGACAATTAAGATATGCATGCAGTCTTTTACCCAAAACAAGATTGAATTTTATGACTTATTGTGAGGCGTAGGTACTATATGACTTGATAGTGTAATTTAGAGTTTACAGTATTACCTCTGTCATTTCATTGAATATAGTCCTTTTCTCCCTCAAATAAGTCATAATATTTTACAACCCAGATTTGAGATACAGTTGAATACCATTTTAGGGTTCATAGTGAAGTCCAGAAGAATTTCCTTATGGCATTTGTACTATAAGATTTAGATGGAAACTTAGTTTTTTTTGTTTTTGTTTTTGGGTCACACCCGGTGATGCTCAGGGGTTACTCCTGGTAATGTGCTCAGAAATCGCTCCTGGCTTGGGGACCATATGGGACACTGCGGGATCGAACCAAGGTCCGTCCTAGGCTAGCGTGGGCAGGGCAGACAGATGCCTTACTGCTTGCACAACCGCTCCAGGACTGAAAACTTGGTTTTTTTAAGCGTAACTTTATAGAGTTTATTTCGGCAGTTATTTAGAAAATGGTATATAGCCTATGCTCTTTCAAAGTGTTGAGTGACCTAAATTACGTTTTTTATGAAAAAAAGTTGTCAGTGACATGCATTCAGTGTTTCTATTAATCGGTTGGTTTCTGAGGCCAGGCCCATGTCCTGGGATGCTGATGTCATGACCTTAAGTGTGCTTTCTCATCAAATGTTCCATATAGGAAAAGACAAGGCTGAGGGAAAGAAACCTCATGTTGCTTAATTAGCAAAAGATCATGTTACAGCATTTTCATTCTCAAAGTTCCTTCATTATGATGGTGTAAACTAGAGTGTTAGGGTTGGCCAGATGTTACTGCTCAGATAAGGAATCCACATGCAGAATAGAAAGATGAAGCTGTTAGGTTCCTAAAATTGTGGAATGAAATGTTTGCTATGTGAAGTATTTTTTTCCGTTGTCCAGAGTCACCCTCGTTAGTTCAAAGGGTGGATCCTCATAAACTAAGTAATGACTTGTATGGACAACCAGTGCTCAAACCCACTTTTACTGACAGCTGTTTTGGGTGCTTCTGCACAGGTGTTGTTCCAGATGGCACCTATGAAGTATGTTCCAGGACCACGGGACAGGCAGCAGCTGGTAAGTGTCCATGGGTGTCAGATAGAAACAACCCCTTGCATACCACAGTGAGACTACCTTTTAACAACTTTTCTGCTAACCTCAACATTTAGAAACTGTTCAGCAATTATTGATTATACAGCTTATATACAGATAACACAATGTAATATATTTTTGGAAAGGTAAACATGAATAAGATATATCTTCTATTCAGTACATTTAAATTCTAATAATATAGTCAATAATCTGGAAATATAATTAAACTGTAATGTGTCTTCAGCACAAGAAAGCTGAGATCACTATTAAAATTTATCAGAGGGAAAGAAAATTCTAAAATTTAAAAAGATCCTACCATCATAAAAAAAATCTCTGAAGCTGCAGCATTTGAATGAGAACTTAAAAGATAGATAAAGTTCTTAGCTAAAAGTGGGAGATATGGCTGAGTCAGAGAGTGCAGGAGCAATTGCTCAGCAAACACAGCATCTGGTCACACTTGTCTACGTGACTGCAGAATTGTGTGAATCTCCCCACATCTAGGAGTATGTTGGGTGGGCAGTGAGGAAGGCAGTGATTGATTTCAGCAGGGAAGCAGATCCTAGCCCTTTCCCAGGGCCATTCCTTAGGTCAGTGATGGCTAACCTTTTTGAGCTTGAGTGTCCAAACTGCCGCACAAAACCAAAGAATTTCCTCAAAAGTGCCAGCACATCAATTAAACCTTAATAACAAGATTGTATTATCTAAAAAACTATGTGGCATGCGCTGCATATCTTAATTTCGGATCTTACCGAGTGCCAGCTGCAAGGCCTTCACGTGCCATAGGTTCGCCATCATGGCCTTAGGTAATGATGAAGGAATGAAGACTGTCCTGAGAAAGAAGACTAAAGCAGCTAAGGTGAAGGGCATTGCTTGATAGAGTATACAGTCCAATTCAGGGAGGTGCTAAGAGCCCTGTATGATGCACACATCCTTTCTTACTCTCAGAAGCAACCTCCCTCCTTCTCTCACGTGCAGTCTCCAAAACCTGAAGGCCCACGATCCATGGCAGAGCTACCAGGTCTGGGTGAGCCCACAGTCCTGTGGGAAGGAAAAGTGTAGGGATGGAGGCAAATGAATAGAATGAGCCACATAGCAACCTCTCTCTCAGGACCACTGCATTTGAGAGAGACACTGTACCTCGCTCCTCAGATCCCAGGGCCACTCAGCAGCAGGTATCTGCAAGGTTTGGTGAGGCAGGAATGGTTGCTCTAGAGAGAGACTATAGTAAGTACTACAGCTGCCATACCACCCTTCACCCTCAGTCAGCAGAGAGTCAAAATATTCTTGATCTAGGGAAGGGCCCTACAGCACCATCTGATCAAAACCCACACTGGTCACTTCACTGAGTTTGGCTGGGGAGGAGTTCCCAGGGAGGACATAGGGAAAATGGAGACCTGGAGGGGAGGGGAAGAGGCAGGGGACCAGAGTTCCCTGAAATGGTATGTGCTACCATTGTTCTTTATCTCTACCAAACCTGCCCCAACGTTGCCTCTTTGTTCAAACAGAAAGCAGCAGTGCTGGAACCTGGACTTTGAACGTACTGTGGAAAATGTGTGGGATTGACGTCCACATGGACCCCAACATTGGGAAAAGACTCAATGCTCTGGGACACACCCTCACGACTCTGACTGGAGAGGAGGATGTAGATGACATCGCAGACCTCAACTCAGTGAACATTGCAGACCTGTCTGATGAGGATGAGGTGGACACCATGTCCCCCACTGTCCACACTGTGAGTTAGCCCCTCAGGCTGCCTCACCTGGGCCTTTTTCCACTGACTGTGACTCTGCCTTTGGGCCAGTAACTGAAGGAGAACAACAGTGGGTTTTCTGTGTCTGCATTTCTTGACAGTGACTCTGCAATGCAAGAATCATGGCACTTGCTAGACAGAAGGAATCTCACTTCTAGGACATGTCCCACCAGTAAGAGCAGGGATGGCAGATCTGCAGACTATACTGACCTAGGGCTGGAGGACTTGAGGTAGAGGGGATGGGACAGGCAGTGGGGTGGTGGAAGTGTGATGGTGCTGGTGACACTGATGAAATCTGACTGGTAGATCATACATGGTAACTTTAGGGCATGTGAATTACACCACACTGATAGTGTTTAGAAATGAAGGTAAGGGGCTGTAGTCAGTAGGGCATTTGACTTGCACACGTGGTTCTATCCCCAACACCTTATATGATCCTCTGAGCTTCCAGGAGTGACTTCAGAGCTGGAGTACAAAGCCAGGAGTCAGCCCTGAGCACATCTGGGTATGATCACCCAGAAAACAAATAGAAGCTCAAAGACGAAGCTCATGTATACAAAATTATCTGTTTTTAAAATAGGTTTCTTCACCTAGATTGTACATTCTAAAGGGTCAAGATAGTTTAAAAAAAAAAAAAAAAAAAGAAAGGCAGCCTTTGCTTTCCCTTTTAGTATTTCTATTTTAAAAATTGTTCTTTATTGTATCACGAAATATTTTTATTCTTAGACATTTTAAAACCATTAATGTTCATGTTTATCATCTAGAGTTCAGATGGAAGTTCTGTAAGTGGAGATGGCCACAAACTCACCTTTGGGCAGCGACTTGTCAATCACCTCCTAGGCCTGACGCCCCCACATCAGCGCTATTCTGTTCCAGCAGAGTATCTGTGTGACCCAGAGATGTGGGGCTCCTCTCAGGGTAGCCAGTCCCATTTGAAAGCATGCAGAGCTCACTCATGGGGAAACGTAGGTAGCAACTGGTTCCTTGTGAAGATGAAGGGATTAAATCACTGGTGAAATCCGATCACTTTCTTGGTGGAGAAAGCTCTGATTTCTGCATGCTTCCATTGATTGGAAGGGTATTACTGTGGTAGAGTAGATTTGATTATGGGGCTGATAGACATGCTTTTGATTCTTCAGGAAGCTGTTGATTATCGAAGACAAGGAGCATCTTGTAACCAGCAAGGAGAACTTAGAGGAAGAAAAATTATGAAGCGGATAGTGGATATCAGAGAACTGAATGAACAGGCCAAAGTCATAGATGATCTTAAGTATGTACCATGCTTTTTATTTCTAATATATTATTTCCTAATAATAGACTCAGTATTTTAAATGTGGAGGGAACAATTTGGGCTGGTAGAACCTCGTTAGTTTCTAAATGAGAACACCATGCTCATGAGAAGTTTAGTACTTTGCATAGATCATATGTTAATCATGATTAGATTAGGCTTGGAGGAGTCCTTGTCTAGTGCTCTTCACATCTGCCACTTCTGAACAGTCTGGACCTGCATTACCTGCATTACATTTGCTATCTCTTCATGCACATATCTTGGAAATATCAATTCTAACAAACTTTTGAGGGGGAAGCATATATAGCACTCACTGCATAATGCTGTGAACCTGGCGTGTAATCTATACAATCTTTATGTGATGCTGAGGAAACATGTAGCACTCACCACATACATGCTGTGAACCTGCCATGTAATCTCTACACAATCTTTATGTGATGCTGAAGGCAGTGTCTTAACCATACAAACAAGAAGTTGAGTCTGAGAAGGTTCAAAGAATTGGAGTTTGAATACATCTGTACCTGAGTTTAAGCTCAGGGGTTTTTGCCTGCCTTTAGCAGTTGTTTAGAACTTGGGTGAGGGAAAGAACTTTTTCTTTATATGTTAGTAGATGACTAGAAGTAATGCTTTCTTATAAAATGAAATACTCATCTTGCTAGACTTTATTTCCTGTTAAAGGTGACAGTCATGCCATATCTTTCTAATACTCATGCCTATACTTGTTATCTTTGCCTTCAAGTACCTACTATATGTGCACACATTACATGCACACATATATATATATGTAAAATATGTATTGTAATTGTATATATTGGAAATATGGTTCACATTTTCCTGTTAACTCACATTGTATTTTGAGGCTTTTTTTTTTTTTTCCTTAAAACCTTACCTGGAACTTCAGTCCTCTGGACTGAAATTCCTTTAGGAGTTTTCCATGCAAGCTATTTTCTACATAGGGGGACCATAGACTTCATGAAGTTGCCAGAAAGACTCTGGATTCAGAAATGGGTAAACCAGCCCAAAGGTCAGAGGGTTACAGCCAGCCAGATAGGAGTTTTCAAAAAATGGAAGGGTTAGGTCCTGTCCATTCAGGCAAGTGAAATATCAAGTAAAAAGTACATCTGAGTATGTTACTTCTTTACACTAATTATCATATTTGTTTTGCATTCAGAAAATTAGGTGCAAGTGAAGGAACCATAAACCAGGAAATTCAACGTTACCAGCAATTGGAGTCTGTTGCCGTGAATGATATCCGAAGAGATGTTCGCAAAAAGTTACGGAGGTCCAGCATGCGAGTAAGTGAACAGTATGAATGTTTTTAGTTTATGAAAATTTATCTCTGATACTTATGCTTGTTCAGTTTTTCCATTGATAGTGATAAAATGCTGCCTTATGTTAACACTATCAAAAAAACCATTTCAGACACTTCTCTTTGCAGCCATTTCAAGCTCACAAGCAACTTATGAGGTAGCACACATTATTTCTCCCATGTTTAATTATAGAAACCGATTTCCATGAAGTCAAAGAATTGAACCAAGTTTCTACAGATAGTAACCCCAGGGGAACCAAGGATTTGAACCCAACCTGTGCCCTTAGTGACAGTTTTTTCTATCTTTCCTGAGGTCATCCTTTCTAGTCTCTGCTCAGATGGAAGTCTTTTAGATGTCTGTTTCTTCTCCCTTCCATCCCTTCTCCTCCTCCCGCCTATTATGGACTCTCTGAACTTACTTGTACCTTCACAGTTTGTGTTTGTTAAAAAGGAAGTAGTTTATCTTGGACCTCATGTTACCTACCATATTTATTCGAATTTTGCACACCTGCTGAATAAACTTAAGTAAATACACATATAGATGCACCATGAGCTTAGAGATACTAAGCATTTAATAGAAAATAATGCTAAAGCTTATTTAAGTAGAGGTAGTCAGTTTGTTTCAATATGATCTTAGAGTGAAAACACTGGATCAGTTCCCCTGCTCTTTTTCTTTATATCTTTGTTGCTACCTTAATGAGTCTTTAAGTTCCACATATGAGAAAGGTCATTCTGTAAAATATACAGGACACTTCATAGACTTGCATGCCATCTTTGCACAGGGTCCATGCTAATCTGATCTGCATCATTTTAATTTGAGTGTATATGCTGCTGAAGTAAACACTGAATTGTTTCTTTAAAAGAAAATTCAAGAACTGGAACAATAGCACATTATTAGGGTGTATGCCTTGCACATGGCCAATCTAGATTCAATTCCCAGAATCCCATACGGCCCTCAAGCCTGCCAGGAGCGATTTTTGAGCATAGAGCCAGGAGTAACTCCTGAGTGCTGCCGGGTGTGGCCCAAAAATCAAAACTAATAAATAAATAAAAAGTTTAAAAAAATATATATAATAAAAGCAAAATCAATTTGATGGATTTCTTACTGTCTTCTGAAGTGTTAAGTGGGTAGGGCATTGTGTAATGCATAAAAATGTATTTTAGATTTACTTCTATGTGCATAATAATCTTACAGTATAATTAAATATTTCTTCATATGATCTCTAAGTTACTTGTACTTGGTTATCAAACATGCTGCTCTATAGGGAGGATCTGGGTACTTGTTAACATGACATCTGAGATCTCACTATTCACCTGTACTTAACATCTCCCTGCCCAACATGGTTGCTTTATAGGGGTAGATCTGTTTCCATGTATTACAACCCATTTGGGAGAGTCGAGGCAAGAGAGTGTTCATAGCACCGCCTCTCTCTGCCATGATGGAGCTCCACACTCAGCCAGAAATGGACTGTGGTGAACTGTAGTCATCTCCCTTCTGCCTTTCTCCCATCCCTCTCAACTCTCCTTTTCTCTTTCAAATTGTTTCCTTCTTCTCCCCTTACTTTTCACTTAGTTCCCACTCCAATTTATTTTCTTTCTTTATTCTCCAGTCTGCTCTTGACATCAGGATTAGAACTCCTGAGTGCCACAGTCATACACATCTGCTTTCTTCTTGCTTCATTAGGCCGCATCCTTAAAGGATAAGTGGGGTCTGAGCTACAAGCCAAGTTACAGCCGGTCAAAAAGTATCTCTGCTTCCGGAAGACCACTGCCAAAGCGTGTGGAAAGGGGAAGGTAAGTATAGTTTAGCCAAGGGAAGGAGCTGTGACCTTCCTTCCCAAGTGTCCATAGACGAGTAACAATCTACCTGGAGGATTAGAAGAGGATGGCTGAAAAGGGTCTGTAGAGACCCTGTCACCCTTAAGGCCGCAACCCTCATTGGCTTTGTCTAATCACAGCCCATTGCCTACTTTATTGTGTACTTACATAGGCTTATATAGAAGCTCACAGACTATCCACAGAAATTAAAATTCACATGTGATTTAGTAGCTAATGTTCTAAAATTGCCATTTTAGAAAAGATAGAATTATATATATTTATAGAAAATTTATACATTATTGATGAAAATACTTTTTTACTAATGAAGATTATATAAAGTAGGATTATAATGAGAAATAGGAATTTATGGAAGCAAGGAGATGGAGCAAAGTCACTGGTCCTTAAACTTTTTTTTTTTTGGATTTTGGGCCACACCCGGCGATGCTCAGGGGTTACTCCTGGCTGTCTGCTCAGAAATAGCTCCTGGCAGGCACGGGGGACCATATGGGACACCGGGATTCGAACCAACCACCTTTGGTCCTGGATCAGCTGCTTGCAAGGCAAACGCCGCTGTGCTATCTCTCCGGGCCCTGGTCCTTAAACTTTTTAAACAGGGGGCCTGTTCACTGTTCCTCAGACCACTGGAGGGCCGGACTATAGTAAAAACAAAATCTATGAATTAATTCTATGCACAATGCATATATCTTCATTTTGAAGTGAAGAAACAAAATGGGAATAAATATAATATGTGGCCCACAGGCCATAGTTTGAGGACCACTGAGCTAGAGTCATGTCCTATATGCAGAGTCCTTGTTCCCTGTCACCCTTTGCTTCCCTGGTATGACTGGATATAACTGTTGATACCTAGCAATGTCCAGCTTAAGCATTAAGCCTTCAACACAGTCAGGCCAAAGATCTCTGAAGCTATGAACCCTGGCCTTCCAAAGTGTCCAAAAGATGAAAATATGTATTATATAGAAATGTTCGTTATATGGCTGAGTTTTAGAAAATCTTATGTTAAACAAAGCATAAACAAAGCATAAAATATCATGGGATGATATTGGTTAAGAAATAGAATACCAGTAGTTCACTAAGGTAACTATTTAGAAATAGAATATTAATGTAATTATTTGGACTTAGATCAAGTCTAGAAATGTATTTAATGAGAATATTGACTTTTAATTTTATATTTTAAAGTTCTCGTGTAGGAGAAGCCGAGGACCTTCCAGAAATTCGTGTGGATGCAGCATCTCCTGGACCCAGAGTAACTTTCAATATCCAGGACACAGTAAGAGATTGTTAAAAAATAATAAGTTCTAACTAATATTAATATCCAAGAGATAGTAAGAGTCATCACCAATACATAGTACAGATTAACTTTTAATTATGACTTTGAATATCCCAAACATATAAGAGATAGTTTGTTACCGATACACACTGCCAACTAATTTTTTTTTCATAAATAGAGTAATATTGTGAATTGAGAAGTACTAATTCCTCTGAAATTAGAAGTGTAGACTGAAATAATGTCTGCCAACTCATAGGTACCTGGGGAATCTGAGTCCCTCACAAGGCATTCAGATGAAGGTTCCATACTGCTTGTTCATGGGTAGAAATGTTGCATGCACTATTTTATCTGTCAAGTGTGATTCTAATTAAATATATTTCTTACAAAAATGTAAGTGTGGACTATTTATACTGTGTATTTATACAAGATACAGAGTGGCAAGGGAAACCAGAAGAAAAAGGTCAACTTCAAAATTATTCTAATTATGCTCTAGTTATATTGTATGTTAAAACTCATGTTAAAATGTATTTTGTTTTTTGTGTAGATTTGTTTGCTCTTAAACCATTGCATGTATGTGTGTGTTTTAATTTTATGAATTTAAATTTTTTCTTATTATTTTAATTAAGTTGAAAAAAACAGTCTGGGGAAGTACACCACAGTCCAGCCCACCTGGGGAAGGGTATTTTCAGGTACTTGAGAACAGCACATATTTGACTTTACAGCTAATTAACCACTCTAAAATCTTCCTTACAATGTCTTCTCATTCTAAATTAAGACCCTCAAAGTATTTATATAAAATCTATGCTTGTTTTATTTCTTTTCCATCATCTGTATTTCATAAGCTCTTGCATGAATAAATTTTTATTCTATACTTGTCTTTACCTGCAAAATTAAAGAAGCCAAATCAGCTTACCAAATTAACCCAGCCAAATCATAAGCCAAAGCTTAATTTATTAGTGTTAACTCCTAAATCTTTTCCTACACATTCAACTATAAAATTAATCTTTTCTTTAAAAAATAAAAAAGATTTAAGGTCAGAAATAATATAGTGGGGCCGGGCGGTGGCGCTGGAGGTAAGGTGCCTGCCTTGCCGGCGCTAGCCTAGGACGGACCTCGGTTCGATCCCCCGGCGTCCCATATGGTCCCCCAAGAAGCCAGGAGCAACTTCTGAGCGCATAGCCAGGAGTAACCCCTGAGCGTCACAGGGTGTGGCCCAAAAACCAAAAAAAAAAAAAAAAAAAAAAAGAAAGAATATAGTGCACAGTGCATTTGTGTGTGGACAACCAAGGTTTGATCCTCAACTCCCCATGTTGTTCTCTGAATGCAAATCCAGGGGGAAAGCCTTGAACACCACCAAGTATGGCCCAAAAACTGAAAAAAAAAAATGATAATTAGTTTATTATTGTCATATAGCTATTATTCTAATTTACTCACTTAATATTTCCTATGAGTCATTGAAATAAAAATCACGTATGAAATGATTATATTTTCAAATTCTTATTCAGAATGCTGCAAATGTGCAATACAATGGCTACAATTTGAATCAATAGTTTTAGGACCAAAATTTTTTTGTTTTGTTTTGGAGCCACTCCCATTGACACTCAGGGTTTACTCCTTGCTTTGCGCTCAGAAATCACTCCTGGTTTGGAGGATCATATGGGATGCCAGGGGAGCAAACTTCGGTTCGTCCTAGTTTAGCGCATCATGCCCTACAGCTTGTGCCTTTGCTCTGGCCTCATCAAAATATTATGTAAATATAAATTTATTTCATAATAAATAGAAATAGGATTTTTAAATGTATATTTATACCAGGTAATTAAGTCTTGTCTAGAAATTTTCTATCACATGACTTAAAAAATGAAACATTAGGGGCTGGGCGGTGGCGCTAGAGGTAAGGTGCCTGCCTTGCCTGCACTAGCCTTGGACGGACCGCGGTTCGATCCCCCGGCGTCCCATATGGTCCCCCAAGCCAGGAGCGACTTCTGAGCGCCTTCTGAGCGCATAGCCAGGAGTAACCCCTGAGCGTCACCGGGTGTGGCCCAAAAACCAAAAAAAAAAAAAAAGATACATTAATAAATTATTTTATTTTGTTTCCCTTCTTTCACTCTTAAGAGCCTCGTCAGATATTCCATAGTTGAATTTAGTTAAATTGTATTTTGAAAGCTATTAGACTATCTTCTGTGAGGTTGATAGCTTTTGTGTTGTTTTTGTGTGACCTCCCATGGAGTGTTCAGGGGACTGGGCCCACTCCTGGATATTCTCAGGCTAGCAGTTTGGTGTTAGGACCCAGCAATATGTCACTGCTTCAGTTACTGGTGTGGGGGGCCACCGGATACACATCCAGAGTTTGGGGGTGGGGTTGGCATAAAGAAGGATATGCATTGCTATGGACCAACTTAGACTTCCTGGCATGCAAGACATGCACTCCTACCATTGAGCTCTCTGCTTGGCTCACACATTTTTTTTAAAAAGCAATCTTGCAAATTAGGCCGGAGAAATAGCATAGGGCATTTGCCTTGCACACAGCCGTCTCAGGACAATTTTCAAGTTCAATTCCCGTCATCCCATATGGTTCCCCAAGCCTGCCAGGAGCGATTTCTAAATGAAGAGCCAGGAGTAACCCCTGAACACCTCTGGGTGTGACCCAAAACCAAAGAAAAATAAAAACAATCTTGGAAATCATGTGCACTTAATAGAATACATTATTTTAATTGATTCTTACCTCCTCCCATTGTATCCAATAGTTTTTTCATTGAGATGTAATTGATGTATAACATTCTAACATATCAGGTATGCAACTTTTATTCAGTTTATATTACAGAATGATTATGTAATTCTTAAAGACATTAATATGTGAATTGACTTAAGTCCCAAATTAAAATAGCATTTGTCTGTTTATGAAAAATAGCATTAAAAAATTTAAATACTGGGCATGGAGGTAGAGTGTTTGCCTTGCATGCAGAAGGACGGTGTTTCGAATCCTGGCATCCCATATGGTCCCCTGAGCCTGCCAGGAGTGATTTCTGAGCACAGAGGCAGGAGTAACCCCTGAGTACTGTTGGGTGTGACTCAAAAACCAAAATAAAAATAATAATTTAAATACTAATTTATAGTTATAAAATAAAAACAGGAATATTTTCTTAAACCCACCCCCCCTTTTTTTTTGGTTTTTGGGCCACACCCAGAAATGCTCAGGAATTACTCCTGGCTATGCATTCAGAAGTTACTCCTGGCTTGAGGGACCATATGGGATGCAGGGAATCAAACCAAGGTCTGTCCTGGGTCAGCCATGTGCAATGCAAACACCACTGCTGCACTAATGCTCCAGCCCCATCCCATCACCTCCTTTATTTAATTTTGGCTTTTTTTGCTACATCCAGTGGTGCTCAGGTCTTAGTCCTGGTGCTATGCTCAGGAATGACTCCTGGTTCGTCTCAGGATCAGCTAACTAACTATACGGGTTGCTGGGAAGCAAACCCAGGTCAATCATTATAAGGCAAATTAAGTACCTTGCCCTCTTTATCTCCATGTCCCATACTCACACCATTTAAAACACTAAAGAGGTCTGGCCAATGTCATATAAACAACACTTATTATACAGAGACAAGAAAGACTAAATTCTGAAAATACTGGATATTTTACTGTAGTATTTCATTGTGTATCTGACAGGAACACCAATAAATTGCATTACCTTGCATTATACCTTAGAAAGTATGTCACATGTATAAAGGATGTCAGAATTAGGTCAATAGTTCAGTTTGTTTTGCATAAGTAAATAGATGTTTCGTGGTAGCACTCTGTCAGTGATATGGTGTTCACACCAACTTGTAGCACATTCTTGGGTTTGCCTGAGGCAGTTAATCATGTGCATGTCTTTATTTAGCATGTTAAAGGCTCATTTGAAACAGCCTGAGGCACAGAAAGTACTAAGGAGCTAATTGCTATTTGCCTCTTCTAGTTCATCTGATCACACACATGTCCTCTAACTCCTGCTCAGAGAATTTTTTGCTAACCAATTAATTGGCTAACTAATTAGTTTGCTAATTAATGGGCTATATGCACACAGGAAGTGGAACTTTACTCTCATTTTCACTGTCCATGCACTTTCAGAAGCTTGACTTGCTTCCTTTCTTGCTTGCTACTTCATCTATTCGGAGTAAGGAAATCAAGTTCTGACAGAATTTGTTAATGTTCAAGTGTCTGTTTTCTTTCATTAACTGAATGAGAGTTGTGCACTATGAATCTGACTGGTTGTTTTTGGTTTGTTTGTTTGTTTTTGCCACTGTCAGTTCCCAGAGGAGACAGAACTGGATCTTCTGTCAGTGACTATCGAAGGGCCTTCCCATTATTCCACAAACAGTGAAGGATCATATTCCGTGTTCAGTTCTCCAAAAACTCCAGCTGGATTCCCACCAAGTATTGGTTTCCAAGGTGAAGAGGGCCGCCGTGATGACAGTCTGTCTTCCACTAGTGAGGACTCTGAGAAGGAGGAGAAGGATGAAGACCATGAAAGGGAGAGATTTTACATTTACAGGAAACCTTCGTGAGTAGCCTTCTTGTTTTCATATCCCTAAGTAATATTTCAGAATACAAAATTGAGTGGAAATCTATGCATACATCTAGAAATAACAAGTAATGCACCAGAAGACACCAAGAGACATGCCTGTGTCTTACTGGTGTAATTCAGCTCCATGGGCATTTATTCTTTATTTGTCCATTGTGCTTTCTTAAACCCAGGAGACTAGTGAATTTTGTTTTTATGGAGATGATGTCTCTGCCCAAAGCAGGATATTGATTCCTGAGCAACAGAGATTGTGCCTGTATCTACAGCATCCACACACTAACAGATGTGGCTTCTCCTTTGGGGTGAAATAAAATAAGACACCATTTTTTTTTTATCTTTGATCAAAATGTTTATTTAAACACCATGATTAAAAGCATATTTGTAGTTGGGCTTCAGTCATAAAAAGTACATCTCCTTCATCAATGCAACCTTCCCACCACCAATGTCCCCCATTACCCTCCTCCCCCACCATTGA
Source organism: Suncus etruscus (assembly GCF_024139225.1). NCBI lineage: Eukaryota > Metazoa > Chordata > Mammalia > Eulipotyphla > Soricidae > Suncus > Suncus etruscus. The sequence goes on along the minus strand of NC_064850.1, from coordinate 128,873,756 downwards.
ATTAAAGAAAAACCTTACCATGAGCTAAATGGGTAATTGTTGTGTATTTATAAAACAAATTTATTTACAGGTCATTTCTTCAGGTGCCATATTAAGTAGGGATCCCCTTTTCTACAGTGAAGTACTAACTGGTCATCCTTTCTCTAGACATACATCTCGTAAAAAAGCAACTGGCTTTGCTGCAGTACAGCAGTTGTTCACAGAACGCTGGCCAACAGCCCCAACCAACCGCAGCCTCAGTGGCACAGCTACTGAGAGAAATATTGACTTTGAACTTGACATACGGGTTGAGATTGATAGTGGAAAATGTGTGCTCCACCCAACCACCCTTCTGCAGGAGCATGATGACATGAGCTTGAGAAGGTAAGATACTGGGGTGTTGGTCTGCTCTTGCAAGCTGCATCATTGATCTTCAAGCTACCCCACTCCCCAGAATGCAGACTCAATCTGAGCTGTGATATGGGAGTGGTTATATTTCTTTAAACAGGTTCTGGCCATTAGAAAAATGCTGATTTGGATACTAGCAAATTTTCCTATTAGGATAGTTCTGTTTTGGATAGTTCCTTTAAACAAGCATTAATGGGGGCTAGAGAGATAGTATCAACAGGCTGAGTGCTAATCCATATTCAGTGCCTGGCACTCCACATTGTCCTTTGAGCCCTACAGGGAATGATTCCTGAGTGCAAAAGGAGGAGTAAGCCCTAAGCTCTGCCAGTTGTGGCCCAAGAAACCACAAACAAAACAAAAAGGCGAAATACTCAGAGATTCCTTACTTAAGAACTGTATTCTTTTTTTTTTTTTTTTTTTTTTTGGTTTTTGGGCCACACCCTGTGACGCTCAGGGGTTACTCCTGGCTATGCGCTCAGAAGTTGCTCCTGGCTTCTTGGGGGACCATATGGGACGCCGGGGGATCGAACCACGGTCCGTCCTAGGCTAGCGCAGGCAAGGCAGGCACCTTACCTCCAGCGCCACCGCCCGGCCCCAAGAACTGTATTCTTAAATCTAGAACTGTATTCTTAAATCTAGAATCTGTCTCCTGGCCATTCCCAGCACCTGCTCTCATGAACATGAATGGGCAGAGGCAGACCCTTTTAGTTGACCTCTGAGAGAAGGGTGAGGTTGTATGTTACATCTCATCTAAGAAAAGCACGCACCAGACGTGGTCTTTTCCTTCCCTGGTGCAGGGCTTTCCTCTTCTAAAAGAATTATTTGCCAAAAGTCCCGCTTAGCGAAGTCAATCATTTGACCCTTTGCGTGGATTATTGGCGATAATTCTAACATGGCTGTAACATTACATCCTTCTCTCTTTGGCCACTATAGAAATCCAGCCTCAGGGCCCGGAGAGATAGCACAGCGGCGTTTGCCTTGCAAGCAGCCGATACAGGACCAAAGGTGGTTGGTTCGAATCCCGGTGTCCCATATGGTCCCCCGTGCCTGCCAGGATCTATTTCTGAGCAGACAGCCAGGAGGAACCCCTGAGCACTGCCGGGTGTGACCCAAAAACTAAAAAAAAAAAAAAAAAAGAAAGAAATCCAGCCTCAGCTCTCCTACAGACAAAGAAATGTCAGTATCAAAGCCCGCCAAAAGTCTCCTGCTGAGCTCTCCTGTGATCTCTCTCTCTCTCCCCCCATTTCCTTATAGATATCTGGTTTCTCTTTACCTGTCTCTTCATATGCTAATTCTAGCTCTGATCTCATTGGTTCATCCCCTTTTCTTTTCTCCCTGGCTACGCCCCAAATATCCGTCTATATAAGGCCCAATTCAAGGAATAAAGCCTCTCTCTCTGGCCTCTCCCTCTTGTTTTCACCATGTAATTCTGTGTGGTTTCATTTATTTCATATTTCATAATTCATATTTCATATTTGTCCGCTCGTGCACCCGCTTGATTCCCAGTGGAAAAATAAACCCACTAAGGTTTGCTTCAGGGACTTTTATCTAATGATAAAAGTCTGCAGCAGTTGTACCCTTGGCCCATACATGATACAATTTATTCATCACTTGAATGTCCAACAACCTTTGTGTGACTAAATTTGCCACCTGGGACCAAGATCATGCTCACTCAGTAGGTTGAAGATGGGTGAGGCTCAGTCAGGATGTGGGATGGGGTGGGGCAGCTCTGTGCTAGGATACTTTCATCTCAGGGTGAGCATCCTTGGATGTCATGCCAACCTATTGCAAGTCAAGGGAGATGTATATCAACAACTTAATGTTAGTTTATATTTGAGATTGTTTTTCTTCCTACCTAATCTGAAAAAGAATCATTGGCTGATCGATGACTAGGTGAGTGGAAAAGTTGATTAAAATAGAATGTTGACAATTGTTGATGCCGGTGCTGGACCTCTGAGGACTCATTATGCCATTCTGTTTGTTTGTTCTTTATATAGGCCACACCTAGCAGTTCGGGGAAACTGAGCCCATTGAGCCTCAGGTTGCCATCAGGACATACCCACAATATGAGGGGTGTGACATGTGGCATTGAGGATAATGGTATCAGGTGTTTTTATGTTTGAAGACTTCCATAATAAAGGACTTCTTCCAGTGGTCTGTTTTCCCAGTCATACTAATTTTTAAATTTTATTTTTGTTACAATCTAATAACATAGTTATAATAGTGGTAATATTAACTACTAAGTTTCTGCACCTTCACCTCCACCTAAGAGCCCAAATAAAACAAGATAAAAATACATTCTAAATTGTTGGTTTGGGACTTTTTACTTTTATTTTTTTCTGATGCTTTGGACTTAGCAGTGCTCAGAGGCTACTCAACTGTTCACAGTCAGTTCAAGCAGAGAAAAATGCTGATAGCCAGCTATATTCTTCCTTTCTAAAGGCAGTTTCTTGTGTCTCAACCAAATAGGTTCACAGAAAACAAACCTGACCTTTAGGTAGGATCTAGGTAATGGCCCTTTGAAGTTGTGGAATAAATATTATCAGCAGTGCACTCACCAGTTGAACTGGAGACAAATGTCCTTTCAGTTTTGTCTTTGTTAAGGAAGAGTTATAGCCAATTTACTGATAATGAAACTTATATTTTAAACCAAGGAAAAGGAGATGAAAGTCTTTAAAAGTTAATATATTTTCTGTTTATAGGAGTTATGATAGAAGTTCTAGGAGTTTAGATCAAGATTCTCCTTCAAAAAAGAAGAAATTCCAAACTAATTATGCTTCCACCACCCATTTAATGACCAGCAAAAAAGTACCATCATCTCTGCAGACGAAGTCTAGTGACGTGGAGACCACAGTGTTCTACATCCCAGGAGTGGATGTCAAGGTACCAAGTTGTGCGGCCAGAGACTTGCTCTTCATCTCCTTGTGTCCTATCCCATGTGCTTCTCCTTTGCTGAGTTTCCTGAGACTTTGGACTTTGTTCTGAATATAGGATAATGTTTTCTACAAAGTATTTTTCTTTATGCATTGATAATCATAGTATGCTTGCTAAGTCTTACCTCTTCATCTTTATTAAGTAACCATTTCTATAAATTCTGGAATTCTAGGCCCCTGAAGCATTTAGTTAAAAAGGATGTTGCATATTTACTTGGACAACCTTTATAATTAAAAAAGAAAGCAAAGAGGCTGCTCAGATCACTGAGTTGACTTATAACCAGAAATGCTCTTGGCTTTTTGACCCAGACTCTTTCTACCATGTTTCTGTACTTCTTGGTTTTGCTCATCTGTGTGAATTTTATTTTGAAAGTTTATTTGTTTCAATACAGCTACACTATAATTCCAAGACGCTAAAGCCTGAGTCGCCTAATGCCTCCAGAGGATCTTCCTTGCCAAGAACTCTCTCTAAAGAGTCCAAGCTGTATGGTATGAAAGACAGTGGCAGTATTGCTCCACTTCCTCCTCCCTGCACTGCTCAGACCAAGACTAACTCCTTACGTCCTCCCCAGCCCCCACCTGTTTCCTCAGGTATTCAGGAAATGGGCTTCATCATCTGACCTTAATCAACACCTACTTGTTCTGTGGAGATGCATACTTGAGAAAAATAGCATACAGATTTGTGTATGACTTTCTGTGCAAATATGGGCCAGTGACACTGGGCTGTGATTCAAGCTAGTCCTTTACTTCCCAGTATCACCATCCACAGGGTAGCCCTCACTTAGCTTAAAGCAGAGCTAGCCTTTGTGGTATTGTAGTGCCTTTGAGCAGCCTCAGGAGTCATGGGCTCATGACCTAGGAGCATGTGCTCACACCTCTCAAGGAGGGAGAGAACTCCAGAATTCAGCCACTACCCTACCACACCACCTCAAGGAAGGGGAGACAGACTGGATTCTTCAGAATCTGGCCACAATATCACTGAAGGAACAGAGACAAACTGGAGAGAAGTATTTGAGAGAGTAGTATAGTGAGTGAAGCTCTTGCCTTGCACATAATCTTAGCCTGATTTGATTCCTATAACTCATTACGAATCTTCAAGCACCTCCAGGAGTGATATCTGAGCATAGAGCAAGCACTTAAAGCCTGCGTATTGCTTGATATTCCCCCCTCCCAAAAAAATTTGTATCTGAAGACTTTTTTTTTTGAGAACCTTACATATGAGTCCTTTAAAATAGCCATTTATTCCAATAATACTGTTTTTAATATGACAAGCACATATATGTCAATAAGTGTAGGGGTGATTTTACTATCCTATTTATAAAGGATAAATTAGACCATTTAGACTTAGAGAAGCTGAATTTCATTCTTAAGTTAGAAAACTAAAAAATAGCTGGCCTTGGAAAGTGGGGCCAAAGTTCATCCAGTTTTAGCTACAGACTTAATTCTTCAAACCTGAAATATTTAAAGAGAAGAGATGATATTCTAGGGGGAGGTATATCATACCAAGAAGAGCTGATTGAAAACAATGTTTCTCACAAAACATTGAAGTTCATACTTTGTTTTCCTCCTTCAGTGGATAGAAGAGACTAAAAGCTAAAATAATGCTCCTAATACTTAGAAGCAAAGCCTAAATTTGAAAAAATGAAACGAAACCAAAATTTGTGACCTAGAGCAAGTAGGGAAAAACAATCTCTGATTTCTGTCTTCATATCTAACCTTTTATGGATCACTTCTATCCATCTCCAAATCACTGGCTTCTTTCTCATGTGGTTTTAAAGGATAACCTGCATGTTGAAATTATTCATAAAATTGCTGTATGTTTTATGAACTTGTTCTTAAACTCACTCACTTTTGTGACTGTCACAGCCAAGGGAAAAGGCAACATAGGAGTGAAGACTGCCAAGCTGTATGCCTGGGTGGCATTGCAGTCACTGCCTGAGGAGATGGTCATCAGTCCCTGCCTTTTAGATTTCCTTGAAAAGGCTCTGGAAACCATTCCAATCACGCCAATTGAAAGGAACTACACTAGTGAGTGTCTCACTGCTCATGCTGTTGACAGCCTTTCTTTAGAGAATCAAGTTGTTGATAAGTGTGCAAGAATGACGGGGGTAGGGGTGAAAACGTATTCTAAGAAATCAAGTGCTGGGCAGGTCAGAAGGTGATAGTATCACTCACTGATGGCAAAGGTGTGCTCAGACTTCTTTGGGTAGACTTGGGAGGGGGCAGCAGCAGGGCCTGGAAGTTGGGCTTGGACATAGGAGAGGACAAGGCAGGCACTGCTGCTCACAGGATGTGAAGGAGCCCTTCCCAGTTTGCTTGCACTCTTGTAACCCAGCTCTGAACCTGCATATTTTAACAGCTATCAGCGCACATGATGATGATGTGGGGCACTTTGAGATGCCAGACCCGATGGAGGAGTCCACTACATCCTTAGTGTCCTCTTCGACATCTGCTTACTCCTCCTTCCCTGTAGACGTCGTCGTTTATGTGCGAGTACAGGTGACATACTTCACTTTGTTTGCTTCAAAGCTTCCAGAATTATTTCCTTTAAAGCTTTCTTAATCTTGGTTTATATCTAGCTTAGTTTGCCTAAAAAGTAAATCTATGAACTTTGAGGTTTTTTGCTCGTTTTGGTTTTATTTTTGATTTTGTTCTGGAGCCATACCCAGAGATGTTCAGAGGGTTATTCCTGGCTCATCACTCAGGAATCACTCATGGCAGGCTGGATGTGGGGGAGGCGGGACCATATGAGATACTGGGGACCAAACCCAGTCAGTCACATGGAAAGCAAATGCCCTACCCTCTATGCTACCTCTACAGCCCAAAGTAAAATTTTATTTCTGCTAAGCAGGTACAAACTCTCTGATATCAATGCCAGAATTGATATCAAAAACAGAAGTTATAGCATGTTAGACCTGTAACTTTCAGTATTTTATTCTAAACTGGAGTCCAACAGTAGACCTTTGAGAATATTTATGTGAGTGAATGCACTTATTAAGAAGGATTTGAGGGGCCGTAGAGATAGCATGTAGGTAAGGCATTTGCCTTTCATGCAGAAGATCAGTGGTTCAAATCCCGGCATCCCATATGGTCCCCTGAGCCTGCCAGGAGTGATTTCTGAGCATAGAGCCAGGAGTAACCCCTGAGCACTGCCAGGTGTGACCCAAAAAAACAAAAAACAAAAAACAAACAAAAAAAAAGGATTTGAGTGCTCGCTTCAGCAGCACATATACTAAAATTGGAACAATACAGAGAAGTTTAACATGGCCCCTGCACAAGAATGACACAAATTCATGAAGTGTTCTATATTATTTAAAAAAAAAAAAAAGGATTTGAAAACTACTTGTATTCAAACGTCAAGGTCTGCTTTACTCTCAATTAAAATCTATTATTCAATATTAAGAATTAAAAAAGCTAAGATTCGTTTGTCCAAATTATTTTCTATAATAACATTTTTGAAAGTCTGATAGAAATATATAATGGATGAATGTGAAAATTGTTTTGCTTTGAGAGATACCACTTTAAAAGACTTGTGTAGAATAAGTACACTATGCTATCCATATTGTTACTGTTCAAAATTATCCAAGTGGCTAAGTATTCAGTTTCTGTAACAGATTTTAAAATGTACCATTTGTGGGCCTGGAGAGATAGCACAGCGGCGTTTACCTTGCAAGCAGCCGATCCAGCACCAAAGGTGGTTGGTTCGAATTCCGGTGTCCCATATGGTCCCCGTGCCTGCCAGGAGCTATTTCTGAGCAGACAGTCAGGAGTAACCCCTGAGCACCGCCAGGTGTGGCCCAAAAACCAAAAAAAAAAAAAAAAAAAAAAAGTACCATTTGTTAGTATATATAAAACACATCTGTTTTTGTACTTCTCAGCCCTCGCAGATCAAGTTTAGCTGTTTACCAGTCTCTAGAGTGGAGTGCATGCTGAAGTTGCCTTCTCTGGACCTGGTGTTTTCTTCAAACCGTGGAGAACTGGAGTCTCTGGGGACTGCATGTCCCTCTGAGACTTCATCCCCTGCAGGTGCTCAGAGTGGGACCAAGAGCTGTGCTGGGAAAGGTGGAATGCCAGGTAAGGACCATGCCTTCTCCTGGCATGAAGTCTGACTTATCTTCCAGTTCCATCTATGTTGCAGTGAATTATATGATTTCATCCTTCTATACAGTTGTATAGTATTCAAGAGAATACTATAGACATCTTCATGATATTATCACATCTTCATGATCTATTATTCATCTATCATTGGGCATCTAGGTTGATTCCAAATCTTAGCTATTATGCTGAGTGTTACATAAATAATAGTGTGGATACATCCTTTTGAATAAACATTTTTCTGCCCTAGGGATAGAAACACAAAGGGGAATTGCTGTATTATATGGCATCTCGGTTCAGGGTTTACTGAGAACTCTCTATACTGTTTTTCACAGGTTTGGGACCAACATTCCTACCAGCAGTAGATGAAAGTTCCTTTTTCACCACATACCTGCCAATACACATTATTCCCAAATATCCCAAATACTCAAAAAAACATTTTTATTTTTTAACTTTACCAGTATTTTTATATGTCCCATTCTCACTTGTGTAAGATGATACCTCATTGTCATCTTGATTTGAATTTCATTTTTTTTCATATCTTATTGCCCATCTTCCTCAGAGGTGTCTTCCTCTCATTTTTGATGGGATTTTTAGATTTTTTTAAAAAAAAATCTTTGTGAGTATTTTGTGTATCATGGATATTAGTCCTGTTGAATGCAAATATTTTCTCTCACTCAGCTGTGTTTTAGACTGTTTTCCTTTGTCTTACAAAAGCTTTTAGGTTTGATGTAGTCCCATTTGTTTAGTTTTTATTCTGTAGCCTTTACAGTGACATTATATTGTTGAAAACTTTTTGAGGTCCAAGTCTTGCAGCATACTGCATATATTTTCCTTAGAGTACTTTATAGAATCAGGTCTGATCTCAAGAAAGTGGCATATTTTAAGTGGGAACCTGGAGTAGCTGAACCATGACACAGGTATCTAGCAACTTGAAAAAGAAAAGAGTGTAATGAATAACAGGTGGTCTGAGATGGGAGTAATTCAGCAGGGAGGAAGAGGTAAGGGTGTGGGAGAGCTACAGCAGAGGAGTGGGCTAGATGTGGTCTATACAGAGGTGCTACATAGAGGGTACCAAACCGGATGCAGATCATGAGGAAATGTGCCATTGCCTAGCTTTGGCTGGGACAGCAGCTGGGTGGCTATAAACCACTGCCAAGTTTCTGGAGGTATTATTTGCATGGAAGAATCATTCACTGGTGGTAGGAAGTACAGAAGCACACAGACTGGCAGAGATTGCACTCCAACATGGCAAGTCATAAATGCTTATAATGCCTCCAGATGAACCAGGTATCCAGCTGCAAAATGAATCAAAGGAGTTCTGGTCTAGAATTTTAGAACCTTTTGTGATCTCCCCAATCCACATTGAAGCAGATTTGAAACTGTCATGTCCACCTAGAGGCAGTGTTGTCTTCTTGGACATCTGCTTTTACCTTTTTTGTATGTGTGTACCTTGTTCCATCTCTGATGAAATATGGACTTGTTACATGATTTAACTGTTGACTTTGGTCTCCTGTCTTTTGCGGTATTCCCACTATTTTGTTGCACTATCCATGGTTGCTTCTGATGGAATAGAGAGCAGAAGGTACTGGTCAGCTGCATGTATAAGGAGGTGTTTCAAAGTTACTCTCAGAATGAACACTAAGGTGTGTAGTCAAGTACTGGAAATGCCTCTGAGTCCTTGCTGTGATCAGCTGAAATTTGAGTGTTTCCGTTTTATTTTCTTCCTTTCCGGTGGCAGGTTCTTCACTTGATGTGGCTCTTTTGTGTTCTCTGCAGGCTCATCAGGCTTGGGCAGCCCTCTGGGTCGAAGCCGGCACAGCAGTAGCCAATCGGACCTGACCAGTGCCAGCAACAGTTCCTCAGGGCTCAGTTTCACAGCCTGCATGTCTGACTTCTCTCTCTATGTCTTCCACCCCTATGGCGCTGGCAAACAGAAAACAGCTGTTTCTGGCCTCACCTCAGGATCTGGAGGATTAGGTATATTCTTTTCTTTTTTTAAAAGATCAAAAACTTAAAAACGTTTTGTTCATTTCCATTCTGGATCTATATAATAAATAAAAATATGAAACTAATAACTCAGATTAAGTTATATAAAGAAGTTATTTTATGATATACTGATATAATTTCTTTGGATAAGATACTACTTTAACATACTCTTCAAGCTTATGATCTCCCTTGAACATGTATATCACTTGCTTTTCTGGTTTTTTGCTTAATCTGTTTTAACTCTGGAGAAGTGTGTGTTCTCTCTTGAACACATTTCCCTTCTTTGTCTCCTCTCACATCTTTCTAAGCAAAAATATTAATTTAATTAAAAACTATTTTGCATCACTAAAACAAGGTTTCTTGTTATTTAAATGTTTATTTCTTACCAATTTTCAGTTTAAGATGAATGTTCTACAATTAGTAAATTTTTAGTGTGCATCATGTTTCCTGACTTAACATAGGGCTATTCATATTATTTAATAAAATCAAAATCTATTGGCAGTTTAAAGTACAGGTTTAGCTCAAAAGGAATAATTTGATAAATGAGGAAAAGATACTCTATGGTAATTCTAGGGGTTTTTTTTTGGAGAAGGGCTGTAAAAATCATTCTTTTTTTTGTTTGTTTGTTTTTGGTTTTGGTTCACACCCAGCAGCACTCAGGGGTTACTCCTGGCTCTACGCTCAGAAATTGCTCGTGGCAGGCTCAGGGGACCATATAGGATGCCGGGATTCTAACGGCCATCCTGCTGCATGCAAAGCAAATGTCTTATCTCCATGCTATCCCTCCAGCCCCTAAAAATCATTCTTACGGTCATGGGAACCCTGATGTTCTTGATGTTCTTAGTTTTTTGTTTATTTGGTTAGTTGTGGGTTGTTGTTTTTTGGGGTTTTTTTTTTTTGGAACTTTTTGGGTCACACCCAGCAGTGCTCAGGGATTACTCCTGGCTCTATGCTTAGAAATCGCTCTTGGCAGGCTCGGGGGACCATCTGGGATGCTGGGATTCGAACCACCGTCCTTCTACATGCAAGGCAAACGCCTACCTCCATGCTATCTCTCCAGCCCCAGGTTTTTCTTGTTTTTTCATTTTGTTTTGTTTTTTGGGGGGTTTTTGATGTTCTTAAATTTTATTCTCCTGAAGTAGTTCTAGCTGATGACATAAATCAGTATATTGAATCATCCTGTATAATCAGGCTGCTGGGAGACTCATGTATAAATATTTAAAGTGAATGGAGCCCGAGAGATAGCACAGTGGTAGGGCATTTGCCTAGTATGCTGCCAACCTGGGAGGGACCCGATTCAATTCCCAGCACTCATATGGTCCCCCAGCCTGCCAGGGGCAATTTTTGAGTGAAGAGCCAGGAGTAACTCCTGAGCACCACTGGGTGTGGCCCAGCAACCAATTAATCAATAAATAAAGTTTTTTAAAAAATAAATATTTGAAGTGTTTATGCTTGTGTTTTACAGGGAATGTGGATGAGGAACCAACTTCAGTCACTGGTCGTAAGGACTCACTCAGTATAAACCTTGAGTTTGTAAAAGTGAGTTTATCTCGGATAAGGCGTTCAGGCGGTGCCTCGTTTTTTGAAAGTCAGTCAATGAACAAGTCTTCAAGCAAAATGGACACCACACTAATAAATATATCTGGTATTTAATCTAATTTTTCTTTTTTAAATACATTTTTCTTTTTAAAAAAAATTAATATCTTTATTTAAGTACCAGGGTTATAAAAATGTTTGTAGTTAGGTTTCAGTTCACCAGTGCAACCTTCCCACCACCAGTGCCCCCATCACCTTCCTCCCCCACCCCCTGCTTGTCTTCGAGATAGGCATTCTATTTCTCTCACTCACTACCATTGTCATGATAGTTGTCAATGTAGTTATTTCTCTACCTGAACTCACCACTCTTTGTGGTAAGCTTCATATTGTGGGTTGGTTCTTCCAGCCCTTATCTCTATTGTCTCTGGGTGTTATTACAATCATGTCTTTTATTTTTCTTAAATCCCATAGGTGAGTGAGACTATTCTGTGTCTTCTCTCTCCCTCTGACTTATTTCACTAAGCACAATAGTTTCCATGTCCATCATATAGAGGAAAATTGCATGACTTCATTTTTCCTGATGGCTGCATAGTATTCCATTGTGTGTATGTACCTCAGTTTCTTTAGCCATTCATCTGTTGTCGGGCATCTGGGTTATTTCTAGATTCTGGCTATTGTAAATAGCACTGCAATGAATATAGATGTGCAGAAGGCTTTTTTGTATTGTGTTTTTGTGTTCCTAGGGTATATTCCTAGGAGTGGTATAGCTGGATCATATGGGAGCTCAATGTCCAGGGCTGCTTTTTTTTTTTTTTTTTTTTTTTTTGGTGGTTGGGTCACACCCGGCTGCGCTCAGGGGTGACTCCTGGTTCTACACTCAGAAATCGCTCCTGGCAGGCTCAGGGGACCATATGGGATGCTGGGATTCGAGCTATTATCCTTCTGAAAGCAAGGCAAACATCCTACCTCCATGCTATCTCTCTGACCCCACAATTTCTAGGTTTTTTTGAGGAATTTTCATATTGTTTTCTATAAAGGCTAGACTAGATGGCTTTCCCACCAGCAGTAAATGAAGAGTTCCTTTCTCCTCACATCCCCGCCAGCACTTATTTTTCTTATTCTTTGTGATGTATGCCGTCTCTGTGGCATGAGATAGTACCTCATTGTTGTTTTGATTTGCATTTTCCTAATAATTTGTGATGTGGAGCATTTTTTCATGTGTCTTTTGATCATTTGTATTTCTTCTTTGAGGAAGGGACTGTTCATTTCTTCTCTCTATTTTTTTAGTGTGGTTAGAAGTATTTTTCTTGTTGAATTCTCTCAGTACCTTGTATATCTTAGATATTAGCCCCGTATCTAATAATTAATTTAATTTTTCTAATTAAAATTTTTCTAGCATTAAGTCAGGGCTCATGGGCATGTGTAGACATGAGCCCAGGCTGCAATAGAATCTTAGTCCTGGGAGACACAGGCATGCAAGTTCCACATTTGGTGAACAGTGGGTAACAGGTATTCAGAAGAGAGCTGGGAGGTGGCACTAAATCTTATCAGTCTCACAAATTACATTTTTAAAGGCAAGCAATAGTTTTCATCACATAGGTAGTTAGTTTGTATTCCATCTCAGCCTAATGGCCCATTCAGTGTATCTGAGAACCTTCATTCAGACCTCTGAGAACTTCGTAGAAAGATGGTAACAGAATTGCAAAGAGCCCTGTCAAAAAGGAAAGGTGGCCAGGGCCAGAATAATAGTACAGTGGATAAGGCACTTGCCTTGTAAATGGCCAAACCATGTTCAATTCCTAGCATCCTATGTGATCACCTGAGCACCATCAGGAGTAAATCCTGAGTGCAGAGTCCAGAGTAATCTCTTACGAGGTGTAAGTAATCCCTTACTAGGTGTGATCTAAAAACAAAAAGTGGGACCAATAGTAATAGGATATACTACTACTAAAAGAGCAAATTATGTGTTTTTGTATTTCCTAAATTCTAATTCACTTGTATGATATGTTGTTATAACTTATTATGTGAAAACATTAAGGAGTTTGGAAATCAGGTAAATTATGCATGAATTTAAAAACGAACTATTTCTAATAAATTTTATATTGTGTATCAGCTGTTTGTGATATAGGGTCTGCCTCTTTTAAATATGATATGCGCCGACTCAGTGAAATTCTGGCCTTTCCAAGAGCTTGGTACAGGAGGAGTATTGCAAGACGCCTATTTCTTGGAGACCAAACAATAAATTTGCCAAGTAAGCTTGTTGTGCTATTATAAATACCCATTGCTTTTAACTTTCTTTACAATAGTAATAACATTTGTGTTTGATAATAAAACAAATATTAATTGCTATTTGTAAGTTATTTGTAACTATTTGTTATTCCTATTTGTAAGTTTTGTAAGTTGTACCACTCATTTTTACTTACTAATACAACAGATGCCTTTATCTCCTATTCTGACATGGTGATAGACAAGCAGTACCACTGGGTGTGTCATTACAGCATCAAATAAAATACTTTTATTTCGTGATGATGATTCTATCATTTGTAAAGTATGGAATTAGTCATCTAGGTTAATCACAGAGATATGATACCATATTGCCTGGCCTTTTTCTCATGATTAATGGTTGCTGTAGAAATGTGTGTTTACCTCAAAAAATAGTAGGAACTGGGCCAGAGCGGTGGTACAAGTCGGTAGAGCGTTTGCCTTGTGCACGCTAACCTAGGATGAACCATAGTTCTATCCCCTTGCATCCCATATGGTCCCCCAAGCCAGGAGTGATTTCTGATCGCATAGCCAGGAGTAACCCGAGTGTCACCAGGTGTGACACAAAAACAAAAACAAAAACAAAAAAAGGTAAAAGAAAATAGTAGGAATTGGGCCTGGATATATGTACTCTGTACTATGCACACTGATTTGCTCTACAGTCATCAAATAGAAGAGAATCTGTAATAATTAGAAAAGATGAGATTTATTCATTTCTATTATGGAAATAAGACTGGTTAATTTGTTTTCATTCTGGTTATTAGCTTCTGGCCCAGGAACACCTGATTCCATTGAAGGTGTCAGCCAGCACATGTCCCCTGAATCATCTAGAAAAGCCTATTGCAGGACCTGGGAGCAGCCCAGCCAGTCGGCGTCCTTCACCCACATGCCTCAGTCTCCTAATGTGTTCAATGAGCATGTGACAGGGAGCACCATGTCACCAAGCACAGCAGCACAGAACCTGAGATCCCCAGCTTCTGTAAGATCCAGGAGTGTGTCTGATTCTTCAGTTCCTCGAAGAGGTAACACTGCTGCTGTCTGTCAGTGAGACACAGCCCTCCAATGATACCAAGATAAAACCTTCCTTAGTTACTCCCAGATTTCTACCACAAGTGCAAATATAGACTCATTCCAATTTTTATGGAAATAAAAGAGAGGGTATGTCCCCAAACCAAACCAACTCCAAATGTTTCCAGAAAGGACAAGTAGATTGCTGAGATAGGATTAGTGTGTGCTCCATGGGGTGTGGATTTTCACAAAGAAAGCAAACCTCCAGTGTGTAGGTTGGCTCTGGATAGTCAGTTAGCTCCCTCATGTGTCTGAAGATACACAAATGATCAGTTTGTATCAAAGAAAAGACCATGAACCTGATGAGCCAGTACAGAACTCCAAAGAGCAGTTTCTATTTCTGAGACTGTGCTATTTCTCCTTTGTGAGGATAATCCCTGCTGATGCTCACCAACATTTCTTTAGGAAGATGAAGTTTGTGCACTTTAAGATTTAATACACTCAGTAAGCAGATGGCTTTAGAGGTAGAGTGACAGCTATTAAAAAAGCAGGCATTAATACAAAATAGTGTTACTATTTGGGTCTTCATGTTAAGGTTTTTGTTATATAACATGCATCTGATTTTTTTTTTAGATTCACTGTCAAAAACATCAACTCCTTTTAATAAATCAAATAAAGCAGCAAGCCAACAAGGAACTCCATGGGAAACACTTGTCGTATTTGCTATTAACTTGAAGCAATTAAATGTTCAAATGAACATGAGCAACGTAATGGGAAACACTAAGTAAGCAACTCAGATGCAAAGAAAACAAAACTTTCATAATTTTATGTTGTAGAAAGCAAAAGCTTTAATATTGAAAAAGCAAAAGCTTTAATATTGAAAAATTTGGCCAGGAATTGAAACTAGGTTAGCTATGGGCAAGGCAAACATCTTACCTATTGTGCTAACCTCTCTAACTCATGTGTGGGTTATCTTCTGGACTCATATCTGTTCTGTTGATTTGTGTATCTGCTTTATTCTGGTATCCCTTTATAGTATCATTTAATGTCCGAGACCATAATACCACTATTCTTTTTTCTCATGGTTCTTGGAAATTTGGAGGGTTTTTTTTGTGATTCCATACAAATTTACCATTGTTCTGTACTAAAAAAATTTTCATAAAGATTGCATTGAAGCCAGTTATTACTTTTTAAAAAGATAAATTTAATTTTTTAAAAAAAGAAAAATTTGGCCAACATACTTATATAAGAATTTGTCAAACTTTTACAAAACACTTGGCTTTCATTTTAATTCTGTACATTTAGAACCCGGTATCTAGTTAACATTCCTTCTTTTTCAGCTGGACAACAAGTGGTCTAAAAAGCCAGGGCCGTCTCTCAGTTGGAAGTAATCGAGATCGAGAGATAAGCATGTCTGTGGGCCTGGGACGATCACAGTTAGATTCTAAAGGAGGTGTCGTTGGAGGGACCATAGATGTCAATGCTTTGGAGATGGTTGGTATGTTAAGACTTTCCAACTGAAAAATATACTGAAAAAATGTTTTTGAAAACTTTTTTTTCCATTAGGCTTTTCTGTGAAAATTCCTGTTTCTGTTTTTTAGCTCACATTTCTGAACATCCAAATCAGCAACCCAGCCACAAAATTCAAATCACTATGGGTTCCACAGAGGCTCGTGTTGATTACATGGGCTCTAGTATCCTCATGGGGATCTTCAGTAATGCTGACCTTAAACTTCAGGATGAATGGAAAGTAAATCTGTATAATACCCTGGATTCAAGCATGGCTGATAAGAGGTAGTTATATATTGTGTCATTTGCTGAGTTTATTCTGCGTGAATGAACAAAGCTGGGTGGGGAAAAGAACTCTTGTTCTTTTGAACTCTTTGATAACTTATATGGTAAGAATTTTTTTCATGTTCTAGTGAAATTTTTGTCCATGGAGATTTGAAGTGGGATATTTTCCAAGTGATGATCTCAAGATCAACCACACCAGATTTGATAAAAATAGGAATGAAGCTACAGGAGTTTTTCACACAGCAGTTTGATACCAGCAAACGAGCTTTGTCTACATGGGGACCAGTTCCTTACCTTCCACCTAAGACAATGACCAACAACCTAGAGAGAAGTTCACAGGAGCAATGTAAGAATCAGAATGATACTTTATAAGTGTTTTATCTTTTCACTAAATAGACATAACAGTCAGTTAAAAACTGTTCATTGGACTTGGGAATGTGTCTTAGCAATAAGGCACATGTCCTTCATGTGCAAAGCCTTAAGTTTAATGTCCAATACCAAGAAAAATAATCCTTATATTCTATACTTACCAAGTAAGTACACATGCATTCATCCTGTTCACCCAGCAAAGTTATCTCCTACTTGAGAGGAATCATTCCCTCCTTTTGGAAGTCAGTATCCTATCTCCTGCCACAACTCATTTTTAGCCATACTCCATGCATTTGAATGCCAGTATGACAATACCATGTCCAGTTTAGAGCAGTCTCTGGTGTCAGAACAGCTGAATCTGGATTCATTTACTGTAACATTAGGAATTAACCATGTTCTTTTTTTTTTTCTCCTGATTTTGGGGCCACACCCAACAGTGTTTAGAGGGTATTCTTAGCTCAGTGGCTAGAGGATTTATTCCCAGGGGTTCTTGTGCCAGAGACTGAACTTGGGTTTCCTACATAGAAAGTATAAACTCAAGCTATTGATCTATACCTCTTTGGCTCCATAAACCATCTTCAATAGCATGGTCTTGGGAGATCTCTTAATGGATCATGGTCTTACCACCCTCATGGAGCTTCTATTCAAGGGGAGAAGGACCATCTATCACTTTACAAACTAGGTATACAAGATGGTTTCAGATAGAGAAAGTACTGAAAACATTAGCACGAGAGGTCACTACTTTAGAAAGGTGGTCAGGAAAGAGGATTGGTGGAGGCAGGAGGCTTTTACTCAATTGTGGGAGGCAATTCTGTACTGGAAGCTAACCCTGCATTCACAGACTGGCCAGAGGTAGATTTCTAAGATGAAGTCTAGTCACAGGAGCATTCTTAAAAGGTCAGATATTTTCTTAAAATATTTATTCTTACGAGACCAAAGTAATAGTACAATAGGACCTTTGCCTTGTACATGCTGACCCAGATTCAATCCATGGTGTCCCATACAGTCCCCTGAGCATCATAGGTAGTGTTTCCTGAGCACAGAGCCAGGAGTAACCCCTGAGCCTCACCAGATATGGTAAAAAAACAAAACAAAACAAACAAACAAAAACACAGTTTTAATTTTCACCTATGTGCAGAATCAACAAGTGATTGTTAATAGAAGTCAGGAGGTCACTTCAGGAATCTAGGTAACTTTAACTAGAATATTAAAATATAAAAGTGGTGGATAATCAAAACAATCTTTTTTAGTAACACAGATCAGTACATGTGCTTGGGGGAAGGGGATAGAAAATATTAACATACATACCCCAAGTAAATGGCACTTAGAACCACTTACTTCATTACTGTTTTCTGCCCTTAATATTTTATAGACTTTTTCCAGTCAGCAGTAGAAACTTATCTTTACACTTTTATAACCATTTGTCCTCTATTTTTTTAAACCACATTCCACATAGAAAGTATCCAAATTAGTAGACACAATCCAAAGCAATAGCTTAGCTATATGTCTACTCAAATCTTCAGCTTTTTGTTCCTAAGAATGACCTACCTTCTTTTATTTTTAAGTTGTTCTTCCTTTTGATGTCATCTTTTTTTGATTTCCTTAAAATGGTTGTTCTTCAAAAAAAGTTCCTTCTGATGGAAGTTAACAGGCTTAAGGATAACTGAGAGTGAAGGAAACTAAAGAGAAATGCCATCTAATAAGACATGATCTGTGGTTGCATCCATGAGATAGATAATGTGGGAAACGGGAAACAAAATGTTTATCACTTTTTTCTTGGTCACTACATCTTAAAATGCAGCCTGATTCAGATTCCCAGATAATGTTGCTTCTAATTTGGACACTTTAAGCATAAGCAGTAATACTGTTTTTGAAGTTACTCTCAGACCACTTTTGTGATTGAAATGATGGAAAACTTAGAATACAAAGGTAATGGGAGAACTATAAAAATTTTATGCCCACACTTTTCTAAGTCTTTAATCTTTATAGCAATGCTAGTTACAACTCCATCCATAAACATAATTTTTTTTTCATACTGTATCTTTCTACTTCAGGTTGACCAGGTGTCTGATCCTTGTTTTCATTCCCCTCCCTAAATCCTCTCCATGTATAAGGCAACTCTGGTGTCCCATCTGCCATTGGACACATATGGACGGCACCAGGGTAAAATGGTCTGGTTTTCTTGCAGTGCTGGATGCAGCTCACCATCGCCACTGGCCTGGAGTGCTGAAGGTGGTATCAGGATGCCACATCTCCCTGTTTCAGATCCCACTTCCAGAGGATGGAATGCAGTTTGGAGGATCAATGAGTTTACATGGGAACCACATGACACTGGCTTGTTTCCATGGTCCAAATTTCCGGTCAAAATCTTGGGCCCTTTTTCATTTAGAAGAACCAAATATTGCTTTTTGGACTGAAGCTCAGAAGATCTGGGAAGACGGTAAAGTGATACATTCTTATCTTCTGCAAGTAGTTTTCTTTTCTCTGATTTCTGATTTCATCTCTATTATCATGTACCTAACCCAGTGTTTTTCAACCTTTTTGTGTAAAGGCACACTTTTTTCATGAAAAAAAAAAAAATCACAAGGCACACCACCATTAGAAAATGTTAAAAAAAAATTTAACTCTGTGCCTGTATTGACTATATATAAAGAAATTCTCTTTAATAGGAGTCAAATAAACACAAAAATTATTTTATAATTACTTATTATTAAATAATCTAATGATAGGTCTATTTGTGAGCTGAAGCCACATGTTATGGGTAAAATTGGAATTTTTCCCACTGCACACCAAATAGTATCTCATGGCACACTAGTGGAAAAACGCTGACCTAACCTATCAGAAGTTCCTGTCTGGGAGCTAGGATGCATATCAAGTGGAGTGCAAGCTTCATACTAAGATAGTATTTATAGAAACTGTAGAAAAGACATCTGGTCGTAGTCAAGACTAGTATTCAGTTGTTTTGAACTTTTGACTCTCTTGAGTCAATGCTCTTTATCTTACTGGAGATAATTTTTCATAACTAAAAGAAAAATATCTGGTGATTTATTTTAAATTATGCTCCTTGTCTGCAGTTTATGTCTTACTCCATTCCCTGCCTGAGAATCAGAGAAAACATTAAAAAAAATCTTTATTACTCCTAGGTTCCAGTGACCATTCCACTTACATTGTACAAACCCTGGATTTTCATCTGGGTCATAACACCATGGTCACCAAACCATGTGGTGCTTTAGAAAGCCCGATGGCAACAATAACCAAGATCACAAGGCGTCGCCATGAAAATCCACCTCATGGAGTAGCAAGTGTGAAAGAATGGTTTAACTATGTGACAGCCACAAGAAATGAAGGTGGGATACTCAAAAAGTGACTAGACTGTTTTCACAATTTCGACTTCTATTTATGGGAGATTTTCATTGCTTTGTTTCTCTTTACTCCTGGTACAAACAACAGTATTAGGACATAATTCACCACTCAATAACAATCAGATCATAATTATTTTAGGTATAACTAAAAATATTCAAAGTGAAATTGGAAATAAATGAAATCATTTAACTTTAAAACACTAAACATTGGCAGAATAAGAAATTTATTACATAGTAATAACTATAATAGATTCCCATATAAACAGATTCCCATTTTATTTATTCTAGCCATTCTGAACCTTGTGTTCAGAAGTCAAGCTGATGAGTTTTCTCATTTGATTAGATTCACTGGTCCTGTGAAATTCTATTTGTATTTGAGACAGGGCACCCTTTTATAAATGGTTCTCCAATTTCATTTCTAACAAACTGACAGGGTAAGATGGCACTGAACATAGGAATCAGTGACTGATAAAATAGTTCTGGGATCAGGAAGTAAATTAGATATCAGGCACATTTGACTTACTTGTTTTTCAAGGTTTTGGAAAAGAGGATTGGTTTTGATTGGAGTACTCAGGAGGAGCTATTAGCATACTGAACAAACTTAAAACATAGATATGCCACCACATACCATATAGTTGAAATTTTACATGTTAATAATTTCAGAAATTTCATTTATAGTGAAAAAAGTAATATTTTTTTTTTTTTGGTTTTTGGGCCACACCCGGTAACGCTCAGGGGTTACTCCTGGCTATGTGCTCAGAAGTTGCTCCTGGCTTGGGGGACCATATGGGACACCGGGGGATCGAACCGCGGTCCGTCCAAGGCTAGCGCAGGCAAAGCAGGCACCTTACCTTTAGCGCCCGGCCCCGAAAAAAGTAATATTTAATGAAACTCCTAAATGGCAAGAAATACAACAGTGCACTGGCTTCAACATGTTAAACTATCTGCATGTCCAGAAAAAAGATAGTCATGATGTAACCACAGCACAGATGTTGGGGAAATCAAGATTTATACCTGATTTGTTTAATATGTGGTTTTTGGATCACACCCGGCAGCACTCAGGGGCTACTCCTGGTTCTACGCTCAGAAATAGCCCCCAGCAGGCTCGGGGGACCATATGGGATGCCGGGATTCGAACCACCGTACTTCTACATGCAGGGCAAAGGCCCTACCACTGTGCTAGCTCTCCGGCCCCTAATCTGTTGAATGTTTTAAATTTAAACTCACATTCAGATGTGAATTCATACTCATTCTAAAACTTGAGAAACAATGTTCAAGTGGCTATTTATATGTATAAGAAGTATATATAGCCCTAGGTCTAAATATTGAGTAATTCCTGGCTTATAGAAAACAAGTTGTAGGTGACATGAAAACTATAGAAGTGAGTCATGCCTGTTCTTTCCTTGTTTCCTACCTAGAGCTAAACCTTCTTCGAAATGTTGATGCAAATAATGCTGAGAACAGCACTACTGTGAAGAACTCCAGTCTGCTAAGTGGATTTAGAGGAGGATCTAGCTACAATCATGAAACAGAGACAATATTTGCACTCCCTAGGATGCAGCTTGACTTTAAATCTATTCATGTTCAAGAACCACAGGAACCATCACTCCAGGGTATGTGGGAAACTCTGATTTTCAGTTACTAATAAATTCTAAAGGAACTTGATATAGCTGCTCTTTTCCCAAGATTAACTTCTGTAATATTAACATACTTAAGGAATTGGGTTTTTTTACAATCCATAAAACCTCTGGTCAAGCCTGTAATATATTGGTGGAGCCATTTTCTCTTCAGTAAGATGGAAAGGATGAGAGAAATGCATGAGTAGAGCTTAGATAAGGAACAAATGCCAGTCTCCACCTTTATGGAAATTACTCCTTCCCCTATAACTGTACTTATATGGCTCCCATATTCATAGGTAAGGAATGTATTTCATTTATGACTATAAAGAACTTCATTTACTATGGCAGATGCCAGTCTGAAGCCCAAGGTGGAGTGCAGCGTGGTTACAGAGTTTACTGACCACATCTGCGTGACCATGGATGCTGAACTCATCATGTTCCTCCACGACCTTGTTTCTGCTTATTTGAAAGAAAAAGAAAAAGGTGAGTGGTTGTTTAAAAAAAAAAAAAAGTATAAATAAAGGAACTCTGATGAAATACTTCTAATCAAAGTGAAGTAACTCCCTCCCTTACCCAGTAGTGCTCTGGAGATCAGTCTGGGATCAGGCACATGCAAAGCATGCATCCTAATCCTGTGCTAGCAATCTAGTGCCCAAATGAACATGGTCACTTGTTTTGATGAATTACTCACTGGAAATTTAAGATTTGCCCATTAAAAGTCATATCCCAGTGGAATTGGTTGTGTTACAATAGAATGCTCTCCTAATGGATGGTTATCATCATAAAAATTACTACACAGTTATAACTATATCATGAGAATATAATCTTTTTATAAATCTTGTTGGGATAATTTGTTCAATTTTCATGAAGAAGTAATTATTTGAAATAAAATTGGTTGAAGTGACCACTTAGTTAAGGTGAGACTGTTCTTTCATTACTATTCCCCTAAATGTGTGAGATACTGATGAAAATATGTGGATAGTGCATACATTATCTAGCCTTTGTACCAGCAATACCAGCACATACCAGTCATAGGTAACTAATTTTCCTATCTGCTTTAAAATTTAATTTATATCTAGATTTGAAAGCTTGACAGTCTTTCTCTCCCAGATAGTAGATGAAACCTGTCACAGAATATTGTGTTGATATATGCAATATGAAAGTAAGCCCTATAAGAGGAGTCTACCTTATGTAGTATTATCCATCGGATCTTGTGCATCAGGGTTCCTGCCCTGGAAAGAAGCTGAAAGCATATGCATTATGATATAATAGTACCATAGCTTGAATTGAAAATGAAGGAGAGAAAGAAAGAGAGAAAAGGAAAGAAGAAAAATAATTTATTTTATTTTATTTTTTTATATTAAATCTTTATTTAAGTACCATGATTAAAAGCATGATTGTGGGGCTGGCGAGTGGCACTAGAGGTAAGGTGTCTGCCTTGCAAGCACTAGCCAAGGAAGGACTGCAGTTCAATCCCCCGCCGTCCCATATGGTCCCACCAAGCCAGGGGCAATTTCTGAGTGCTTAACCAGGAGTAACCCTTGAACATCAAATGGGTGTGACCCGAAAAATAAAAAAAAAAAAAAAAAAAAACCATGATTGTAGTTGGGTTTTAGTCATAAACAGAACACCCCCCTTCAACCAGTGCAACATTCCCACCAATGCCCCCCCTCCCTCCTTCCTAACTCTTGCCTGTATTTGAGACAGGCATTCTACTTATCTGATTAAAATTGTCATGATAGGGGCCAGAGCTGTAGCGCAAGTGGTAAAGTGTCTGCCTTGCGGGGGGCACTAGGACCACGGTTCGATCCCCCCAGCGTCCTATATGGACCCCAAACCAGGAGCGATTTCTGAGTGCATAGCCAGGAGTAACCCCTGAGCGTCACCAGGTGTGGCCCAAAAACCAAAAAAATAGATTGTCATGATAGTTGTTAGTGTTGTTATTTCCCTAACTGCACCTACTTTTTGTGGTGTGCTTCATATTGTGAGCTGGTCCTCCTATTGTCTCTGGGGATTATTATAATAATGTCCTTAATTTTTCTTAAAACCTATAGATCAGTGAGACTATTCTGTGTCTATCTCCCTCTAACTTATTTCACTCAGCATAATTGATTCCATGTACATCCACATAAATTTCATGACTTCATCTCTTCTGACGGCTACATAATATCTCATTGTGTATATGTACCACAGTTTCTTTAGCTGTTCATCTGTTGTGAGGCATCTGGGTTAGAAAGAGAGAAAAGGGGGAAAGAAGAAATAATAATTTTTTAAAAAAGAGGAAAGGGATAATAGCAATTTGTAAAAATATACTCAGTGAGTGGATTCTGTAACATAAGTCTATGGTGTGCAGTTGTCTATTTCAGTGGTCTCAACCATCACAAGCTTTAGGTTTATAGTAGAAGACATACCATATATACTTGAGTATAAGTCAAGTTTTTCTGGCACAAAATTTGTGCTAAAACCCCAAACTCGGCTTATACTCAGGTCATACAGGTTATTTGATTCGATGTACATGCACCAAATCAAATGCATGTAGTCTCCAGTTGTCTTCTGCTGTCCGCTGGCATGGGCAGTGCTTCATTTCAATCCAGTTCAGTTCAGCTGAGCTGAAGAGGTAGGCGGCTAAACTAAACTGTATGCCACTGAACTATTTAACCCACAATATTCAATGGCACATTTAATTAAGTGAAAAACCCATTTAAGGCAATAAAGTCATGTAAATAAATGTTTATAAATCCTGAATCCTTATAATCAAGGATTTTGGAGTATAAGGATTTAGGATTCCTTTTTTTTTTTTTTTTTTTTTTTTTGTGTGATTTTTGGGTCACACCCGGCAGTGCTCAGGGGTTATTCCTGGCTCCGTGCTCAGAAATTGCTCCTGGCAGGCACGGGGGGACCATATGGGACGCCGGGATTCGAACCGATGACCTTCTGCATAAAAGGCAAACGCCTTACCTCCATGCTATCTCTCCGGCCCCAGATTTAGGATTCTTAACCATTTAATTACAGTGCTTTACTGACTTAAATGATTTATTCACTTCATTAAAGTTGCTATTGAATACTATGGATTAATGTGATGTTTATATATATACTTATATATATCATGTATTATAAATGTAATCATGTATTTACTTATTTTTTTTACTGATTCCTCAATTATTGTAATTATTTTGGGTACATATTTTTATTTTTTAAATTTACCAGTGTCTGCTGCATTTTCCACCTTGGCTTATACTCAAGTTACTAACTTTTCCCAGTTTTTACGGTAAAATTAAGGGGTCAGCTTATACTCGAGTATATACAGTAATCAAAAGGAAATGAGTAGATTGAAGTATTTTATCAAGACATTGTTGGGGCCGGAGAGATGGCACAGCGATTACAAGGGCGTTTTCCTTGCACAAAGCCAACCTAGGATGAATGGTAGTTCAAATTCCAGCATCCCATATGGTCTCCCAAGCCTTTTTTTTTTTTTTTGGTTTTTGGGCCACACCCGGTAACGCTCAGGGGTTACTCCTGGCTATGCGCTCAGAAGTTGCTCCTGGCTTGGGGGACCATATGGGACACCGGGGGATCGAACCGTGGTCCGTCCAAGGCTACCGCAGGCAAGGCAGGCGCACCTTACCTTTAGCGCCACCGCCCGGCCCCTCCCAAGCCTACCAAGAATAATTTCTGAGTGTAGAGCCAGGAGTAACCCTTGAGCACCCCATGGGTGTAACCAAAAAAAAAAAGACGTTATCATAGTGAGAACTAACATGATAGAGTACCTAATTGCAACATTAGAGTGTCCAACCAATATCTCCACGATCCTCTGTAGGTAAAGAATTTGAAGAGTTATTTTATACATAATTAACTTAAGGCATTAAAACATACTGATAGTGAGCACTGGATTGGGAGTCCCTGGCTTCCAATCATGTTCTGCACCTGATTCTGTGGATAAAAATATTAGAACATTATTATAGGCCTTTGTACTGTGAGATTGATTGAACACCTGTTTGATCTAAACTGCTATTTCCATTGTTGCAGGGTTATTTTTTTATTTTTTGGTAGTATAAAAAAGAGTAAAGGTTTTGTGTTTCTCCTCTTCTGTTCGATCACTTCTCCTCACTACACCTTGTCACTTACAGTGTTCGGAGCATCTACCATTTAGACTGTGTGTTTCTTCATGGAATTATTCTAAATGCCACATATCAGTGATATCATTCTGTATTAATCTTCTGGCTTATTTCATTTAACATGATATTTTCTAGTTTCATCCATGTTGCTGCAACTTGCATGATTGTATTGTTTCTTACTGCTATGTAGTATTCCATTGTGTATATGTACCACATCTTCATGATCCACTCATCTGTTGTTGGGCATCTAAGGTGGTAAATGTTATTCTTTTTTTTTTTTGACAACCAAGAAACCCAAATTTTATTTAAAAATTTAAAAATAGGGGCCGTAGAGATAGCATGGAGGTAAGGCGTTTACCTTTCATGCAGAAGGTCATCGGTTTGAATCCCGGCATCCCATATGGTCCCCTGTGCCTGCCAGGAGCAATTTCTGAGCACGGAGCCAGGAAAAACCCCTGAGCAAACTGCTGGGTGTGACCCAAAAACCACAAAAAAAAAAAAAATTAAAAATATAAAATCTTCAAACATACTAAAAACTTCTCAACAAAAAACTCTCAGATGTATCCTAGTATATTTTCTTGCACATTCCTCATAGTTGTGAGAGTTTAGATTTATACTCTCCTAATAAAATTTAAATGTATATTTATATTTTTGGTATAAGCTCTAAGAATTATATCATCTCTAATTTCAATTTTTATGAAAAGCAAAGTCAACTTTTAGAGAAACACTTTTCTACTATAAACAGAAATCTGTAAAAACAGAAAATAATTGTGTACAAGGAAATAAAATTAGTCAATATCACTCACATCAAAATAAAAAATGTTATTCTTTTTAAGTTGATAAATGACTATATATATCTGGGTGACCAGAACATCCCTGCATGATTAGCTTTTTTTCTTAAGTTCTGTATAGTTTATGTGGTATTTGGTTTTTTTCTGCTGGTAGAATAATATCAGTATCAGAAGAACCATAATTTGATCAGCAAAATCTACTTCAAAGTCCTTTTTCTATTCATCAAAAACATTCATCATTACTGTTCTATTGAAAATTATAACTTTATATTTTCCGCCAGAGTTACTATATGTTTATTTATGAGACAAAGATGTAATTAAAATCAATAGGAAATTAGAAAAATCAGATGCATTAAATTTAATAATAAGTCACAATATTTTCCTTCTTTGGAGCAGTATATTATGATTCTGACAGACTTAGTCTGACTACCAAACCAAACTTTGTTATTATAACAGTTACTGGGAGGAAAGAGTGCTTAGGTGTGAGAAGGTATAATGCTAATACATAGCATTTACTTATGGTTCAAGATTTATTTCAGATTAGGAAATGTAATAGGCTTTGGCCAGTTCACAAATAGAGTGATAAATGGAAAATTATTCTGTTTGCTAGTAATTCATACTAATTAAGATACATAGTTAGAGTATTAATCTATTTTTTTCATTGCAGCCATTTTTCCACCTCGGATTTTAGCTACACGATCAGGACAGAAAAGCCCAATTGTTATCCATGATGAGAATTCCTCCGACAGAGACCGAGAAGACAGCATCACTTATACTACTGTGGACTGGAGAGACTTTTTGTGCAACACATGGCACCTGGAACCCACTCTGAGGTAAGCCATAGGATTGATCTAAGAATGCTGTAAATGACAGGCCAGAGGGATGATACAAGGTCAGATAAGTATCCTTCAAACTTTTTTTTTTTTTTTTTTGGTTTTTGGGCATAGTGACACTCAAGTTATAACTGGCTATATGCTCAGAAATCGCTCCTGAATTGGGGGACCACATGTGATGCCAGGGATTGAACCTAGGTTTGTCCTGGGTCAGCTGCATGCAAGGCAAATGCCATACCGCTATGCTATCGCTCTAGCCCCAGTATCTTCAACCTTTCTACACCCGTAGACTGGCACCAGTTTAGGATCATTCAAATGCATATACTAAAACTATTTTGTATTGAACCAAATATGAAAGCTTAATAGCTTAATAATGTTCTTAAACTTGAATCTACCCAACCTTTAGGCACTCTGCTCCTAATTATTATTTATGATTATTTTAGATTAATTTCTTGGACTGGAAGAAAGATCGACCCAGTGGGTGTTGATTATATACTTCAAAAACTGGGCTTTCATCATGCCAGGACTACTATTCCTAAATGGCTTCAAAGAGGAGTCATGGACCCACTGGACAAAGTTTTATCTGTTCTTATCAAAAAGCTTGGTACTGCACTACAGGATGAAAAGGAAAAGAGAGGAAAAGAGAAAGAAGAACACTAAAAAAATCTTTTACCTGTGAACAACTGATGAATGTGTCACTGTTTTATATTACACTGAAGTGTTATTTTTTTTTTGTATGGTAAAATTCTATATACAACTTAAAGCTAATGTTATGGCCATCATAGTGAAGGTCTGTAAGATAATCTGTTTTAAAGTTTCATCTGTATACAGTGAAGTATTGCCTGATAGTTTTGTAAAATATTAGATTGAACTATGAAATTTCCTCAGTAAGGTAATCACTGTATTGTGTGTAATTATTTCTTTATTTTTTTAAAACTTCATAGTAACTGTGAATTTCATTTACTGGCCATAACATTAGTCTGTTCATAATGTGATTACTTTGTCATTAAGTATTCTGTTTTTTAAATGTAGCATTGTATAAATATCTGTATATAAGTTTGAATAATGATATGGTTAAGCACCACTAAAATATTGTTTGTAATAATTGTAATAAAGTCTCAATAATTGCTTTCAGTCTATAATTGAGTCTTCTCTTTGACAATTTATTTTTATAATAAATAACCCATCCTATGTCATTTATTCACTGTTCTCATATAAAAGTACTGCTCCCTGGATACTTGTCAACTAAGTATTGTCCACTCCTTGTATCTGGAGTTAGGGGGGAACTTTGAGAAAAACTTAAAACAGTATCAGGAATAAAAGAGGAGAAAGTATAATTCATACCATCAGGAAAAGCAATGGATCCTAAGAGGCTACTGTGAACAACTATATTGCCAACAGATGTGATAACACAGAAGTGAACTTAGAACCTGTCATCCTACCCTGAAGTTAGGACTCTGCATAGCACATGGGCACCCAGCTAGGCCCTGGAAGGCCCCAACGAGGCCTCAGAAGGCCAAGTTCCAGGTCTCATGAATTCCAAGTGTCTAGGAAGTAGTTGGGAAGTTGCACTGGCCATCTAACCCCCACATCAGGATCCTGCAATGTGTGCAGGCACCTGGCTAGGATCCTTCCAGAACCCTGGAGGTCAGTATCTCCCAAACCCAGAGGGGAGTGGGACAGGCTCAGGACACTCCTACAGGAATGAGAGGACCAAGGCGATTTCCTGGCTTACTGTATTGATATTACTGCTGCCTCCTAGACCTCATCTTTACCTTGAAGTGGCATATAAATATTAATGCCTTTAGTGGTAAATCATCTACTCTGTCTTTAACCAATCCCCAGAAACTCTCTTTAAGTAATGGGGTGCCCAAAGATGGAAATTTCTCCAGTATTGCTGTGTTTATACAAAGGAACAAGCCAAAATTAGATTATTCAGCTATCTGGCAAAATTTAAATTTACACTGGAGAGAAAAGCTTTTCTTTTTTTCTGTAATTAGATACATTCTAGTGGGCCTAACTTAAAGCCTACTTCTCTGAAGGAAACCTACATGAGATTGTGCTTACTGAATAAAATAGACCAGGTTTTAAAGAACTGAAAACTATAAATACAATCACCTGAGTATGGATACTCAGCCTAAATAGAAAAAGTAAAAAAGAAGTAACTCAGCTATATTTATTACCGTCTCCTCCAGGCAACCTCTAACACTAGGCAGCATATCCGGAGGAAGGCTGGTTGATGACCGCACAAATGCCAAAAATTATTGGGAAAATTATATCCCCCTACCTAATGGATCTAATTCTTTTTCAGGTGTTGAAATTACAGAACCCAATCTGTCAAATGCCTCTTTAACAACTAAGGTAGCATGAGATACCAGCATAAGGTAAAAGCTTTCAGGTGAATAAAAGCAAAGAAGAGCAATGGGAATTCAATAAGCTAAGGCTATTGATATCCATCAATTGGAAATTATATCTACTTCAGAGTTTGGGGCAAGTAGCAAAAATTAACTGGACACTCATATAAAGAGGATGGGTGGTATAAGGAAAGAAGGAGCAAAGATTTTGCTTCTCTTAGAAATGTTAAGGGTAAAAAAATAAACACCAAGTGTAGGAAGATCCAGAGCAGAAAAAAAGCCTCAGACTAACAGCTATTTAAGTTACAGGAACCTTCTTTCCAAAGGAATCTTCCCTCTCCTTGCGGTGCAGAATAATAAGAACCCGCTACATATTCAGCTGACACAACTTCCAGAACCAGAGCAGATCATCCTGATGTACCAGAGGACAGCAGTGGCTGTGGGACTGCTAACAAGAATGAACTGTACTTGGACTATTACCCAGACTGGATAGAGGGTTTCTGGATCAAACTCACCTTGGGGACCCCTCCCCTAA
The DNA here is from genome assembly GCF_024139225.1 of Suncus etruscus. Classification (NCBI taxonomy): domain Eukaryota; kingdom Metazoa; phylum Chordata; class Mammalia; order Eulipotyphla; family Soricidae; genus Suncus; species Suncus etruscus. Next base: position 128,843,774 of record NC_064850.1, on the reverse strand, counting down.
ACTTTGGCTTCTGGATTGTGCTCCACAAGATTTTCCACTACTGATGTTAGAATATAGCGTGCCTTTGCTTAGAGATGACATTGCTTTGGTTTCTGTACCCCTAAACTCCTTCCTGTGGCAAAGACCAAGGGGGAAATATAAGAACCAAGATTTCTCCCCATAAGTCCATGATAAGGAACTCTAGACTATGAAAAGCCCCAAACCCTAGTAAAGTGTACTTTTCCTAGCTGAAGGCATAGAAAGAGTTAATTCAGAAATAACACCAAAGTTGGTGCCCTCAAGAAATAAGGAACTAGGGGTTGAGTGAGCTTGGAAAAAGGCTCCCATAACAACCAAAAACTTGAATCCGAGTAACGCTTGAGAAGCAGGGTCTGAATCAGAGTATCCCCACCACCACCACCACAATTCGAATTAGGGTATCCCTAGACAACCAAGATTGAGCCAAAAAAAAAAAAATCAGTGATTAAGACATCTATACAATGAAATGATTATAAAGTTAATGTTCTGTTAATGCTTGTAATTTCTATATAAACTTCCTGAAGCTTTGAGTTGGGGTCCTTGCCAAGTTTCCCCTAGTGGGATGAAGCTCGGACCTTGGTTAACCAAATAAGCTTTCTTTTGTATTTTGAGTCTTTGACTTTCAGCGCCCGGTCTACAGATAAGGCGGGAAAACTGTAGGCTCTCGAGCAGCCCCCAGGCCATTTCCTGCCTGGCACAGCCTGGCGCCCTGTCAGTGACGTCAGTTCCGTCTGGCCGGCCCATCAGGCATCTTCACTCGCGAGTCCTCCCCCTAGCCCTCACCTGCGCAAGCGCAGACAGCAAGGCGTGGAGGAAGAGCTCTGGCCTCAGAGCAGCTGTGATTGAACGAAAAGGGCACGAGGCCTATCATGTGCTGGTGGGCGGTTGTTGATTGGACGAGAGAGGCACGCGGCTGGTGGGGGGGGGGAGGATGCTGGGGCAGTCGGTGATTGGACGAGACAGGCACGCGGCTGGGGGGGAAGAAGTGCCGGAGCGGTTGCTGATTGGACGAGACAGACACGTGGGCGGTACTGCTGGGGCAGTGGCTTTTAAGAGCCCTGTGCAGGCGCGGGGGCGCTCCCTTCGAACGCCACAGCGAGGTCACGACTGGAAGGGGGCAACGGCTGTGCAGCTGTGAGCCGAACCGGGCCTGGCGTCTGCGTCTGCGTTGGGCAGGAGGACCGCGTGGTGGGTGGGGTACGCCATTGTGAGGGCCCCAGGAACCCTCTCTCAGTTCTGGGGTGCCACCTGGGCTCCAGGCAGGAGGGACAGACGCAGGGAGTGAGAAGAACCCCGAGGGAGGCGAAACTGGGCGTCCCGGAAGTCAAGAGGGGTCCTGGAGCCTACCCCTGAGGTCGGGGAAGGCCCAGAACCCGGAGGTCAAAGGTCACAGGGGGTGGGTGGCCAAGGTCAGGGGGCCCAGAGGTCGGGAAGGGACAGACCTGGGAAAGCTCTGGGGCTGGGGGGAGGCTGCAACAGGGGCACAGGGACCACGTTTGTTGCGAGGAAGGAGGAGCGGGCGTTGAGGGGCCTGAAAAGCGAGGACTCCTACTGGGAGGTGGGTCTCACCTTACGTGCGCTTCCTTCCCCGCAGTTTCCTTGTGATTGGCCAGTTGAGAAAATGTCAGGCCACAACGACTGGTTCCAGAGCTCCCGCGCCCCCAGCTTCGCTCAGATGCTGAAGAAGAACCTGCCGGTGCAGTCGCCCATGCAGACGGTCACCACACCCCCTGGATTCTCGAGCCTGACCTCGATGGCCTCCAAGGTCACTCCGGTGACAGGTGCGGCCCTTCCTTCCTTCCCGCCGGGACTGGCATCTCGCCTAGGTTGTACCCCGCCCCCCCCCAAGGGCAGTGTTGTGTGACACAGATGTTCACTTGAGCATGGAAGGCAGGGAGGAAGCTAGAGTCCAGGGTCTCCCTGCTGCTCTCGACCTGGTTACCACCCCGGCCTTATTAACGTGTGGTCTTCTGCTTTCGGTGGGAGTTTCGGTGTATCTTTGCCACAGTCATAGCTTCTGCATAACAGGTCGCATGATCTGTGTGTGTCAGAACTAGTGAGTAGAAACAACTTGAGATGAGAAGCAGATAATTACGTGTCTTTGGAACAGGTTTCCATTTTAGGGAAAGGTTTGGTGGTTTTTTTTTTTCCTTACTGTTTTCTACCAAGTTGACAAGTATAAACATTTATTTTTAGGTAATTTTCCAGAACCACTGCTTTCCAAAGGTCTTTCATCTCTATCAAATCCTGTTCTCCCTCCGAAGAAAGTACCAAGGGAATTTATAATGAAATACAAGCGTGGAGAGATAAACCCTGTGTCAGCCTTGCACCAATTTGCACAAATGCAGAGGGTTCAGCTTGACCTTAAGGAAACTGTAACAACTGGCAAGTATAAAACTGATTATTCCTAAAAAATATTAATTTCCTATTAAAAGAAGAAAATAAAACTGGTGGGTAGGGCAGAGGTAGGGCGTTTGCCTTGCACACGGCTGTCCCAGGACTGACTTTGGTTCAATACCCAGCATCCTCTATGGTCCTCCAAGCCAGGAACGATTTCTGAGTGCATAGCTAAGAAAACTGGTACTTTATTTCTATATTCATGTAATAGTGGGATCAGTCTCACAATTACTAATATGTTTTGAGAACTATACTTCATAAGTTTTTATGCTCACATTTTAATTTGGGAGTTATTGAACCCGGTGGTGTTCAGTGTTTATTCCTGGCTCAAGGGACTATGTGAGGTTCTTGGTGTCGAATCCAAGTCAGTCACAGTCAATTCAAGCTTCCTACCCATTATACTGTCCAGTCCCCACATTTTGAACTTTTTTAAGCCTAAACAAATAAGTCGCAAAATCACTGAATTTTAATTTGTGCACTCATGACTAGTGGAACTGAAATCAGCCTTGAGGATTATTTTTGTTCACAAATTATTTCTTGTAAAACATTTTAAGATTAAGTACTTGGGGGGCTGGAGAGATAGCATGGAAGCAGGGTGTTTGCCTTGCATGCAGAAGGACAGTGGTTCAAATCCCGGCATCCCATATGGTCCCCAAGCCTGCCAAGAGCAATTTCTGAGCATAGAACCAAGAATAACCCCTGAGTGCCACCAGGTGTGACCCCAAAACAAACAAAAGATCAAGTACTTAGACTAGTTATGTTTTGAGAAAGATTTTGTATTGATGTCTAACAAAATTGATCATATTTGGCTTCTTAAATTTAAGGTGTAGAGATTAAAAAAAAAACAAACAGCACTGGGCCCGGAGAGATAGCACAGCGGTGCTTGCCTTGCAAGCAGCCGATCCAGGACCAAAGGTGGTTGGTTCGAATCCTGGTGTCCCATATGGTCCCCCGTGCCTGCCAGGAGCTATTTCTGAGCAGACAGCCAGGAGGAACCCCTGAGCACCACTGGGTGTGGCCCAAAATCCCCCCCCCAAAAAAAAAACAGCACTTAGATGATAATTGTGTGCAAATTTTTTTCTCCATTTTCTTAACCTTGAAAACGTGTGCATAGGGAGACTGCAGCCGTACATACATGTCAGAGCAGAAAGCATGTCAGATTTTGCCTCGTAAAGGAAAGGGTATGTAATCAGGTGCTTGTAAAAGTTAGAGTAAGCTAATGGTATTATAGAAAGAAGCACAAAGCTTAATAAAAGTGAGGCCAGAGAGATAGTACAGCAGGTAAGGCACTTGTCTTACGCACAACCAACCCATGTTTGATCCTCATCCTGCATAGTCCCCCAAGCCCTCTAGGAGTGATTCCTTAGTGTAAATCAATAGTAACCCCTAGGGGCCGGGCGGTGGCGCTGGAGGTAAGGTGCCTGCCTTACCTGCGCTAGCCTAGGAGACGGACCGCGGTTCGATCCCCCGGTGTCCCATATGGTCCCCCAAGCCAGGAGCAACTTCTGAGCGCATAGCCAGGAGTAACCCCTGAGCGTCACCGGGTGTGGCCCAAAAAACCAAAAAAAATAGTAACCCCTAGTTACTGCAGGTGTGGCCCAAAAACAGGGAAAAAAGATTAATAAATGTGCACACATCACTTATCAAGTACTTTGATTCAATTATCTCCTAGCACTAACTTTTGCAGTGGATCTCAGAGTTAACATCTTTGTAAAAGAAATTAAAATTTAAGGTCACCAGAGTCCTTGTAGTAAGAATGATTTTTTAAATGAAATAATAGTGAATTGGTGATGAAAATATGGCTTTTATAAAAAAAATCCATATTTTTTACTAGATCTTGTTAAGTTGGATAGCTTCTTGTGATCAGAAGTATGGGCTTAATTTAGTTATCTTTCTATCATTGACCTCAGGCTGCCTATGGAAAATGGAAAAGCTGCTGGTCACAGTAAGGGAAAACTGACCAGAGCAGGATCTTTTAACAATAAATATTCAAACACACAACCTATTGTTTCATGTTCATAATCACATTTAATCATTTTATTCAATAGGTTTGGTAGTGAAAAGCAGAGTATTAGTGCTTTTGAATAAACTTTACAGGAGTATTTGGTCCACCTTAATATGAAGAACGTAAAGTATTAACTGGGTAAAGTGTAATGAAAGTTTCCATCCTCTGACAGTACTTGTTAACAAATGTGATGTATAATATAGGAGGGAAGAATCATCTGGAAAACTTAGTGCTATTATTTAGTAAATTTATATTGGAACACAGGTGATTATGATAGAAGGAAGTTGAGGAAATGAGGTCATAAATGGTAGATGGAAATAGTTTTCCCAGAGGCATTCAAACGCTTCTTGTAAAATCCTGATGGTCATCTTAAAATGTCCAAACTAGGGGCCGGAGCAGTGGTGCAAGTGGTAAGGCATCTGCCTTGCACTTACTAGCCTAGTTCGATCCCCTGGCATCCCATATGGTCCCCCAAGCCAGGAGTGATTTCTGAGCACATAGCCAGGAGTAACCCCTAAGTGTCATCAGATGTGGCTGGAAAAAAATGTGCAAACTAGTGGTGAATGTAATATTTGGTAATAGGATAATGATGAAATAAGGCTTATGTAACTTTGTACCTAGCTATCCATACTCAGTACTGAGACTAAGTTCCCTGAAAGTTTAATGCTTGAATACCAATAAACACAACTGAAAATTAGATAACCCAAAGGTTTTTATTTTTATTTTTATTAAAATGTAAACATTCATTTTTATTAAAAATAACTGTAGATTTATGAAAAATTGGGGACATAGAGCATACACTGTGTGTGAGACCTTAACTATTATTCTCACTGCCATTTAGCCCTTGTGTATGGTCAGACTGGTTCTGGTGGCCCCTAAAACCAAAGCACCACCAAACCCAAGAAGCACTGCATTACCAGGTTGGCCACTGAACTCTCAGGCCATTACCACTAACTTGAGCACTGCTGGGAATTACCCCCAGGGAGGTTTCTTTAAAAAAGTAAATGTGGGGGCCGGGCGGTGGCGCTGGAGGTAAGGTGCCTGCCTTGCCTGCGCTAGCCTTGGATGGACCGCGGTTCGATCCCCCGGCGTCCCATATGGTCCCCCAAGCCAGGAGCGACTTCTGAGCGTATAGCCAGGAGTAACCCCTGAGCGTTACCGGGTGTGGCCCAAAAACCAAAAAAAAAAAAAAAAAGTGTGTAAAGATTAAATTTTACACTTAAGAATACTTGGTTTGGTGTTTGGATATACAGGCTAATTGTTCAGGATGTGTATTTTTAAGCATGTGTGTTTGGGAGGGGGGTTGTTTGTTGGTTTGGTTTTTTGGCTTTTGGTTGTTTTTTTGTTTTTGTTTTGTGAATCCTCCTATGGCAATGATGGATTGAATTACTTTACTATAACTCGTATGTGTGTTCATGTACCTACCTTTAAGGATTTCTTTAACAGAAACCCTTTCTAGTGATTGTAAGAGCATTTAAGTTGTGAAGGTAGAGATAATTCCAGAATCTACATATTTTACCTCTCACTGGCTATTTGATAAATATTTGGATGCTAATCATCGCCACATTATAAAAGACACTCATTTCTTGTATGACTTATACTTTAAAGCTAACACTTCTATTCACCCTGAATCTGTAGCCAATAGTGGCAAATTGAAAAATTCCTCAACTAATTCAGAAGTCCTCCCATCTTTATCTTTAGTCTGTATTGACCCTACAGGAAAACTTTAAGGCCAGGATGGTTTCTAGAATATATTTGAATGTTTCCCACATAAGGTATCATTGGCAACTGATAACTTAAGTATGATAGCATTCATTCTGAGTTCCTTCTCCAGGTAATGTATTGGGACCATATTTTGCTTTTTGTGCTGTGGTGGATGGTATTCAATACAAGACTGGACTGGGACAAAACAAAAAGGAATCTAGATCAAATGCAGCAAAATTGGCTCTGGATGAGCTTCTGCAATTGGAAGAACCTGAACCAAGAATTTCAGAAACATCGGGTAAAAGCTCTTATTTTTAAGTATTTGTAAAAGGTATTTATTTCCAGAATGTATTACCTGAAAGATATATGATAGTTAAGAGTTACTTGGCAACTACTGGCATTTCACAGTAATTAAAGGTAATTTTAAGTAACACCAAAAGATGTGACTGAACTGCCTTACAGCTTGTCAGATTATCATTGAATCCAGTCCTGAAATGCTTTCTCTGTTATTTATTGTAATTTTTATTTATTGTAATTTTATCATGTCCTGTGCATTTGTTACAGGTACTTAATGTAGTTTGTGAAATTTTCCTATGTAAAACTTAGTGGCTTCTTAAGTATCAAAGCAAATAGTTAAAAATGGAAACTCCAAAAATAGGATGAATATTTAGGTTGAACTATAGAACCTGGAAGGACAAGCATTTCCCTCAAAACCAGTGTATATCTATCTACTGGGGGAAGAATATTTAAAGTGGGCCACAGTTAAAACACACACACACACACACACACAAGAATATTTAAAACACACACACACACAAGAATATTTAAAGTGAGCCACAGCTAAAACACACACACAAGAATATTTAAAGTGAGCCACAGCTAAAACACACACACACACACACACACACACACACACACACACACACACACACACACACACACACACACACACACACACACACACACACACACACAGAGCCAGACAAGGGCCTAGAATTTATAAGCCTCTAAAACAAATGCCAGGGGCCTGGAATGATAGTATTACCATGGTAGGATTTTTATTTTGCATGCAGCCCATCTAGGTTTGGTCCCTGGCATCTTATTCATCTTTAATGGTCCCTTAAGTTCACCAGGAATAATTTATACACTAGTGCACAGAGACAGTAAACCAATGGTCATTCTCAATTGTGCCGCCCCCCCCCCCAAAAAAGAGCAAGTTTCATATTAACCACATTCTCATAACATATCTATTACAGAACAAGCTATATAGTAATAAAAGATTATGAAATCTGGAAATTTGCTTCAGTGTAGCAAAGAAAGGTGAGCTAATGTGAGCTCAAACCTGAGCTAATAGATATTTGATAGCATAGAGTTGACAAAAGTAAATATTTTTGGCTTTTAAATCACTGACCACTAAAGTGTGATTCATTATTTTTTAGAACATAGGCCAAATATTCATCATTGCATTTTTCTTTATTTACAGGTCCTCCTCCAATCCCTGCAGAACCTATTGTTTCACCTGAACCAGTATATGTTTCAAAAATTCATTATGGTAGGAAAATTCTTTATGATCTTCAGAAGAATTAAACCCAATTAAAAATTTGTAATGGAGGGGTCAGATTAATAGTTCAGTGGGTAGGTCTCTTACCTTGCATGTGACCAATTGGGTTTGATCCCCAGCATCCCATATGGTACCCCAAGCACCTTCAGGACTAACCTCTATGAGCATAGAACTAGGAATAACCATTAGAGAACAAAGAAAGGAAGGATGAGGGCCCAGAGAGATAGCACAGTGGCGTTTGCCTTGCAAGCAGCTGATCCAGGACCAGAGATAGTTGGTTCGAATTCCGGTGTCCCATATGGTCCCCCGTGCCTGCCAGGAGCTATTTCTGAGCAGACAGCCAGGAGGAACCCCTGAGCACCACTGGGTGTGGCCCAAAAACCAAAAAAAAAAAAAAAAAAAAAAAGAAAGGAAAGATGGAAGAAATAAGAAATGGTCTTTTTTTTTTTATTTTATTGATTTGATTGATTGGTTGTTGTGCCACACCCAGTAATGTTCTGGGTTTACTCCTGCTCTGCACTCAGAAATAGCCCCTGGCAGGCTAGGGGACCATATGGGTGCCGGGTATCAACCAGGTCCCTCCTGAGTTGGTCGCAATCAAGGCAAACATTCTACTGCTGTGCTATCTCTACAGCCCTGAAATGGTCTTTATCTATTATAAAAAATTAGAGAAGAATAGGATGAGGTACTGAGACATTGGTGAAGGGTGTGGTGCTGGACAATTTATGCAAGAACCCCTACCATTAACAGTATTGTAAATCAAGGTTCCTAAAATTAAAAAAAAATTTTTTTAATAGAAAAGGGGTCAGAGTGATAGCACAGCTGTAAGGTGCTTTGCCTTGCATGCAGCTGATTCAGGACGGACAATGGTTCGAAATCCGGCATCCCATATGGTCCCCTGAGCCTGCAGGAGCAATTTCTGAGTGCAGAGCCAGGAGTAACCCCTGAGCACTGCCAGATGTGACCCAAAACCCAAAAATAAATAAATAAATAAATAAATAAATAAATAAAATAAAAGCCAATGAGGCTGGAGCGATAGCACAGCAGAAGGGCATTTGCCTTGCATGTAGCTGACCCAAGACCAACCTGTGTTTGATCCCCGGTATCCCATATGGCTCCCCCCATGCTAGGAGCAATTTCTGAGCATATAGCCAGGAGTAACCATGCGTGTCACTGGGTGTGGCCCAAAAATAAAAAATTTAAATAGAAAAGTAAAGGGTCTATCTGGTTTATCAATTTAATATAGCTGCTTTTTTGAGAGTGCTTTGGTGGACTTGAAATTAATATAAAATCTATATGGACTTCCTACTGCTTTGTGGTTGTCTGGAACATTAATTTCATATAACCTTAATGGAAGTCTAATGCTAAATACCTCCACAAACTACGAAGACAATGGAAGTTATTAGTTGAGTGAACTGGAACCACTTATTTTGTATACATTTATATGTGAAAATAACCTTATTAGTAATTACCGGTAGGAGTTTTTGAAGATTAAATGATTTTATACAGTAAATTAATTACGGAGTAATTAATGAGTAGTAGGTGCATATAACTAGTGAGTATAGTTTTGTAAACACTATATTATATTCTTAACATTATAAGGAACCTTTATATTAGTCTCCAAATTGTACCAGTAATATATTTTTGTTGTCCTAAGGACTAGGTATGACTGTAATAATTCAGTGAACTTTTGGTTGTCTTTCAATATATAGGATATTCCTGTAAGTAAAAAATTATTAGAATTTTCAGTGACTGTTTCATCAATTATAAATCATTGATCCTCTCATGTACAATGCTAAGATCTTTCATAAGGAAATACTGTATCAAAAAAGCTTGAAGCGAGGCCGAAGAGATAGCATGAAGGTAGTGCGTTTGCCTTGCATGCAGAGGACGATGGTTTGAATCCTGGCATCCCATATGGTCCCCTGAGCCTGCAAGGAGCGATTTCTGAGCATAGAGCCAGGAGTAACCCCTGAGTGCAGCCGGGTGTGAGTCCCCCCCCCTCCCCAAAAAAAGCTCAGTAGCTTTTGTTACTTTAAAATTGAATGCCTAAGTTCTCATCTTGATGTAGATCACAACTTTTTTCATAGCCTCTATAAATCTTTATCTTACTAAATTATAAGGACATAATTAGAATGATTGAGACCTCTGAGAAAAATGAAGTGTTTTTAAAATTCATTTTTATTATTTTCTAGAAGGAAGAAATGTTCAGTATGCAAAAATTTCACAGATTGTTCAAGAAACATTTAATCAACTAATTTCTAATCATTCAGAATATCTGAAATGTAGCAATTCATTAGCTGCTTTTATAATTGAAAGAGGTAAGTCCATACATTTTGTATGTTATTTTGTAGAAAAACTTTCTTGTAGCAGTTTTGAACTATTTTTTAATTAAAAATTTTTAACTTTATTTTTTATTGATTAATTGGTTGTTGGGCCACATCCAGCAGCACTCTGGTCCTGGCTCTGCATTCATAAATCACCCCAGGCAGGCTGAGGGACCATATGGGTGCTGGGAATCAAATCGGGTCCCTTCCAGGTCAGCCACAAATAAGGCAAATGCCCTATCACTGTGCTATCTCTCCAGCCCAGTTTTGAAATATTTTTGCCCTTTGCAGTGGTGCTACATTGACTTATTGAATAGGGTCCTTTATGATCTCAACAATAAAGGTAAAATCTGATCAGTAAACAAAAGAAAACTAGAACCAAAAGAAAACTAGTAACCAAAAGAAAACTGCAATGTTTCACATTCAAAAAATTTTGTTGGAACCATTACTAATTTAATCTCTACCATGACATTGAAAAGTGAAGACTCGGGGCCGATGAGGTGGCTCTAGAGGTAAGGTCTGCCTTGCAAGTGCTAGCCAAGGAAGAACCGCAGTTCGATCCCTCAGCATCCCATATGGTCCCCCCAAGCCAGGGGCGATTTCTGAGTGCTTAGCCCGGAGTAACCCCTGAGCATCAAACGGGTGTGGCTCAAAAAAAACAAAAGAAAAGTGAAGACTGTTAAAAGTTAACTTTTTTCAAGTGATAAATTATTTAAATATAAAATAGTATGAACCTCTGCTTTTCCTGAAGCTATTATAATGACTACAACTAAAAGTTATCTCTTTTTTTAACCCTGTAGTGTTCTATATTGGTCATTTATCCAATGTATTTAAAATCTATAATGACTTCTGAATCAACTCTTCAGCAGTGTTTGAGCTGTATTGAGTGATTTTGTGGTCTGGGTGGGAGAGAGAAGGTATACCTCAACAGTTTTTGTTGAATATTTGGAAATTTTCATGGCAGAGGTAAAACCATACTTTTAAAAAGTCTTAAGGTTAAAAATTGTCTAAAATTGTCAGCATGAGTAATGCATTGGTGACAGGTTTATAGAAAACCTTTAGTTGGACTGTGAAAGGAAAAAAAGAACCACATCTTCAGATTTTAAAGAAATCTCATGGAATTCAGCAAAAGGTAAATGAAGCAAAACTGCAGGAAAAAGCTTAAGTTACTTATCTCTTCCTACCAAAAAGCATCTTTTCTCTTTTTTCTCTCACTTCTCTCTCTTCTCTCTCCTACTTTCCCCTTCTTTCCCTTCCTCTCTCCTTTCTTTCTCTCCCTCTTTCTTTCTCCTCTCCCTCTCCTCCCTTCTTGCTCTCTCTCCCTCTTTCTCTCCTCTTTCTCTGTTCTCCAAGTTTTTTTTCAAAAAAATTTCTAGTTTCAGTAAACTAGAAAAACTGTCCTTTGCTTTGAGAGAAAATGGATTTAAAAAAACAGAGACATATGGAGCTGGAGCGTTAGCACAATGGTAGGGTGTTGGCCTTTTAAGCAGCCAATCTAGGATAGAGCCAGGAGTAACCCCTGAACTTCACCAGGTGTGGCCCATAAAGCAAAAAGAAAAACTAGAGACATAAAGTATAATTTGCTTAAGATAGAATTATACTTCCAATAAAGTTTCCTAGCAAGGAAAATTAATCTAGTTATAGAAGAAATAGAGGCATATTTCAAAACCATATCTATCTGGTGATGTGATTGTGGTAAAAATTAAGATGAATTATAATAAAAACATTTTCTTTTCAATGGAAACATTACTGATTTTGGGGACACCCGATAATACTCAGGGGTTACTCCAGGCTCTGCACTCAAAAATCGCTCCTGGCTTGGGGGAACAAATGGGATGCCAGAGGATCGAACTGTGGTTCATCCTGGGTCAGTCATGTGAAAGGCAAATGCCCTACCACTGCACCATCACTCCAAGCCCCAACACTGCTGATTTTTAAAAATTTTATTATTGCAAGACTCAAACCCTTGTGTTAATAAATTTTTTCTCTTTTGGTCAACATATTTTGCTAGCTTTATGATGATAAGATTAAAAATAGGAAAATTCAGAGTGACCTACTCCTGTTAACTTTCAGCTGGACAGCATGAAGTGGTAGCCATAGGCACAGGTGAATACAATTACAGCCAGTGCATCAGGCCAGATGGACGAGTGCTGCATGATACGCATGCTGTTGTCACAGCCAGGCGCTCTCTCCTCAGGTAAGACCACAGAGAAAAGTTGAGCCCTCATCCAAAGAAATCACATAGACCAAAGTTTACAGCAGAAGATAGGATGGGCTCTTTCTTACTCACCCAAACCTTGTCAGTCATTGCAGTGTCTAGTCTGTGGGTTCAGTAGCTTCTACTAGAAAACATTTTGGATGCTAGAGGTTTATTTTATAACTCTTAAAAAATTTTGAGGGACCAGAGTGATAGCGCTGCGGTAGGGCACGCAGCTGACACAGGACGGACCCGGGTTCAATCCCCGGTGTCCCATATGATCATCCCCCAAGCCAGGAGTGATTTCTGAGGGCATAACCAGGAGTAACCCCTGAGTATCACTGGGTGTGGCCCAAAAACAAAACAAAACAGAATTTTTTGAAATGTCAGGAATAGAACCTTAGACCTTCCACAGGCAAGGTATTCACTGCCACTCATTTACAACCCTGGCCCTTATAAGCTGCTGCTTATAAAATTGTAGAATATAGAATGCAAGCTGAATTTTACCCTTTAATTATAGAAATATCCCTTGGTCATACTGCTCATAAGGGCAACAAAATTTGCCATTTGGCAGAGCATAGGTAAGATATTCCTTAGGCCAGTAGTTCTTAAAGAGAAAGGAGAAATGAAATGAGCATGACTAGGCTACCTTTTCCATAAGTATAATGCATTGTTAGAAGTGCATTGCATGTGGGAATGAGAAACCATAAATAATTCTTTTGAAAGTTTCTTCTTATGAAAATGTGAAAAGTAGATTAGTGTTGTTACTATCTGCAGTCTCTACCAGCTTTTGATTCTCAATATTTTCTAAATCAGAAAGCAGCCCCATGTGAGGCAAGCACTTTAAGCCTTGTACTATCTATTGAGTCCAGCTCATATAAAAAACCTTTTCAGTGGGGAAAATTTAAACACAGAGAAGAGAATAGGATAATTAATATTATTGTATAAGAATATTTTGATATCTGGGGCCAAGAGCGGTAGTGCAGCAGTAGGGCATTTGCCTTGCATGCAGCTGACCTAGGCTCCCCCAGCGTCCCATATGGTTCCCCAAGCCAGGAGCAATTTCTGAGCACATAGCCAGGAGTAACCCCTGAGTGTCACCAGGTGTGGTCCAAAAACAAGCAAGCAAACTAAAGGAATATTTTGTTATCTGTAGTCAATGATGATATCTAGCTATCAGTATCTGTTTTTGTTTTTTCTTGTTTTGTTTTTGTTTGTTTTTTTGTTTGTTTGTTTGTTTTTGGGTCACACCCAGCAGCGCTCAGGGGTTACTCCTGACTCTATGCTCAGAAATCGCTCCTGGCAGGCTCAGGGGACCATATGGGATGCCGGGATTCGAACCACTGACCTTCTGCATGCAAGGCAAACTCTACCTCCATGCTATCTCTCCGGCCCTAGTTCTTCCCTTTTAAACACAACTGACAATTTCACAATATTATTCCTATGCACTTTGTTACCAGAATTGTGTGTAACTTCTTGGACAGGCAAGTGGGGATAGAAAGAAGTGAGGCAAGCAGTAGATACTATCTGGTTTTGCTGCACAACACAAAGTCACCTGAGAAAGAAAGGAAGAATGAGTAGTCTGTTGGTTCTTCAGCCAACAGATGTAGAGAAGCAGATACTCTTGCAAGTCCAGGGCAGACAGACTCCAACTGAGGACTTCTCAAAGGTATTAAGAGACTGGGGCCAGATCAATAACTGTGGAAAGGGCATTTGCCTTGCATGCGATCAACCCAGGTTTGATCCTCGGCACCCCATAACATCCCCTGAGCCTGCCTGGGGTGGTTTCTGAGTGCAGAGTCAGGAGTAACCCTTAAGTGTTATCAGTGTGATCCCAAAACAAACAAAGGTATTAGAGACTGAGAGGAATCTAGAATACAAGGGATATTCATTGTTCATGGCACTTGTAGATGAAACTAAATCACATTATTTTGAAATTCCATCACTTGATAAAGATGTAATTCATTTATTTTAGGTACTTTTATCGACAGCTTCTGCTCTTCTATAGCAAAAATCCTACTATGATGGAAAAGTCAGTATTTTGTACAGAACCAGCTTCAAATTTGCTCACTTTTAAACAGAATATCAACATTTACCTCTATATGAATCAGTTACCTAAAGGGTCAGCCCAGATAAAGTCCCAACTGTAAGTATTCTGCATTTCTTTAGGCAGCTATGATTATTTCTCTTGTGTTCTGAATGCCTGTAGTTCAGTATGTCTCTCCATTTTCTACTTTCAGCCATGAGGTGTCTTTGTAGACTGTGGGGACCACAGCTAAGTTCTTTCCATTCAGGCCCATCACTCTATATCAAAATATAATACTTGTGCTTTTCTCTTCTACTGAAAATTCATTGACTTTTCCATAGGAAGTTTTCTTTCTAGTTTCACAAAGTTTTGAGGAAAGTATGGATTTAGTCTGTTCAGACACCTAACATAGAAGCTAAGGAACCCAGCTTGTTTTCCCTGGTCAGTCTGTAGCCAAAATGTCATTATCTTGATAAATGTAGCATCAGTCAACATTAAATTTAAACTATAGCCAAGCATAGAGAAGAAAAAAAAGTCCTCTAGTCTCCAGTAATCCAGCAATATCTATGGTTTATATGTTGTTAAAAATTCAGTGGTCCAGGGGCCAGAGAGGTGTCACAAGCAGTAAGGCGTCAGCCTTTCGTGCACTAGCCTAGGACAGACTGCAGTTCAATCCCCCAGTGTCCCATATGGTTTTCCAAGCCAGGAGCAATTTTTGAGCGCATAGCCAGGAGTAACCCCTGAGTGTCACCGGGTGTGGCTGAACAACCAAAAAAAAATTCAGTGGGCCAGAAAGAGTACAGCAGGAAAGGCACTTCTTTTGTATACAACTGACTGAGTTCAATCCCTGGCACCCCATATTGTCCCCCAAGCCCACCAGGAATTATTCTTGAATACAGAGCCAGGAGTAATCCCTGAGTACCACTGGGTATGGCCCAAAATCAAAACCAAAAAAATCCTTTCAATAACAACTTTGTTTTTAAAATTGGAGGTGGAGGTGTAGCACCCAGATGCAGCAATACTTAGGTATTGCTACTGGCTCTGCTCTCAGGGATCAATTCTGACAGGACTGGGGGTTGAACCTAGGTTGGTTGTGTGCAATGCAAGCTCCTAATTCACTGTACTATTATGTCTACTCAATAACAATTTTGAAAAAGGCAATACATATTCTTAGAGACTTTATGAAAATTAATCTTTTTTGTACGTGTTTTCTTGGAGATGAATCTTGAATAACATATGACAGGTTTATTACTTCCTTGTTTTATTTTAAAATGTTTTCACATGGAGCCAGAGAGATAATACTAGCATTAAGGGTCTTACCTTGCTTTTATTCTCAGCACTGCATATGATCTACTAAACACTACCAGAAACAATCCATGAGCACCACCAGGGGTGACCCAAAGACAAAAAAATAATTTCATATAAAGATAATAATAAAGTGGTAGGAATAAAGGTTAGTTTTTCACCATACTGTCCAACAGTAGTTGAGTGTATGAAGAAATTGTGATAGAAAATGAAATGTTACTCAGCTAACCAGTGATGAAATCTTGCAGTTTACTACAGCATGGGGTGACATGCTGAGCGAAGGTGTCAACGCAAAAACAAATACTGAGTGATCTCTCATGTGGAATGAGATTATAGTAATCATATATTAAATAATATATAAATAAAAAACAGTGGCCAACAATAATAGACTGAGAATTTCCCTATAAAACAGAGAGATGTGAGTATTTCTGAGAGAGATGTGAGGGGTAGAAGGGCACTAAAGACAGTGATGCAGGGATAGAACAGTGTTCTTAGATGAGGGGGATGGATGGGCAGTAGAGACAGTGGTGCAGGGAAGTAGTGCAGGACAGTGGTACACTCTAGTGGGCATGGGATAGCAATGTTGTATTACTGAACTATTAATATTAACACATGTATCTAATGTGTCTAAGAAAATATGTTGGCTATGGGGCAAGGGAGCTAATTTAAGTGGTAGAATTCATGCCTGATTTTTAGTTGGTTTGGTTTTTTTTTTTTTTGCTTTGGTTTGGTCTTTTTGGTTAATTGGGGTGATTTTGGACCACAGCCAGCAATGCTCTGGGATAACTCCTGGCTCTGCAATCAGGAATAACTTCTGGCAGTGCTTGGAGCACCATTTGGGATACCAGAGATCAAACTCAGCAAATTCATCTTGTGCAAGGAAAGTGCTATCTCATCAGCCACCCAGAGCCACCACATCTCTCCCCCTGACCCTACAAGCACTTGCTGACCAAACGTCATTGGTGTGTCCTCTATTTGAGAAACAAAAAGTTAACTTTGAGGCCAGAAAGTATCGGAGTAAGATGCTTTCCTTGCATGCAGTCAAATCCCAGTTTAATCTCTGACATCATATATATCCCTGAGCACTCCCTTTAGTGATTTTTGAGCACAGAGCCAGATATACTGCCAGGTATGGCCCAGAAACAAATAAACTTTGATTAATTGCTATGAGTGTAAAGAATGACAGTAATACAGAATTTATCTTTGCCAGAAGTTCCAAATATAGTTTCATTAATTTTGTCTAACTACATCCCCATCTTGCTTATGTTTGCATCTATTTTGTTACAAAGTTAAGTGCAATTTAGAATAGCTCTTAAGTACATGCATATTTGTAGATTTTAGTCAACTTTGTTTTTAATAAAATTATTTTTCTCTAGGCGTCTTACTCCACATTCCATAGCTGCATTTGAAGCCAATGAAGAACTGAGTCTCCACGTAGCTGTTGGAGGAAAGATTTATCTGACAGTCTACTGTCCTCCAGATGTTATTAACAGAGTCAGTAGTATGTCCTCCAGTGACAAATTGACCAGATGGGAAGTGCTGGGTGTACAGGGGGCATTGCTGAGCCACTTCATACAGCCAGTTTACGTCAACAGCATACTTGTTGGTGAGTGGGATTTCTTGTCTTCTAGGCCCTTCCACTGAAATCATTGCAGTTATCAATATATAAGAGCAGATATTGTTTATTTAGGGTAAAACATAGCCATTAATTTGATGAGCTTCTCATTTCTAAGTAGCTTGAATATTATCACATCATTTTTGTCATCTTACTGGAAAACAAAGAATTAATATTTTAGTTAGCCAATTAGACAGACTTTTTCTTGTATTTATACTTTTGTTTATTCAACTTCAGTTTTCCCTTTTCTGAAAAAAGGAGCTTCCTTGAACTTCTCTAATTCAGTTTAAGGGCCAAGGATGATGTTTAGTAGTGTGTTTGAGGATTTCTGTGTGTGATATCCTGTGTTTGATCCCTAGCACTATAAAAAGAAAGAAACAAATCTAATTTAAAATTTTACATTTTTCCAGGGCCAGAGAGATAGCATGGAGGTAAAGCGTTTGCCTTTCATGCTGAAGGACAGTGGTTCAAATCCCGGCATCCCATATGGTCCCTTGTGCTTGCCAGGGGTGATTTCTGAGCATAGACGCAGGGGTCTCAAACTCAATTTACCTGGGGGCCGCAGGAGGCAAAGTCGAGGTAATCCTTAAGTAGTAAGCCTTGAACATCGGGGTGTGTGACCCAAACAACTAAAACAAAACAAAACAAAAAAAGATTCCTCTAGGGCAGGGCCACAAAATGTTGTATGGAGGGCCACAAATGGCCCGAGGGCCGAGAGTTTGAGACCCCTGGCATAGAGGCAGGAGTAACCCCTGAGTGTTGCTGGGTGTGACCCAAAAACCAAACAAAAAAAAATTTTTTTTTACATTTTTTCATGAAGTAAAAAAATAAAATGTTTATTTTAGTTCTTACCCTTTTGCCTTTTTGTTTTTGTTTTTGGGCCACACCAGTGATGCTCAGGGTTACTTCTGGTTATGGGCTCAGAAATCGCTGCTGGCTTGGGGACCTTATGGGATGGCAGGGGTCAAACTGAGGTCCATCCTGAGTCAGCCATGTACAAGGCAAATGCCTTACCACTGGGCTCACTCTGGCCCCTTGCCTTTTTTTTCCCCCTTTTTCTTATATTTGACTACTACATAGTTTTGATTATCAACTAGGAAGTAATAGACCCAAAATAACATGTTAGGAACTTTATTTTTTGGTGGGGTTATTATAGAGAACTATGATTTAAATGGTTTTCTAATATCTTAGGGATCAGAGCTCCAGGTCTTAATAGCATTAGTGCCTTCAAAGCAGAACTACCCTCACTTGACTCCTACCTGTTCCCAGACTTTGGTGACTATTTCATGTTCCACTATACATACATACATATATATATATATATATTATTATTATTATATTATAACTTCCCAGAGATAATTTTATTGGATTTGGGTGGCACTATTTCTGATTCACTTGGTTTTTATTTTTCCACTTCTATAGTTTGTTTATTTAGGAAATAGTTAAGTTGTATTTTTCTGATTACCGGGTAATTTATATAAATTTATATAAATTATTTTATTGCCATTTTTGTGTGGTTTGTATTTAATTATTAAAGGAAAGTGTTTATTTTATAATATGGAAATTATTTTCCTTATGTAGGAAATATGCTTACTTTTTTCATAATTCTAAAGATTGCAAAGCATATTCAGTGGTAACCTTTGTGTCTAGTCTAGTGACTGCCCAGGTACCAGTTTTTATAAAACTCTGGTGGCCATTCATACTAATTTATTGTTTTTCTTTCCAAATAGTTTCTCTCATTGAAGTAAATGCATGATGTATGCATTATAATAATTGCCTTTTTATTTTACCCAAATGAAATTACCTGTTTTAGACTATTCTGTAAAAATCTTTGTTATTAAATTTATATTTTGGAAATGTTTTCTTATGTGTTTAAGAATTTCCCTGTTATCCTTGGCTAGTTGTATATTTTGGGGGGGTAAGAGGAATATTTCTGTATTTGACTGTCATGTTGCACCAGGCAGTAAGGAACACTGTAGTAACAAATCAACATAAAATGGAGCTGGAGTGATAGCACAGTGGGGAATTGCATTTGCCTTGGACACAGCTGACCTGGGTTCAATCCCTGGCATCCCATATGGTTCCCTGTGCCTGCCGTGAGTAATTTTTGAGTACAGAGCCAGGAGTAACCTCTGAGTGCCACCAGGTATGGCCCTAAAACCAAATAAACAAAAATGGCTTCTGCCCTTGTTCTTAGCATCTTGGTGAGACATATTTAAAGATGTTTTGTTGATTGGGTTTTTTTATTTCTTAAATATTGCAGATTAATGTATGGCATGTTGTGTTTTGAGTTCTGGGTATATATACTTTTTTCCCCACCCCTGCATACATACTTTTTTTTTCTTTCTTTCTAGAGGAAAAGAGGAAGAAAGAGAACTGTAAAAATGTTTAAGAAAAATAAAAAAGGTGTAGTGAAGGTGAGCTGAGATTAGGAGGGAAGAGATTAGGAGAGAGAGAAGAGAGTGTATACATACTTTTTAAAGTCACAAAATACTCAGAGGTAGAGAGATAAACACAAAATAGTCTCACTCATCTCTGGGATTTAAGAAAAATAAAAGACATGATTGTAATAATATCCAGAGACAATAGAGATGAGGGCTGGAAGGATTGGTCCATGGTATAAAGTTTACCATAACAAGTGGTGAGTTCAGTTAGAGAAATAACTACACTAACAACTATCATGACAGTGGTAGTGAGTGAGATAAATAGAATGCCTGTCTCAAATACAGGCAAGGGAAGGAGGAGGATGGAGATAGAAGCATTGGTGGTGGGAAGGTTGCACTGGTAAAGGGGAGTGTTCTTTTTGATGACTGAAACCCAACTATAAACATGTTTGTAATCATGGTGCTTAAAGATATTATTATTAAAAAAATAAAGTCACAAAATACTAATCATAAGGTTCTCAATAGCCAGGACACCATGTTTCGCTAGGGATCAAACTCAGGCCTCCCAATTTAAAGCAGGCAGTTAAAACCTTTGAGTCATTTCTCTGTTCCTGGATGGAAATTATGCAATACCTTATCTGTTACAGAATATAAAAGCTAAGATATTAGGTATTAGAAAATTACAAGAGAGTAAGAAATGGACTTGAGTTTTCCAATGACTTACTCATTCTGATATTGGTAGTTTTTTGGTATTGAATTCTTCTGAGTATTTGTTTTGTTTTTGCTTTCCAGGTAATGGGAATTGCAATGACACGAGAGGCTTAGAAATTGCTGTGAAGCAGCGCGTTGATGATGCACTCACTTCAAAACTCCCAATGTTTTACTTAGTCAACAAGCCTCAGATTAGTTTAGTTCCTTCTGCATATTATCTTCAAACAAACTCGGAGTATAAAACTCTGAGTTTAAATTGGGCACAAGGGGACATTTCTTTGGAGATTGTGGATGGTCTAAGTGGAAAGGTCACTGAAAGGTTAGTATTGCTAATTTCTTGGATATAAGATTAAGTAGAGGCATTTATTACATTTTTTTATTTTCAAAACTTTGCTATAGTTGTAATTCTACACAATAATAGGTAACCTTAATTGTAGCTATGTTGTAAAAATGTACTAAATAAAAAAATGTTTTCTGGGGCCGGGAAGGTGGCGCTAGAGGTAAGGTGTCTGCCTTGCAAGCGCTAGCGTAGGACGGACCTCGGTTCGATCCCCCGGTGTCCCATATGGTCCCCCCAAGCCAGGGGCAATTTCTGAGTGCATAGCCAGGAGTAACCCCTGAGCGTCAAAACGGGTATGGCCCAAAAACCAAAAAAAAATATATATATATGTTTTCTGAACATTATGGGACTCCTGAGATTGCCTAGGGAGAGAAGGAGCCAACATTCAGAATCAATACCAGAACTAATTCTCCAGTGTCATTTCATGACGTTAGAGTTAGAGTCATGTAATGCTAATTCTTCACAAGGTAGACAGCAAAAAAGTATTGAACTCCAGACAATATAGTATAAGTATTTATCATTGTTCTGTAGGTTCTTAAATAGTATATGTATATTAAAAAAAGCGTATTCTTAACTTTTAAAGAAGTTAGTCAAATCTACCTATGTTGTGTAAAATTTATCTGTCTCTATTTTGTCCACTTGATCAAACCACTACTAGCTGAAATAATTGAAATAGTAATTGACCTTTTCTTTGTTTGATAAGCTAAAACAAAGCTGAATAGAAAAAACTTTTAAAAATGTTTATCAAGTAATGGAAATAAGTTTAGAAAATGAATTAAACTAGAAGTACAAAAAATGGTAGAATATAGACCAAGTTATAATCTATTACATAAAGCTGATTTTCTGTGAAAATATTATATCAAGGACCAAAGAAATGGTACAAAGGCAAAGGAACTTATTCTGCACTTGGTGAACCCCATTTCAATCCAGGCACCACATAAGGTTCCCCAAGCACTGCCAGGAGTAACCCCTGAGCACTGTCAGGTGGCGCAAAAGAAAACCTCAAGAATATCATCAGTTTATCTCATATCTTATATGGTCTCCTGAGGCCCAGGTTCAGAACTGGCAAATGTCTGCTCTGTTCATGTCTACTCTATTCACCAAAATGTCAGGGGCCAGAGCAATAACACAGTGGATAGGGCATTTACCTTGCATGCAGATAACCTAAGTTCTATCCTTGACATTCCATAAAGTTCCCTCAGTGCTCCAGAAGTGATTCCTTAACACAGAGCTAGGAGTAATCTCTGAGCATCGCCAGATGTGGCCCAAAAACAAAAAACAAAAAAAAGTCACAGGGATAGCCTAAATGGAAAAAAAAAAAAAAAAAAGAAAGAACCCAAAATAGTGATGGAGTATGATGGCCAAGAGGAATGAAGAATTCGGATAATTTTTGTAATTAACAAGGACAACTGAATATTTATAATAGACTTACCATAGCAGAAAGCAGTGTGTCTGTGTACCCCTTAATTAGAAACAAAAATAGTATTTACCTGTGTAAATAAATGGAAGGTGGGGATGTATTTCTTTTTTTATTTTTTTTACTTAAAATTATATGTCAGGCTGCCTGTAGTTATTCCCATGACAGTATGCTTCAAGGGCAGAGAAACCCCTGTATCACATAGGCCAAGGCCCTTTCTAATCTCCCCAATATTTACTGTGCCTATACAAAAAAAAAAAGCACAATTTATTTTTTTCTTCTTTTTTTTTTCTTTTTATTTCATGCTTGTAGTTATTGTCAGTGGTTGTCTTTATTGTTATAATGCTTTTTTGTAGTCAGTGGTTTTGGGTATTTTTTTTGTTTGATTTTTGTGTTTTTTATTGTTTTTGTCTGTTTCTGTATATTTTTTGTCTTTCTGTTATGTTTTTCTTCTTTTTTCTCTTCTTTTAAATTGATATTTATAACCTCTACACAGACTCCTCCCTATTTTTGTTAGTTTTTTTATTTTTTTTTCTTTCTTTTCTTTTTTCTTTTTTTTTTCTATTTATTTTTTTCTTGAAACAGAACCGCATAATTTGAATCATCTTGTTCTGCCTCATAAATTGAGGGGAAAAATGGATGGTACCAAGACCAAACAGTTGTATGAACATTGAGTAGAAAAAAAATGATCCAAAGTCAGTGACAACAAAATCGATACCCATTCTACAACAAAGCTATACACAAAGGGGACCACTTATACTAGCAGCTCGGGGAACAAAAGAGTGAGATAAGGGATGCATGCTGCAAATGGGTGGAGGGAGGACAACACTGCTGGTGGAAATGCCCCTGATTCAGTATCACTATGTACCTAAAATATTGCTGTGAAAGATTTGTAATTCACTTTGGTCACGGTAAAAATTATTTAAAATTATATGGTCAGGCTCCACCAACTACAGAAGATGGATTAAAATGACACTGAAGAAGCAGAACTGCTAGAACCACAAAGAAAGACTTCATCATAAGCTCCATTCCTTGAGCTGCACAGTCACCACGATCTCTAAATACAGAGGTCTGATTTTACCATCCAAGACGAAGCAGAAGTCTTCCATACACCACAAAAGCACCAAGGAGAGAGTAAATGATCATGCAAGGAGTCTGTAGTTAATCCCATGACAGTATACTTCTGGGGTGGAGAAACCCTGTATCTCCTAGGCCAAGGGAATTCCCTCTACATTATCCCCAATAGTTACAATGCCTATGCAGAGGGGAAAAGAAAAGAAAAGAAAAAACACAAAACAATAATTTTTCCACATATTTATCGATTGATCAATTTTTTTGATGTCTTTAGTGTAGAGATTGAAGTTGATGTCTCCAATATTATTTTATCTTATCTTTCTCTTTCTTTTTGCACACCAGCATAATTTGATTTCAGAAACGACACTGTTGTGTGGTGCTTGTCTTTATTGCTGTAGTGCTCACTGGATATTTAATTTGATATTTCTGTATTGTTGTGGCGTTTCAGTTACCTTTTTCACATCCTCAAAGTGAGGTTGAAAGCCTCTAGAAGGACTCCACCCATTTTCAGCATATTTGACTTTTTTTCCTCTTATTTTGTACCTCAATCTATTGCTTTTCTTTCCTTCAAACAAAACCACATAACTTGATTTATCTAGCTCTGCCTCTTAAATAGAGAGGAAAACAACGGATCAAACCAGGATCAAACAGATATATGATCACTAATAGTAAGCTAGACAAAGAGGGGACCACCTACTCTAGCATCCCAGGGTGTGATGGTGGAGTATATGGGTTGCAGAAAGGGAATTAGGATGGAGGGAGGACATATTTGGTGATGGGTATTACCCTGATTCAATGTTAACGTGTACCTAAAATACTACTGTGAAAGATATGTAAGCCATTATGATAAAAAAAAATTGTGTTTTAATCAGAAATGTTCTTTGACTTACATGTATTATTATGTTATGTTACTATATTATGTTATGTTTACCTCAATATGTTAATCAGTTTTGTCAAAAAAATTATATGGTCAGGCTGGATAACTTCTTTCATTAGTTTTTGTTTTTGGTTTTTGGTTTTTTTTTTTTGGGTTTTGTGGGCCACACCCATTTGATGCTCAGGGGTTACTCCTGGCTATGCACTCAGAAATTGCCCCTGGTTTGGGGGGACCAGATGGGACACAGGAGATTGAACCACAGTTCTTCCTTGGCTAGCGCTTGCAAGGCAGACACCTTACCTCTAGCGCCACCTCTCTGGCCCCCTTTAATGAGTTTTGATAGATGTTTATGCTATCCTATACTTGTAACTCCAATTGAAATTCAGAATTTGTCATTTGCCCCTAAAACATTATGAAACATTAATGGCCCCTTTTACACAATCCTGGTAGAATAAGGATTTTTAATTACACTTAAAACAATACAGTTGTTCCAAATATTCATCAGCTACTTTCCTTTTTTTTTTTCAGGGTCCCTAGGTTCCTCTTGGGCAGGAAGGTCAGGAGGGATGGGAGGGGTTGGGGGGTGAGAGGGGTTGGAGGGTGAGAGGTTGGGGCATAGAGGGGGTTAGGGTATGGGAGAGGTTAGAAAATGGGAAGTGCTGGTTTGGTCAGCTACTTTACTTTTATAATAAAAAACTATTTTAAGAAACTAAGTTATAAAATAAATTGACTTTCAAACAGTAAATATTTAGTGGTTGTTTTGCATTAAAAAATCACTATATGCACTACAGATAACTAAGTATAGACCTGTTATCCCTAAAATAGTCAGACAAGGTATTGAATAATTGATAGTGAATTTTTCCTTCTTTTTTTCTAGTTCCCCATTTAAAAGTGGTGTGTCAATGGCAAGCCGGCTTTGTAAGGCTGCTATGTTAAATCGATTTAACCTGGTTGCCAAGAAAGCTAAAAAAGATGATTTACTAGAAGCTAGTACGTATCATGCAGCTAAGGTAAGCCTTTAAAAGAATCCTATTGATCTTGTAAATAACATTTAAGATAATATGTTATTCTGATGTTATATCAAAAGTTCGTACAATAGTCCCTGAAAATAAGATACTAACATATTTATATATTTTATGATGGTGAAATTAAGTTTTAATTGATGATGCCAAAGTTTAACATGTTTAACAATGGTTACCACTTAAAGTAGCAATTTTAGTATATACTTACTCTGACAGTATTGCTTGAAACCTGTGGCATCTAAGAAAACAAAATAATGAAATTTATTGTATTAGTCATACCTATAAAATATTAACTATTCTAAACTTATATATTAAGATATATATTATATATTGTATTATATATTATACACATTTTTTAAAAAATTGTGAGAGCTTTAATTTCAGCATATGATTTAAGAGGTGATAATTTTTCTATCTTCAAAAATATGTATTCTGGGGCTGGAGTAAATAGCACAGCGGTAGGGTGTTTGCCTTGCACACGGCTGACCCAGAACGGACCTGGATTTGATCCCCAGCATCCCATGTGCTCTCAAGCCAGGAGCAATTTCTGAACATGTAGCCAGGTGTGGTCCGAACACCCCAAAATATGCATCCTGTGGGAGTTGAACTCCCGACACCTGGAGGTAACCCCCTGAATAAAGGGCATGGACAGTCATTTATGGTGCAACTGACAAACTTTATTAGTGGCCCAGCTTATT
Source organism: Suncus etruscus (assembly GCF_024139225.1). Lineage (NCBI taxonomy): Eukaryota > Metazoa > Chordata > Mammalia > Eulipotyphla > Soricidae > Suncus > Suncus etruscus. Next base: position 128,818,096 of record NC_064850.1, on the reverse strand, counting down.
TTATTATTATCATGACAAAACAAAAGATGGATTCATGTCTAGATGTAGAATGCTATCATCTCATTGGGAACATCTTAAACTAAACTGTCCTAAGCGGAGCCGGGGAGACAGCATGGAGGTAGGGCATTGGTAGGGCATTGGCCTTACATGCAGAAGGACCGTGGTTTGAATCCTGGCATCCCATATGGTCCCCCTCCTGCCAGGAGCGATTTCTGAGCGTAGAGCCAGGAGAAACCCCTGAGTGCTGCCGGGTGTGACCCAAAAACCAAAAAAATAAATAAAAATAAAAAATAAACTTTCCTAAGCAATTAGCAAGGATACTTGGCATAAAATGAGATATGGTAAGAACAAAGTATATTTGGTAAATTAGGTAGGGAAGGAAGCAGGAAACAGCCTTGGAGGGAGTAGTCATGCAGACCTTTGCAGGAATGTGTTGACATAGCCCTCCGCTTCCTCCTTGGAGGACATTCCCCTCTTTCCTGCTTTTAGCAGCGCCTCCAGAGCCCTTTCTTAGGGCCATGTTCCTATGTATTTTTTTTTTTTTTTGTTTTACACACATATGTGTTTAAGGTAGAGTATTTGTATTTGGAAAGTGGGTTTGGTCTACACCTGATGGTGTTCATGGGCTGTACCTGACTAACTTGAGAAGTATTTGGGGTGCTAGGGATTGAATCCTTTGCCAACCATGTGCAAGGCAAACAAATATCTTACCTGCTGTACTATCACTTCAGTCACAGGATTTGGAAATTTTAAAAAGGTATTTGTAAATCCACTTTCTATTTAAATATATTCTTGTACTGAGTGCTGCAATGAATAGTGGGGTGCACACGTACTTTGGGATGATATCCTTCCCAAAGACAATAGAGACAAGGGACAGAAGGTCTGGTCCGTGGTAGGAAGCCTACCACGAAGGGGAGGGTGCAATTAGGATAGAGAAGGAACTACTATGACTATGATAGTTGGAAATGATCACTCTGGACAAGCACTAGGTGCTGAAAGGAGGTAAAATGATAATGCACGATGCCCAACCCTGTTTTGATCCCCAGAGTTCCATACGGTCTGCTGGCTCAGGAATGATTTCTGAACTCAGAGCCAGGAGTAACCCCTGAGCACCACCGGGTATGGCCCAAACCCCCGTCCAAATAAATAAACCATAGGGCCAAATCAATAGTAAGTACAGTAGGTAGAGGGCATGCCTTGCACATGGCTAACCTGAGTTCAATTTCTGAGCACCACCAGGACTGATCAGATAAGTATTGTTGGCAGAGAAACTAAAAAGTGCTTGTACTTCTGTGAAGAATATATACAGGACAAAATAAGGTATTTTGAAAAAATGGTTCAATAGCATCTTTCAGAGTGAGAATACACGCTTAACCATGAAATCCAGCCCTTTCACAAGCATTTGTGCAAGAGAAAATGATGCTTACATCCATAGGAGAGACACATATAAATATTTTGTTTGTGAATGCATAAACATTGTGATAATCTTACACTGCAAGGAACAAAACACAACAGGAATGACTTGGAAAGCATTATGCACCTAAAAAAGCCAACCCAACAGACTACAAGCTATGTGAGTTTATATGAAATTTTTAGAAATAAGACAAGTTCCAGAAGTGGAAAATAGACCTATAGTTTTCTGGAAATGAGAAGACTAGTTTAGATTGGATGGAAGTGCAAGTGTTCCTGGTGGAACTTTCTGTAGATCAAAAAATTGTTTTGCTATTGGACTGTGGTTATGGTTGTATACATTTATTAATATCTGTGAGACATCAAACAGTAAATTCAATGTCAGTTGAGTCTGGAGATATTTTTAAATATGTTTATAAAAAGTGAAGAAAAGCATATTTTCATGGTGGTGATTTGTGATTTTCTGTAATAATTATGTTTATTTTAATTTTAAATGGTAATAAAATGCCTCCTAAGAGTGTTAAGGATAAACTTTCAGCTTCAAAAAAATACTGAGAAAGGAATTTTGAAGTTGAACTTTTAAAATGGCAAACTAAAGATAGGACAGTAGGCTACTTATTTTTTGTAAGTCATTCTGCCTACATTGTTTTATCTCACTCTTTTTCTTTCTAGTGCATGTCTGGTTCCTATCAAGAAGCTAAAACTTTGTTGAAATCGTACTTAGAGCAACATGGCTACGGTTCCTGGATTGTGAAATCTTCCTGTATTGAGCATTTTAGTATGTGAATTAGGAAATCTATTGTCATATTAAAAAACTTCTATTTTTTGTGTGCTTTCACTAGTAAATGTGTTTCAAATTTTTTGGTGGTTTTTGGCTTTAAAAATTAGTCTTAACAAAAAAAAAAGAAATCAGAGTCTTAACAATGTCCAAAGATTGCTGAAAATTTGTAAATACATGTTTAAATTTTTGTTGAGATTTTTTTAATTTTTTATAATTATGTAGCCATTTTTAATTTTTCATTGATGTTACAAAGCCATCACCTTTATTGTAGTTTAACTTTCACTTTTCCAAGTTTTTGCCTAAAAGCTCTTTATATAGGGCCAGGGAAATAGTACAGTAGGTAGGGTGTTTGCCTTGCACATGGCTGACCCAGCTTCAATCCCCAGCATCCCATATGGTCTTCCGAACATCACCAAGAGTAAATCCTGAGTACGGAGCCAGAAGTAACCTCTAAGCATCACCAGATATGGTCAAAAAAACAAAACAAAACAAAACAGCCCTTAATACAATTTGTATAGCATCTTAGGTCTTTTATTAAATATTAGAATCTAAGAATAGAAATAATTATTATCAAATATTTGCCTAGTATTTGTCACATCATTCTATGCTATAGTTTAAGGCTAAAAATTATTCATATCAAAGAAGTTTTTTTTAATCTCAACTGCACATACAAAAAATGTTAACCATGTTACAGAAATAAAAAATTACATGCTTTGAATAAAGCTACTCATTTTTGGGGTAACAGTACAGAAGGTAGGGTGCTTGCCTTCTATGTGGCGAACCCAAGTTTGATCTCCAGCATCCCATATGGTTCTCTAAACCTTCCAGGAATAAGCCTTTAGTATTGCTGAGAATTACCCAAAAAACAAAATGGGAATTATTTTAATATTAAAAATTAAAGCTTCTCATTATTAAATATCCCTTATAATTCATCTGAATGTGACTTAATTTTTTATAATTTATGTTCTGTTCTTTTTTTACCCGGTGGCACTCAGGAGTTACTCCTGGGTATATGCACTCAGAAATAACTCCTGGCTTGGGGGACCATATGGAATGCCAGGGGATCAAACCACGGTCCATCCTAGGTTAGCACGTGCAAGGCAAATGTCCTACCGCTTGCACCACTATTCCAGCCCCAGTTCTTTATAATTTATGTTATAGTAGTTTCTAATCAACAAAAGAGAGGTTTTCTTTTTATATTTGTTTATACAATAAATAGATAAAAGGGAAAGTTTAGTTATACTTAAAGTGTATATTCTTAGTGAAATTGTACCTTGTTTTCTATCACTGGAAAGTTGAATGTTAATGGTTCTCAGTGTGTCTTAGCTTGTACCTTTAGCAGACTGATAAGGTTTTTGACCACTTAAATTATTGTACTTTCTGTTGAGTAAGACAGATTTGGGGAATGCTTTTATGAACAGTGAAGTTATAAGATACCACTTAGATATCTTTCAGTATCTGGATTCCAAATGTATTAATGTGAGGTTGAACCTTGTGAAATTTCCTTTTTTTGAAGATTAAAATGTCAGACACGGACACTTTGATATGGATCTACATAAATATACCTTTAATAAGTTCCATGTACATAAACTATTGCATGTTTCTCTAAACTGCCTTGTATTGTTTTTGTAAAAAATTTTGTTTCACAGTGAATTTCTAATTTCTGTTACTTTAGACTTTTGATCATACTTTTGCCTTTGAAGTACAAGATTGAATTTCATTTCCTCTTGGTTCTACACATTGGGTAAATTTTGCTTTGACCAATACAAAGAGATCACCAAGTGGCTAATTCCTGCCTCTGAACATTATCCCTATTATCAGGCATGGCCATGAGAATTAGTAATAATAAATGTATTTCCTTGAAAAAATGTACTACTTATAATGGTAAGATAGAACAAATATAACCCATTGTAGTATAGGCAGAATTTGTTGGGCATGTATCACTGAATGCATCTATATCTTACTCAGTTGAACATGTATGTGTTGGTTTAGAGAAAGAGAATATCAAGACCAGGGAGTCCAGGGAGACTAGATTCATGATGAGGGAGACGTTGGGACACTTGTTTAGTAGAAATGGCAGGAGATGACTTGCCTGTGACAGGAATTAATCTCTGAGCTCAGCTGTTCATTTTTGCAGTGGTGAAATTGATACTAGTCATGTAATTCTTCAACGTATCAAGCAAAAGGTTTGACAAGAAAGAGCTTCTTTGCCTAAAGCAATTATGTTTATTATCTCTTTGGTGTATTACTTATAGGGGTGAGACAAAATGTCTTGCTTGAAGAAAAGCAAATTTCTATATTGAAAATGATTTTTTAACTTTAAATTTCTGATAGCTCATTCAAGCACTGAAAACTGGGAAAATTTTAAAGGAGAGGGAGAGGAGAGAAGGAGGGAGAAAGAGAAAGGAAGAAAGAAAATCATAACAAAGAACCAGGGTTTAGAACACTGGATGAAAAGGTTGAGAGTTGATTCTATCAGATGTTCTTCTCTTATGTTTGTTATTGTTTTTGTTTGTTTTTATGGGACAGATTGGGGGGAGGCATACGCAGCAATGCTCAGGGGTTACTACTGGCTCTGTGATCAAGGATCACTCCTACAGCTCTCAAGTGACCATATGAGGTGTTGTTGATCAAACCAGGGTCAGTCGCACTCCTTGTTCTAATTATCTGGCCTTATAGTTTCAGAATCTTTAGGACATTTTATTTATGTAGTTGCATCATTTATGAATAATGAAATTTATTAGCTTATTGTTAACTTATTACATAAGTATGATTACTAGAACAGTGAAAAAATAAACTGGATCGACATCCCTGTCTTAGTCCTAGATTCAAATTTAGGAAGAAAGTATAACTTTTCATTATTCACATTTGCATATATTTGTGGCGATAATAAGATTAAGGGAATTCCATTCTAATTTGTCTAAGTGCAGTTTCTTAAGTTATTTGATATTGATATTGATAATGTTTTTAATATCTTGTTTGGGGAATTAACCTGGTGGTGGTCAGGGACTCATCTGGCTGTGTTCAGGAACATTCAGACAGGTACTTGGGAGACCACGCAGTGCCAGGGATTTTATCCTAGGCCACCTGCCTGCAGAACATGTGTTCCACCCCATTGAACCCTTAAATGGTTTTTCAGTACCAATCAAGTTATTTATTGTGTCATTAGTTTTCTTTTTGTCAGTTACTTGACTTATGCATACAGTAATTATGCTTAGTTGGGATAACCACTACTGTACTATAAGCATCTACTCAGCATCTTATTTAAATTCAAGGCATGACCTAAAGAAGAGAAATCCTAGGCCCGGAGAGATAGCACAGCGGCGTTTGCCTTGCAAGCAGCTGATCCAGGACCTAAGGTAGTTGGTTTGAATCCCAGTGTCCCATATGGTCGTGCCTGCCAGGAGCTATTTCTGAGCAGACAGCCAGGAGTAACCCCTGAGCACCGCTGGGTGTGGCCCAAAAACCAAAAAAAAAAAAAAAAAAAAAAAGAGAAATCCTACTTCAGTGAGCTTTTCTCAGTGAGCAATAGAAAGAGCTAAGAATCTGATGAGTTTGGGAAAGGGAGAGGTTGGCAAAACCTGTGTGTGTCCCCGTTCATTCATCCCCAGGGAGGATAAGCCTCTGCCTTCACAAGAGTAACAGAAAAATGCCAGCACTTGCTCTGAATTTTTTTCCAAGTACAAATACGTGTGGTGTTTCTCAATAAATTTTGTTGAATAATTTTATTACATAATGTACATCAACTGTAGACAATTCAGTATAAAAATAAATATTTTAAATAATAAGGGATTTTTTTAGAGCCCGTGGGGCTTACAGAAAGAATCTTAAAAGATCCATTTATCACCTGAAGACTTAGAATAATAGTTTTTTTAAAAAAAATAGCAAACCATATGACAAAATAAATACGCATTTTAAATATTTAAATAAATAGCTATTGCTTTGAGAATGGGAGTCACTTGATAATCAAGCAAGTGTTGAGAAGATGCCTTGACAAGAGGTGATCCATCTGGTGAGAAAGTCCGAGAGGCTCACTGCCTCATCCTCATAATCACAGGTGAAGCTTGTTTCTGCTCCCTGTCAAAGAAAAGGACTCTTTGCATTTCCACTTCACACAGTGTGTCTGATGTGGTCAGATTCAGCCAAAACCGTACAAGCTGTAGTTTCCATTGCTAGTTACTTTAGACTCACCCACATTGTCTTGAAATGACCAAACAGTATGCTATAGTCATGATTTTTCTCACTGGTCATTGACATTCCCACTCCTCCCTGAATTGTGTACTGTGACCCTGGACAGTCCTTCATAAAGCAACAGCCTGCACTCTGTCCTCTCCTATGAATGATTTGAAAAACACTAGAGCTGCACCTTTTTAAAAACATGGTCTGTAATTAATATGCAGCTAATCAATAAAAATTCCTTCTGATTCATGATTCTGGTACTGTGGCAGATGACATGAGCAACAAGGCAGAAATTACACTCATTCATTCTTATCTATTCAGTACTTCCTATGTGAGAATATCCACACCAGTTCAGTGTATGGCCTTTCTGTATGATATGGAAGGAACTTTCAATCCTTTGGCGATCATAATGACATCCATCTTTTGATTTTTTCTCTTTTTTTTCCTTGCTTTGTTTTTGTTTGCTTTTTGGATCATACCACAACTCTTCTCATATTTGGAAGCCAAATCTTAAGCCTTCTACCAAATCATTGAGGAACTTCATTCTCAGGTATTAATACTGACTGGTTTTGCTAGTGACCTAAAAGTGTTTTAACCTGTGATGCAACTAGGTCAAAACTCCTTTTTAGGGGCTGGTCCCAGAGTGGGTGGTGGGTGTCTTGCCTCACAAAAACTGACTAGGATGTCTTGCCTCACAAAAACTGACTAGGAGGACCTGAGTTAGGCCATTGCAACCTGGGTTCAATCTCCAGCATCCTATATAGTCCCCTGAGCATCATCAGGTGTGGCCCCAAAACTAAACAAAAGTGATCATGAACTCTGACCCCCAGCAATGTGACACCTGCATCCACACAGTAATCCTTACCTTCAGTTCCAGAACTGTCACATTAATGTTGTTCATTAAGTCCTTGATAGTGGAGTTTTTGCCTTGAGCTAGATTTAGCACTTCCTCCAGGGATTGGAGTTCTTCTGCCAGACAATGCAGATGCTTCAGTTCAGTGGCCTTGGAACAGTAAGAAGAGGTGTGTACACTGTCAGTTTTCCCTGACTCTGGTCAGGATCAGAATCTTATCTCCAGTTTGTTGAGAGTGACAGACAATCTCTGTACCACTCTACTGTTCTCAGCACTACTATAAAGATGGAACAATGTAGTTGATTTTTATTTTTTGATCATTTTATATAGTCACTAGAGCAATATAGTTCTTACCATAAGACGGGGAAAACTAGAACTTTGCTATCTATGGTGAGCATAACTTAATAGTTTCAAATTTGCAAAACATCATTTCTTTTTTTTTTTTTTTTTTTTTTTTTGGTTTTTGGGTCACACCTGGCAGTGCTCAGGGGTTATTCCTGGCTCCAGGCTCAGAAATTGCTCCTGGCAGGCACAGGGGACCATATGGGGCGCCGGGATTCGAACCGATGACCTCCTGCATGAAAGGCAAACGCCTTACCTCCATGCTATCTCTCCGGCCCCAAAACATCATTTCTGTCCCCAAAGCAAATAACAAATCCAGACAACCACTTTCCCATATGCATAGGCATCTGTAGAAATAGAGGTCTAAGGAAATCAGAGGTCAGATTCAATCATTAATGTTTACCCATCTAAGAATTCCATGAGCCCAGGAGATGGCTCCACACACTAGAGTAATGTACACTAGGCCCTGGGTTGGATCTCCAGCTCTGCTTGTTCTCCCTCAGAACCTGAGTTGAGAATTTTACAAGGAGGGTGACAAATAATTCATGTATGCCCTGTCACTTCCAACACTTTATAGGTCATTGGGCAATTGTGGCTCAGAGTCGAGACGACTCTTCACCTCAGCTTTGCTCATTTGGCAAAATTATGGAGTGTTTATTCTAGAAAAAACAGTAAAGCAGCCATCCTAAAACTGTCCCACAATAGAAATAAAAGAAAAAAATTTTCATTATCTTTTCTTGACCCAACAAACACAAGGACATGTAAAAAATAGATTAGGTAAAGCCATTTTACAGAAGCCCATTACTATTACGTATCTTTACCCAAGGGGGGGTGGGGGGAAGATGTGCTATGAATTCAATCTGTGTGCAGTTGACTAATACTTAGAATGGTGTTAAGAATACAGTAAACATAAAAAAAAAAACTTGTGCTTACCTTTTTGGGCAAGTAAAATTTAAATGTGAATATCCTGGGGACTCCGAGGTTCTTGTAATTCTGAGAAAGCATAACAGATGGTTATTTCAGAGAGGAGCCCAGTAGAAACATTGCCTATGCTGGCGATGTGGGAGAGGGAACGCACCTCCACGTCTCTCTGAAGGAGCTGTAAGTCCAGCAGCAAATGCTCCAGCTGCTGCTGCAGCGCCCGTGTGGAGCTGGAGGTGGGTGCGCCAGTGGCCAGGAGCACAAGTGTGAGTGAGGCACAGGCCAGGAGCTGCAGCCGGTGCATGGTGTTAGTGCTGAGGTTTCTTGGCAGTGATGAGAGGTGCTGGGGCCACAGAGTCCTGAGGAGCATTTATACTGTTAATTCTGGAAAAACATGTCTGGGGGTGTTGATGTGTTTTACATATTACACATATTTTCAAAGCCTTTACCTGTGTGGCAGAAAGCATTACCTTTCTTTTCCCTCCTCTGATGACTCTTTGGAATTTCTAGAACCCCCCTGAAGTGGCTGGATGTAGGTGAAATCCCTTTGGTCACAGTAGCCTACACTCAAGTTCAGTGGCAGTTCTAATTTGTACAATCAACGCCTTCTTCATGAACCAGTTTTTCCTCCCTCTGTTTTTAAAGGCAGGGGGTGTAAAAAAAAAGGCAGCTTATGAATTTTTTTCTCTGTCATAGATGATGCTGAAGTTAAGGCGCAGGGGCTTGTGGTGGCCTGGAGCAGAGGTGCATGGTTGAGCAGAACGCAGCCTTGCATTTGTTGAGTACACAGGAAGAAACTGGTTTCCTGCTTGAGGATGGTTTTACCTTCAGATCTACACACTGACTGAGCCCATGCACCTTTATGATAGGTACCCCAGTCCCTGTCAGCCCAAGGGACCTGGGCTCAGCTCCACTAGGTGCTGCCACAGTATCTGTCTCAGGCCCTGGGGGCAGTGTTTGTTCCAAGGGGCAGCATAGATGCTTCTGGTTGAAGGGCCTCCAGCATGTTGCAGGGCTATGTGTGCTTCATCTCTGAGAGCTTCCAGGACTCATTGTGTGACAGTCACAACTGAGACCATGTGAGCCCCATCACTAGTTCCATTCACAGGCAGGGCAGGACACTTCGGGAATGATGTGCCTCTGTCGTATGTTCCCCTGGAGATCTGGGAAGGAATTCCTGCATCCAGAGGCTCTCAAGCATTCCCTCTTCGCAAACACTTGTCCCTGTTGCCCTCTGAGCAGCAGATCTGAGACATGTTCTGTCCTACACATGATCACTTGTTCCAGAACAGCCTTAATGTCAGGAAGGGTCATACTGACTTAAAACAGCAGCACTCCTGCGCGCCCCCACCCCCCACCCCCCCATCTCTGCTGTCTCCTAAGGAAGTAGTTCCTTCACAGCCAGACCAGCAGGACGGTGAGGCTGGTATAGTCACTGAGTCACTCAGGGAGTCCTTTAATGCCCTGAAGAGCTGGGTCAGTGGCGATGAGCATGGTGGGCACTGGGCTGGGGCGAGGCTCGGGAGCAGCAGCCAAGATCTTAACCATGTGGCAGACATGTACAGCCACAAAAATGCGTCCTTGCATCTGAGCTGAACTCGAGAAATGGGCAGCAGTTTCCTAAGCAGTAAGTAGAGTTGTCCATAATAACAGGCACATACCCAAGAAAAAGGAGCATGTCTCTGCAAAAATATCTTCACAGTAGTATTAATCAAAATAACCCCAACGTTCAAGCAACCCGGATTCCCATCAGCTGACGAGTTGGTTCATACAGTAAGGTCTTCTTGATGGAATCCTGCTGGCATCACAGCCCTCAAATCCTGAAACTTTTTACAGCATTGATGAGCCTTGAAAATGTTATGCTTGTTTACATAATGCTGGTCTGTACCAGCAGTGGCTCACCTTTGAATGCGGCTTAATTCACACAAATTGTAGAGCAAGCAACATCATGTGTTCAACAAGGTGGTCACAAAAAGATTAAGATATTGGCTAGCTCTAACTGTACAACTGCTCTAACTGCTACAAAATGTCCAGAAAAAAAATCACTGTGTAAAGGAAATTTGTTTGTTTCAAAATATTTGTGGGGCAATGAATAAGAGAGATTGATAGGGTGGGTGTGCTTTCGAATGATGAAAATATTCTTAAATTAGATAGCAATGTAGTCACCAAATTACACTGTTGGTGTGTAAATTGTGTCTCAGAGCTCTGAGTAATTCCTTTCCTAGCTTCACTGTTGGTTGAAATCAAGGCATCTTGCGTTTAGTTGGTGCTAATCTGAAAACTGTCCCCGAATAAAGATGTGTTGTTCATCTCGAAGAATTAACCAGGACTTGTAAGATGAGTGAATCACACAATTAAGAACAATCAAATAGTTGAGAATTTTTTCAGTGCAGCTCTTTGTGAAACAGCTGAACTTGTCAGAGGTTTTTTTGGAATTTCTGTTTTTTTTTTGTTTGTTTTTGAAAGAAACTAGCATCCTTTAATATACAGTGTCTACAAGTGCTTGTTGGAGGCCACTCCATGGAATCAGGAATCTCCTACATGACAAGTGTCAAATGGAATAAGGACTGAGTGAGTGAAATAAAATGCCTATCTCAAAGACAGGCAGGGGGTAGGAAAGGAGGGAGGGCATTGGTTGTGGGACTGTTGCACTGGTGAAGGGGGTGTTCTTTATTATGACCGAAACTCAACTACAAACATGTTTGTAATCATGGTGCTTAAATAAAGATATTATAAAAGCAAATAAAAATACTAGCTCACTCTGAAGAAAAAAAATAAAGCTGTGGAAAGCCATAGTTACTGTGGGGACCTACACATAATTTCTGAGGGAAGAACCAGAGGGAGATTCTCACAGACTGAGCCTGGGTAAAAGAGGGAGAGAAGACAAAGGTGATTGCAATGAGTTGTTCTGAAAGGCTGAAAAAGGGGGAAATCCATGGAAAGGCAATGGAAGAATAATGGAATCCCCTTTTATGAGACCATCCCAAGTTTCTATAGTATTTGTGAGTAATGTATTTATTTATTTATTTATTTATTTGGTTTTTGGTCACACCCGGCAGTGCTCAGGGGTTCCTCCTGGCTCTACGCTCAGAAATCGCTCCTGGCAGGCTTGGGGGACCACATGGGATGCTGGGATTCGAACCATTGACCTTCTGCATGCAAGGCAAACACCCTACCCCCATGCTGTCTCTCCAGCCCCGAGTAATATGTTTTTTTTTTGTTTTGGTTTGGTTTTTTTTGGGGGGGGTCACACCCGGCAGTGCTCAGGGGTTACTCCTGGCTGTCTGCTCAGAAATAGCTCCTGGCAGGCACGGGGGACCATATGGGACACCGGGATTCGAACCAACCACCTTTGGTCCTGGATCGGCTGCTTGCAAGGCAAACGCCGCTGTGCTATCTCTCCGGGCCCCCGAGTAATATGTTTTAAAACAGCATAGTGAGGAGCCGGAGAGATAGCATGGAGGTAAAGCGTTTGCCTTTCATGCAGAAGGTCATCGGTTCGAATCCCGGTGTCCCACATGGTCCCCCGTGCCTGCCAGGAGCAATTTCTGACCCTGGAGCCAGGAATAACCCCTGAGCACTGCCGGGTGTGATCCAAAAACCACAAAACAAAACAAAAAAAAAAACCAGCATAGGGAGTGCTGTTCTCCAACATGTGGTACCTGTGACACTCTTCTGGCCGCCTCCCACTGCAGCTTTCCTGCTGCCACCGCCGAACCTCTTCCCCAGCATCATTTAACTTACTCCCAACCTCAGCCCCACTTCTCTCCCAGTGCCCTTCAAGCAGAATCCCAGAATGATAGCCTTGCTGGCTGGCCCATTTCTCTCCACAGAGGGTCAGGCTCAGGCATGTTCTCACTCAGGAAATGGTCCTAGTGTTCAGAGGCAGATTTGGAAGCTGCTGGTTTATACATGCCCATTCTGAAGGTTTTTCTAGTGATGGCATGGAGAATGGCACAAAGGAATGACTATTTTCTCCCATCATAATAGTACAGAAACACTTTTTTGAGGGGCACGCCTGGTGGTGCTCAGGTTACTCCTGGCTCTGCTCAGAAATTACTTCTGGCAATCTTGGAGGACCATATGGGATGCCATGGATTGAATCTGGGTCAGCCACATGAGACGTTTTCCTTGCGAATTGCCCTCATTGATGAAATTCTGCACTTGTCATTAATGCAGCCCACATCACATCTGAAGATACATGCCATGTGGAATAGGAACTAGTGTGGTTTCTGGTTAGCAGGAGCCTGGTTAACAGGAGTGTGGAAATTTGGCAGGGAAAGTTGAGGAACAGCAAGATGTGAGCTGTAACCACCTGGATTGGCACAGGTAATCGATCATCCTTTCTGAGGGATCAGGGAAACTTCTCGTGTTCTTTCTTATTAAGGCCAAAAATGAGCCCTCATGTAATGTTGGTTGAGGACCAAGGCCCTCAAGGACAATGGGCCTTCAGGCCACCGGGCTCTTTGCTTGTGCCTGTTGGGGCTTGACTGCAGTGATGAAGAGAATTTGGGTTCCCACAGACTCTTCTCCATGCTGCTCTTTATTTTTTTTTTTTTCAGGGTTTTCTGTGCTCTGCTTGGTACTTTGAGGGAAAAATGTGTTGTGTCTCTCCTGGGCAAGTTGATATTTCACAAGTAGTAGTACCATTTGATGTGAAATGTAATTTATTCCCTAACACTGTACTTTCTATGAACCTCCTCATTGCTAGATTTCTGACTGACAGGGCTGAATCAGATAAGCTGAATGAGAGAATCTTATTTCCTGCTGAGTGGATCATAACAAAAGGAGCTTGTCTTAAATTGTCATCTCATTTTGAGCTAGCTCTCTCTCTCTCTCTCTCTCTCTCTCTCTCTCTCTCTCTCTCTCTCTTTCTTCCTGTTTTGGGTTTGTGGATTTACAATTTAAAAGTGTTGAACTTATTTCAACATTGGACTCTTCAGACATGCCTGCTAGAGTGCTTTGCTTTTTACAAGATGGCTCAGGAGAGAAAGAATAAGCATGAGTTGAATAGTGTGTATGTACCCTAGGTACCTGGTTCACATCCCAGGTGGCAGTGATTGAAGTTACACTTGCCGATTAGGCTGTACTGAGCCCTGTCTCTCCCAGCTTACCTCCCCCCACACTCCTTAAGTACTCCCTTGAGGCTCCGTGTATTGGCCTGAAATATCCACCCAAGTGTCTGTCAGTCATTAGAAGCAGACTAGGTAAAGCCTTGTATCTGTGAGATGAAGTCACTGGGAAATTGTGACTCTCCCAGGGCATGCAATTCAGCTTATCATACATCTTGGCCCCTGTTTTATTTCCCAGTGGAAGCCTCGGTGGCTTGAGGTGGCCACTGGCATCAGGGCCTGAGTATAGGTTTTATTTACCAACTGAGAGATCACCTCTGCAGTTCTGAGTGGCATGAGAGAGCTAAGATGCAAAAGCAAAGAAAACCACAGCCCACAAGTTAGCACTATGGGGACAATTGTTAGTGTTTGATTCTGTCTGTAATGTGCATAAATATCAAAAGTCTTCCAGACCAAAAGGGCTTATATCATTGAAAATGCCTTATTAAATCAAAAAACTTTACATTTTGTAGTTCACTACATTAAAGAGATCGCTCAACCATTTCTGACCTTTAATGATGTAAATAATCTCAGGTTTCTTTAATTGGTAGCCTTTTCACAGCTTGTTGATGTAAAGTTGATAGACAAAACATTAAAGCATATTTACTGTGTGCAATAGGTGACTTTGAAGCTGCAGTACCTCTGAAACAATGAGCACAGTCAAGGCCATAAATAAGGTCAAAGCCTCATTCAGTGGCAATAGCACGGCATAAGAAGAGCATAGCTCAGTACATACTGCTGAGTGACTAACCTGAGCACTGGCTTAGTGTTAAACAGGTCTTTGGAAATGGCCCATCCCTTTTACCCACTCATCAGCAGTGTTCACCAAACCACATTCACATGCCTCTGTGACTCCATTCTCTTTCGTTTGAGTTCCTTTACTTCAAGTGAGCCCACCAAAGGGATCTCACAGCCTGGCTGAATTCTCACCACATTGAGGTCCTCCTGCCATGGTTTGAAGAACAGGACATACCACATTGATCATGTTCAGTTAAAGAAAGAATGGAAGAACTCTGCAGTGCACAAGTCATGAAGTGGCCTGCAGGATTTCCTTCTCTTCCAAGATTGACACATTCCACTTATGTGCCAACCACATTTCAACACCCCATATTGGCTGGTTGACATCTCTTAAATGTGGTGAATATGTTGTTGCTTCCCACCACTCAGAGAGTGTCACCTCTCTGAGGTCCTGATTTCAACCCTTTTATATATTTTCGAAAGCCAGATTGTTGTATGGTGAATGTCTTTGCGGTTCTGAGGAGGAGCAATATGACTTCTATGGCAACTGTCCATGTTAACCTCACGCTCTTCTCTTCACACTCCACCAACACTTGTTTGTTTTGTCTTGAATTTGATAAACAGCAGGACAAATGTGAAATGGCATCTTATGGGTTTGGTTTGCATACCCACAATCATTAGTGCTGATAATTTTCCATACATGATGGTTTTCATATAGATGATTATTTTTTACATTGAGAGCTCTTTAGAAAAGTGTCTACTTAGTTCCTTCACCCATGTTTTAATCAGGACATTTCAAAACTTGGTATTAGACTTTGTTTGGGCTTCGCCATTGAGTTGTTGGAGTTTTCTATGCAATGTCAGTGTCTTGTCAGACAAATGATTTGCAGATACTTTCTCCTGCTCTGTAGCTTGTCTGTCCATCTATTGATTGTCCTTTAATGTGCAGAAACCTTTGAATTAGAAATTGCTCACCCATTTTTCTCCTTGTTGGTATTGGTGGTAATGTGTAAGCACCCAGCCCCACCAAGTCCAGGCAAAGGGCTGTCCTTAAAGGTGCCTGAGCAAGGGTGGCAAACAAGTTCGACACAGCCAAAATTTTAAACTGTGAGAGTCAGAGAGCCACACCACGCAGTGACCTGCCAAAACAGATAAACACTCACACAAAAGCATATAATTTTAACAATAATATATTAAACATACTGCATTTTGCCATTTTGAGTGAGGGTAAAAATCCTGTTCGCCACCCCTGGTGTCTGACTATTTCATGGTTCCACAGGGCTGAGAGGCCAAGGCTGCCAGCGCTGGGTGCTCATACTACCAAATAGTTCTTGACTGGACTCTGGTTGTCCCTGTGGGTTTTCCACCTTCGTCTTTGGTTGCTGGCCAGACAAGTCCAGCCACTGTGGAGAAGTGTGTCTCAGCAGAGGCTACCGGAAGTTGTGGTTGACCCGGTTTCTGATAACTCTGGGCTCCATTCTCACAACCTTCCACCGTGAGAAATGAGGTGCAATGCCTCTGGCCCCAAGCTGGCCTTCATTATTTAGTGATGTCAGGACCTGTGCACATGTTCTTTCTGTGGCCTACTGGGCTTCCCCCAGCTTCACCTCTTACTTTCTCTTTGCTCTGGTCTGTGCCCATTCAGCTGCAGGGAGAGGAGAAAAAGCTGTAGGAAGGGGACAGTCCCACAATGTCCCCAGAAATCTCATGAGACATGACTAGCAGGGCTTCTGTTGGCCAGCCTCCCCACTATCACCACATGGGTCAGCAATCATGGCATTGAGGGGTGTGATAACCGAATGAGCTTGTCCCTTCCTGAGTCCAGGCAATGGGGTCACTATTTACATAGGGTTGCTGTCCCCTGGTGTGTCCTTTCAGCCCTACCCCTGTACCCACAAACACTGGTGCTGCAGTTCTCAGGCAGAGTCATTGGATGTTCCTCAAGTCTCTACAGCAGTCAGTGCTCTCACACCACAGGGCAAAGGGTCTGATTTGGCCCCATGCAGCAACCCATTGGTCCTCATGCAGTTTCACAGCCTGGGTCTGGGACCACTGTGCCAGCACCCTCCTCTTGGGGAGCACCCATGCTTGGGTCACTTGTTTCCAGCTGTCCACTGTGTGATGCCTACATTGTCCCTCACATGGGAAAGTGGCCTACTTAATTATGTTGGGGTCAGCTTTTCCATACAAGCTTTTAGACTCATCAGCACTGATGAAAGCCTGAGATGAGAAGAAACCTTAATGGAAACTGGCTTTTCCCACCTAACTTTCATACACTGGGACCCATGACAGATGTTCCTATGTCTGCAGGGTCTCAGCAGCTGGATGCAGGTGGCTGTGTGATCTGTTGGGCTGAGATTCAGTAAGACCTGAATTCGAGATCCACCCCACAAAGAACATAGGAGACGAAGAGTTTGCAAATGCGTAAGGGAGAAGTTTATTTACCAGCATGCTGGAGTCGCCCCTTTTTAGAAAATAACCCTTAGACAAATTTTTTGTTGTTGTTGTTTGTTTTTGGGCCACACCTAGCGGTGCTCAGGCGTAACTCCTGGCTGTCTGCTCAGAAATAGCTCCTGGCAGGCATGGGGAACCATATGGGACACCGGGATTCGAACCAACCCTTAGGTCCTGGATCAGCTGCTTGCAAGGCAAACACCGCTGTGCTATTTCTTTGGGCCCAAATTTTCAAACACTTTTATAGGGTCACAGAGATTTTAAACCATCACAGTTAACCTTTAAGTTGATTGGCTGTTGTCTAGGATGTTTTATTTAATGGCTAGATATGTAGGGCTTTGGAGTCTTCATCAGCTGAAGTAGTAGAAAAGGGACTTGGACACCCACTTGACACCTGTGACCTTGTCCTTTCAGAGACATTGGGTGTTGCTAGTTTATCTAACTGTCTTAATACAGTGCCTTCAAAGTTCCTGGAGCTGGCTATTCTGGCCTAGTCCCTTCTGCCACATATCTGAGGCCTGTCATGGCAGTCTTTATGTCTAAAGCAAAGCCAGGGTTTACAGAAGCAAACAGCAGTGAGTTCCAAGCTAATATCCCCTTCTAGCTTTTAACAATCTTTCCCCTGGTATGGGTGTAAGTGAAAGGCAGTGTGTTCATATGAAGGCACTAAGTGTTTAGGGACACACTTGGCATATTCAGAGGTGGGAGGGGGCCAATGGCACCTCACTCCGTGCTTCCTGTGGTCTGGGGGCACAGCTCAGCCACAGTCCTCAGCAGAGCGTGTGCAGCAGCTACTCATCTCAGATACTTCTGAGGCTGCAGAGCCTGGTCTGCACAGGGACTGGAGCACAAAGATACCACAGTGCCTGCAAGATGAGATAGAAATCAGTGATCAGTCAGTATCAACACACAATCCTAAAGCCCAGCTCTTTGTCCTCTGCCTTTAAACAGAGCACCTTGAGCTGAAAGTCATGCCTGCAACCACCTGTCCCATCCTCTCCCAGGAAAGGGCTTGTGTTTGAGTTGTTTTCTATTGAAATCCTGGCTCCAAAGGAGAGTAAATTCACTTCTCCACTTCACTGGAGAGGTCCAGAGCTGAGGACTGCTGCCATGGCTCTCTGCGTCAGAGAAAAGCCACCCAGCCTTCCTGCAGGGGTTTCCCTCAGCACCTGTGGTCCCCATCAGAGAACTGTGTGACACACCATGCTTCAGAGTCAGGAGTTCCCTCCCTCCCATGATCTGCGTCGTTCTGGAAACGAGATAACAATGTGGTCTAGCAATTTTCCTGAGCAATGCTCAGCACTGTACTTGCGGTTCATCTGGTCTATGGCATGGCTATACTCGGTGATTTTGAAACATGAAGTTTGACTTCCTGACTTCCAAGGTGATGGACCTTAGGTGCTGGTTAGGGGAAAATTAGTTGTGAAAAATTTGAGGAGTCACTCTCTGTCCTCCAAACCCTTCCGAGTCCCCTCCCTTTCCTATTGCATATTTGCGTGGGAGATAGGACCCAGCTGTGACTAAATCACACACAGTTTCTAAAGAGTGCGATTTATGATTTAGGGATGATTTTTATTACTTCGTAATATTCCTCTATTTATATTTACTTTGTTAAAAAAAAAAAAAAAAAGCTGGGCCCGGAGAGATAGCACAGCGGCGTTTGCCTTGCAAGCAGCCGATCCAGGAACCAAAGGTGGTTGGTTCGAATCCCGGTGTCCCATATGGTCCCCCGTGCCTGCCAGGAGCTATTTCTGAGCAGACAGCCAGGAGTAACCCCTGAGCACTGCCGGGTGTGACCCAAAAACCAAAAAAAAAAAAAACAAAACAAAAAAAAAGCTGACAAGAATAGTGTTACCTGAATGGAAACAACTGACTCTTGGAGGAAAAAAATAGCTCAGTGTACCTTTTCATGTGATGTATTGTCCACATTATCGACGTGTCTGTTTCTTTCTCCTCATCTTCATCTACAAAAGAAAGATAATGGGGAAATAACATGGAAGAGAGTCTCCTAAAAGCTCAGCCAGCAAAAATAATTCAATGACTTAAAGTAATGGTCAGAATCATCACAAAGAGAGAGCTTTGCCTGTTTAAAGTACATCCAAGTGTATATTCACACTCTTCAAGAGAATATTATCAGCAAATATTTTTGGAAGCTGGTAGCACAGACCAGGGTGAGCACCCTACCAGGGAGATCCTGTCTCCTCTCAACAACACCCAGGATCAGCCGGCACTAGGGTGGACAAGTGGACTTTTCTTTGGTGTGGGCTCTAGGCCAAACCATGGTGCAGGGCCAGTGTGTAACCAGAGACTCTTGGGTCTACCCACACCTGCTGACCAGTGTGCCCCCATCTCCCTACTCTGACCAACCCCTTAAATCACAGGAGTAGGCAGATAATCTGAAAGGTTCCAGGGCCCTAAACGAGTCTATGCCCCTCTCTGGGCAATGACAGTCTGAAGGGGCCTGCTGGGTCCAGCTACCCTAGAAAGGTACAGCTTGTACAGTAAGTGGAGCCTCAAGCCTGAGCCTAAGTCTGGCTTCATGGAAAGAGAATCAGTACCTGTTTGTGCATATGAATCTCAGGAGTCTGAGCCAACATGTGGCCCACATCATCTTTCTTAGCAGGAGAGAGACACAGCCATGTGCACAGCAATTCAGCACAGCAGTCCCTGGAGGGGGCAGCAGACCTGGGAAGGTACATATTACCACTTACCACACACTCTTTGCCAGTTCAGTTCCTGAGACCTGTGCCCCAACAAAAGTAAATTTTCACACAGTACCAAGACCCACGTCTTCCTGGAGCACTGTCTGCAGAAGAAAAGCGAGGAGAGCTGGGCACATTGGCCATAATGGGGTGGACACACGTTGCATCTTGGAGCACTCGCAGGTGAGGGATACTCCTGCTGTGCTCAGAACCTGGGCCTTGCTGGGACAGAGACAGGGTCAACAACTGCACAGACAGGCATTGTTGTGATTATGGACAGCCAAGCAGCATGTGTGCATGTATATGTGTGGCCAACATGAGAGTCAGCCCTCAGGGAACATGCTAAGGCTCTTATGGAAAAATCACATCTGATTGTTCCTGAGCCACAAGAACCCTAGGAGCTACACTGCAGCCCATTCCTGGGTCCCAGGCCCTACACAAGCAGCAAGAGCTTGTTCTCCAGTAACATGTGGCTTCCTGAGAATTCACGACTTAGCCAACAGGGTCAAATGATGTGATTTTGGAGCAGCCAAAGCTTCAGGCAAAATGTGACCTCAGTCATCCAGCCTGAGAAGAGGCTTGTTTCAAGATGGCACAATGGAAAAAGTCTTACAGTGACCAAGACCCAGACTCTCACTCACCTTGAAAACCTGCATTTTTTACACACATCACTTAATAAGAAAAGCAAAAGGGAGAAATTTGCCCAATTCTTTCTTCCCACCTTTATTCAAATAAGTGCCTGCAACTTTCCATATCCTCAGAAAGCAAAGGGTGCTGGAGGGAGGTGACTCCACCACCCACAGACCTTCCACACCCAGGAGAGGCCCCCTAGTTTTCCACACAAATGCCCCAGGAAGCTCCAGTGGGGCTGATATTCAAACTGAAAGCAATCGGCCAAGGCAATGAAATTCCTTCTGAAAATCACCATCACAGCAAACAATCCTAGGGCAAGCAAAACAAGAACCTCTTGCCTCACTTTAAACCCTGACACCTGCATTCTGAGGATGCTGAGTCAGAATGGCATCACTTGAAATTCTTTTGACAAGAATTACCTAACTTTTGACAAGAATTACTCTTCCAAGATCTCAGGTCTGAAGAGATGGATTTCATTTTTTGGCTGATTCAGGTCACCCTGAGAGGTGAGTCTGGGAAGACACAGATAGACACCCCCTCCTGTGCCAGCCTCCCCAACTCTCAGCACAGCTCACAGCCCGGCTCCTGCTGGACCACCTCTTACTTAGCCAGTAGATGAGGGCTAGGAATAAGCAGGCTGTGATGTGCCCAAGCCCAGACCATCCCTTATGTGACAGGAATCATTCAATGTCATGTGGCCATCACCATCAAGAAGCACCTCTAGTGATGTAGGGCCTGAACCCAGGAAAGCTAGAGGCTAGTGACAGTGACAGGGCATAGTAATGCTGCTGCCTCACCGACAGGAGTTTAACATCCATCAGCTTCCATGGCATTCGAGGTCATATCCTGAACACACAGCTGAACGGTTCCCAGAAGAGTAATGAGACTGGGGTATGGGACAGAATGGCAGATAGGTGCTGAGGGGACAGGTTATGCACAGTAAAAGGTTGAAGGAGCCAGGAATAGGGTCTCCTTGTGCCTGGGATCCAGTGATTAGGACTGAAGGAACCAGATCTCACTGGTCCAATGTGATGTCTCTTGGGACAACTCCCTAGAGACATGGTAGAAGAGGTATATAGGGACCTTAAAATACCTTTGTACGGGTCAGAGCAATAGCACAGTGATAGGGTGTTTGCCTTGCACACTGCTGACCTAGCACGGACCTTGGTTCGATCCCCAGCATCCCATATGATCCACCAAGCCAGAAGTGATTTCTGAGTGTATAGCCAGGAGTAACACCTGAGCGTCACCAGGTGTGGCCCAAAAACTAAAAAACAAGCAAACAAAAAAACTTTTTAGACTTTCTCAGCAGGAAGGAAGTTAGCAATGATGTGTTACTTTGTTGGACTTTGTTGGGTGTTCAGGCTGCATCCCAATATAGCCACGGTCCCCAGGGAACAGTTGTTGGTGGACTTAGAGCATAAATAGGAACTACTATTAAGATAGGATCCATATATCTGCGAGTCTCATATGTTAAATATCAGAGTATCTTCACTATTCTCGCATATGTTTTCCAATGATGGAACAGCATTTCATTGTTTGGGTATCAATTTATTTGATATTTCCTTTTAGATTTTCTCATATCTATCTGTCCCAGTTCCTCATTCTGACTACACAGAGTGCAGAATGTACCTAGAACATTGCACACTTGGAGTGCACCAGTTTCATCTTTCAAATACAGTCACTAGGTCAGAACCCTAGAGACCTTGGTCCTGGGTTTCCACTATTCCTGAGTGCGCTCCTCCCCCTACCCATGCCAGCTGTGCACACCACACTCATCACACTCATCAGTTTTCCTCCACTGCATGGACCTGTCTTCTGCCTTCTGTCAACACAATAGTCCCCTCTTCCAAATCTCTGCTCCCCTCCGATTCACCTCTGTTCCCTGGATATTGCCCCTCCTCCTTGGTCACTGCCCC
Source organism: Suncus etruscus (assembly GCF_024139225.1). Lineage (NCBI taxonomy): Eukaryota > Metazoa > Chordata > Mammalia > Eulipotyphla > Soricidae > Suncus > Suncus etruscus. Next base: position 128,796,053 of record NC_064850.1, on the reverse strand, counting down.
TCCTCCTCTCCATAGATCCCCTGGACTTTGTTCCTTCTCCTGGTTAGATCTTTGAAAGCAGAATGACATAGCCTGTTCCTTCCTGGGACAGTTGGGTCTGACTTTAGGTACTCAACTGCCTCTTTGAAACACGGAGAGACTCCCATTAGAGGACAGTTAGTCTCAAGATTGCTATTTCTAGTTTATCTTGGTACCTTCAAATCTGTCTGTATAGAAGAAAAATGTAGGGAAAATCAAATTCCCCTCAAGCAATTACTTGAAAGGTAGCCCATTCAGTACTTGTGGTTAAAAATTCTCTTGAAAAGAGCACTTTGGGATTTTGGGGTGACTTTTTTTCTGGCTTCACTAAAAATTCTTTAAACAAATGTTATAGAACTCATGCTGTAAGGGAACTATACTAGTCAGATAAAGCCTTGTTTGATCCATGAGTGTTCCAGAAACATTTTTAAATTGACAAAATAGAAACATTTTCATCACGGGTCTATTTTTTCATCACAGGTCTACACAGAATGTGGGATGGTTGTTGGGATCCAGGACATCTGCTGTATCCCAGAGCATAATGTTGAAGCAGCTAGGAAGGAAGGAGCTTCCTCTGCCATAGAAGTTTCACATCAGGGAACTTCTGGCAGACCTAAATCATCTCCCCTATGACTCTCTGTGCTAAGAGTGAAGCAACATTTGACATCTGGACCTAAGAAAGTCCAGAGCCATTTACTAGGTATGATGGTTTCTGCCTGACGAAGAACAGAACGGAACATCAGTCCTGAGATGAGAAATATAGTTTCTCCTACTTGAATTTAGTTTCTCCTTAGTTCTTAGCTCTGTAATGTGCTGGAAGTGGGAGGCACCTGTGAAGCAAGTGCTGAGACTGGGAGACCTGTAAATAAATGCCATACCAGAATGAGGAGCTGGTTGTGGGAGCCATGCTTGGCCTATGCCAGGCTGACTTTGATACCATCTGCGTCCTGGGGTAGAGACTGCAGTGCACTGTGCCAATCCCCATGGAGCAGGAGCCTGACCAGCTGGAACTCAGCCCTTCAACATGAAATTAATGCTCACTGGTCACAAACACAGATTACCACTGAGAGTCAATAAAGTTCACGGTTAAAATCAGCCTACTTCTACTCCCTCACACAGCACTGTGACCTCACTGAGTCACTCCGTCATTCTTCCCCAACTGTCTGCTGGCATCATATGCCATGATTGTGTGAGCATGTATGTATAGAGTGGTTTTTATAGCTGTGTCCATATGTGTCCTGTTGGGGGTTATACATCACACACATACATACAGTATGAATATGGCTCACAACTGGGTGATACATGTATACATAGTTGTACACCTGTAAGTGATGTGTACACTGGTGTATGTTTAACTGTGTGAGGCATATACACACACATGGAAGTATATAAGTGTGTATTTGTGAGCAAAGTTGTACATGGTATGTGTCACATGCGCAGTGTATTAGATGTAGCTCGTTTATTTTCAGGAATGTGCAGCAAGAGCGGGTCTCACTGATATATTGATCCATGATGTGCTGAAGGAAGGTCACACTGTGCCACTTTGACCACATAGTACATTGGAGGTCAGGATCTCACACTCACTGTAACTCCATGATGTGCTGGGGTTAGTGTCATACCGTCACCATGATCAGGAAGTGCTGAGGTCGGGACCATATTGTCACTGTGACTATATGGTATGATGGATATCGGGGTTGCCCTGTCACTGTGATCACATGATGTCCTGGGGGTCAGGGTCCCACAAACTTTCACTGTGACTACATAGAATGCTGAGGGTCAGGGTCCCACAAACTGTCATAGTGATCCTATGATGTACTGAGGATTGAGGTCACATTGTTACTGTGATAACATGATCTGCTAAGGTTGGAGGTCATACTGTGTTGTGATCACATGGTATGTTGGGGATCAGGTTCTCATAATGTCACTGTGATTCTCACCCATGATTTGCTGGGGCTTGGGGGTCACACTGTTTCTGTGACCGCAAAGTATGGTGGTATGTTAGGGGTCAGGGTCAAATATTGTCACACCGTATCAGTGTGATCACATGATGTGCTGGAGTTGGGTCACACTGTAATCCCTTGATTGTTGGGGTCAGAGTCTCATTGTCACTGGGATCAGATGACCTGCAAGGTGTTGGGATCACACTGTGTCACTGTGATCACATCTAGTTCCCGAGTGTGGGGTTGCTCACCTGCTTGTTCTTGTCCCCCTCTCTGACAACTGCTCGCTGAGTCATCGGCTCTAAATTGTGTCACTTGCTGTGGTTTCAAAGTGAAAATCAATAGACTGCTTTTACTTTTTCCCATGTAGGACAGAGTGGAACATTTTTCATTGAGAAAGAACTAAAGAATTCCAAGATTAAAGAAAGTGAGAGTTGTCATTTCTACACTTCTATGCTGCTTGGTTTTCTCCGAGGCCCAGTCCCCCTCTTTGGGGCTTTTGTGGCTGTGTCAGGGGACCAGACACAGCCTGCTGAGTGCAGCCTGGTGTGGCTGTGACCACTGTGTCACACAGCACACGATCCTAACCTGCAGGCTATGTCCCAGCCTCCCTGCTCACAAGTTGCTAGGTCTCCTGTGGCTCAGTGTATAGGAAAGGTAATTGCATTTGTCTGATCTTAACCAGCTTATCAAGCAGTCACTGGTGGTGTCGGGAGCCCGAGGCCCCCTAGAAGAGAGCTCTCACTCAACAGGGCCATGAACTAAGGACAGGAGTGTGATGTCACTTGGGCGAAGCTTCCATTTCCTGGGGGATGGTTTTCCATGCGGTCTGCAGCTACCTCGGTGCTGGGGCGGGTGACTCAGTGGCAAACACCAGGATGCTGGTTACTGGAAGAGAGCCACAGGGAAGGGTCTCTCCACCTCCACCATAGGGGCAGGAAGTGCCTCCTCCTCGGCTACCGGCAGGAATTCCCCAAGGCAGGGCGGCTTCCTATCGGTGGGGCACCTGTCAAGTACTGGGCCTGGAGCTTCTGTCCTGTCATCCGGACGGGGTAGGGCAGCTCCCTGAAGATGTGGGCTCTGTCCTGAACTTCGGGACCCCCCTGGAGAAAAGAGGGGAACTAGGGAGACTCCAGTTTCTGTCTCAGAGCTACGAATTTCTGTACTTCCTAGTTCCCTGTGAGAAAGGACGGTGTGCTGGCGTTGGCTTCCTAGTCTCTGGAAGAAGGGCCTGGAGAAGCTCTCCGGGTTCTGCTTCCCTTGTCTCTGACCAGGACAAAGAGGGGGCAGAAGTGAAGACTGGCGACAGGAGACTGGCAGGACAGGCCCACCTCCTGCTAGGACTCAAAGAAAGCACAGGGCCCAGGACGTACTTGAGGCACAGGTGAAGGCCTAGAGGACTCCAATCCATCCTAGTCAAAGAGGCAGAGTGTGTGTGTGTGTGTGTGTGTGTGTGTGTGTGTGTGTGTGTGTGTGTGTGTGTGTGTGTGTGTGAAGGGGAGAGAGAGAGAGAGGAGAGAGAGAGAGAGAGAGAGAGAGAGAGAGAGAGAGAGAGAGAGAGAGAGAGAGAGAGAGAGAGAGAGAGAGAGAGAGAGAGAGAATGAGCTGCTCTCACACAGGGCAAAAGTAGGAGTGTGGGGGCATGGCGGGGTGTTGTGATGTGACATGACGGCGTCACCCAGGGTTGTGACGTGATGTGACTGGGACACACACAAGGGTGTGATGTGACGTTAAGGAACATGCAGCGGGGCCAGAGAGATAGCATGGAGGTAAGGCGTTTGCCTTGCATGCAGAAGGTCGGTGGTTCGAATCCCGGCATCCCATATGGTCCCCCGAGCCTGCCAGGAGCGATTTCTGAGCGTAGAGCCAGGAGGAACCCCTGAGCGCTGCCGGGTGTGACCCAAAAACCAAGAAGAAAAATAAAGGAACACACAGCGGGGGCCGGAGAGATAGCACAGCAGTAGGGCGTTTGCCTTGCACACAGCCAACCCAGGACGGACGGTGGTTCGAATCCCGGCATCCCATGTGGTCCCCGGAGCCTGCCAGGGGCGATTTCCGAGCGCAGAGGCTCCTCTTCTCTTCCAGCCTCTGACTTGACGGCGCTGCCGAGGCAGGGCTGCCCCCTGGCGGGCGCGGGGCGCAGAGGCGGCCGGAAACCGGCCTCCGCCTCGACCCGCCACGAACCCCGCCTACCTGCGGACCAGGGCCTGGCCTGCCACGCCTCGCGGCCCCGCCCACCGCGCGGATCTCTCCCGCCCGTTCCTATAGCCCTGTCCTGCGCAGGGTCGGGGTCCGATCTGGGCCCTCCCCAGGGCGTCTGTGCGGCAGAGTGGCGGCTCACCTGGGCGTCCTGGGAATCCAGGTGCTCATCCCCACGCAGACGCAGGGCCACCCGCGTCTCGCAGCCTCTTCAGTGCTCCCTTCCCACCCACCCCCCCAAGAGCCAGGCTGAGCTGCCATGCTGAGAGTGTTATGTATGTACAGTATGTGGTGAGGGTATGTCGAGTGTTTGGCATGTGTGTAGAGTGTGTGATGAATGTGTGATGTGTGTGTGTGTGTGTGTACAGTGTGTGGGATATAGGGTATGTGGTGTGTATGGTGTGTTGGGTGTAGAGTATATGGTATATATTGTGTGTAGAGTGTATGGTATGTTGGTATATGGCAGGGATGGCGAACAGGTTCGACACAAAGAGCCAGAACTTTAAACTGAGAATCAGAGAGCCACACCACGCAGTGACTTGCCAAAACGGACAAACACTCACACAAAAGCATCTAATTTTAACAATAATCTATTCAACACATATTGCATTGTGCCATTTTGAGTGAGGGTAAAGATCCTACAGTGATGGTGAGGGTGTGCTGCGTCCTCCACACTCAGAACTAACGGCCAGATGTGACCCAACTAGTGACACCCGGGTCCCCCCACTCACTGGCCCCTGCAGTTGTTTCCCAGGGATGGGAGACGGGAGGACGCAGCCTGGGGTATGGTGGGACTCCGCGCTCAGAGGTCCCTCCCCTTCTCAGAAGCAGCAGAACAAAATCCAAATTTGGCAAAGAGCCACAGTTTACAAAATGATGAGAAGAGGCAAAGAGCCGCATTCATTTTGGCCGGGCTCGAGAGCCACGTGTTCGCCACCCCTGGTATATAGTGTGTATAGTGTGTGGTGTGGACGTGTATGGTACGTGGTGTGTAGTGTGTGAACGGTGTGTGTGGTGTGGATGGTACATGGTGTATGGACAGTGTGTGTGGTGTGTGGCCAGTGTGTGTGGTGCAGATGGTATCTGGTTTGTCGACAGTGTGTGGGGCATGAATGGTGTGTGGGGCGTGGACAATGTATGTGGTGCGAATGGTATGTGATGTGTGCTTGGTGTGTGTGGGATGTGGACAATGTATGTGGTGTGGATGGAATGTGGTGTGTGATCAGTGGGGGACAGGATGTTGGCGCAAACACTAAGCCAGTGGACACACCACCCACAAGCACGGGTTCTGGGAAGCAGTGGCAAAGGTGATCCCCAAGGATGGTCAATGAGCACCCGCTGAGGCTGAAGGCAGGGATGTGGTTCGGCCACAGCATAGAGCGCCTGAACTTGGGCAGTGTCTGTTCAACCTTATTTCACCTTTTAACAAGCACAGATTCAGAGTCCTGGACCCACAGGCTGGGAAAGGCTCTGAGAAGCCACCGCCACACCCTGGATGAAGGGAAGGTAGCCGTGGTGGGTGAAGGGGGCCCGAATCATGCCAGTCCACATGTCTGCTGGCTGCTCTGGCACTGAGGAGGGTTCCCCGGAGTCATAGACGAGAGCTGAGCTGGCCACATGAATTTAATAGGGTTAGGTCTTAAATAAGAAGCCATGCACACATTAGCACCCAATACATAATAAATAATCATTAAGTTACACAATATGTTCATATTAAAACTTGATTCTCCGCCGATCGATTGTACAGAATTCATGTTACATTATTCTGATACAATATAATAATAAACCTAAGTGTGCAGATTGCTCATATAGAATTCATATTACATTGATCTGATAAAATAGAATAATAATCCCAAGTATGCAGAGGACACTTTCAGCTCGGACTCTGAGAACCAGATGTGGTTTCCTCAGCATGGTTACCTCTATCTTCTTTCTCTCTCTTTTGTCTCTCTCCCTTTCTTTTTTTGAGGGGAGAGCAGTGAGTGTTGCTACAGGTGGTATTGAATGACTGCACAACTGAACTGTCAGACTCGGTGGAAGCCCAGCAAAGCCGCTGCAAGTAGCCAAAGTCTGAGGCCCTCAAGGTCCAGCAGCTCCAAGGCTTCAGGTCAAGTCCTAGAGGCCAAACCCACCCTCAACCCCTCCTGAAGGCAGGGGCCTGGGAAGCAAAGCTGAGGTTGTGGGTGCCGGGTCCCAGCGATCATGGGAGGCTTTGAACCCAGCTCCATCCTGACCCCAGAAATAAGAGCAGCCTCTGTAACACCAACCTCCTTTGAGGCTTTATTTCCTGGGCCATCACTGCTGTCTGCATTGGAAGTTGGACTTGGTTCAGTGGTGTACAAGAGTGCTGTGGAACCACCATACGTGGGGAGGGGCCCCCAGGAACATTCACCCTTGACTGGCATCTCAGTGCCAGGTCCCAGGGCTGTGTTGAGACTATCACAGCCATCTCGGAGCATTTGGGGTCTCCAGGGTGAGATCCAGGGAAGCTGGGGACCTGTCTGGACACACCCAGTGCTTGAGAAACTCATGTGGTGACAGCAAGTCAGCTGCATCTGGGCATCGCAAGACCCTCACGCTAACCCTCTTCCCCAAACCTTCCCAAATCTCCCTGAAACCATCATGACTTTCGAGGAAAAATGCCTGCTCAAAGGCACAGCTAAGCATGTGATTTAAGTAGGAATCCACAGTATCTTGGAGCAGATACAAGAGGAATGGCCCAAGCTGGCCACCCACTGCACCCCCGCTGGCCAATACTGTGTAGCTAGAACCTAGGCTACATGCGGTACCAGCAAGTCTGGGGGGAGAGTATCATGAAGCAGATGTGTCTCTGTATCCTGAGCAGAGTGTGAGGAACCTGCAAAGACCACAGGAGACCCCCTCTCAGTGCACGCAGCAGCACAGGATTCTGACAGCCCATAGGGCCACCTACGCTGGGATTCATCGCTGGCATGGAAGGAACCTGCCTCCCTCACGCTACTCTGATTACTGGGCTCCTTTGTCTCTGCAGATGGTCGCAGGTGGAGTGGGAAGGGCCTGGGGCCAGGCGCTGCTGTGTCCTTGGACCGGACCCCAACATGTGCATCTCTGTAGACTTCAGCTGCCACATGGCAGTCCACAGCTACAAGCCAGAAATGAAAATTTCTAAGAGGAGACCCTTGGAGTGAGCAAAAATGATCGAGTCCATCCCACAAGTACATTCATTCCTGTGATGTGGCAATGTTTGATGGATCTCACATGATCTTTTGTGTACAGGCTGGGAAAGCTGGACCTGGAGTGTGAAGAGGTTTAAGATGAAGAGTAAAATAATCTCTTCTTTGTGCTAAGCACTCCATTTTCTTAAAGAACCATGATTGCAGCTTTTCCTCTAAATCCAGCGTTTCTGCAGCATTCAGCTTCAATAAAGGTAGAAAATGTTTTCATCCCATCCGGCTGAGAAGATGAATTCACTACAGACTTGGTGCTGCTCTTGGGCCCTGGGAGGAAGGTACAGTGACACCTACCAGCCTTGGGAATGCCAACAGGAAACAGATCAAACGGAGCTGGCCAAATCAAAGCCTGCACACGAGGTCTTTATGGCAGTGATTTGGGGCATCGCCCATGTGCCCTCATGAGAGTCTCTCCATCATGGTAAAGTGGGAAGAGCAAACATGGGTTCCTGTGTGTGAGCACTTGTGGAAAAAAATCTAGCTCTGCCTTCGGGCCCCAGAGACGGCAGCACCACACACCTAGGAGAGCCGTTCATGGATCATCTGTGGAGAAAAAGCGGGATGAGCAGGGGGCAGCCACACTGGGCAGAAGGACCACGGGCGACATCTCTTACCTTCTGGAGGAGAATTTTGAGTCTCTCTAGGAACTCCTTGGTCGTTGTCTTCTCATACGAGTCACACGGAGGGCAAGCCTGGATACAGTGAGAAAGTAGCTTCCATCAAAAATGATTCTTACTTGAATCAAGCTTCATCCTTAGACATAAAGCTTGAGAAGAGCACCCAGTGGCTTGGCATCCCCCGGCCACCCTAAGAGAACAGCACTGTAGTTGTAAGGCTGCAGAATCGTTTCTGTGGGTTTGCACGGTTTTCACTGGTTGCCAATTTCACAGGTTCTACATGTCACATATATGCATTGTGAACTAGCGGCATGCATTCATAAGCACCATATCCGCATGTTCACGCACACCATCTATACATATACATACACCATCTATACACCACACACGTTAACAAACACATATACACGCATGTTCACATGCAATGCATACACATATTCACACATGGAATACACATAGATTCACACACCCCATGTATATACATTCATATGCATGAATTCACATTCCACACATGCATATATGCATGCATACATTTGCGTGCATAGTCACATACCACAAGCACAATACCCTCACATACATTCACACACCACATACATGCATCCACATATGTGCACCATGGACCTACACATGAACATGTTGGCATTTGTATACTCGTGCATCAATACAATGTATTCCTGTACATGCATATTATGTGTACCTTCACACACCTGTGCACATGCGTCCTTGCAGTGTACCCACAACCATAAATATACATGTACAGACTAATACCGCACATTCACACACTTGCGGACAGGCATGTAACTGCACACTGCCAGCTCCCACTCTGTATGTTCCTGATATTTTATCTTGTACACACACGAAAGAGTAAGTCACCTACTGACCACAGTCTGTGTGTAGTATGAGGTGCATATAGGTTGTGTGAATTCACGTGTAGGGTGTATAAATGTGTTGCCCATTGTGAATGTGTGTATTGTGTGAATTTTGTGTGTGAATGCATGTGTAAAGTGTATGAATGTGTACTGGTGCGTGAATGTTTGCGTGTGGTATTTGAGTGCATTTTCCGGCCCTGCAGAACAGTGTAGGACAGACAAGAGGCAGCAACCGAGTAGCTCACGTCTCTGTGTTTGTGTCTCCTCGTTGCATGTTTCGGGGCCGGAGGTAGTTTTCTCCTCAGCTGTTTGGTTAGTAAAGAGATGATCTTCTCATTCTCTCCTGCATTCACTGGCTGTAATGGTGCCTTCTGAAAGCATGAGAAAGCTGACCGCTCACAATGTCTCTGAAAGGAAAACGACCCATTCTTTCTTCATGTTCATGGAGTCACTCTGGACTGGCAGCTTGACTCCCTGACCCCAATCAGTCCTGGTCCATCCCCCCCATCAGCTCTAGATCCATCGCTTTGTCAGCCTGCTCCATCCCACCATCATTCCTGGGTCCATCAGTTTGTGCAGTTGAGTACGAGTCAGTGCTGAAAGTGAGCAGGGAGGGCTGAGTGTCCTTAGGAGAGCTGATGTGGTTTCGGGGTCACCTTCTCAGCAGAAAAGAGGCCATGCTGGCGCTTGGGGGAGCTAGGGACAGATGTTCCTGCCTGTGTCTGGGTGATGCCCACCAATTGTTGGGGCCTCCTCCTGTCTCCAGAAAGGCTCAGCCAGTGTCTGCAGCCGTGAGACAAGACTTAGAGCTGTGCCTTTGTGCAAAGTGCTCCTAATGGAAACCCCCTTGCCCAGGGCACAAGCCTGATGCCCTGTCTGCTGCCCACACCAGTTCAGAACCAGGAGCTATGGCGAGAGCAGTTGGGCCGGGGTTCAGTAGGGGAAGGTAGGTGTGAGACTGTGAGGCACTGCTGGGAGAGAAGGGGCGAGGCAAGGAGGGGGCGCAAGGAGGGGCACTTGGCTGCAGGCTGGGGCCCCTCGAATGTGCAGCGTTTCTTCTTGGCAGCCAGGGTGGGTGCAGCTGCCCTGCCCTCCTTCACCTTTGTCCCAGATCCAAGCCCTACAACCCTCCTCTCTGAAGTGCTCAAGACAATGCCCCCAGCCCCGCCAGACGCACAGTTCAACCCAGCTGGGCCACCCAGCACCTCTCAAAGGAGTGGGTGGCAGTTCCGAGCTCCAGTGCAGGGTCCCCACTGGTGGCTTTGCATAAAGGCCCTAAGCGCAGCTGCAGGCTTGACTCTGCTCAGCCACAGCTTGGCCCTTTCCATATTTGCCAAAATGCTTATTTAATAGAAACTATTTATAAACGTTCATTATAGCACTTTTGTTTCCTTGAAAACCACATGCTCATGTTTGTTAAATTTTTTTCTTTTCTCTCCTTTTGACCACAAGCAGCTTACCTTACTGGAAAAAAAGAATATTCATATTTAAAGGGCAAATTTTCCAGCTGAAACTGAAAACACAAACTGTTTCAGCTGCGAAGATGTGAAAAAGCAGCGGTTCTCACCAAGCTCCTTTCGCTGAGTTAACACTTGCGTGGAGACAGCCTGCTCCAGAGGCGCCACTGCACGAAGGCTCCGGGAACCACCGGTTCAAGGATGCTGTGTCGCATCCTGCCAGCTGGGCCTCCTTCCCCATACAGGGGCAGGCAGCCTAGCTGTCTGTCCACCTGCAGGATCTCTGTGGCTACAGCTTTTCCATGCGGGGACAGCAGTTCATCAGCATTGAATGACATGGAGGCTCGGGTGTGTCTCCAGCAGAAGCTGCCTGCAGGTCCCTGACCCTGGCTCTTAACCTGACCCCTTTCCTTCCCAAAGAGGTCCAGCCCTGAAGCCCAGCTGTGTGCTCAGAGACCTCAGTCCAGCCATTGGCCAGTTCTCGGACAGAACATGCCATGATCAGGACTGGGCTATGCATCCTGGAGCACAAGCTGCCAGTGGGACCCCCACAGATCAGGGTCCTCTGCACAGGAGAGAGATCAAGGACAAGCGGGCACCACTACTTGGTGATGCCTCTCAGCACAGTGTCATCTTGCCCCCTCCATACTTGGGTCATGTGGTCCTGGGTCCACCTGGAGGGAAGCCAGGATCTCCTGTACCTACGCCCTCTTGGTCCATTGCTCCTGCCTGCAGCCCTGCCAAACCTGGCCATGCTCTCATCCTCCCTCATTGGATTATATTCTCTCTGTGTGTCTCTTTCTCTGTCTTTCTATTTTTCTCTCTCATCCTTCTTTATTGGTCCTGTCCACCACTCTCTTTCATCTGCTCTGAGCAAAGTGTACCCACCTGCCTCCACGCAGCATGGCGGCAACTCTCTCTTCCCAAGGCTGACCCTGGCACCTGCACTGTGGTTGATGTGACTTCAAGCACATCCAGGTGCTATAATGGTGCATTAATGGTGCAAGTGCTGCCCTCCTGTGTGCCTTTCTCAGACACAGTGTCACCAAGATGGCCCCCAGCCCAGGTGCAGGGGAAAGAAATGTCATCAGGTGGGCTCAAACTGCAACTGAGACCCCACCTGACCACCAAGTACTGCCAGCCAGCAAAGGGCTGGGCACACCACCGTGCTGCTCACTCTGCCCAGGCACCATGAAGATGTGCTTCTCCCTAGCAGAGCGATCTCCTTGGCAACAAACACAGCCTGTGAGAGCCCAGGTTTAAGCTCCACTGGGAGTGATGCCTGAGCACTGAGCAGAAAGAGGCACTGAGCACTGCTGGGTGTGTCAAAAAGTCAGGACAGAGGAGTTTAGAGAAAGGTGCTTGTGACTCACCCACTCTACCATCATTGCTGCTGGTGACAGATCTGAGTCTCCTTATTGACACCTACATCACAGTATACCTACCCACAGCACCCGGTCCTCGGGTCCGAGACCTGGACATGGACCCCTTGCCCCTGGCGCCACAGAGCTCAGTGCCAGGGAGAACAGGACAAGCTCTTAGGAAAGCCCTTTGCAAAGCTTCACTGATGACACAGGGAATCTCCTAAAAGCCAAGGTATATGGGGGGGGGGGTCCTCAGAAAGGGCCTTCATTCCTCCTACAGCCCAGTCTGACTTCCCTGCTGTCCTGGTTCACTCCACACACTCCTTCCTGCACATATGTTCCTCTCTCCTTCCCTCTTTCCTCCACCACACACTCTTCCTCCATCCTCCCCTCCATCCTCTCTTCTTCCCCCCACCACATGCCTCTCCTATCCATCTTCATTCCTTCTCCACACACCTTTCCTTCCTCCTTCCCTTTTTTCCCTTCCTCCACACACTCCTCCCTCCCTCCTTCCATCCTTCCTCCTTTCCTCTTTCTTTTTCTCTCTCCTTGCTTTAATTTTCTATCCTTCCATCCTTCCCTTTCTCCTTCCCGTCATTCTTTCCCTTTTTTCCTTCCCTCCCACCACATGCACTGCTTCCCCCTCCTTCCTTCCTTCTCTCCTTCCATCCTTTCCTCCTGTCTTTTATTTATTCTTTCCCTCCCTTTATTCCTTTATTCCTTCCTTCCCTTTATTTTTCTTCTTCCTCTCAACCACCTCTCCCTCCTTACTTTTCTTAATTCTTTCCTTTCATCCTACCCTTCATTCTTTCATTCCCTCCCTCCACACACACTCCTCCTCCTTTCTTTATCTCGCCATACTGCCTTCTCTCCTTTCTATCCTTCCTTCTTTTTTCCCTCCATCCTTCCCTTCTTTATTTTCTCCTTCTCTCCATCTCTCCTTCCTTCCCTCCTGGTTTCCCTCTTTCCTCCCTCCTTCCCTCTCACCTTTCTCTCTTCTTCTTTTCCTTCTCTCCCACTCTCCTTCTTCCCTCTTCTTTTCTTTGTCTCATACTCTTTCTTTAGTAATTAAAAATTGAATTACTCCTTTGGATAGTTCTTAAATTTACAAATGCTTGAGTTGGACTCAAGCATTTTCATGCAGAAGAAATCCTTAAATATAATCAGTATATACTTATTTTCTCAACTATCCTTCCTGTTATAATAGAAATACTTGGAGATCAAAATGCATTCTGTATATAATATAGCTTATTGGTTGATCTACCAGCAACCCAAGGAGTGTTTGATCTCTACTAGAATAAATATTTTTACCATCTATTTGGCTCTTAGAACTTATGAAAATAAAGCATCTTAAGTTATTGTGTGCCTGACGTTCTTCACTGGGTCCCCACAGGTATATCAGTTACTTGAAAATAAATCCAACTGGTCTTACCTTGACATCCTGGGGGGCTGGCAGTGTGGTAGGACCCTAGAGTGAAGAAAAATTGTTATTTTGTGAGTCAGTAGCTCCTTTCTGCTCCCTCATGCTCTGGGATCATCCCCATGGCAGGCCGGCCCTTACCAGCTTGTCCACCAGTACCCGCAGGTGGTCAGTGATATCTAGGAGCTGGCGCATTCGGATGAGGAGGCGGTCGGGGCCCAGGATGGCGGCCACGTGGGCTTGGGTGCCCAGGAGTGCGAGCAGCAGGCAGAGGCCAAAGTGGGCCATGGTGCAGTGGCCAGGCTCTGAGCAGTGTCAGAGAGGCTCCTATTTATTCATCCTCAAGGACAGGCAGTAAGTGCCTCGGGCCTGGAAACCTCAGGGAAGGTGGACCCAGGTGAGTAACGATTTTCTTTTCCACTGGCTGCTGTGCGTGCGCGTGCGGTGTGGGGGCTGGGATGGCCCCGAACCTGCACCATTGGCAGCTTCGACAGGAAGGAGCGAGACTGGTGGATTCCAGAGAGCAGCCGGCCAGCCTGTGGGCTCACCGACACCGAGTGCCACGACTTCAAAGGGTGCTGAGGCCTCTGAGCCGCTCTCTGCCCCCCACTCCCTGCTCCCACAGTCATAGCTTGCTTCAACAATGACTAGATTTGGGCCACAGGCCCTGGGCTCCTCTCGCCTCAGCTCCTGCAGTGCCCAGCCTGGGTGTGCCCGTGTCAGCTGGGGAGGACTGTGCCCAGCTCGGGCGTGCCTGTATCAGCTGGGGAGGACTGTGCCCAGCTCGGGTGTGCCTGTGGTAGCCGAGGAGGACTGTGCCCAGCTCAGGGGTGCCTGTGGCAGCTGGGACCTTCTGTCTCCTCATCAGTTCATGGCTTGGGGAAGGTCTTGCTTCCAACCCTTGCTCAGAGCATCTCTAAGAGATGTTCACCCTGACTTCTTGCACTTTGTGAACTGGTGTATTGGGGGCTTTAGAGCTAGACCCCTATCCCTCTGAGCCACTTAGCTGGATATAGTCCTGCATCGAGTGTCTGGGGGCTATGGGGGTCCAAACAAAGCAGGGATGAGTCTGTCTGTGATCAGGGCCAGCCTCAGAGTCTGAGGCCAGAACAGCTGTGCACAGCTGCAGCCTGCAGCCTGGACATCCTGTGTGGCCCTATGTGTGTCCCCTTGTGTGCCCCATGTTGTGACCTGATCTATGTCTCCATGTATAACCCCATGTGTGACCCCATGTGTGATGTCATGTGTGATCTCATCTGTGACTCCATGTGTGAGCCCTGTGTGATCCGTGTGTGACCGTGCATGGCTCCATCTATGACCCCATGAGTGATGCTATTATGATACCATGTGACCCATGTGTGATACCATGTATGGCCCCCTGTGTGATACCATGTATGACTCTGTAAGACCTCTTGTATGACTTGCGGCCCCATGTATGACCCCCTATGTGTGACTCTGTGTGATCCCTATTGTGAGGCCTTGTGGGGATGTGAGCCTAGGAATCAGCAGGTTGCCATAATCTCTGCTCCTTTCAGCTGAGGTTGTCTGGGGATGAGGAAAGAATAGAGATGCAGGAAGCCTGTCTTGGGAAGGTAGCACGTTGCAGCATGTGTGAGGCCCAGTGCTGAGCTGGGATGAGAGTTCTGGGAAGGAGCCAGATTTGCCCCATCACTTGGGTGAACCCGAGTTCACTGGCCTTCACAAGAATGACAGTGTCCATCTTTAGAGACTGTGAGGTGTGGCCAATCCCAGTAAACGACAGACACTGGAAGGACGACACGCACACATGCACCACCTACATCACGGACAAGCCTACATCACACACCTGCTCAGGACACGGAGAAGCCCATCATGCACCTGCCTCACATCACACACTTCAATGTGGACATGCCCACATCAAGACACACGTCACAAACATGCCCATATAATGTACCTTTCAACGTTGCAACATTCACACTGTGAACATGGCCATGTTGGCTGCTTGCCCATGTTAGGGGCACCCCCCATCAGGACATACCATCAGAACAGCCCATGTCAGGGGCACCCCACAATAGAACATGACTCATTTTCCAGGGATCAAGGTCCCCTTGAGACTTTATAAGGCATTTTGGGACTTTATAAAACCCCTGGTTTGGGGACATAAGTGTTTGATTTTCTCTTTTCATCCCCACTTTTATGTAGGGACTGAGACTCATGACACAATAGAGTTTCAGGTTCAGCATAATCTGTTCCATGTGGTCCCTGCAGCCACATCTCAAAGTCCAGATCACCCAGCCCTTTGGCAATCCCACTTCCTAACTAAATTATTAGTTTGTGTTGCATGAGTTTTTGGTCTTTGTGCCCATGGCTTTTGCTGTGCATGTCATCCATGCATATGATATCTGAACTCATGCTCTTGCCAAGGGAAGCCCAGGCTGGAGCGTGGGCTACTGAAGCCGGGGTCGCAGTCTGGTTCCCAGCAGCTAATTCCCATGCTGCCTGAACAGGGCAGGCAGAGATGGCTGGAGGGTCTGAGTAAGGGCCAGAGACCCTGCCTGTCCTGTACCAACCTGCCAGTCCCTGGGCCAACGCTGCTGCTAGTTCCATTTGTTTCAGGTGCCAGGGATAGCTCCTCCCTCTCAGTGGGGTCTAGAACTAATTCAGGCTGTGCTGTGCTGAAGGGATACAAGAACCAGTAAAAACCTTCTTGCCTGCAGCTCCCTGGAGCTTTGTGACCCTGGGCCAGGTGATTCCAGCTGCAGAAAGGTTGATGCCCTGCACCAGCGCCCCCAAAAGCGCCCCCACCTGCACTGGGAACCCTCCCCTGCCTCCTGAGAAACGCTGTGGTCCCAGCTTACCTTGCACCAAAGCATCCCCTTTGGTGGCCCGTTCAGAAATAATGTGAGTGGTTTTTGTCTGGGTGGTGGCGTTATCATTTGTGATGCTAAAATTATTCACCCAGTAAAGACTTATACCTCGCACCTCAGCCGGGACAGGGGGATGCAGAGCCATGCTAATCATTATTCTGGCATGGATCCAGTGCTCACATTACCCAAAAGTGTCTGTCTGCATGTCTAGCTCCAGCCCAGGCCTGGTCTCTGCCACCATGCATAAGTTCCAACTTCAACCTTGTAGAAGGAGAAGGGGCATCTTGGTTCACAGAAACAACCCACAGCCACAGGAAGACAAGAGCAGCCCATAGGTGCCCTGAAAGCCAGGACACCCCCTCCCCCACACAGGTCATATCTGGGCAGGAAGGTATAGCAGGGATCATGAAGAGGGTTTAGGGGACTTATGGGGGGGAATGGAGATTATGGGGATATCGGGAACTCACAGGACAGAGGCATTTTATGGTTGAGACTATGGGACTGACAGGGACAAGGGCCTCTCTACATGCCAGGAATTTCCTAAGAAGAGCCCTAGGCCCCTCTGTCTTAGGAACAGATTTGGGGTGTCCCTGGGGCTCCTCTGTCCTTGTTGAAGTTTGGGGTGTCACTGAGCCCCAGCCCCTCTCTCCAAGCACTGTTGGAGGGTGTCCAGGCACCCCAGCTCCTGAAAGCATCTATGTCATTTGTGTGCAACCTAAATAGTCCTTGGGACCCCAGAGAAGGGGTCTTCAGCAGGGATTCTCTGATGTCTTGGCAGTGGGGCTTCTGCCCGTGGTCATCCAGAGCTCAGTGTTCAGTACAAAATAGGGTGTGGGGGGCACGGCTCTGCCCAACATGGTGCTGCCTCTGGTCTTGCCTGGCTCATGCCCTGACAGTGAAATGGGGAGCTAGGGAGGCAGGCATGGCAGTGCAGGGCCCAGAAAGCAAGTGTTCTGACCTGCACTAGGCCTGCAAGGGGCACTCTAACAGCCCTTCTCTACGCTGGCCTGGCCAGTTTCCTGTGGCCATGCTCAGTGGCCAGCCTCCTGTGGGACAAGCCACAGTGCAAGGACAGGTGTCCACTGCCACTCTCGTGTGTCTTTCACTGCCACAGTGACCAGCTTACCCAGCTCCTGCCCCTCACATCCACTTCCTTGCTCTGCACTTGGGACTCTCATGAGGGGTGTGTTCTGGGGGTCTCCACCTGGGTTTAGCCCAGACCATGTTCAGCAGTCACTCCTGGTCTCTGTAACCTTAACTTGCTGCAACCACCCAGCTTAGGCTCCTCACACTCACATCCAGTGGCTCCTGCCCCCTAGTGACTTGAACCATTACAGCTCCTTTATTCAGATGTCCACTAGACAGGCCCAAGCTGTCCAGCATTACTTCACACAGGTGGGAAAGTCACTCTGTAGAGCCATAGGGGAAAACCAAGCAAATGGTCTCTAGGAAATCTACTTGGGAAAGCCATCGAGCAGGGCTGGGGAAAGCCTGAGTGTCCAGAGGCCTAAGATGGTCCTGCTCAGAGGGCAGGGAAGGGGGGTGGTCCTGGCTCCCCTGATGTTGCCAGCATCAGGTTCTGTCTGGATCTGTTCAGAGTGACCCAATCAGGATTCGGGGTCTGGTGGCCTTCAGACAGAGCAGGAGAGGATGGGTTCTTGGCAGACTGTCCGTGTCTCCACCTGGCACTCCAGGTGGAGATTCTCCATGAAAAGGCCCCCAGCGCCAACTTTCCACTCCACCGCCAGCCTGGAGGTGAGACTCTGATTGCTCTCAGCAAGGTATGTATAGGCTGAAGGAAACTGTCCTCTGTATTGTGTGTCCCCAGAGACATCAGGAATGTGTTGCATCCAGCAAATAATGAGTGGTGCCTATACAGGCACAGGTTTGACACGTAGATATGGATCATTGGGTGCCTGATACAGAGGTATGTGGGTCATAAGCAAGATATGGCACCATATAGATTATAGATTATGGATTATAGAGGGTTGTGTGGATTGTAGATTTCATAAACCATAGAGCTGAGTAAATTGTAGATTCTGTAGACCACAGAACTGTGTGGATTCTAGATTCCATAGAACATATAGTTGTGTGGATTCTAGATTCTGTAGAAAATAAATCTTTGTGGATTCTAGAGTCTGTAGAACATAGAACTGTGTGGAATGTAGATTCTGTAGACCATAGAACTATGTGAATTCTAGTTTCCATAGAACATAGAACTGTGTGGATTCTAGGTTGTATGAACTATAAACTCACCTGCCCAATTTTTTTCTCAACCAACCTCAGTCTGGGTCAAGCCTCAGGAAGAACAAGTCCCTCCAGTGACCATATCTGTACCCACATGGGCCATTCATGGCCTTCTCAGGCAGAACTGTGCAGGTATCATATGTTTTATTCCCTCTGAGAGTCTATAGAAACCAGCCTCTGGTGGCCCACATCCCTAGTCTCGGCCTCAGCACTCATAACCTGACAGCTCAGCCTCAGAGTAGGTAGGAGCTGTGACAAGTGTTGCCAGAAACTCCCAGCCAGGGAGGAGGCAGCCAAAGCCATGTAGGATGGTTCAGGGCCCAACCAGAAGCAGCAGAGCTGCAGAAGTTCCTAGGATCAGAGCAGTGAGAAGGCCAGTGCCTTGTGGGGACCCTGGTGGCACCATGTTTCCATCCAGGGCACTGAACCCTGGGTGCTGGGCCTGCTACAGGACCCCAGGGAATTCAACTGACTGGCAGTGGAGACTCATAATCTCCATCAGCTACCTGGACTCTTCTTACCCCATGACTTACATAGGCACATCCCAGAGAGATGGGATCCTGGATCTTGGTTCCTGGGACAAAGTCTCAGAGACATCAGAAATGACCCCCTCAAGGTGCCTGGGAACCTCACGTTGCTTTGTGCATGGCCTATACCTGGCCCCAACTTGCTTCACAGTCATTCCTAGTGGGTTTTGGTTGGGGGCCTCTCCTGGATGTGCTCTGGGGACCCTATGTGTTGCCAAGAAACAAAAAGGAGTCATCCAAGTGCAAGACAGAGCCATAACCCATATGCTGTCTCTCTGGCCCCAGGAAATTGTAGCCTCAAAGGACTTATCTATAGCCTCATGTTGGGTTCAAAGGATTGTAAATCACAGTGCCTTGATAAAAACTAGAAAACTCAAAAATTCAATTAAAAGTGATATATTTCAGTCCTTATTTGTGTGATAGAGTCTGAGCTATGCCCCTGGGCAGAGTGTGGTATATTGAGTTATCCCTATTGATTAAAAGAAGACTCTGCCACATTGTGAATCTGTGAAGGCCCATATCTCATGTCTGTGAGGGCCCAGGATTCAGCCCTGAGTTGCAAAACAAGCCCAGCAGATGTCAGGAGTTAGGATTCTAAACACAGCTGCTCACTGGTTCTCCTGTACAGACAGACCCAAGAGATGGATGGCATGATTGAGTGTTCTGTGGCCTGGCTACAAGCTCAGCTCACAGCTTAGCTTTGGAACCAAAGTAGAATTTTTGTTTGTTCATTTGAGCCACTAAAACCATATTTGACTGAAAAGAAATAAAACAGGATTGGGCTCTGGGTATGTCTATCCCAGTCCCCAGGGAAAATGGTCCTGGATACTTTGATTGGGTGCCTGGGAAGGTTCTAGGACTAAGGAGCCGGTGACAGCTGTGTGCAGCGTGGGGGTCTCTACTCCCAGGGCAGGATGCCATCTATCCCCCACTACATTTGGGATGGAGATGGGAAAGAGCCCCTTGGTTCTGAGTTGACACTCTGGGTGAGTGGGTGGGTGACCCTTGAGAGCATAGACTTCTACAACTTCCGTCTCAGTGTCTGCATCCAGCACACATGCGGAGTGGTCCAAGTCGGACTGCAGCCAGTGCCCTAGCACAAGTCTTCTGCTGGTGCGTCCCGGTGTCAGGAAATTGCTCCCACCTGGGTGTCAGCAACAGCAGCAACAACACGTCCAGGGAAGGCAAGGCAGCTAGGCCTGAGAATGTGTCCAGGCCCCTTCACCAGCCCCAAAGGGGAGAGGGCACTTCTGAAGGACACAGTTGCCCAGGGTGCTTCAGTGATCAGCGCTGGCTCACAGAGCACAGTTCCTGGGAAACACGATGCTCCCCTGAGGAGCTCAGATCGCCCATCACCTCTGCAGAGTCCAGGAGGAGGGTGGGTCGGTGTCCAGAGGAGAATCTGTGGGCTCACTTTTTGAGTCCTGCTCCTTCCACTCCAGCTACAATTCACCATAGATTTACGATCATGTTCTAAAACATCACCTCCTTCAAAAACTGAGACTAAAAAGCAAGTTTCATTCAGCAGGGCTGATCATTTGAAAGACATTCAGCAATACCGAACATGTGTGTTTGGTAAACTGTGGGCATTGCTGTCACAAACACTCGGTGCTTGTGTGGTAATACATATCTGTATCTTAATATTTTCTATTTCCTTTTTGGTTGCACTTCCTGTGTGCTGAGCTGGGGTATTTATTTTTCTGAATGATGCAATGGGTTAGCAAGATAATCTATCAGGAAGGAAATCTTCTAAAGTACAAGGACCTTGACACTATGGTTGGTTTCAGTTTGATTAAACAGATGTAATTCCACAGCAGTGGAAAATCGTGCGGGTGGCAGCTATACCTCAAGCAGCGCTAGAGAGGAGTGCAAAGCCAGCAAGGTGGGTCTCTGGCCAGGAGGGTCTCTGATGAGGGAGGATCTCTGGCCAGGTGGGACTCCGACCAGGGAGGTTTTCTAACATGAGTTTGTTTTTTTTTTTTGTTTTGTTTTGTTTTGTGGTTTTTGGGTCACACCCGGCAGTGCTCAGGGGTTATACCTGGCTCCAGGCTCAGAAATTGCTCCTGGCAGGCACGGGGGACCATATGGGGCGCCGGGATTCGAACCGATGACCTCCTGCATGAAAGGCAAATGCCTTACCTCCATGCTATCTCTCCGGCCCCTCTAACATGAGTTTTTATATCTCGCTATCACAGTAGCACTTAACTTGGCTGTTTTCACTTGATAAAGTGATAACACTGAAGCTTCATATCCTCAGATCCCTTTTTGTTCCTTAACGTTTCTCTAAAAGGTTACTCTATTCTAACTTCAGAGTAACTTGGGCATTGCAATCAATGTGCTTTTATCGAAAGAAAAACTCAATGGTGAGGATTATTCTTAATTCTGCATATGGACATTATGGAGATAATCAGTGTCAACCAGATTTTAAGTACAATATTCTGGAAAGTTCAACATGACCCAATTTTAGTTTACTGAAAATATCACACTAAAAATGAGAATATATGAAATGTTCTTGTCAAGATGGCAGTTGGGCATTGGGAGAGGGTTTTGGGAGTGAACCTGAGACACTGGTGTGGAAAGTTGGCACTGGTGGTGAGATGGGTGATGGGACCATTGTATGTCTAAAACTCAGCTATGAGTAATTTTGTAAATTATGGTGCCTTAATAAAAAATATGGCATTTGAAGGGACAGAATGCTCTAGACTCTCCTTTTATCCCTAAACAAGATTTCATGAAAAGCATAAGACCCAAGCTTTCTTTTCTTCTTCTCTTTTAGAAAGGGCCCAGGGCAGCCCATTGGCCCAGAACCAATTCTGCCTGGTGCATGTTTGTCCACAGATCTGTAGAGGTGAGGAAAGCAGCACCCATGAAAAGTGGACCCTCGCCTCCCTGTGCTGGCCTGAATTGAGACAGAAGCCATCAGAGTTAGAGAGAGAAAGTGTGGGTCAGGCAGGGCCAGGTGAGGAGTTGGGCCAGGGCCTGAAGGGGCCCCAGGAGCCCTGCTGTGCTTCATTTACCTACTGGTGGCCCTGTTCCTACGATCCTGGCAGTCCCCAAGCTCTGGGGAAGGCAGTCTCTCAGGCGTGGGCAGCTCACGAGGAAACCACTTCAAAACCCCCGATGAGGCTGGCTGACAACAGCGCTGTTGCAAAGCACCTTAAAGAAAAACAATTGCTACTGAGAAGAGGGAGATAAAGAACTGCACTGTCGAGGGATAGGGGCTAAGAAAGCCTCAGGAGCAAGACCCAGGGTTGCTCTAACCCTGCATCCCTCCTCAGGGAAGGTGCCTAGGTCTGTGCGTGATCCATCTGCTCATGCTCTGTGGAACTCACTGCATTGAGCAGCAATGGTGTTGGAGCCCGCTGAGGACGTGCCAGGTTCAGGTCCAGCTACGTCTGTTGGTCCCATGAGCAGACACTGCCCTCGTTGCAGAGCAGCTTTGTATCCACAAATGATGAGGGTATAAGGAGGGCTGTGGTTTGGGCCCCTTGGAATCTGACATTGCTGGACAGATGCGGTAGCTTAGTACCTCAGACTCAAACCTGCACATGTTGTAACTGTGTCCCTGAACAGTTTTTTTTTTAAATCTTTTAAAGTATTTTTAATAGAGAGAAAGTCAAGTGATTCACTGACATACTGAGGGATGCCAAGCATATGCATGAAGGGCTTGGAAACAAACAACAAAGAAGGAGCAAGAGACCGAGTATACTCATGCTCAGGTCTTGTGAGGCCACGGAGAAAGCATGGACCCCAGTCCAGACTGGGGAGCCTGAGAGGTCATGCCTTGATGGCCAGGGACTCTGAGCTCTCCCTTGTCTTGCACAGCCCAGATATGGTGTCTGGCTGCCTTAGCACACAGCAACTAGATCAGGCCTCCAGGTGTCTGTCCTGTGCCACATGTACAGATCAACTTCATGTGGGACTCACTAACCACTGTTTAGTCTCCAACATGCTAAGGATCAAACAGGCCTGCCTGAGGTTCCTGAAGATACTCAGAGGCTGTCCAGGGACTTCCGTCACATCCGTGCTCAGCCTTCTGCTTCGTGTCTGTGACCCTCAGTCCTCCCCTTCCTTCTATGCCTGTGACCCCTCTCTTCCCCTCTGTTCCCACCTGCTCTGGCTTCCTGCACGCCCCACTCCAGCCCTCAGAGCTCACGGAGTGACCCTTCTCCAGAACATGCTCGAACTACCTGGATAACTCAAGCCTTCATAGACAGCGATTGGAAAGGGCGGCTTCAAAGGTTCCCAGGAGTGATTCACTCCCCGTTACTAAGAATATATACACAGAGTGATTCATGAAAAGTAGTGAGGGGAGACTTCAAAGTCCACCATGTAAAAACCGTGAATAAAATTCTTTTTCTTTAAGAAGAGAGAGTAAGAAAAAACCTTCTGTGGTTGCTTTTCTTACACCTAAATCTCATTTTCCTAGAAAAGGGTTTGTCCCACCTGTTGATTCATCTACACAAATGTTGCATTTGGGTTTAGTTTGTCTTGAAGGCCTATGATTGTTCACTGGGCTAATTTCATTTCTCTTCTTTCCTCCTCCCCTTTGCTTCCTCCTTCACCAGGTATTCCTTTTTTTCCCCCAGGAGTATTAAGGATTAGACCATAAAAGCCTTCTGTACTAGAAACATTACAACCTACCCAATGAATATTATGTTGACCTCTGTTATCCATCCCAGCCAGGCGGCGTGGGAGAAGTCCCATTCGTGCCATTTCCTCAGGGGAAGGGGATCCCCGTGGCTGCCCTGTGCTGGAAACTGCCTATGAGGTAGCATAGTCTGTTCTCATCAGCGTCATCATCGGAATCCTTGCATCCTGCTACCAGTATGACACACTTTGGAGCTGGGCCAGGGGCTCCCCACCTTTCCTCATCAGCACCCCACTTTGGTCCCTGGTGTAGGTTCTGGGGGTTCTTCAGAGAAGTGAGATAGGTGCAAGTGCAGTTCTCAGGGGTGCACTCCCTCTGAAGCACATGCTGACATGAACAGCAGCTGGCAGCACAGGGTGTGAGAATGAGACTCAGGTGTCAAAGGCCATGAAGAGGCATCTGAACAAGACAGTCGCTGTGGTCAGAGGCCAAGCCCCTGTGGCCTCCACTCTCCTCCACAGGTGGCCCTCAGCCCTGTACTGGCTTCTGTGTGCAGGAGGCACCGGCACTCTCCTCTCCACACTCCTGCTCTCTCCTCTCTACATCCCTCACTCTCCTCTCTACACCCCTGCTCTCTCCTCTCCACACTCCTGCTCTTTCCTCTCTACACACCACTGTGCTTTTCTTTCTACACACCTTTCTACTCTCTGTATTCCCTTGCTCTGTGTACACCCCTGCCCTCTGCTCTGTGGAAACCCATAGAACACCTTATGTTCTATGGATTTCCACAGAGAAGTTCCTCTCCAGGGTGCTGACTGCTGTTTCCCAGTTGGACCTTATTTCCCTTGAGGTCTTTATTTGTCACCAAATAAAGAATTGAATTGAGTGGATTGAGGCAACCTGAAGGGGCCTGTGAGGCACAACCTCCCTGTTTTATTTAGCAGCTATATAGAGACTTTCCACAAAGATGTGGCAAACGAAATCATTGGTGCTAATTAGCTGAAAGTAAAACAAATGTGTGTGTGGATGTGTTAATTATGGGAGAAAATAATGACCCCTGAAAGAATCTATGTCCAGGAATTTTAGTGGTTCTTGTTCTACTTATTTTGTTTGTTTTTGTTTTTTGGGTCACACCCGGCAGCGCTTAGGGGTTACTCCTGGTTCTATGCTCAGGAATCGCTCCTGGCAAGCTCGGGGGACCATATGGGGTAGAATTTTAGTGGTTGTGCTTCTTGTTCTACTTTTTTTGTTTGTTTTTGTCCCCCGAGCTTTTGGGTTTTTAGCAAGCTTGGGGGACCATATGGGATGCCGGGATTCGAACCATCATGCTTCTGCATCTAAGCAGAAATTTCAACCTGTTATCACTGACATCTTCCCAGCAAAAAAAAAAAAAAAAAAAAAAAAAAGCTCTGCTCCACCAAGTCCAAGAGAAAATAATGGTCTCTAACATTTCTCAGAAAGTCCAGTCCTGCTTGATCCCTCTGGGGCCTTCTCAGAAGAGAGGGAACAGAGTTTCCTTTTCTGCATAAACTACAGCAGCCCAACACCACACCCTGCACCCTCCAACAGAAGGGGCCCAACTCTGAGACTTAACCATAGAAAACTTTTAAGTCACAAAATTTGTTTTAAATCTATAAATCCTGGACACATCAATATCTTATAGTGGTGTCAGCCCAGTTATATCACAGAAATCTGATACAAGTAATCTACCATGGTAATCTGCCAAGATCAACACAAAAGGTTCAACTCATACCAACCACAGACCAGTAAATCCTCAGACACTGACTTCAGTAACACAATGGAGAAAAAAGCAAGTCATTTAAAATTGGTAGTTTTGATCTGTCATTTCATTTGTCTTTGTATTTTAACAAGAAATATGAAAGAAATGGGGCCGGAGAGATAGCATGGAGGTAAGGCATTCGCTTCTCATGCAGTAGGACGGTGGTTCAAATCCCGGCATCCCATATGGTCCCCTGTGCCTGCTGGGGACGATTTCTGAGCATAGAGCCAGGAGTAACCCCTGAGTGCTGCTGGGTGTGACCCAAAAAAAAAAAAAAAAGAAATATGAAAGAAATGTGTTTGTGCCTGCATGGACGCTGGCTAGGGTGGTGGGTGGGAAATTGGGGACACTAGTGAGGGAAGGTCACACGGTGGTGGGACTGGTGTTTGAATAATTAATGCCTGAAACAACTGTATTATGAACAACATGATGAATTATGTGTAAGGGGGAGAAATTTTAAAGCACAAAGCCAATAATTTGACAACATATTTGCACACCTATGTTAACAGCAGCACAGCTCACTGTCTCCAAGTCTGGGAACAAGCCAAGTGTCCAAGCACAGAAGATAGAGAAAGCCATGGAGCTCTAGTCCCTGATGGAAACTGCTTAGCTGTGAGATAGAAGGAGGAGTATCTTACCATTCACTACACCCTGAATGGTCCTGCCAAGTAAAGGAAGACAGAAGCTTGGAGCCAAGAACCAGGGAAGCTCATGCATGAGTCTGAGGAAACACAGGAAGGGAGGAGGCAATATCCATGTGCACAAAGTGTAATATCCTGAGTGGGGCCAGTCAAGGAGGTTGCAGGGGACCACCTGGACAGATGATGGATGGTGATAATGGTGGTAGTGGTGAAGTACAGTCACAGAACACTAATATTAATACCTCTGTGAATCATGATGCATCACTAAGCTTTTCTAAGCTTTTACAATGAGAAAAAATGAAGTTCATGTCCAGAAAAGAAATTCAGTGGAGAACTCAGTGAGAAAATCTCTCAGTTCACAGAACCTGGAGTAATCTTCCAGCTCACAGAAACTGAGGTAAGAAACCTCCCATCTCAGAGGACCTGAGGTAAGAGACTTTCACCTCACAGCCCTAATGTAAGGGACTTCCACCTCATGGGACCTGGAGAAACCTCTCACCTTGGAGGAACCTCACAGGGCCTAAAGTGAGGAGCTCCCACCTTATAGATGGGAGTTTCTTTCACCTCACAGGCTTTGAGGTGAGAAACTTCCCACATCACAGAACATTAGGTGAAGTACTCTCACCTCACATGAGGACCTGAAATGAGAAACCTCCCACCTCATTAGAACCAGGAGATGAGGGACTCCTAACTCATGGGATGTGAGGTGAGAAACCTCCCACCTCATAAAACCTTGAGGTGAGGGACTCTCAGCTCATGGGATCTGATTTGAGAAGCTTCCACCTCTTAGAATCCTGAGGCAATAGACTTCCATCTCCTGGGACCTGAGATGAGAAACATCTCACTTCACAGAATGCTGAAGTGAGAGGGATTCCCACCTTGTTGGATCTGAGTTGAGAATCCTGAGGTGAGGGACTTCCACCTCTAGGACCTGAAGTGAAAATTCTCTCCCCGTTATAGAACCTAGGTGAAGGATCTGAGGTGACAGACTCCCACCTGAGTCCGAGATGAGGGTCTCCCACCTCATAGAACCCTGAGGTGAAAGGGGTCTCACCTCATGGGACTTGAGAGAAAAAACCTAGCTCACAGGATCTGAAGTGAGTGGCTCCCAGCTGACAGGGTCTGAGGTGAGGGGCTCCCAGCTGACAAGCCTCTGCAATATGCTCCTGATTACAGCACTTTTTTTTTTTATTTAAACACCTTGATTACATACATGATTGTGTTTGGGTTTCAGTCATGTAAAGAACACCACCCATCACCAGTGCAATATTCCCATCACCAATGTCCCAAGTCTCCCTCCTCCCCACCCGACCCCCGCCTGTACTCTAGACAGGCTCTCCATTTCCCTCATACATTCTCATTATTAGGACAGTTCAAAATGTAGTTATTTCTCTAACTAAACTCATCACTCTTTGTGGTGAGCTTCCTGAGGTGAGCTGGAACTTCCAGCTCTTTTCTCTTTTGTGTCTGAAAATTATTATTGCAAGAATGTCTTTCATTTTTCTTAAATCCCATAGATGAGTGAGACCATTCTGCGTTTTTCTCTCTCTCTCTCTGACTTATTTCACTCAGCATAATAGATTCCGTATACATCCATGTATAGGAAAATTTCATGACTTCATCTCTCCTGACAGCTCTATAATATTCCATTGTGTATATGTACCAAAGATTACAGCACTTTTTACAATCTCAGCTAACACTTGCTCTTTTGGGTCCTTTTTTTGTCCTATCTGTGATTCTCCTGTCACTGACTGAACAGTTTGTCTCAGTGTGGTCAGAAACAACTTATGGAGAGTTTGGGGAAAAGTTGTTACGTTCACGGCACTAAGCATGAGTAACATAGGTGCCCTGAGACATGTGCTCACATGTGTGTATATGTATGTGCCAATGCATTGCAGTACTCAGCTATATGAGCCAGTGTTCATATGTGCATGGCACATGCATAGATAAATATTGTGCCCAAGCTTGGTGTGTACATGTGTGGTGGTACATGCTTCTATGGACTCACATGCTCCTGCATGTGCATAAACATATACTCACAGGTGTGACCTGTGTGGAGTGTGGAAGTAGCTCTGAATGCAGGTGCTCCAGGTGTAGCTTCAAGGTCTGCATCAGGTGCCTCCCCAGGAGGTCCTAGGAGTGATAGCAGGAGGAGTGTGGAACTGGCGACTCTCATACGGGCCCTGTTTTTGTTTGTTTGTTTGTTTGTTTTTTGGTTTTGGGTCACACCCGGCAGTGCTTAGAGGTTCCTCCTGACTCTACGCTCAGAAACCGCCCTTGGCAGACTCGGGCGACCATATGGGATGCCGGGACTCAAACCACTGTCCTTCTGCATGCAAGACAAACGCCCTCATCCATGCTATCTCTCTGACCCCGACCCTAGTTATTTTCTGCTGGAGAGCAGGTCCTCAGCCTTAGAGGAGCTGCTCAGTGTCTGAGGAGCTGAGGGGAGAGCAGGCTGGTGCTCTTGACCTCACAGGCCCCACACCCTCACCTGTGATGCCTGTGACCCAGGCCTGTCTTCCACAGCAGACAGGTCCAATCTCTGGGGTCCCTCAGCAGGCCCAAAGGCCACCTTCTCACCTGTCCAGGTCTGAGCTAGAGGTTCTTGTCCTTATTATGGGTCCCTGCCTGGGGGACGGGCTGTGGCTCTCCTGCCTCTGGGCCCCCACAGAAGCACTCGGTGCCCTCAGCTGTGGCCTGAGTTGGCTCCAGGGGCAGGAGAGAAAGCATGAGTCATTGTTCTGTGTAGCCAAACTTTCCTTAGGATCTAAGCTCTGTTGTGCCCATTTCTGTCAGGTACAACCTCTCTTCCTTTGGAAACCAAGGTGAAAACTTTCTCATTTAAATTTGTTAGCATTTGAATGGTTTCACCCACATTCAAACAAGCTACTGAGGGGAAGCATGAAAAACAATCCCGTTTCTTTGTTTCGGTCCCTATTGCCTTTCATCCCCATTGTCATCTCTGTAGCAGCAGAGGCCGAGTTGTTGAGGTGGCTCCCCAGAGGCTTCTGGTAACAGCGCAGCTCCAGCAAGGGCAGGAAGTGCCTCAGTGAGTCATGTGGGGGCGAGCAGCAGCGCAGACTGGCAGCGCCTCCCGGACAAGCACTTTCCTGCGCCCACAGCATGAAACAGGTCCGAGGGGCTAACACCAACATTTGAGCACATGCACGGGCAGGCACAGACATGCACGGGCACACATGCACACACAGGGAGACACAGGCATGTACTTGGACACATGCAGATACACACAGGCATGTGCTTAGATACACAGAGACACACAGACATGTACATGGACACATGAAGACACAGGCACATGTTGTGTATTTCCATGGGATTATTATGTTACTGATCCTACCCTGATCGGTGACTGTGTCCTACCTTAGGGTGTGACCTGGCATTGTGCTCCGACCCTAGGGTGTTACCTGATTCTGCTCCCACCCTAGGGTGATGGTACCTGATTTTGATGTATAAGAGCAAGGGTCTGTGGAAGGCGGGGGCTTTTTTTCGAGGGCTAATTCTGGGGTTTTTGGCTTCATCCATATCCACGAATAAAGCTGATATCTTCTGAAGCCTGACTGCCTGTTAGCTTTTACCCACCGCATTCACCTCAGAACCGCCACTGAACTGAGTGACAGATGCGTGCTTCAAGCTGGAGGAGAAAGACCTCATCCTCCATCCCTCCATCAGTCAGGCCCATCAAGGGTTGATTTGCAACAGCTTATACTCAGACACACACAGGCATGTACTCAGATACATACAGGCATGTACTTTGACACAAACAGATGTACTTGGACACATGAAGACAAACAGGAATGTACTCAGATACAGAGACACACAGACATGTGCAAACACACAAGCATGTATTTGGATACATAGGCACAAAGGCATGCACTCAGATACACAGATGTACACACACAAATACTAGCACACACAGAAGTGTGTACATTGTTGCACATGTGTTTTGACACACATGTGGGCATGTATATGGGCACACTATATACATGTATATGTATATAGTACAAACATGCAGTCAGCAGTCACATGCATGTTCTAACTCTAGAAAAGGCAGGTGAGCAGTGACAACTTCTGAGGAAACCAGTCCCTATATATGTGTGTGTGCCCAGTGCAGTCCCACTCTCCCAATGAGAGCCACACCTGCTGCATGCAGGTGCCTCTGAGAGGCTACTGGGGCAGGTTGGTGTGTTGAGTTCACCTCCTCACACAAGATACACCCCCATAATGTTCCCTGCCAACCCAAGAAACCAAGCAAAAGCAAGATTGTCATGTGGCAGAATAGATCAGTGCCATGATAACACATATGACCCAGTAGGAGAGGGACACTCCTAGCATCCAGATGTGGAATCAATACTTCAATATGACACAATAGGAAATCGTATCATACATGACAGAGTAATATTTTGGTCTACAATTGATGGCCACTCAGAGAGCAATAATTCTGGAACATGATATGATAGGAAACCAATAACCCAATAATGTATGGCACATATAATAAGAAATCAATACCCGATGATCTAACAGGGACTTGAACCCCACAAACACAGGATGGACACTCTCCTTCTCCCACCCCCTGAGAGGTCTCAGTGCCACTGTCAGATATGTCCTTTGGGCCTCCAAGGATCTCAGTGCTCTCTCATGGCAACCATGGGGCCCTGGAATTCACCCACCTCAGAAAATATCTCTGTTCCCACGTGTGAGATCCTGGGAACATTGGCAGTTCTGAGGGAGCAGTGTGAGTGACCTTCCCCTGGATGGAAGCTCAGGGACTCACTAGGTAGGGCCTGACATACATCTTCTCTGGGTGCCAGCATCCCCCAGCCTGGATCCATGGCCCCTCAGAACCAGGAGTGAGCCACATCATCCCCAAGTGTTAGCTGGATCACTAGTCTTATCAGCAGGCTGCGAGCATTCCATCTTTGAGATGAGCCACCGCAGGGGTACTCAGACTGTGGGACCTCCCCTTTTCTGGCCAGGTTCACTGGTTCAGTACCCCACACCCACACAAGGAGTGGACATATTTCAGCCTCTAGTTTCTGCTGGCTGGGCAGCGGACAGACAAGAACCAAAGAGAAGACACAGGCCACAGGAGGGAGCCAGTGACACACAGGAGAAAAGTCCCTGTTCCAAGGCAGGGGCAGCTACCCAGGGTACTTTTCCAGTGACTTCTCAGCAGTCCTGACCCCTGAAACTGCAGAGAAGGGGCTTTCCAGCCGGCTCCTCTGCTGATTCCCACTGAAAGCAAGTTCCTGTGGCCAGGCACCCTGGTAAATACAGCCACTTCCTGGTGCAGGATTCAGGGGCTCCTGTCAAGGCTGCAGAGCACCCCCCACCCCAAATACCTGATAAGAGTGTCCACATGGGATGGAAATGTGGATAGAGTGACTCTGAAAAGTCTCTTTAATTCACACCGTCTGCTTCTCAGTTGGCCTCCCACACACCCATCCACAGTCTCTTCCTGGGATCAATCACACAGCCAGAGGAGGAGAAAATAGGGTCATAAGGACATTTCAACCGTTTCTGAAGAATATTAGATGCTGCTTTTAAAGTCTGTCTCTACAGGCAATCGCAGACACATGCTTCAACTGAGCACAGGCGTGTGAGCTGGGTGCACACTGCTGAACATGGACCTGAACACAGACCCTGAAGATAAACGAGGACCACACACACAGACCATAGACCACTGACGCTGACAGTGACAGACACTGAAACTGAAGATGCTACCGACACTGGCATTATATAGACACTGATGCCGACAAAGACCCTGACCCTGACAATGACTCTGACCCTGACAATGATGCTTACACATTGATATTGACAATGACTCTGTTGCTAAAGCTGACACTGACAATGTCTCCAACCCTGAAGATGACCTTGACCTTGACAATGACTCTGACATTGACAATGAGACTGATGCTGAATGAAATGACTGTGATGCTGACACTAACAATGATGCTGGCACTGACTGACAATGCCAGTAACACTGATGCTAAAGCTGACACACTAACAATGACACTGATGCTGGCGATGATATTCACATTGATGTTGCTGATGGCCCTGACAATGACACCGACACTGATGTTTTCTGGGCAGGGAGACCTGAGTCCTTCTCTGGCCTCAAGGAAGGATGCCAAACTGGGGTTGATGGGGACAATGGTAAACAGTGGGTATGGTGGAGCTGGGGGCTGGGGACAGTGAGAATAGTGACAGAGAGACTGAATTTGAACAGCCTCACAAGGAGAAAAACACATCCACACACAGGTGCACACGTGCACAGCAACAATGCACATGTGTTTGTGATGCACTCACACGTGGGTACACACTAATATTTGCAAACAGAAATGTGCATACACACACTGGTGGGACTGTGGTTAAGGTCTGGTTTTGCTCAAAGCTGACTGCTATCTGCTTCTGTGTCTGGTTGTGAGTTATCTGCTTATCTGATGGTGGAGGCCCACCAATTTCAGTATCTGGAGTAAGAGGAGGCATTTCTGTTCAGCCTCTCAGGCCCTCACTCCCATTCCCACTCCTCTTGGGACAAATGTGGCCTGTGGCCAGAGGGGATGCTGAGAGCAGAGTCGTTGACGCCTCTGGGGAGCCCAGGACCCTTACCCTGGGAAGACATCAATGGGTTCATGTCCTGGCTGCCTCTCAGAGCCTTGTGATAAACCCTGGGATTCTGGTGACCATAAACCAGTGGACCCTCCACAGAGAGCAAGGCTGTAGCCACTATGCTACTGGCTCCTGGTTAAAAAATATTTGAGAAAATTGGACTGAAGCTTCTTCCCATTCTCTCCCCAGCCTCACTGGATGCTCTCACCTGGTGATTCAATGACTATTCTCTTGATTCCACTCAAACAGCTGCACACTCTGAACCCAGCACCTGCCAGCACCACTGTCCCAGACAATCACAGAGTGTGGAGCTGCAGGTATCCCACATGGGCTCAGGATGAGGCCCACAGTACTGGGGGCAGAAAGGATCCCTGGAGAGAGGCTGGGAGGGGTCAAAAGGGTCAGGAGGTGAAGGATGGGAAGGCCCTTCAGGAACATGCTGCGCACACACTTAGTATCCAAACCCAAGGCCTTTCATGTACCAGGCTCAGGCTCCACACCATCCAAGAAACACATTTCTTTTTCTTTTTCTTTCTTTTTTTTTTTTTTTTTGTTTTTGTTTTTGGGCCACACCCAGTAATGCTCAGGGGTTACTCCTGGCTATGCGCTCAGAAGTTGCTCCTGGCTTGGGGGACCATATGGGACGCCAGGGGATCGAACCACGGTCCATCCAAGGCTAGCTCAGGCAAGGCAGGCACCTTACCTCTAGCGCCACTGCCCGGCCCCACCAGAAACACTTTTTTTTTTGGTTTTTGGGCCACACCTGGCGATGCTCAGGTGTTACTCCTGGCTGTCTGCTCAGAAATAGCTCCTGGCAGGCACGGGGGACCATATGGGACACCGGGATTTGAACCAACCACCTTTGCTCCTGGATTGGCTGCTTGCAAGGCAAACACCGCTGTGCTATCTCTCCGAACCCCAGAAACACTTTTTTAGGTCTTTAAATGAAAGTTAAAATATAAACGATTTCCATAACTTTTCCTCTGTATTGCATCAGGCAAATGACAACTTTACTTCTAACCTGCTCTGATTCAAGCTGATAAATTACTTCTAACTCAAGTTAAACTGGAGGATTGGGCCTGGGCGCCCTCTGCTGGGGACTTCTGCAGCCACGCAGGGTCCCTAGTAAGGGATTCCTGGCCCTCAGTCCTTGCTGCTGCAAAATGATGTGATCCTGGATTCTAAACCAGTCACCTGGTCAGCCGAACTGACTGCCCATCTAGAGTCTTTCGACTAAAAATAAGAACCAAATCTCAACCTGCACAGACCCTCCCTACCTCCCACCACATCGCTCAGTGCAGCCTCCTGCCTTCCTTGAGCCTTTGACACCAGGACACTATTCCCTCTCAGGCATGTCCTCAAACTAGCTCAGGGCCACGAGAATTTGACCTCTATCAAAGTAACGCCGCAGTGAGGCAGTAGCCTAGACCAAGAAAAAGAGGAGCCTCTGGGCAGTGTGTGCTTCAGCCACTCCCCAAGCATCGTGTTTTATAGGTCAGAGGAACAGGAATGCTGCCGGACCACACGTGTGTGCAGGACTCAGTGGACAGCAACAAGGGTGAGTGGGAGGAGAGTCTGCTGGTCCCGGCAGGCAGGGCTGGGTGAGCAGGCAGAAAGGCAGTACCCAGGGAAACCTGTGCGGTCCTGGCTGTGGAGCTACCCTGCGAGCTCCCATGGCTGGAGCTGTGCAGGCTGCCAACGCAAGGCTGACAGAGTTACTACCTGCAAAGCTTGGATGGTATTTGTGCTTGGCACAGCTGAGAGGAGAGAGACCTTGGGGAGCTCAAAGACCCCACCCCATATTCCACCCACACACGGGTTTTAGGGAGCCAAACTACCAAATTGCAGCTCATGGGCAGCAAAATCAGACCAGAGGAGCTTGGGTCATGTCCAGGACTTGTCCTGGAGAGAGACAAGTCTTCAGGCAGGGCATGGTGGGAATTGGGTTGTACCCGAGTGGGTGCAGACCAGGAGGTACCAAGGAATGAGGTGCAGGAAGCTTCATGGGGCATGAGAAGCATGAGGCAAAGCTATAGGCAGATCTGAGGCATTCTGAGAGGTTCCCAGGAAACTCCAGAGCAGGGACCTGGGTACCAGATGCTCACCTCCACCTGGCCAGCTCAAAGGCTGGGTGTTGGCGCCTACTGCAGGCTTCTCAGCTCACCTGCTGGGAGCAGATGCTATTGGCCCAGGTTCACCAAGAGCCCCCACTTAAGAGTATGTGGCTTGTTCCCATGGTATCACTGCACAACAAAACCAAGCAGACCTCACCACCCTTTTCTGCATTCTCCTACCAGAGCAAGTCACGAGGACAGCCATATTCAAAGGAGGGGGCAAGAACTCCTAAAGGAAGGACATCCAAGAATTCTCAGATGTGCTTAAAAAACATGCAAGGATGGGACTGGAGCCATAGCACAGTGGGGAGGGCGTTTTCCTTGATGCAGCCTACCCATGTTTTATCTCCAATATCCCATATGGTCCTCCAATCCTGCTAGGTATAATTTCTAAGCACAGATACAGGATTGCTGTACCCCCCCCCAAAAAAAAACTTACAAGGATGCAAAGATACGGATCTGGAAAGATAGGACAGCAGGTAAGGCACTTGCTTACTTGGAGTTAATCTGGACTCCAGATTCCATCCCTGGCCCCAGATATGGTCCTCTGAGTCCTTCTAGGAATGCTGGCTGAGCAGAGTCAGGAGTCAGCTCTGAGCATCACTGGGTGTGTGACCTGCCCCCAAATTACAAGGAGAAGCTTCAGTATGTATTGGCAAATTGTTGTAAAGATGCTAATTTCTGACATTAGGGATCATTATTAAACAGCAACAGGTAACATTCTTCATTAATTTGGACAATAAAAACACATTAGTAACCACAAATTAAGAGTTAATAGCCTAAATGTAGAGGTCCAGTTCCCAAAACCCTGGAGAACAGTTTTAGGGCTGCATTCTGCTTCTTCACATCCAGAAGAAAATCAGAAAATAATGTAGTTGCAGAAACGTTTATGTAATAGATAACACATCTAAATAGCTGACTAAAAATCAAACATCCAGTCCATATCTTAAGTTGCATGAAAGGAAAATGATCTCTTGTTTGCAGATATATTTGGCTGTGGGGCCAAATTAATTCCCTTTACAAAGCCCCTGGGTTCTGGAACTGTAACAAGTGCTGCAGAAATTAATACTGCTCTTGGATCCACGGATCAGAGGAAATTACCTTTTCTTTGCTTCTCAATTTAATGTAGAGGTGTGACTTATCTTTGAAATGTAGGAGATACCACTCTGAAAATGGAGTGTAAATATATCACGATGGTACAGAACTGCAGAACTGCAGAATAGGTATGTAGAAATATACTTTTCAGAAGGAAACTGCTTTCCAGAAAGGAGGAAAAAAGAACCCTATTAATACAAAGATGTCTTCCTCATCAGTTTCAAAAAGTCTTCCTCATTTATTTCTCCATCCCCATCACAATCGGCTTTATTGAGCATTTCCTGCAAAACAGAATAACATACGATGCATGAATATACATAGGAAGCAAGTGGCACTAGGACACAAGCACCGACACACACTGAGCACATGTTTCTGATTAAGGGGCAAGACCCCAGCCTCCTACAGGTGTGGCACAGGGCCTTACCTGAATTGCCTCCTCCGTCAGCTTCTCCCCTAGCTCCTTAGCCACCCTCTTGATGTTAGTTAGGGTGATGGTCCCAGTGCAGTCATCGTCAAACAACTTGAAAGCTTTCAGCATTTCTTCCTTTTCATCTTTCTGACTCTATGGAAATTGGATCTCATACCCTGGATTCGGTTTGTGGGTTCGTGCCAGGGTGCTGGGCCAAGGACAGAGGATGCTTGGGAATAGGCAGAGCAGCCAGAACTTGCCCCAGAGGCGGGGATGAGGCTGTCCTCCCCCTTTTCTGGTTGCTGAAGGCCCACCCTACCCTGCTGCCCAGACTCAGTGGAAGTGGGGGAAGGTCAGGCCCCTCCAGAGTCCTACCACTTTCACACTCATGATGGTGAGGAAGTCCTCAAAGCGAATGGAGCCGCTCCCTTCCACGTTGAGCTCAGCTTCCAGCGTCCTGAGCTCCTCCTTCGTGGGCTCAAATCCTAGGGCCTGCATGGCGATCTGTGACAGACAGACAGACACACAATCAGAGGCAACAGTCCAGGCATAGTTGCTCCCACCTGATGTGGTGCCTGCCTGGCATAGGCCTTGCAGCCACCAGGGCAAAGCTGACAGGCCGAGGGCAAGCAGTGTGTGGTGCTGGTGCTTTGAGCAGGGATTTTCCAGAACCTTCAGCTCCCGGACGTTGATGGTGCCAGAGCCGTCCATATCAAACAAGCCAAAAGCCTCTCGGATCTCCTGCTTCTGCGACTCCGTCAGTTCGACTTCCACTGCGCGTTCCTTCCATGGCTGGGACAGCTTGCGGCAGCGGGAGGCCTGAGAGAAATGAGTAGAGGTGAGGGAAGCGAGTGGTGCCTGCGGTGGCCAACAGGACAGAGCCCTGAGAGCAGACCCAGCTCAGTGTAGAGCCAGAACCCTGAGAATGGACCCAGCTCAGTGAAAGGTCAGAACCCTGAGAGTGGACCCAGCTCAAAGTAGAACCAGAATCCTGACAGTCAACCCACAACGCTGAGAGCAGACCCAGCTCAATGTAGGGTCAGAACCTCGAGAGTGGACCTAACTCGAAGCAGGACCAGAACCCTGATGGTCAACCCAACCCAGTGTGGACCAGAACCACGAGAGTGGACCCTCAGTGTAGGAGCAGAACCGTGAGAACCTCAGTGTAGGGGCAAGACCCTGAGGGCCAACCCAACTGGGTCCTCTCTCCCCTTGGGCAAGCACTGTGGGCTCTCAGCTGGGCACTGTCATTGACATATTTGAGAGGGAGTCATGCACCTTTCAATGCATCAACACCCGGAGATTGGTTGAGTCTCTGTCACACAGGCGGGAGCAGTGTGCGGTTCTGGTCGCCCTGCCCGTCACCAAGTGTCCCCTGTTCCTCCAGTCCTGCGAGCAG
Source organism: Suncus etruscus (assembly GCF_024139225.1). Lineage (NCBI taxonomy): Eukaryota > Metazoa > Chordata > Mammalia > Eulipotyphla > Soricidae > Suncus > Suncus etruscus. The sequence goes on along the minus strand of NC_064850.1, from coordinate 128,758,681 downwards.
CCTCTCTAAGGACCTGCGCCTTGGGGCAGTCGCTGCAGGTACCACCAGCACCGTCCGGGCTCCACTCGGCGGGATCTTGTGTCCTGTCCCGCTCACCGCCTCCCGGTCCCTTGTCGCGTCCCCCCCCCCGCGTCCAGCCCTTCGCAGCAGCCGCTCACCATGTCCCCCCGCCAACTGTGGCCCAACGTCTCCCACGCTCGGGCCGTTGCTAAGGACTCTAGGCCTAGCCGTTGCTAGGCCGTTCTCCAGAGACTTTCGGTACCGCCCCCACTGTAGGATTGACAGCCGTATTGAGCAATGAGAGGAAGTAGGACCCGCCCTCTCACTACTTTCCGCCAATAGGGTGCTCAACGCCTCTTCCCGAGCATAAGGCGGGACTTCCGGAGTTGCCTAGAGACCGGACCCGTTCGCCGCCGGGACGCGGAAGTCGCAGAGGCGGCCCTAGGTCTGTGATGAGCTCGAGCCCACTTTCTACTCCGGTCGCACACGCAAACTCTGGGAGGTGGGCGCGGACCTGGACCTGTGGGTGAGACTGGGGGCAGCGCTAGGCGTGGGCCTGGGGCGGCAACCTAACTGGGCGGACAAGGTGGCTTCCTGAAACATCTTCGGTGTTAAGGCTGGGCTGGAAGAAACGCAGGAATCCAATCCCTGTTGGCCGTTGAATATGTGGATTCCAGGATGCATGTTGGTCTCTTTCAGCAACACCTAGTGACACCAACTCAGGCCTCACCAAGTTGTGACACAACCTCTCCTTGGGACCCACATCAAACACCTGTTTTCCCTGAGCTCCACCCATCCTCCTACCTCTTTTGTTGAGATACTGTGGGAAAGCCCCGCTAGGATGACTCCTCGAACTGGACCTGCCCAGAGCACTGGCCCAAGGAACCTGAGCTCCCTCCTCCCAGCCCTGCTCGGGTCTCAGTGAACTCACTGAAGCAACCTCCGCATGTAGGTTTGCCCTGTCATTTCTCTCTGAACCCCACCTTTGTTTCCAGCAGGGCTGCTCATGTCCACATGCTCCTGGGACATCAGCTTCCTAAAGTCTTCTTGGCAAGAGCCGCCCATTTGGGCTTTTGTCAGACTTGTGCCTGTTCCAGCCATAGCCTCCCTTGGCACCCACCACATTGGGCTCCGTGATGTCACCCTTCTGTCCCCCAGTCTGCCCACAAACCCACTTCTCCTTCTTCCTTTTAGGCTCCTGCATATGTGCTGTGAGGACTCAGCTCAATGTTTCTGCCGAACTCCCTCCTGGGCACTGTGAGCAGCGGTATCCTTGTGGCCCACAGATGACGGCCTGTGGCCACAGAGACGTTGTTAACCCGAGGCGCCACCGGGGGCTTCAGGAACTGTCGATGCTGGCAGAGGCAGGGCGAACGTTTCTGGGCCCGGCCAAAGCATCCAAGTTTGTCATGGGGGCTGAGGGCCAGGAGGTTGAACTGGTGAGGTCAGCACGGAGGCTGCTGGGTGCTCTGGATCTCAGCAGTGCTGTGGGGCAGCTGCTGTGGGAAGCAGTGGAGGCCCAACACAGCGCACACCATGTGGGCACCAGCACCCTCCTGTTCCTCGTGGGAGCCTGGAGCCGTGCCATCGAGGAGTGCCTGCAGCTGGGTGTGCCCATCCCCACACTAGTAGCCGGCATGTCTGAGGGCCTCAGCATCTGCCTTCAAGAGGTTCCTGCCCTCCATGTGCCCCTCAGCATGCCCAACTGTGACCCCAGCACTCATGTACCCTCTGCCTCCTGGACACCTGCAGTCAGTTACCTGTTTCTTCAGAAAGACAATGTCCCAGGAACTGCAGCTGCTTGTCTTGCTGAGAAAACTGCTGAATCCTGTCCCACCCTCAGAGTCCAGGCAGGTGAAGTTGGAGAGACCACAGCACAGGCCAGTGAGGGGGGCCTGTTTGCAGAGCCCTGCCCCTGGAGGTTGACACTGATGCACAGCAGGCATTTTGCCAGGACACGCGGGACTCCAGGAGAGCGTAGGATGGTTGCCCCCCACATACACCACCTTGCAGGCCTGAGAAGCGTGGACACAGCCCCTAGGGCCCATCCCTGGATATACAGTTGTGAGGTCCTGGGGGACTTGGCAGAGCTGGAAGCAGGCCTGAGTCATGGGGACCCAGGCAGCATGGAGCTGGTGAGTGCGGTGGCACGCTGGCAGTGGCATAGCACCCCTGTGCAGCCAGGCACCAGCTTGGCACCCTTCTCCCTGGACCTCTCCCAAATCTTCACATGCTGTTTGCTGGGTTTTCCGAAATCATCATCTTGTGTTTGCCCAGGCTTCGTCGTGACTGGTCTGCTGTCTCAGGCGGCTCTGGTGGCAGAATTGCAAGCCCAGCCTATTCGTGTGGTTCTCTTGGAGGGGGACCTCACCGTGAATTACCGCCACCCGGGTTTCCGTGAGCCTGCATGGCCCTGTACCATGCTAGTCAGTGGGGCGGATCTCCAGGGTGGCTCAGAGGAGCTGTGGGAGGATCTCGTGCTACAGGTGCTCACCTCATGCCATGTGAACCTGGTCCTGGCCCATGGGCATGTGTCTGAGCACCTGCTGGAGCGCTGCACGAACAGTGGTTGCCTCGCCTTGGGCTCTATCAGTGGCCAGGGGATGCAGGCACTGGCAGAGACTTCCGGGGCCGTGCCGCTGGCCTATGTCACACAAGTGGAGCAGCACTGCGTGGGCACAGGGCTGCGAGTAACCTTTGCAGGAAACAGGCCCTGGGAAGCGGAGGAGAGGACAGGCAGGGTGACCATTGCACTGCAGGCAGAAGGCAGCCTCATGGTCACGGCTGTGCTTGCTGATCCAGTGGCTGCTCGGCTGCCCATTCGAGAGGACGGGTTCTGGACATGTGCCCACCGACTGCATCAGGCGCTCCAGGATGGGCAGGTCTTCCTGGGGGGTGGTGCTGTGGAGCTGCTATGTCTCAGCCACCTGCATGCGATGGCTGAGCAGGGCTCCAGGAAGGACCACACCTCCTGGCCATGGCTGCCTGCCGCGGCCTCCTGGCTGGCCTCCACTCAGGCCCTATACAGACCCGCGGTGCTCCGGTGCCTGGCCCGTGGCTGGCACATGTACCTGTGTGCCCTCCTGGTCAACACTACCACACACCCCACAGAGCTTGAGGCCAGCATCTGCATTCAGCGCCAAGTACAGGAGGCTGTGAGCTCGGGAGCTCCTGCCGCCTATATTATGGGAAAATATGGGCAGCTTGGTTGTGGGGCATCGAATGTGGAGTCTTTGAACCAGCCAGACCAGGTTCCCAGGGTGTTCGACCTAGTCACCCCCAAGGTTGAGGCTTGGCGCCGAGCACTAGATTTGGTGCTGTTGGTACTCCAGACGGACTATGAGGTCAACACTGGACTTGGGCCTCCCCAACTAACTTCACAGGAGTCTGGAGACCTGATATTTTTGTAGCATTAGTGGCCCACAGAGCCCTGTGCTCTGTCCTGCTAATAAATGCCTCTAAGCCAAATCCCACTGCAAGCAATTGTGGCTCACATGTCCCTGGACCAGCCACTCCTATGCTGACACCAAAGCCTGTGTCCCTTTCTGCTCCATGTCAGGCTTATGCTTCTCGAGGGGTGCCCTGGTGTGGGGGTGACCAGTGAGCTTTCTATGATGCTCATGTGATACTGGTCTCAGTAAATGGTCTCATACACCCTCTTGCAAATTAAGTCATCAGGTGGCCGTTCAGAACATAGTGCAGATGTAGGCTTATGAACCCACCTTGGACATCTGGTGCCTCCTTTGTTTGCCCTGCCCTAGGTGGCCGTGAGCAGGGACCAGGTTGCACACTCCATGCTGGTCCTTCATAGCCCCTCCTCTGTCCTTACCTATATCATCCCTCCTGGACTATAACCTGCTGGAATCTGGGAGCTTGCTGCTAATCTAACCCACAGACTCCTGCCTCTCACCCATTTGCCTCAGACTGTTTCTTAACTTCTGCTCACAAGTTCCCAATGACAATATCGGGAATTTTTGGGAAGTGTCTCCTTCCATGTAGCAATAAGGAGCAGCATTTCCTCCCCGCTGCTGCTCCTGGGGGGCCTTTGGAGCACATGCCCACAGCTTTCCCGCCAATGGCAGTTCTATCTAAGATGCCTATTCTGTGGCATCTCCTATCCACTCCCACTGGCCCACATCCTCTTCTGTTCAGGGCATTCCTTGAGGAGACCATGAAACCACTGCTCGCGAGTTCTCATGGTCCTCACCAGGCCATGCTCCCCTCTCTGCTATTTCAGTAGTTCCTCCCTCCATTGACACCCTCACATCAGCTGTTATTTTTTTAATATCTTTATTTAAGTGCCATGGTTACAAACATTCTGTAGTTGGGTTTTAGTCATAAAAAGTACACCCCCTTGGGGCCAGAGTGATAGCACAGCAGTAAGGAGTTTGCCTTGCACGCAGCCAACACAGGATGTATTCCGGTTTGAATCCCGGCATCCCATATGGTCCTCTGAGCCTGCCAGGAGCAACTTCTGAGTGCAGAGCCGGGAGTAACTCCTGAAGGCTGCCAGGTAAGCCAAAAATTAAAAAAAGTACACCTTCACCAATGCAACCTTCCCACCACCAATGCACCCCATCCCCTCCTCCCCCATACCCTGCCTGTCCTGGAGGCAGGCATTCTATTTCTCTCACTACCATTGTAATTATAGTTGTTGGTGTAGTTGTTTCTCTAATTGTGCTCACCAATCTGTGGTAAGCTTCCTATCATGGGCTGGTCCTTCCAGCCCTCATCTCTATTATCTCTGGGTATTATTACCATACTGTCATTTTTTTTAAATTTCACAGAAGAGTGAGACTATGCTGTATCTCTCCCTCTCTGACTCATTTCACTCAGCATAATAGTTTCCATATCTATCCCATGTATAGTAAAATTTTATGACTTCATTTTTCCTGACAGCTGCATAGTATTCCATCATGTATATGTACCACAGTTTCTTTAGCTACTCATCTTGTTGATGAGTTGTTGGGCATCTGGGTTATTTCCAGATTCTGGCTATTGTAAATAGAGCTGCAATGAACATAGGCCAGCAGAGGGCATTTTTGTATTGTGTTTTTGTGTTAATAGGGTATATACCTAGGAGTGGTATTGCTGACTCATATGGGAGCTCAATTTCCAGCAACAGGTTACAAAATTAACAGGCAAAACTCAATGGCTTTCTTATATACAAATAATGATAAAGACGAGATGGACCTTTAAAAAAAAAATCCTATTCACAGTAGTGCCACAGAAACTCAAATACCTTGGAGTCAATTAAAGAGGTGAAGGATCTATACAAAGAAAACTACAAAACACTGCAAGAAATAAAAGAGATGGGGCCAGAGAGATAGCATGGAGGCAGGGCATTTGCCTTGTATGCAGAAGGACAGTGGTTTGAATCCCAACACCCAGTATGATCCCCCATGCCTTCTAGGAGCGATTTCTGAGCATAGAGCCAGGAGTAACCCCTGAGCGCTGCTGGGTGTGACCCAACCCCCCCCCCCAAAAAAAGAAGAAGCAAAGAGGACACAGGAAATGGAAACACATACCCTGTTCATGTAGTAGGAGGATTAACATTAAAATGGCAGTACTCCCCAAAGCATTGTACAGATTTAATGCAGTTTCTCTAAGGATACCCATAACATTTTTCAAAGTAGTGGATCAAACACTCCTGAAATTCATTTGGAACAATAAATGCCCACAAATAGCTAAAGCAACCCTTAGAATAAAGAACATGGGAGGCATCACTTTCCTCAACTTTAAATTGTATTACAAAGCAATAGTCATTAAAACATCATGGTATTGGAATAAAGACAGACTCTCAAATAGATGGAATAGACGTGAATATTCAGACAATTTCCCCAGACATACAATAAATTAATCTTTGATAAAGGGGCAAGAAATGCAAAATGGAGTAAGGAACACTTCTTCAACAAGTGGTGTTGGTACAACTGATCAGCCACATGCAAAACAGCGAACTCAGATCTCCATCTAACACCACACACAAAGGTCAAATTCAATTAGACTTAGAATCATAAGGTAAAATACTCCATGACGTTGGAGAGATAGCATGGAGGTGGGGCATTTGCTTTGCATGCAGAAGGACAGTGGTTTGAATTCTGGCATCCCATATGGTCCCTTGAGCCTGCCAGGAGCAATTTCTAAGTGTAGAGCCAGGAGTAACCCCTGAGTGCTGCCGGGTATGACCACCCCCCCCCACAAAAAAAAAAAAAAAAAACACTCCATGACCTTAAGAGTCAAGGCATCTTCAAGGAGGAAACATCACTGTCCAAATAGTGGAAGCAGAGATAAACAAAAGGAACTACATTAAACTGAGAAGCTTCTGCAATTCAAAGGAAACTGATTAAGATACAAAGGCTACCCATTGGAATGGGAGAAACTATTCACTCAATACCCATTAGATAAGGGGCTAATATCAAAGATATACAAGGTACTGACAGAACTTAACAAGAAAAATCATCTAACGCCATCAAAAATGGGGAGAAGAAATGAACATGTATTTTTTCTAAGAAGAAATACAGATAGCCAAAAGGCACATAAAAAAAGCTCCACATCACTAATCATCAGGGAAATGCAAATCAAAACAACAATGAGGTACCATCTCATGCCACAGAGACTGGCACACATCATAAAGAACAAGAACAATTGGTGTTGGCAGGGATGTGAGGAGAAAGGAACTCTCATTCATTGCTGTGGGAATGCTATCCAGTCCAGCCTTTATGGAAAACAATATGGAGATTCCTCAAAAAAATGGAAATTGAGCTGTTATTTTCTAATGAAAAACCACATGCTTCCACTGAAGGAAAGTCGCCTGGAAAGGGCACATTTTCCACCTCAGCTACTGAAGTTCACAAGTCATGGGCACCCCAAGATGAGTAGACTCAGAAGGACTAGAACACAACCTCAGATAGCAGCACCCTGAGCTAAGTAGCTGCTCTGAGGTAACTAGAGCCCAGAAATAACTAGAACCTGAGATAACAACACCTTGAGCTAAGCAGATACCCTGAGGTAACTATCATGCAGTGGGAACAAGAGAGACCCTGAAATGATTAGATAACCTTATTACTGTCTTGGAGCAGAGACCCTAGCCCTAGGAGCCTGGTCAGTCACCACCTCCTTGCAGGCTCTAGTCTTCATTCTAGGAACATAGAGGCACCTGAAACTAGATACCCCCGCCCAGGCTCCACCCTCCAGCAGTGCTCTCCACATCTGGACCCTGACTTGTTTGGCTTGGTCTCTCCTCTGATGTCTTGGAGGCACTTCTGTAAACATGCAGTCCCTCTCCTCCAGCTGCTCTGCCCCACTTCAAGCAGCTGAATATTTTTGCTTTGGGACACTTGGATCTACAGTTCTGATGGCTCCACAGGACTTTATCTTCTCCCAGCCTGCTGGGCTTGACAGAAATGAGGGCCCCCAATCCTGGAGAGGACAGGCTCACTGTCTGGTCTGGGACTGGATGGCTGACAGGCAACCATCACATGCAGTGGTTCTGAGAGGAACAGGTCTGTGGTCTGGCTCCTTCCAAGTGAGGGGCCCAGGAGAGTGGAGTGAGGTTGGTCCCTGAGTACTCCAGGACAGAGAGCTGGAGTGAGTCAACTATGCTCCAGGCATCACCATATGCTTTCCTGGTCAGTGAGGCCACTACAGGGACAAAGCACACTCCAGCTTAGCTGGTTCCTCCGGGGCTTCCTGTAGCTGTGATAGTGCTTTGCAGAGTACTGTGAGTAGTGTCATGATTAGTACTCTGCAGAGTACCATGAGTAGTGCTCTAGTATTGAGTAGTACTAAGTAGTGTTCTATGGAGTACTATATAATGCTGAGTATTGTGTAGTACTCTGCAGAAGGTTGATGGGCTAAGAGGCCAAATAGTAGCAGGAAAACACAGAATTGGAGTTCACTCCAGCTCTTCCATCAGGTTTATTCTAATGCTTTGTTTCCCTTATGTGAGGAGCCCAGCCCTTGTGTGTGTTCGAGATGAAAGCAAGGCTCTTCCCGGATGACCAGTGATGAGTTCACTGTCTCCTCCACCCCGAGGTCAGACCTGCGGTCAGAGTCATCTTCTGGCTAGGGGACAGAGTGAATCCTGTGCCCTGATGGGCCCCGCCCTCTGCTCTGGCTGCTGGGCTGCTGCCAGCCTATCTGTGGGGCTCTAGGAGCTGTAGTGGCCATGTTTGGAGTGTGGTTTTGATGTAGGCATTTCCAGGGAAGGAAAACTGTGATTTGGTATGGAGGGACACTGGCAGTCAGAGGGGCTTTTCGGACCCTAGACAGCAGGTGAAGGGAGGAGAGAGCCCTTGGGGATGAGCACAGAGGTGTGGGTGCTCTGCCCTGATATGCTGGGTGTTCCCCTCACTGCCATCCCTGAGCATGACCAGCATGTCCCAAGCTATGTCCCTGGAGTGACTGGCCCAGACATGACCTATTCCCTTCTCCCACATGTTTTCATCAGAGGTGGTGAGCTGGGATCAGGCCACTGACTTTTCAATATTATTATGATTTGGGTCACACTCCACTGTGCTCAGGGGCAACTTCTTCTGGGTTCCGGGGACTGAATAAGTGTCAGAGATTGAACTGAGATTTGACTCCTTCACTGGCTCTCTGATCAATGGACAATCGAGTCTTTAGCTTTCCTGTGATTGTTTTAGGTTACTTTCTTCCCATCTCACTGTCCTTGTCCATCAATTTGCACTGGACACTTGGATGTGGAACTTGCCTTCTGTCTGCACCACCGTCTATGCTGCACTCCTGATACCAGCCTTAGTCCTCGCCCCACTCTGCACTGCAACCCAGGTGGGGGCACAGAACTGGGCTCTGTCCCTTGAAGGGACTCAGACACCATCTTGCAAATAGAAAATTCATGACCCACAAATGCATTCTCAGGTATCAGTTTGTGGAACCAACTCTGGTCACTGTGCTGTGGTACCTCTGGTCTCTCCTTTATGGTCTCTGTGGTCTCTCCCTTGTGGTCTGTATGGTATCTCCCATGTGGTCTCTGTGGTTTCTCCTCTGTGGTCTCTCCCCTGTGGTCTCTCCCTTGTGGTCTCTGTGGTCTCTTCCCTGTGGTCCCTCCCCTGTGGTCTCTGTGATCTCCACTTGGCTGAGCCTTGGGGTCCCCTGCTGAGAAGCAGCACCTCAGGTCTGGGTGAGAAAGTGTGGCTGGGGAGATGGAGGTGCCTTCAGTACAGAGCCCGGACATGGCCGGACATGGCCTGCCCCTGTCAGCAGCAACCCCTATAATGTCACTGTCATTGTCTCCCTGCAGGTCGGTCAGGGGCTGGGGTTTGCGTCATCATTTGGAGGCTTCACACAGCGCCTGGGGTGGACTTTTGTTTTTTTGTTTTGTTTGTTTGTTTTTGGGTGGTCACACCCAGCGGCCCTCAGGGGTTAACTCTTGGCTCTGCGCTGAGAAATCGCTCCTCTCGGGCTCGGGGACCAATTGGGACGCCAGGAGATCGAACCACCGTCTGTCCTGGGTTGGCCCCGTGCAAGGCAAATGTCCTACTGTTGTGCTATCTCTCCGGCCCCCTAGGGTGGACTTTCTGAACCATCCAGATCTCAGGGTCCCACAGAACCCTCCTTGCCTTGCCTTGCCCTGCCCTGTCTTGCCCTCGAGTTCCCCAGGACTCCTTGAGTGCGGTTTCCAGGACAATTGGTCACAGCTCTGACCCCACACCCCCTCAAGAGGCAAAGCTCTGAGCACACCCCCACATGCCCCTCGCCAGGCCCCGCCCCTGGCTCAGCCCCCAGACGGGCCCCATCCCGTCCTCCCTTCCCGGGGCCCCCCAACCGGCCCCCCGGGGAGTCCTCCCCGCCCGGCCCCCACCCCTAGGCCCGCGGGTCCTTCCAGCGCAGAGCGGCGCGGAGGCGGAGGCGGAGGAGTCGGGGCGGCGCGGGGGGCGCGGGCCAAGCCTGGCCGGGCGGGGCCGCGCGGACGGCGGGGCCCGGCGGGTAGCGGAGCTGCTGACCAGCCAGCCGTTCCCGCTGCAGAGGCGGCTCCGGGACTGCAGGGCTCGCTAACCTGAGAGGCTTGAGGCTGGGGGGCCGGGGGCGAGGCCGGGCCCGAGGCCGGGGGGCTGCGGCTCCCCGCGCGCCTCGGGATCCCGAGGGGCCGCGGGGTCCCGGCGGGGCCATGGCCTCGGGGCCAGTCCCCACGCTGCCCGACGGGGCCGCCTTCCCACCCGGCCACTTCAAGGACCCCAAGCGGCTCTACTGCAAGAACGGCGGCTTCTTCCTGCGCATTCACCCCGACGGCCGTGTGGACGGGGTGCGCGAGAAGAGCGATCCCCACGGTGAGTGCGCGGCCGGCCACGCAGGGACTTTCTCCAGGTCTCAGTCCCCAAACTGAGTGCGGGACTTAGGGGAGACTTAGGGGAGTTTCTGGGTTCCTTGTCCTGCGCTTTAGGTCCCTCGGGTCATGGTCACTTCTGGGGGCTTCGCTCCCACTCGGGTTCAGTCCCTGTGTCCAGCTGAAGGCCAAGCGTTGGGCCTTGCAGATACAGGCCGGTATCTTGGCCTTGAGCCCCGTTTCTCAAACTGCAGCATCATCAGACCCTCTCAAGCTGTAAGGGCCCCCGGGACCTTCTTCAGCAATGACGCTGAACTGGAGCCATACTATGCACCCATGGGAGCGGGGCCTGCCCGGGATATGCCAAGGACAGTGCCCACTCTTTCTGTCATCTAGAACCAGAGCATACTTAATTTTTTCAGGGTACTGTGTTATGGCACCAAGCTTACTCCTCTTCCTCACACGCTTTGGAGTAGCCCTCCCCACAGGGGCCTCAATTCTGCCCTGGGCTGTTCCCCTGCGCTTTGTTAGTTAGTACCTGCCCCCTGATTGTCTTTAGACCCACACCTGAGAGAACATCCTGTTTGCCTTCTTCCTCTGACTCCATTCAAGGAGTGTCACCCTCTCTACCTCCATCCACATTGTAGCAAAGAGCAAGACTTGCCTCTGCTGATGCTCCAGGCAAGGAGCATCCCAGGACGCATCCTCCCGCCCATCCCTGGTTGCACCCTGGAGTGGTGTCCAGGTCTTGGTCCCTGTGAACAGTGATGCAGTGAACACACCTGCGCGGTCTTTGAAACTATTTTGTGTTTTTATGCTCTTGTATGTACTGCATACAAGAATGGCTGCATTTTGGTGAAGCTCTCACTTAAGTTTTGTGGGAAAGCCTCCATGCTGTTTCCCATCCGCAGTCAATCAATGAGTGTCTCACCACCCCTCTGCCAGTCCTGCTTGTTTCTAGATATTTTGATCTAGGCCCTTCCCACCGGTGTGAGTGACTGGTTCTGTTATTTTGAATTTATTTTATTTTATTTTACTGAAACCGTTGTGCTTTACAAAGCCCTTCATAGTTGGGTTTCAGACATACAATGAATCAGGGCCATTCCGATCACCAGTGTCCTCCTCCCTTCACCAGTGTTTCCCAAGCACATCCCAAACCACCACTTCCTGCCCCCCAGCCTGCCAGTATAATAGGCCCATTTTCAGCTTAGATTAATAAAGTGTGGGTCTCTTGATTCCATTGTTGTTGCATTTGGCTTGGATATTTAGTTCTGTCCTTTAGTAACACCACCAATACACCTGAAACTACTTAGCCACTGGTCCCATCTTATATTTCTTTTTCTCCTCCTCCACTCAATTTCTTTCTTCCTCCTTGCCAAGGGGCCAAGGGTGTTTGAGTCAACTCTCATTTAAACTGTTGCATTTCCTGTGTGTCCCTGACATCATCGATGCAGCCACACCTTCTTTCCTAGGCTTGTGTCCACCTGTGACTTCCCCTGAAGTCTCTTCAGCTTCTCTCCCCGCTTTCCAATGGCTTCTTTGTCTTGGTCCTACGTGCTTTCTATCTCTGCACGGTGGGAAGATAGGGAATGCTCTTGGGAAAGCAGAGAGGCATCCTTCTGTCTTTTGGTGAACAACACGCAGCTTCTAACCTCTTTTCTCATGACAGAGGGGATCAGCCTTGCCTCTCCTGACCACAATCTCCAGTGGAGGACAGGACAGACACATGTGTCTCTCACAGCGCCCCCTGGTCTGTCTGTTGCATGACCTGCCAAGGGTTCAATAAATATCACCTCCTCTTGCAGGAAAGGAGCTCTCCTCAGCTTCAGGGATCTGGTGGGCTCCCGGCATTTGTGACCTTAGCAGAGCCTAGGGCTCACTTCGCCCTCCTTGGCTTCCCTTACTGCACACGCAGTGCTTTGATCCTAGGGCAAGGGGGTAGGACTCTGTAGCCAGACTGAAACTGGCCAAGGAGAGGGGGAACAGATTTTAAGATTGGTTTCCAAGAGCAGTAATGAGGGGCTAGACCTGCCATAGCTAAAGGTATTTGCCAACTGCTAACGTGTCCCAGTGTCCCTGGGAAGATGCTAGAGCACCTGACAAGGGTCTTCACAGCTTCCCTCCCTGAGATGGCACAGGCAGGCATGGACTCAGCCACTAGGCAGCTCCATCTGTCATGTGTCATGTCCAGCAGCAAGACAGGCTAAGCAGAGACTCAAACACAGAGCCGTGTGCCCAAACATTGAAGGGAACTGAATGCAAGGGAGGGAAATGAGGACAGGGAGGTGGATGGAGGATCTGGGAGGGACCAGGTGGGGACAGGGAAGGCACTGGCCCTGTGCAGAGCTCTAGAGCTCCAGTGGTCCTCTCTGCGAGGCTGTCTTTGCTGTCACCCCATGGCCCATGTGCTGCTCCTGAGGATCCCCGTTTGCCAGCACCCCAGGAAAGGGTGCGCCCCAGCTCTGGGCCCACCCTGCCCTGCCCCAGTGGTTATGCAACAGTCACACAGCAAAGCCGAAGGTTCAGGGAGGCCTCAGCAAGGACAGTGCCTCTCCCAGGGCTCACCGTGTAGTGCTGGGCTGCAGCTTCCTAGCTTCCTAGCAAAGCTGCTTGTCACATCCTTGAAGTCACAGACAGGTGACTGGGTTCAGGGGTTGGGACTACATGAGCCTTGTGGTTCCTGGATGCTCAGCTGGGGACAGCTGGACCTGCAGGCCAGTGGACATTTGTTGCCCCATTTGTTGAGTCCCATTTACTCCTTTGTTGGTTGTTTGTGTATCTACAAAGAGCTCCCAGAATGAGAAATTGATTCCCATCCTCTTGTCCCCTTTTGGGGGGAGATCTTGGTAATAATTATCTGCAGCAAATAATTCACATGGACAGGAGGGTTAAGGGGTAAAAGGTTGGGCGAAGAGTGTCCTTTGTCAGCCTGCTGCTAGCTCCAAAACACACCTGGGGCCAGCCAGCAAACTCTGGCAAATGACCTTGAACACCTCGCTCGAAACTATTTATTCGGCTCTCCACAGCGCCCCCACCTGGAAGGTCAAGGAGGGACAACAGGCAAAGAATAATCGTATGGAAATATTTTCATATACAACAGATATCAGGTTCTCCTTGTCCGTGTCTTGGCTCTGGACAGCATCATGGGGCTGTGGGTGGAATCTGAGTCCTCACACATCTTTCACAGAGATGGAGTACAAGTGAGGGTGTGCGAGTGATAGGTGAGTTTGCAAGTGAGCATGTACAAGTGAGTGTTTGAGCCAATGGGTGTGGAAATAAGCATGTGTGTGTGTGTGTGTGCAAGTGAAATTGAAAACGTAATTAAGAATATAAACCGCATGTGAATGAGAGTGAGTGTCGTGTTGGGATTATGTGTGCAAGTGTGACTGAGTGTATGTGAGACTATGAGTGAATATGAGAGTGAATGTGAAAGTGAGTGTTGAGTATGTGTAAACGAGTGTGTGAGTGAAAGTGAGAGTAATAGGAGTGTGAGTGAGTGAAAGTAAGGTGTTGTGAAAGTGAGAGACAGTCAGCAGGAGATTGTGATGTGAGCACACAAGTATGGGAGTATGTGACAGTGTTGAGTGTGCTTATGTGTGAAAGTTTATGAGGGGAAGTATGACTGATGGAGTGTGTGTGTGAGTGAGAGGAAATGAATATCTGAGTGTGTGAATGAATGAGTGTCTGAGAGGAAATGTCTGATTCTGTGAATGAGTGTCTGAGAGGAAGTGTCTAACTGTGACTCAGTGTGCATATAAATGAGCATCTGAGAGGAAGTGTATAACATTCACACATTCACACATGCTCCCCTGTCACACACGTCCCACTCTCCTCATTTCTGCTGAGAAACCTGACATGCAGATGAATGACAATCAAGGTGTGAGGTGCTGGGGACTATCTGTGGAATGTGGGGAAGGGGCTCCAAGGATGGATGCTGAGTGGGCCTCCTGGCATGCTCTCCCAGACCCCTCACACTGCCTCAGGGAGCCACAGCCATCCACTAGGGGCTCGTTCCGGGGCTTTCTCTCTTGTGGCCGAGGAACACCCTGGAGTGGGTTTGAAGGCCTGAGATGGGGGTTTGGTGCCAGCTACAAGCAAAGGACAAGACTATTGGCCTGGGAATGCCAAGTATTGACCTAAGAACACTGGCATGCGTCACAACCTGGGAGATCTGCAGGGATGGCTGTGTGATGTGATGTCTGTCTGGTGGGAGGGAAACCCTCAAGGTCCATCTCCTCCTCCTCCCTCTCCTCTTCCTCCTCCAATCTTGGGTGAATCATTTCACAAACAGCAAACAATGTGGAGTCAGACTCCCTTAATAAACAGGATGACAGCCTGCCTGCAGGTCAAATGTTCCTTCTGGAAGAGCCCTCACTTCTGACACAGGGTTTGGTTCTGAGATGGGAGACAGGCTGGCTAGAACCCTCAGACACCATCAGACACAGACACAGGCTGGAACCTTCACAGAAATGATCAGGCTCAGGTTTGGCTAAGCCTACCTCATGCTCCATGACTCATGAAGGAAGGTGCTCCCCTAAAACATGAGAAATGGGAGATCCCTGGAGTTGGAGGATACCCCCAAACCTATTCAAAATCAATTCACTTTCTTGAATCTTTTTTTTTTTTGGGGGGGGGGCCACACCTGGCGATGCTCAGGAATTACTCCTGGCTGTCTGCTCAGAAATAGCTCCTGGCAGGCACGGGAGACCATATGGGACACCAGGATTCGAACCAACCACCTTTGGTCCTAGATCGGCTGCTTGCAAGGCAAACGCCACTGTGCTATCTCTCCGAGTCCCACTTTCATGAATCTTAAGTAGTAAAAGTCTAGGGCAATGCTGGCTAACCTTTTTGAGCCCGCATGCCCAAACTGCCGTGCAAAACCAAAGAATTTCCTTAAAAGTGTCAGCACATCAATTAAACTTTAATAAGATTGTAGTATCTAAAAACTATGCGGCACATGCCACATATGCGGACCTTCCAGCATGCCAGCTGCAAGGCCTTTGCGTGCCACCGCTGGCATGCGTACCATAGGTTCACCATCGCAGATCTAGGGCCTGACCCTGGGCCCTTCTCACACTATCAGTTAGGTGATATCAGTCAGGTGACTGCGGGAAGGCAAAAGTCTGTCTGCTGAGAGGCGCCGCATGAAAGGTGTCTGCTGCTTGTCCAGAGCTTTGCGAGTCTGTGGGAGGTTGCAGGGACACAGTTAAGTGAGGAAACAGACAAGGCAGCCAGGAGCGAAAAGCAGGCATAGGGCCAGGCTGGGCTGGAAAGACTTGGTGCCTAGACTCCTGAGTAATTGGGCGCCACGGCTCCTGGCGCCTCCTGGACAACTGTTCCAGAGCCACAAGGAGAAGGAGCAAAGCAAACAGCAGGTCCTGGCAGCAAGAGCTGGAAGTGTGGCTACCCCCAAAGAAGCCCAGAGACCAGCGTTCGCTTCTGACCCCATGGAGAGTGGCCTTGCAGGTCTGAACAGGGAATCATACAGAGTACAGGAAGCCTCCTGCCCTTCCCAGCTTTGGCGAGGACAGTGGGACTCCAGGTCACCAGTTTCCTCGTCCCAACCCCTAAGCCTGTGCTGAAGGCTCTCTGTGGGCCAAATTCTGGTTGCCTCACTCAAATCCAGAGGGAGGCCCTTGGTATCCTTTCTGGGGAAAGAATGGAGAGGAGAAGGCATTGGCATCACCAGTCAAGTGGCACAGCCTATTTCTGGAGGTGGCCAGAGTACCATGTCCCTTCGATTCTAAGTAGACAGGAATGGACAAGGTCTCAGCGCCCTGGCAGCTGGGCTCAGGGCTACTGCACTGCTGGGTAGAGTTGGGGGTACCTCGGGGCTTAGGCAGAAGTTCCTATGCATGATCCAAACTGCCTCAACTCATCCCGCCCCCCCTCTGGTCCTGGCAACAGGTGCTAGGCTCTGGCTCAGTGGGGCTGGCTTTGCACAGCCATGACAGGTCACCCCATTTCTCCATGCCTCACTGAGCTGCTCCTCAACTTGTGAGATGGAGCCGCTCTCTGTAGCTCCCTCTGCACACAGTGCTGCTCTAGTCACCCAACATAGCCAACTGGGCATCTCATGTTCCACACAGTTCCTCGCCTATGCAGGTAGAATTTCTTGAGCAGCTGCAGAGATAAAGTCCTAAAGCAGGCTCTGTGCCCAGATACAGGATGTCTCCTTTCTCCCTGGGCCCCCCTCCCCATGAGGGACAGGATCCTCAGGGACATGAGAGCTGGCACATGGGGGATTGGGGACCTCAGCCAGCCTAGCTGTCCCACTGGCCTATGTTCTGGGGCCTTACTGCTCCAGCACGAGTGTTGACTGGCGGACATGGCATCCCTGTCGGACCAGCTCCAGGTGACCCATGTCAGGGCTTCTGTTTCCTGGCTTTCCCACTTCTCACGGGAGTCCCACTCCAGGCATCCCACACTCACTTCTGGTCCTTGTCCTCCTGCACTTCTGGGTCTGTACCACCCACTCTGTGCAGCGGCAGAACTGCCTGGGACAGGGCCTACAGGCAGGGTATCTCCCCTCTGAGTTTTGTGATGCAGCCCTCACTGCCACCGGCTCCTCAGAAGCTTTTAGGTCCTGTCTGTGGCTCCATCCACTACCCTCTGACATCTGTCCCCACCGAGTAGGGCAAGAGGAGGAACAGATCTGAGCTGACTCCCAGTGAACAGCTGGAGACCAGAGAACAGAGTCTGGGTGGCACCATCGTGCTGACATGAGGAGCTGGCTGGATGGTGGGTGGAAGCACAGAACACACCTTAGCGTGGGTGGCGGGACAGACAGCAAAGGGACAATGGGGCAGAAACGAGCTGGTATGGAGGGTATGCAGCAGGGAGAAAACCGTTGTTCTTGTGTTTCCAAGAATCAGCCGGGAGGACTGGAGGCCTCGAACTTTGGAATTGGGGCCCTGATGGTGCTCCTGGCTTCTTCTGAAACCTGATGGTCCCATAGGTGCCCTGATTGATTGTGCCCAAGCTGAATGTGAATGCAGGTCAGAGCACTCTTGTCCAGGCTGCCCTGAAGACTGTGAGCTCATAGCAGGGGCCCTTGGTACAGAGGTGGGCCACTGATTCTGCACAGAGCAGCCTCCTCTGCAAGATGGAGCCCCCAGCTGAGCACACATAGCAGCTCCTCACCCAGACCCTGGGCCTCTGGAGTTGGAGGATGTTGGAAAAACAGGCCAGGGGGTGGTCCGTGCTTTCCCATTCTTGGAAGTCTGCTTGTTTTCAGGCAGAGGACAAAAATAGCCCCGAGTTGGGGGTCAGTGGGATGCTGAGCCACAGACCCTGGGGCCCTTGATGAGCTCTGCTGTCACCGCCCATCTGTTCCCCACTGCAGAGGCCACCCTCCCCGCAGGCAGACACAGGGTTTGGAAGAGCTTCCCCAGCGTGGCCTCCTGGATCTGGGTCCTGGCCAGGGATGGAGAAGCAGGGAGGAGTGTGCGGGAAACACACTCTCTGGGTTGCTCAGCTGCTTCCAGAGAGCCTACCAGCTGTGGTGAGGGTGTCATTCGGCAAAGGGAGCCCCTACCAGTCATGGTGGGGCGTCAGTCCACAAAGGGGTCCCCTGCCTGGAGCACGTGTGTCCCCGACAGCTATGCTGAGCTGGCCAGATGGGAAGGGGCAGAGCTGGACCCACACAGCCCTCACGGACCAGCCACCCTGCTCCATCCTGGGCTGGGACCATCCTGGTAGGGAGGGGGCTACTGCAGGAACATTTGCAGGGGCAGAATTTTGTCCCTGCCCTCTGCTTCCCAGTGACTCCAGGGCCAAAACTCATCACCTGTGTGCTGTTGTATGTATATATGTGTTATAAGGGTCACTGTGTGTGCACACTTGTGGGTGATGGTGTGTATGTATGTGTGCGTCAGAATTGTGTCCATGTGTCAGCGTTGTGTTCCTTGTACATCAGTACTGTGTGTGCATGCATGTGCATCACTATTATGTGTACAAATGTGCACATCTGTGTCATGTTGTGTGTCCATGTGCATGAATGTATCATATTGTGTGTACCTGTGCATCAGCATCGTGTATGTGTCATGTGTCTGCCCATGTGTGTCATGTATTGTGCATTAGTATTGTATGTCATGTTGTGTCTATGTGTGTCATCTTGTGTCATGTGTGTGGCCAAGCACACACATACACTTTGCCCCAACACCAAAGGCTGTTTTCTGTGTGTTCCAGTCAAGCTGCAGCTGCAGGCTGAGGAGAGAGGGGTCGTGTCCATCAAGGGTGTGAGCGCCAACCGTTACCTGGCCATGAAGGACGATGGACGGCTGCTGGCTCTGGTGAGCACTGGGTTCTTCCTGTGTGTGAGTGACTCACCACACAGCTCCAAGGGGCCACGCTTGGGGTCCACTTCTGCAGGTCCTGCCTCTGTGGGTGCTGAGCTCTGCCAGGGTTCTCCACATGGTGCCCCATACCCCAGCCAAGTCCAAATCTGTGGCAGGGACTCTGTGAGGGGCCAAGGTTCTAGGTTCTGGCCTAGAACTGTGCATAAACCTGGAGAGGCTAGATTGTATTGGGGCCTAGCAGATCAGCTATGGCATAGCCTCAGGGCAGGCTCTACAGTCTGTGGATGGCAGGCAGCTCCCAAGGCCCTTGGCACAGGAGGGGGAGCTAGGCAGGCCCATCAGCCACCTGCTCGATCTGACTGGTGGGTGCTAAGTCAGGAAGCTTCTAGAAGCTGAGGGTGGAGCAGACCAAGGCTGCAAGAGAGAGCTGCCTAGCAGCCCAGGCAGGACTGGGAGCAGTGCCCAGCCAGGAGGACCTGTGAGCCTGGGTGCTGAGGACTCTGCAATACCTGGGTGAGGCGGGTGGTACAGAAGACAACGAATGGTGCCTGTGGGATGTCTCTGCCTTCTTGGATCATGTGCTCTGATGCAACAAGGCACTGCTAGGTCTTGTAGTCAGGGTTGGCTTAGCAGAGCAGCTGAGCACAGGCACCCACTGGGGCCGGTGCCAATGCTGCTGGTCACCCAGAAACAGGGCCAGCAGTGAGTAGCCAACAAGTTCCTGGGTTGCAGCTCCATCATGAGGGGGTGACAGATACAGGTAACCGGGAACTAGCCACATTCTCCCAGTCACTCACAGCACCACAGATGAGAGTCTGAGGCTGAGTCTGCCTGTTTCACCTTCCAGACACAGGGCCAGGCCCAAGCAAGTGTGAGTGTTGCTCTTCAGAGCCACCTCCAGTCCAGTCTCCCCAGTGGAGAAGGCGGAGAAGAGAAAATGTGAGAGATTTTCTCTGTCTGAAGGAGAGAAGAAAGACCCAGGAAAATGACCTGCCCCAAGGAAGGCCTGGCACTTCCCCAGAGCTACAAGGTGCCCCCGAGAAGATGGCCAGGCCGCAGTCTTCAGAATGGGGCGGCAGTCCCCCAGGAGGAACACAGGTTCCTGTACTGCTGCAGCCTGTCTGTGCAAACAGGAGGCATGTGGGGGCTCTCCAGTCTCTCATGGGACCCATTTTGGCCCCTGGGACCAGCCCACAGACCAGCTTCCTGGGGCCCTTAGCTGAGGGAATGGGGCGTCTCCACTCCTGACGGGAGGGGGGCAACCCACTCTGAGTACCAGCTCTGACACACGCTTTGCTGCCAGACGACTTTCCCAGGTCGCTGTTGGGACTTACAATGTGTCTGTTTTCCATTTTGGAGGTGGTGTAAGAAAAGGCAGTTTTGAATTCATGTTGCGCAAACTTACTCACAAGCCAGAACTGCCCCATCAAAGGGCCATAAAAGGACAAACAATGCAAGCAGCAGAGTGTGACTGGGCTGAGCTCAGAGTACTGGGGCAGAGGGAGGCAGGCAGAGTAGAGATGGGGGCCAGGAGGAGATGGTCCGTCCAGCTGGAGCACCACCAGACCCACCTCATCTTACTGGTGGGGCAGAGAAGGCAGGCCAATCCTAGAGCCTTGGAGGAAAGGTCTGTCCAGACAGGTGTGATCCCATGAAAGGAAATGTCGGGAGAGGGCTAGGTGTTAATGCGTTTTATTAAGAGGGGGCAGAAAAAAAGCCCCGGAGAGATGCAGCTTCTGGGGAGGAGGGGCTTATACTTGACAAATGTGCAGTTGGCTCTTCCTGGCTGGGGCTTCAGAGTGGGCCAGCTTCCTGAGTTCACCCTCAAATGTGGGTCTGAACCCTTGGGCACATCCTTGTGAAGAGTACAACAGGCCCTGCTGACAAGACTCAGGGAGGGGTCTGGGCTGTCTGAGGGACCCTCAGGCCGGGGTGGACAGACTCCTGCAACCAGACAGGTTTATTTCCCCCGCCTGCCTGGCAGGGGTGTCCCTAGCAGCAGCTCTTTCTGTGTTCCAGAAAGGTGTGACAGACGAGTGCTTCTTCCTGGAGCGGCTGGAGTCCAACAACTACAACACCTACCGCTCGCGCAAGTACTCAGGCTGGTATGTGGCTCTCAAGCGCACAGGGCAGTACAAGCTGGGCCCCAAGACAGGCCCAGGCCAGAAGGCTATCCTCTTCCTCCCCATGGCGGCCAGGAGCTGACAGGCTGAGGTGGTGGGCTGCTCTGCCCTGTGGCACCTAGGCCTGCATCGAGGACGGGGTCCCATTGGGGCCTGGGACCTGCCGGTGGTACAACTTCGGACCGGAGAGCAGGGCTGGGTCCTCCTGCACTATCAGATCCACCTCATGGAAGCCCCGGCGGTACCCATAGAGCAGCAACCGGGCCACACTGCGGGTGATGGGTGTGGCGGGTGCCGTGGCTGCCAGCTGGGCCAGCTCCATCCACTGGCAGTGTAGGCACTCCCAGGGGCACGGGCGGAGCGCAAAGGTCAGTGGGTGCAGACGGCACACCAGGTACATGTCAGACTTGCCGAAGGCGCCGGGTCTGGAGTGCTGCTGCCGGATGCTCAACAGTGACCGGAATTCGGCCCGGATGCCAGTCTCCTCCCAGACCTCACGGATTGCTGTGTCTCCTGTGGAGAGAGAGGCTGTTACCAGGCCTGTCCCTGCAAGCACTTGGCACAGAGCTCAGCACACTGGGCCATCTCTGCTTGACTCCATGTCACCTTTACTGGGCTCCATCACCTCCACGTAGACTGTGTCACCTCCGCCTAGGCTCCATCACCTCCTCCTGAGCTCCATCATCTCTGCCTGGGCTCTGGAAGACCCGCCTTCTCCCAGCACACAACTGGGCAGCACCCTTACCTGCTGCACCTGGGTGCTGGGGGCACATTTCTTGGTCTTCCTCTACTATCTCCTAGAAGATGAAAGTAGGGGTGCGAAGCTGCAACCTCTGCTGCAAAACTGTGCCTGGAACCCCACTGATAACCTGCACCCACTGATCTGCACCGTCCCGAAGGCTCCTAGAACTGCCCCTACCTAGTACACGCCTGTGTCTTCTGGCCTCTCCTGGTGATGGTGGGGTGTGCACAGCCCTGAAAACACTGCATGGCCCCTGCACTACCATGTTCCATCGCTCTTTCCAGGCAGGGTCTGTGGTGCGCTGGACATAGCTTCATGGCTGTTTCTCTGTGTCCATTAGCCCCTGCGTGAACTTTCTGAAGTGCTGGGAGGCTCCTTGCTGTCTCTGGGGAGTGCAAGGAACAGCTTCTTCCCACCCACCTGGCTGGGCTAACTCTGCTGTGGACACCGGCCACGCGCTATGCAGCCCTTAAAGCCTTCTGTGTTCATGTCTGGCGCGCTGTGAGGCCGTGGACTCAGGCCCAGGCCCTTTTCTGAAAGCAGTTCTGGGAAAGACTGAGGAGGGCTTGGATGCTGGACCTGAGCCACTGTGTTTGGATTATGTGCTGCCTTCTTTGGCAACACTTGTAGGGGCTGACATGGAGGCGGAAATTTCATTTTCAAACTGAAAGTAGGAGAGAACCACCCTCCTAAGAGCAGTGAATATTCATCTGCACGCAGTGTCTTCCTGCTCTGCTGAACTCCATGCTCTGGTTTTCGGACTTGGCTGTGGACGGTGGAGGGTCCAGTTGGAGAGGTCTGGGAACCAGGTGAATTGCCTCCCAGCCAGGGCCTGAGCATCTTCTGTGGACTTCAGCCCAGCATGTAGACACCAGGGACTGGGTGTTCTCTACTACCTGGTTTGATGGTCACTAAATACGCCGACCTCAAACTGAGTTTTCCTTTGGCCAACTAAGGGCAGTGAGGCTGGCCCATCTGTCGTTTCTCTTAAGCAACTTTTGCTAAGAAAAATGAGTAGGCATGGTTCTTCTGTATTGACCCCTGCACTGACCCCTACACTGTTCCCTGCTGCTGTGGTGGGTGAGAGAGAATTGCCGAGCTCTGAAGACAGCTGCTGTCCATGCCTGCCTGCTGGGGCAGGTGGGGGGGGGGCGATACGTTGGACAGAGCTGTACAGGACCAGCTACCACAAGCCCTCAGGTGCATCCCACAGCCTGTTTCCCCAGCTCCTGTCTTTGCTCAGCCCTGACCTCAGGGCCCCGTTGGACAGTGCCAGCTCAGAGCAGCTCAGATGCTATACTTGACTGCATCTGCCTGGCTGCAGAAATGACAGCAACCTTCCAGTTTAAGAGCCGCTTTTCACACTGAAGACACGGCTCCAACCAGGCTGTTTTATTTCAGTAACAATCCTGCCCAAAGCAGGTTTTCCAGCCAAATCCCACTCACGGACACTGGATGCTCAACTTCAGATGAGCCCATAGCAGAGCTGGAGCCAGGCTGTCTCTTGTCTGTACCATTGGTGTCACTGGGCTGGGATGTGGTGCCATGGCTGGAGTCTGCTACTGATTACGCATGACCCCAGTGACCTGCTGAACCTGGGGAGAGCTCAGCTGAACTCTCAGCAGTTGTGCAAGAAAGCAAGCCCACAAGTTTCCATCCCACTGAGTTTAAGGTACGCACCGATATCCTCTCCTGGCTCTGACAGTCCTCCCGGAAACTTCCACATGTTCTTTACCTGCTGGTAGAATGAGAAGAGTGAGCAGCGCCTCGTTATCCCGCCTGCCTGTGAGCTCCTTCCCGTCCCTGTTGCTCCTTCTCCTCGAAGGGTCAGCAACCTAGACCACCTTTCCCCACCTGTTTCTGCAGAAAGCAGAAGTGGCTTGCTTTGGTCAATGTGGTACATTCCGCAGGAATGAAGGAGCAGAGATAAACACCTACTGCACGTGTGATCTTAAAAATGTGCTGCTAGTTAACTATTGATGAATGAAATCATACAAAATGAACAAAAATGAATGTTCCCATGCTGCTATAAAGACAATGTAGGGAACATCAGGAGCCCAATCACTAAGGCAGGCTGTTCTGAGGGGCCACACCTATTTTCTGTATTATGTCTGATCAGAGTCCTCTAGTAATAATACACCACATAGCAATAGGCAGAGTAACACAGTAATGTTACCCTCTGTGTAACAGAGTACGCTAGTGCTATACTCCTTATACTTTAGTATATTTAGTGACCTAGTGGTAATGGACAGAATAACTCGGGTCTGTGCTGTTCCCCTGAGATGGCTCAGCTGATGGTGAGAATAAATGAGTAGCTTGAATCATAGTCTATGTGTCTGTGCTTGTGGGACAGATGGAGACGGATAGAAGGGGAGCCCAGAGGTCCTGGGGAAGTGCTGCATGGTGCCAGGAAATTGCCCTGCCCTGGGCTCCCTACCCTCTTGGCAAACTGCAGCACCTCAAAGGCAGAGCTTCCCAGCTTGACTCCCGGCCTGTTGACTTCCCTGTTGACTACGGGCTCCAGGTCTGTACTCCCTCCCGCAGGGTCAGCTAGTAGCATGTGCAGTTTTCTCTTTCCGGGAGAAGCCACCTCCCCAGTGTCCCTGCTGAAGGTGGATGCCCAGAGGCTACTTCTCACTGGTGAAGAGGGCAAGAAGAGGCAACTCAGACAAGGCCCCACAGACTACCTCAGACAGGCCTGGTGGTCTCCTGTCTCACGTGGACAGGCCATTCTCAGCAGGGCTGGCCCAGTGCTCCTGACTACCCCCAAAGAGAATCCTGGTACTGATGGTGCAGTGGTTGTGAGATTCACCCAGGCAGGGGCAAGGAGGGCTAGAGGGCACCTTTGGGGGCTCAGACCGTGTCCTGCACACTCCAGCATTGCTCAGCTTGGGGGTATCCCAGCATCTCCTCTGGTGGCACACCCGCAAGTCCCAGGGCTGGTCCCATGGTCGCTGTTCACCAGGGCAGGCCCGAGGCTGAGCTAGGGCCACATCTGCCCGTCCTAGTTCTCGGGCGTCCGAGGACAGGACAGCTCTGTGTTTCACATGTAAAATTCCATGCACCTTTCACTCAGTCTGAGGTAGGAACTTTCCACTCCTCTGAGGAAAGATTCTTCCAGGAGGTGACCTACACGCCTGCCAGCTGTGACTCATGAGTGACCTTCTTGCTCGGGTGCTGAGACTGGCCCCAGGGTGCACATGCTGCAGAAGGTAGCACCCACTCACCTACGTGGAGGGTCATGCCAGCAGAGCAAGGTATGCACACACCTATGTGCACACATCACAAACCTGTGCACTGCACAACTGCACGTGTTAATCCACCACTGCCCATGCCTGCACACATATGTGTGTACGCATGGCACATGCCTGCGAGG
This sequence comes from Suncus etruscus, assembly GCF_024139225.1. Taxonomy (NCBI): domain Eukaryota; kingdom Metazoa; phylum Chordata; class Mammalia; order Eulipotyphla; family Soricidae; genus Suncus; species Suncus etruscus. Next base: position 128,733,852 of record NC_064850.1, on the reverse strand, counting down.
GGATAAAAAAGGAAAGACCAGAGTGAAGGGTGTCTGCCCTGGCCCTTAAAGTCAGGAACTGTGCCCAAGAAATGGGCCGACTAGAGACTGACTGAGAGGAGGAGCTAGCTCCATTGAATCTCCCGATGGTCCCACCATTGGCCCACTACCACAGCCATCCTGAATGTCATGCGGTGGTGGCCCTGGGAGCATACCCTGAAATTTTATTCAAGTTCACATAAGGGCTTCCAAGATGAGTCGTCTTCTTTTCTTTTGTTTTTGGGCGATACCAGAGGTACAGTGGGCTTACTCCTAATTCTGCACTCAGGTATCACTTCTGACAGTGCTCAAGAACCATATTGGATGCCAGGATGGAATTTGGGTCAGCCATATGTAAAGCAAACACCCAAACACTACCCAATGGCTCCAGCCCAAGTGACTTTTCTGACTCCACTTTGCTGCTTTTCCAGCCCCTCAGAGGAGCTTTGGGCCCTTCCCTGGGTGTGGCTGGCGCTGCCTGGCCAGGAGTCTGTGAAGGGAGCCAAGTGCTGCTCCCAAGGCCATGCCCAGCTCTCCTTGCCGGACAAGGTGGAAGGACTTCCAGTTCTCAGGCACTATGGCAGCCCCACAGACCAGTCCCTCGCATCAGAGCCAGAACTACTGCTGCAAGGGAGGCTGCCTGCAAGGTGGGGCTGGAGATTCACCAGAGCATGTGTGCACTGGCCGCTGGCTGCCTTTGGACATGGGCCAGCTGCCCTGTATGCCCTCTATAGCCATTAAGCCTGTCCACCTAAGTGGGCTGGGCCAGTAGCAAGTCCCAGGGAAGGGCCAGTGCAGGATGGGCTAGGCCCCCTAAAGTGGATCCAACACCACCCATGGGGCCTCCTATACCTCAGCTTCCAGAGGGGAGAATGTACCATGTGTGTGAGCACAGTGGAAGACAAGCAGCTTCTCCCACTGGGATCTAGGGCCGGGAACATCTCCAGGGACTCAGGAAGTGTCACCTATACCACATCCCTGCCCAGAGACCACGTAATTTCTTCCTTATACATTAATCAGGAAATCCCAGTGACTACTGATCACTAGAGGAGCCTTGGGCCCTTCGAGTAGCCTGGGAGCCCTCCTGGAGCCCGTGGCAGCCAGGGCCGACCCTGACCCAGCAGGAGGAGACGCTGCTCACCTGGTGTCTGTCCTGCACCACCAGGATCCTCCCTGAGTCCTCATCAAACACAGCTCCTGGGGGGAGAGCAGGGCTCACCTGATGCTCAGCTCTAGCCTCGAGCTCATGCTCATACTCTGCCCGCCAGAGCCCCAGCCTTGCTCCAAACCTCCCCTCACACAGTTCCCAGGGAGGCCCAGGGGCTATGTTCAAACCTCCCCTTAGCTGCCAGAAGGTTCTAGCAAGGCCAGGGCAGGACTGAGCTGCAAAAAGGCAGCAGGGGTGATACTGTTACCCTGACAGACCTGCCACTCCGACCTGGTGCGTGGCGAAAGCTGGCAGCCGGCTGGGCCCATCAGCCAGCCACAGAGCCAGTGTGGCTGCATCCCCTTCTGCATGGTGGAAGCGGAAACCCAATGAGGAGGCAGGCCCGATGCACTGGCTCTGGAGAATGGGGACATGCAGCCACACCGCGATCCTGCCCTCACGCCGCCAGTTCTCTAGCATGGCTGAAATGCAGAAGAAATGTTCTATAAGTCTTCCTGGAGAGGCTTTAGGTCTTGCTTGCCTAAAGGGCACCTCTTCCACAATGTAGTTTCCTTGCTATTTGGTGGTGGTGGTGGGTTCATCTAGAGCACAGTTTGGAACCACCATGGCAGATTGTGACTTTGCCCCCAGACTGAATGGATGCTCCAAGTAGCTGGAGGGAGGCTCCCACACATGATTCAGCCCCCGTATGGCCCCTCCTACATGTTTGAGCCCTCAGCCCATGATCTCCAACCTCTCACTAGACTTCATATTTCATGGTGGGAAAACAACTCGGTTCCCAAATAACCCTCAGGTTCTAGAAAAATTTTGAAAAGTTAAACTTTTTTGAACTTTTTTCCTCCAGATTGAAGACAGAAAAGTCAAACATTTGTCAATATACCTCTGGGTTTTACATCCTTGATGTTTTTTGGGGGAGGGGGAGGAGGCTAGGGCCACTTCATGAAGTGCTCAGAGGTCACTTGTGGTGGGACTCAAACTGGAGATCAAACCTGGGTCAGCTACATGCAAGACAAGCAACTTATCTGCTGTATCTCTCAAGCTCTCCCACCACTAACATTTAAATGTATTTTTAAAAATGTTTTTATTACAACTTTTTTAATTTTAAGTTTTATAGTTTTATTAAATTGATTTTTATGGGAGTTGGTGGCACCTGGCAGTGTTGAAAGAAAACGCGATGCCAGGAATCGAATCCAGGGCCTCCCACATCAGCCAGGTGCTCCGCCACTGAGCCCCCTCCTCCACCAATATTCTTATAATGAACATAGTTTCAGTGATGGTGCAACTCTTCTTGGATGAACCATTTAAGTTGTGAACTCCCCTGGCTTGGACACTCACATGGTCTCATATCAGAGACTGAAAAAGAGGGGAGACTTTCTTTTTTAAAGTGTCTTCATTACTTAGGGACAAGTTGGGAAGAATCTGTTTGCCCGAGGAAGCTCAGGCTTGCTGAGGTCACTAATCAGGTGAGGATCAGGCCAGCAGTGGAAGCTGCCCGCTGGGGACGTGGGACACATGGGCCCCTGTTCTGTCCCAAGTCACTGCGGACCATCATTGGCAAGAGTTGCACCGTGCTTGCCACACAAACACGGCAGCTATTGGGGGACCTTAGATCACACGTACAAACACACAGCTGGGGCCTCTCATTAGGAAGATCCCGCTGCCTCCAGCAGAGGGCATGCCAGCAGGCCAAACTGCCCGAGTCAGACAGACGCAGTGGGAGGCTGAGAAGCAGCGGGTCAGGGTCAGGGACCGCTGGGGACGCTGACAGGGGTGCGGTGTGGCGCTTTCAGTGTCTGGGGAGGCTCACAGCGCTAGCTCCTCAGTGTGTGACCCCGCAAGCATTGCCCGGGCCTGGTCCCTGCAGTCCCCCACGCCACACCTGCTGCAGTCAGACCTGTCAACCACCACGGCGGCCAGACCTGCCAACCCCCGCCTGGCAGAATGTGTGGGGTTGGTATGCGGGGGTCCCGGGGATGGGGGCAGGGGTGTCCCTGCAGCTCAGACGAGGAGTGGGCCGGTGCTGACACCCTGACAGCGGGCCTGGCCTGGCCTGGCCGCGCCAACAGCCCCGTCCGTCCCCGACCCCACTTGCCCTGCAGGCGGCTCCGGAAGGCGGCGGGATCCACGGACGGGCGCGCCGCCAGCCGCACCCACAGGCCCCCGAAGCGGTCAGGCTCGGCCCGCAGCTCGTCGAGCCCGGAGCCCGCCGCGCCGCGCGCCTGACACGCGCCCGCCCGAGCGCGAAGGACCCAGCCGAGCGCCCCCCGCAGGCGCGAGACGGCCCGCAGCGCCATGGCCAGCCCCGCTCCCCGGCCGCTTTCGGTCCCGCCCCTGCGCTTCCGCTTCCGGCCCCGCTCCGCCCAGGTCCCGCCCCCTCCGGTACTTCCGCTTCCGGCCGCGCACGCTGCTCGGCGAGTCGGGGCTGTAGATCCCCGTGCCGCGCGCGGCGGTCCTGCCGCTCCCTCGAGCTCGCGGCCGAGCCTGACCTCTGCCCCGGAAGCGCTCGTCCGCATGTCTTCTCGCAAGGGCCGCCGGCAGCCCTCCCGCGGCGGGGACAGTCTCCCGGGCTCGCCCGCTGGCGCCTGCAGCACCGTCCGCGGGGCCGCGCTGCTGACGGTCACCGGCGCTCAGGACAAGGGTGAACAAGCGGATTTGGGGCGCAGGGACCCTCGGGGTGCAGGGACCCACATTGTTGCAGGGGCCCACATGAGCGTAGGAAGCCTCTCGGGGTGCAGGAATCCATGTGGTTGCAGGACAGGGATGCTGGTACTGAGGTTCAGTGGGGCTGTGTGATGGGGACTGGAGGTCTTCCAAGTGCAGAATCACAGCTGCTGCGTGGGGCCATGATAAGACTGGGATGTGGGGCTGGTGCCTTGTGGGGTTCTGGGATCACGTTGCACCTCACCTGCAGATTCATCCCCTTACTGTGGGACACCCGTGTACCCCACCCATGGCCTGTGGGACTGGGGGTGGGGCACAGCATAGTCCCAGATCACCCCTGCAAATGGGACACCCATGCTTTTCCCCTCCCGCAGATGTCCGCGTCCCCAAACGGCTGCAGAGCTCCCTGGTGCAGCTGGCACTGGGCACCCTGAAGGCCGCAGGCCTGTGCATTGGCCGCCCAGTGCTGCTTACTGGGCCTGGCGGCCAGCAAGAGGTAAGGCCCTCAGAGGACCCAGCTCTTCAGTCCTTGATGGCCACACTGCAGAGGGCACAGGCTGGATAATCTAGTGGGCACACTGGCCCTGGTTCCATTTCACTGACCACAGCTTCTTGCTCTGCTCACTGATCCTGCACTATGTCTGGACCTGCTTGGAGCCTCCACTTGCAAGCCCATCTGGGCTACTGCCTCCCTTCTCCCGGCACCTCCCCATCCCTCTCCTCCCTTCCTGTGTCCTTCCCTCTCCCCTGCTTCAGGCCAGGGAATTGGCATCTTTGAGCTCCACCCTGCTCCCTACTGGGATGTTTTGTTCTTGTTTCTCTTGTGGTCCAGGGCCTCCTTCTTAAGGGGTGTTCCAGGCCCAACACTGGAGTTTCTATACCTAACTTCAGACTTCTCCATGCTTTGTCTTCCACTTGCTCACACCCAAGTCTTTCCCTCTTGCCTGACAGGCGTGTTTCTGGAAAAGGCCCATGTGTCTTCTTTGTGGTAAGGCTGACTCGTTTCTCTGTTCCCGCAGGTCGCCATAGCCTGGCCACTAGCTTCATTTCCCAGCGGGAAGGTGGGCTTGAGTGAAACCGCCCAGAGGAATGTGGGCGTGAAGGTGGGCGGCACCGTTCTGGTGCAGCCACTTCTGGGCGCCCTGGTGCCAGCTGAGGAGGTGGACCTGGTCCTCAGGTGTGTCTGGGCACTGGAGGTGAGCCAAGTGTCACAGCTGTGGGCACAGGCCAGAGGGGCCCAGAGAGCCTGGTATGATCCAAACTTGTCTGTCCTCACTGCAGCAGAGAGCTTGTCATTAAACAACCTGTGAGACCTGGAGACATGTGAATCCCCTCAGAGCCTTTCTCCATTAGTGTCTCCAAGTGTCATCATGGCTTTAATGTTTTGTTCTCTTTTGACTTTGGACCATACCTAGTTGTGTGCAGGGCTTACTCCTGGCTGTGTACTTAGGGATCACTCCTGCTAGGATCAGAGGGCTCCCTGGGATGGCGGGGATTGAACCCAGGTCAGCCACATGAAGAAAAACTTCCTACCTGCTGTGCTATTGCTCCTATTTGATAGCTTTAACTTTTTCAAACAAAATTGTTTATATTTTAAGAAGGTACTTTGGGGGGCCGAGGAAAAGGCATAAAGTCTGGGCACAGGCATGGGGTGCCAGAGCGTGGCTTGCTTTCTTGCCTGGCACCACAAATAAGAAAATAAACTTGACTTCCACCAAGTCTGTTGCCCACGAACTGCCATGTTGGGTCCAATTGCCTCTTGGCAGAAGTGATTAAAATTTTCTGGGACTGGGATCTGTGTGCTTCATCCCTTCTGCTCTTCTTTTCTGTACATACAGTTGACAGTTGTGTAAATTTGCACTGTAGGTGCCTGGCTCAAGAGTTGTGTGAAGTCAGTCTGCCCACAGAGGTAGAGAGTTTCGTCTTCAGTCTATGCTTGCTCTGGGTCTCTCCTGAGACAGCCCTTACTGGTGGCCCTGTGTCCAGTGCTCACATTTGCTGAGCCTTTATGCTGGGGTGTGTTGTCTCAGCACCTCCAGCACTGGGCCGGGCATCCTGTATGCAGTGCTCTGCTGGCTTCTGGCTTCTGTGCTCTCAGGGATGTTGGGCCGCTGCTCACAGCTGCTTTGTGGGGCTTCAAGCTGCCTCCCCTTCATGCCCCACTAAAAGCTAGTTTCCATTGGTTTGAGTGTGTCCACCCACTCCCCATCCACCAGTGTGCACGCTGTCAGTCATACTTCTATGTTAAAGGTCACAAAGGCACCAGGGACAGGCCAGTAGCCTCAGCCCCCGCTATGTGGGGTTTGCCCTTTGGTGGCTTCACACTATTCCCACCTTGCAGAGATGTGGACGCAGACCTGGATGAGGAGCCGCTGGCCGAGTGTCTGCGGAGGAAGCTCGGTAAGCTGAGCCTGGGGCGTGAGCTGCAGGACGGGGAGTGGAGGGTCCCCGACTGACAGGTGCTGACAGGGAGTGTGGGGTTCCTCACTAACAGGCGCTGATGGGGGAGCAGTGATGGGTGCAGTCACCCCTTCACAGGCACCATTATCTCCTTCCCCTTCCTCCCAGACCGCAGGGTCATCTTGCCGGGCAACTTCCTGTACTTCACTTTCTATATCCGGCCTCTGGAGCTTCATGTGTTGGGGGTCAAAGGGGCTGATGGTGGTGTCCTAGGAGTGCGCCAGAGTCCCAGGGACAAGGAAACGGAGGGCTCTGCCTCTGAGCCCCCCAGTACAGACATCAGCGCCACAGACCTACCCCTTCAGCTCAGCCAGCTGGAGCTGGGCTCACCCAGTCCGCCAGTGGCCATCAGCTCCCCCTGCACGCCCGAGCCAAGGCACAATGGCTCACCAAATGTGGCCCAGAACCCTGCAGAAGGCAGCTTGGACTTGGACATGAGGGCTGCTGAGGACTGGGAGGGGTGGTTGAGCTCGGCTGTGGACCTGGGAGCCAAGCGGAACACAGACATCTTTTACTTCATCTCCTCGACAACCCGCATCCACTTCAGCCGTGGCTGTGTGGAGTCCCATGAGCAGGACCTGCCCAGGGTGACCTACGACATGATCGGCGGCCTGGGCCCGCAGCTGGCGGCCCTGCGGAGGCTCATCGAGCTACCACTCACACAGCCAGAGCTGTTTCAGCGACTTGGTGAGTCAGGGCTTGAGCGTGTCTCCAGCTCGCCACCTCGGGGCCTGATGGGCCCAGATTGTCTTGTATCATGTCTCTCCCTCTGGTGCTGCTCTAGCCGCTCAGAGGCGTCTTGGAGATGGTACTCACATCTCTTCCTCTGCATCCTCCTGTTAATAATCTTGCTCCTGCCAGCGGGGCCCCAGCTGAAGTCAAGTTTTCTTAAGGGAGAGAACTGTCCCTGCTGCCTCTTGCTGTAAACACAAGCTCATGGTGTAGGCGAGTCCTTCTGACCTCTCAGGCTGGGCTATAGGGAGGGGCCAGTATGTTGAGTCCTGACATTCTTGCAGGGGTCCCTCCCCCTAGAGGAGTGCTGCTATACGGCCCCCCAGGGACTGGGAAGACCATGATCGCCAGGGCTGTGGCCAGTGAGACCAGCGCGTCTGTCTTTGTCATCAACGGCCCTGAGATTCTAAGCAAGTAAGTGCTGGAGGGAGAAGATGGGACTGGACAGAGCTCAAGCCTGCCTGGATGTGAGCTGGGTTTGGGGTAAATGTTGGAAGTGAGTTTTAATGTCTCGGAATATTGGAGAAGTCAGATGGACTTTTATGTACAAAGCCGTGTAATGGGTTCGAGTCTCCTTTGTTACAGGTTCTATGGAGAGACGGAAGCAAGCCTGCGTCGGATCTTCGCAGAAGCCTCTCGTAGGTACATGCTGGGTTTGGGCTTGGGCTTGGGTTCAGGGCCGGCTCATTGGCCTCATTCATGGAGATAGGTGTCTGAGCAGCTGTCCTGAGACAATAATGACCACTTCAGAGTTGCTGCCTTGGTGTGCCTAGCCCAGAATGCCCTTGGGGGTCCACCTCTGCAGTCTGGGACAGTCGATGTTCACCTGCCCTAATCCCCAGGATACATTTTTACTCTTTCCAAGCAGCTTTTGCAGGATGCATCAGTCAAGGCAGGCATGATACATGTCAGGAGTGGGGCTAGTGGGGAGAGCCCTGGGCTGCCCCTGGTGATATGCCCCTTAGCCAAGGAGTTCTATAAAATCCCTAAATTGTGAAATCACCCCATATATTGTATTTCTAACCCCAAGTCTGAAGAAGCAGGGTAGTGTTGAGAAATTAATACACCAAACCAGTCAGCAGAGTCATGGAGTCAGTGGCTTCTCTCTCTTGGTGTCTCCGAGTACACCAAAGCAGACTGCTTTTTCTTTATTAGTACCAATTCAACTGAGTGGGTGAGGGTGGAGTTAGATCCAGGTGGACTTTTACATATTGAAGGGCTAGGTGAAAAAAGAAAATTGGGTGAATGCCTTTGTTTTGGGATGATAGCTGAGTGTCATCTTACACAGCCCCCACTTTGTCAGTGGTTTCATCTGACACAGTGTGAGGTCCTGGAACCTGAGGCCAGGGTGTGGGGCTCTGGACCCAGTGTAGGGTCTGAAGTCAGCATTTCTGCTGTAGGCCAGCAGATGACACTGAACGGTGACTGGTGGGTTGACTGCAGCGTCTGCTCCTGGCTCTGCATGTGGCTGGGGTCTGGGGAGATGATCCCCTCAGTCTCCTGATACACTGGTCTCTAAAGAGTATCTCCTGCCTGTTGTCCACAGGCGCCCATCCATCATCTTCATCGATGAGCTGGATGCCTTGTGCCCACAGAGGGCAGGGGCTCAGAGCGATGTGGACAAGCGGGTGGTGGCTTCACTTCTTACGCTCATGGACGGCATTGGCTCTGTGAGTCCCACCAGTACCCGGGGCTGAGTGGGCAGTGTGGGGCAGGTGAGACTGGCCACTCCTGCAGGAGGGGACGCTGGCATGTGGTCTCCTTTCGCCAGGAAGGAAGTGAAGGGCAGGTGTTGGTTCTGGGGGCCACCAACCGCCCCGAGGCACTGGACGCAGCACTACGCAGGCCTGGGCGCTTTGACCAGGAGCTGGAGATCGGTGTGCCCAGTGCTGAAGGCCGACTAGACATCCTGAGGAGGCTGCTCCGTGCTGTCCCCCATAAGCTCAGCGACACCGACCTGCAGCAGCTGGCCAGCAGCACCCATGGCTATGTGGGTGCCGACCTCAGGGCCCTCTGCCATGAGGCAGGTGAGGCAGGTGGTGCTTCCTTCTCATGGGGACAGAGACGGGTGCCGAGTCCTATAGGGATGCAAGTGACCACATGTAGGCTGGAGCACTGTCCATACACAAACATAACACACATCCTTTGTACTAACTTATATACACACCTTCACATGCATACCGCAGAGACTTGCACATACACCTTCATACATGTCCTCTCACATACCAGCCACAGACATTGCACACACCTCCTCATATGTGCAAACACATTATATCCCCAGTCTGAAAGGCCCCCAGGTGAGTGAGCCCCATGGAAAGGCTCTTGTGACAGGGTGCACCCTGCCAGGTCTTGTTGCTCCTGAGCTGGGACCATCTGCAGCCTTCCCAGGCTCGTAATGTTTGGTGGTGCCAGCATTGTGGCCAAGAGTGAGCTATAGTCCTTGTCACTGTAGGTCTGTGTGCCTTGCTTCGGGCCCTGGGGAAGCGGCCGAACGTGTCCGACAGTAAGCTGGCAGCATCAGTGACCGTCACCCTACAGGACTTCCTACAGGCCATGAATGAGGTCAGGCCCAGTGCCATGAGAGAGGTGGCCGTGGACGTTCCCAATGTGAGTGCCTCCTCCTGGAATGGAACCTGAATCTGTCCCGGGACTGGCTCTTTCTTCTGACCCTCTATGTCTATCTGTCCACACACCTGTCTGGACCAAGACTGAATTCTGTCACTTCCCCTCAGTCATGGGGCTCCTTCTCGGGCAACCTTGTTGCCAGCAGTTTGTTCCTTACTGTCACAGGGTGTGGGGGTAGAGGAGTATCTAGCCCTGCTTTCCACGGAGGCAGTTCACAGTGAAACTGCTGAAGGGGCACGCTCGAGCCAGTGCATGAGTTTTCTCTGGACAGATGCCTGGGAGTGCCATGTCCTCGCTGCCTTGGTTCTGCCTGTCCTTCCTGCTCTCCCTCATGGGGTTCTATTTCTCTGTCCCTCCATTAGCAGAACTTGCATATGGATGCCTCATTTGCAGGTGTCCTGGTCAGATATCGGAGGCCTGGAAGAGATCAAGCTGAAGCTGAGACAGGCTGTGGAGTGGCCCCAGAAACACCCCGAGTCCTTCATTCGCATGGGCATCCGGCCCCCAAAAGGGGTCCTCCTGTATGGGCCACCTGGCTGCTCGAAGACCATGATAGCAAAGGCACTGGCCAACGAGAGTGGACTCAACTTCCTTGCTGTGAAGGTGGGAGAGGGCGGGGTTTCCTGGGTTATCACTGTGGTGTAGGTGGCCTCTGGGGATCCTGAGCTGGGTGCTGGGCTGTGCCCTGGAGATAGGTGAGGGGAGATGGAAGGTGTTCCCAGGGGTCACTCCAGGAGGGGCTCAGACCCTGTTGGGTACTGGGATGGAACATGTCTAGCTGCATGGATCCCTTTTCCTTGTGTAGTTTGTTCTCCCTGGAGGAGATAAGGGGCACTGATGAGATACTGAGGCCACTGTCTTCCTTGTAGGGGCCCGAGCTAATGAATAAATATGTCGGGGAGTCAGAGCGAGCTGTGCGAGAGGTGAGACTGGCCCAGTGGGCCAGAAAGTTAGCATGTGTGTCCTCCTGTGCCTGCTCCACCATGCTTGGGGTGTAAGAGGGGCCGTGGGGGTGGGAGCTGTTCACTGGTTTGCAGTTTCTTTAGGCAAATGTTTATTGTTCCTGATGCAGTTCTGATTGTGTGTGAGACACTGTTTCTAAACTCACTATGCTGCCCACTTTATATCTTTGCCAGCCCAGTTTCCTGGGAGGGTAGGAGGATGGTGCTTTCTCATGGGGAGGATGGGGGGACTGTGAGAGTTGTTCTCAAGAGGGAGGACAGCCACAGGGAGGATAGAGACAGTCATTTTTGACCTGGACTAATGGCGCCTCCCAGATATTCCGGAAAGCCCGTGCTGTGGCCCCGTCCATCATCTTCTTTGACGAGCTCGACGCCCTGGCTGTTGAAAGGGGCAGGTGAGACACTTGCCAGGATTCATGGCCCCGGCATGGGTGGGAGCTCTACTCAGCCTGTGCTGTGTGCCTTCTCAGATCCTCAGGTGCAGGAGACGTGGCAGACCGGGTTCTGGCCCAGCTCCTGACAGAGATGGATGGTGTGGAGCAGCTGAGGGACGTGACTGTTGTGGCAGCCACGAATCGGCCAGACCGGATAGACCAGGTGAGTCAGGGAGATGGGAGAGCAGCTCCCACAGTTTTTGACTTGGCCTTTGGAAACTTCCAGAGATGCTGCCCAGTGAAGACGTGTGTCGGGCCCGGAGAGATAGCACAGCGGCGTTTGCCTTGCAAGTAGCCGATCCAGGACCAAAGGTGGTTGGTTCGAATCCCGGTGTCCCATATGGTCCCCCATGCCTGCCAGGAGCTATTTCTGAGCAGACAGCCAGGAGTAACCCTTGAGCACCGCATGGTGTGGCCCAAAAACAAAACAACAAAAAAAAAGACGTGTGTGGCCTCTAATTCTTTGGAGACATTTTGGATTCTGGCAATTGAGTTCTCGTTAGATACGGGCCTGATGAGGCTGCAGTGGCTGCTGGTGGACCCGGGAGTAGACCGGGCAGTTTCAAGGGGCTTGGAGCTGGGTAGTGGGTGTACAGGGCCCTGTAAACTGTTGTCCTAGTCCATGGGGTCTCAGAACTACCCAAGTAAAAAGCACCTTCCCACCTCACATGGCCACACCAACCCCTCTGGTCCCCTGGTCTCAGGTTGGCTTCTGTGTGGGGTCTTGGGCATCCGTTCTTTCCTAAGCACTGGGGCCAGGGTCCCTCATGGTCTCGCGATGCCGTTGGTCCCACACGTCAAGGCAGAGCCTGCACCAAGGAGCTCCAGTCTCCACCTCACCCCCATCTTCCCAGGGAGTATGGTTTCTGTCCTATTATTGCAGGAGCCCCTGGGACCACTGTGGACATGCCAGGGAGCCCCTTGGAAGGGGCAATTATCCCCCTGTCACCAGTGCCCCTCAGAGTGACTTCATGTTGTCCTCAGATCTGTGTCCACTTTGGTGTCCGATAGGCTTGGCCCTTGCCTATGGCATCCCTTCACTTTCCCAGCACTGGTCCTGGATGGCTCAGCTGTGCAGTCCTGGGGCCATTGGTATCATCTGATGTGGGGACTCAGTGACTGCCCAGCTGGTAGGGGTCAGTGGGACCAGTTGTTGCATTGTGAATGGCTGCAGTGATGTCCCTGGGGATGCTCCTCCTTCCCTCCCTCCCTAGTGGAGCCCCTGGAGCCCTGTGCCATGATGTGGGCCAGGGCCTCAGCTGTTCTGGTCCGCAGGCACTGCTCCGGCCCGGCCGCATTGACAGTGCCATCTACGTGCCGCTGCCAGATGCAGCCACTCGGCGGGAGATTCTGCATCTGCGTCTGCGCAACATGCCAGTGGCTGACGATGTGGACCTGCAGGAACTTGTGTCCCGGACAGAGGCTTATTCAGGGGCAGAGGTGAGGGACGGTACCCATTGGGTCCTGGCACATACAGTCCCTAGGTGCCCAAATGGTAGACCGGGTCACGTGTCCCCACCCCTCTCTGTCTTGGACGGAGATGTGGCTGTGCCCTGACAGGACTGTCTCTCTCTGCAGATAGTGGCCGTGTGCCAGGAGGCAGGTCTGCGGGCTCTGGAGGAGGACTTGGGCGCCTCCCACATCCTCTGCAGACACTTTAACCAGGCCCTGGACGCACTGCCGCCACGCACCTCTGCCACAGCCCAGCGCTTCTATGAGGACTACCGTGCACAGAGTGGGCTGCACGCACCATGAGGCCACCGCTTATGGGATCTGGGCCTGAGTAGAACAGATTGATCTTAGCGTGTGCCCAGTCTGTACCCTTCTGTCCTGCACTTCACCCCAGCTCCCGAGGTGGAGTCTTGAGGCTGCCAGCTCAGAAGGCTGGTGTGCAGCTTTGCTGCTGGGCCCCGGTGCCATCTCAGCACCATAAGGTCCCTGGCCAAAGCCAGAGGATCCAGGCACAGTGTGGAGGGCAGGCCTCCCCAAGGTGGGCAAGCAGTGTAGGGCTGGGGGAAAGACGAAGGTAGAGAGAAGGGAAGAGGGTCCTTGTCTAGACATGCTACACAGCACTGCCTGCTGCTTACCTCGAGGGATGTGAAATAGTTCTTAGTGGCTCCAAGAACCCTGGTCTGGAGACACAAGTATCTCCGAGCTGCCTTTGCCCTGGGGAACATGAGGCAGCTCCCCACAATAAACCTGGTTTCTGAAGCCAAATCTCAGCTCTCCCTTCATTCTAGAACCTGAGACTCAACTGTTTGCTCTAGAACCAGTCCTAGCCCTGTGTTTTAAAACCTGAGTCTCAGCTGTTCACTGTAGACCTGTGTCCAGTCTAGAACCTAAGCCTTGTCTGCTTGCTCTAGAACAAGTGACTATCCTTTGTTCTAGAACCCAAGTCTAGACTTTTCACTCTAGTACCAGTGTCTGCCCTTCATTCTAGAATCGTGTCTCACCCTAGACCCTGCATCTCAGCATTTCCTTCTAGATAGGCCAAGATGAAGATCCATTTCCCTGGGAAGGGATTGCTAAGCCCTGCAGTGATGCTCTGTCAACACCAGGTGGCGCTTGGGAGCCCATTCTGCAGTTGCTGTGCCAAGCAGGCCCACGGAAACCCAAAGGCTGCTTCTCCGATGACCATGGCCTGGCCCTGAAAGTAGCACTTGTAGGAGAACAAAGAAGGGACACCTGGCTTTTGGGGGATGTGTGTGTGTGGGGGGGTATCTCCCAGCCTAATGTGCAAGCACATGTTCACCCCCACCAACGGGCATATCCATCTTACCCAAACCTTAGGAATGATCTTTTTTTTTTTTATTGGAACATCACAAAGTTGACACATTTTATAGAAGACACTTTGGGGTGCTGGGACCAAACCTGGGGCTCCCTGCCGAGAAGTAGCCACTAGATCCCAGAGAACTGTCTCCCAGTCACTACAATGATTTCCTTCCTCACTGAGAGTGAAATGTGAGTGGCAGAAAATTCCAGAGAAGCCTTGGGAGGATGGGGCACAGCCAGCCAAGTCTGAAGCATGAGCGCAGAGCTGCTTTACTGCCAGAAGCACATGGAGAGATCAAACTTCAGGCCTGTGAGCGAAGATTAACAGTCAAAAGTTCCCACGGGGCCGGAGCAATGACACAAGCGGTTGGGCATTTGCCTTGCATGCTGACCTAGGATGGACCACAGTTCGATCCCCTGGTGTCCCATATGGTCCCCAAGTCAGGAGCGATTTCTGAGCACATAGCCAGGAGTAACCCCTGAATGTCCTGGGTGTGACCCAAAAAGCAAAAAAAAAAAGTTCCTACTGTCCTTTCTCCTGTCTTCATTCTAGACCACAGCAAATGCCCTCCTGCCCAGGATAAAGGTATCACGGTATCACGTGAAACACTGGTTGGCATTGACAGAAGGACAGCTGGTGGCCCTCCTTTGGCATTTCTTCAAAGGGGAAGGTGGAATGAAAGCTGCCACCAGTGGCAGTTCTTGATTCCTTATGGACCCATATTGGTCATAAGCCATAAAGGTCACCTGGGTGCACCTAGTGACCCCGCTGCCCCCAACTCCAGCTCCCCTGGTGTGTCTTCTGCAGGGTTGAGTCTGGCATTGATGTTCCAAGACACTTTGTGGTTCTGCCACCCTGGGCTCCTTGTCCCTGAAGTGCTCCAGCTCCTGTGCCTGGTGCATTTCCCCACAGGCAGGAAGTGTGTGGTAGTGCAGGGTGGAGGCTGGGTTGGAGCCCACCTGTGAGCTGGGAGTGGCTCCGGCCCTAGTGGGACCATCACCCACTCTCCTGCTCTCTCAGACATTTCCTGCCTAGTGCCTCAGTGCTCTGAATGGATGTAGATGCGGGTCTTACATAGCCGTCTGAGCCTTTGCCAGGTGCTGGGCATGTTTGGGCCTCACTGTGACGCTGACCCAAGTCCTTTCACTGTGCCACATTGAACCCTCCCTGCTCTGACCCTCCTGGGTGGAAGCTTGCTTGCCCAGCCATGCTGTCAGTTCCTGCAGGTCAGAATTGGGGCACCTAGGCAGCCTTCCTGAAGACTCATTGTCCTCTCAGCAAGGTGGTAGAGCATCTGGGGTGGGGCCCGGTTCGGCTGAACCAGCGATGCTGGAGTGGTACCTTCTGGAACCTTCCAGGAGAGAGAGAGAGGAGAGGGAGGCAACAGTAGTAGGTTCCTGTTGGGCCCACTACAAGGTTTAATGTCCCTAAGCCCAGGAGGGCCCATCTTCACTGTCATCTACAGCCCTGGGACATTGGCGCCCTCTGTTGGCCTTGCCAGGAGGTGAGGTGCAGCAGGAGCCAGAGCCCTGCAAGGACCACTGGGTGCTGGGTCTCAGACTATGCAGAGAAGGAAGCAGAGGAATACTGCCCAGAGAAGCCAACGGTTTCACCTGAATTTCACAAGCAAGGGCAGGACACAAACGATGCTTGGTGGGGTTTGAAACCAAGGAGCAAGGAAGAAGGTGTGCCCAGGCAAGTGTGCACCTGCATGCATGTGTGCACCTGTGTACACATCATACTTGTGAGGCTATATACATGTATTGCCATACCTATGCATACCCACATGCACGTATGTGTGCAGCTATACACACATCATACTTGTGTACCTGTATGCACATGTGTACCCCTGAACAGGTCATACCTATGTGCACCTGTACGCAAGTGTGCATGCCCATGAGTGCTTGTGCCAGTGTGCACACAGTGTGAGTCTATGCACACCTTATGTGTGCCTGTGTGTGGTCCTAAGTTTGTGGTGCTGATATCCACTGACACACAAGCACCCACACCACCACACTCTTCAGCCTGCTTTGTCATGGCAGGTAACACATGGAGGTGGAGGCAGAGCAACAACCCAAGCACATGTACGTACTAGCAAGTGAGGCAGGCCCTGGGCACTGACTACTGCATTGTCCCCACAGCTGCCCATGGCTTGCTGGTCACTATGGCAACGTGACTAATCATGGGAATCCAAGATCTGACCCAAACCTTTCACTATGCAAGCGTAGGGCTCAACGAATTCAAGTGCTGCCCTCCCCCAGTGATCCATCCTGGGGACTCGGGTGCTGGTGTCTTCTGGATCACAGGGCAGGGGCAATACCTTCGTCTGGTGATAAGAGCCTGAATCCTAACCAGCCTGGTCTTGGGGCAGCTGATGGACAATTCCCAATTTGTGTCTCCAGTGAGTCAAGGAGAAGTAAGGAGCAGGTGGAAATCGGGGGACATGCTTCTCTCACCTCCATACAGTGCTCTAGTGGGAAAAATCCTGGGTTCTCAGCACCCTGGCCCTCCTGACCCAGGTCATCACTGTGGGCTCACTGGAACCCATAGTGGAACTGGATGCCGCACCCCGTTAGAGAGTGTGTGGATGGACGGATGCACTGGGTAGTTCTATGTCAGCCCTTCCTTGCTTCTACCCTAGGCTGTGCCTGTGTAAAGCTTTGGCAGATAATCAGGTGACCCCCAGCTGCTTCTGCATGGCTAGAACAGTGCCCAGGAGCCCCCTTAGTCTCCCAGCTCCTCTGTGAGCTGGGAGCTCATCTTGTTTGTGTTTCACACTTCTGATTCTGCACATCAGAGAGAACATGCTGCTGAAATTTGAGGTTACAAGGCTGCCTGCAGGACACTTCAAAATGCGGCCTTTACAGAAGCCATTCCTATTCCAGGGCAGCCACCAAGCACCGAGAAGCCAGTTGGGGCACCAGAACAGCAGATGTGTACAGTTTTAGTATACAAAATCCAAGTAATTTCAAAATGCTAAATTGTATATTTCCAATGGTTTCTTTCTTTCGTTCTGAGTCTGTACATCTTACCAATGGTGATTGATATGTCTCACAAACTAGTCTCCATCTTCAAATGCACCAGTGCACAGACAGCACAACAGTTTCTCCCTCTGAGTAACTTTGCATGGACCATGCACATGACTGTGCTCTGAGATGCCTCTCTGGAGGCCGTGGGGCAGTGGTCTGTGTATCTAAGCAGGGAGTTCTGTGCTGCAGGGCAGTGTGGCTGGCCGTGAGCTCTGGACCTCTGTAGGGCCCTTTGCCAATGTCTTTCTTCCTAAACATTCCCATAAAACTTGGGGCCCAAGAGGCTCAGAGATGTGACTGGCAAGGCTGCTGTTTGCAGCTGGTTGCCACGATGCTGGGAGCAGCAGCAGCAGCTGCATGGTTTGAGAATTCCATGACGCCTTTGCAGAAGGTCCACAGTCCAACTTTCCAGTGGAACTTGGAGCTGAGATCTGGCTTGGCCTGTGTCTGCCTGAGGGCCACGCAGAACCAAGCTCACACTGTGTGTAGATGCCCCAAGGGGCCCACCCCTGCTTCAGGCTCAATGCAGTCTAGACCAGGCTTGTCACTGAGCTCTGAAGGCTTTCTTTGAACTACTTCATCGCAGTATTGCTCTGCTTCTCCATTACTAGACTTCCCACAGTCCTTATCTTTAATCCCCTGAACTAGAGAGAAGGACTAGGCATTGTCATTTCTGTCATTCTCTTAGTTTCTTACATCAGCCTTAGGCACCTGGCAAAGGCTTACATGCCTGTGAGTGTGTGTGTGACTGTGCTGGTGTCTGAATGTTTGCGTGTGTGTACATGTTTATCTGTGTATATGCACGTGTTTCTGTGAATGTGTACGTGCATTTATCTATGTGCATACATCTGCCGTGTGAACATGTTCATGCATGCCTACATTTCTATATGTGATTGTGGGACTCTGCCTTCCTTTTTACACCCTGCTCGCCCCTCCCGCCTCCCCGTCTTCCTTTGCTGCCAAGTTCCGAGTTTTTCCAGATTTCTTTCAAGGGGACCCAGACACATCTTGCAAGTGAGGATACACTTCTGACACCCTAGTGCAGGGTGGAGAGCGCCTTAGACTGGTCAGTTCTTGGATGCCTCTGACTGGTTTCCCTGACATTCTAAACCAAATTCCAGCACCCGATGAACCCACAAGATGCACTTTAGTTCATGCCACCATCTCCAGCTTCCTGTACCCAGAGCTGAAGGGAGTCTGCACAGAAACTTGTGAAGGCCCCGGATATGCGCCAGCTTCTGACTGAAATACTGGTCAGCTAGTGAGACTTGAGGAGCTCACTCCCTCAGCAGCCAGGGTGCCGTGATCATGGAGATCCTAGCAAATCCCACCCAGAATTGGACTCTGCCCTTGGCAGGAGAGACCCAAAAGAAAGGAAGGGTCTCTTCCAGAGAACAGCACCAAAGTTGAGCGGTGCCTGACAGTCCCGCAACCCATGAGGCCCTCTCACCTCACACTGAGGCACAGATTTGGGGAGGGGTGGAAGGGATGGTCAGAGGAGGCACAAGGATCCTGGAGCATACATGCCATGGCTCAGTGCTAGGCATGGAAAAGCAAGAAGGAGGCTGGTGGAGGAGCCTCCATTCACGCAAGGAGGAGGGCCCCATCCACGCACCAGTGTTGCTGGACCCAGAGTAGGCTCAGTTGGTGGGATGACTGGGCTGGCCCTATGTTCTCCCTCCAGGAAAGCCCCGCTGGGCAGTCAAGGGCACAGAGGGGCACGGTGCCCACCTCAGAGGGGGCAAGCAACAGCTGAAGCAGGGCAGGACCGGGCCATACACCGTGTTCAGACCAGCTGAGGTATATCCCAACGCCTGGGCCCAACACAGCCTGTTTCAGGCTTCCCGTTTGGCTAGCCTTCAGAAATGTCTGGGAAGCCATCAGCTTCTCCCCACTTAGTGCCTAGGAGGGGTTCCATTAAAAGTCTGCCCGGCTTTTGGTGAGACCTCTCTTTGTTGGAACTGCCAGGCTAGCGGGTCCCCACAAAGTCTCTGAGGGATCTTGTCTTCACAGTGAGCCGCCAGGACACTTGCCTCTCATGGCTCTTAGCATCCCCCACATCCAGACACCCTCTGCTCAGAGAACCTGAATGTGGAGTGAAACAGGAAGAGCCGAGTGTTCACTATGGAGGATATTAGGCTGGCAGTCTTCTCTGGGACAGCACACTTGGAGAGGAACATTCTAGACCTGTGCACATACCCCTCAGTGGGGTCCAGGAGAGGAGAATGCCTTTCAGCCAGAGTCTGCCTATCCCACTGCCTGGCCCATCTTTGCTGAACCCCTTCCTTGGCTTTTCTTTTTTTTTTTTTTTTTTTTTTTTTTGGTTTTTGGGCCACACCCGGCAGTGCTCAGGGGTTACTCCTGGCTGTCTGCTCAGAAATAGCTCCTGGCAGGCACGGGGGACCATATGGGACACCGGGATTCGAACCAACCACCTTTGGTCCTGGATCGGCTGCTTGCAAGGCAAACACCGCTGTGCTATCTCTCCGGGCCCCCTTCCTTGGCTTTTCACTTGCTCTTATTTCCTGAAGAGTTTTGCTGTTTCCTTCATCTCTGCAGTTTGGGATTCTTAGTTAGCAGGAGCCCATTATCTGAAAGAACCCAGAAGGTTCTTAGTTAGTCTTTAATTGTTAGTCTCTAATTTGAGAATCATGGGTTTTCATGCCGAAAGGACCTTGACAAGACCTTGGCTCCAAGCACTGTATTTGTCCTATCCCAAGAGTAAGCACACTTGTTTTACATTTTGAGCAGGGGCCAATGCCACAGTACAGTGGGTAGGGAATTTGTCTTGTCCACAACAACATGGTTTGATCCTCAGCAATTTTTTTTTTTTTTTTTTTTTTTGGTTTTTGGGTCACTCCCGGCAGCACTCAGGGGTTACTCCTGGCAGGCTCAGGGAATCATAAGGGATGCCAGGATTTAAACCACTGCCCTTCTGCATGCAAGGCAAACACCTTCCCTCCATGCTATCTTCTCAGCCCCTGATTCTCTGCAATTTCTGTGGTTTCCCAATCCCACTAGTATGATCCCTGAGTTCAGTGCCAGAAGTAAGCCGTAAGCACCATGGTATGGGCCCTCCTCTAAAACGTTTACGCAGAAGGACCCAACTATGCAAGTACCTGAGCCCAACTGAGGCCCATCATCCTGACTGACACCAAATGCCCTTGTCGTGGAATTGGCTGTTTGGAGGCAGGGTGCTGGTGGGCTCTGGAAACCTGAGTGTCTTCTTGTCACAGACAGACTCCAAGGAGTTGCTGAGGATTTCAGAAAGAATTAGACCTGCATTGCCAATAGCTGAAGGCCTGTGGAAATCTTCCCGCACAGCCCCTGCTGAGAAACATCTGTTAGAAGGTTCCCTGCTCTGGCTGGAGTCATGCATGAGGCCCAGCTGCTGGGGCTCTGGAATGTCCCAAGGAAGCCAGGCATACTGAGGTACAGAGGCAGGACTTGAGGGACACCCAGAGGACCCACACCACTACCTGTGAACAGACCAGAAGGCGGGGGAGCATCAGGAATCAGGGTTAGGGGTTCAGTGCTCACCTGCTGCAGGCCTAGGCTCTGCCTGCATCCTCTCTCTAGATTCTGACTTTGAGTCCGGGTGAACAGATGTTAAACAGCTGTATGTTTCCATCCCAGAGACTGGGAATTCCTTACATTCCCACGATGCCTGCCAAGTGGCAAGGGTCCCCCTATCTTAACATCCTGGGTAGACTGAGGCAGTGAGTTAAGGTGCCCAGGAAATGCAGGGGCGGGAGTAAAGTTTAGAGCTTAGAATAAGCACCTGCTTTCTTTCTTTAACCAGCTCCAAGTGTTGGCTCTCTGTGGGCTGCCTAGAAACCTGCTGGTCCCAGAGATCCTCTTCAGAACTCAGAACTCCAGGTTTTGGGCTGTGGTGACAGTGACTGGTGGCTCTCATCTGGGGTCTCTGGGCCTTGTGTCCTGTTTGTGGGATGTCACAGCCACTGGGGAGGGCATGTGGAAATGCCACTCATTGACCACTGGCAAGCCCTAAAGATAGTAGCAGGTTTAGAAACCCATTCTGTTAGCTACCAGTGTTAGTTTCACTTGGGCTAGAAAAAGCCTCGGTCAGGTGACAGATCTTCCACCCTAAACCTCGCTCCGCCCCACCACTCCTCTACCTCTTTACCTGCCTCCTCCATTCCACTCTCCATCTTATCAGTGCTGGTTTATATTGTGTTACTTGAAACACACTGTATTGTTGTTGTGGAATCACTAGATGCTGTATTTGGCGTGTTCAGTGTGCATTATAAAGTCACCGTTTACACTCTTTATTCTGTGTTCTATGAAGAGAGGTATTTCCTGTGACCGTTACAGCTAAAATCTGCTCACTGGAGGCTGCCTCCTAGATTCAAGACTAAGAGCACTGGACACACACAAAGAGACCGTCTGCGCCCTGGGAAGTCCAGGTCTGTCTCAGTGCTCTGACTACAAGAACAGGCTGGATACACGTGCTGCTGCTGAGTTCTCCAGAGCCAACGTTTCCAAAGCAACATCTGCTGAGAAATGACCAGCCAGAGGAGAAACAGGCGCATTGTTATTGAAGTGGATTTTCTGCCTCTGCAGCTGTTCTTTATTCATGGGCTGGCCAAAGGCTTTGTCTCTGGAACAGAGGATGCTCCTGTCAGGCTCTGTTCTCGGGGATGATTTGATCCTGTTCTTAGGCGACCAGTTAGTACTAATCATGTCAAGGCCAGCTCTGCATCCATACTCCAACCTGGGAGTTGAGATCTACCCAGACGAAGCATAAAAAGCCCTTGGTTTGTAGTGATGATTCTGTCTTAGTGCATCATGGCCTGGAGCTGGGAGAAACGTGGGTGGCCAGGAATAACAATGAAAGGGGTCTCAGCCCCTCCAGTCTCTTGAGAGAAGTAAAGTCTCATCCATGGGAACTGTAGCTGCTGAGCCCCCCAGTCCCTGGCTGACTTCCTGCTTCCCTGAAATGCTCCCCCACATTTCTTGCAAGCTCCAGCCCGGCCTCAGGAGAGACCCAAGACCGTGGTCATTGCAGAAGGCGGGTCTGAGACCCTTCATGGTGAATAATCCTTTAAAAGCACAGCAATAGAGAGAGTTTTAGTTACAGTTAATGAAATTCCAGCCGGGAATCTGGAATGCAGAGATGGGGATCTGCGGCTGATGACTGTTTGTCCTGAAGAAAGCCTCATTATTCCCTCTCTTCTAACCAGGAAGTCCCCCAACTGTTTCGAGGCTTGGTTGCACAATGGGGGGCCCGAGGTAATTCCTTTCCCTGCACCTAGTATCACACTGGGGCATGTTTTTACTCTTCCATTTCCAATTTCCTACCCACCCAGCATCTTTGTTCAGACAGATGCAGCTGCTACCCCCTTGTCCCTTCCTGAGAGCAGTGAGAACCCAACACTCCTTAGAGAAGGAATCACTTTTCACATGTGTCCTCACTCACGTGCAGAGAGGCCTTGCCCTGCACTTGAGGGTGTGTGGGGTTCAGCATGCTGGAGGACTCAGGAGACCATGTGACCTGGAGGCTCCCCTTGCTTTGTCTCCTGGATACTAGGTTTTGGGATAAGTGTTTGCTCAGCTCCTGGCTAGAGCCCACAGTGTCAAGGCCTGAGGTGGGCGACAAGCACTGCTGGCTGGCTGTACGGCAGGGGGTCTGTGGTGGTGGTGGGAGGGGTGTTAGGGGGCCCTGCTGGGTGGATGGTTGCACCTTACTCCACATTACAGGTGTGCCTTCCAAATTCCTGGCTTGAAGCTGATAGCACTTTGCCCTCCAAACTTTTGCTATTGCTAATAGTGCCTTTCTAGAACCTTCTAGCAGCTGAAAGGGATGGATCTGTAAGGAATCGTTCCTTCCTCTTTTTCAGAGCCTTTAATATAAATTTTTAATTTAACTTAAATTTAAATTTAATTTTGAAAATGAGTTGAGGAGCTGATGTAATAGCACAGTTGTCCACTGCTGACCTGGGTTTGATCTCTGGCATCCCATATGGTCCCTTGAGCCTACCAGGAATGATTTCTGAGCAGAGCCAGGAATAATCTCTGAGCACTGCCGGATATGGCCCAAAAACCTAAAAAACAAACAAACAAAATGATTAGAAGGGGCTAGAATGAAAATACAGTAGATACAGTGATACAGAACTTGCTTTGCATGTAACTGACCCAGGTTCAATCCCCTGCACCCCATATATTCCCCAAGCCCACCAGGAATGGTCCCTAAGCACGGAAGTAGGAGTAAGCCCTGAGCACTGCTGAGTGTGGCCCCCAGAAAACAAACAAAAATAAAAAACAAGCCAAAAAAATTATTTCAAGCCCAGATTTGAGTTTTGTAGATGTTGTGTTGAAGTAAGGGCAAGGTCAGGTGTGGGGGGAGGGCAGGGGGGAGAGGGGGGGAGAGAGAGGGGGAGAGAGCTCAACCTTTTGACCAGGCCTCGGGAGCAGCAGTCTCTGACACAGCACCCCCAGTGTGTGTGTGTGTGTGTGTGTGTGTGTGTGTGTGTGTGTGTGTGTGTGTGTGTGTGTGTGTGTGTGTTCCTCTGCTCTCTGAAGAACTTGCTGACTCCTCAAGGCTGTCCATTCATAGGAGTGATTCAGTGGATCAAGAAAGGCTAAGAGCTAAGGAGGTGATGGAGCCTTGAGCCCTAACATTGGCCATTATAGTTGCTTCTGTTCCCATGGGGGCCACCTCTTCTCTGCCTTAAAGAAATGACGATTAAATAGTTGGACTCGGGCCCGGAGAGATAGCACAGCGGCGTTTGCCTTGCAAGCAGCCGATCCAGGACCAAAGGTGGTTGGTTTGAATCCTGGTGTCCCATATGGTCCCCCATGCCTGCCAGGAGCTATTTCTGAGCAGACAGCCAGGAGTAACCCCTGAGCAATGCCGGGTGTGGCCCAAAAACCAAAAAAAAAAAAAAAAGTTGGACTCAAAGTTAATTAGCTGTGCATGACCCTCTGGTTGTGCCCTTATTCATCTTCATCAGAGTCATCCTAATTAAGTCCAAAAGGGTTTTCTGAGAAAGGAAATCTGGCCATGGCATGCTGCAGCTGCTGGGCTTCACGTTTAGAAATTCTGGTAGATTCCCCAGGAGTGTACCTGGCCATCCAGATTACCAACACAGGACCATGGAAAGCAGCCTTGGCAATCAGTCGGAAAGACACTGTACTGCTGAAGGGAGTTCCTGGGACAGGAAAATGTTGGGGAAGCCTTGGGGATGGGAGCCACTTCCTAGGGTGACATGGTGCCTCTGTCCTTCTCTGTAATCATGCACTACCCAGATGGATTCCAGATGGACATGGTGACTCTGGCTCATTACTCAAGCTCTTTGGATTTCTAACAGCTGGAAAGTTCATCTCATTTTTACTGTGCTGGTTTTAGACTTCATCTTATTGAATCATTTTATTGGATCATTTGTATTGGATCATGTGACTGTGACAGAGAAAAGCTAGCAAAGATGATGTAAGTGGAGATTTTGGAGGTAAAGCATCACACCCATGCAGACCTGACACCTCAGTGGCTGTGCCTTCCCAGTTGTTCAAGTGGTCTGGCTTCTCCTGTGACAGGTGATGCTATATCTGCAACACACACCTGTACAGGGCAAGAACATGTCTCCTGGAAGGTTCTCTAGCGAGGTCTTCTGTCACTGACGTACATCTGTCATAGTGTGGAAATGTGGACTCTTCCTCTCCTCTTGACTTTCCCTGCTGCTCCAGTCCTTTCCAATTACAAAGTTAATGAAAGTAATAATCGTCTCAGCCCATCAAGAAAGCAAATTACCTGGAAAACTTAAATAGAAGTGAACTGAACCAAGAGGTGCCTGATTCACTCACCAGGGAATTTTCTTTTAGGTGAATTTGGAAAACAAAGTGACTGAATGGCCTGAGGTATTTGTTCCTTGTTTTTCACTTGAATTATACGGAGCCACTTTCTTCTCTTGCATTATAAAGACCAAAAAGAATTCTATGTTATTTATTTACTGCCACCTTAATTTAAGAAAAGTTAAAATCAGAAGACCCGCTGGGCTCCCCCAGTTCGGATGGTTGAGAAAAGACCTTAAGAGAGGTCGCTTCCTTGAAAAGTGAAGGTGGTATTTCTCAAGCTTAGTAATAGTTTCAAACAATAGTTGCAAACAAATATTTGGCCTAATAAGACTCTACCTGCTGTTGTGTTAAGTATGTATATAGTTGAACATTTACTTCCAGATGACAAAAATTAGTACATACAAATATGGCCTTGATTAAATATCACTTTACCTGGGAAAATCAGCATCAAGAGAAACATAAAAATAACTTTATAATACTCAAAGTAAGTTAGTCTTTTAAAAGATAATTCTGTCAGATGAAAGGAGCCCTTTGTAGGAACACCTGGCAAACTTGCTAATCTTTTAATTTATATCGGAATTGAAGAGTGACTTTGGTGAGATGGGTAGAGCGCCTCTCTTGTACTCGGCTGATCCAGAATTGACACCCAAGATCCAGCCCAGGAGAAAAAAACTTTGAAATGTTAGTTTGCCCTTAGATACCAGAGAAGGCTCTGGCTCATCTCCCCTCTGTCTTTTAATTGGAACTTATTCAGACGAGTTGTAACCCACACTAAAGGCCTGTGAATTATTTGTTTGTTAGGTATATGGAGGTCTTTATAATATTTCTCTTTATTATCATTTTCCCTGCCTGCTTTCCCACCTATGACCTTCCAGGTGGAGGGCGCTATTGAGATCCTAATAAATAGGTTTCGAACTAGAAGGTCAGGGTCTTTTGGGCAGTGAGCTGGCAGGCTCTGTTTTTTTGGAGCTGCTAGCAGGCTGACAAAGGATTCTGCGTCCAATCTTCTCACCTTTTTACCCTCCTGTCTGTGTGGATTATTTGCCGCGGATAAATATTACCAGGATCGCTTCCCTGTCCTAGGGGATAGGGGAATGGGAATTTCTTTCCTGCTCTGGGAGATCTTTGAGGATCCATGATCAACCAGTCTAGGAGAAAATATAACCCTACATCTGTTCACAGATAAATAATAAATACTGTGAAGAAACTTATAGATCAAACAGTATGTACTGATAAGCTTGTTGCAAACAAGTAAAGTACAATTTTTTTAACCTTGCAGGAAAGCAGAAGTAGGCAGTCTCTCACAGGTAAAATTCATGTTTAAATATACTCCTGTAGCATTCAATAAAGAGACACATGGGCCCGGAGAGATAGCACAGCGTTGTTTGCCTTGCAAGCAGCCGATCCAGGACCAAAGGTGGTTGGTTCAAATCCTGGTGTTCCATATGGTCCCCCGTGCCTGCCAGGAGCTATATCTGAGCAGACAGCCAGGAGTAACCCCTGAGCAACGCTGGATGTGGCCCCCCAAAAGACCCCAAAAATAAATAAACAAATAAATAAATAAACAGACACACAATTATGATCCACCACAACCACTGACTGTCTCCTTCCTTAGCCAAACCCTGCACCCACTTTCCTGGGGACCCCAAGAACTCCCTGAAGTGTTTGGACAAAGAGGCTGTGGCATTTATTGGTCTCCAAAACAGCCCTGCCTTTGTAAATTGTGAGGAAACTTGGTTATGGTCAGGTTAGAAATACAACAAATTTAAAAAAACAAAACAGGAGCTGGAACAGTAAGTCGTTTGTTTTGTATGCGGCTGACCTAGAACGGACTGTGGTTTGATCCCTCAGCATCCCATATGGTCCCCAAAGCCAGGAGCAATTTCTGAGCACATAGCCAGGAGTAACCTCTGAGTGTCACCAGGTGTGGCAAAAAACAAACAAACAAACAAAAACCAAAAAACAACAACAACCCAAATTAAACTTGTGAAATAGCAAACCACACTTAAACTGCATCCTCAGACTTAGGTTTATTGACCACATGACCTGTGTTTGGTTCTCCCTGACAGGTATAGAGGTGCATTCCTGTGTTGAAGCAAAGAGTTGTGCCATGATGCAACAGCTGCTTCCCCCATACTAGCTATCATTCCACACAAGAGTGCCAGCCACGAGGGGCAACCTCTACAGACACAGATCAATACTCACTCTTGTTTTGTGCTGAATGGATGTGCTGGATGCTTTCCGGGCCTAAAAGAAGAATGTCTGAGTGCAAAAGATCTCATAATACAGCAGGAATTACAGAGCTCTCTGCAAGGACATTTCCACACTGCCCCTGTACAACAAACAAGGCATGACTCTGAGAGGTCATTACTTATGATGTTGCTCATTCAAACCCCCCAGCACTTGGCGCACTGGTTCTGCATGCTGACTCAGAGAAGTCTGGGGAGAACTGAGTCACTGGACAAGAACAATTATAGCCGAGTGAGCAGGTACCTGATTAAACCTGCTTCCCAAAGGCTGCTGTTTCAACTCAAGAGCCCCTTCATCTAAAGGGCCTGGAAGAGCACAGCCGCCAGGTCTGTGCACGTCCCAGAGAGTCAGCCTGAATCTTGGTCATGGTCCAAACAGTGGCATCTGGATCCAGTCTCAGCTGACCACAGTGTTGCCATGGGTCTTTGGGATGGTCATCATGTCTGCAGCAGATATAAAGAGGGCGCGTGAAGTCAGGTCTGGCTACATCTAGAAGGTAATGCCAGTGGATTTTACTGTGCTGAGGCCTGAGAAAGGAAAAGGGTCATGGCAGAGGCAGTGGACATGAGGCCGGGACAGAGTTGTGCCCTGGGAGTCATTGGCCATGAACAAAGAGGTAACATAAAGCCCAGGCTGCCCTGGTGACATATGTGGGCTCGAGGTCCAGGAACCAGAGAGCCAATGTCAGTTGGGCTGGTGCACAAGAATAGGGTCCACATAGCCAGCGCAGATCAGGAGCCTTCCAGAGACAATGCAATAGCATCAGGAAAGCTTCTGATTGGTGGGGCCAGTGTGCTGGGAGCAGAAGGCTTCTAAGGTCTGCTGAACAGTAAATGACAACAGCTCCTGTTTATGAGTCCTCAGACTTGACAGGTTCTCATTTCATTCTGAATAAGACCCTATGGAGTAGAGGGAATGATTTCTCCAATTTTATATACAAGAAACTCAAGGTTAGGAAAATTAAGGGACAGCCCCAAGATTATGTGTGCAATAAGTAAATATCAAAGTCAAGCTTTGGCCAGGTCCCCCTGGATGCCGGGTCCAGATGGAGGCTCTGTTATTGCTCCCTCACTGCTGTATGCAAGGAGGGGACAGTCTGAGACCCTGCTCTAACAGCCAAGTGAGAACAAAAGTATTCATTCTCTGTGTATTTAATGGTTCTGGAGAGAAACCTCTTTTCTCCTCTTCATCCTTGATTCTTCCACATCTGCTGAACACTACTTTCCAAGGCAGAATTTATAGATCTATATAAAGGGTTATGATCTCACACTTAAGATCATGGAGCACAGAGAGATGTATAAAGGTTGTTTGTTTGTTTGTTTGTTTATTTAGTACTGTTTTCATGCAATCCCTTGAGCCTTTTTCTCTAGGGCACAATACAAACGAAATCCTATAATCATGATAGTGAGTGCTAGATTTTCATCCTAAAATTGTAGACAAATTTGTTGTAATCATAAAGAATTACTGTGATTTTTTCTTACCAAGCTCTGTGCTACAATTTGTCTGGGCTGGTGTAAGCCCCAAGCTTCCTGCTTCATGTTGGTGGGGCAATGGGGGTTGGTGATACAAAGGCATCCTTAGCTAATCTAGTTCTAGGCAGTGGATATCAAAGGGATTATAGCAAGACTCCAATTCTGATGTAGAAGCAGGTCTTGTCCTCTGCTTACACTTTTATTACCTGGCAGCTTCCTTCTAATTACAGTTGCCGGTTGTATTTAGAGAGATTGGAAAGCAATGTGGTTTTTATGCTCTTATTTCAACTCTTCCACATCACTGAATGGCAAAATTGCAACCCAAAGCACTCACAAAGAAATGGGTATATTTATAGTGAAGTTTTTCTCTGTCTAGATTTTTAATTATGGGGTTATAACTGCTGTGGGAATAACCTCAAATGGTTACTAAGAATAAGTCTGCAAAACTTACTGGTGGTTCAAATATTACAAACCCTTTCATCTGAGAGAATAAAATAATTCCATAGCTTATCCATGGGGAATGAGCTAGAATAGCGTCAGAAAAGCTGTCTCTCCATTATTGTTATAATTCCCAGAGATGAGGGCCGGAAGGATCAGCTCACGATATGAAGCTTACCACAGAGTGGTGAGTGCAGTTAGAAAAATAACTACCATGTCAGTGTTAATGCATAGGAGAAGTAGAATTCCTGTCTTGAATGCATGCAGGGGGTGGGGAGGAGGGAGATAGGGACCACTGGGGGTGGGAATGTTGCACTGGTGAAGGGGGGTGTTCTTTGTATGACTGAAACCAAGCTAAAATCATGTTTGTAATCATGGTTTTAAAAAATAAATAAATAAATAAATAAATAAATAAATAAATAAATACAAAGAAAAGCTGTCTCTCCCCCAACTGAATCACAGGAAGGAACGGACAATGGGATCCATGACAAGCAAAAGGCCAGCTCTTGGGTTCCCAAGAGCTACTAGTAAGTATCACATGTGACTTTCAAGGTAATCTCTGCCCAGGACTGCAACTCCAGTGACCCAGCTCACTGCATGAGCAATGCATGTATACTCGGTGACCTCATCCTTTACTGTTTCTGTTGTCTAACTGGTTATGGCCTATGCAAATGAGGTCTTGAACCTTCCATCAATTTAATTGGTTACAAAATGACTAATCAGATAGTCTCTATATTGCCCAATCCAATTGGCTCTAGGCCCCACAAGCCCAGGACAGGTAGCCAGGAGTTAGCACTACATATTTCTGCTTCTCACTGGAGGACCCCCTGCTGCCACCGAGACCCAGCTATGCTACAGATTTGATTTCCTGGGACAGGGCCCCTGTGGTGGTAACAGCTGTGTGCTGTTTCCAGTTTGCCAAGGACCCCTCTCCTTGCTTCCTCTTCCTTTTTGATTCTTGGGCCACATCTGGCTCTGTGCTCAGGGACCATTCCTAGTGGGGCTCAGGGGGCCACATGTGATGCCAGGGATTAACCTGCGTTGGGCACATGGCAAACATCCTACCTGCTGTGTTATCAATTGCCTGGCATATTTGCTTCCTCTTTGCAATACTCCACTTCCATGGGCTGCCCATGAACTACGGCAGGGTTAACTCAATCCAGCAGGGCAGAAGAGCCCAGGAGAACCCAAGACAACCATCCTCTGACTGTGAGGAATGCTTCCTGCCCACAAAGCCATGCTTCTGAATGTGAGGAATGCTTTCTGTCCACGGAAATGCCCCTTAAGAGCTTCCTGTCCACAAAGCCATGTCCCTGGGAGAATTTCCTGTCCATAGAGCCATGCCCCTGATTTGATCGGATGGAGAGACTCAGCCCAAGACTGCCTGAGACTCTAAGCATCATCTTACAGAATGGTATGCTGTTTGTCTTCAGCTTGCAAGGCTACTTCTACACAACACTTGGATGTGCGCGCGCACGCGCACACACACACACACACACATGCGCGCATGCACACATATACCTACCTATATGTTTAAGTCAGAGCATAAAATCAGACACAGTCCTGGGGTAGGTGAAACTTTATTTGCAACCTATTGACTCTCATTGTAAAAACAAGTTTTATGAAAATGTAATGAATTATTTATGATTTATTTTAACACTTTTTAAAATGCACCCTTTTTAATTTTCCAAACATTAAATTATGGAAGGAAAAATCAATTGCATAAATAGTGGCATTATATTATTCTGAGCTAAGGCAATAATTAGCAAGTAAGCTGCAAGGGCATGGATATAATTTAAAAAGACATTGTACAACAAAAAGGAGCACTTTCCCTTACCTGCCAGCCTTCACCCCCATAACAGATGGCATACGTGTGTGCAGTGTCAAGCATGATGAGTACAACAGTTCAGGATACAAGCATTGGCAAATGGAGTGGATATTGTTGGCCTGGAAGGCTGAATGAGCAGAGGTGGATCTGCTTGTATCTGTCTTTAAAAAGTCTTCATAGTACAACACTTTCCTAAGCAAGAAAACTTAGGCCCATGGGCCTTCACTGGTGCCTTTTGCCAACACCAAAGGATGGAAACATCATTTCTGTCATAATCTGAACATACTTCCAGAAAACTGCTCAGAATATTTTATGAGTTACTCTATCAAAACCAAAGATAGTACAAAAGACAGAAAACTTTAGCTCAATATACCTCATGAATAGATTTGCATGTAAGTGCAAATCAAATCTAGCAACTGTAAAGAGTCACAGCCAAATCAAATATCAGAACTGAGCCATCATCATCTCCAGAGATATACAAAACCTTTACAGAACTCAGTATTTACTCACAATTAACATTCCTCACAAATTAGGAGCAGAAAGGAATCTCCTCTATGTGACTAAGAGTATTTATAAAGCTTTATTGCCAGTGTCTGGTTAAATAACAGGTGAATGCTTTTCCTGAGTTTCATTCCTAAAATGCAGTCAGTACTGCACTTCATGCCTTAGAATGAGGTGAGAAATGGTAAAAAGAAAAGGTGCAACAATTGGGGAGAAAATACACAAAGGTTCGATCTCAGTTTATAAACTCTAAGACACATTAAAAATGTAGCACCACAGGGGCCGGGAAGGTGGCGCTAGAGATAAGGTGTCTGCCTTGTAAGCGCTACCAAGGAACGGACCGCGGTTCGATCCCCCGGCGTCCCATATGGTCCCCCCAAGCCAGGGGCGATTTCTGAGCACATAGCCAGGAGTAACCCCTGAGCATCAAACGGGTGTGGCCCAAAAAAACCAAAAAAAAAAAAAAAAAAAAAAAAATGTAGCACCATTTCTTCACAACTTACCATTCTATCAACTTTCTCACGTACAGACTAAGAAGTACTGAGCAGTGTTAAGGACACCAAGGTCTTCTGAACCTCAAGGATTCTTTGGAGACTATGGTTGCCATCGAGCTGGTTTGCCCGTGTGTTAATGAGAATGTAGATGTAAAAATAGAGGTCTAATTATGTAGTAAACTTCACACTATCCATTATAAAGCTGGATCCTTTAATTTAAATTTTATGGCAATAGTAAGGCATGAAAGCAGAGGCTGTATCTGGAAAATCAGAAGAGGGCATCTATTTGCCTGATGTATGACTTCTCGGAAACTCTGCAGATACTCACACTGCTCTGAATCTGTCTCATCACTGGTACAGAGGTGTGAAACCCAGGGCCAACATCAAGTCTTCATAATCCATTTCCTTGGGAAACTAGAAAACTCTACCTAAGCTGAGTCCACACAATCTGTCAGTTGTTAAGTTCTTTCTTCTAGGTATACAACCCCTTTGTGTTAAAGCTTTGCTATTAAAATAGTCTCACTAGGGGCCGGGCGGTGGCGCTGGAGGTAAGGTGCCTGCCTTACCTGCGCTAGCCTAGGAGACGGACCGCGGTTCGATTCCCCGGCGTCCCATATGGTCCCCCAAGCCAGGAGCGACTTCTAAGCGCATAGCCAGGAGTAACCCCTGAGCGTCACCGGGTGTGGCCCAAAAACCAAAAAAAAAAAAAAAAAAATAGTCTCACTAATCTGAAAAATTTATACAAAATATCAATCAGGTAACTGCTGTAGAATACTGTAATTGTCAAAAGTTTTTTGAAAGAAAATTGTTTATTAGCTTTCTTTCAAATTTCCCTTTCAGCACACAGAGAAACACACACACACACACACACACACACACACACACACAAAGTGACTCAAGTCACTGAGTGAAGGAGACGTAGAAATTTATTTAGAAAACCAATGACTATGTTTGCAATAAAATCCTAAAATTTCGGAAGTACAATGGTAAAGGTTTTTTTGAATAAACTCAAGAGTTACTTGATTCTCAGACATGGTGGGGCCCAGTATGAACCCATCAGGAAAAAAAGTGACTAGAATGGGTCCCTCAAGGGCACTCAGAAAGACAGAAAGGCAAAATCCTTGCTTCCCTATTACCCTTTCAAGTTTTTCTGTCATTTCTCATTGTCTAATCTCTAATGTTTTGAAACACATTTGCTAACATTTACTAAAAGTAAGTTACTAATAGAAAATAAGCTTGTCACATATGTTCTGTTGGTTCCAGAATAAAATTAAAACACAATATCCTCTGTAAAGCAAATATATTTATTATGCACTTTCATATACATAGGGATTTTTGCTGAATATAGTACAAGGAATAAAATAAAACTTTTACAATGTGAAGTTCAATGTACATTTTAGATTATTTACATACCCCAAACCAAGGGAAAAATAAAAAGAAAGCAATCATCTGCGACCACATTGGCTGATAAGTATAAATGGAGGCATGAAGCAAAACGAACATTTGCATAGTCAAACAATACTGAGAAGAGGGTTTGCTCCTAGGCTTGAAGATAGGAACAACTGGGAGCTGAATAAGGGTGGAGGGGACAAAGATAAGAGGGATGGGTTGGCTGTGCTCAGCGTACATGGGGAGGGGATAAGAACAGGAATGAGGGGCTGCTGTGCTCAATGCATAAGGGGAGGGAACAAGGACAGGAAGGAGGGGATGCTGTGCTCAGTGTACATGGGGAAGAGGGGTGGGTTGACAAGGACAAGAAGAGGGGACACTGACACTGGCCTTGCTCACAGTGCACACAGACTTACTGTCACTGTCACCTTTCCTTTCTGCAAGTACCTGGATTTTTCAGTTTTAGTTCCTGCATTCTCATCACTTCCATCTTTCTCAACAATGGGCACAGTGGAATGTTAGAAAGATGTTTTAAGCACATGAATCCGGTAGCGGCATTGGGTGATTTACAAAATCTAAATATCTTATGTAAAAAATAGCTCTTTAGGAATCACACTGGGAGGGAGGCAGTGTTTGCTTGTAGTGGTTATGGCCATGGTGGTGTGGAACCAGCAGGTGGAAGGGGCGTGCCCAGCACCCTCACCATCTTGACCTTGTCCTATTCCAAAGCAGAAACACTAACTTCTGAAAAAGTCAGTGGGACTCTCCCCTCAATAGGTTTTCTTTCAACCACAGTTTCAAGTGTGTGTGGTGTGGACACAAAACCTTTAGTTCCTTAAAGAACGTCATCCCTCACATAAGGAGTCATAGCTCTGCCCTTTGACCAAAAGGTGCATTTTTTGTAAAAACAATAAAGTTAAATAAATACAATTCCAATAGTTCAAGGTTAATAGGAAAACGGGTGGCTTTCAGGGTTCATTCTAAAGAAAAATACACCTAGTAAGAAGCGAGAGCTTCACCTTCTACTGTGAGGTAAGCAGACGGTATTTGAGATATGAGTCAAGTTGGTTCAAAATAGCTAGAGTTTATTAACAGAATTATCAACAATTTTAAGGCTGATTTGCAAAGAGTCCTATTAAGTGTATTTATCAAAAGTCCCATAGGGACAAAACTCTATCCCTGAAACATTCACATTCGAGTTTTCAATAACACCATGGCACCACAGTGTGTGACCGCACAGCCCTGATCTTACTCCTGATGCAGCTTGGAGCAGACAGAAAGGCCAGGGTTGCTGGCATGGTGAGACAAAAGCAACAGCAAAGCCTTCCACACAGGCTCCGTGAAGCACAGAGGAAGCCCCATCTCCCTCACCACCTGCACCCCAGGAGACACACTCTAGGGGGTGGACAGCAGAGGGAGATTCTGTGCGCTGTCTCAAATGCTCTTTCCTTATTCCCGCTCCTCGGAAGTACAAGCCAAGAACAGCACCACAAAGCTGGGTGAGCACCTCTGAGCTCCTCCAGTGGCCAAAGCTAGCACCAGAGCCTCTACAAAACAAAGTCCAGTCCCTCTGAGCACAGAAGCAGCAAGACCCTGCAGGGTGTTGGCAGGGGGCTGGAGCACCCGGGAAAGGTCAGCTCTGCTTCCCTGGGACAGTTAACTCTCTCAGCCCTGGTATCCCACCATCCCGTAAGTAATGGGCCAAAGAAGGCAGGGAAGAGGTGGACAACCAGTGCAAACCTCTCACTCTTTAATTAGTGAAGAGCAACCAAGAGCTTGCTGCGGGTGTGAGAACCCAGTGCAGCACCAGGGATACACTCCACTCTCTAAAAATGGGCCTGAAGGGCTGACGGGAAGCTGTGGTCATGAAGGGATTTACAACCTAGGGAAAGCTAGACATGAAGCCAGTGTGGATGCTCATGAAGAGCTGGAGCTCATTAAGCAGAGGGAAAAAAGGCAGCCCAGAGCTTGGTCAGGGGACTCCCAGCACCAACTGCCCATAGTACTGTGCCAGGCTGGACGCTGGAAGCTACACACACAAGAAGAGCCCCTCCTGGGGGCAGTTATGGCCTGCCCAACACATGAATTTGGGAAACCTATGTGTTTTGGAAAGTCCGAATTCAAGTTGTAGACTAGCGCTGCTCCTGGAAGTCCCGAGAAGTCTTACACTTTCATTATCTGTCTAGAAAACATATATATTTAAACCCGTAGGTAGCACTGAACAAAACGCACTTTCAGTCAAGGCTGATGGTGCAGTGAACATCAAAGACATGTGTGGTTTCCTTTATTGAGAGACACTTGCAAAGATACACAAGAAACAGACCAAATGGACAGGGTGGATGCCAACAGAATATGCACATTTAAGTGCCACAGAAGGAAAACAAATAAATACAAGAAACACTTTTCATATGTGTTTGATCATGGCACATGCACACTTATCAAATCTTAACTTAAAATACTCAAATCTTTTTCAGCGTTTCTCAGGTACTGAAGTTCATACCTACAGATGAAAGTGCTGAGTCTTAGTGGTGGGTCCAAGCACAGATAGGCCCGACTGAGCTTAGTGGGGACAGAGAAGCAGCCAGATGCAGGCAGGAGGCACATCACAGCCACAGAAAACTGTGCAGACCTGCTTCTTCCTCTCACCAAACCCGAACCGTGCTTCTGCTCAGTCGCTGCAGAACCACTCCAGCCATGATGGAAGACAACTAGTATGAAAGTTAAAAACAAAATTAACATCTGTATCTTTGATCACATATACATGGAATCTGAGGCCCTTTTGGAGAACTTATTTGCACAAACACACTTTTTCTGGGAAGCACTAAGGAGTCATGCTGATTAGATAGATATTCAGGACTCACAGTGCACATAGTCTTACTTTACAGCAGGTATGAGGCCTGGCAAACAGCACTTTCAGGGTGTGTGTTTGCTCTTCAATAGTGGGAGTGGAGCATGGACTGCATGCTCATGTGCTGTCTTTCCATTTGTCAACAGGCCTCCCAAGGAAGTCTGAGGTGATTTATAATCCCTTTCCATTTAAACATCTCTCCAACATCAAAGGAAGCCAGACATGTCAGCTGGCTGAAGGACAGTGCCAATGGCCGAGGGTAGGGGGAAGGGCAGCTGAGGTGAGCAGGTCTGTACTGAAGTCAGCAAGACCCACCACTGGGAAGTGCACGGCCTGTGTCACCTATCCCTGCACAGGCAGGGAACATCACTGAGTGGAGATAGCCCTTCCCTCGCTCCTCACAGCAGGGATCCCTATGCATCTAGCAGTCAACATACCACTGAAGTTTGGGCATGATTTTCCTATCGAAAAGTTCTTGGCTAAGGCCTGGTCCGTGAATTCCACGTGTCACATCTGTTCTCACAGCAGGCACACTTCCAGGGAAGATTCTGGAAATGCTTGCTGTAGTCAGCTCTGCCCTTTATGATTCTGACTGCTGTCAGTAGGATACTATGTTCACAATGAATGGGGACTGCCCAAGACATTGTCCCACCCTGCCATGCCATCAAAGTTGTGTGAAGAGAGAGAACTGTCCAGGACAGACACGGTCACCATGCTCAGGCTTCTGACTAGCTTACATGTGTCCCATAAACCAGGAACACATGCTGCATGTGCCATTGGAAAGCCAGTTGTGCATGTGCTGACAGGCAATACACAGAGCAACTATGAACACCTGACATGAGCAGCACTTTGGAGAGGAGGAGAAATAGGGGTGAGCAGGGCAGGGCACACCAACAGGATAAGGAATGACTACAGTGGAAGGGACGCAGGCAGGTGAGTGGACAGGAGTATAAATGGCTGAGTGGAAGGGGTCCAGGGACTGCATGTGTGGTGAGAAGAGTGCCTTCCAAGTCTCTGCTCCATGGGGTGAGCGAAAAATTACCTCACAAAGGTGTCTCCTTCTTGTAGCTGAAACTGGGGTCAGAGCTGTCAAGCTGCAGCTTCAGCGCCTGCTTCAGGCTGAGCTCGGTGTCAGAGGGAGGGAAACCTTCAGGTACCTCCTGCCGTCCCCGGTCTGGCACTGTGCGGGGGACAGACACACGTCCCAGGAACACTTGAGTGCTCTGCAGGTGGTAGTTGGGGTTGGTCATAATGCCATTTCTCTTCTTCTGTTCCCCACTCTGCTGCTGGATGAGCAGCTGCTGCTGAGAGCGCCCCACATCCTGTGGGCTAGGTGGGATGACCACCTGGCAAGGAGGCTCAGAGGGAGCCATTCTTGGGGGGCCCCCACTCCCAGTTTGGGCAGGGAGGCCCCTGGCATCGAGGGGAGTCATTTCATACTCCAGCACCTTTGGCTGTGCTGTGTGGCTGGCTTTGGTCTTTTTGCCTGCCGAGCCTGTCTTGCCCGTGCCATCTGCTCTCCCACCTTTGCTTTTGGTGGATTTCAGGCTGGGCTTGACTTGGCTCCACTCAAATTCACTGCTGGGGGAGCGGTGACCGGGGCCCAGGGATTGTGTGGTGGAGGAGGGGGACACGATGGACTGGCGGCTGCGTGAGCGTGGTAGGGAGTGCTGCTGGATCTGCTCGGTAAAGGACAGGCCGGGCATGCTGTCCATAGGCACTGTCTGTGCTGTGGCTGTGGAGGATGTGGTCCGCAGGGAAGAGTTCTGTGAGCTCTTAAGCGAGTTGTTGGACAGTGAAGACTTGTGGCGCTCTACAGTGGAGTCAGGTGACTCTGATGGGGAACTGAAGGCATGGGCCGGGCCACTGGGCAGGCCACGTAGGGAGGGTGGGGCATCACCTCCACCAGTGCTCCCTGAGCTGCTAGACTTGCTGGTCAGTGCTTGGCCCCTGGCTGAGGCTGCCGGGAGCGGCTTTTGCTCCATGGTGTGCACAGGTGAGGGGGAGCAGCCATTGAGACTTGAAGCACCATACTTCTCTAGGAGCTTCATGATCTGCGAATGGCCATTTTTGGCTGCCACACGCATGGCCGTGCGGCCAAACTGGTCAGCATGGTTGGGGTCAGCACCCCGCTCCAGAAGCACCTGCACAACATCCAGATGGCCCTCCTGGGCAGCGATGCAGAGCGCAGTGGCACCCTGGTTGCAGGTGTGATCCACACCAGCACCACGCTCCAGCAGCAGCCGTACCACCTTTCCGTGACCCTGCCAGGCTGCTGACTGCAGGGCTGACCGCTTCTCGCTGTCAGCAGCATTTACATCAGCCTGGTGGCCCAGGAGCACCCGCACCATATCCAGGTGGCCCTGCCAACAGGAGACGTGCAGTGCGGTTCTTCCTTCTGCATCGCTGGCCTCGGCATCGGCACCGTTCTCCAGGAAGTACTCAGCCATTGCCAACTGGTTCTCCAGTGCCAGTATGTAGAGTGTAGGCCGGCCATCAGCGTCTTTATAGTCAACATCAGAGCCATGACTCAGGAGAAGCTCCACTATGTCGCGGTGCCCCTCAAGGGCTGCCACCCGAAGGGCGTTCCGGCCATCGTAGCCCCGATGGTCGATGGCAGACTTGCTCTCCAGCAGGACTTGCACACAATCATAGTGACCCTCTTGGGCGGCTAGGATAAAGGGGATGCGGCCGTCATTGTCCATCTCATTGGGGCGAGCGCCCTGCTCCAGGAGTGCCTCGCAGATAAGCCTGTGGCCCTCGAACGCTGCCATATGCAGTGGAGTCCAGCCTGCGTCATCACGGTGGTTCTCGTCTAGCCCCCGGTCCAGCAGTGTGCGCACCACCTCCACGTTGCCCTGTGCCGAGGCAATGCTGAGTACCGTGCGGCCCTCGCTGTCGATACTGTCCACAGCGGCGCCCCAGAACAGCAGGGTGTTCACCACTGAGGCATGGCCCATGGAGGCTGCTGCCAGCAGGGGTGTGCGCCCATTGTGATCGGTGTGATCCACGTCGGCACCTCCCTCAAGTAGCAGGTCCACCACATCCACGTGGCCCTCATAGGCGGCTACCAGCAGTGGAGTCATGCCATCTTTGTCACAGTGGTCCACCTCGGCCCCTCGGTCGATCAGAAGACTTACGACGGAGGCATGGCCCTTGCTGGCAGGCACACACAGAGCAGCCACAGAGAGGGCTGTCCTGCCGTCCACATCCTCATGGTTGGCCTCGGCACCATGCTCCAGCAGGTGCTCCACGATCTCGCGGTGGCCCATGTAGGCGGCTGCAATCAGTGCCGTCCTGCCCTCATTGTCAGCTTTGTTAACCTCCGCACCGTGCTGCAGCAGGTTCAGCACGATGTCCTCATGGCCTCCCCAGGCCGCCGCTCTCAGAGCGGTGCGGCTGTCAGCATCTGCGCAGTCCACTTTGACACCAGCGTAGAGCAAGGCGGAGACAACCTCAGTGTGGCCACCCCAGGCAGCGGACCGCAGTGCCGTCCAGCCATCCTGGTCAGTGTGGTTAATGTTGGCGCCGCACCCGATCAAACAGTTCACTACCTTGGTGTGTCCCTGCCTCGCAGCCAGTGTCAGTGGTGTGTGCCCATGAGTATCTTCTACCTCCAGGTCAGCGCCCCGCGAGATCAGGAGGTTGACGACATCCAAGCTGCCGCTATAGGCAGCATTGGCTAGTAGTGCCCTCCCGTTGGAGTCGCGCTGGTTGACAGATGCGCCATTGTCCAACAAGGTCCGGATAGAGTCCTCCCTCTCCAGGGCCTGCCGTACAATGCCGGCTGCACGCTCGTCCCCGCTGCTGACGTGCGCACCAGCCTTCACTAGCAGCTGCAGGACCTCCTGCTCTTTGGGGATTAGGGTACAGAGGGCATCATGGACCGGTGTGCCATTCCAGATCATCCAGAGCGCCAGCTCAGCAGGCTCCAGCTGCAGGTTGGAGTTGACCAAGTGCAGGGCAAACTCCTGAGCTTGTGCAGCTGAGAGGTGCCGGGCTTGGCAGGTGTAGCTCATGGCCAGCATGCGGTGCCCCTCTGCAGCATTGCACAGGTACTTCTGGGTGCAGTGTTTCACGTCCAGCAGCCACTCAGCAAAGCTATAGTGAAACAGGATCTTCGTGCTGCCAAGGCCATCAACCAGAAGCTTGGAGAGGACATCTAGCTTGCGTTGGAAGTCTTCCAAAGTGAGGGACATATTTTTGGTCCATACTGCATGGTACAATTCCATCACAGTCAAAGGTCGACAAGCTGCCAGAATCACATTCAAAATGGGCTGGACCTTTGCAAACTGTTTTCTCACGAAGAGTCTTTGGCACAGCCAGAGATAAAGTCCATTGAGCGTGCCTGGGATGTCTCGGATTTCTCTGAGCATGATGAAGCTCTCCACGACCCCATCCAGAACCTGCTCCAGGTAGAGGAAGCAGCCACTGCTCTTAATGTGCAGCTGGTTAAGCATCTCTGCAGTCTCCTTGGTGAGGTGCTGGCGCAGAGCCTCCTCTTGGTCCAGGCGGTGCAGAATGTACTGCTGCACGTCCTTCACAATGTAAGCTTTCCGGAGGTCATCAAGGCTGATTTTCCGGAAACCTGGCAGGAAGCAAGGGAAAGGTTATCGGCTGAAAGTGACCATGGAGCTGCCACTTAGTATAGAGAATTCCTTTCCAGTATCATCCTCCCAGGCATCCATAACTGGCTACTCCTGATAAAACAAGGACTCTCTGCTGGTGACAGACACAAGCTCACTCTTCTCTCCAAAGAACAATGATCCTTCTAACAACTCTGTGCCCTCTGCCCATCCAAGTAAGACCAGAAACAAAGACTCACAAGCAGCACTGGCGAGGTTTTTTGGATCTCCCTGGCGATGGGGAAAGAGACGTATACAGGCTTATTCCTGGGCATAATCATTTCTATGAAAAACTTACCTGTTTCTATCGCATCAGCTCTTATTAAGAAATGTGCATTTTACCTGCCATGAGAATGTCACCCCCTTTCAAGTACATCATGGGACTTATTTCCAAATTTAAGTCATCACATCCTGACAGGCAACTCACCCAAAGCATGCTAACAAAATACCAGCACTGCAAAAACAAAGCAACTTCCTGCCCAAAGCTAATGAAAGGCAGATAAGTAGAGTCACTTGCAAGTCCCTCCTCTGCAGGAAGCTCCTCTGGTGAATAGATACAAATGGAGGGCAAATGGGTATCCCTGCCGAGAGAGCAGCAGGGAGACCAAGAACAGAGAGGGGAAGCAGCTCAATAGAGATTGAGTAGAATACCTTCCTGCGTGGAGTATCACAAACCTCACCAATACTCCATGCTGTACATGGAGAGGAGACAAAATGAGACCTGCATGATGGAGCAGCCAGGGATCCCTGACCAGCAAGACCAGATCTGATTGTGTGCAACACTGTCACTACAGAATCAAGTGTGAAGAAAGGGGGTCCAGATAGAAATTAGCATGACCTGAGTACTTGTAGCAGAGAAGACAGAGGAAAAGGTGGATCTGCAAATGATAAGTCGAGCTCAGGAGTGGAGAAGAGAGCAGGGTCAGGAGCTGTGCCAAATTTCAGGGTCTTCGGAATAGGAACAAAGGTCCCTGAAGGACCTGAAACAGATCTGCAGAGCTGATAAACTGTGCTTTGTGTTATTAAGATTGAAGCACTTAGATTTAGTGCAAATTTTAATTTTTTGGTTTTTGGGGGCCACACCCAATGTGCTCAGGGGCTACTCCTGGCTCTGAACTCAGAAATTAATTCTGGCAGGCTTAAGAGAACATATAGGATGCTGGGGATTGAACCTAGGTCAGCCACATACAATGCAAAGGCCCTACCCACTGTGCTATCACTCCAGCCCCTCAGTGTGAAAATTTAAGGACATAAAACTGACCAGGAACATTGAAGAAGAAAACAATAGATCTGTATAGTTCCAAAACTATAAACAAATGGAAATCCAATTATATACATGTATCCCAAATAAAAACTGCTATTACTATATGACTATATGAATATCTATAAACAAATCTGCACTTAATGAAATCTATACATACATGCATAAATATGCATACTTCAAAAGGAATGTATAATTCAATATACACTTAAATAAAATCTGTATATATAAATAAATGTACACACATACATCTACTTAAAATGAAACCTGAATTACAAATATATATGTACACCTAAAGTGGAATTGCAGGGCCAGGACTATGGGTAAGTGGCAAATCCTATAACCAGCATGTGCAGGACCCTGGGCTCTATCCCTGACAGCACAATATCACCAATGCACCAGAACTACTGGGAGTCGTGCTGCGTCTCTAAGCACTGGAGAATGAATGACCTCTCTTTTAAAAACATGATAAAAGAGGCTCAAAAGATGAGCCTGACCTGGCTTCAATCTCCAGTGTCCTATATGGCTACTCTGAGTGCCACCAAGAGTAATTCCTGAATGCAGAGCCAAGTAACCCCGAGCATCACTGGGTATGATACAAAAAAAAAAAAAAAATCTTTAGAAAGAAATCTGGAGGAAGGGGCAAGGGAGATGGCATAAAGTCTGAACATGGATTTGCATATGGAAGATTCAGGTTCAAATCATATACCCATGTCTCTGTGAGCAATGCTGTGATCAACCCCAAGCATCAAGCCAGAAGCAGTTTTGGGTACCACCAAGTGTGGCCCCAAAATGCAAATGTGTATCCATATACTCACATATACAATGATAAAGTATATACATATATATAACTATTAAGATATGAGTATATTAGTGTATATAAATATATACTAATATATTAGTATATATAAATATATACCTAAGTGAAATATAATTATACTTATATATGCCTAAAATAGAAACTATAATTTTATATGCACATATATACATAGTCAAATGGGATATACAATTATACATATATGTACTAAAAATAGAATCAGTAATTATAATATGTATACACCTAAATGGAATCTGTAATTATATATATACACCTAAAATGGAACTTGTAATTACACATATACACATATACCTAAAGTAGTCTATAATTATATAGATAGAACAATTGATTATACATCTAAGTGATTATTTTTAACAGAAATAATTCTGAAAGATACATTATAAAAGAATATATTCTGGATCTAAGAAGAATTTAAAATGAAAACAAGTCTAGAGAGGGAGAGATGCTGAAAGGTGTTAAAGTATTATGTGCAAAAACCTATCAGGAATAGTACTGTAAACCACAGTGCAAAAACTAAAAATAAGTGGG
Source organism: Suncus etruscus (assembly GCF_024139225.1). Lineage (NCBI taxonomy): Eukaryota > Metazoa > Chordata > Mammalia > Eulipotyphla > Soricidae > Suncus > Suncus etruscus. The sequence goes on along the minus strand of NC_064850.1, from coordinate 128,690,706 downwards.
GCTAAGAGTTGGTATAGCAGGTACAGTGCTTGTTTGTATGCATTCAACCTGGGTTTGATCCTTAGCATTCCATATGATCTCCTGAGCACCACCAGGAGTTTGAGTACAGAGCCAGGAGTAACCCCCTGTGCATTGTCAGGTGTGGCCCTCAAACTAAACCCAAACAAACCCAAACAAACAAAACTAGAAAAGAAAAATGTGCCTCTCGTAGAAGTAGACTGGTCGGTAGAGGCAAATGGACCATGCGGGAAATGGACACTAGTGAAAGGATCAGTGCTGAAACACTACATGCCTGAAACACAATCATGACTAACTTAGTAATATGTGACTAAATGAAATATTAAAATATGCCTAGAAATGAATAATAATCCAGTTTTACCACTATTAAGATAACTATGCCTTAAATCTCTTTTGTGTTTTCATTCATGCCAAGCATTATACATTAATTAAAGCAACATAAAGGAGAAAACATGGTACTTCGCTAATACAAAACTTACAAAGTAGGGAGGGAAGGAAAAAGAAAAACACAAAACTTACAAAGTAATAACTACCATACATTAAATGATGACTGGAAGTCTCCAGAGTTATCTTCTCTTTATTGAATAATTCATAAAAGAATGAGTTACTGGGCCAGGAAATTGACTCAGTGGTAGAGCACTTGCCTTGCATGCGTGAGGCCCTGGGTTCCAATCCTGGTGCCATTAACAGCAAGAACAACAAAAGAGGATATTGTCTACTTCAAAGTATATTTTGAAGTAAGTAAGATAGCATGTCTATTCCTTGTCAGTAACATAGCATGACGAAAACTGGGGAGGAAATAATACAACATGGAAACAAGCTCAATGGATTCAGTTGCTAAGAAGAAAAGACTGTGGCCACGTACTATTAGTCAAGTCTCTGCAAGCAGCATTTCACAGGGAAAGACTCAGGACAAGGCTGAGGAACAGAGTTCCCACTTGAATAATAAAGAGTTTAAAAACTAAGAAGATGGTGTTAACTGGTTAGTGTTATAATAAAAAAAAAATGTTGATTTCAACCAGAAAGATTAATACAAAAATTAGCAATTTTACATTTTATTTTATCTGAGTTATGTGATATTTTAGGAATTTGTCATTTAAATGATTTTATATATAGTACATGCATTTTTATAATCAGATAAAGTAGTAAAAGTATTTAACAATCATAAAAATATTAGAGGATAATATTTTTGTACATAAATTGTTTTCAAACAGACTATTACTATCATTCATAACAAGTAAAAATAGTTGTAAGATTATAAATCCTAAGTGCTAAAGTACTTTTCATTAATTAATCTAACTGAAGCTTTTCAAAATGCTACTCATTAGTACAATAGATTTATCAGGAAAGAGAGAATATTCCTAACATGTTATCATGTAAAATGAGTAGAAGAAACTGAATACGACATGATTGAAATATCCCTTAATGTCATTGTTCTAAGTTGACATACCTGTCAATTTTCATTTTGAATTCATTTTTAAAGTGTCAAACTTCTTCTAAATTAACAGTTTTAAGCAAATTGTATGACATGCCACTAAAATCTAGAAGATAAGGTAAGAACATACAATTTAGAAATTTGTTACTGATGGCTAAAAGGCTTGGTATAGAACCAAAAGTAAGACATCAGCTCAAGGAAGAAAGAGTCCAGTGGTGAATAAGACTGCAAATAAATGTGAGCTAGCACTTTTTACAACCAAATAAGCAAACATGATAAAAAAGACACATTTATTGTGTATAGAGTTATGGTAGGGATAGCACATGTGTGCATCTTTCTAGATGGGATCCTGACAATCTGTGTTAATACCTGTGTTCAATATTCTAAAAATCTAATGCCAAATTCCAAATCTATCCTTAACAGAGATGCAGTCAGAACTCAGAGATGATTAATCAGTAGTGAAATAGAAGTTCAAGAAGACCCAGTTCCTTCAGAGCCTTTTCTAACTCACTGCTATTTCCAACAACAACAACAACAACAACAACAAAATTAAAGTTCAAATTCCCCGGCTTCCCAAATTCCCTGGGACAGTGTGGCCTATCCTAGGGATGTGACAGATATGGGAGTAGCAGAGCAAGGAGAAGCCCAGGAAAGGACCACATAGGGATAAAATGCTTACACAGGAGTAGACAGTAGACAGTCCGACAGGGAAAGAGGACAGATTTGGTGACAAGAGCATGGAGGTTGAAACAGAAAGAATAGAACACAGCAGGAGAAAAGGCATGTGAGGGGAGGAGCTGGGACTTAAAGGGCCCAACCATAAGCCCCACACCTACTTTGAGAGACACAAACAATGGCTTAGAAGACTAGAAAAGGCCAGTTCACAGGATAGTAGAGGTGATAACCCTGAAAACTCAGTACACTAAGCAAGCATAACCCTGCCCTCACATAGACTCTGCAGAGTCTGAGAATAGATGGGCTGCTGTGCTGGAGAGCATGCAGCAGACTGGGTGAGAGGGGAGCATGGGGCCTGCCATAAGCTCCCAGAGAAAATTATGTAGCTGCTGTAGAGGTGGTAGAAAGCATGGATTATGGCGGGGAAGTTGGGGGGGGGGGAGGATGGGCAAAAAAGACCTGGGATACTTTCCCTTCCTGTGCCTGGAGCTACATGTTTTTGAAGAATTAGACAATAACACTGTCAAACTCCCACTTTACTCACATTCCCTAAACCCAAAGCTCTCCTGGAAACCCAAGTGCAGTTAGCTGTGCAAGGGGTCTGGGTCAGCTGCATCCTGCAAGGCACCATGTGTCCAGTGCTGGCAAGGGGCTCTGAGCTGTTGCTCTTGCATTTCTCCACCTACTAGTGAGGAGTAGCCAAGGGGAAGAGGGCCCTGTAGAGACAAGTCTAGCCCAGTGAGTGTCAGGCTGAGGGTAGGTTCACTGCTTACCAGGGAACAGCTTGGTCACAGCCTTGCTCTGCTTGCGGGCTGAGCAGAGTAGCAGCAGCCATGGGGGGAAGAAGTCATGGTGGGAGGCGAGCAGCTCAGCAATGGTTCCAGAGAAGCTGGTTGCCACGTGATCACCCTCGGCCACACCGCAGCCCTCATCCACTGAGTCCACCAGCACAAATAGGCTCTGTGGTGGGGGTTTTATGCCCAGGAGCGGCAGCAGAACGCACCTGCAAAGATCAACAGAGTTGGCATGTTAGACACCACTGAGCAATGGCTACCTGGAAAGACATCAGAACCCAGACACGAGTCAGTCCATTCCTGATGCCTCAGACATAGTCCCCACAAAGCTCCCATTTCCAGTGCCTCTATTGCCCCCAGCAATGTGGGACAGGGGCCTCTGTATGAGAATGTATGGTGTCTGTGATGTGAGAGCAAGCTATTGTGTGTCCAGGTGTGCGTTTAACACAAAACAGGAGTAGCAGCAACTGGAGGCTACTTGTCTATATTCTTGTTCTGCTTTTTTCTGACAACAACAAACTAGAAGTATCGATAATGAAGCTAAAATGAGCTAGATAAGTAAAACAACAACAACAACAATAACAACAACAAGGGGCATGATTTTTTTTTGTTTTTGGGCCACACCCGTTTGACACTCAGGTGTTACTCCTGGCTATGCGCTCAGAAATCGCCCCTGGCTTGGGAGGACCATATGGGACACCGGAGGATTGAACCAAGGTCCGTCCTACGCTAGCGCTTGTAAGGCAGACACCTTACCTTTAGCGCCACCTTCCCGGCCCCAAGGGGCATAATTTTGCCAGGAGAAAAGAAGCATCAGGATTTATAAGTGGTTCATCATCTCTTTACAAAATGACTAGACTTTATATTCACATGTGATCTGAGAAAACTGTATGAAAACCCTATTGCCTACCCCCATGCATTTGTGAATTCAACCCCATCCTCACCACCTGCAATGCACCCGAGAATTCCCATGTCAGAGGGAGCTAATTATTGGGATCATTCTTTTTTTATTTTTTGTTTTTCTTTTGAGTCACACCCGGCTGCTCAGGGTTACTCCTGGCTCTATGCTCAGAAATCACCCCTGGCAAGCACAGGGGACCATATGGGATGCCGGGATTCAAATTGCTGTCCTTCTGCATGAAAGGCAAATGCCTTACCTCCATGCTATCTCTCCGGCCCCTACTGGGATCATTCTTACTGAGTTTACATCAGAGCCAACTGACTGGTTCATGACTAAAGCCAGGACAATCTGTGGACTAATGACCAGCTGTGGTGTGCTAAGCAATGAGAAGGATGTCTCCAAGACGTGACAGAAATGAGTGATGGGTGAATAATCCTGTCTACAAGTTAGACCCTGAGGATCACCACTACCCATAAGATTTCTTCATGAAGTGTCTCAAACCCACCTCAGCCTGCTGTATCATCACCTCACTCAAACTGCCATCTTGTTTCTCACCAAGACCCCCAATAACAGCTATGCCTATTTTCCTGCAGAGTCCCCTCCAGCCAGCCTTTCCTCTGCGTCCCTGAAGTAATAGACTCACTTGTGCAGTGAGTCTGTGTGCCTCAGGCTTCCTATTCTATTCCTGGGACCTCAGCTGCCAACTGGAAGCTTTCGCATCCTTTCTCAAGGCCATGGCCTCCCCCACTTCGTGCTTGATTACATCCAGGATGTCCTTCATAGAGTTGCCAAACTGCAGTGCCTGGTACACTTCACAAGTGGAGATTTGTACTTGTCCCTTTTGCTGTGAGGTCACAGAAATAGGAGCTGGGTGTTCAGTGTTCCCCAGACCCTGACAGTGTGCATGTTTTATATGGGCTCCTGGAAATGCCCAAAGCCAGCTGAGACTCTGTGATATACACCCATGTTTCTTATCTGAGGTCAAGTGGATTTTAAACTAGATGTATATTACCAGAACATGTTTGATTTCTCTACCTCATTAGAAACCTACAACACCGGAGTGGTGGCGTTAGAGGTAAGGTGTTTGCCTCGAAGCGCTAGCCTAGGATGGACCATGGTTCGATCCCCCACGTCCCATATGATTACCCCAAGCCAGGAGTGATTTCTGAGTGCATAGCCAGGAGTAACCCTGAGCGTCAAACGAGTGTGGCCCCACAAAAAACCAACCAAACAACCAAACAAACAAAAACAACAAAAGAAGAAACAGTGCTAGACTCCAAGCAAACATTCTGAGGTATGAGAAGAGGAGTTGTGGTCAGGAGCCTAAAAGCTCATCTGCAGGGCTGGAGAGAGAGCATGTAGGTAAGGCGTTTGCCTTGCATGCAGAAGGATGGTGGTTCGAATCCTGGTATCTCATATGATCCCCTGAGCCTGCCAGGAGCAATTTCTGAGCATAGAGCCAAGAGTAATCCTAGAGCACTGCCAGGTGTGACCCAAAAACTAAAACAAAAGACAAAAAACAAATAATAAAAGCTCATGTGCTAAAGTGTGTGGCATTCCTGGGGGCCTTATCTCCCCTCTGGGAATAGAATCAGTCCTAGGAGAGGCAGAAGGCAGGGCTAACACATGACAGAAAAGGGTCAGAAGAATCAAGCCCCAGCAGTGCCGGGAACAGCACCTGTGCACTTAGGCATCTGAAAGGCACAACACATGTGCCAGCAGGGTCCATACAAAGAACTACCTGTATCAGTATCTGAAAAGACCAAAACCTCAATCCACCAATTTAAGAAACTCACTAAATCAAAGCAGGGTAAATACCCAAAAAATCATACTCTGGCCCAAATGCCTCCTTTAATAAAAAACCCAAAGCCTTAAAAAAAACTAGAGGAAGGGGCCGGATTGGTGGCATAGTGGTAGGGTGTTTGCCTTGCACGTGGCTAACCTAGGACAGACCGAAGTTAGATCCCCCGGTGTCCCATATGGTCCCCCAAGCTAGGAGCGATTTCTGAGCACATAGCCAGAAGTAACCCGAGTGTCACTGGGTGTGGCCCACAAACAAAAAAACCCAAAAAACTTGAGGTAAAGGAATTCATTTCAAAGGAACAACTAAAAAGAGTTACAGAAAACTTTGTATTGCACAAATACAGAAAACAATTCAAAGACACCTTTAATATGCTGAAGGAAACACACTCACAAGATATTCCAAACCTCTAACTACAGTAAACAGAAATAGCTTTCAAAAGTATTTTGGTATCATCATCAATATGTCATGGGTTTATAAAATCTGCATATTAATTGCTTGCATTTTATATGTGAACAAAATCATGGGCAATAATAATCCCCAAGTATTAAGTTCTTGAGAATCAAAGGTGTGCTGAAATGAAATACTATTGAGGAAAATTTAGAAAAAGAATCTAAATAGAAGTGAAGAGCACATTTGTGGTTTAGAGAAGGAAAGACTGTCAATAGGCCAATTCCCATCAATCTAAACTCATGTCTCGCTCAGAAGGTTCCTGTGCTCACTGTCCCAGTGAACTCAGAGAGTGTCACCAGTCTTTCAGGAGACTGAAGCAAAATGTAGTATTAGTATTATTTCAACAACCCAGTTCCAGATTTCAGAAATCTGCAACCAGGATGCTTCTCTTGGAGGCCTACTAACAATCTCTCACTCTAATCCATTTGTCTAGATGACTATCTTTTTTCCAACTGCCAGTGTCCCCTCACCTCTCATCTTCAAATCCAATTTCTGACTTTGTTTCCTGAATAACAGGGAATATAGGAATGACTCAGACTCATGAGTCACATACACGCACACAGTCCTTTGCATGTATGGATAGGAGAGCAAGTCCATATGCTCTGTGGCATGCAGACTCTGGCCCTCACCTGTCCTGCCTTCTCTAAAGTGGGTGAGTAGCCATGCTCCAAGCCCATCCTGCTCCTTACCTTCCAAATTGTCCCCAAATCATAACTTTAGCACCCAATTCTGGCAAAATGGCTACACAATTCTGCCTATATTCATTGCTAATACCTCCCATTCCCTGTGATCCATTATGACCCAGCTCTAATTCCACTCACCCATAGCCCTGCTGCAAACCAGAACTTACATCCACAACTTGACAGAAGCGTCACAGAGCTGAACACTCCCTGCCCTCATTTTTAATAGGAGACCCACCTCGCCTGTGCATCCTAAGATGACATTTTCTCCTACTGCCTGCTCTGTCCACACTCATTCTTTCTCCAGAGCTTCTCAGCCATGAATGTCTAAGCACCTCAGGCTCTTGGAAACAAGGTTTCTTTATTTATTTACAGTCATGTCTACATATGCTCAGGAAAACCCTCAGTGTCATCTTTTTTTGGGGGGGGTTTGGGTTTTTGGGTCACACCCGGCAGCACTCAGGTGTTACTCTTGGCTCTACACTCAGAAATCACTCCTGGCTGGTGTGGGGGACCATATGGGATGCCGGGATTCAAACCACCATCCTTCTGCATGGAAAGCAAACGCCTTACCTCCATGCTATCTCTCTGGCTCCAAAACTTCAATGTCATCTTGACTCCTTCACAACCACATTGATTCTTCCCTGAGTTTAGACCGTAAAACTGAAAAGTTCCTTCAACTTTTCACCTAGTCCTCAAAACAAAATTTCTGATCTCTCATCTCCATTTTAATCTTCCTTTAGTCTCCTTCCCAGTAAAGGCAACTTTACCCTCAGGGCATCTCAAAGCCCCCAATCTACTATGTCTGCCACCTCTAAGTGCACCAAGCATTTCTGCTATGCACCCAGCAGTATCTCCCTCAGTACGACCCCAGTCAGAGCCTCTGCTGCTGGCAGCTAGCGTGACCCACAAGCCTCTCAGTGAGATAAGCCTGTCTGCTTGGTATGTCCCAGGGCCCCACATGCTCACACCACACAGGCTCGTTGCTTTTCCTAAAGTATGAGCAGAGACTTCCTTCGAAAGGAGCAAAGCTGCTGAGAGCAAGCAGTGCCCGGCCACTCCTGTGCCATACACAAAGCCAGTGAGATATGCTGCATGAATCCTGGCTTCTCACACTGTGAAAAGCCCTCTCCAACACTCAGAATGCAGGACAATGACAGTTCCTTACACTCACAAAGCCATAACCAGAAAGGCAGTAGAGTCATTGCTAGTGTCCAACAGACATCTCATTAATCAGCAAATACCCCGGGGTGGGTTGAACAATTCAGAAATGCGTGCACGTGTGTTGTGAGTGTTGTGAGTCTCTCATAGGGGTTTCAATGAGAGACCATCTGACAAATACTGCTAGAATGAGGTAAAAAAAAAAATGACAGATTAAAATCTTAAAAAATAAACTATAGGGCCTGGAGAGATAGCACAGCAGTGTTTGCCTTGCAAGCAGCCGATCCAGGACCAAAGGTGGTTGGTTCGAATCCCGGTGTCCCATATGGTCCCCCATGCCTGCCAGGAGCTATTTCTGAGCAGACAGCCAGGAGTAACCCCTGAGCAATGCCGGGTGTGGCCCAAAAACCAAAAAAAAAAAAAAAAAAAAAAAAACCTACAAAAATTTATATGATTGTTTACATTTCAAAGACTTTTACATATAAACTGTCAAATCATAGGATCAATGATAGCTAAAACAAGAGTCAACTTCCAATCATTTTCCAATAAGCAAGTGTCAGAGACTAGCCTGGTCTTGGAACTGGAATAGTCTTCTCTGGCTGTGCACTCCTGCAAACTGGAAGGTGGTTGGCGGGCTATCTAAATGACTGGTGTGCCCAAGAGTGCCCAATTTTATTTCTGCACTTGTAACTAAGATCGACCCATCTCCCTTTGAACTTTATCTTTAATGAACTTAACACGACAGGAACAAAAGAATTATGTGTAAGAACATGATTATATACTGAGGTGTTGGTAAAGCAAAGGGCAATAGAAATACATGAAAAATGTTTCATAGAGAATACTATAGAACTGGCCAGCAAAGCATCATCATTCTAAAGAAAAGCAGTTCTATGTTCTGAAGTCCCCAGGCAGAAGAGAGGCATGACCTCCTTCTGTACTATCCTGGGAGCTCCTGAGCCTATGCAGTGCCTGCCTGTCTCACAATCAATGTCTCACATACCTTGACATCCAGCAGCAGAAAGTCACAACCGTTTTTCTGCTCTGCTAATCCACCCTTGTCCAGGAGCTGAGCTTCATTTCCTACCTCTTCCTGGGGCCACTAAGCCAGACAGGGCATATTGTTCCTGTGCTGAGGCAGCCCTGTGCCCCTCAGAGGCCTCTGAGTGCTGACATACCACAGCACAGCAAATGACAGTCCAGACTAGAATCAGAAGGCAGAGCCAAGCCCCTTGAGCCAGAGTCTGCAGTAAAGACCACAGTTTCTGTTCATGCCAGCCATGAGTCACACACAGGAAGGTCACTGGTTTCTAGAAAGCTCTAAACTGTTGTTCAAGATAACCACAAGTAAGATATAATTAGTTCCCTTAATGAACACTTACTTTTATTAAGCAATTATGTGCACATTTTCAAAGTTGGTTTTATTACAAAGGACTGTTATCACTGAGTGTGCAAGCTCAGAACGGTGCTGACAAGAGGGCAGTCTCAGAGAACAGTGATGTGAGCCTGGCAGGTACCAGCCTTTACAAGCAGCCATGACAGCTGAAAGCACCCTTCCCTCTGGAGCTGCCAGTGGTCAGGGTGTACACTGACGCCTTCAACGTGACAGGGTGGGATTGATACTCAGGAAAGCAAACCACTTAACTGCTCAGAAATTATCTGACTTCATCAGAGCAAAAAAGCAAGCAAAACTGCTTAAAGTAAAGTGAAGGGCAAAGAAACCAAATGCAAAGTGAAGGGCAAAAAAGCCACTGTGACACCTCCCTGTCCTGGCCCCCTCCTCCAGGTCAGAGCTTGGTCATGAGGGACCAGTTGATAGTCCCAGAAGGCACTCTGTGCAGCCCTCTCTGATAGCCACACAGTACTCAATGCCCAGCCAAATATCCATGGAGAGTAGGCCACATAGCCCACGAAAGCCACAGCATCCACGTAGCTTCAACAGACTAAAGCAACATAATTCTTACACTGAGCTCCCAACAGTGTGCACACTGGCCCATGTACTTGAATACATTCCCAAAAGAATAAAGGAGCTTCCTATGCTCTGGTGGGCTATGGAAACAGAGGCACACTCAAATGTAGGGAGAGCTAAGTTAGCAAGGTGAGACTAAAGTTTACATTGTGTGTGTGTGTGTGTGTGTGTGTGTATGTGTGTGTGTGTGTGTTTTCTTGGGCCAAATCTCGGGGAGCTCACGGGTCACTCCTGGTAGAGCTCAAGAAACTCAATAGGGTGCTAGCAACTGAACCCAGGTCAATTGTGAGCAACACAAACCCATTTCTTACCTACTTATCTCTGGCCCTGAGAAGTTTGGATTTACTGCAAGTTGTTGAAGGCTCAAAGAGCTGCTTCACACTGGTAACTGACCAATGGCAGGTGAAATGAATCAGAATATAAAGAGGCTAAATGAAGGCCAAGTAGAATACACATTAGGATATAAAAATTTGGAAAATACTGCAGGAAAAACTAGATACCTTCAATTAAAGGAATAGGAACTAGAACAAGAAACTTTCTATCCGGGCCGGAGAGATAGCATGGAGGTAGGGTGTTTTCCTTGCATGCAGAAGGATGGTGGTTAGAATTCGGGCATTCCATATGGTCCCCCGAGCCTGCCAGGAGTGCTTTCTGAGCGTAGAGCCAGGAGTAAACCCTGAGCACTGCTGGGTGTAACCCCAAAACCAATACAAATAAGAAACTTCCTATCCTAGGTGGGGGTCTAAATGGGACAGTGCATAGATTTTGCTTGGAGAGGGGGTCAGTCATGGGTACCTGCAGATGGGCTGGATCTGAGACCCTAAAACTCTCAGATGTCATTAGTGATGCTGAAAAGGCTGACCACAGACACACTCAGACAGCTGTAAAGAATCTCGGGAAGGAGTTGCACTGCAGCAACAGAGGTGCAACCAAGTCTCCTACTCATATGCTCTTCCCATTCCCCTCGTACCTTTCAGCACTGGTCAAAGCTCAATCTTCACTACATGTTTGTATTTGTTTAACATGTATGCCCCTCTACGCAGTGTTCTGTGAGCTTCCCTGAGCCCTCTTAAAACCTATCTCACACTGGGGCCAGAGAGGTGGCTCAAGCGGAAAGGCGTTTGCCTTGTATGTAGCTAAATAGGATGGACTGTGGTTCAATTCCCCAGTGCCCCATATGGTCCCCCAAGCCAGGATTTCTGAGCGCATAATTAGGAGTAACCCCTGAGTGTCACCAAGTGTGGCCCAAAAACAAACAAAAATCCTATCTCATACAGAACAGGCTCTAAGTGACTCACTACCTGTGTAATGTCCCGAGTTTGATCCTTAACATCTCCCCCACATACCACATGTGATACTGTTGACATACCTTTTGAAATCCCTGGTCCACAACATGTACAAGCTCTGATACCACACAACTGCATGCAATCATTGCAACCAAGGTGCAACTCCCAGCACAATGAGACAAGGAAAGGGGAGGGGGGGAGAGGAGTAAAAGAGTCAAAGACCAGAAATGCAAGGAGAGGGGATGGCATGGCCAGAGGAAATAGGAAAATGTTGGGCTCCTACATATCTGCTTTTGTGTTCAACAGATGCACTAGTAGGTGGCCTGCAAGTCCATCAAATGACTGAGGAATGCAGAGAGAAGATATAAGTAGCTTTGTAGGACAAGTAAGCAGAGAACAGAGGAAGGGTCACCAAGACAGAGGATTCCGAAAGGAACACCCAGTCCTGACATGACAAAGGTTCAAGTGGCTGTGTGGGTAGCATCTGCTGGGCCAGGGATCATGTAAGAGAGATACATACAGCTATATACTTGTGGGAGATAAAACTACACTTTTTCATTCACAGAGTAAAAGGAGACAAGTCCAGGCTTGAAAAGATCTCTCAGAGCAAGTGTCATACAAGGAAGTGAGTAGTTTGAACCAGGTTACAGAGTAGTGGAACCTGAATGAAAAGAATAGACTCCCCACCAGACAGCAGAGCACTCAGAACTCCACAGAATTACTTCAAAGGAGTGACAAGAGTACATGCTTTCTGACAAAAATGCCCAGAAACTAGGCTGTGTATGCAATTTCCTGAGATGGACAAAAGATACTCAGCCAGCTAGGCACCACTTGGCTCTATCTAGGTTGAATTATGAATCACTAATTAAAGGTTGGTAAAACAGAAGGGAGTGAGTAGCTGATGGTGCACAGTGGGTGACTGCAGTAGGAGCAGCAGCAAAAGATGCTAAGGTCAGGACAGATTCAGTAGGAGAGCTGAGTTGTGGCAGGGAGGAAGACTGAGAGGAGGAAGACTGAGAGGAGGAGAGGGTGAGTGGAATCTGTGATGTCTGGAAAGATGCCTTTTCAAACATGCTCAAGAACAGACAGCAGATACAGAAGTAATCATCACTTTGCCTCTCTGCTCTGTACTGGAAATGGACAAAAAAGACCTAACATTCAACTGCCTTTTGTGTGCCAGACAATTGGGTTGTCCTTGGTAGTGCTTCTTCAACCTCCTTGGCAGAGCAAAAACATCTTCCTTCACTTCAACAATACCTGCAGAGTGCAGGTCAAAACAGGTCAGTAAGCAGGAGCAATTTATCAGGCATGACCGAAGCCACAAAGAAGACAACACAAGACAGAAGCAAATGGTCTGAAAGATAGAGGGAAGGTACATAGGTTAGAAGAGAAGAAATGAAGCCAGGAGATTCCTAATGATTGAAAAATACACATGAGGGGCCGGCGAGGTGGCGCTAGAGGTAAGGTGTCTGCCTTGCAAGTGCTAGCCAAGAAAGGACTGCGGTTCGACCCCCTGGTGTCCCATATGGTCCCCCCGAGCCAGGGGCAATTTCTGAGCGCTTAGCCAGGAATAACCCCTGAGCATCAAACGGGTGTGGCTTGAAAAACCAAAAAAAAAAAAACAAAACGAAAAATACACATGAGATCTGGGCCTTCAACTTCCAACCCTTTTCCAACATCAATACATAAACACAGTTAAACAAAACATGCTGCTACACTCTTGAAGCTGTCATTCATCCTTACTTCTTCACTGCAGTGTTAGTCACATTTAACTTGTGTTGCCTAAAGATGCTGAATTGATTCCTATCAATACTTTCCAAAACAAAATCCAAACTGGGGGCGGGGGTGGGACAGAGCACAGTAGGGAGGGTATTTGCTATGCATGCAGTCGACCCAGGTTAGATTTCCAGGATCCCATATGGTCCTCCAAAAACCTGTCATGAGTGATTTCTGAGCGCATAGTCGGGAGTGCTGTCAGGTATGGTCCTAAAACACACACACACACAGAGTTTGCTGCCAGGAGGTGAGGACCCAACACACACACACAGTTTGCTGCCAAGAGGTGTGGACCCAACACACACACACACACACACACACACACACACACACACACACACACACACACGGTTTGCTCAGCTCAGGAGAGCAGGAGAACTCAAATGGACCCCCAAAGACCATTCCCTAAAGTCAGTGAGTGACAACCACCAGAACAAAAGGTCCTATGTCTCAGTGTGGACCCAACACACACACACATACACACACACACACACACACACACACCGTACACACACACACACCGTACACACACCATGTACACACACACACACACACCGTACACACACCGTGTACACACACACACACACACACACACACACACGGTTTGCTCGGCTCGGCTCAGGAGAGCAAGAGAACTCAAATGGACCCCCAAAGACCATTGCCCAAAGTCAGTGAGTGATAACCACTAGAACAAAGGTCCTATGTCCCAGTCACCACACACCCATGTTTCTGCACGCAGAGCATCCATATGCAGAATGGAAATCCCAAATACCTCACCATCGAGATGAGCAGGGGTTTGGGCTGAAAACAGCCTCTGCAATTGCTCCTGAAGAATTCCCTTCTTCACAAAGGCCCTAGACTTGCTGTCAAAGACAACCCAGTTGTGTTCTAGCTGCCAGAAAAATATGACTCTACCTTAAAAGAGACTATTCAGGGGCCAGAGCGATGGCACAAGCAGTAGGGTGTTTGTCTTGCATGTGCTGACCTAGGACGAACCACGGTTCGATCTCCTGGCGTCCCATATGGTCCCCCAAGCCAGGAGCGATCTCTTTATTTTGTTTGTTTTTTTGTTTTGTTTTTGGGCAACAACCATTGACGCTCAGGGGTTATTCCTGGCTATGTGCTCAGAATAGAAGCAGAAGGAAGACCAATTTCTGAGAGCATAGCCAGGAGTAATCCCTGAGTGTCACCAGGTATGGCCCAAAAACCAAAAAAAAAAATAAAAAAAAATGAGAGAGAGACAATTCAATCCAAACATACAAGTTAAGCATGAAAATTTGAAGGAAGATGCAAAAAGAAAACCATCAGCCTTAGGTCTTAGAACAAGGAAAAATGTCATTGGTGACAAAAACAGTGGAAGATGTTTTGAGCATGAACCAACAGCCTTGCGCTCTCATCAACTAGGATAGAAGAGTGGGTGGCTGAGTGCATCCTCACGGCTTATCAAGCAATTGTGGTAGAAAGTGCAGTCCCCAAAATCAATGGTATATTTTTATGCTAGGTTTTCTTCCTCTTGGCACTATAGTGTGTGACTGGAGTATGACAATTCCAACTCCATGGAATGGGCTGCTGGGCAGTCAGCCTCCACCTGACCACTGAAGACCCAGCTGCACCTCCTGTGGAAAGGCATCTCATCACCAGAGCAGCACAAGGAACTGGGACAAAGAATGAAGGGTAGAAGAAATGTTATGATGATGAAACCTGGGCACTGCTATCTAACAGCAGTTGGATTTGGATGCGCTCCTTGGCTACCCCCACTATAATGATAGTTGGATCTGGACATGTCACCGTGTCACGCCAGGTATAAAAAAAAGACTTGGTCGGTTGGAGAGGGGGACCAGGGTAGTGACCAGAATAGCACTAGCCAGTCTGCAGGGGGCTGGAGATAAAGCATCAGTGAGATGCTGCCTGCTGTGTATCTCTCCCCCCACCCCCATTCTCTATCACTTTCACGCCTGGATCTACAGGCCTCCTCTAGCCCCCTTTGGCAGGTAAATTTCTATCTTCTCTCTCTCTCTGGCAGGTGAATTTCTATCTTCTTTTTATTCTCTCCTCTTTCTTCTCTCTCTCTCTCTCTCTCTCTCTCTCTCTCTCTCTCTCTCTCTCTCTCTCTCTCTCCCCCTCTCCTCTCTCTCGCCCCCCCCCTCTCTCGGCAGACTTCAGACTCCATGAATGAGGGAATAAAAAGGATACTTGGCCTCTCTCCCTCTTGCTTTTCTTTTTTCTCAGACTCTCTCTCCCCTCCCTTCCCTCTCTTCTCATGCCTGTGCAGCTCTACAGATTATTTGTACTGTCTGTAGTAATCTACAGATAACAAAAATTATTCCACAGGGCTTGCTGTCCTAAGGTAGAAGGAAAAGGAAGTCACTATAGTGAATAAAATTTCTTTCACTCCCTTTAAAAACCATGAACAGGGGCCAGGTGGTGGCGCTAGAGGTAAGGTGCCTGCCTTGCCTGCGCTAGCCTTGGACGGACCGCGGTTCAATCCCCCGGCGTCCCATATGGTCCCCCAAGCCAGGAGCAACTTCTGAGCGCATAGCCAGGAGTAACCCCTGAGCATTACCGGGTGTAGCCCAAACCAAAAAAATAAAAAAATAAATAAATAAATAAAATAAAAACCATGAACAGAAAGTGATTTCAATGCTCTTATAATCAATATGTGACTACTCTTGATATTCTGTCTAGTATCATTAAAGATTTAAATTTGAGGAAACTAGGGCTGGAGCAATAGAGCAATGGGCAAGATTCTTGCTTTGCAAGTAGCCAATCGAGGTTTGATCCCCAGCATCCCATATGGTCCCTTGAGCTCATCAGGACTAATTCCTGAGCATAAAGTCAGGACTTATTTCTAAGTACCACCGAGTGTGCCCCCAAACCAAACAAACAGAAAAACAACAAAGACAACAAATAAAACGGGAGAAAATTATGAAGCAAAACCAAAGAAAAGGGTTAAGGACAATCCTTACTGAGTTCCTTTCTTGCAATTTCCCCAATTTCATGGATCTCTGACCAACATTTATCTTTATCAATTTTGTATCACCACTAAATTGTTCTACACCTGAAGATATGTAACCATCAATATCATCTGGTAAAAGCTATCAAAACAACACTCAAAAATGTTCAAAATTATTTTTATACCACAAATAGGTGAAACATGTTGGGGGGTGCTGGCTTGGGGAAACAGCGCAAAGGCAAACACATGCTTTGCATGGAAGAATCCCAGATTCAATTCCCAGCACTGCATAGTCCCCTGAGCAGCATTAAGTATGGTCTTTTTGTTGTTGTTTTTGTTTTTGGGCCACACTGGGCAACCTTTGAAGTTAGTCCTGGCTCTGTGCTCAAAAATTGCTCCTGGTGGGCTTGGGGGACCATACGGATGCCAGGGATCGAATCTCAGTCAACCGTGTGCAAGGCAATCACCCTACCCACTATCGCTCTGGCCCTGGCCCTTTTTCAAAGACAAATTTAAGAATTGTATGACATTTTTTCTAATTTCATCTCTTTTTATACATTTATTTCCATCTCAGTTTCTTTAAAAGATTCTAACTCCATGGAACAATGATTTGCCCTACTATCTACCAGCTGAAGTCCCTGTCCTGCTGAAATCAAATCCTTCACCATAAAAATTATTTGAAGGACTACTTAAAAAGTCAGCCCACCTTTAATAATATATAGTACATACAAATAAAAATGAACTATCTGTCCAAAACCCATAGACGTAGACCTTCTAAAGTACAATCTATGTGTCTCATTTGCCAGTGCCTGTAGCCACACATTCTTAGAGGAAATGAATCTCTTGAATCATAGAAAGTTATTTCTAGAGTAGTGATGAATTACCTAAATCAATCAAAGAATCAAGTGACTCAATCTCTGAGTGGTCTCTAAATGGCACACACAGACCAAGTTAGAGCTCTACAGTTGAGACCAGGGTAGGATGGGCTGCAGCCTCTGCCTAGTGGGAAACCATGCTGGAGGGACTTCGCTCACCCCACCCCAGGAGTCACCAACTAAAATTCACACAGAATAAAAGAATGGAAGATCTTTTTCAGGCAGGACCTGAGTCTCCTACTCCGTGACTCTTTACTCAAGTTGCCATTGTTGTGCCCTGATGGACTAGCCTGCCATACTGCCTTCCTGTGCAGGCTCTGGGCATTAGAGGTCTCTCTCTTTTTTTTTTTTTTTTTTTTTGGTTTTTCGGGCCACACCCGTTTGATGCTCAGGGGTTACTTCTGGCTAAATGCTCAGAAATCACCCCTGACTTGGGGGACCATATGGGACGCCGGGGATCGAACCGTGGTCCTTTCCTTGGCTACCGCTTGCAAGGCAGACACCTTACCTCTAGCGCCACCTCGCTGGCCCCTAGAGGTCTCATTTTTATCTCCTTGGCTTGTGCCTTTGTATTCGGACACATTGCCTGTGGGGCTGGAAGACTAGGGTACACAATGATTCCTCAGATCCCCAATGCGGAGGGAACACCAAGACTTCACCTTTAAGCCACTGTGTCTTTTGTTTGGACCTGAGATTTGGAAGGGCTATATCGGGCCTTTCATGACACTGTACTCAAGTACAGAGTACCCTGGTGAACCACATTACGATTGCATGCCCAAGAGCTCCTCCAAGCCCAGCTCTGTTCTGCTCTTTGGGTTACTCCACAAGGACAACGTGCAGATTCCAATATCTCTGGCTCGCAATCAGACCATTGTCTGAAAGTCACATCCTCTTAATGGCCTGGACAAATGCTGATCATGTACAGTCCGGTGTCACTATCCAGACAGATCACCGTGGATCAGCACTGTCCCTTGCCTGAGTTCCTGAGAACCACAATGGAGATGTACCCTAGCCCCCAGCTATAGAAAAACCTTTTCTTGCCCTGAGTCCTCCAAAGGGGTGTGCTGGTGACAAACTTCCATGCACCCTTATGCATTCAAGTCCTGGTTTGGATACTTGCTAGTCTGAAACCAGGGACATGCTGCTAATAATCACTGGATCCTACTATCATCTGTAAAAAGAGAAATCATAGCTACATCAAAGGACTGACATGAAGACAGGATGATCTCACTCCTAGAGCGGCTCTTACCGGCTTTACTATAATGTTATTCCCACTAGCTCTGGTCACGGAGAATCACTAAGTCCTGCTCCTCCTGCCCTTCTGTTAGTTTCAACAGAGATAAGAAGGCGGCTCTGTAGGGCTGGTGCAGGCCCTTCTTTCTGCAAAGCCAAGCTGCACTGTGGAGGGAAGCTGATCTGGGGAAAAACACCTTCTGCGAATAAGGGAAACCCCATGAAAATCACCTGCCACCTGCTGCTCCCTGCACCCCAGTAGGTGATGTGTGAAGAACCAGTGCAGGGAGTCTGCTTTTTTCTTACACTCTGTGAGGAAAACAACTCTCACTTCTTAGACTAACCCATCTAACAGAGAAAATGCTTCATTACAGTCAGAGAAAAAACTTTCTGCATCACTCACTACAAATAATAAAATAAAGCCACATTTTCATTATTTTACATATGCCACATATTTCAGAATGACTAAACTTTTCATTTACTTGGTGTGTGATTAAACTTCGAAAAACATTAGGAGATTAATTGCCTTCAGTCTTTCGGGCAATCAGAGAATTTTTCTGATAAAAGAAAAAATACTACATACTACATATCAATATAGTAGACTCTCTTCTGAATTTTAAATCCTGTACCACATTTTCTGTCCTAAATGGAGCCTTGTCTCCAGGCTGCTAACTGGTCTTCTTTGGCCTAGGAATGAATTTGTTGTGTGATATCAGAACAGGGAAATGTAACTATCATTAATCTGGAAAATACTAAGTTTCTGTAGTGTTTCAATACAGTTTGAGAAACTACAATGTGCTAATGATCCACGCCTGGTGCAATAGGAAATTCAAATTTTGACTCTACATTCAAACTAAACAGGTATTCTCAGACTAACAATTGCCCCCCAAAGCACAGTGGCATTCCACAAAGTTAAAAAAAAGCAGCCTGGTGGGATGGAGAGATAGCATGGAGGTAGGGCATTTGCCTTGCATGCAGAAGGACGTTGGTTCGAATCCCGGCATCCCATATGGTCCCCTGTGCCTGCCAGGAGTGATTTCTGAGCATAGAGCCAGGAGTAACTCCTGAGTGCTGCCAGGTGTGACCCAAAAACAAACAAACAAACAAAAAAAAGCAGCCCATAACTCAAAATTGTGAGAAGTGAGACTGGAACAATATTACAGTGAACTGGACACTTGCCTTGAACACAATCGACCTGAATCAATCCCCAGCATCCCATATGGTCCTGAGTCCAGCAGGAAATATTCCTGAGCAGAGCCAGGAGTCACCATTGAGTGTATGGGCTCCAAACCAAGACCAAACAAACAAAAATCTATGAAAAGCACTTTGCTCTTTGCACAGCAGATAGCATGCATGAGGCTGTTACCTTTTAAAGGCTTCGGCGGGGTTTCTCTCACACTCTCCAGGCTGCAGCAGACTCTGCACTGCTGGGTCCCTTAGTTTGTCCTCATACCCTGGCAGCAGGCCACTGCGGCAGATTTGAGCCACCAGGCCACGAATGAAGCCTCCCACACACAAAGTCTCTGTGTCCTGGGCCTTGCAGAAGTGGAAAGCCAGAGCCTGGCGGTGCAGGCCTCGCTGTGTGCTACTAGGCGAGCTGGGCCACAGTAGCTCCGTGCACAGGGCTGTCTTGCCACTGCCGGGCCCTCCGACCAGAAGCACACCCCAGGTGCCTCCCTTGGCAGGGGCAGCCCCAGCATTATTCCCGGAATTCCCGGGTGAGGCTGGGGTGTTGCCAGCACCATGGCAGCAGCTGGTCTTCTCTTGGAGGCAGTGCTGCAGCCGGTGGAAAACCCACTCACGACAATAGAAGGGCTTCCCCTGCAGCAAGCTCGTCTGAGCCATCCTGCACGCTTTCTCTTCCCCAGGGTCAGTCATCGCAGCCTTCCTGGTGTCCCCACAGGCTAGATGATGGGCACGCTCACTTTGGTCCACACAGCCATCAGACTCTGGGCTGCACAGTGCGCTGCCCTTCGATGGCAGAGAGACCAGGCCGCGTCACAATCCACAGCAGAGTCCACTGATAAGAAGGATGTGCATGGCTTGACTCGGTGCTTTGTCCTGGCTTTAGCGGAGGAGACATCAGTTCAGTTCTGCGATGGCAGGAAAGTTGTATGGGGCCACAGCCCACAGCTCTGCACCTATCTGCATCGACTACATAGCTGTACAATTCTGCACCTCAGGTGAATCATGGGAGTTTCAAGTATGTAGACAAGATAATACATCTGGAAAACCCAAAACAGCCCAGTCTTCTGGGTCGGGTAAACTGCTTTTCCAGCTTCCAAGTGTGAGTTCGTCTCTGAAAGAGGCCCAGAAGAGGTTTCCAATGGAGTGAGTGGAAGAGAAGACTCATATAACTGGCAGGCTGCTCTGCTCTTGGTGCAGGGCTCTGGCTCACATGGAAACCGTGCCAATGTCAGGCATCTGGGCTGATGCC
This sequence comes from Suncus etruscus, assembly GCF_024139225.1. Classification (NCBI taxonomy): domain Eukaryota; kingdom Metazoa; phylum Chordata; class Mammalia; order Eulipotyphla; family Soricidae; genus Suncus; species Suncus etruscus. Next base: position 128,670,262 of record NC_064850.1, on the reverse strand, counting down.
AGGCAGGGACTGCTGGGGAGAAATATTTCTTAGGTGGCAGGAATCACAGGACACTGTTAGCACCGTCTTACTTCATAGCATTCTTGTAAAAGGCATTTTCTAAGTAACAGATTCTCTTCATCAGCCTGTACACAGATCTGTCTTCTAAGGCATACATCAGGAAACCAGGAAATTCCACAAGCAACTGGAATAAAACAAAAGAAGACATTAGTGCAAAATGCCATACGAAAAGCATACTTGTCCAAGGATGCAAGGACCCGCAATTTGAAAAAGAAAAAAAGAAAGAAAAATTCAGGTTTGGCCTGTTCAATCAGAGGCTACCTCAGCATTTTACATAAATGCATTTTTCTTGCTTGCCTGCGTGTCCCCCCCCCCCCGCCCAAGACCTCTAATTAAATTCTTCACCTTAAGTCTGCACCGAAAGGACCCCGAAAGGCTCCTTGGCAGAAGGAAGCAAGCCTTCCTTGGTTGGCCAACCGCGCCCCACCGGGTCAGGAACCTGGCCCAGTGCAGGGCGCACCGGCGGGGGAAGGGTTAAGGACGCCAGGATGACAAATGCAAACAGGGCACCGGGGCCTTGCAGCCTCCGCTCCCAGGGGAGGTTTCGGTCGGGTGGGGTGCAGCCGGCGGGCCCCGGAGACGCCCCCGGTTCCGCCCCAGCCTTCAGCTGACAGACAAAAGGCGTCCAGGCCGCCGAACCGCGCCGCCCCACCGACCCCGCGGCCGGGCCGCCCGCCCGCCCCCGAGCCGGCTCCTCCCAGCGGGGACAGGACGCGAGGGCTCGGTCGGGCGCGAGGAGGCTCCGCGGTGCAGCAGGGCAGCGCCGCGCACGCAGGGCCCTCGGCCGGAGCGCCCCGACGGACCCTCGGAGGCGGCCTTCCAGAGCAGGCCGGGGCGCCGCCCCCGCTCTCCGCCCCGGCCGGGGTGTGTCCCGAGGGGGAGGGGCGCCGGGCCGGGCCGCTCCGCTCCCCGCTAGGCCGCCTGGCCCCGGGCGTGCAGCCCCTCGAGGGCCCGGGGCCCAGGACGCCGAGCCCGGCGCCGCTTCCGCCGCCCGAGCCGCCCGCTCGCGCGCCCACCTGAGGGTCGGAGGGAGGCCCCGCCGCGGCCCGGCGACCTCGGCCCCGCCGCCCGCTCCGCCGCGGCCCCGCTGCGGCTGCGGCCTCCGCCGCCCACCGCCTCTCAGGCCCGGCCGCCGGCTCCAGCCGCCCAGCCGCGGCCGCGCCTCCCAGCCCCCACGGCCGCCGCCGCCGCCGCCGCCAGGCCACCGACTGTCTGAAGCGCCGGACGCCCGCCCGCCCCGCCGCAGGCCCCGCCCACGACCGCCCCCATCCGCCGCAGGCCCCGCCCAGGAACGCCTTATCCGCCGCAAGCTCCGCCCCGGAGCCGGCTTTATCCGCTCCAGGCCCCGCCCACGCTCCAGGCCCCGCCCACGCGGCTCCGAACAAGGCGCCTTCCTACCCCGAGGCTCCGCCTTTTTCCGCCTCGCCGCAGCTTGCAGGCCCCGCCCCGCCTCCCACTCCGCGGGGCATTTTTTAATACTTCCTCACACCGCCTCACACTCTCTCTCTCTCTCTCTCTCTCTCTCTCTCTCTCTCAGAGGCCCCGACCCCTGTCCCTCCAGGCCCCGCCTTTATTGAGAGCGGTCCAGGCCCCACCCCTTTCGGCTTTCCTTAGAGCGCCGGATCCAGGAACACGGAAGCCCCGCCCTGGGCCCGCCCCCATCTTGGCCGCGGCGGGTTCCGCCCCCTCCAGCTGCAAGGCCTTTCTTCGCCGCCGATTCCGCCCTGCCTTCTCCTTCGAGGCCACGCCCTTTGATACCACGCCCCCTTCCCGCGAGGCCACGCCCAGGTTCATCGAGACCACGCCCCGCTCCCAGCATCCGCGGACCGGCTGATGCCCAGCGAGTGAGGTCGCGCGGGACGGACTGCGGGGACCATCCTGGGGAGTGCACCCGCCTTGTCTGCACGGGCAGGCTGGCTCGCGCTGCACCCCGCCCGCCGCCTTTGTCCTCTGTTCTGTGTGGGACTCCCCACTCCGCCCTCTCTTGAGTCTCAAGTTCCCGTGTGGTACCCACGTCGTCCGGGAAGGAACCCCTCGTTGGGGGATGCGAGAATGTGGGGGTGCTGGGATGCAGCGGGGATGCGGGGTGGAGGGTACAAGGCGCGCGGCGCAGACTCGGCAGGATCCCGCACCGGGTGCTGGAGAACCCCGGAGCCACCGCTGTGAGCCACCGCGGGCACAGGTGCCCGCTCCCATTGCCCGTGATTCGGTGTTGATGCCCCGCCCCTGCCTAGTTCTGGTGTTCCAGGCCCGGCGCCGCTGGAGCAGAGTGAGCTGTCTCCAGCTCGCTGACCGGCTGCTCCTGGGCGTGGACACCGGGCGGTCACGCAGGCTCTCCAGAAACACGGGAATAAAAGGGGCTTTTGAAAAACGACAACTTGGATTTACCTTTCCTTGCCCAATGTTAGTTAGCACCACTCAGCTGGGTGGGCTGTAGCTTCTGAGTTTGGTGGCTGTAGAGTATTAGAAACAAGACCTAGGAAGCAATTATGCTCACACTCCCTTCACAATCTGCCAACATGATCAATGAGATGGTGTCTGTCCAGCAGTGAAGTCAGAAACATTTGCCTGGGTGGGCCTGTTTTTCTCACACAAGGCAGTGCCCTTTTATATAGCCCAAGAGCCCTGAGCTGCAAGCAATTACTCTTCAGACTCTTGCAGATTTTTATTTTTTTTATTTCTGACTTGAATTTTTATTTTCCATCGTATGGTTACTGCTTCTGGTCTCTCCCTCCAGAAGGGCTGGGCAGTGGGAGTCAGCCTCACCCATGCTCTGTCTGCCCTTGCATGTTGGGTGATTTGGGGGCCCACACTAGGAAGAATCAGAATTCCCTGGAGTTGACTACAAAGAAACAAATGCACAAATGGCTTTTGTGTTACCAGCTTTTTATCATCCAAGCCAAACATCTTTTGTGTGTGTGTTTTGTTTATTTGTTTTTGGGCCAGTGATGCTCAGGTGTTACTCCTGGCTATGCGCTCAGAAATTGCACCTGGCTTGAGGGGCCATAAGGGACGCTGAGGATGGAACCGTGGTCATTCCTGGGTCAGCAGTGTGCAAGGCAAACGCCCTACTGCTGTGCTATCACTCTGGCCCCTAAACCAAACATTTTTTGGAAACCAAATAAAAATAAAGCTGTGCAATTCATAACGTTACCCCATCTCCCATCTTCTACATAACTTTGCCTTAGGCAGGGGTCCTCAAACCTTTTAAACAGGGGGCAAGTTCACTGTCCCTCAGATCATTGGAGGGTCTGACTATAGTAAAAACAAAACTTATGAACGAATTCTTATGCACACTGCATCATATATCTTATTTTGCAATGAAGAAACAAAACAGATACAAATACAATATGTGGCCCATGGGCCATAGTTTGAGGACCACTGCTAGGGTAAGACCTGCCCATTTCTGGGAGGGGTCTTTGGGAGGTATGAAGATCACCTGAGGGGCAGAGAGGAGAGATTTGGAGGATTGAGGGGGAGATTGATAGGGAGAAATTGAAGGAAATTCAGCAAAGTAGGAGGAGCAGGAAAGGAGATGGCTGAAACGGGTAGAATGCAGGGCTGAATAAAGATCCAGCGTAAAAGGTTATGATAGGCCACACATGTTGGCCAGGGCCTGGAATAAAGCTTCATGTCTCCTGAAACCTGCCTGTGAGTTTTCTCCTGCCACTATCCTGAATCTGCAGACCCGCTGGCTGGAGGGGGTTGCAGACACATGGCCTGGGCTGACAGAGAAAGGCCTTCATCCATCCCATCACCATCCAGCCCCATCCAAGGGCTGTTATTCTACACATACATGTATTTATTTATTGATTGATTGATTTGGTTATATTCTGTTCAGTGGAGATGTTGGACAGCTCTACTCTAACATTCCCTAAAAAAGTAACTATACTGGGCTTTCTAGAGAGATTGTACAGAAGTTAAGATACTGACCCTGCACTCAACAATTAGATCCTGCTTATGTGCCTCTGATCACCACCAGAAGTGATCTCTGAGCACAAAGTCAGCCCTGAGCACTGCCGGGTGTGGCCCTCTAACCAAAGTAAATAAACAAATAAACAATGACAGCATATGGGCTTACAAATGAATAGACATTCACATGCTAAATTTTACAAAACTTATTTCTGATTATTTGAAGTTTCTGTAATTTCTGTATATTGAAGAATATATTTTTTCCAGCTTAAGTCTCTCTAAATGTTCCTGTATTTTAATCTCATCCAGATTAAAGCCTTTAACAAGTATTTTCACCGGATAGCATCATCTTATCAATGTTCCTTATTGATGCTTCTGAGAAAATTTAGGTACTTCTCAGTTATGATTCATTTGACTATAGTTGATTTTACCCAGTTAACTAAGGATACTCCGTTGAGTGCATATTCCTACATTACTAAAGTATGGAAAGATGAAAGTGGGGTCTTTCAGAACATTTGGACTCTTGTTCTAGAACAAGGCAGGGGTGCTCATGGCCAGCTGAGCAGGAATGCATTTCGGTGGTTCCTTCCAGGATGCTGTTCTCAGTATAGTGTCACATGTTACCTGGTGCAGCAGGCCTTGATGGAGAGCATATGGGTCCCTATGGATTCCCAGAATACGCTGGGCAAAGGCAACAAGACAGAAGAAAACAAAAGGGACCACAATGAGAAAAAGGCTGAAAATCCCAATCCAGGCAGCAAGATGAGCCATCTCATCTTGGACACTTCTTTCCTTATGTTGGCCAGTCTTCAGGCTGGTCAAGAACTGAAAGATCTCAGGCCACATCCTTGGTTCTGTGCTCTCTTGGGTCTCCCAAGTTCCAGTTAACTTATTCAGAGAGAAGAGCTGACCTTGACCTTTCTACATGGCCTTGGCTCTCCACAGTCTCAGGAAGGAAGGGTGCCCCAATGTGTAGGCTGGGGCACTGGCACACAGGCAACTCCTACAACCCATAGTCAGCTGCACACAGGCTCTGATGCCAAGCTCAGTCAGGAGTATCCTATCCCCACAGGCTCCTGGGAAGTGAGAGTTTGGTGACTTGGCATCTGGAAAGAGGCTTTGCTGGCAGACATTTTGATCTCCCACAAATTTCAGAGCTCTGTTCACTAAGGCATCTCAACAGTTTATCAGACAGATGCTGGAAATAAACATGAAATCCACCAACTCATTCTCGGTTATTTTAAATCAACTATTAATAGTTGACACAGACATGCAAGTTATGGTAGTTAATTGTGGCAGTGCCTTGAGCCCCTAACTCTCTCTGGCATGGACATCCTGAAGATGGGGATCCCAGCTGTGGCTGCTGAACCCCCTTTCTAAAGAAAGCTGACATAAGCCTTGCCATTCTAAAGCTCTGCTGTTGTCAGCTGTGCTTGCTCTTGAAAACAAGCCTAAAAATAGTCCTTGCACATAAAATGTATAAGATATAGGCCTCTCCTTGAAAGACTGCTGCAGCCTCCAAATTCAGATTTGTTAGGCAGAATGACTGGGCAGAACAGAGACTTGCCAACTCTGGGTGTTGAGTATTGGGTCACTGGGCTCATCATGCCTCAGAGGCTTCTGTGATAGAGAACTAACTGAGTGATCCCTGTGCTCCAGAAAACTCAGCTCCTCCATCACGTCCTCACAAACCATTCCCCCCTCAAATATGTCCTTCTCTCCTATGAGACAGGAGCTCAGCCAGACACCAGCCTGACCCCCATGAATAGTTTCTCCTATCTAGTCTGCCATGCTGAAGAGATATAGTGTCTCAGCCATGTTGAAAATAATGAGACAGGTTGCAGTCAATGGAGTTGTGAGTGCCACTCCTAAGGCCTAGCCATTTAGAGAAACAGCTAGAATCCTGTAGAAAGAAGGGACGATGAGAGGAATGCGGGTCCTTGTTTCAAGTGACCTCAAGGACACAGGCCCTTTGCACCTGGCAGCCTCATGGTGTGACCACCCCTGATGTTTCTCTCCCCAACAGGAGAACAGATGTTCAGGAAGGCTAGGTGCTATGATTCCAAGGGACCACTAGCGCAATGGAAGAAAGGAAGAGTCCAGGGGAAGAACATTCTAGAAAAATCTGTCCTGCACCTGAAAGCTCCTGATGCTACCTCTGGTATCAGCCAGGCATAGTCCAAAGGGATAGGGAGTCTAGGGGGGATTTAGAGGGGTGTCTAGGAAGAGTTCCTTTGTTTCCTGCCTCCCAGACTCTAGGCAGTTCACTCGGACCATCTGCTGGTGCAGGTGCTTGGGCCCCTTCAGCTGTAACCACAGAGCAGGTGTGTGACAGCTGCTTTACTTGGTCCTTTAGTCGTCACTGCCTCCCCCTCCAAGGGCTCTGGGTGACTGTCAGAGCTGGTAGGGAATGGCAGGAATCACCTTTATTGCTTACCACACTCCATGAAGCCAGGGTGAGGGGATGAGGCAAAGCCCAGAATCAGGACACATAAGACAGAAACATGTTTTCTCTCCTCATTTCCTCCCCAGCTGGGCCACAGGCACTGGTGCAGCCCCATCTATTGGTCCCGGGAGACTCGTGGTCTTGCCCGGTGCTTGGTAGCCAGGAGCTGCCCCCAAACAGTCACACCCCCCCCTGGGGGGGTGGTGATGTGGAGAAAGGGTTCTAAGTAGAAGCAGCTTATCTAGAGAATGTGGATTCAAACTGTGGATGTCTAGAGTCTGTGACTGGTTCCAGATTAGAAAGGGAAAAGGTCCTTTGGTTTGCTTAGCTTTAGTCTTAAGTCAACATTTTGGGGTTGGGAGATACTACAAGGATAAGGTTCTTGCCTTGCAACGAATCATACTTGATCCTGATATCACCTGTGGTCTCCTGAACCCCACCAGGAGTGATCCCTGAGCACTGCCAAGCCTGGCCCCAAATAAAGCTTTTGTTTTGTTTCTACTGCCTTTTTTAATTTTATTTATTTATTTATTTATTTATTTATTTATTTATTTTGGTTTTTGGGCCACACCCGGCGGTGCTCAGGGGTTACTCCTGGCTGTCTGCTCAGAAATAGCTCCTGGCAGGCATGGGGGACCATATGGGACACCGGGATTCGAACCAACCACCTTTGGTCCTGGATCGGCTGCTTGCAAGGCAAACACCGCTGTACTATCTCTCCGGGCCCAAGAACTCTACTGCCGTTTTTGATAATTAAGTTTAATCATAAGATTTCAACTCCAATCCCACCATCACCACAGTGCTCCCATCCTTGAGGCATCCTCCCTGACCCCTCACCCTCATCCCTGCATACCTCCTTGACAGGCACATTAGAAAGTTTGGTGGTTGCAGCTTAGCTCTCATGTTTTCAGTGTTGTCAAGTCTGTGCTTTGAATATTTTCTGCCAGTTTGCTTTTTCCTAAATAACAGATTCTCTATTTGCTCAGCCATGTCCGCCTGCCCATCAAGAACACAGAAATTTTGCTTATGCAAGTAAACCAGGTAATTGATGACTAACTTGGGCTTTCACTCTGAGAGCCAGAGAAGGGAGCACTGAAGTAAAACAATGCCCTAGCGGTCATGTGTGAGTATGAGAAGCTCATCAGAATCACCTTCACAATCACAGAGCCAATTAGGTCTGCCCAGAGGAGCAAGGAAGGGGCCACTTCAGAGCTGCAGTGATGCAGTGATATCCAGAGAGATGTAGTGAGATGCAATGAGACATTCTGAGATGTAGTTAGATGCAGTGAGATACAGTGAGATGAAGTGAGACAGTGAGAGGCTGTAACACAGTGAGAGGCAGTGAGTGAGATTCAGTGAGGCAGAGATGCTGTGAGACACAGTGACAGGCAGTTAAGACACAGCGAGATACAGTGAGAGGTAGTGATACACCGTGAGATGTAGGGAGACACAGTGAGAGACAGTGAGAGGCAGTGAGATGTAGTAAGATGAAGAAATGAGCTGTGGCTCAGAGTAGCTGTGGGAATGGGCATGGTTGGGCATTTGAGGGTCATCTAAGAGGGAGGTCATTGACTTCCAGAGCATGAACCCTGTGAGGTGAGAGGGTGATTCTGTGCTTTCTCCAAAATGCTACATTCTGGAATGGGAAGGAGGTGAGGTCTGTGCAAAGAATTTGGAACCTTAGCAAAGAAACTCGATTCAAACCTACCTCAAAATCCTAGTCCTTCTTCTTTTTTTTTTTTTTTTTTTTGACTTTTGGATCACACCCGGTGGTGTTCAGGGTTACTCCTGGCTTTGCACTCAGAAATCGCTTCTGGCATGCTTGGAGTACCATATGGGATTCAAACTGGGGTCCGTCTTGTGTTAGCTGCGTGTAAGGCAAACACCTTACTGCTGTGCTATTATTCCGGCCCCCAAATCCTAGTCTTTCTCCTGAAGAAAAATCGACAGAAACATGCACAATGAAAAGCAGCTAACAACAACAACAACAAATCCCCCAAAAAACAAAAGACCTCCAATACAAAAACAAAACGAAAACCAAAACAGATTGTGAGGCAATGCATGAAACAGTTCTTAAAGTTTATTTAGATGAAGATGAACATGAAGGGGTTGGGCCATAGTACAGTGGGGAGGACATTTGCCTTGTATGTGGCTGACCAGGGGTCAATCATTAGCATCTCATATAGTCCTCTGAATACCACCATGAGTGATTCCTGGATGCATAACCAGGAGTAACCCCTGAGCATTGCCAGGTTTGGCCCCCAAACAAACAAAAAGCAAAGTGATATGAAGAGCTAAGATAGACCTCTGAAAGTGCCTTAACCAGGGACTGAGTCCCCCGTGGTGGGAAAACTGTGCCACTCCCCTAACTCATCATAAGGACAGGCCTGGCTCCCTCAGAGCCAGACCTGGCAGAGCAAAACTCTTTAATGGACTGTAAACTGGCTGCTCTGAGCATGATTCCATCCTTCTAACCTGGGATGGTTGGGTTGAGCCTACTTTGAACCTCCATAATCAGTGACAATTGACTATTTTTAAGATTCAGGGGGGCATACCTGATATTGCTCAGGGCTTACTCCTTAATCCTGGCTCTGTGCTCAGGAATCAAGCTACTCAAGGGATCATACATGCTGCCAGAATGGAATGGGTGTCAGCCATGTGCAAGGCAAGTGCTCTAACTCCTGTGCTATGTCTCTGGCCCTGGTGTTGACTTAAACAAGGAAGTAGAGTCGACTTCATCTTCGTTCTAGTTAATTATTGAAAGATTAATCATTAATCTGAGTGTTGGCTCATCCATCAACTGAACATTGTGAATGAGGTTACTTTGACCATTGACATCTGTAATGATGTCTAGGATGACTCTAGTAACATTTGCAACTATGGGAGGTCTCAAAGACTGTACTTTCTATGATGTGAACAGGCTTTGTTGCTCACCAGTTTAATTTGGCCTAAGGTCACTTAACTCCACCACCTGTTTGTTTCTGGAAGTTCTTATTTGCTTGGGAAAAATTCAGAAGTGTCACAAGGTAAGTGCCCCTAATCTGGACTGATAAGACCAAAGCCAGACCTGCTGATCTGTGCACTGACTTCTGACATTCCAGAGGTACCAGCCACTCCCTAGATAAAGAGGCTGGTGGAGGGGAAGCCCTGGAGGTGTGTGCTCAGAGAGGCTGCCTCGCTGTGGGAGGGGGACAGAGCCACACCCACATGTGCTATATAGGGTGGTGAGCCCAGCTTCACCTCCTGGGGGGGGTCACCCTCCTCCCCCCAGCAGGCTCTAGGGGGCTGGAAGCCCACCAAGATGTGCCCCCTGCACCCTCTGCCACACCGCTGTCTCTGCTTCATGAACATGGGATGCCCTTGCTGCACCACTTCTGTCTCACCCCTGCCCAATGACCCATCTGCTTAGTGCGGAGAACCCCAAACCCTAGTTTGACCATGGGGTCTGAAACTCTCCATCTGGCTCCTGCAGGGCTCCATCAAAACCAGGGTCCCATAGGCCTGGGGACATTGCTCCTGACAGACATGAGCTTGTGGAACCCTGCAGAGTCACTGGGGAACAGCAGGGTGTTTTTATTGGCTAGACCCCTAAGCAAACATGGAGCCACCAAAGTAGCCACAGACTCTCTGGGGCTCCACGGGTCCTGGAGGGTCTTTTATGGTGCTGGGCGGGGAAAAAACACACAGGAGTAACTGCAGCTGACCCCAAGAGCCCATCAGATTGTGAAGTAAAAAAATAAAGAAGCGAGAACAGTCAAGGTTCCATGGATAAAAGCTGTGTATGGGGGCCGGGCGGTGGCGCTGGAGGTAAGGTGCCTGCCTTGCCTGCCCTAGCTTAGGACGGACCGCGGTTCGATCCCCCGGCGTCCCATATGGTCCCCCAAGAAGCCAGGAGCAACTTCTGAGCGCATAGCCAGGAGTAACCCCTGAGCGTCACAGGGTGTGGCCCAAAAACCAAAAAAAAAAAAAAAAAAAAAAAGCTGTGTATGAGCAATACATGTCTTTATGGAAGAAGAATCCATATCTGTCAGTCTTCCCTCCCTTCCTTTCCTTCCTTCACTCTCTCGTCCCTTCCTTCTTCCTTCTTCCACGACCATCACTGTGATGGGAGTGGCTCACACTTGGTGCTCCTGCTCACCATGGTCACTGCAGGACCTTGCTGGGACCATGCTCCTGGTTGCAGTTTGAGCACCTGACTTATTTATCTTAATCTTGGGGCCGCACCTGTTGATACTCAAGGCTCACTCCTGCACCTCAGAGCTCAGGGACTGTATGGTATGCTGGGGAAGGAATCTGGGCTGGCCGTGAGCAAGGCAAGTGCTTACCCACGGCACTCTCACTCTTTCCCCCACCCCTGTGAGCACCTTATTTTAGTGGGCACTTGCCAGGGCTCTGTGTTTCAGCTCTGGGCACCCCAGAGAGCAGAACCTGCTGGCACATGCAGCATTGTGCCCTATCAAGCTAAGCACATCCGAAAGCACTGGGGACTGGGTCTCAGCTGTCGTGTAGAGACTACACTACAGGTGTGTAAGCCATTGAACCTTCACCTGGCCCGAACTGTGCTATTGGTTTAAACCTGCACCATGACCAAAACATAATAGTGAGATATTTCTCGGTTAGTTCTGCATCTTCTAGTATTTCTTAATAAACTGACCATCGGATATAATCTGAGCTAAATCTCCCAGCAATAAACCTCGTAACACAGGTATATCTTATGTCTCGCATATGCTTTCAGACTTTGGGTGGGCAGTCTTCCTCCTCACAGGCGCTGCCCCTGCCTTCAACCCCAAGCACCACCTCTGTGTTGCTAAACTCAGAGCGAATATGGCCGAGCAGATGTGCTGTGAATGATTAAGATGGTCTTAGCCACGCTAAGAGACAAAACAGTATATCACACCCTCAGCTCAATTTTTCTTTCCTTTGGGTAAGGGCAAATGTATTATTAAGTGCTCTGGGCTTACTCTTTCCTCTTTCTTTCCTTTCCTTTTTTCTGTGGGGGGCCACATAATGTGATGCTCAGGGTTTACTCCTGGCTATGCTCTCAGAAATTTCTCCTGGCTGGGGACCATATGAGATGCCAGGGGATCGAACCGCAGTCTATCCTAGGTTAGCGCTTGCAAGGCAAATGCCTACCACTAGCGCCACCACTCCAGCCCCTTAGTTCTGTTCTTTTGTTTTGTTTTTTGTTTGTTTGTTTTTGGGTCACACCCGGCAGTGCTCAGGGGTTACTCCTGGCTCTATGCTCAGAAATCGCTTCTGGCAGGCTCGAGGGACCATATGGGATGCTGGGATTCGAATCACCATCCTTCTACATGCAAGGCAAATGACTTACCTCCATGCTATCTCTCCAGCCCTTTAGCTCCGTTCTTGATGATTGCTCCAGGTAGGGCTCTGGGACCCTGTGTGCTGGGGATGGAGCCTTGGTCAGTCGCAAGAAGCTCTCTGGCCCACCCAGCAGAAAGAGCCTCCATGAATCTTTGTTTCATCAAGTTATAAGCATTACTTCCCTACTACATTGAATTTATGTGCATTTTCTATGCTCCTTGGGAAGTCAGAATTTTGTGTGTATGTGTGTGTGCGTGTGAGAGAGAGAGAAAGAGAGAGAATGAGAGAAAGAATGAGAGAGAGAAAGAGAGAGAATGAGAGAGAGAGAGAGAGAGAGGGAGAGAGAGAGAGAGAGAGAGAGAGAGAGAGAGAGAGAGAGAGAGAGAGAGAGAGAGAGAGAGAGAGAGAGAGAGAGAGAGAGAGAGAGAGACCGAGACCTGAGGGCTAAGAGTTGATTTTTGGCTCTGCACTCAGAAATTATTCTTGGCAGGCTCTGAGGACCATATGGGAGGCCAGGGGATTGAACCCGGGACTGCCATGTGCAAGGCAAACACCTCCCACTGTGCTATCACTCCTGCTCCATAAGTCAGAAATTTTTTTGTTTTTGTTTTTTGGGTCACACCTGGTGTCGCTCAGGGGTTACTCCTGGCTCTGCACTCAGAAATCACTCTTGGCAGGCATGGGGGACCATATGGGATGCCGGGATTCAAACCACAGTCCATCCTGGTTCAGCTGCATGCAAGGTAAGCACACTACTGCTGTGCTATCTCTCCGACCCATAAGTCAGAATTTTAAAAGTAATTAACACAAGGGCCTGACTGTGTGATAATCACCTAGAATGAAGGCAGTTAAGGAGCACCTCTGGGCTGACTTGCCATGTTGAAATGGGAGACAGGGTGACCCCCCCCCCCACGCCAGTTCCCTCTTCAACAAGTCTGACTCAGATTGTTTGTGCTGACTCTGGCACTGGGGGCCTAGTCACTCCCCACCACGGTCCAGCCAGCTCTGCCCATAGGGAGCTGACACCCAGAGTCTTGCAGGCCCATACAGCTGCTAATAACACAGGGACAAGAACTGACTTTAAAGGACACAGAGCAAAGACTCACAAAGGCAGCATGGGCCATCTCTGGCTCTCGTGAGCCTTGTACACTTGGCAAGAAGCTTCCCTTCCTTGGAACAAGCAGGGGGAAGATGTGTGTGCTAGCCTATGGGTGGAGATGATAGAAAATCCTATCTCCCGTGTGAAGCTCAGCTGCCACTGAGTCCCGAATTACAAGGATTGACTCTCTACCTGGAAAGGATCACCTTCTGTTTTGCCTTCTTTTGGCAAAACCAGTTGCATGTGGTGAGAAATCAGGACTTCCTGCTGCATGCCTGGCTTCAGGAAGGCTCCCTGGCTCCCAGGCTACTGGAGCAGACCCGGGGGACACTCAGCAGCTGGGCAGTTCTGCTGTGCCAAGAGCCATGTTCCCGGACACAGTGCAAACATGAGCTCACATCTCAGGAGCTCTTCTGGCAGAAACAGATGAAGTTACACCAAGGGGCGACTTAACTCTTGCACTCATCAAGTGTGGAACACAGATCCACCACATGGTTTTGTCCCCCTGAGCCAGGCCTTTGCAATCAGGGGCTTGCAGGGGCAGCCTGTGTGCGTTCTTGGGGCTGTCTGTGACTCTCCTGTGGTCGCGCTCTCCTCCCATGCATGGAGATCTGAGTGTCTAGGGAAGTCATCTGCTTCCAGCGACATCTCCTTCTCATGGTTCTGTGGGAGTTTCTAGCAGCCTGGGATAATCTTTGGTTCTCAGGGTTCCATGTGGCTGGCCTGTGTTCAGTGGGCCCACAGTCCCTGCTTGCCTGTGAAAGAAGGAAATAAGGGCCCCAGGGGACCGGTATCTGAGTCGACTCACATCTGATCTTCCCAGCCACTGCTAGCAGTAAGGCCATTCGGGCGAGCGTGAGAGCTTCATGCATCTGTCTCTCTCTCAGTCTCAGCCACTCACTCCTCAGATAGTGTGGCTCAGAGTCACCTGGGACAGATGAGCACAGAAGTGGCCGGGCTGGTTCTGCACTGGCAGGAGCAGGCAGGTAGGCAGGGGCTGTGATAAGTTGGTGCTGGTGCCTGCGGCAGGCCTGTCTGAAGGGAATGTTTGTGTATCTCAGGGCTTCTCCAGAATAGAGAAAGGAAGAGGGACCCAGAACTTCTAACCTACCTACTCACTCACCATGGGGGTAGGAGGGAGAACAGAGGTTTGGCAGGGACAGTCACAGCCCCCAACCCCACAGGCCAGCTCCACATGGACCCTGAGCCCACATCCCTGGCCAGCTAGCAGAGCTAGCTGAGATGTGAGCTCATATGGGCCAGCAGGACAGAAGAGTGGATAACTCCAGGGCCCTGGGAGAGAACATGGGTGAGCAGCATGGCCCACTAAGGGAGCGAATGCAGGGGCTCAGAGGGAACTGATGCGTGTGAGTATTCGGGTGACAGGGTGTGATGGTGTGAGAACAAGTGTGCAGGTCTGTGGGTATGAGAACAAGTTGTGTGGGTGTGTGGGTGTGAGAGCACTGTGAGTGTGATGGTGTGAGACAAGTGTAAAGATATGAGAACAACTGTGTGGGTGTGCAGATGTTAGCATGTGCAGGTGTGTGAGTTCAGAGGTGTGAGTGTGTGCAGATGTATACAAGTGTGAGAGCAGATGTGTGAGTTTACAGGTGTGTGTGCAGGTGGAAAAGCAGGCATATGAGATAACAGGTGTGAATGTGTTCAGTGTGAGAGCAGGCATATAGACGAGAGGGGACCCAGACCCAGGACACTCTGCTGGTGCTAACAGAAGCTGTTGAGCTCCCGTGGAAGCTGTGAGTACAGCTGTGAGGGCAGGCAGGGGAAGGCAGGGTAGGGTGTGACTCACAGGCCCCCAGGGTGCTGGGACTTGTGCTTCTAGGAGGAGCCTGGAGAAAGAGGGGTTGAGACCTCGAGATCCTGTTCCCTGAGCCTCCTGTCCAGGCTGTTCCAAGAACCCCAATGTGGGGTTTAATTCTGGCTTTGATCAATGTTCACTTGTATGTGGCTGTTTAATGGGGATCACATGCCTAGACAAGCAGGGGACAGACATAGGTGACCGAGGACCTGCCCTGCCCCCGGCACCACCCCTGATCCAGTGCCCAAATTCCCTTCTTGAGAACTCCCTGTCTCTGGCAACTCCGGAGTGTTCTTCTGGTGATGCTTGTGGGTTTGACAGCGCCGAGGCTGGGTGTGTCCCTGTCACTCATTCTGCCTCTTTCCCCCTGAAGCCAGCCTTGCTCGAATATCATCAGGAACAGTAATCATAGTAGTTTAACAGCAATAATGGTAGTAGGAATAGCAGCAACAAAGCAGCAATAACCGTAGTAGTGATAGAGCAGCCATAGCAGCAACTACTATAATCATGCCAGTAGAAATAGTGGTGACAGTGACAGCTAATATTCTGGCAGCAATAATAGTGCTCTCGACAATAGTAATAATAGCAATGATAATAATGGAATCAGCAGTCGCAATAATAATAATGGCAGCAATTATAAAAACAACAATAGTAATAAGAGTAGCAGCAGCATAACTACAATAATAAGAGTAGAAAAAATGGCAATAAAAGAAATGACAACAGTAATCATAATAGTAGTTGTAATAGCAACAGCAATGCCAACATGGTAGCAATAGCAAAAACAGTTGTAATGTTGATAGCACTAGTAGCGACTGTAAAAATGGAAATGATCGCCGTAGTAATACCACACTCTAACTCAGTGTAATAGTCATCACATTTGTGTTGCTGATAATGGCAACACCAACAGGGACCAGGACAGGAGCAGCAGCAGGAGCAACGAAGACTACAATGCTGATGGCCGAGTGAGCAAGGCTGGAGCAGAATGGTGGCGCTTATCCTAATAGCAACGCTGAACCCACACAGTAGCAGTTATGGCCCAGAGCCCTGAGCTGCATCTGCCAGCCCCAAAGGGGTCTTGTTCTCACCTTTCCTGCCCAAGATCAAGGTCATCTGGTACACCCAGCCCTTCTGGAGGTGGGGTTGAGTCCTCCAGATGCCCAAACCCCACCCTTGCCCAGAACTATGAACTGAGGGGCGGGAGTGTGGGGCCCCACTGATCATGAGCCTGTACCACTCGGTTCTGGATCTCCAAGGAGCCTCTATGGTGGAGGTCAGCTAATGATGAAGGGCATTGAGTCATCTAGACCAAGCTGTGGAGGGAACCCAAGCTCTGTGCATAATTTCTCTCCAGCCTTCTATGTCCCTGATATGTGTGAGAATGTGAGTGTGTATGTGTGCATGAGTGTTATGTGTAAATGTACATGAGTTGTGATTATGAGATAGTGTATCCGAGTGTGAGCATGTCTGTGTGTGAGTGATGTACGTGACTGAATGTGAGTGTGAGTAAATGTGTATGAATGAATAAGTGTGTGATTGACTATGATTATGTGAGTGAATGTGAGTGTGTGACTGAATATGAATGGAGTGAAAGTGTGCAATTGAATGTGAATGTGTGGTAGGGATTCAGCAAGAGGTCACTCACCACCCATCTCCTCACAGGTCCCTGAAAGTGGAGCACACACACCCACAAAATGCAACAAGCATCCTGCCCTGCTCACTCTCACTGCTGCAGCCTATTGCCTTGTGAGGGGTGAGCAAGGGCCAGCCTTCCTGCTTCCAGCTCCCACTTCAGTGACCCACCCTGAAGTCACTGCACCGAATCCTCTTCTTATGGCCCTGCCTTTCCACCTGAGACTGTCCCTGGTCAGGCCTGGTGGCCCACCCTTACCTGGCACTGAGTCCTGGATGGATGACTGTGAGCTCTTTCTTTCCCTAACTGGGCTGCTATAGCAAGTGGTAGCATGGCCCACAGTCCAGAAGAGCCCACTGTTTCTATGCCCACTGTCAGGAAAACACAGGATGGTGAGAGTGGTTCCAGGGCCCACCAGGGCACCATCTTGGTTCATCCTGGGTCCACCTGCCTGGAAAGTGCTTCAGGTGCTTGCACCTGGAGGGACCACTACCTAACTACACTGCCCAGCAGAAGGCAGGTTCTCATGTCTACCTGCGAGACCAGGATTTCACCCAACTGGAAGGACACCTCAACTCAGGTGGGCTCACCTGAGTGGGACCACCAGAGGTGGTCCAGCTGAGCAGGTTTTGGGATTAGGCTCTCATCTTTGTGCACTGGAGAAACATGAGAAATGGCCAATTATCTAAGGGACAGGCTCATCTCCTAGAGGAAGAATCTCATTTTACCTGTGAGTAGTTTTCATCTCCCTGAAGGCAGGCCTCATCTCCCTGAGTATGGTCTCATCAATGACTATCCCAGTCAATGAGGCTCTAAGTATATTTTGAGGGCCACATGCCTTCCATGATGCCACAATAGTTCTTAGTGAAGGAAGTCCCTAAAGGAAAGTTACCCCAATGAGTTTGGCCATATTGACCCCTTTCTTGCCTGTGGGCTGCACCTGACCAGCTGGAAATCAACTGAGGGTGAATCAGTGACATGGGGTTTCTCACAAGGATGGCCAGATTACTATTCCTGTAATTCAGGGGTCTGCCTCATGCTTTGTAGAGTCCACCCTGTGCTGGCTGTCCCTGAAGAGCACTCAGGGGCAGAAACCCTATTTAGGAGCACCAAGAAATCCAGTTCTGCCTAAGCCAGGGCCTGTGGAAAACTCCCAACAGTCCTTGGTGCCCCTCGGACAGCACTGGTGTGCAAAAGACACCGTCATTCGGTGTCCCTGTGGCTCTTACCAGCTGCCAATTAGCACCAGTTTCATTTCATGTGGCAGAAATGAACAAGCAGGGACCACGGTGTGTTCACACAGTTCATCCTTGTCTACCTTTCTCTCCCATCCGAGGAACAAACCCTGCCTCTGCCAATGTCAGGTTCCAGATTTCAGATGTTAGATTCCGGCTTTCATGTCACATCTACCCCTTTCTAAAAATATTTGGGGTGCTCTTTTCATGGTCCTGCTTGCTCTCTGCAGTTCCTAGGAAGCTGGGCTCTGGGTCTCCTGCCTCTGCCGGTGTGGGGGGTCTGACACTGACCAGAGGGAAGTTGAATTGGCCCACCAGTGAGGGAGCAAGTGAGAGCCAGCTCCTCCAGGGCCGAGGCTGCCTCTGGGCCATCAGGAGTAGAGGGAGGCCCTCTGAGAGAGGCCCTGATTCTTGAGGGTCCCTTCGGCCCCCATGACTGCAGAGGTGCAATCCCCAGTGAGTGAGGTAAGTTGGCTCTTCCCAACTTCCTTGTCCTGTACACACTCTTGGAAAAGAGCAGGGAGCCATTTGGAGCACACCCTCCACCTGGTTTCTGCTTTTTGGTCAGGCACATCCGGCGCCTGGGTTTACAGCTGCACCCGGATTCCCCCCCCCCCCCTCCCGCGGATACTCTCTGCGTTCCTCTAATTATACAAGCTTATCATGTTCTTGGGGGGAGCTCACATCTGGACCGGCCAGGCGCCAGATCACGGGGGGGGGGGGGATAAGGCGGGCTTCCAGGGTGCGCCGGGTGGGCGAGGCTGTGGGCTGCAACCCCGGACGCGGGGGCTTGGGGGGTGGGGACAGGAAATGCCACAGACTGGCTCCCCTTCTCTTGCAGCCAGGGGAGGGTCGCCCCTGTGGTTTGCTGCCGCTGTGCAAAGCTCTGCTCTGGGAGACAGTCACCCAGTCTGTTCAAAGCACCAAATTACACGGCAGAAGTCAATTGCGCAATGAGTTCAAACGCAGGTTCCTAGCTGGCTTCCCACCTTGGGCTCTGCTGGATAATTGGAGCCATGACTGATGCAAGGCTTGCTCTAAGGATCACGGTGAGGCCCCTCACGTTCAGGAACCCCCATGTCCATCTGGAGAAGCCACAGGCGCAGTGCACGGGAGAGATTAGGGGCAGGGACTCATGGACTTCCCAGCTTCCCTCACTGGGAGGCCAGAAGCAAGCTGGGAACCCAGGTACAGGTACATTGGGGAGGGGCCTATGGGGAAGGCAGGGCCTTGTGTGGGGGACCTCAGGATGGATGAGGTCTAGTGAATGGAGGAGACCTCATATGGTTGGGGCCTAGTAAATGGGCGGAGCCTACGGGGACAGGCAGAGCCTAGTGGGTGGGCGGGATCTCATGGATGGGGGGGCCTAAGGACAGGTGGAGCCTAATAAATGGTGGACCTCAGGATGAGGGGGCCTAGTAAATGGGCGGAGGTCTAGGGAATTTACAAAACCTAGAGGATGGGCGGGACCTCATGGATGGGCTGGGTCTAGGGGCAGGCAGGGCCTAGGAGAGGGGTTGCAGTTGAGGGGTGCTGAAGATGGGGCCTGGTCATCAGTAGGAAGTATGCCAGTTGGGGGGTCTGGTGGAGGAACAGGGAGGAAACACTGCAGTGGAGGAGGTGCTCGCTGGATTCAGAGGGTTTGGAGACAGGAAGGGTTAGCATGAATTCCGTGAGCAGCAGCACTGGAAACCACGGTCATTATCCAAAAGTGCTTCTCTGAGGCAAGGGGTGGATGGGAGCAACCCTATGGAGAGAAGTGCACATCGATGAGGCGATTGAGTTGAATACTTCCTGAAACCCTCTGAATAACTTTTATTTATTTATTTGGTTTTTGGGTCACACCCGACAGCCCTCAGGGTTTACTCCTGGCTCTACACTCAGAAATCGCTCCTGGCAGGCTCGGGGGACCATATGTGATGTTGGGATTCAAACCACCGTCCTTCTGCATGCAAGGCAAATGCCCTACCTCCATGCTATCTCTCTGACCCTCTGAAGAATAACTTTACAAGTTTTATCATTCAGAGGAATTAATACAAAAGAAAAAGAAAAGGTGTGGTGGGGTTATTGCGGGTTAGAATAGTCAGTGGAGTCCCAGGGCGGGCAGGGTGAGTGATGGAGGAAGGGCTCACCTGTCCTTCCTGCATCTCTCTGGCCACGAATCCTCTTCTAAAGTGCACTTTGCTGCTTCTGCTTCCTCAGGCCCCTACTGACTGGGAACCAAAACTCTGACTGAGATGGAGTCACCAAGTGTGAGCTTACCCCTCCCCAAATGCCATATATTACATCACCTGGATGGTCAGACCCACCCAACTAGGGAGGGGTCTGAAGTTTGGAATAAAGGTGTTGCCTGGTTGAAGAGAAGGCAGAAAAAAAAGGAGCAAGGAATCATGGAGAGCAGCAGAGAAACTGCTTGGAAAATGCTTAGCATAGAAGCCATGTGAGGCAATACACATGGCAGTTAGGGCCATGAAATAAATCTGGCTGACTCCTGAAACTTTAACTGTCTGCCTGTGAATTTTTATGCTGTTATCCTGTGCCTTTCGACCCGCTGGCGGAAGGGGTAAAAATGTTGTGCCGAGAAAGGCCTCACTCCAACACTAGGACTTTATATTTTATATTAATACAACAACCAAGGAGCAGAAAACATGAGTACATGCACCGGCAATAACAATGTCTAAAATGATGGTGTGTGTGTGTGTGTGTGTGTGTGTGTGTGTGTGTGTGTGTATTTGTGTTCTGAGGCTGGTGTGCCCAGACTCTGCTGGAGCCCTCAGCCAGGCTCCACTAGCAGGCACAAACTTCAGTTCTTTGTCTTGGCTCTGGCTCCTTGTGGTTCTCTAACTTCATTTCTGGATCCTAGGACCTCTGGGCGCTACTTGTTGATGCCCTGTAGTTATAGCAGAGTTACAGTGTAGAGCAGAAACAACCGAGTGTTAGCAGAGCTCACCAGATTTGCAAATCCTCATCCTTTCGACTATAAGGGAGGGCTGGGCCCCTGACACCTGGTCAGCACAGCTGGTCACCCCCAAAACAGCTGCCTGCCAAAGGAGGGATGCTTCTGAAACCAGAGAATGGACATGCCTGTTCCTCCCAGACTCACATTGGCCCATGGGAGAAGCCTGCAGGCTCCTTCCTTCTGTCTTATGCTGGGATAAGGCCAGCCCTGAGCAAAGGTGCTTGCTGAAGAGTGGGAGTGGAAAACATGCACCAGCAACTTAATCTCGAACATCCCACCTCTCCCAGAACTAATTGTAGCTTCAGAGCACTGTGGAAACTGGCTTGGGGTGCCCTGAGGATTTGTGAAGGAGCTGGAAGCCTGCTAGGCCCAGGTAGGGCAACGGCTGTGCAGGTCACAGCTCAGTCTCTTGAGTCTTTTGGGCCTGAGTCTGTATTCATCAGCCCCCACAGAGAAGCATGTCTCAGCACAACCTCTTTCTTTCTTTCTTTCTTTCTTTCTTTCTTTCTTTCTTTCTTTCTTTCTTTCTTTCTTTCTTTCTTTCTTTCTTTCTTTCTTTCTTTCTTTCTTTCTTTCTTTCTTTCTTTCTTTCTTTCTTTCTTTCTTTCTTTCTTCTTTCTTTCTTTCTTTTTTTGGTTTTGAGCCACATCCAGTGACACTCAGGGGTTACTCTAGCTATGCATTCAGAAATTGCTTGGGGGACCATATGGGATGCCAGGGATCGAACTGCAGTCTCTCCTAGGTTAGCTGCATGCAAGGCAAACACCCTACTACTTGTGCCACCACTTCAGCCCCTGCACATCCACTTCTGCTCAGCATCTGTGGAGAGCATCATGGGGATGGGAGCATGGTCCTGGGTTAGCCAAGAATTTTTTGTTGATTCTCTTTTTTCAGGACAGAAGTCTGAACCAGGGCTGTGTAGGGATGGTACTCTTCATCCAAGAGGGTTGGCGGGTGGGTCTTATCAGTCACATCTGGGGACCTCCGGATCTAGTGACTCTGGCCAGATGAGATGATCCCCTTTCAGCACAGGGAGAGACCCTGGCTTGTACACAAAGAAAATTACAGTCTTAAAAAAAAGAAAAAAAGAAAAAAGAAAATTACAGTCTTTGGGGCTGGAGAGATAGCATGGAGGTAAGGCGTTTGCCTTTCATGCAGGAGGTCATCGGTTCGAATCCCGGCGTCCCATATGGTCCCCCGTGCCTGCCAAGAGCAATTTCTGAGCCTGGAGCCAGGAATAACCCTTGAGCACTGCCGGGTGTGACCCAAAAAAAAAAAAAAAAAAAGAAAAAGAAAAAGAAAAAGAAAAGAAAATTACAGCCTTTGTGCCAGAGAGATAGCACAGTGGTACAGTGTTTGCCTTGCACATGGCCAACCCAGGACGGGTGGTGGTTTGATTCCTGGGATCTCATATGGTCCTCTGAGCCTGCCAAGATTTTTGAGTGCAGAACCAGGAGTAATCCCTGAGCTGCATTGGGTGTGACCCAAAAACCAAAAAAAAAAAAAAAAAAAAAGAAAGAAAACAGAAAATTTCAGTCTTGGCCTGGAGTGATAGTGCACTGGAAAGAGTATTTGATTTGCATGCAGCCAAACCAGGTTCTATCCTCAGCATCCCATATGGTCTCCTGAGCATCACCAGGAATGATTCCTGAGCATAGAGCCAAGAGTAACCTATGAGCATCACTGAATATGGCCCCAAAACCAAAGGAAAAATTTTCCAGTTTCCCTTTCACAGCAAATTGCTAAATTGGTGGAACGAGCTGTGCAGGCCATTCTGGGTCCTCACTGTGCTCCTTGGAGTCTGTGGGGCTCAAGCAGAAGAGGCCCCAGGTATGCAAAGTGGGAATTAGAAGTGCCTTTCCGGGCCCGGAGAGATAGCACAGCGGCGTTTGCCTTGCAAGCAGCCGATCCAGGACCAAAGGTGGTTGGTTCGAATCCTGGTGTCCCATATGGTCCCCCGTGCCTGCCAGGAGCTATTTCTGAGCAGACAGCCAGGAGTAACCCCTGAGCAATGCCGGGTGTGGCCCAAAAACCAAAAAAAAAAAAAAAGAAGTGCCTTTCCAGGACCACCCACCAATACTGCCCCCAGATCCCTGTCCCCTGCTATCTGTATCAGGGGCAGGCTGTCAGGGACAGAGATGAGGAGTGAGAACTTAGCTGTGCATGAGGGGGATGGGAGACAGAGAGAGAGACAGAGAGTGGGGGGAGAGGGAGAGGGAGGGAGGGAGAGAGAGGGAGAGAAAGGGAGACAGAGAAAGGGAGAAGGAGAAATAGATTGAGAGAATGAGGGAGAGGGAGAGAGATCTCAGCCCTCTGATTGGGCCTCAGAACATCAGTCTCCGACAGTTATAAAATCCCCAGTGGGCTGCATACTCAGCCCTTTGATCTTCCTTTCTGGGTGGGTGGTGCCCAAGTGCTGCTCTTCAATACCTCTCTGCATCAGGGGCTGGAGAGATAGCAAGGAGGTAAGGCATTTGCCTTGCATGCAGAAGGACCATGGTTCAAATCCTGACATCCCATATGGTCCCCCAAGCCTGCCAGGAGTGATTTCTGAGCATAGAGCAAGTAGTCACCCCTGAGCACTGCTGGGTGTGACCCAAAAACCAAAACAAAAAACAAAAAACCCTAATACCTCTGCATCAGGTACATATGAGGAAGGAGATGTCCCTGCCTTCCCTATCTGAAATACTTTTGGGGAATGTTTAAGAAATAGTCCAAATTCAGGAAGAAAGTGCAGGCAGGAGACTCGGAAAGCTCTGCAGGCAGGAGCTCAGCTTTGCATGTGGGAGGCCCAGGTATGATCCCTCTCACCATACAGTTCCCTACCACTGCCAGGAGCAACCCCTGATCTGGGAGCAGCTCCTGAGCACTGCTGGGTGTGACCCAAACCCAAAGCAAACCATATTCCACTGAGCATCTTGTCAGTCAGATACAGAAGTGCTTCTGTCTAAAATCCTCGCTGTCGTTTTATGGGCTCCAGGACTGTCTAAAGAGCTTTTAAAAGTGGAGAATCAGCCATTTGATATGGAGATCTCTTCAGACCTAACGGGAATGAAGCAGCTTCAGCTCAGATATCGTTCCAAGGACTTGGCAGCGACATGGCACTCCCCACGAAAGATGGAATATTTCTCCTTTACAGCTAAGGAATTCCGGGAACAGCCAAGTTTAGAAAAGAATGTGTGCCAAATAGTGCTACTCAGAACTCAGAGCAGCTACTGGGTGAGGATGGAGAGGAGCCTGTGAGAGTGTGTGAGAGTGAGGGCATGTGAAAGGGAAAGAGTTCTAAAACATGGGAGAGTGAGAGCCCTTGTGTGTGCATATGATTGTGCAAGATTGTGCAAGGGTGTGTGAGAGTGAGAGCAGGTCAGGGTGCATGAGAAAGAGCATGTAAGAGTGTGTGAGTGTGAGGGTGTGTGCAAGAGAGCATGTGAGGGTGTGTGAGGGCCCCTCCTCACTTCTCGCAAGGGGCAGTTCTATAACGGGAAGAGGCTGCCTGCCAGCGGGCCTCTGACTACACCACTGGACACACTATCTGTCAGAGATGAGGGGCTCAGAGATGAAAGGAATCCCCTAATCTCTAGATGTTACTAAGGTGACAATCCGATTTGTAAAATAAATCACAACACTAAGACTGGGCTTTTATAATAAGTATCTAATGTGGTTTCATGGGGGTAAAAAGTGTTATAAGCAGTGTGTATGTGAATTTATAATCTTTCTAGTGCAACTAAGATTTTTTTGTTTGTTTGTTTTTGGGTCACACCCGACGGTGCTCAGGGGTTACTCCTGGCTGTCTGCTCAGAAATAGCTCCTGGCAGGCCCGGGGGACCATGTGGGACACCGGGATTCGAACCAATCACCTTTGGTTCTGGATCGGTTGTTTGCAAGGCAAACGCTGCTGCGCTATCTCTCCGGGCCCGCAACTAAGATTTTTGAGGCTGACATTTAGGGGAGATAATATGGCTCATTCTTCTTTGGAAGCACACTCAGCTCTGCTCAGGGCTCACTCCTGACTCTGCCCAGGAAACAAACTGCAGTGGGCTGTGAGCAAGGTGGATAACTTCTAGCTCCTTTGTAATCTCTCAGTCCTTCATTTTAAATGTTAACGAAAATTCTACTTGTACAAAGTCAGATTTTGGGTTGGTCTGGAAATGTCTTGTGCTCTGGGTCTATCTATCACTTGTGTTTAGTTACTTGCTTGGAAAGTACTTTTCTGAATAATGTGTCCCTGCGATCATGATCACACAGCATCGGACACTTGTGCATCAGCAGCCTACATAGTCCCCTGACTGGCATTCACTGCCGGCCAATGGCTCAGATCTTCTTCACACCTGACTTCTATTTCTGTCCACCTTCATCAACGATGATCTCCAATGCTAATTGTGCAGTCAAATCTAAAAACATCTTATTGGAATATTCATGTCAGGCTTTGAGCATCGGAATATTTTAAATGTTCAGCAAGAAAATATGTTTTGGAATTTGTGAAGTGTTTTCTAAAATTAGTCACACAATTTGCAGTTTTAAATCACGTCATCTGATTTTTCCATTGACTCTGAAAATATTTTTCTTAAAATCCTTGCTACGTTCACTCAGGAATATGATCCTATTTTCCTCTTGTTTTTCTGGAATCATTAAAGCCCACAGCCTTGAAGAAATCCTGGCCTGACTTCATACTCTGTCTTGCACACCCTTAATTCTTCAGATGCTTTGCCTGTTCTATCAAGCTTTCAGAAACGATCATTAATATATTTTGTTGTTTGTGAGAAATTCCTGGAATGTTCAGAGGGATTCCATAGGGGGCTGTTGGTCAAACCCTGGATACCCCTGTTCCCCACTCCCATCCTGAGATGTCTGAACTTTATACTCAGTTCTACGATCAATAGGTGAAAATAGGTTGGAATTTACTTTTTAGAGCCTGATTGCCATGATTTTCATAGGTTGGAAGCACCAAGCGGCGGTTTCATCAGCCGCTCTCTGTGCCTGTGCTCTGCTGCCTTTCATGGGTGTGCAGAAGTCTTTGCCTGAAAGTGATAGTGATCCTGCCCTGTGTGAAAAGTGCAACTTCCAGTGTTGGCGATGGGAACTCAAACATCAGCACACAGAACTTCCAGTATACAGGGACTTCCCTCCTGGCCTATAGAGAATCAGACACTGGCCAGACAGTGAAACAGCACCCAAGAAATAAATCAGGGAAATGTGGAGAAGAAACGGGTGACAAAAATAAACACTGCGGGCGGTACAATCAATAGAATAAAATCTTGCTTCGCCAAAGACTGAACATGGTGCTAAGAACGTCTTTAGTTCTTTCTACTAAGATGAATAGCTGAGTTGTACTTTTCTGTGTCATCGAAGCATTTAGCAACTTCAGCCCTTCTCTTAACTTAATTGCCCTAACTTAGCAGAACTCTCTGGGGTTCTGAGAGCAGAGACTGAGCCTGTGGTCAGGGTTGCAGCCAAGAGGAGGCTCCCACTTCCCTCTGCTCTCGCTGGACAAGCAGAACCTGGTGGTTGCCCTGCTGATCTGGACCCTGAGCTGGTCTGAGAATGGACATCACCCTGGGGTGTCACCCACCTTCCCCTCAGCCCTACTGACACCCACCCAGAGAACAAGGAGCTGAGACAATGCTGGAGCCAGAAACCCTGTCAGCAAGCTAGGCCACAGCTAGGGTGTTGCCAAGGCCGAGAGCAGGCACTACATTGAAAATCTTTGCTGTGGTCACATGGGAAATGGACTTCAGGCCAGTCCAGGGGTTATTGACCACCCCTCACCCACCAGTTCGGACCTCCTCCTCATAGCACCCATCTTTGTTCTCTTTCCTGACAAACTGTTCCTCGTGACTGAGTTTGAGGGTGACTGAGTGAGTACTCTCAGATCACTCATTCTTGAGCGATTCTGTTTTTCCAGCAACAACTCTCTCCTCTGTCTTGACTATGTCTGTGCTGAACTCTGGATCTCAGGTGTTGAGACATGCTTCCTACATGGGCTATTTTTTGTGAAAGCAATACATGTGCATTGTGTTTTTCAACTACACTTGACTCTCATGCATGTGGACCAGCTCCCTGAAAGGCCCCAGATGCTGCCTCCCCAGGTCTGTGGGGCATGGAACCTGTATCTCCCGCAGCTGAGCCCACTCCACTGGACAACATCTT
Source organism: Suncus etruscus (assembly GCF_024139225.1). Lineage (NCBI taxonomy): Eukaryota > Metazoa > Chordata > Mammalia > Eulipotyphla > Soricidae > Suncus > Suncus etruscus. Next base: position 128,643,633 of record NC_064850.1, on the reverse strand, counting down.
CCCAGTCCAAAAGGCACCTTGCCAGTAAAGCCTCTTCTTCCCCAGCCCGTGTTTCATCGGACAGCGCTACTATTTGTCAAACTGCAGCTGAGGTGTTAGGAAAGACTTGGTTTCTGCAAACAGGGTACTCATATTTTCATTTGTTTCTACTAATGGTCACATCCCTCCATCTCACTTACAATGAAATCAGTTAACCTGGAGCTGGCAGGTTTGAACCTGGGTTTGAAAGAGCTGACAGCAACAGTCCCAATAATTAAGCTAAAATGAATTTAAAACACTGGATTCCCCCTCTCCACCTTAGGAAAGAATTTGTGTCTGGCCTGGTCCTCCCTGTGAAAGGATCAAACCTGGCTGTTTCCAGCTGACACGGGGAAATCGTGAAATGGAAAAAATACTTGTAAAATATTGGCCAGAGATGGATGCTGGCAAGAGGCGTTCTTTTTGGAAAAAAACAAAACCTTCTTCTTGGCGTGTGGAAGCACTTCGAGATCTGCACCTGGGAAGCCATTCTGGTCAGGGCGGCATGGAGCACGGGGCGTGGGGCTGACGGCTTTCTTTCCTCCTGCTTTGCTCTTCCCTATTGCCTCTGCCCTTGGCCTGCAGCCTGTAAGAGTGCGGCTCTGACATGCAGGGCGTGTGCATACTGGAACACCCGCCCCCCAGATAAAGGCTTGGCTTATGAAGGGAAACATGTGCTGGTTCACCCCTGGAAAAGGGTTCCACCCACCAGTAGCACCTGCACCTCAAAGTCCCTTTCCAGGTGGAAGCCTGGAGCGGGGATTTCTTCCCTGCAGCTCCGCATGGTGCCGCTGTGTCTCTTGTCCCCTCAGTCTGTGAAAACATCCAGGTGGATCCCTTACCCCACTTCCCAGTCAGCCTCTGTTAAGACAGACACACAGGGTTGGCCGCACAGTTTCTGGGCACAGGAAGGTCATGGAGCTGGAGGGGTGGTAGTTCTGCAGCCTGACCTGAGGTCGATGTCTTCTCCAGGGAGAGTTGTGGGGTCCATTTTCTGAGTGACTCCTCAGGAATGCTCCCTGGTGTCATTTGGTTGATCAGGGAGAAACCCCTGAGGCCTGATCCCACCTGCCAGCATCTCCGTTGTGGTGCCCAAAGCTGGTCCTAGGTATGGTCTGCAGGGCTTGGGGAGCACTGCCCAAGCCAAGCACAGACCTAAAGTAGTTCATATCTTGGATCCCAAACAGTTGCAACTCTCAGTGCTGACTCAGTACAGCAGTGGCTGGATGGAAAGGTCTCTTTGCTGCCTGCCCTACCTAGGTCCTGTCCAGTACCCAAGAGATACATTTACACCCGGGCCTTCAGCGCTTCCCTGCCCTGTACCCTTGAGAACAGACAAGGAGCCACGAGGAGTCCAGCAGGGGAAACTTGAATTTGAAACCTGCTAATCTGTATTATGGACATACTACAAAGACTTTGGGTGACTGACTCATGGAGACCACCCTGGCTCTAGAAATGGCTGAGGTGAGGACAGAAGCACAGGGTTCAAAGTGGGAGCTGTTTGCATCATCTTGGCAAAACTTCCTCAGGAGGGAAAGTGGTGGTGACTGTGACAGTGTTTCCAGGGTGGAATTGCAGGTAGGAAGGGAAGAGACCAAATAGCCAGAAGATTTCATTCAACTTCACTTGAAAACCCAACATGCCGCTTCTCAGGAGAGGATGGTTTATTGATGTTGTCTCCCATGCCTGGGGGCTTGGGCAGGACTCACTTGTCCCTAAGATCCCAGGGGGGCTGAATACAAGGAGGTCTCAGAGGGTCTGGAGAGGTTTAGGGTCTGTAGCCTCTGCCCAAGGACATTTATAAGACGATTCAGACCTGCAGATGCCTGGAAACCACCACCTTCCCCCGCCATTTGCTCTTTAATCGGGCACAGGGGGGCTTCTCAGGGAAGTGGCCCTGAAACAAACTGACTTTCTAGTTCGAGCACCTCTGGTAGGGGCTCAGCTGGGATCACACACAACTCCTGCTTGTAGGTTCCCTAGTGGGTCCTAGCTGGGCTGCACCCTCCAGCCCAGGGAGCACTGAGTGGGGAGTGATTGTTGAAAGCACTGGGCAGGGAACCAGGGCAGTTACCACTGCAGTTAAGAGTAAAGCTGAAGCAGGGAGTACCCAGGCAGAAGCTGTGAATCTGCAGTGCAGGTCTCTGCCTGGAGCCTGGGATGCAGAATGTGTTTGTGAATGTGTGAGTGGATGAGTGAGTGTATGCAAGTATATGTGTGAGAGTGTGTGTCTATGTATGTATGTATGCGTGTGTCTATGTGGATGTGTGTTTATGTGCATGTGCAAGGTCTGGGAGCAGCTGAGTCTGGCCCGACTCTGTGGAGGGTATTTCCGCTGCTCTGTTCCAGGGTGAGCTCGGGTGGCCGACTCATGTCTCCACAGCCTGCTGGACTGGTTCTGCCTCCTCTTGTGGCAGCTTCGAGGTGGGCCTGGCCTGCGGCAGGAGCTGAGGCTGCTGAACAGTCACTGTCCAAGGATGTGCCCATCACCCACAGGGAGGTCAGAGCTGCCGCTTCTGAGGGGCCAGGGACAGTCATGCGATGTGGACAGGCTGAGAGGAGGAGAGGCAGCAGGGAGCATTCATTTGCCCAGAGAACCTGTCACCTCCCATCTTCATCACCCACCAGACCTCAGCCCTAGCAGGCCCAACTGTGAGTAGGGCAGCCCCCAAGTTCAGAGCAGTGGTTCCTGCGGGAGTTGCCCAGGCAGGGCCCACTTGTCCCGCCCCTGCCCCGCCTTGTCCCAGCCGCACCCCTGCCTTGTTCCAACCATCGCCCATTTCTATCTCTGCAGCCACAGGCCTGGTTCCACTCCAGCTGGAACAGCCCACGGTGGCCACACCCTGACTCTGCCTGGGCCCCTGAGCAACATTCTCCTGAAAGTGTGTGCACAACAGGTCCAAGTATGTATGCATGTATGTATGCATGCACGTGAACATGTCAGATCCGTGTGTGCACATGTCATATTCATGTGTGTCAAATTCATGTGTGCACAACAGGTCCAAGTGTGTGTGCATGTCGGACCCATGTGTGCATGTCAGATCCGTGTGTGTCAAATCCTTGTGTGCACATGTCAGCTCCATGTGCTCACATCAACTCTGTGTGTGTGTGTGTGTGTGTGTGTGTGTGAGTGTGTGTGTGTGAGTGTGTGTGATCCTAGGCCCCTGTGAAAGGGGCAGGTGCCCACCTGCCCACATCATTATGTATCACAGGTCCAGAAAGGGATGGACTGCACGAGACCTGGGACAGGTTCCAGAAACATATTCTCTCACACTTTCCGCACACTCTCTCTCCCTTAGAGGTACATGCACACATACTCTGTTGTTCGCTCACATGCTGTCATGTGAACATCATGAGGAGCTCATCAGAAAGTGCACAACTCTTCAATTTCTCCAGAAAACTGCTTAGCTTTTCATTGTGTGGGAGGGGACACACCCAGGGGCGCTCAGTAACCAGACTGTGCTGAGGAATTATTCCTGGCAGTCTTGGAGGACCATATAGGGTGCAGGGGATCGAACTCGAGGTAACAGTGTGCAGATACATACCTTCCCCCTTATACTGTACTGTGTCTCCAGCTCCCAAAACAGCTTTATTTGTAACCCCACCTATGACTCTCCCAAGCTCCAAGCAATGAATCTATGCAAAGTCCAGGCTGAGCGCTTAAGGGCTCTTCATTTCAGCAAGGAAAGTTCTGATGGTGGCGAACTAGACCCTGTCTCCACATTGTGAGCGACATGGTCAGTGAGATAATGGCTCCCTCGAGCCTCTCCCATTGGGCAGGAAGACAACCTCAGGGTTCCCTTGGGAGGTGAACCCAAGGCCCTGGGCCTGTGCTGTGTTTCAGGCTCTGGTCCGGTGTAGACCATGCATGGATGGAATGAAAGAGACTCCTTGGGAAGCCTGGCACCTGGCCTTGTGCCGTGAGCACTGTGGGGGGTATATCCTGCCTGTTTCTCATTGGGGGGAAGCTGCTGTGATGGCTCTGGGAGTAGCACAAATGTGGTTGCTGAAGCAACTTGAAAGGTCTGAAATTAGAGAAAGATGGGCCTGAGGGACCACACAAATGGGCGAGGGCCATGTGGTTAACACGATCAGAGGCAAACTCCCAGAGAAAGAGCAGCCACTCCCTGACCACCCCAGAGAAGAGGCTTCATAAATTTTGTCATTGATATTCAGACCCGGGAAGCTCAGGGCAATTCTGTCCTGAGATCCTTACCTGAGTCACACGGGAGGGAGGGAAGGAAGCAGATGTATGTGCGAATGTGTCTGTGAGAGTCTGTGTGAATGGATAAGTGTGTCTGTGTGTCTGTGAGAATCTGTGTGAATAGATGAGTGTGTCTGAGGGTGTGAGTTTTCCAATGCATACATGTGTAAGTATATTAGTATATGTGAGAGTGAATGTATGTATGTATGTATGTCTGTGAGCGTGTGAATACATGGATGTGTGAGCATGAGTGACCGAGAAAGTGCATGTGAATATGAGCGTGTAGGACACAGAGAAGATCCAGGAACTGTTACGGAATGTCAGAAAACATCACGGTTGATTATTTTTCAGTGAAGAGATTCACATTCTGTTTGCAGTGTTGCAAACACTACATTTGACCCCCTTGAGGAGGAGGGCAGGACAAAGGGCATTAATACATGGTTGTTAAAGCAGACAGTGCCAAGGAAGAGCCCTAAATTGGGGTGAAGCAAAGACGCTTTGCCTGTGGAACTGGCTTGGCTCTCCTTGGAGTGGGGGGAGTGCAGGCCTTGCAGGCTTGGCTGTGACCCAGGGTTCTGGGGACCCTGAGAAGCAGCTGCAGGTGATCAGATGTGAGTGTTATCTGTCTGGCCCTGCAGTGTTAGCCCCTGTGTTGACAGAAGTGATGGGAACAGAACCAGGGAAACCTGTGTTTGCATTGGGCCACACCCTGCTGTGCTTGGGGTTTCCTCCTGGCTCTGAGTTCAGAGTTTATTCCTGGCATAGCTCAGGAAATATAGGGGTACTGGAGATCAAACCTGGGTCAACTGTGTACAAGATGAGCTCCTGCCTACTGTGCTATCTATTAGCCCCACTCTGCTGCTGTGAGAAACAAGGCAGGAACAGGGGTGTCTCTATTGAAAACAACACGAGCAGGATATATTTGGGCTTCCTTCCTATGCACTGCTGCTTGGAGGAAGCACAGCGTCCCATTAGGGCTATAGGACCTCTGCCTTCTTCAATCTCTGATCAATGTTTCCTGAGTGTGCAGATAGGGTTTGCTTGGTGAGGGACCCCTGAGGAGTCTCTGTGGCCAACATGCAGGGGCCATTTGTCCAGTGTCCCCATATCTGGAGGGGCCAGTGATCCCAGAGCACACACTGCTGTCCTGGACAAGTCTGTGCCCAGTGCCTAGACTGATTTCCATTTTTGGAGGGCAGCTGCCAGGACCAGAGGCCCCATGGCTGTCCTGTTGGCCCACACATGTCAGTATGCAGACATTCCTTCCTGGGGGGGAGAGAAGGTATCTGAAGATCACCCACAGCCCAGCCTGGATGTGCTGGGTGGGACCCATGCACCTACCCATGCCCCAGACCACCCACTGCCGGGGGGTCTTCCAGGGCAGACCCCATGGCAGGGGGAGGAGGGGTAGAGTCCGGATGTCTCATAGACAGTGGAGATCACAAAGTCTGGATTCCTGTGTGTCCCTCAGCAGTGGGGTCCCTGTGTCCAGGTATCCCCAAGCAGTGCGGTCACTGTTTCACAGATGGAGTACATCTGTGGCCAGGGCTGAGCTGGGTGGGAGTGATGGGAACCAGCATGGAGGGGCCCGTGTGGGCAGCACAGAGACCAGGTTGTGTCAAGAAGGTCCGAAGCAGTGCAGTTTCCGTTGCTATCTTAGGAAGATTTTAATTGGAAGCTCCACAATCCTGCTGATGGGGTCCATGGCCTCATTCTGGGAGCAAACTTGGCTCCAGATGGTCCCAGTCAAGCCTTCTTTCTGGATCTGGAGTTGGGCCTCTAGAGAATCATCCAGAGACACCCCACAGAGACATTTCATGCTTCCTCCCCCTCCACCACTCTGCTGCATCGGGTAGTTCTAAGGAGCATTAAGAGCTCAGTGCTGGCATGAGCAGGCCCTCTGCCACCCGGTGTCACCAGCTGGTCCTCCCAAGGGCTGAGACCAGGCTGAGGGGCAGTTCTGCCCGGAGCAGGCTTGGCAGCAGAGGCTCCTCAGAGAAACTCACAGGGAGTTCTGACCCTGGGGCCCAAAGCAGTGTGTGAGAGGCCCATCTAATGACCAGATTCAGAGACCCTGAACCTGCTGAGGGCAGGGTTGGGGTGCCCGGGTAGCGACAGGGTCATTCCACCAGCCTGTCCCCAGCAGCTAGCAGGGACCCTACCTATCACAGCTCCAGTGTCATATTGACTATTTGGCTGCCCGTAAGTCTGATGACGTAGATGAGCCTTGACCACCTGCTTGTGACTTGGGATTGTACCAATCTGCCCTTTCTGCCTTCTCCATTCATTCCGCGCGCACACACACACACACACACACACACACACACACACACACACACACTCACCAAATCTGCCTATTCAGAGCTTAAATATGGATGTAGGTTCAGTCCCCTCCCTTTGGCCCAAGTCCCTGGGAAATGTGCTATCTGGTGCAGGTTTCCCGTGGGGAGACTCCCATGAGGAAGAGTGTCAGTCTCTGAAAATCTGGTGGGGTCCTGAAAACCAGGTGGGAGTCGGGTGCTGTGGGAGAAAGTCAGAGTGGTGTCTCTGCCTCTCTTCTCACCCCCACCCCCACCCCGAGCCCATCCAGCCAGGCTGGAAAGTCTTCTAAAAATAGCCACTGGTGGGAACCCAGGCCTGGGGCCTTCACAGCTCTGGCAGCTCTTCAGGGAGGAGAGGGGAAGAGAGAGGAAGAGAGGGGAGGAGAGAGGAGGAGAGGGGAGGAGTTGGGAGGAGAGGGGAGGAGTGGGAGGATAGGGGAGGAGAGCAAGGCTGCTCCCCACCACAGAGCACCCATCTCCTCTGCAGCGCAGCCAAGAGAGGGAGGGACAGGGCCCTTGGTCTGCACTTGAAGGCACAAACACAGCACAGCTCAGAGGGCAACCATGGCCCAGGGACAAGACCTGATATATCAGTTCTAGGACAGGTGAGAACCATGGACCAGGGGCTGCTGCAAGTGCATGGAGGGTCTGTTCCCTCTATCATCGTGCAGGCATATGTAAACGTACGTATACATATAGATGTTCATAAAGTCCCTGCATAATGCCAGGAGAGTCAGCCCTGGGCCTGCTCACTATGGCTGTTCTCAGCCAGACACCAAACTTGTAAATGACTGAATCCACCAACTGCCTTATTGAATAGCCCTTTCCCCAGTGCAGATGTGGCCCAGAGTATCAGCCTCTGCTCTCCCAGCTGGAACTCCCAGTTCCTTCCTGCTGTGGGATGAGGGCACTTTCAGGCCTGGCTTTTGAATGGCTCTTTCTAGATCTCAGGAAAGAGGCTCCTATGAGGGTCTCGCATGCTTTTGGGATCTATACCAGTCCGATGCATCAGGTCATGGTGTCCTTCCTGGGGGCACAGCCACCTCACCAGGCTGAGACTCTGAGCTCAGAACCATGACAACAGAGCCCAGAGTGAGTCGAAGCTGCCAGCAGCCAGATGAAAGTGGCTCTTTGGGAACTGAGCACTTGGAGCTGAACAAAGCCGGAAGCTCTCTCTGCTGCAGAGCATGTGAGTCCCACAGCTCGGCCTGAGACCTCCGAGTTGTGGGTGCCAGTGTCCCTGTGGCCTTCACTTTACTAAGACATGAGCAAGAGGTTCTGCGGCATCTGAGGGAGAAGACACTGCACTGTCTCCTGCTCCGTGCAGCCTTGAGGCCGAGGAAGGAAGGCACTGACAGGAAGTCTTGGACTCATGTGCCTCAGAATGGCCAAGTCCAACACAAGTCTGTTTTCCAGGGTCTGTATCAGCCCCTTTCCCAGAGCCTCACAGCCCTGAGTGCCACATCATGTGACTGCAGAGACAGAGCACTGTGGTCTGGGGTGGGGATGGCGCGAAGGCAGCGTGAAAAATGGGCCCAGACAGCCGAGAGGAACAAACAGCTATTGTCCCTTGGAGGAGGACCCGTGGCCGCTCTGGGCCATGAATGATGGGCTTTATGCTGCTGTGGGGCCTGCAGATCAGGGTCTGGGCCCCAGGAAGGAGGGGATGACAGAGCTGTTCTCCCACTTCCCGCCAGACCAGACTTGGCTCCGCTGATGCCCAGAGATGGGGCCTAAGAAAACACTTTCCCTCCAGTCAAGCAAAGCCCCTCATTGGAAAATAGTTCACACTGGCCAAACCTGGTGTGAGACTTTTGCAGCTCAAGAAACCCACAGTTTTCATGGGTCCCCATCCAGGATGTCATTCATCCATTCATCCACCATCCATTCACTAGTTCATTCATTCATCCATCATCCATCGACCCATCATCCATTCACATCTATTCATCCATTATTCATCCATCCACTATTCATTCAGCCACTAATTTACCCATCTATCCATCATTCATCTATCCATTACTCATCCACCATCCATCCATTCATCCATCCATTGATTCACTCATTCATCCATCTATCCATCCATCCATTTACCATTCATTCATTCACTAATACATCCATCCATCCATCATTCATCCACCACCCATTCACTCACTAATCCATCCATGCTTCGATCATCCATCCATCATTCATCGATGCACCATCCATTCTCACTAATTCATTCATTCATTCATTCATTTATCCATCATCCATCTACTCATTCACTAATTCATCCATTCACCCACCATTTGTTCATTCACTAATTTATTCATCTGCCCATCATCCATCCATCCACTATCCATTCAATCCATAATTCATCAATCCATCCACTAGCCATTCATTCACTAATTCATCCATCCACCATCAATTTATTCATTTACTCACCCATCCATTGATTCACTCATTCATTCACCCACCCATCCATTCACTCATTTATAATTTATTTATTCAAACATCCATTAATCCATCCATTCATATACATTCATCTGTTAGTCTAGTAACCATCCATCTATTAATTCGTCTATTCACCCATCCATTTACTCACTCATTCTTTCATGCATTTGCTCTGTCTGATAAAGTTCTTAACTTATTCTCTCCTTTGTGGTAACTATGTGAGACTCTTGGAAAGAACTTCAAGTCTTCTTCAGATGCATGGCATAGGTTTATCCCCTCATGGCCCTCACAGATTCAGATTAATGTGCATTAGTGCTTTGATTACCACTACTAATTATGTAGCTTTTTTGTTTATTCCTCTGTTTTCGGGTCACACCAGTACTGCTTAGAGTTAACTCTTGACTCTGTGCTGAGGGATCACTCTTGGCTCAGGGAACAATATTGGGTGTGGAGATTGAACCCAGGGTTGGCTATGTGCAAGACAAATGCCCGACTTTCTGTACGATGCTCAGGGGTTACTCCTGGCTCTATGCTCAAAAGTCACTCCTGGCAGGCTCGGGGGATCACTTGAGATGCCGAGATTCGAACCACCATCCTTCTGCATGAAAGGCAAATGACTAACTTCCATGCTATCTCTCCGACCTGCTGTACTATTGCTTTGGTCCCAAATAATATAACAAATTTTGTAGTAATAGTTATCCATTTTGGAAGGAAAAGCAATGCAGATTCATATGTACAAGAAATAGAGGACTGGAGATAGTGCAGTGGTTAGGGCACATGCCCAGCAAGCCCCTACCCTGGCACCTCACAGTTCCTGTGGGAAGACCTGGAGGATCCCAGGCACTGATAGAGTGGCCTGGGTGGGCATCTCTGGCACTGCAGGGCCAATCAACACCTTATCGAGGCAATGAATCAAGGCCCTATTAGCCGAGAATCACTGGTTCCCCCCGCCCCCATCCTCACCCTATTCCCACCCCAGAGGAAACTTAGTCTGCCTGGAATTTAGAGCTTCAGAGCAACTCACTTCCCTTAGTGTCACACCATAGCATCCTGACATGTGACTCACTATCCTGCTTACTGCTGTGTTGTTAGAGCACTGGCTGCCCCAGACACAGGCTTCCTGGGCCCTGGCTGGAGGAGGCATGCTTGTGACCACATGGGAGGAGGTATTAGCCAGCTCTGGGTGCTCATCCTGTCCCTGTGGGGTGTCCTGGTGGGGCAGGGCTGTGATGGGCCTGAAGGGTGCAGGGTCCACGCACCCACCGCAGCCTGCTGAGCTCGAGGGCGTGGGCAGCCCTGCGTTCCAGCCTCACGCCCCTCCTCTGTGGACCTCACAAAGCCCAGCTCTGTTCCACTGAGAAACAGCAGAAAAGGGCCCGCGCAGAGATTGCCATTGCTCGCTGACCCCGCAGCCCACAGAGAAAGGGTCTTCAGTTCCCCGGTGACCCCGGATGCTTGCTGGGTTGGGTCAGGCTCCAGATAGGCATATTTTTAGCTACTCCACAGCATGCAAAGGACATTCCCTGATTTCCTGGCTCTCCTCTGTGGTCAAGGCTCCTCTGTGGCCAAGGCCAGAGGTGCCTCCTTCAGCTCAGGGGGAATTGACCATCTCCGCCTAGTGTTGTTCTTCTTGTCTCTTTTTCAGAGGTCACCAACACACCCTGGGAAGTCATCCAGGGCCACTTCCCATCCCAGCTTGCAGACACTTGCACACACCTTGGCCATCTGTGACCTGCCTCAGTTGGGATGATCTGGAGAGAAGTGGAGTCGGTGAAAACAACAGAAATTAAAGGCTTCTTGGTGATATGGGGCTCTAGGCTGAGGTGGCTGCCTTGGCTGCCATTGTACTCTGTAAGTCCTGGAGTTACCCCTGCTGGGTGAAGCTGCCTCTGCTGCTTTGGTCTCATATTTAGTCACACAAAAGGGTCAGGGAGCTGTGTAAGCCCTTCAGCCTTGGTAGGTATTCATCTTCTGAGTCTGCTTCATTTCTAGGGAGGAGACCACAGGTGACCACATGGGTCAGGATGCATCTGTCCAGAACTGGTGACCAGGATGGTGACCAGGACCCAGAGCCTAGTGAGAGTTGGCATCACATTCAGGACATATCCCTGTTCAAGTGCTCCCTGTGGTGCAGGACCAAGGAGGTACTCGACCCCTGAACCACAGCCCCTCAGGGGTTTCCTGGGCTCAGGACTCCAGCCTGGCCCTCTTTTGGGACAGAAGGGGCTCAAGACCTTCCTGGAGGGTCCCAGACAAAGGTCCAGGTTCCCCTGCTCAGTGTGTGTGTGTGTGTGTGTGTGTGTGTGTGTGTGTGTGTGTGTGTGTGTGTGTGTGTGTATGGTAATGGGGACATGCAAGCCAGCTCAGGTTCCCACAGCAAAGTGTAGGTGCTGGGCACTGACCCTCATGGTGTGGCTTCTGCAGTGCTGGGCCAGCTTAGTCCCTGGGCTCTGTGACGAGGGACCCACAGAATCAAAGATCAGGAAAGCAGTTATGTGTAAGGTTAGAAATGGCTTCACTATGCATGACATGTGACCCATGACATGTGACCTCAGATCTATGTCATGTAATCCTAGACCCTCATCATGTGACCCCAGGCCCACATTGTGTGATCCTAGATCCCCGTCGTGTGACCTCAGACCTACATTATGTGATCCTAAAACCATATCATGTGACTCCAAACCCACAGTGTGTGAACTTTGGCCCCACCGGCCATCCTGAACCAGGACTCAGCCTTCCTGTGATTTTGACTCTTGCTGGGGGCCGTGGGGCTGAAATGGAGTAAGACAAGTGAGGGCTTAGGGTGCTGAGTGCAGTTGGTGGGTGAGAAAGGCTACCCAAGGGGCCTTCCTCTTGGGCACGGGACCACAAGGTGCTTGCTGCAGAAGGCCTGAACAGTCCATCAAGGCTCGTGGCTATGCCTGTTTGTATGCAAGGCGGTGCCAGGAGCTCTTGCTGATGTAGCAGTGCTGCGGCCCATCTGCCCTGCTGTGTGCGGCCTGTAGGACATCTCCAATCCCATGCATTTACTTGAAAGACTTTATTTAGGGCCTGTGTGGAGAAAATAACAACGTGTTCACAGATGGTATGTGTGGGAAAAGCTGTCAGGAGACTCAACTGTCGTACAACAGAGAAAATGTCAAGGATGATAATTTTTCATTTTTAGCATTTTTTTTCCACACAAGCCTTTTTCTCTTTACCGTCACCAAAAAGATTTGGAGTAAAGCGCCCCCTCATCTCTTCTGTGAAAGGAGATCATCTTTAAAGATGATCTTTATTTTGGTTTGTTTTTGGGTCACATCCAGTGATGCTCAGGGCTATGCACTCAGAAATTACTCCTGGCTTGGGGGACCATATAGGATGCCAGGGGTTGAACCCAGGTCTGTCCTGGCAGTCATGTGAAAGGCAAACGCCCTACCATTGTACTACTGCTATGGTCCCTAAAGACTATCTTTGGACAGAGTTCTTAGGAATGAGGCCAAGCAGACAGCTGAGAGTCCCCAGCTCCTCCGAGACAGGGTAGGACAGTGAGGCTGCATGGGAGCCAGAGACGGCCCAGAGAACTGTGTGGCCTTTGCCATGTCCACAGATGGTTTCAGGAGCCGTGTGGGGGTTGGGTGTCCCAGCATCAACAGCACTGTGGGGCAGGTGGACAGTGAGACGTGGTAGAGGGCGGTGGTCTGCAGACAGAATGTGGGCACAGCTCTGTCTGTGGAAGCCAGGGAGAAGTGGGGTTCCTGAGGTAAGCCCCACACGCCCTTGAGCAATGAGCACTTTCTGCTTTTGGACCATGAGGAGAAAGAATACGGTGCCACTCAGTGGTAGAGATGGCTGTGGCTCCATCTGTGTGCAGACATGGAGGAAACCCAGGAGACAGGGTTGGAGACCCCCTCTAAGGCTATGCTGCCTTTCTGCAGACCCCATTCATGTTGTCTGATTTGCAGCATTTACATTGGCTAGCAAGTAAGTGTAGCTTTGCCGTTGGTAATTATTGCACAAGCCTGTGCTTTCATTTGACTCTCGCTCTCCTGGGCAGGATGTGTTGGTTTACCCCCACCTTTGCTCACCATCTCTAGTGCTCATGGCACTTCCCAGTCCCAGAGAGCTTATGTTTCAAGCAGGAATCCCTCACAGTCCCAAGAATCAAGACTTACTTTTCCAAAGATTAGGCAAGCCCTCAGGAGAGATTTCCTGGCTTACAGTTTTATCATTTGAGCAATAAAGGAAAGAGCTTTGTTCCTCCCACTCTGTGCTATCCTCAAACACCACTGAGACTGTCTTTCTGTTTCCCGTGAATAATCATGCTGGGTCTATTTTTTGGGGGGACACACCGAGCAGTGTTCAGGGGATACTCCTGACTGTGCTTTTAAATTACTCCTTGCAGGGCCGGAGACAAAGCACAGCAGTAGGGTGTTTGCCTTGCATGTAGCCAATTCAGGATGAATTGTGGTTCGAACCCTGGCATCCCATATGGTCCCCTTTGCCTGCCAAGAGTGATTTCTGAGCTCAGAGCAGGGGTAACCCCTGAGCACCATCAGATGTGGCCCAAAAACCAAAAAAAAAAAAAAAAAAAAAGAAATTACCCTTGCAGTGCTTGAGAGACCATATGAGATTTCGGGGATCAAACATGTATCAAACATGTGTTGGGGGGCCAGAACGATAGCACAGTGGTAGGGCATTTGCCTTGCACGCAGCCCACCTGGGATGGACCTAGGTTCTATCTCAGACATCTCATATGAGCCTGCCAGGAGCGATTTCTGAGCACAGAACCAGGAGTGCCCTTGAGTGCTGCTGGGTATGGTCTCAAAACAAACAAACCAACTCCCAAATAAAATAAAATAAAAATCTCATGTGTCGGCCACATGCTAGGCAAATACCCTCCCTGGTCTAGTTTTTCTTTCTTCCTTTGTCCATTCTAGATGTGCTTTACCTTCTACTTCTTATTCTGCCGCCTGAGCTGGAAGTGTATCTGAGAACATGCTTGAATGATCAACAAGGTAGTTAAGACAGAGAGAAGGCAGCCCAGTTGAAAAGCCTGTGTGAAGGCTTCTTTGGAGTCATCTCCTTTCAACCTGCCCGAGGACTTGTCATCTGGCGACTGCTGGAGGATGTGATTTTCCATGGTTTTTAGATGTCACCCAAAGGTGCTCAGGAGTCACTCCTGGTTCTGTGCTCAGGAATCACTCATGGTGGTTCTCAGGTGACCATCTCAGGATGTCAGCATTGAACACAGGCTAGAGCCCTTCCCGCTGTGCTATGACTCTGTCCCCTACTGACATTTGTAACAAGGCTTTTCAAAGGCAGCTCCAGAGCTGGGAGTGAGCCCTGAGCCCTGAGTCCAGCCATGAGTGGCCTGGACCCCTGCAGGAAGCATCAGTTCTTACCCACATTGTACTTCTTTCTGCTCTTCAACAACAATCTCATCTTTCTGGGAGATTCCAGGTGTCCCTGTCTCCTCACTATTTCCTCCATAGTAGGGAGGTAAGGAGCAGGGAGTTGTCTGCTCTCTGCTAGGCGCCCTGGCAGCTCTAATGCGAAAGGGGCGCTGGCTGCCTTTGGGGTGAGAGGAGGGAGCCCCAGTCTCTGCCCCTCCTCCATCCTGGAGCAGCTCCAGGAAAACAGGGGCTGGTGGGGGTACCTGGCGCTGGAAGGAGGCTCACACTTGATTCACAGCAAACTGCTTTGGTCAACATCAGAAATAAGCAGAAAGGAAGGAAAGTGGGTGGAAGGGCCTGAGTGCTGAGACATCCCGGCCAACACTCAGAGGAGAATGACTTTTTCTAGGCACAGCTGCGGATTGTCGGAAGGTTACGGCCCATCAGGCCGGACATGCTTGGAATCTGCTTTTGGTTGGCAGCAATTAGCTGTCTGAATGCAGCCTTATTTTTCGTGGCAGTTAACTTTGCGGAAACATCCCCGTTAAATTATCTTTGGATGATGCTTATGAGCTAGGCACGGTTGTTCTCATAATGAAGCCTTTGTTGGTTCTTTGCTGTTGTTCATGCAATGTTTCCTTTAGGATGGCCAGTTTCCTCCTGCAGCTAAGCGAGTCAGATGGAAAAGGCAGGGGGCGGGGTGGGGAGGGTGAGTGTCCAATGGCATTATGGAGGGCTGTACCTCCGTGTCTCTTCCCATCACTGAAACCCCTTCCCCAGGGTGGGAGAAACCAAATCACGTTCCTCTGAACTGATGAGTTAATTCATATTCATGAGTTCCCACAAAAACTGAGCATGAGGTTGTTACAGCAGATTGAGTCTGATTATTCCATAGACAAGGGCTGGAAATGCCAGGGACAATGCCTGAGACAGTGTTGGGGACAGAGGACAGTCTGATGTGCACCTGCCATCTGCCATGTTTGCCCAGTTCAGGGAATCTTTAGCAGGCTGTTCTGGGTCTTTTTCTGTATTTATTTAAGATGCCACTGCTCCAGTTTTAAGAATAGTAACAGAACCAAATGGCATCGCTCCAGTGCCTTTCACCGTCTGGGTCTGTTTTCTGTTTTTGTAAAATATGCTTTCCTTGGTTTCCTGTACCCACTCCGGGGGTGTCCCCATGTGCCCAATATGCCTCCCCTCCTCCAATCATGCCTCCAAGTTCCCACCACCCACCATCCTGGGCATCTGGGGGTAGGCTGGCAGATAGTTAGCCCAGGGGGACAATCCAAACAATGGCCAGAAAGTCAGGCCCAGGGGGCTTTGCAGGAGGCTGCTATCCCCAAGAACACACCCATTTGTTAATTTGTCCAATGCTGTTGATGCTCAGGTGTGTGAGGGACCCCAAACCCAGAGCTGCTGGGGGCTTCCTGCTTTCAGGAGGCTGCAGCACAAGTGCTACAGGGTCCCATGAGAGCCCCCATAAGGGCCCTGCACCCAGAGACACTGAGGCCTTCCTTCCTGCTCTCAGGTGGCAGCAGCAGAAGGAGAGGCTGAGTCCCCAGCAGCTCCATTTTCAGATTCTCCACTGTTACCTCCCTGGCCAGGCAGGTGAGCTGAGACTCCTCAGGCATTTTCTGAAGAGTCAGGACACAGAGGCCCCTGACTCAAGTTTCTCACAGAACCAAGGTACCCTCTTGGCTTGTGCCTGCTATGGACGGACAGAATCAAGAGCTCAAACATGCCCAGTGCTACGGCCTCTGAGCCCTCTGCAACTGCAGCTAATCCTGGTTTTCTTGTTTTGTTTTGCTTTTGGGGTTTTGGGGCCACACCAATGGTGCTCAGGGCTTACTCCTGCTCTGTGCTCAGGGATCACTCTTCGGGGGTGGGGGTGGGCTGGCAGGAGTCCTGTGGGCACCAGAGAAAGAGTTGGGGCATCATTGTGCAAGGCAAGTGCCTTAGTCCTTGTACTGTCTTGGGTTGCCCAAGGGTATGAGTTCATCATGTTACCTATGTGGTTCCAGATAATGTAGAAAAACGCATCAATTATGGAGTCCTGGATGGAGGTGGATGATGGTGAGATGGATGGCGAGGCCTTTCTCTGCTGGCCTGGGCCACTCGCCTTCAACCCCTTCCTTCCAGCTGGCAGGTCTGAGGATTCAGTATAGCCGTGAGGAAAAGACTCACAGCCATCAGGTTTCAGGAGACATCAGCTTTATTCAGGCCCTAGCCACCTTGTGTGGCTCCTAAGCTTTAAAACCTTTCAAGCCAGCTCCATTATTAGTCCTGCATTCAATCTGTCTCCTCTCCCTCCATACCGCTCCTCATTGAATCCCTCTCTCAATCCCCTTCCTGCCCCTCAGGCAATCCTTTTGTTACCTTCTAAAGACCCCTCTCAGAAATGGGCTGGTCTTACCATCAGGTAAGGTTATGAAGAAGATGTGGGTGGGGTGACAGATAAAAAAGTTTTCATTGAGAAATCTTTCAGGGGATAGCCTAGGTGACCCTGTTGGGGGCCCCAAGGAGAGGCAGCATAATTTTGGAATCACAGTTCCTGCCAACAAAACATGGCCCAGCCCCGAAGCACCTACTGTCCCCCCAACCCCCTGCACCTCGAGGTTTCAGTTGCTCTCAGCAGTTCCCAACCAAGACTCAGAGGCACCTGTACATGGTCCTGCAAACACACATGTGTGTGCAAGAATACACAGATATGTCCCCATCCTTGCAAACAAATGCATGTGTAAGAACATGTAAGCATGAGCAGGTACATGTCCCTACAAGAGTGCCCAGAGCACAGTCTCTCTCGCTCTCTCTCTCCTCTCTCATGTTGGTACTAAGTTGGTGCAGAGCTGAGACACTCTGTACTCTGGCATGGGTGTGTTTGTGGGGAATACCTCCTGGGGCCTTGGCTGGGCTGAGACTCTGATTCTGAAATTGGGACTGTCTGCCATTTCTGTGGCTCCCCTCCTTTCCTGGGACACAGGAGTGGCTCATGTGCTCTGAGCACAGAGGGCCTCTCAGAGGGTCAGAAGCCCCAGGGCTACCCCTTGACACTGCTCCCCTCCCAGGCTCCAGCTTGAGGGTTTTCTGAGGCTGGCTAAGAAGTTAGAGGGCAGATGGGCAGGGGGTGGTTTATGTCCTTCTCCAGTCCCCAAGGACTACAGCAGAATACAGCTCAGCTCAGGAATCGTGATTTGTAGCATGAGGTGGGTGAAGCTCAGGGGCCTTTCCCATACTTCTGGTGTGGGGAGATGCCATGTGTGTGTGTGTGAGACCCTGGCCACCAGGTGATATGCTGCCCGCACCTAGGCTGGCCCTTTGGGCTCCTTTAGTGACCAATATGTGTTTCCCTCTGAGTCAGGTCCTGGGGCTGCTGGTTTGGACGTGGCCCAAGCCAGGACTAAAACAAATGAAGCAGCATTGTCAATGGAGAAGGGGGTGCTTGGAGCACCTGGGCCGGGTCTCCCACAGTCCCCTCAGCCATACCCACCTGTGATCAACATAGTCACAAGCCCCCTGACGAGAAGAGGCAGCAGGGAAACTCCCTTGCCAATACTGCAGCAATTTCTAAAGCTGCGCCCGAGTTTCTACCCCTGAGTTTCTGCCCCTCACCTGCATCTCTGTCCTCTGGTTCATTTTGTTTGTGGTGTTTTGCTTTGGGGCCACAATCTAGAAGTGCTCAGAATCACCACATGTGGTGCTAGCGATGGGACTAGGGTCAACTACATGCAAGACCAGTTACATGCAAGGCCAGTACCTGCCTTCACCCAGTTTTTAGAGCTTTCCTTGGAGGCCACATCTGGTGTCTCCTTCCCTGAGGTGTCTGTCACATCCATTCTTCCCTGCTGTCTGACCTGGGGAAGTATCTAGAACACAGAGCAAGAGGTGTGGGGCCTCAGACTGGAGGAACAGAGAAGAAAATGGCAGAATCGGACCTTCACAGAGCAACACCCGGGCACTAATGGAAGGGTGTGTGTGTGTGAGGGGGGGGTGGAGAGAGAGAGAGAGAGAGGGAGAGAGAGACAAGAGACAGAGAGAGCTGGGCCCTTCAGGCTGGTGTCAATTTCCAGGCCATGTCTTGGTGGCGCCCAGTGGCTTCTAGGACCGGCTGCAGACGACATAAGTTGGCCCACGGCTCTTTCCCTTCATAGAGAGACTCTACCCAGACAGAGGATTACGAGGCTGAAACTGTACCCGGCCGCCCACTGAGTAGCTGCCCCAAGATTCCCACTTATGACATAAATAAAACATGAACCCTGGGCTCCACATGGCTTATGAGGATGCCTCAGGGAGATGAGGAGGAGAAAAGGCAGGAAGAGGTGGAGAGAGGGGAGAGGTGGAGAGAAAGCAAGGAGAAGAAGCAAAGGATAGGAGAGGAGGGGAAAGGAGGTGAGGAGGTGGAAGGCGTGGCTCCTCTGAATACTGGTCATTCCAAGGAGCATTTTCAGAGAAGCATCCTGAGAACTCGGTGCTACAACCAGGTCAAGACACAGCTGGGGAGTTGGATGCAGTGACAGCTGCCACACAGACACACGACAGAGATGACTGCATGAGAGATAGATGTTTAAATGATAGAGGACTACACAATAGGGAGATAACCGCTTGACAGATGACCATATGACATAGAGATGACTGCATGATTGATAATCACACAGCAGAGAGATGACTGCACCATCGATAGAAGGGAACATAGTGGATGAGGGCTGTGGTGGACAGCAGCTCGTGAACACCTGCAGCATGGATTCTAAGGAGCATTCACACTCTGCTGTGAGCACTTGGAATCGTTCCCTGTTATGGGTCTGATAGTACCTGGGATTATGGGAGATTTGAGTCTCGGGTACCCTGGTTATGACTGATTCCTGGGAGAACAGTGCCCTCTCGTGGTGCAAATCTGAAGCCACAGGCTTGACAATAGCCTGGGAAGGAAAAGTCCTGTGAGTGATTTGGTTCAGAGGGTAAATCAACCTTTTGCTTGTGGGCCCATAACAGGGCCCATGCACCCAACTCTGCTTTGAGTTGGAAGTTTCTGTTCTCCCTTTACAGACCTGCAAGTGGTCCCAGCTCACAGAAACCTCCAGTCAAATGCACACAACTACTCGAGAATTAGATCTCTCTAGAAACACTGCTCTTGACTAGAAGCACTTAGAAAGTCACCTAAATGCTCATCTAGCCACACATGTCCAGCAAAGAACTTAGGTCACGAGCTCAGTTTATCATGCTAAACAGATGAATTATGATAAATATATTTTAAACATGATAAATATACAAGTCACACTACATGTCAGGGATGTCTCCATGCTATGTGTGTATGATGGACAGTGTGTCTTAGGGTGATGGCGGGTCACCTCAGGAGTACAGGGAGGGCTCTGATGATGTCAATTCTCCTTACCCAGGTATTATTCTACAGACACTGAAGTTAAAATTCACTCCCCCCTGGAATTTCTCTCTCTCTCTCTCTCTCTCTCTCTCTCTCTCTCTCTCTCTCTCTCTGATTTTGGCCACACCCAGTGGCACTCAGGGATTACTCCTGGTTCTGCACTCAGAAATCGCTCCTGGCAGGCTTGGGGGACCATATGGGAGGGATGCTGGGAATCAAATCCAGGTCCATCCCGGTCAGCCGAATGCAAGACAAATGCTCTATCACTGTGCTATCACTCTAGAAACCCTCCTGGAATTTCTAAAGGTGATAACAAGTCACAGCTCCTAGAGAGAACAAATATTTACTTTCTGCTCAACTATCAGTAATATTCAGATAAAATATTAAACCAGATAAACCATATTTTTACTTCAAAATTTAGCTTTCACTTATTTCTCAAGCATGGACTCTTCCATTTTTTTTTATCATTCATGTGCAGTTGTTAGATTTTATGTCACAATTAAGAAGTATGTTCATAATAGCCTCGGTCAGATGCCACATCGATGGAGACTAGGGGTGGGTGGTGGTGAAACAGCATTCCCTAGGGCCATGGCCTAGCAGGACAGAGGCAATAGGATCGGAGCAGGGCCAGGTGTGCATTGTTGGAGCTGATTCTTAGCATAGCCCACCTGAGGGTGTGTTGTTTTATTTGCTTTCAGGAAACAAGCATAGAGATTGTGTGTTTAGGGCCTGACATTGGGGAACTGTAGGAAAGGGGAAGGGAACAGGGAAAGGAGGGTGAGAAGTGAGGGCAGGCAAGGAAACAGCAACAGGGCTCAGAAGGGAAGGCGCCCTTGGCCCCAGGCCCCAGGGTCCAGGCCGCAGAGTGGTGTAGGAACTCTGGACAAGCAGGAGCAGGTGTCCACTGGTCTTAAGGTTTGTTTTTGGATAAAACGCGCCACCGTGTGGCTTTTTCGCAAAGTGCAGGTCTCCTCTGGACTGAGCCTGTGGGCTCCCCTCAGCCCTGCACCCTCCAATCCTCCCCTCACTCAGCCTCACCCCTGTTCCTGTCAATCGCTCCCCTCACCGTCACCTCTGCACCTGCCAATCTTTCCCTCACCCTCACCTCCTCTGCTCTGCACCCACTGAGTAAAACAATTCACATCAGAAGCAAGTGCATGGTTGCTTGAGGGCAGTTTCCGAGCCTGGGCACCCTTCCATGTGGGAGCAACAGGGATACCCTTGGACCTGGCATGAATCTCTGCCTGGGAATGGACGGAGACCCACGGCCACATGCCTGATTTAGAATGGTCACTCTGAGTGAGGTATTGGATTTAGGCTGAACCAAATACATCATCAGGCAAGTGTGACAGCCCCTCAGCCTTTCCAAAAAGGACTCTGAACAGCTGCTGTTGCTGTGTGGACTCAACCCACAGGACTTGGTTCTGGAGAGCTCAACAAAATGGACCATTTCAGAGTAAACCCATGTAATGAGTTCGTGCCCAGTGTCCACCAGGATAGATATTGCTGCTTTCTGTGGGAAGTATCACCTGCCAAGGAGAGAGGGGTTGACTGGTCATCTTTCTCCCTCCTGAAAGTGTAGACCAGGGGAGTTCTGGGGTCTTGAATTGGAGCCTTGGGTTATCCCCTGACACATCTGTAGACAAGACCTTACAGCTTAGAGCTTAGACTCTAGGCCAGCAACACCGAGCACATGAGAATATACATACATATTCCTATGGGTCATAGCAAGGAATAACAAAACCAGACCTACTGTCTGGATTCGACCTGTCAAAATAATTATCAAAGGTAAAATATCATTTTAACATAGCTTTGCTCAGGGATCACTCCTGATGGGCTCAGGGGACCATATGAAATGTTGGGGATCCAACTCAGGTTCTACTTCTGCACTCGATATGAATAAAATCAAACCTAAGAAATCCCTATGGTCCAGCTGTGCTAGGTAATGAGAGACAAGTTCCTGAGGCTGTAGGGATGTAGATCTGAAGAGCAAACTACATCTGTGGGGGCAGGAAACAGCCATGTCTGAGCTGACAAACTTAGAGGAATACCCGGAAGGATGGGCCAGGCCTAGAGAACGTGTTTGATGCTTGGACCTGCATGATGGGCAATACTTCCTTGACTAGAGCCATGTTGTACAGTTTCTCTTAAAAATGATGAAATTTGACTCTGTAGACTCAATTGAGCAGCTATCCTCTTGCTGTTTACATTTATGGACCAGACCAGAGGACCAAAATTTCTGTAAAACTAAAGGGAAGGTACCAAAAACAAACCACTTAAACTAACTTAATAGTCAACTTTTAAAGTTTGACCATAGAGACTAGGTTCCCTAGCTCTGCTGACAAGAAGAAATCTTTGTCTTTGAGAACATTGTGATTTTAATCAGGGGTTTAGGGGCAGTGTTGGGGCCATTCCCAGGAATCTGGAATCAGGCTGCTCTGAAGATCAGTGTTCTGGGCTTCCATTGACTTCTGGGCATATAAAGCAGTGGTCAGCCTCTGTGTTGGGCTTTCACATGCAGCTCACACAAAGAGAATCAGAGAGTCTTTGGGTCTCTGAAAGTCTCTGAGAGCCCAGGTCTCTGCAGAAAGAGTCATGGGGCTCATAAGGGGCAGGCCAGAGAAGGAGGTCATGGGTGAGACATAGGCCCATGTCCTGTCCAGTGCAGGATGTGGAGGAAAAGAATGTTGATGGTAACATTCTAGACATTGTAGTGCTGAGGGGACAGAAGGGGGACCAGATGGTGGTGGTAGTCGTGAAGGTCAAGCCCAGATATAACCTCCCCAGACTCAACTTGTGGCAAAGAGCCCACCCTGGTCCAGCCTTTGGGAGAAAAGTCAGTTCTCAAGTGGGTGAGGGAGATTTTCTGACCCAAATTCTCCATAGTGAGTGGATGTCTCTATTCCCAGTAGCCACCCTGGCCTGGAGAGAGAGGGAGCCCTGAGGGTCAGCTTGGGCCCTGACTCTGTGGCCCCAAACCCAGACACACACAGTCTGTTCCAGGTGAACATGCAGAACCCCCAGTAGACTTTAGGACTAAGTTTCACGACCTGCCACTGAGTAAAGTCCAGTAGCACTTTCCTGAAAGTATTAACATGACATTAGAATTTCTTCAGAGGTACTTTTATTCAGAGCCAATAAAACTATTGCTGGCTCCAAAAAAAATACTTTAGTTGTTTCTGAAATATTTGTCTCGGTGCTACCATGGCTACATATGGAGACTTGGGTTCAGCTTTATATAATCTACTATTTTCTTTGTGCTGTTTTATTATTTTAGTATCTGGCCTGAATGTATTCTGTTGGAATTTATTCAAATTTATCTTAAAATTAGTCTTTTTCTTTTGCATAACAATATTATGCTACTCAATCAAATAGACCCATGCATATTTTGATATAGTTTCATAATAGTCTTTCTGCTTTGCTCTTAAGTGTATAAAAATGTGCTGTAAACAGTCACATTCTGGCATCTAAGCACGTGAGTGTTGATTCTGAAACAGAACTATTTTTCCATCCTGGATAGTCTGGGCGCATTATGGTGGCTGGGATGTTCCTTAAGGACATGGTTCCCTGAGGACATGGTTCCCCAAGGATATCACACTCAGGGCCTGGCTCCCAGCAGCAGCCAGCGAGGCCCTGGGGAGCTCAGAAAGAAGTGGTGGACTCAGCCTCGCCCCTAAGCCCACCCAGCATCCACAAGCCTTTCTGGCCGTTCCAGCCCTGGACGTGCCCCCAGCCCCCAGCTTTCTCCTGCTGGCTTCCCACCGCTCAGGCAGGGCAGCTCTGGGCCCTGAAATTACTGCCCTCCCTGCCCAAGTCCCAGCCCAGGCTCCGCTCAAAACACATGTTTGCCTCTTAATCACAGACTCGGTAATTAGGATGGAGGTGGAGAGGAGTGATCCCGTCAGCACGGGGTCCAGCGCTGTGTAGAGTCTGCGGCCCCCACATCTGGCTCCCACTGGTGGGGAGTAGAAGAAGGTTCTGCCCTGGATGGGGGGCTGCTGCCCCCAAATTCTCCTGCCCTCACCCACATCTCTGTTGGGTTGCTCCAGGCTTCTTTCTCTGCTTGGTCACAGGGAGGCTATGGCCTTCTTCAGTTTCCCCAGGGATCATGGCCTTTGAGGAGTGCCTCATGGCCTTTTAGGGGTGCACAGCAGCCACTCCGAGTCTTTCCTGGGTGAGAAACCAAAGGGGACGTCACACTCAAAACTCTGTCCAGTCAGGGCTACAGCACTGGAGGCAGTTCCAAGAAGAGCCTGGGGGAAGACTGGAGTCTCAAGATGCAGTGAGGGTGGGAGGGTGGGAGGGTGCAGCCACTCCCACAGCCCAGAGCTCCAGATCAGGAGCAGGGGTCTGTGACCTGAGCTCTCCAGGGAGCCCAGGCTCAGGGAGTCCTGCCTGGAAGAAGAGCCACAGTGGTGGTGGGGGGACCAGGGGACGGGAGGACATAGGAGCTGCTCTCACACTCACCTGCGTCTACTTACACTGTAAGCCTTGAGCACATGCTGCACCCATGCTTATATGCTTCCACCGGCAAACCCAGCAGGAAGTGTTGGAACAGCAGGAAAAGGAAAGAAAGTTCTTTATTTAGATACTTGCTCAGTCTCTGGATAAAAGAAATAATTGGGACTCCAGAGAAAGGCAGGCCTTTATCAGCCTCAACAGTAGCAACTCTCCTGAGGCTGGAGAGACAGCATAGCAGCACAGCGGGGAGGGTGTTTGCCCTGCATGGGGTGATCAGGTACCATCCCATAGATGCCATATGGTCCCCTGAGCACCACCAGGAGTAATTCCTAAGTGCAGAGCCAGGAGTAACCTCTGAGCACTGCCAGGTGTGACCCCCAAACCAAAAAAAAAGTCCCCATGAAAATGAACCAACTTCCCCCCAAAGCAATTGCAAACCTCTAAAGTATCTGGGACCCAGACGGAAAAGTGGCAATGAGCACATAACCCTTTTTCACACAGGAAAGATAAGAGCATCAGCATCAACACAGAAAAATCTGCCATGGGGCTGGGCAATGGGGCAGGTGTAGACCCTTTGTGTCTGACCCAGTTGTCAACTCTGCTGGCATCTCAACAAGGTGCTCTGCAGTGTATGTCCCAGAGGCCTGCAGCATGCAAACCCCAGCCTCACTAGGGCCACAGACACCACTTTGCTGGGCAAATGCTTATCCTCAGCCTGCGTTTCATGGGGCCTCATTCATGTTGATGGTGGGAGAAGGGCCACAAAGTCTCTACTCCACATCTGAATGTGCTAGACAGGGGCTACACTAGCTCTGTTCCCACCTTCCAGGCACCATGGAGAAGATCTGAAGATGCAGACCCCCCATACAATTTATTTTGTGTGGTTTCATTATATCATATTTCATTTTTCGCTCCCCGTGCAACCCACTCTCCCTGAAGTGGATTCATTGAAATCCCACTGGTGCTGTAGGACAGAAGCAGCCTCCAGCAGCTATCGATTCTCTTTGTCCTGATTCTTGCATGAAGTCCACATTAGGATCTGGGTGAACATGCAGTCTGATGAGATTCACCAAGATCTCAGAGGGGTCGGTGGCTGGGTGGGGGGGATAATTCACAACTGATTGTGATGGAAACACGAGCATCTCTCAGCCTGTGGCAAGGCCCAATGCCCTCAGCTGGCAGCTCCCAGACTAGGGAAGATGATGACTAGTTCGTGACCAAGGTCATGGTATCAAGGAGTCAGCATCACATTTGGAACAAGTGAGAGCTACCCCCGCAGGCTGCTTGGACCCTCACAGACTCTGGATTCTGAGGGGCTTGGGAGCAAACCCTTCATTTCCTTGTTTCCATAAGTGTGATGTTAAAAAAATATGATTTTGGTTTCCAGCATGTACTTTGGGATCTATTTACAAACATTGCTGTTTCCTTGCACTCCTTGGAAACTGAACAGTGGCCAAACAAAACTGGGATTGTCTACAGTACACCATATAAATCGGTGCAAAAATAACAGTAGTTCAGAGATGGGGACAGGAGGGCAGGCTAGGGCCAGCAACAGGTCAGGAGACTGGGCTGAGAGATGGGAACCAAAGTGCC
Organism: Suncus etruscus; assembly: GCF_024139225.1. NCBI lineage: Eukaryota > Metazoa > Chordata > Mammalia > Eulipotyphla > Soricidae > Suncus > Suncus etruscus. The sequence goes on along the minus strand of NC_064850.1, from coordinate 128,617,857 downwards.
TCTCTCTGGGCTTCCTCTCAGGGCAACAGGTCCTGGTTCCTCCTCACGCTCTGATTCCTTTTCAGACCAGACCCATCTGTGAGGGAAGAAAGATGGATGGACAGGGTAGATACTGCCAGTAAACAGTGTCGTACTGCATTTAAGGTGAATGAAGTGCTGCTAGTTAGGGCTAAAAATAAGGCTTTGAGGTAGAGGGAAAAGGTGAATTGGTGGATGCAGAGCAAGACAAATGCTGCGAGCTGAACCTTCAGCTGAGGGCCAGAGGGTGAATTTAGAGCTGAGAACCTACTCACATTTCCTAGCGGGAAAGGAAAGACAATGCTAAAGATGCAGATAGATTTCTATGGTGACTCTCCAGGCTGCTAGCTACTGTAGAGAACCACAGAGTTACAGCAGCATAGGGCTGACCAAGGCCTCAGTCAGACACCAGGCCCCATGCCAGGTGGGAGCAGCCATCGAGGGAGCCAACAGCAAAGTTGCAGGATCTGAGTCCAGGGTGAGCCCTGATCTCAGCCTTGACCCAGGGGGTGGGAGGAAGGAACAGCCTTTTGAGACGAGACCTGAGTTCTGCCTCACTCCAGAATCTAGAACACACTCACACACACACACACACACACAGACATATTTTATCACATTCTCACACTCATTTACACTCTTACATTCATCCTCACTCATGCACATTCACACACACACACATGCTCTCTCTCTCTCTCTCTTACATACACGAATACTCTCATTCACACACTCTCATTTACACACTCTCCTTTCTCATACTACACACAATTTCACACTCTTAGCACTCACTATCTCATTCTCACACACTATACTCTCCTTTACAAACACTAACACACTCTTACACACTCACCCTCTCCACAGACTGAGAGCACAGCTCCTCCCATTGCTAAGAGGCGGCAGGTTGGGACAACAGAGCAGAACCCATCTGTGAGAGTGGAGGCCACACAGACCCCAGGCTACAGTGCTGAGGGGTTGCCCAAGTGGGCAAACCTACCCCAAGTGGGCAAACCTCACACGGTAACCTGGGATGGGCACTTGGTGCAGGTCAGCAGCTGGGCCTGGCATGCACTGCAGTGGCGTTTACTGACATACCAAAAACCATGTCTGGGTCCCACAGAGCAGCACCAGCTTCTGGGCTGCGGCTGGCTCGAATCTGAAAGGGATGCGCGCTGGGACACAGAAGGCCACTAGAAATGCAAGAGAACAAGGAGGCGTCTCTCATATGTTTTTGCCCGTGAGTAGTTGCTGCTCACCCTGATGAACATGCACACGCGGATTTTCTTGATGGCCCCTAACCTGCCGAAGCTCAGCAACATCCCCACAGAACTTCTTGTGGGGACAGAACACTCACATCTGAATATGGCTCGAGGCACACGCAAGCTATTGGTCATGAGCAAAAATGTATAGTAGGAAAGGAGGTCAGAAAAAGAATTGTTCCACTATAAGAAATTCAAACTATGTAGTGAAACTATGATGTGGAGTGTTAGAAAAACCTAATTTAGTTTTGTTATTTATTCATCGTTAGATCTGCATGGGGATGGAAGATGACCAAACATCCATGTATAAATGTCTTTAAATGTATATGTAGTTTTATTTTTAAAAAAGAGTTTTAGCCACATGGAACTGTGATTCCAAATAAAATTAAGAGGATGCATTTCAGGCACCATGGAAACATTGCAGGACATGATACGTGTGACAGAAGGAGCAGTAGAAAGGCACCAGGTGGGGATGCAGATTTGGGGCTGGCTCCATCTGTTTCATGGGACCAAGTGGTACTAAGGATCCAACTAGGGCTTGTGCAGGCAAAGCAGTCCCGTGAGCCATTTGAGCTGTCCTGCCTTACTGCCTTTAAACACTGCTAAAAGCGGGGCCCTAGAAATAGCACAGTGGTAGGGCATTTCCCTTGCATGATGCCGACCTGGGATGGATCTGGATTTGATTCCTGGCACCCCATATGGACCTCCGAGCCTGCCAGGAGCTATTTCTGAGTGCAGAGCCAGGATTAAGTAATTCCTGAGCATTTCTGAGTATAGCCCCAAAACAAACAAAAGAAAAAAAACCTCAAACCCTGCTCAAAGGGGCTCAAATAAAATGAAAGAGCTGTTCTTGACCTTAAGGCAAGTTGTTTTAGCCTTTGGAAGAATGATGTTGGCAGTTCAGAGGGGTGAGATTGCAGAGAATGAGTATTCACCAGTCAGGTAGCAGAAGGTGGGGGGGACAAAAAGCAAAAGTTGATTACAAAGCAGATGAGAAACAGATAATCAGAACCTAGAGGAGCAAGTCACACAATAAGCCAGTAAGCGTGAGTAGAAATATTTTACTTCTTTACACATCTAACTTCTGTTCATGGTAGACTACAAAACCTGAGTTGAGAGACAATGATAATTTACATCAACACAAACCAAGGCAGGACCGCTTTTCAACTTCAGTGAGAATTGGAAAGACAGTTTCCAAAGGCTGAGGTATAGAAAGAAAAAGAAGGGGACCGGGCGGTGGCGCTAAAGGTAAGGTGCCTGCCTTGCCTGCGCTAGCCTTGGACGGACCGCAGTTCGATCCCCCGTTGTCCCATATGGTCCCTCAAGCCAGGAGCAACTTCTGAGTGCATAGCCAGGAGTAACCCCTGAGCGTTACTGGGTGTGGCCCAACAACCAAAAAAAAAAAAAAAAAAAAAAAGAAAGAAAAAGAAGAGAAAAGAATTTTCCACACATATATAAAAATAAATTAATCTCTCCTAACACACAGCAATGAAGGTAAAGGAGGGGAAATAAATAAAAAACAATTATTAATATGTGCCTTGTAAAATCACAGAATCAGAAATATCTGCTTTCTGTTCATGAAGTGTTGTCTCTGTGGTTCTGGGTTTGTGGAAATGAGGATAAAAGGGTCAGAGGAAGCCCAGGCTGGAGGGAGAAGGAGGAGGGACAGGAGGAGGAGAAAGGGGAGTGAAGGGGAAATGAGGAGAAAGATGGGGCACTGAGAGAGAGGTGAGGAGGGACAGAAGAGAGAAAGAGTGGAGAGGGAAGGAAAGGGGAAGGAGCAGAGGGGCAAGGAGGGGCAGAGGCAGGAGGAGGAGAAAGGGTCGAGGTCCTTCGGAAGAGTGATCATTTCAGAACCTCCTCCAGGGGTTTGAAAAGATGAAAATATTAGACATTTAAAAATGAGACCAGGTTGGGGCTGGGAAGGTGGCGCTAGAGGTAAGGTGTCTGCCTTGCAAGCGCTAGCGTAGGACAGACCTCGGTTCGATCCCCCAGCATCCCATATGGTCCCCCCAAGCCAGGGGCGATTTCTGAGCGCATAGCCAGGAGTAATCCCTGAGCGTCAAATGGGTGTGGCCCAAAAACAAAAAAAACAAAACAAAAACAAAAACAAAAAAACAAAACGAAACCACAAAACAAAAATAAATGAGACCAAGTTGACATGCCAGTGCGTATGATCAGGAGAAAATATGTTCATAAAAGGGATTGTTGTAACACGTGTTCTTAAGTTCTGATTAGCTACATTTCTCTGTGTGTCTGCTTATTAATGCTTATTAAAGTGCTCTCACAAAACCACCTCTAAGAAAACCATGACATTATTGGTAGAAAGGCAAAGATTAGCTTTGTTGCATATGCTACTTCTATGTCTTTTCAGGCTCTTCTTTATATTTATCACTTGTGACATTGCTGTAGGTTTTGAAACCTGAGGGAGTACAAGAAACCTGTGACTACATCCCTCCTCCCTGGTGAGAACCATCCTCTGCTTCACTGTCACTCACGCTCAGTTTTTTATCTATGAAGGAGGCTGTGACTTAAAAACTCCCACATTCAAATCGTCACCATATCACTGGAGAAACATTTTGACAATACACTTTCAGATTTTTTACAAATCATCTCACGACCTCATTCTAGGTACACATGTTTTTTATATGACTTAAATTTGTCACATCCTATTTTTTTCTTTTGGGCCATACTTCGTGGCGCTCACAGTTACTCCTGGCTCTGTGCTCAGGAATCACACCTGGTGGGCTCTGGGGACCATCAAGGATGCCGAGGATCTAACTCAGGGTGGGTGTGTGCCTGGCAAACATTCTCCCCACTGTGCTATTGCTCCCGCCCTTATCCTGCCATTTTTTTTTAAATTAACAAGTGTTACATATAGAATAATCACTTCCCATTTCACAGATTGATTCTCACCCCCCCCCCCCCAGTCCTATAAGGTGCAAGAAAATTTAGACAAATGAGGATAGGCTGTTAGATCCTTCTGGGGAGACCAGGCCAAGAACCCTGAAGCACCTTCCTACAAAGAATTAAATGCTTGCCGTATTCCTTTTGCACTAGAAACAGTAACCAAACATTCAAAAACAAAAAAACAAACAAAAAAACAAAAACCCCCAAAAACAAAAACTTTTTTTTTTTGGTGTTTTTGGGCCACACCCGGCTGCGCTCAGGGGTTACTCCTGGCTCTGAGCTCAGAAATCACTCCTGGCATGCTCGGGGGACCATATGGGGTGCTGGGGATTGAGCTAGGGTCCGTCCTTGGTTGGCCTCCTGCAAGGCAAATGCCCTCCCGCTGTGCTATTTTTCGGGCCCCTATTTGAGTATTTGTTAATTGACAACTATATTTGGCTAAATTACACTCAAACTAATAACATCAAGATTGTAACAAGATATTTGAAATTTGAAAAATGACTTTAAAAAGTTTTCAATGCTTAATAAACATTTTTTTTGAGGGGAAGCCAAACCGGGCAGTATTCAGGGATTACTCCTGAATTTACTCAGGACTTACTTCCTGGCAGTGCAGGGCCAGGGGACCATATAGAGTGCTGGGATTGAACCCAGGTAGACTGAGCGCAAGTCAAACACCACTCCCACTGTTTTATTTTATTTTATTTATTTATTTAAAACATCCAAAACGGTGACTCTCAATCTGTCCCAATTCTCTCCTTTCCTAGACTCCTCATAGCTGTTTGGAGAGAGATACGGGAAGAGGAGATACGGGTGCAGGAGACAAGGTGCAGCAGGGGTGTGGGAGATGAGGTTCTAGCGGTGCAAGAAGAACTCGGGTGCAGGAGATGAGGTTCTGGATGCAGGAGAAACTGGGGTTGCAGGAGACCAGGTCTGGAGGGTGCAGGAGGAGCTGGAGGTACCCAGGGCTCATCTCGGGGCAAATTCCATCGCAGCCCGAGAGAAGTTGGCATTTGCTGCCACCGGGATTTATTGCCCTCCAAGCTGTTGCAGGATGGAGAGTGATCCATCCTGAGGACAATGTGCGGGGACACGAAGAGGCTGAGTGATGCAGAAGGTCCTATCAACCAGGGTGCTTAAAAGATGTCCCGGGGCCGCTCTTTTTCTCGCCCCCGGGGCTCCAAAAAGGCCTTTTCTGCAGGGTACGTCGGGGCCTGGCAGGTCGGGCCGGACAGAGCGGGAGGTGCGGCGGGTGGCCTGCAGGGGGCGACGGGGACCGCGGGAGCGCTCGAGACTGGGTCCACCAGGGGCGCGCGGGGCCGGGATCGCGTCCGAACCTACCTCAGAGTCGCTTCCCTCGAGGAGAGAGACAAGCGCGGCCGAGTCCGACCCGGTTCGACCCAGGTTCGGGTTCGCGCCTCGGAGGCGCCACCCGCCGCCCGTAGGCATTGCCAGGGCGCTCGGGATGCTTGCAACTCTTGTGTGTTAGGGGAACCGAGGCGCGAGGTTAGTGGGCAGGAAGGGGCGGGGTCCGCAAACAGATCGACCAATGGGATGAGGGCAAAGGCGGGGTGGGGCGGTGCTACCAAGTGGGGGCGTGGCTCAGCGGAGCGTTGACCAATGGGCGGAGCGGCACATTGACCAATGAATGAGACTAGGGCGTAGCCCTTTGGGCAGGGTCTGGACACACAGACCAATAGGCATGGGCAGAGGCGGGGCGCAAAGCTGCCTCCGCCAATGGACGAAAGTGAGGGCGGGTCTTGGAGAGGGGCGGAGTCTTGTGGGCGGGGGCGTGGCTCTGAGGCGCTTCAACCAATTAGCTGCGGCGGGGGCGGGGCGGAGGTGACAGGCCGGCGCCTTAGAGGCGCGGCGGCTCCAGTGCAAGCTCGGGGAGCGGCGAGCAAAGTTTCCGCAGCGGCTCGCTGCCTCCCTCAGGGCCTTGGGGGGCTCGGACGTCGCGGCGCCCGCCTTGTGCGCGCGCGTGCAGGGAAGGGGCGGGGTGTGTGTGGGGAGCTCCTGCGCCCCGGCTCCGCGCGGTGCCGCCTGCCAGCGAGCAGCTCGGGGGGCCGGTCCGCCGGGAAGGGTTCGGGAAGGGCTTTGCGCGCGGGGGGCCACCCGCTTCCCGGCCCAGACTCCGGCCTCGCGGATTACAACGGGAAGCTGCCCCGGGCGGGCCCGGGCCGGGCGCCACGACCCCCTCTGGCATGCGGAGGGGAGGAGGCGCGGGGCGCGCGGAGGCCCCGAGGAGAGGGGAGCGGCGCCCACTCTGGATGTACAAATAACGGGGCCGGGGGCTGAGCGACCGCCCTGAAAATGCCGGCGAGCGCCGGCGCCTGCTTGTGCCAGACCGCGGGCTCCGAACCGGGGAGGCGGCGGCGGCTGCCGGCGAAGAAGGGCCGGCGGAGCTGAGCGCCCCCCCCCCCGACCGACCCTCGACTCCGCCTGTTGGGGGGACCCTCCCCGGCACCCCGCGCGCGAGTCTCGAGACGGCTCTGGAGGGATTGAATCCTCCGTCTGGCGCGCAGCTTCAGCAGCGGGGGCGGCCCGGCCGTGGGCACCGCGCTCCCCGGCGCATCCCCCGCGCTCCCGGGTCGGTGCACCGGGCAAGTGGGAAGTTTGCGTAGACACCGAGGCCCGGATTGCCTCCCGCCGCGTGCCGCGCCCGGACCCAGACTGCGAAGCGTAAAACCAGGCTCGCCGCTTCTCCGAGACGGGGCCCCGCCGCTCAGGGTCGGCGCTTGGCACCGCGTCTCCCTCTGACCCGCGCGCTCCTGTATGGCCCTCCTGGGGTCCGACTGAGGCGAGCCGCTGCAGGCTGGAGTCACTTTAATTGCGCAGAGCCCGCGCTCTATCCCATCCCCGACGCCTGGACCTCTCCAGGGATTCAGCATCCTCGGCACCGCCACCCAACCCTCTTCCTTCTCTTCTCTTCTCTTCTCTTCTCTTCCCGCGGGACCATGCGCGGGGCTGTGCCCCGGGCCCCCGGCGGCCGCTGCCCTGCGTTGCTCCGCGCGCTCTGCCTGCTCTGGCTGCTCCCCGGGCCAGGCTGGGTCCGCGGTGCCGAGCCGCGCCAGGTGTTCCAGGTGCTGGAGGAGCAGCCTCCGGGCACCCTGGTGGGCTCCATCCAGACGCGTCCAGGCTTCACCTACAGGCTCAGCGAGAACCACGCGCTCTTTGCCATCAACGCCAGCAGCGGGGCCCTGTACACCACGGCCGCCATCGACCGCGAGGCCCTGCCCAGCGACGTCATCAACCTGGTGGTGCTCTCCAGCGCGCCCACCTACCCCACCGAGGTGCGCGTGTTGGTGCGCGACCTCAATGACAACGCGCCCGTCTTCCCGGACCCGTCGGTCGTGGTGGCCTTCAAGGAGGACAGCGGCAGCGGGCGCCAAGTCATCCTGGACACGGCCACCGACGCGGACATCGGCTCCAACGGCGTGGACCACCGCTCCTATCGCATCGTGCGCGGCAACGAGGCGGGGCGCTTCCGCCTGGACGTGACGTTGAACCCCAGCGGCGAGGGTGCTTTCCTGCACCTCGTGTCCAAAGGCGGGCTGGACCGTGAGCGCAGGCCTCACTACCAGCTCCTGGTAGAGGTGGAGGACAAGGGCGAGCCCAAGCGGCGAGGCCACCTGCAAGTGAACGTGACGGTGCAGGACGTCAATGACAACCCTCCGGTCTTCAGTAGTGTGCGCTACGAGGCCCGCGTGCCCGAGGACGCACCGCTAGGCACCAGTGTGCTGCAGGTGACGGCGGCAGACGCGGACGAGGGTACCAACGCCGACATCCGCTACCGGCTGCAGGATGAGGGCACCCCGTTCCAGGTGGACCCCGAAACAGGGCTCATCACGGTGCGGGAGCCCCTGGACTTTGAGGCACGCAGGCAGTATGCGCTGACCGTGCAGGCTCTGGACCGCGGGGTACCCTCTCTCATGGGGCGCGCTGAGGCACTTATACAGCTTCAGGATGTGAACGACAATGATCCGGTGGTCAAGTTTCGCTACTTCCCCGCTACCTCACGCTATGCGTCTGTGGATGAAAACGCCCAGGTGGGAACGGTGGTGGCTCTGCTCACGGTCACTGATGCTGACTCGCCTGCGGCCAACGGCAACATCTCCGTGCGCATCCTGGGCGGTAACGAGCAGCGTCACTTCGAGGTGCAGAGCAGCCAGGTGCCCAACCTCAGCCTCATCAAGGTGGCTAGTGCGCTGGACCGAGAGCGCATCCCCTCCTATAACCTCACAGTTTCCGTGTCAGACAACCACGGTGCGCCCTTGAACGCTGCCGTGCGCCCACGCTCCTCCGTTGCCAGCTTGGTCATCTTTGTCAACGACATCAATGACCACCCACCAGTCTTCGCACAGCCCGTGTACCGCGTGAACCTAAGTGAGGAGGCGCCACCTGGCAGCTATGTCAGCGGAGTGTCGGCCACTGATGGAGATTCGGGCCTCAATGCGCACCTGCGTTACAGTATCGTGTCAGGCAACGAGCTGGGCTGGTTCCACATCAGTGAGCACAGCGGTCTGGTGACCACAGGCGCTGCTGCTAGGCTGGACCGAGAACTCGCCTCCCAGATCACGCTGAACATCAGTGCACGGGACCAGGGTCTCCACCCCAGGGTCTCCTATGCCCAACTGGTTGTCATGCTGCTGGATGTGAATGACCAGAAACCTCAGTTTACCCAGTCGCAGGGGTATGAGGTGTTGGTGGTGGAAAACACCCCTGCGGAGACTGAGCTTCTGGTGCTGGCTGCCACTGATGGGGACCTGGGAGACAATGGCACCATCCGCTTCTCCCTGCAGGATGCAGAGGCTGGCACCCGTGCCTTCCAGCTGGACCCGGTGTCCGGCAGCCTGAGCACGCTGGTTGCCCTGGACCGCGAGGAACAGGACTTCTACTCCCTGTGGGTGCTGGCATTCGACCTGGGGGCACCCCCACAGTCCAGCCTGGCACAGGTCAATGTGACTGTGCTGGACCTGAATGACAACAGCCCTCTCTTCTACCCCATCCAGTACTTTGCCCACATTCAGGAGAACGAGCCTGTGGGCAGCTCTGTCACTACAGTGTCGGCCACTGATCCAGACCTGGGCACCAATGGCACAGTCCGGTTCAGCCTGTCAGCTGGGGATGGCTCTCGGTTCCAGGTGCATAGCCGCAGCGGGCTCATCTCCACGCGAGTGGCCCTGGACCGGGAGGAGAAGACCACCTACCAGCTGCAGGTGGTGGCTGTGGATGGGGGTGGCCTGGCATCTCCCATCCAGGCTATTGTCACTGTCACAGTGCTTGACACTCAGGACAACCCACCTGTTTTTGGCCAGGCCACCTACAGCTTTGTGGTCTTTGAAAATGTGGCCGAGGGTTACCCTGTGGGGTGTGTGTCGGCCTCCAGCCGGGACCTGCACTCCAACATCAGCTACCTCATCACAATGGGGGACCAGCGGGGTGTATTTGCCATTGACCCAGCCTCGGGACAGTTACGCACAGCTGGTGTGATGGACAGGGAAGAGCAATCCTTCTACCAGCTGCGTGTGGTGGCCAGTGGTGGCCTGGTGGCTGGTGATGCTCTGGTGAACATCACCATCAAGGACCTGAATGACAACCCTCCGCATTTCCTGCAGGCAGTGGAGACGGTGGATGTAGTGGAGAACTGGCAGCCTGGACACAGCATCTTCCAGGCCCGGGCCACAGACCCCGATGAGGGAGTAAATGGCTTGGTGCTCTACAGCCTGCGCCAAAGCCCCCAGAGTCTGTTCGCCATTGATGAGAACAGCGGGGAGGTGACTCTGCTTGGGGCCCTAGACGTGCACGCAGGGTCCTACCAGTTGGAGGTGGTGGCTGCTGACCAGGGGGTGCCCCGGCTCTCCTCCAGTCTCCTGGTAACTGTGCGTGTCCACGATGTCAATGACCACCCACCTGTCTTTGACCAGCTCTCCTACGAGGTGTTGCTGTCTGAGTCAGAGCCTGTGAACTCACGCTTCTTTCAGGTGCATGCAACTGACAGGGACTCGGGCCTCAATGGAGAGATTGGCTACAGCATCGCCCAGGGCAACATAGGTGGGGCCTTTGGCATCTTCCCCGATGGGCAGCTGTATGTCCAGTCGGAGCTGGACCGTGAGCTGCAGGACCACTACGTGCTGGTGGTGGTGGCTGCTGACCGTGCAGTTGAGTCACTTAGTGCGTCGGTAAATGTGTCTATCACCTTGGAGGATGTGAATGACAACCGGCCGCTGTTCAACAGCACCAACTACTCCTTCTACTTTCAAGAAGAACAGGCTGCCGGCTCCTTTGTGGGCAGGGTCAGTGCTGAGGACAAAGATTTTGGGCCCAATGGAGATGTCAGGTATGCACTGGAGACGGCGCAGCCAGACTTTGAGCTGCATGCAGTGAGTGGGGCAATCTCCAGCACTCGCCGACTGGACAGGGAGGCCCTCATGCACCTCCGGGGAGCAGTTGTATTTAGCTTTGTGGTCATCGCCTCAGATCAGGGCCTCCCTCAGCCACTCAAGGACCAGGCCATGGTGCACGTGTACATGAAGGATGTCAATGACAATGCGCCCCGGTTCCTGAAGGATGTATACCAGGCTACGATATCTGAGTCAGCAGCCAACTTGACCCAGGTCCTGCGCGTATCCGCCTCAGACGTGGATGAGGGAAGCAATGGGTTGATCTACTACTCCATCATTCGTGGAAATGAGGAGAGGCAGTTTGCGGTGGATGGTGGCTCTGGGCAGGTAACGCTCGTGGGACACTTAGATCATGAGGCCACACCTGCCTATTTGCTAGTGGTTCAGGCCATGGATGGGGGCATCGTTCCGCTCAGTGCCACATGCACCTTGGATATCCGGGTACTTGACGAAAACGACAACACACCTTCCTTCCCCAAGACCACGCTCATTGTCGATGTGCTGGAGAACATGAGGATTGGCGAGCTGGTGTCCTCAGTGTCAGCCACGGACTCAGACTCGGGTGACAATGCAGACCTGCAGTACAGCATTGCTGGGACCGACAACCACGGCACATTCAGCATCAGCCCCAACACGGGCAGCATCTTCCTGGCCAAGAAGCTGGACTTTGAGACGCAGGCGATGTACAGGTTGAACATCAGTGCACGGGACCGTGGCCGGCCACCTCGTTCCTGCACCATGTCTGTAGTGGTTCATGTGCGCGACTCCAATGACAACCCCCCAAGCTTCCCCCCTGGCGACATCTTCAAGTCTATTGTGGAGAATGTGCCCTTGGGCACGTCAGTGGTCTCGGTGCCTGCACAGGACCCTGACACAGATATAAATGGGAAGCTCTCCTACACCATCATTCAGCAGATGCCCAGAGGCAGCCACTTCACCATCGATAAGGCCACAGGCACCATCTACACCAGCGCAGAAATCGACCGTGAGTTTGCCAACCTCTTTGAGCTGACTGTGAAGGCCAGTGACCAGGCTGTGCCCATGGAGACCCGGCGCTATGCTCTGAAGAATGTCACCATCCTGGTGACTGACCTCAATGACAACATGCCCATGTTCATTTCCCAGAATGCACTGGCAGCTGACCCGGCAGCTGCTGTGGGTTCAGTGCTGACCACCCTGCTGGCTGCAGACCCCGACGAAGGCGCCAACGGGGAGGTGGAGTTTGAGATCATTAGTGGCGACACAGACACCTTTGTGGTGGATCGGTACAGTGGGGACCTGCGGGTGGCTGCAGCCCTGGTGCCTTCAAAGCTCACCTATAGCTTGGTCATCTCAGCCACAGACCTGGGCCCCGAGAGACGCAGGTCCACGACGGAGCTGACAGTAATCCTGCAGGGTATTGACGGGCCAGTGTTCTCGCAGCCAAAGTACATCACCATCCTGAAGGAGGGTGAGCCTATTGGCACCAAGGTTATTGCTCTGGAGGCAACCAGTCCTGCGGGTATCCCAGCAGCAGTCGAGTACTACATTGTGTCTGTGCGCTGCGAGGACCAGACGGTTGGTCGCCTGTTCACCATTGGCCGCCGCTCAGGCCTTGTCCAGACAGCAGCTGTGCTGGACCGTGAGCAGGGCGCCTGCCTCTACGTGCTGCAGGTATCGGCGCTGGAGCGGTCGGCTGCCTATCCCCGGACACAAATGGCAGAGGTAAGGTCTCCCTCATGCCAGCACCTTTTTTTTTGTCCTGAGACAGGCTTTGTGCAATAGGGCAGCCTTGTGTTGGCTGACAAGGTTCCGTCTCCAGCATGGCTGGGACCTGCGCAGTGTTTGGGGTGGTTTGGTCCAGCAGAGTGAGGCCGGCAGTGCTGAGCCACAGAGGGCACCTGGCCCAGCCTCTGAGCTATGCAGGGTCACCCTCGCCTGCCCCTATCTTGCCACACTCAGGGGGTTTGCACTCTTGCAGCCTTGAGGACCCCAGGTCTGATATGAGGACCCTGGGCAGTGGAGATTTCACCAGCTTCCTGGGGGCTCTGTTGGGGTCTGGGCTAGCCTTAGGGCAGGAGGCTGGGGGACGTTAGGTGTGTGGACAGCTGACCTCATGGTCCCAGGTTGTTCTCAGCTGACTTCAGCTCTGCTCCCAGGCCTCCTGGCATCCCTCAGCCCACACCCACTTCAGCAGGGCAGGCCCTGGGCACCTGGACATTTCCTGCTTTGACTCTTGCACGGGAGAGGGGAGGACTAGAGGTTTTTTTTTTTTTTTTTTTTTTTTTGTTTTTTGGGCCACACCCGTTTGACGCTCAGGGGTTACTCCTGGCTATGTGCTCAGAAATCGCCCCTGGCTTGGGGGGACCATATGGGACGCCGGGGGATCGAACCGCAGTCCGTTCCTTGGTAGCGCTTACAAGGCAGACACCTTATCTCCAGCGCCACCTTCCCGGCCCCAGGACTAGAGGTTTATCCCCTGTGGGACAGTGGCTTTTGGGTCCCTATGGCACTCTAGAGCAACTGTCAGTTCTCCGAGTGCAGCAGGGAGCAGAGACTGGAGTCAGAATAAAGTCCTGACAGAGAATAGGGTGAGAGAGAGAGAGAGTCCTGACTGAGAGACAATAGAGAGGGAGTCAATCATTTACTGAAGACAACTTAATCATCCTATAGATAAATTGGTTAAATTACAGGAAAATAGGCACCATTGTTGCTTGGTTCAATATATCATGTTTTATTGGAACAAAATGGAGAATGAGAATAATGCCCATTGTTGTGCTCTGAGTTATTTTGTATATTATTTAGTCTTTCGGTAACCTAAGACGGGCTTAGTTTACTGTGTTGAATGGTGCTTTCTGTGCAGAGTTTTGAAGATGAAAAAGAATCACTATAAATCACGTTGTTAGTAATAGGGAACAGTATAGCTATCATTTTAAAAATGTTAAACAAAGATATGTAAGTGGTTATCATTGACAATTACCAACTATTCTTTCTCTTAAAGCCAAAATAGAGTGCAGAGGGGTTTTCCTTCTAAGAACAAAGTTGTTTGCCAGAGTGTCTCCTGTGCTGAAATTTAAGCCTGAGTCTGAGTCCCAGTCCCAACCACTCCCCCAACTGAAAGCATATTTCTCAGAGAATGTGGAGCCATCGAGGGCTGGGCCCCTTTCCTTAGGGGCTCATCCTCCAAGGGAACACAGTAAAGGTGTTTTTCCTCAGTTGATGGGATTCTATGAAAGACACTGCAGGTCTTTAGGGCTGTCCGTGGGGTTCCCCCCACCTTGTGTCCCATGAGGACTGTTGGGATGCTTGTCTGGAATGTGCTTCCGGCTCCCCGCTGCTTCCTCAGGAAGCATTTCATTCTGGCTGGAATGGGCAGAGGGGTGTGTGTGTGTGCATGCAGGGGTGACCCTGTGTGTGCCGGTGGGGCTGGTCCCCAAAAATGTTGGTAGCTCCCTCGTCTGCTTTCTACACTGGGACAGAACTAGCCATACTGGAATGGGATTAAAGCCAGTCCCAATATATCTGCAGAGTGCCAGGGTGGAGAGGTCAGAGACTGCAGAAAGGAAGAATGAGGGCAGCCCAAATGCACCCCGAATACTTAGATGAGTGTACAGAAAAAGTTAGGGACTCACTGATTCCTGTTTCGAGCCTAAAGGCCAAACCCAACAAGAAATCACTGAGACCCTTATCTGAGGTGGTGCCCTGGGCCTAACAGACACAGAGATGCTGGGAGTCAACGTAGTGGCTCTGAGGTCCCAGCCCTGTTTGAGGGGGGCTGATCTAGGAGGCCCCAGGAGGGTCTGTGAGGCTCCAGGAGGGTGTTTCCTGAGAGCAGTCTTGAACGCATAGTTCAGCAGTTGCTTTTCTGCTGTACTTTCTGGTCAGGTGTGTATTGGTGCCCTGCTGTGAGTTCGCTTTGGAGCACTCTGTCTTGTGGCTTTTGTTTGTTGTTCTTCGGCATCTTCTCTGCTGCTTTCATGTCTAATTTGATGCCTTTCCAGTGGGAAACTGAGGAATGTGATGGTGTTGTTGTGGGGCTGCGTATGCTGCAGAAACTCCAGGAATTTCAGGATCTGTGGGGCTGGGTCCATGAGTTGACATGGCAGTGGCTGTGGGTGATGGGTGTGGTTTTGGGTCGTGGGTGTGGTTGCTGGGGCTTCTGAAAGGACAGAGGGGTCTGGGGAGGCCACCTGCTCTCATCTCAAGAAGACCCCAGAGTTTTCAGCCCCTAAACTGGTGTACCTGGATTGTTTCTGCAGTTGTGAATGGTGAAGTTGGGCCTCTGGTGTGGTGGTGATTAGTTGGGGCCCCCCACCTGAGGATGCCCTCTTCCTGAGGATGAGTTTTCAGCTGTGTCACTGGTTGTCTATTGATTTTCCTGGCTTGGCTGGCTGCTCCTTTGGGTATGAAGCGAGTCTGTGGAGCTGGGGGATGAGCTGTCATGTGATGGCCGTGGGACCTAGTGTCACACCTGGTATTTTATTTTATTTTATTTTTTTTGGTTTTTGGGCTACACCCGGCGATGCTCAGGGGTTACTCCTGGCTGTCTGCTCAGAAATAGCTCCTGGCAGGCACAGGGGACCGTATGGGACACCGGGATTCGAACCAACCACCTTTGGTCCTGGATCGGCTGCTTGCAAGGCAAACACCGCTGTGCTATCTCTCCGGGCCCACACCTGGTATTTTAAACACAGACTTTCAAATTAATGCAGAAACCTTGGGTGTCTCCCAAGAACACTGAGTTATTTAGATGTGTGTGACGATTCAAATTATACAAAGGAGGAATATGTCTCTGAATTTCCTTTTATTTCTTCATTTTACAAAGTAAGTACCGGCGGTGAGGTCTGAAATCCCCGAGGTTCTAGGAACAAATGTGGTAGGAAATATACTAAAGTATTTTGATTCAATCATTCCTCAAGTGGCACAAAATATACATTTTCTGAAAATAGGGAATCAGAGTGGGATGTTCATGAAAGGAAGGAGTAAACGTTATTATCTTTAAATTGTGTGAGTGTGCTTCCTGATATCCCTTAAGTAGGATTATAAAATAATTCTCGTGTTTCATTTATAAATTTCTAAAATTTTAGCATATGATCAGTGCTGATGAGTTTAGCACCAAGCAATTGGGTCTTAGATCCATAAAGATTTTTATTCCGCTCTAGTGATCATAAATTGCAGCTTTGGTGATTAAAAACTAGCACTTTTGCTTTAAAATGGAAGTTGCAGTTATTCTTATAACAGCAGTTGGTATCAGTGTTTAAATGTCCCCACTTCTGTTGGGATTCTGTTGATGATTCTTTCCCATTCTCCATTACAACTGTGGTTAGCAGTCTCAAGACTATTTCGGGATGTCACTGCAGACATTCTGAGTCTGGCTGGTGTCACTCTGTGTGTCCTCACACTTTCACACCCAGTGCTTTCTTCCCTTTTCCCCTGTATCCAGTGTGCTAAAGGAATGTTTATTCTCCATAATCTTCCTTTCTTAAACAGTCACACTGGGTCACAGTGATAGAACATCAGGTATGGCACTTGCTTTGCACACTGTGGGCTTAGATTCCCTGTTCAATCCCCAGTACCCCAATAATAATCTCTGAAGCACAGAACCAGGAGTAGATCCTGAATACTACTGGATGTGGCCCAAAAAACTAAGTCGGGCTTGACCCCTGAGCATAGAACCAAGAGGGAACACAGAGCCAGGAGTGAGCCTTGAGCACTGAGCCAGGAGTGAGCCATGGGCACAGTCAGGAGTGAGTCCTGAGCCACAGAACTGGCAGTGAGCCCTGAGAGTTTCTGAGTGTCTCTACTCTTGCTTGAGCTCCTGGGTGCTGAGTGTCAGGTAGGGGTGTGGGTCTGAGAAGCATCCGAGGTCCTGCCTGCCTATGCCAGCTCCTGCCCCTGCTGAAGGAACCATAGACCCTGGACAGAGCCGAGCAGCCTGTGGTGAGGGGTTTCAGGGTGCAGGGTGAGGAGGGGCCTCTGGGGCTCCCATGCTTCTTGGGAACTCATTGGAAAGTGCTTCAGCTGGGCTCAGGATTAACTGATCCAGGCCTCCACCTCATGTGCTCCAGTGGCCAGAGCAGTCGCTGTAGTGCTGGGCTCAGTGCTGCCCTCCTATCCAGGGCTGGATTTGGCGCTGTTAGATGCTGGGTCAATCTCCTGCATCATCACACCATTGTAGTGTGGCTGCCTGTCCCAGTCTGTGGGGCTCCTGGGTCCTGTCTACTGCCCCTCTACAGTTTATCAGCATTGCCTGGGCTCCTAAGGCAGAAAGTGGTTCCTTGCTGAGCATGTTCTGCTGGCAGGGGCAAGACCTGTGGCACAACCTACAGCACCCACCATTCAGACCCGCCAGCAGAGCCCACTACCAGTGTCCTGTGTGCCAGGACTGCAGGCTGGAGCCCTCTCTGGGAGCAGAGGACCAGCTGGGGATCCCCTTTCTGATCCCCTTCTCAGTTCCTTATTTGATCCTTTCCTAGATCCTCTCCTGGATCCAGCCCCTCCTGGATCACCTGCTAGACTTCCTCTTTGATCTTCTTCTGGATCCCCTCCTAGATCCCCTTCTAGATCCCCTCCTGGATCCCCTCCTAAGTCTCCTCCTCAGGGTCACGTTTTGACCTGATTCCCAGAGCACTTGGCTTTGCATTTGCTGCTCTGTTTCTTGGGGCTCATGGTTCTGTGTGCCATTCAGGGTTTCCAGGACACGGTTCCCCAAGTTACTGCCAGTGAGGCACAGTTGAGGGGCACCTTGATCCTCCAGCATTGTGCACTTAACACCATGACTCCAGAGAGGTGCTTTCTCATGCATGGCAGGTGTGTGTGGGATGTAGGACTGTGCTTGTGTCCACCAGGCCAGAGCCTTGAGCCTTTGCCTCCAGGCTGCACTCTGGGCAGAAGGGCCTGAGTGGGAGAAGGCAGGGAGGGAGGGACTCTTGCTTCATTGCTCCCAAAGGGGACTTTGAAAGCATTAGAGCAATCCTCTTCGTGGGTCATTAGCTCTGGAGTTATTCTCTGTGAGCTCAAACATTCAAGGCCTGTGTCTTTTAACTCTGATTAGTGACACTTTAATAAAGTCATTTGAAGTTCAGTGGACTGAATTTTCCAACTTTACTGATGTTTCCATGGCCGCTGAAAAGCAACCTGCATTGAAGCCAGGCAGGGTCTTTTAGATGCAAATCTTGGAAATCAGGGTGTGAATTTGTGGCTCTGACTTTGTTGGTTCCTCACTCTTGTGTTTGGGGTGCAGAAGTGTGAGAGGGAGGGAGATGGCCCCTCAGTCCCAAAGGGAACTTGAGTCTTGGGGGCTCAAATGCTCGTGGGTGAAACTTTATGGCCAGACTATTGTGTTTCTCTTGGACAAACCGAGAAGACAGCTGGACAGCCTTCCACACGAGTAGGCAATGGGGCCCGCAGAACCATGCACTGACAATACCCAGAGATAAATCCTGGAGCTGACATTCTTGTGTGGAAGAAGCAAAGGGGCTTTTGGGCATTGGGCCATGGGGAGAACCTCGGTGACCTCGCTCTGGAGGACACGATGCTCTTCCTTTGTGCCAGGTTGTGGGGCGGGCGAGACCCACCATACGTGAGAAAAGAAAGGGTGACGAATCGCTGTGCTCTGCTTCTCTCGCGCAGCCAGCCAGCCATTGACCCGATTTTCATGGGAAGGCTGGCCCCAGCCCGCTCGCATGTGCGGTCACAGCCCGCATTGGTGTGTTTGTGAGGAGAAATAAGGGCACCAGAGACAAAGCTGTGAAGGGGACAGTGGCCTCGTGTTGGGACAGCCTGCTGGAGTCAGGTCCTACAGTTGCAGTCAGGATGTCCAGGAATATACTGACGAGGAGATGGGAGATGGGAGTGGTCAGTCCATCGTTGGTTGATCATTGATAGGTGGCTAAGGCACAGGGCATGGGGAACCCCGGTGGCTCCGCTAGCCAGGGGGGCTGTGAAGGTGGGGGAGGGAGGAGGAGCAGGAGGTGAGGAGGTGGGCAAGGGGAAGGAGGAGAGGGAAGAAGAGGAGAAAATGATGACGAGGAGGTGGAACAGAAGTAGGAGGAGAGGGGAAAGGTAAAGAGACAGGTAAAGAGGGGGAGGAGAGGAGTTGAAGAGCAGGGGAGGATGGGAGGACGGTACTTCACTCCCTGCCCCAGTAGCCTGACTCATGCTCTCCACTTCCTCATCTCTATAAATGTGGTCTGATTGTGGGGGGGGGGCGCACAATGTGGCCCAGTATTTAGTGTGTTCATGAAAGACAGCTTGTCTCCCTGGATCTCATCGACGGGAATTGTCTTGGAATGAGTTGGATGGAAACAACCAGAAATCAGCTCTGGAATGGGTCCTGGCACCGGTGCTATCCATGCCTCTCATCAGCGTTATGTGGTCTTGAGTGTGGGGCGGACCCCGGGAGTGCAGGAGCACAGAAAGCTGGTAGCTTCTGGGAATCTGGCAACTGCTGATACTTTCAGTGAGCTATAATGTAGTGTTAAATAATTAAGGATGGAGCTGGATGACGATGGATGGAGGTGGATTTCTCTGTCTGCCATCCCAGGCCACGTGGCTCAGCAACCCCCATGCAGCCGGCGAGTCGCCCAGGTGAAACGCAAAATCACTCACTCACAGGCAGGCTTCAGGAAGAATCATCTTTATTTAGGCCCTAGCCACCACATGTGTGTGGCCTACTCATAACCTTTCAAGCATAGAGCCATTCTAGGCTTGCCCTGCGTCTTATCCTCTTTCAGCCATCTCCCTCAGAGAGCCCAGCAGGGCCAAAAGGCAAAAGCCCCTTAATCCCTTGGCTTCCGGGTTTATCTACCTATTCCAAGACCCCTCCCAGGAATGGGCCGGGCTTTGCAGGTAAAGTCACACCTATTATCCGGTTCCCAAGACCCCTCCCAGAAATGGGTGGGTCTCAGATAAGTACCCTACACTATAAGACACATGAAGTGATGACAGGGACATAGGCATTCCTTTATGTCTCCATTTCTCTGTTGACTGGCTTGGTGACTTCACTTGGTAGTGCTCAGGGGTTACTCTTGGCTCTGTGCTCAGGTGTCACTCCTGCTAGGGCTCATGGGGCCATACACAGTGCTGGGGCCAAACTGGTGCTGGCCGTATGCAAAGTAAGCACCTTGCCCCTGCCCTGTTTCTCTGACCCAGAGATACTTCTTTCTAGTGAAGCTGTCTCCAAAAGCTACCGGAAGCACGAGCAGTCTCTGAGCTGCTCGCTTTGGGGAAACTCCTGTGGGGTGGTCTGCTGGACTCTCTGTCCCTCTCCATGACCATTGACACCAGACCATGTGGCCAGGTCAGTAGCTCCTCTTGAAGCAGCTGTTCATGACCTCTTCCTCTCCATCAAATGTGACTGACTAGTCTGTCGGTGAATTGGGACAGAAACCAGAAGATGAATGAGCAACACCCACTAAAAATGTTAGACGTCGATCGTCAATCAGCTAATGTTTCCAGTGGAAAAGTGATCAATTTTTATTGATTTTTTTGAGAGAGAACAACCTCTCTTTGATCAGTAACTCTAATTTGTTGATACATGTAGATACATACATACCAATCAACCAAAAGAATGGGATATTCACTGGAAAGGCAAATTTAATGTATGTGTTTGAGTATCCTTCTGGATATCTTCAAATATCTTTGATAGTCATTTGAGCCTTATAAAACACATAATATTAATGTAAATCTAAATAGGTTCTAGGTTACAATTTTGACCCATTCTCAATTTGTTAGAATTTGGGATTTGAATCCATTACTCACCAGTATCAAATAGTCATCAATTATTTAAACAAATAAATATGCTTTATTTAAAATGCTTGTGTGATTTTTTTGTATACATGTAAAATTTTTGTAAAAGTTCAAGACATGCTCATTGTCAGACCTATAGGACGTTTGATAATAATTCACTGAGTGATTTTTCACTGGGTTTGGATGTGACTATAGAGTCAAGCCCCTTCAATGTCTGATAGACCAGCTGTTGGGATTTGGCAGTTTTTTTTATCATGATATTCATACAATACCTAATAACCTTGGGGTGTACTATGTGGGAATTCTTAGCATTGAAGAGAATAACACACAGCAATGTGAAGTGAGCTAGAAAGATTATTCACTGTGAAGTCATGATTCTGTTACAAATCCTTCTCACCTGGATCCAAGCTAGCCCGATGACATTAAGCATGTCTACATATTTTTTGAGCCCCAGTGTTGATTTGTAAAAGAGATGCTATACTGACGTTAGTTGCCCTGTGTCCCAATAAATCATTACATAGAACATATACTCTCGGAGCTTCTCTGTTGAATGAGATGATTGTCAGCACATGCCTTTGATATTATAAAACAACCCCCAAACAGCATCCCTCAAAGTGCAGAGAACAGTAAGAAAAGCATCGAGTGTTCATGGGCAATCAAGGCTGAAGCTCTGCTTAATGGTGCCCTGGGTAAAGGGGGTGCTCCCTCCCCATCATCAGGCCCCCTGCACTGAGCACCAGGCTTATCTTTGGGGTATAACCCAAAGCACCCCGTGACGGAGGGGGGTGAGGGCATAGGAACATAAGCTAACGCCAATGTGACTTGATGTTCTTAGTCCCTGCAGCACCTGTGTTGACTGCGTTTTCATTGTGTGATGCACAAAGTACTTAATTACAAGCCCTTGGCCAGAAGACCCACAAGGTTCAGATTGGGTTCTTGGGTTGTCTGTGCAGCTGAGCTCAGGTCTTGTTTGTTGGGGTACTTTGGCTGACTTTTACTGGCACTTATATGGGCAGTGCTCCAATAGGAGAAAAGGCTTTTTTTTTTTTCCTTGAGAAAAGGTATCTTCTGATGCTGAAGAATATGACCCTTTTGGGAACTTCTGTAGATAACTCCGAGGGCAGTAGACCAAATGGCTGTGGAAGTGATGGTGGAGCCTAGTGGGATTAGGAACGATGAAGAGTGGCAGTGGCTATAGTCAGAGAGATGCAGTGATTCTGTGTCTCAACAGCCTACCAGAGGGCTTTAGAGGAGAGAAGGGAAAGGGGAGGAGCCTTTCTGATGGGTCTAACTGATCCAGAGACAGCTGCCTCACAACACTCAGTCTGTGAGAGGTGCTGGCCAGGATGTGGGCTCGAGAGGGCATCATCCTGAGAGGCCATAGAGGGCCTGGTGAGCTGAGCTGGAACTCAGACTTGTAGGTTTGATCCATCCTGTGGGCATGGACATGTGGGCAATGGATCATATCCTAGGAACATATGAGGGATGGATTCCATCCTGTGGACAAGGCAATGATGTATCTCACCCTACGAATATGTGGGCATTGTACTCCATCCATATCACGAGACAAAATCTGTTGAAAATATAAGAAGTGGTTCACATTGATTTGTCAATGGCTCTATGCTATGTCAATGCCAGAAAAATCTGTGCTTTGGGTGAGAGATAGACATGGGTACCAGTGTCCTCTAGAAAAGAAATGTCCAGGCAGAAAGCCCCACCCACAGAGCTGTGCAGGAATAAAGCAAAGATTTTAACCATTGTGCTGGACACATATGTCATGGAACATTGACTCAAATCTATAAAGATTCCAAAAATTCACATTAGACCCGATGAGTAGCTTTGTTCACTTCCATGAAGAAGAGGGACAGCAACAATGGCTTGAAGTTGAGCTCATACAACATAGAGCAGAAGGACCCATATTTCCATATAATACCTGGTCTTTGAGTGTGGTCATTCATGTCATATGTGTGAGCCTTTGGGTATGAATCTAAGAAATTCAGTTGAATTTGGACTCAGCAAATCTCTGCCCATTAGGTGTGTAAGGGAAGTGTCGATTCCAGGTGGTGTGAACAGTTGTGATGCTTTCCCAGGGTAGGGTGGCCTCCTGCAAGAGCTCAAGGAACAGGTAGTCTTCATTCCCGAGTCCCACATGCTCATGCTCGAGTGAGAAACCCATGTGTGAGTTTGTGTGTCTCTTCAACTACGACACTGATTTTCTTTCTCTAGGCAGAACGAAACCTGTACATTTAGAGAAAACGAGCAAATCCTCTCTTTGGGTTGACTGTCTTATCTCCGACATTTGATCTTCCTACCCACAAAATTCTCAAGTCCAGATTTAGTTGAAGTTAGTCAAAGTCCCACCTCCTACTGTTGCTCAGCAGGACTGGTTCTGGGGCTGCGGCCCGTGCACACCACAGAAAAGAAGCCAGTTCTGGCTTTGTGTGGAGTGAAAGAGCAGGAAGGAAGTCGGCTTGTAAAGCGGCGTCTCCGTGGGCCCTGGGCCTTTGTGCGCAGCGATTCTCATGCAGCCCAAATGTCCCTATCTCCAGTAGCCTGGAGGACCACCTTTGTCCCGGAAGACTGGAGGCCTGCAAGCGGGGAGCCATGGTTCTGGCTTTCGTCCACGGGAAAGGGAGCCAGCGGCCAGGACTCTGCTGGTTTCCTGCGGAGCCCCCCCAGGAACCCCCAGTGCTGCTGTTTCAGCTCTAGACTATTTCTGGGGCCTGGCACCAGGCAGGAAGTTGGAAGTTGACTTGCAGGGTCTGTGAAGCTCCCCCAGGCTGGCAGGCTCAGTGCCTGAGCCTGGAGCCTGGGAGCCTCCTTGGGATCCCCTAACCCCCTCCCAGCTCTGCTTCTCCTGGGGGTGAGAGGGAGAGACGGTGTGTGTGTGTGTGTGTGTGTGTGTGTGTGTGTGTGTGTGTGTGTGTGTGTGTGTGCACAACCAACCAAAGGCTCAAGTTCTCATGAAGGTTGGGATGAAATATTTACAGAAATGGCTTTGTTACCTCCAAATTGGAGTGGAAAGATGCAGCAGAAACCCAAGAACCATAGCAGATTCAGGACCACTTGCAAATGTTTTGAACACTTCATTTCCTTGCTGATTTTATATATATAAAGATTTACATGGTTTTTTTTTTTTTTTGCAGCCTTTAGTTGCAGGGGTATTAGTCATGAATAAATGAACCAAATAGGACCTCCTGGAGACGCTTCCCCTCACTGGCCTTGTTCAGCCTGCAACGCGACTGTCCTGCTATCTGGCTATCTTTCTGCAGTGTGTAGCTGAGACCCATGAGTCTCTGAGCTCAGTGTGCTCTGTCAGGAGTGGGTGTACTGTGGGGTTGGTCCCCCAGGCCATGGGTGATCACATGCAGGGAGCAGTGATGCTTGGGGCCCACAGAAGGTTATGGAAACCTATGGGCCTCCCAGTGCAGCACTGCCCAGACCTTTGTGTTGGGAGTGTTGGTGATGGTTGGAAGTCATCCTGTCCCTTCTCACCCCACAGGGTTAGGAATGTTAGGAAGGTCTGTGATAGTCCTTGGTCACTGAGTGTCTTGTCAGAATGGTTCACTTCCAGCATCTTAACAGACCCTGGGAAATTGTGACCAATGTCTACAGAAAGTCCTTCAAAGACGCCTCTTCTCAAAGAAAGAGGTTATTCATAGCCACTGGGAAGCAGCACGGCCTCTGTCTGTCGTGGAAATGTCTATCTTTATAATATTTGAGAATATAAATTGTTTGAGGATTGAAGTTAAAAATTTCATTCTTTTCTTGGGAGGTTTAAATTGTATTTTTTCTCTTTGGAATGGGCTTACAAGCAAGAGGAATGTTTTCAAATTAAAATTTTCATGACCAGGTTACTGCCTATTGTTAACCTGTTAGTTGGTCAAAGAATTGATACTTTTGAGAACAATTAATATTTGTCTTCAGAATAAAACAGAAGCAAAACAAAGCTCATGGTAATGGAGATTTTGAGGAACAATTTGTAAGTCTTTCCTATCCATCTCTTTGTCTATCCATCCGTCCATCTAACAATCATCTATCATCCTTCATCTATCTATAATCCGTCCATCATCTATCTACCTATCTAGCAGCTATCCAATTTATACATCATCCATCCACCCAGCATCTATCCACCCATCTATCATCCATCTACCCATCCACCACCCATCCATCCATCACCCATCATTCCATAATCTATCTCTTTATCTGTCCATCTTCTATTTATTCATCCATCCATTATCTATCTACCAACTATTCATTTGTTCATCATCCACCAATCTGTCCTCTGTCCATCCATTCACCATCTATCCATCCATCTAGCAGCTATCATCTGTATATTCATCTACCATTAATCACCTATATGTATACCTATTTATATCCATCATTTAGCCCCATAGTGGGAAATATTTATTACTAAGTCAGCCTCATTGAGGATTAAAGTGATATTTGGTTTAAAGATGTCTATTTATATAAAATTACTTAGATTCACCCATCTTGCTTATGACAAACATTTGTTACATTTTACTGCTAGAGTGGAATTTTTAATGATTGGCAAAAAAACTCAAAATGAGTATTAAGTAAGATATACTTTGGTTAAATTGTGGTGTTTTAGGTTTTAAGAGACCATAATTATAGAATTGACTTAAAGGTCTGAGGAATGTTAGATGGTCAATTGAACTTTCTTCAAATTAGATTTAATTTTAATCATCATGGTCTTCTGTACCATTATCCAACAAAATCTTCCAAAAGTAGCAAAATTTATAAGGTGAAAAATGTAAATACATATGCAATATGAAAAAAATTAGAGGTTGGTATATTTTTTCCAAAGATCAGAGAATATATTGAGTCTTAGCAAAATTTAGAAAAATCCCATGAACCACCTTACCTTGAGTGGTTTTAAAGAAAAAGTTTTGGCCACACCCACTGATGTTCAGGGATCAATCCTGGTTCTGCACTTAGGAATCACTCAGGGGGCAATGGGATGCCAGGGATCAAACCTGAGTTGGCTGTGTGGAAGGCAAAGGTCCTGCCTGCTGTACTATATCTATGGTACTTGACTTTCATATGTAATATTATATTTGCAAATTTGCTCATGTTAAATAATTAGCTAATATTGAAATTAATGAACCTGTTTAAATCAATGGCATTCCCATTTGTAGCCTTCAATATGCAACATACTTGGTGTATTTGTGCCTGAGACCTTCAAACTAAGGAGAGAAAGGAACAAGAGATCTGTGTAGCTCCAGGGTAGATTTTGCTGTTTGGCCACTTCAGTGATGGATGCCCAGGTGAATTTGGTGCATTTTCTGCGGGAGGGTCCCTGAGTATAGTCACATGTTCCCATATAGTGAGTGTATGAAGGGGAGAAAGAGAAGCTCAAGCCTAGTTAAATAATAGAGGGGCTCTTCTACCTTAGCTCATGGCAGAAATGAAACCCTTTCGATGGTTGAAGACTGAAGATCAGAGATGTGTGTTCCAGTCAGATGTATGGAGAGCCTGGATTCTTCTACTCAGGCCTTCATGCCCAGAAATTTAGATTATTATTATTATTTGTCAATAATTCCTGCATATCATCAACCATTACCATTTTATTTGTTTTTGGGTCACACCCAGTGATGCTCAGGGGCTACTCCTGGCTCTGTGCTCAGAAATCACTCCTGGCAAGCACAGGGGACCATATAGGATACCAGAATTCGAACCACTGTCCGTCCTGGATTGTCTGTGTGCAAGGCAAATGCCCTACTGCTTTGCTATCTCTCTGGCACCAACCATTACAATTTTTTAAATTTTTAATTAAAACCATTGTGATTTACAAAGTTCTTTATATAGTTGGGTTTCAGACATACAATGTTTTAGGGTCAATCCCAATCCCACCACCAATGTCCTTCCCTCCACTGATGCTCCCTGAGTCCATCTATGCCACCACCCCTGCCTCAGCCTGACAGCA
Organism: Suncus etruscus; assembly: GCF_024139225.1. NCBI lineage: Eukaryota > Metazoa > Chordata > Mammalia > Eulipotyphla > Soricidae > Suncus > Suncus etruscus. Next base: position 128,591,599 of record NC_064850.1, on the reverse strand, counting down.
TAATTGGCCCATTTTAAGTTTTGATTGTTAAAATTTGGGTCTCATGATTTCATTATTGTTACTCTGGTTTGGATATTTAGTTCTGTCCTTTTTTTTTTTTTGGTTTTGGTTTTTGGGTCACACTCAGCAGTGCTCAGGGTTACTCCTGGCTCTAAACTCAGAAATCGCTCCTGTCAGGCTCGGGAGACCATATGGGATGCTGGGTTTCAAACCATTGTCCTTCTTCATGCAAGGCAAACACCCTACCTCCATGCTATCTCTCAGGCCCACTGTCTTTTTTTTTTTAACACCACTAATGCACCTGAGACTTCTTGGCCCCCATCCCCCATTCTTTCATATTGTGTTTCTCCTTCACTCAATTTCTTTTCTTCTTGCTATTCTCTGGGTATAAGAGTGTTCTAGACAACTCTTAGTTAAACAATTGCATTTCTTCATGTAGTTATTCTAAATACCACATATAAATTATATTCTGTATTTATCATTTTTCTTCTCGCTTACTTAATTTAACATAATATCTTCCAGTTCCGTCTATGTTGCAGCAAATCGCATGATTGCATCATTTTTTACAGCTATGTAGTATTCCATTGTATAGATGTACTACATGTTCATGAACCATTAATCTGTTGTTGGATATCTAGTTTGATTCCATGTCATAGCTATTGTATTGAATGCTGAGATGAAAAAAGATATGCATGCATCCTTTTGGGTCAGTGTTTTTCTGTCCTGGGGATTTTTATCTCATTAGCTATTAGGATATGGCATCTTCTCCACATGGTATACTTCTCTTTATTCTTTATATTTTTTAAAATAGTATCTTTATTTAGGCACCATGATTACAAATATGTTTGTAGTTGGGTTTCAGTTATAAAAAAAACCATATACCCCCTTTAACAGTTCCCCCATCTCCCTCCTCTCCCACCCCCACCTGTATCAGAGACAGGTATTCTATTTATCTCACACACTGCCATTGTTATAATGGTTGTTAGTGTAGTTATATCGCTAACTGCACTCATGGTAAGCTTCATATTGTGGGCTGGTCCTTCGAGCCATCATTTCTATTGTCTCTAGGTATTATGGTACTGTTTATTTTTTATTTTTCTTAAATTCCACAGACAAGGGAGACTATTCTGTGTTTGTCTCTCTCTGTCTTATTTTACTCAGCATAATAGTTTCATGTCCATACATGTATAGGAAAATTTCATGACTTAATTTTTCCTGATGGCTGCATAGTATTCCTTTGTGTATATGTACCACAGCTTCTTTAGCCACTCATCTGTTGGGCATCTGGGTTGTTTCCAGATTCTGGCTATTGTAAATAGTGCTGCAATGAATATAGATGTGCAGAAGGCATTTTTTATGTTGTGATTTGTGTTCCTAGGGTACATCCCTAGGAGTGGTATAGCTGGATCATGTGGGAGCTCATTTCCAGTTTTTTGAGGAATCTTCATATTGCTTTCCATAAAGGCTGGACTAGATGGCATTCCCACCAGCAGTGAATGAGAGTTTCTTTTTCCCCACATCTCTGCTAGCAGATATAGTTTTTTTTTTCTTTTTGTTGTTGTTGTTTTTGTGATATATGCCAGTCACATGGTGTATTTTCTGCTGGAAAGTTTCAGACTCTCAGCCTTAGTGCCTGTCTTTTGGGTTATGCACTTGGAGAATGGAGTTGTCATCTGCTGGCAGATACTGGATTGGCTCCTGACACTACCGTGGGTGCTCCCTGGATGACCCAGGTTTTAGTTGGCACATCACAAAGGCCTTGAGTCAGTTCGGGGGCAGTGACTGGCCACTATGCTGTGGGAACAGTGACCTGAACTCTGGGAGGGCCTAGTGATGGCATGTCCAGACTCAACCCTGTCACGTGTTTCCTGTGTGGGTTCTAGAGCTTATCGGGTGTTCCCTATGTGGGTTCTGGTTCTGTTGGGTGTTCCCTGTGTGGGTTCTGGTTCTGCCAGGTGTTTCCTATGTGGGTTCTAGTCCTGTTAGGCATATTCTGTGTGGGTCTGGTCCTGTTGGATTTTCCCATGTGGGTTTTGGGTCCTGTTGGGTATTTCCTGTATGGGTTCTGGTCCTATTGGGTGTTTCTTGTATGGGTTCTCATCCTGTCAAGTATTTTCTGTGTGGGCTCTATAGCCTCCTAGATGCTCCTTGATGCTTGTATTTCTCCCCCTGTGGCCTGCACTCCTCTGGGGAGCACTCATGTGAAAATTGACTTTCTGAGGTGTCCTCTGACAGTTCAGATCCGATCCTATGGATGTGACTCATTGATGGTCTCCCCAGCACAGACACTCACACCTACTTCACACATTGTCTGCTATTGCTCCAGAACCTGCTCTTCTCTGTGATCTGGTCTTTGGGTGCTAAAAGTTCTGTCTGTGCCCATATCCCTGCACTGTCTGTGCCAACCCCCTTGTGTCACTGACAAGTGCTGGACAAATTCAATGGTTGTGTCTATCCTGACTGGCCTCACCTGGTCCCACCTTTCCTTTAGTGGAGGGATGCAGTTGGGTCTGAAGCAGGAGGCACTGCTGTCTTTAGTTCATTAGAATGTTAATTTACTCAAGCAAAGATTATAAACACACAAAATATGGTTCTGCTTAATTCTGGGCTAACATCTTATGGTTCTGGGATACTTGCATGTGCTGTTTCAAGCCCCTCATGCACTTGGTCAAGGCCAGCTGCTCTCGGTGGGGGATCCTTTCCTTCCCAAGGACAGAGCTCAGCAGGGAGCTGAAGGATGGTACTGAGAGGGGCTGTCAGGGCTGTTGGAGTCTTCTGCAGTGGAACATATACTCTGCACAGGATAAAGGGTGCAGGGAGGACGGGCCACATGCAGAGGTGCTCAGTCTCTGGGCTGGTGCTGTGCCCCTTCAGGGGTGGGGTCCTTGGGAGAGAGACACCATCAGAGGGTGCCTGGGGCCCCTGCTAGATGGAGGTGGTGATGTCTGGAGGTGATGCCAGGATTAGTTATGTTCCCGCTCTTGTCATTCCCCCAGTGATGGCTGCTGTGCTTCACCCAGCCCTGCACCTCACAGGTTTCTTGAACCTTCCAGCCCAGGAAGCATACACACTTCCTGTTTGTTCTTTGTTCTTTGTGGAGCCACTCCAGGTTGTGCTTAGGCCTCATCCTGACTCTGCGCTCAGGGATCGCTCCTGGCAGGGTGTGGAGGATCCTGTGTGGTCCTGGGGTCCAACCCAGGTTGGCTGTATATGAGTTCTTGACCTCTGCGTTCTCTCCTTTCTCTCTCCTCTCTCTCTGTTTCTTTGTCTCTGTCTCTCTACTCTTCTAAATCTTTGCACACTATGGTCCTCCTTGAACTGAGATACAAACAAGCACACACACAAGCACAGAATAGAGCAGTCTCAGGAAATGGCTCTAAGCCATTGGTCTTCAGCCACCTGCCTGCCAATGTAGACAGGTTGAAGCCACCTGTCCTCCACCTTGGCCTTAAGTAACTGTCTATGGCCAGTCCTGGGGCAGGGCAGGAGCAGACAGGCTGATCCTCTGTGGACAAGAGTGCATCCCTGGGATGGGGCTCACAGTGCCCCAGTTTGGGGGGTGATTCTGTGGTCTTTGACCTCTAGCACCTTCCTAGATAGTCCCAGGAGCTGAGCTGGCCCTGGAACCCAGACTTGCCCAGGGACCCTGGCCCTTTCAGGTGGACTCAAGAGCTGAGAGCCTTGGTGGTGGTGCAGTCCTCTGGGCTCTCCCGGCCCAGTTTTCTTCTCTTTGCCAGGGTTCTGGTGGTCTACAGGGCGGGTTCAGTTGTTACTGCTCTGGAAATTTCCTCCTGGGGCCTCTGCAGAATGTCAAGTATTTATAGACGCAACCTAGGCACAGAGTCTGGGGACAGGAAAGGGCTTTCTGGGGGCAGGGGTGGGAGCAGCCTCTGGGTGTGGTCAGAGCGTGGACATGTGTGGTGGGAAGGTGGAAATGAGAGTGGCTGTGTGTTACTGAACAGTTGTCCTGCCTCTGGGAAAGAGTCAGAGACCGGCAGGGCCCAGAGTTGCTTTGGGCATGGGACCAAAGGGAGCTAGGAGAGTGAGAACCAAGTTAATCTGTGTGGGGGCAGTGTTAACCCTTGAGGTGACCTGGGATTTCTTGTGGCAGAACTCCCAGCTGGATGCAAATGAGCATTTCTGGGGAAAGTCAACTGAAGAACTTGAATCTGTGACTTCTGGGGATTTATTGATCTCTCAAGTGCCCAGAGAGAAAAGTGCCCCAACATTTTGTTTTTCCAAGAGAAAGCTGGATTCTAGCTTTCTCATTGTTGCCAAAGAATTCTTGGGGGAGGTCTGGGAGCTGCTGTTTTTTGGGGTGAGAGTATAGGGAATTTCAGGAAGCTGTTTATGGGGTACTCATGTAAGAAGATTCTCAAAGCTGCTGTTTTGTGGTGCTTGTGTGAGGAGTTTTGGGAGCTGCTGTTTTTGGGTACCCTGTGAGGAGGTTCAGGTTGGATGTTCATGTGGGAATTCTCAGGAGGCTATGTTTTTGGCATGCCCCGTGAGGAGATTCAGGAATCTGCATTTTAGGGTACACTGTGGGGAGGCTGTGTTTTCAGGGTGATCGTTGTAGCTGCAGATGTTTTTGGGGAGTCTCGTCTCATCTGCTTCAGGCCTCATTCTCATCCCCCACTGCTGACCATCACATACTGGATGGGTCTGGCCTACACAGCCCTTGGGTGAACATGTGTATGGTCGGGGTTTATGTTTCAAGAGACTGGGCTTCAAGTCACCCTCTCTGTGGTCTTCTCTGGACCAGGATGTGGGCTGGCTCCAGAAGGACATACTCAGGTCCTGAGCTCTACCCTTGCTCTGCTGACTCCAAGCTGTGTTTATATTTTACATCACTCCCTGTAATGGTCAGGGCTTACTCCTGGCTCTGTGCTCAGGGTCACTCAGGATTCTACTCTGGGGACCAAAGGGGTGCCAAGGATTGAATGGGTGCTGGCTACATAAATGACAAGTGCTGCTCTGCCCTGTCTTTGGTACAGAGCGTTCCTCCCTGCTGATCTGTTGTGGGGTATGTGGGCACTACTCTTCTAGAGTCAGAGCCTCCCTTCCTCCTGCCTCAGCTCTGTTCTGTCACGGATATTTTAGCTTCCTCGACCTTGGGGCACTTCATCTCCGTGAGTCCAGGCCCTGCTCCCTGCACCTGGCACCCCTGTCTATTCTTCCATCTGGCTCTGCTGTGCCCTGCCTGGCACTGCTCATCTTGGGGCTTCTGGCATGTTCTAGGCAGCAGCATTCGTGTGAGAATTTCCTTCCCTTTTAAGGCTGAGTCCTTGTGCCCGCTGGGCAGTTTCTGCTCTGTCCCAAAGCCTGAGTTACTTCTTCTGAGTACTGGAGGGGCACTGACCTTACAAGGACAGAGCAGATGAGGCAGGCAAGCCGAAACCTGCTGGGAATCTTCACTCTCGGGGGGGGGGGGGGGGAAACTAGACTAATTACCACTGCAGCTAAGGTTTCTGCTCCTGAAGCAGATACTTGTGTGCATCTCTGCTGGTCACAGGTGTCCTGCTGCGAGGCTATGCCCACAACCCAGATGGGCCCCAGAGAGGAAAGAGGAAAGGTTCAAGGCTTGAGAGACACACAGAAAAAGCAGGAAAGCAGAAGGCACTGACCCAGGGCCCAGAGTTGGCAGAGATTTGAGGAATGCCCCTAGTGTAAGTGGCTCCGTGCCCTCGCAGGTATGTGACTGGCACTCTGGACCTTGAGCTGCTGCCAAGCTGGCACATTACAGAGCACGAATGTCATTGTGCTCACAGCCAGCCCAGCCCTGCTGGCCCTTGATGCTGCCCACATTAGCACTGCAGGAAGAACACGGCTGCCAACCATCCAGCAGGAAATCTTAGGAACAAGTGTTTCCTGTGTGGTCACTACTGCTCAGTGATCATTTCTGTGCCACGACCCGAGAACTGGGTCACCTGGCTGACAGTTTATGTTGCTGATGAGTGTGTTGTTCTGAAGGGCCGTGTCTCCTTTACACTGGGGTCCTGTTGAATTATGGGGTTACTCCTCATTGCTTGCAGCTCTGACCAGCAGGACCATTCCTGGGGGTCCTGTGGTGGGACTCAGGAATTCTGCAGGTGGTATGTGAGAAACACAGACTCCTGGATTGAAAATGTAGTTCCCTAACTGAACAGTTCTTGCTGAAACCTGTCATAATAAGACCTAGCTCAGGGCAGTTTTGCAAATGTGGGTAGAGGGGTAAGTAGATGATGCTGAGGTGGGCTCTATGGGGAGGACCAGCATCCTACTGTTGGGACCCAGAGAGGTGAAGACAGTGGAACACAATCCCCATTTGACTAAAAAAAAGGAGGTGTTATTCAGTGTGATTTCCTGAGTGGGCAGGGCAAGAGGCTTTTCCTGAACACAGCTGAATCATGAGACTTATTCGAAAATCATAGACAATTGCAAACTGAGCCCCAAACAGGCAATTATTAGTAGCAAAGTGTGTTCTTTATAACATTATATTGGGACTGTGATTTCTTCTTGATTCCAGGAATCTTATGTTTATCTTCTTATGTTCGGGTTTTAAAACCCATTTGTCATATGATTCTATAAATAAATAGTCCCGAGTAGATAATGAGAATCTCCTAGAAATTTCACTGGTTCAAAACACTCTTTCATATGCTGAGAGGAAGATGCCAAGTTCACTTGTTCCTGCTGTGATCCAACCTGGGTGTCCTGAACCATGTCAGGAAAACTGAATGGAGGGAGGAAAGTGAGTGGAAACCTCATGTTCTTTTAAGGGTGGAGGGAGGGCTGGGGGTGGTGAGGAAACTTGCTCTGCTTTTGTAAAATCTTAGGAAAATTGCTCAATTTCCATTTTCACTGACTACTTTGAAAGTTGATCCAATACCCCAAATTGTGCCTTGTGAGTAAGAAAAGTAGCTTCACAAAAGCAAAAGTCAGCAGAAAAGACTGATTAGACAAAGAGCTTAAAAAAGTTGCAGCCTGTTTTAGCTTCTCCAAGGCCCAGAGACTTTAAGCTGTCTCTGGCCACCTTATTTTGGACAATGCAGATGATTAGTGATGCTCAGTACTACTCCTGCCTCTGTGATCAGGGGCCACTCCTGGTGGTATGCAGGGGAGCTGCATGCAAGGATTGGCTTGCATGCAAGGCAGGTGCATAAGCCCTGTACTATGCCTTTGGCTCCAATAAATACACTTAAAAATGAGAAAAATGTTTTCTTTTGTTGCTGTTTTTGGGCTACACCTGGCAGCACTCAGGGATTATTCTTGGCTCTGTGCTCAGCTATCACAACTGATAGCTGATAGACCATATGGGATGCAAGAGAATTGAACCTGAGTTGGCTGAGTGCAGGGCAAAGGCCCTCCCTTTTGTACCATTGCTCTGGCCCCAACAAATGTTTTCTTATTGGCATGATTATAAGCAACTTGTCAAAGGCTTGAGAGATATCACCATGATGAGATGGTTCTCAGTGAGTGAAATAGTGAGAAGATGGTGGAATGGTAGAATGGTGGGACAATGGACGGTGAATGTGGACAGTGGAATGATGGACAGAGGGATGAATGGACAGATGCAGTTCCTCATCTGGACCTTTAGCTTATAGCTGTGAGTTTAGAACATGAGCTGCTTTGATCTTGCATGTTCATCTGCGCTCAGAGGAGTCCGTGGCTCTGTACAACCATTTTCCCAACCAGCTCCCTTTCTTTGGGTTTTAATTGCTGCCTGTTTAACCAGTATATTGATGCTATGGTTTCTTGACATAAGTGCAGAATCACCAGCAGCAAATCTCATACAGAGCTTTTGTTCCATTCTCTTGTCCATGAACTTGCACTCCTTCACTGTGCTAAATCCCAAGCAGAAACTCTTTGTGTTGGTGCAGTTTTCCTTGCTGTTGGGAGAAGATATTTATCCAGCAGTTGAAATTTTCCAGAACATGAAACATTGAAGATGTCTCTGCTGCTCATAGTCATAGTTTAATAGCAGTGGAGGGATGGATTTCAGAGGGTCCATCACTCACCCTTACCAGACATCATAGCCATTGATCTGTGGGTCTCTGCACGGATTTCCTTGCCTCCCACGATGGGATGTACAGGCATGAGTCCCTGAACAAAGGCAGGAGCAAACATCTGCCCAATTGGAAACAAAGCTCAGGTGTCCAGGTAGCTGAGGAGAGCAGGGCGCCTGAGTTCATGGTGCAGGTGTGATGCACAGTGAAGTGAAGCTCAGTGGCCATAATCCAGTGTGGGGCCCACACTTTCAGACAGTGAAGTTGGATTTTACAGAGCATATAGTGAAACTGCTTAATGAGATAAACACAACATCTATTCTTGCTTAATTGATGAGCTTCACAATAGCAAAAATTGACAATCTTTATATATGCATACTTTTTGCTTCCAAACAGATCCAAAGAGCCATCCCAAAGTAAATGCAGAATTAGGGACTAAGTGGGGAGTGCAGTTCAGAAGCAGCTCATGAGATGTTGTGCTGTTTCTTCTAAACACACACCCCTGTCTTCCAAGCCCAGTTCATCTTCACAAAGCTCTCCAGTAGGGCTGGTTTGAAATGATAGATGGACACAGATAGGATCAGTCAGAAGAATCCAAGTTGAGGGCCTGAGCTGTGGAGCAAGCAATAGGGCATTTGCCTTGCATGTGTTAACATAGGACATAGGACACAGCCACAGGTGCCTACTTTTCGATCCCGTGGTATCCATATGGTCCCCATGCCAGGAGCGATTTCTGAGTGCATAGCCAGGAGTAACCCCCGAACATCCCTGGGTGTGGCTCAGAAACAACAACAACAACAAAACAAATCCTGCAAGAAGAATCCAAGTCAAAGAGACAAAATGTAATGTGAAACCAGCAGCCGCTGGGACTTCTGCAGGAGGGTGGCCTGCACCAGGTGGGGGTGGTGCTGGGGGGATCTGGTGGAGATGGTCAGTGGTTACTGACTCTAATGCTGATGAAAGCCCACTGGTGTGTTCTGACAGTGAGCTGCAGTTCCCCTGAGGCCCTTATGGGCATAGTGGCAGATCTGGGCCTGAGTCCTGTCACTCAATCCATGCCTCTGTTGTCTGACCTGTGTATTGTGTTAGGGTGTCTGTAGGAGACAGCGGGGTTTGTGCTGCCCTGTGTGTCTCTTGTTAGGGATCAGGGGTGGCCACAGAGGTTCCTCCTGCATGTGCCAGAGCTGCCCATTGGTTGCTGCCTCTTCCTTCAGGGACTCTGCTAGACATTTCTGTGTTTTCTAGACCCAGGCTCTGCTATGGCTTCTTCGTGACTGTCCTAAACCAGAGCCTGGAAAAGCAGACACAGAGAAGTGGCATTTCCCGCAGCTGCCTGCCTGCCCTCAGTGTGTCTTTCATTGTATTTTCGTGAAATCTTCACTAAAGGGAGATTCCATTAGGGAATACACAGTGGGGCTGTGTATTCATACCGATTCTCCTTCCTGAGCCTGCCCTCCTGCAGATGAACGGGGCTCAGAAGGCGGGGATGTGTGTTTGGAAGAAACAGCACAACATTCTCACGAGCTGCTTCTGAACCGCACTCCCCACTTTGTCCCTGATTCTGCATTTACTTTGGGACGGCTCTTCGGATCTGTTTGGAGGAAGAAATTATGCAGTATTGATTTCAGGAACAGTTGAAGTGGTTACACATGATTGCCTTTGCCTTAAAAGGAATCCTTATTTTGTTCTAATTGGAACAATATTGAAAACACAACCAAATCAACTTTTTCATGGTTTCCTTACACATCCAGCGAATCTAGAGCAGAGTTAACTCTGTGCTGTCCTTTCAACTGCTTTCTTGTCTCTCTGCTCCCCGCTGCTTCTTGGTACTTTTTGTTTGTTTGTTTGTTTGTTTGTTTTGGTGGGGACCCTGTAGGAAGCTTGGGCAGCAGTATATACTTTCGAGGACATCATGATGGGGTGTGTGTGGTCAGAAATAGAGGTTCCTTGGTAAGGGCAGCCCCTGGAACAGCACATTCTGTTGGAAACGTGTTCATTTTTATGTTGCTTTTACTCTGGAACTGACAGTGTGTACTTCCATTCCTGCTCCTGGCATCCCCAAAAGGGGATGGGGACCCCTGGGCCAAGTGTCTCTCCTGATACCCTCTCTCCCTGATGGGCTTGTGTGAGCTTGGGCGTGTCCAACATGTGGGGCACAGATAGAGCCGGTTTCACCCCGTCTCTTTCTGCTCTCTGCTCCTGCTGCACTGGCTCTTCAGCTTTTCCGAATCGGGCTCTGGTTTTGGGACATTTGGAGTGTTCCATGTGGGTCTGCGGCTATGTGGGCCTCTCACCCCACATGGCGGGGTTTTCTCAGGCTAGGGGTCACATCATTCCTGCAGGCTATCTCCATTTCATCAAGGTTGCAGTCTCCAAACTGCCCAGGGTGCAGCACAGGGGAGTTTCTTGGGCCATACCAGGCTCTGAAGTGAAACCAGGCCCCTGTCCTGAGTCCAAACCCAGAATGGCCACAGGGCATCCTCAGTGTAGACTGTCCATGCGTGGCTACTCATAGCTCCAGCCTGAGTCACCCACACATTGAGCAGGCTGTGGCCCCTGGGCATGTCAAATTCTTCTGGAAGCAGTGAGACATTTCTCCAGATTCCTGGCAGCCATGTTTGCCCAAATATGGAGAGGAGCAAAGGCCGTTGGTAAGAGCAGCCACTTGAGCTGGCACCATGTCCTAATCATGCCATATGGGGAGGGGGAGGCTGGGAGCTGTGCCCTGAGGGACCTGTAGGGTATGCTGGGCATCCCTGGCCACTGTCTCTTCCCTGGGCTTGGAGAGCCAGCATGGTCCCAGGTCTCTGCTGCAAATAAAACCTGTAATCGCTGTGTCTGCCCCAAACAGTGCAGAGTCGCAGAGAACCTGCATAGCATGTGCTCACTTCAGTGCACATCCCTGTATTTCCTACCGGGGTGTGAGACTCACAGAAGGTGGTGTGGAGTATCTCCAGGAACGACAGTTGTTTGTCTCTCATCTCAGCCGACACTAGATGTGGCACGTTGTCATTCAAGAGGAGTTAGACCCTTGGCTCTGTGTCTGAGACACACCAGGGATCTGGGCTGAAAGGCTTGGCCCCAGGGACCTTGCTATAGCAGACTAATACTATCCATGGACATAGCTCAGGGATTTTCCTGTTTTGTCCTTAGAAGATTCTGCTTTTTGGGGACTCTGTGGGACAGACAGGGGGGCAGCTTAGGATGCTGCCGAGGGCCTGACATTTCCCCAACCTTGAGGATGTTTTGCCTTGTTCCTGCAGGTGGAGATCACACTGCAGGACATCAACGACAACCCTCCCGTGTTCCCAACTGACACACTGGACCTCATGGTGGAGGAGAACACAGCTGACGGCTCTAGGATCATGCAGCTTAGTGCCTCAGATGCTGATGAGGTAATGGCCCCGGGATGGGGACAGGGTACCAGGAATCCAGGCAAAGTTGCCTGCTACACAGCTCATGGCTGGTGTTGCCCGGCCCCTCCCAAGAAACAGGGCCCCAGAAATGATTTGCAGGAAGCTCTGGAGAGACCACAGCTTATCTCCCAGCTCGAGCCATGTTAAATTTAACTTCTAAAGGGAAAAATGAAAAAGGCAATTCCTATAGATTTAGACAAATCTTATTCCATTATGCCTTTAGCACTCTGATGTATTATAGTAGCTAATGATTTGTCTACATTTTATGTGTACTTTAAAAGATACAGACAAGTTCAAATTAAAAATCACAATTTTTTTTTTTTTTGGTTTTTGGGCCACACCTGGTGACACTCAGGGGTTACTCCTGGTTATGTGCTCAGAAATCGCTTCTGATTTGGGGGTCAATATGGGCTGCTGGGGATTGAACCAGGTCTGTCCCGGGTCAGTTGTGTACAAGGCAAATGCCCTACCACATCGTTATCACTCCATCCCTAAAAATTACAATTTTTTGCAGGGGTTGAACCATACATGATGGAGCTTAGGGCTTACTCCTGGCTCGACATTCAGAGATCACTTCTGGTGGTGCTCCAGGGACCATATAGGGTGCCTGGGGGATCAGACCCAGATCAGTCACATGCAAGGCACTGTATTGCACTCTTCACTCTCTCCAACCCAGCCATACAATTTACACTGAAGTGTGTATGTACATATATATATATTTATATATATAATATAAAACAAACATGGGATTCAGTAATATACTTAACTGTTTTAAAGAAATTATTGAAACAAATTTATGTTTTTTTTAATTCTGTTAATAAATAGAAATTCTTCCCCAGTATTGAAGTTGACATGTTTTTTTGTTGTTTTTGGTTTTTGGGTCACACCTGACGCACTCGGGAATCTACTGGCTCTGTGCTCAGAAGTCACTTCTGGCAGGTTCAGGGGACCATATAGGATGCCAGGATTCAAAGCAGAGCTTGTCCTGTGTTGGCCACATGCAAGGCAAATGCCTTACCACTGTGCTATCATACTAGTCCCTGAAGTTGACATTTTGGATAAATTTTTTTGTTTGTTTGTTTCGGGGTCACACCCCATAGTGTTTAGGACTTACTCTTGGCTCTGTGTTCATTGGCTGTTTACTCCTGTCTTGGTAGCATTTGTAGGTTATAATTTATAGTTTTCCCTCAAATTATCTTTGTTTGCTTTCACCTTTCTGCTAAAGATTTAAATAAACTTTGAGAGCTGCAGAGAGAGGAATCACTATTGGACTCTTTCCTCTTCAGCCGAGCTCCACTAGATCTGAGAATTTTATTTTCTTTTTCTCATTTAAACTCCAAAGATATTTCAACACTTGAGACTTGGTTTTTGGTCTATTAGGTCACTCTTTATAAATAAAATTTAAAAAATTTCAAAACAAACCACAGACTCAACAACAGACTATTTTTATAGCCAACAGAGAAATAATCATGACTGGATCCTTTATAATAATCTTGCTGTAATTTAACGACTAAAGGAAAAGAAAAGATCTTTAGGTTATTATAGCTGCCTATGAGGAAGGGCTTGATTTGGGAGGAAGAGAGGGTGGTTGGTTCTCACCCAACTCTGTGCTTGGGATCTCACAGAGCTAGGCATAGATTCAGGCCAGCTATATTTGAAAATGAAGTCTTAGCCCTGTGCCGTCTCTCATGCTCAGTCTTGGACCTTAAGTGTAATAACTTAGGTTCTCATTCACGAAAAGAAAAGTCACATCCACCAAATTCCAGTGATCAAGATGATCACTGCTGGTGCTGAGGTCATGAGTGGGTTTGGTCCACCTACCTTTTTGCTCTTGATATTGTGGCTCAGGAGTCGGCACTGATGGCATGTGAGGATCTAATGGTCTATCATCCCACTAATGAGGAAATGACCCTGTGAGGCATAGGTGCTAATCACATGATGCAATGGCAATGCAGCTGCTGTTTCTTGGGCTCTGCTCTGGAGGGTCAGAATAAATGACACCTCAGTTCGGGTTGTTTCTTCTAAAAGGAGGCGGTCACCATGCTGCTGGTGGTAGATGTTTTCTACAGGGACGGCTCTGCTTCCTAATCAGAGTGAAATCTCTGGCCAGAGTCGGGGCAAAAATTCCCTTGTTCTGGGGCATCAGGCTGCGTGTGGAGCTGGTGTTGGCACTGTCGGCGACTGTCTGTAAGCTTTTCTCCCTTTGCTTTCTTGTTTCATCTTTCCATGCTTTCTCTGGGACACGTGTGTTGGTCCCTCCTTGTTCCCAACCCAAGTTGTACCTGTGCCATCTCTGCCAGCTTGGGATCTGTCCATTTGTGTGGGTTGATCTGGGGGCAGGTGGGTGGCTTGAACCCAGCTGGGCTGGAAGTTTGCCCATGTTCAGACCAGAGCATCGGGCAAGAGCTGGTCCAGGAGTTTGCACGAAGCAGGGACACTTGAGCTCCTGTGTCCCTGGTCAGTCATGTCTGCACAGACCAGTCACCTGCCACATGACTGGAGCCTCATTCTGGTGAGGCCTAGGGTGGGTGCCTTCATGGGGCATTGCTGCCCCCACAGTTGTTTGCTGCCTTCCCCACAGTGACCCACAATCCTCCATGTGTGTGAATGGCAGCACAGTGAGACTTGGCCTCTGACAGTCACTTGATGGAGGACTTGGGATTCAGAACTGCCCAATCTCTGCCACTGAGTGCCTCTTCCTTCCCACAGGGTGCAAACGCGCTGGTCACCTACAGCATTGTCAGTGGCGCAGAGGACAGTTTCCGCATCGATCCTCAGTCCGGGGAGCTGCTGGCTGCACGGCGGCTGGACCGGGAACGCCGCTCCAAGTATTCGCTGCTGGTGCGAGCAGACGATGGGGTGCAGTCCTCTGACATGAGGGTCAACATCACTGTCAGTGATGTCAATGATCATGTGCCCACCTTCTCGAGGCCTGTGTACTCCTTTGATGTGCCTGAGGACACTGCCCCAGGTAGGCACCTGTGGCTGTGTGGAAGGAGTAGGGACAGGGCTGACTGAGCCCTCTGTGTCTGTTCTCTCTCCTGTGTCTGTCCCTGAAAACCTGGGAGGCTTTTCTCTGAGTTCACTTGTATTTATCTTTATCCTTATTTGTTAGGTTTGGGGTCATATCCGATGTTGCTTAGGGCTGACTCCTGGCTCTGTGCTCAGGGATCAGGCCTAGTGGGGCTTAGGGGACAATATGGGGTGCTGGGGATTGAACACCCTCATCTCTGTGCTGTCTTCTGGGCTTATTTCCACTTTATATGTTTGTAATAGTGTATAGCGGGAGCAAAGAAATACCAGAAAAGCTGTGGATGGGCATAGAAGCTTGTCAGGTGTGGGCTGGGCACAGCTGGGCCCATGTTGGCTCAGCCCTTTGCCCTGGGACAGAGACAGTGCAGGCTCCTCTGTATTGCCCATATGGGGTGGGGTGGGGTTTTGGGAGCTGGAGTCAGCACAGTCTCAGTCCAGACTCATAGGGTCGCAGGTTTGCCAGGAACCTTTGGGTGGGCGAGCAGTGAGGCTCTTCTGAGTCCCATGGAGAGCCCCGGGAGGGTGGCCTCATGAGGTCACAGTGTCTCCCTCCTCCCACCTCATATGTTCTGCCTGCTGAGTTCCTCCAGACACTGCCAGCTGACCAATTGCCAGCTGACCAGCTCTCCTCAGTCCAGCCTGAACCCAATCATTATTGCTGGGCAGTGGCCAAGGGCTCAGGTCCATTCAGGAAAGTGGAGAGAAACCATGCATTGGGCTATGCTGCCCCTCCAGTGTGATGGGACCAACACTGACCCTAGTGTGGAATCTGCAGTGCATGTGCATATGTGACATGTACATCTAACACATGCCATGCAGTGTATACATGTACCATGTACTCACACATGTGTGCACCTGCCACACATCTGTTCAGGACACACACAACACATGTAAAACAACACATATCACATGTGATACATGTCTACAAACGTGCATATGTGACACCTATCTACTAGTACACAGTGCAACAAATATATATTGTGTGTGATACATGTTGACACATAGCAACACATGACAAGTCTACATATGTGAACACATCTATATGAGCACATGTATAATTGGATTTACATGTTTGCACAACATGTGTCTATATGTGACACATGTCTAAGGATGTGCGTGTGTGACACGTGTCTATGTGAGTGTGACATGTCTGCATGTGCATTTGTGTGCACACATGTCCTCATACCTCCCTGGGCGCACATGTGTTTGTGTGTCTGTGATGCTTTGAGCTAGCCTGGCTCTGCCCACCCTAAACGTCTGTATCTCTGCTCTGTAGGTTCCTTGGTGGCCGCGATTCTGGCCACGGATGAGGACTCAGGCACGAATGGGGAAGTGACGTATGTGGTGAGCGAGGATGATGAGGACGGCCTCTTCTTCCTGAACCCCGTGACGGGTGTCTTCAACTTGACACGTGCCTTGGATTATGAGGCCCAGCAGTTCTACATCCTCACGGTGCGGGCTGAAGATGGCGGGGGTCAGTGGGCCAGTGTGCGGGCTTACTTCAGCGTCCTGGATGTCAATGACAATGCCCCTGTGTTCAGCTCCGACTCCTACAGCACCTCTGTCATGGAGAACCTGCCCGTGGGCTCTGCTGTGCTGGTGTTCAACGCCAGCGATTCAGATGCAGGTGAAAGGCTGGTGCTTTTGGGGGCTGTGGGAGCTGATTATGCTGGGGGAATGGGGAGGTGAAGCCGAGAAGCTTCTGACATTCTCTGTAGGGACCTGGGTGGATTCAGTAAGCACCGTCTGGCTCTCATTCAGCATGCCAGTGCCCATGTGTGGCTGCTCTTTAACACACATTATGCACCACGTCCACTTTGCCCTCCCTGCACATGGTGATCTCAACGCTGCATGATGTACCTTAGGAGAGCAACTTTGTGACTTATGTCAGATGGGTAAAAGTCATTCTTTCATGTTTTTTTTTTTGTTGTTGTTGTTGTTTTGGGGCCACACTCAGCAGTGCTCAGGTCTTACTCCTGGTTCTACACTTAGGAATCACTCCTGGCAGGCTTGGGGTACCATATGGGATCTGAGGATAGAACCCAGGTAGGCTGCATACAAGGCAAATAGCTGTGCAAACCCACTGTGCTATTGGTTCAGTCCTTCATGGGCTTCTTTAACATAGGATGGAGACACTGAGAAACAGGAAAAACCAGATTCTAAGGAACAGTGAGGCGCATGCGATGAATGATTTGTGCCCCCTCAACATTGCTGACCATCTTTAGGGAACTGGGTGACCTTGGTGTAGTAAATGTTTCAGGTCTGAAGCTCATCATCTAAGTGAGTGGGGACCTTATCTGGACCCCACCCGTGTTTGATAGCCACTAATTGCAAAAGCATTTGATGGGCTTTGCCTTAAAGGCCACTCATAGACCTTCTCCTGCTCTGGTAATGCACATGGCAGAAAGCTCATCTTTCTTTTTGTTTGTTTGTTTGTGTTTGGTCCACACCAAATTGCAGCACACCAAAGTGTTGCTCAGGGGTGATTCCTGACTCTGCACTCAAAAACTTCTTGGTAGGCCCAGGGAACCGTATGGGATACCAGGAATAGAACCCAGGCCAGCCACTTACAAGACAAACACCCACCCCACAATACTATAGCTCCAACCCGCTTTCTATTCTAAGGGTCCACATCCAGCTACCCGAAGGCTTGTGAGTGAGCTGCCATTTGTTGGGTGGTTGGTCCAGAGAGAAAGAGAAGGAACTAGGCAAAGTAGCGAGGTCACTTCATGCTGCTGTTCCCTCCCTGGGAAGCTCCTGGCCAGATAGCACCTCCCAGGGATTTTTGAGATTTGTCATTTTAATTGTGCTGATGCAATTTCAGAGAATGTTTCCCAGTTATGTGGGGTTTGAATGCCTTTATCAGTCATTTTCTCTGCAGGACACAACTCCTTCCTCTAGGAGTTCCAAGGGCAGTGATAAGACCACATCCCATGACCCTGCTGGTTGGGCACTGCTTCCTGGTAGATCTACTCCAAGTGTCTCCCAAATAACCTGTAGGATTAGAGATTCCTGGGGTGGGGGGTGTCTCTCATCCAGACAGTACTAGAGCAGTGACCCCTGTTCTGGGAGGGAGAAGCTGTGTCTGAGAATAGACAATGTTTTATCTTATCTGGGTATAGGACCTCTCAGATTTTTTCCCCTAAATATTTAGGACTTGCAGCCAAGAGCTGGGTAAGAAAAAATATTTTACTGTTTCCACCAGGTCAGAACTGTATGTCATCATGAGTGTGGTTAAATACTCTAGGGAACTCAGAGCTAGTACAGTGGGTGAGGTGCTCACCTTACATGTGGTCAGTCTGGGTTTAATCCTGGTACCCCACATGGTTCCCTGAGCACCTGTAGGAGGAATCCCTGAGCATAGAGCCAGGAGTAAGGCCTGAGCACTGCCAGGTGTGGTCTCTAATAAAGACAGTGTTATGTGGAAATGTATAGGGATAGGTAGATAGGACCCTCAAGAGTTTACTCTAGCTTGGGCGATTAGATGGTAGAATCTCAGGTGTCTCTGAGGCCCATCACTAATGCTAACACACTGTGAACATGGCAGCTCGGAGCCTGGGCTGGGTTTTGGGTCCAGGCTCCACTGCCCTATGGGACAGGCTCTGGTCTCCTGCAGGGCCAGGGTGCAGGAGAAAGTCAAGTTCTAGGTCAATGCAGGCCCATCATGAAGGCCCTGAGGAAGGGGAATTGGCTGTCACCACAGACTACACACATTAGGGCTAGGATCTGGGGGCCTCCTTCTCTTCTTTTTTTTTTTTTTGTTTTGTTTTTTGTTTTTTTGGGTCACACCCAGTGGCGCTTATGTGTTACTCCTGGTTCTGTGCTTAGAAATCACTCCTGGCAGGCACAGGGAACCATATGGGATGCTGGAATTCGAACCCCCAGCCATCCTGATCGGATGGGTGCAAGGCACACCTCCTACTGCTGTGCTATTCCTCCACTCCCTCCCTTTCATCAGATCTGCACTCAGTGACTGGGGAGACACTCCCCCCCCCACTTTATGTCCCTAGAGTTGACTGGTATGTGAATCATTCCTAGTCTTGTCCCTTCAGATTGCAGGACCATCTTAGGTGCTTTGCTGATCGGTCAGTCAGTGTCTCTATGACAGTCCTTACCTCCTCCTTCTATTACAGGAGTCAACTCTGAGCTGGCCTACAGCATCATGTCAGGGGACAGCCTGGGCCAATTCTCTGTGGACCAGGATGGACAGTTGTGTGTCCTGAAGCCCCTGGACCGGGAGGCTCAGTCCTTCTACAACCTGGTGGTACAGGCTCATGACCTGGCACTGCCACCCAGCCCACGGCTCACCAGCACTGCTCTGGTGTCCATCATCTTGCTGGACGTCAATGACAATGCACCCACCTTCCTGTCTCCCCGGCTGACCTTCGTGCCTGAGAACACTCCTGTTGACACTGTGGTCTTCAGAGCCCAGGCTGTGGACCCTGACAGTGGCCCCAACAGCTATGTTGAGTACGCCCTGTTAGAACCCTTGGATGGCCCCTTTCGCGTGGGTACTATCGATGGACAAGTATGGCTGAGTGGCCAGCTGGACCGCGAGCAGGTATCCAACTACACGCTTACCATATTGGCCACCGATAAGGGACAGCCCGCCCTGTCCTCATCCACCGAGGTGCTGGTACAGGTGTTGGATGTGAACGACAACAGCCCTGTGTTTGCTCAGGTGTCCTTCCAAGTGGACATCCCAGAAGACATACTCACAGGTGCTGACCTCATGCAGGTGCATGCCAGCGACGCGGACGAGGGTGCCAATGGGCAGGTGCGCTACAGCATCACAGCTGGAGATGCACGGCAGGACTTCAGGATCGACTCAGTCACAGGTGCCCTCTCAGTGGCCAAGCCCCTGGACCGGGAGAGGACCCCCAAGTATGTACTGACTGTCCAGGCCTCTGACCGTGGCAGCCCACCCAGGGTGGACAGCTGCACAGTCCTCATCTCTCTGCTGGATGTCAACGACTTCGTGCCCGTGTTTGATCTCTCCCCATATTCCATCCACATCCCCGAGAACCTTGGTGCTGAACCCAGGACCATCCTGCAGGTCAGTGAATCTTGCAGGTGGCTGGACTCAGTCCTGCCGGCTCCTGTCTCTGTCCCCAAGGGCTGAAGCACAGTAACAAGGCAGTCATGACCTGAAGTCATGCTGGGGTACATGGCTGAGGGGGTGCATGGCTGAGGGAGTGCACAGATAAGGGGGTTCAGGGTTGAGGGGGTGCATGGCTGAGGAGATGCACAGCTGTCCTGGGGTGCGTGGCTGCATAGTGCTGGTCTGTGGCTTTCACACATGCACAGGTGATACAGGGGTGATGCCAATTGGTGCAAACTGAAATGTGGGAGGGCAGAGAATTCTAAGCCTCTCTTTATCCTCCCAGCCTGTAGTTGTATCCCTTGGAGAGGGGTCTGTACCCCACTTCCTTTCCTAGGCTGGTGTCACCATGGTATACAGTGATTGGTGCCTTGGGGGTTCAGGGTTCAGGGACCTTCTCTGAATTCCTCTACATGGGTACCCCTGTCTTCATACCCTGTGCTCACAAGGCCTTGATCTCCTGTGTCTGTTGTACTTTGATTTCACGGGATTTATTGTACTTTAATTCTGTGTGTTCGTGGCATTTGGTGTTGAGGTGCTCCTTTGCATTTCATCTGGGGATTCTGTGCATATCTGACCTCAGGCGTTGCTGAGATTGACTTCACCTCCATCTTGGGGTCCTGGAATGCAGTGGGTGGCTCCTGTCTCCTCAGCCATGTCTCTGTCCCTCAGGTGGTGGCGAGGGACGATGACCAGGGTGCTAACAGCCAGCTGTCCTACATGCTGGCAGGTGGGAATGCCGCCTTCACACTCTCAGCCAGTGGCGAACTGCGAGTCACTCAGAACCTGGACCGGGAGGCTGAGGCGCTCTTTGTGCTGATGATCACGGCCAGTGATAAAGGTGCGTGTCCCCTCACCCAATGTTGTGGTGGGCCAGTGATGAAGGTGCGTGTTCCTTCACCCTATGTCGTGGTGCGGCAGCAAATCTTGGGCATGTTCAGGCAAACTTTGGGGCCCTGTGCAGGTGACATGTCCCTCCTTCCAGGGCTGGAATGGGGGACAGCTGCCACCCCCTGAGCTGAACATGAATTTGAGCCCAGCACTGAGGCCTCAGGAGGCCTGAACCCCTGGGGTTCTTATTGAGAAGGCGCCTACAGTATTCCCCTGGTCTGGTGGCCTGTCCTGGGAGAGTCAGGGTCCAAGGCCAGAAGTATCTGAGGGGTGTGCATGCAGCTATGGGTGTAGAGATGAGTCATCGTTGAGTATAGAAATAAGGCAGACCATGAATAACCAGACCATGAATAACCAGAACATGAACATCAGACTATCGTTAACTAGGCCATGAGAACCAGACCATGAGCACTATTCAATGAGCACTGGTTCATGAACACTGTTGCTTCTCCTGGCTTGGCAGCCCTAAGAATCCAGATATTCCCTGAGGTGGTGCTGAATGTGCTGATGGCCTTGGGTCTTGCTGCTGGCTCAGGGCTTTGTTACTATGGTCCGGGAGTGGATGGGGCTTGACCCCAAGACCCGGGTGCCTGTGATGGCCCTTTTCTGGCCCTCACGTGTATCACAGTTTTTGGAAGTGTTTCCCAGGTGGTTGTAGTGGGATCCTTGAAGCCAGGAGCCTGGGCTGTGTCCTGTCCACCAGAATTTGGGGCACAGGGCTCTGTGGACTTGGGGAATAGAGATCTGTGTCCTTCCCTTTGCATCTTTCCTGAACTAGGGGCAGTGTTGGGGGCTTGAGCACTCTGGGAGCAGGGACTAGGTTGGGGACCTGAGCTCTGTGAAGCTGAGCCCTACCCCACACAGCACACTCTGGGAGCCAGCCTGACAGGACTTGAAGGCATCTTGGGCTGATCTCAAGGCCAGGTCAGTGGTGGGTCTGTGAAGACTCGGCAGGGGTGGCCGGGGTCTCGTTGCTATGGCCTCTCTGGAGCGAGGTGAGGGGCTGGCAGTTTTGTTCCTGCCCAGGTGACCCTTCCCTTTGCTCCTTGTAAGTGCTCCCTGATGGGGCTGTCACCGTAGCAACAGCTCAGCCCAGCAGCAGCCCCTAAATATCTGGTTGGGAGGAAATCACATTCCTGCTCCTAGAGAGTTCTGAACTGATCTCAAGGCCATCCCTTGGCCCATGTCTGGAGACTGTCTGCCCAGAACTGCTGTGCTGGAGGTGGACAGCAGGCCACAAATCAGGAAGCTGCACCCCAAGTTCTACTGGTTACTTCTTTGATGGTGACCTTACTGCAAGCAGGAGTCTGAGGCCAGGCTTCATCCTGTTTCCCAGGGTGGTTCCCCCAGAAAAGTGCTCTCTCTGGATGTCTATTGGAAGCTGGGTGTTAGGATAGCACCTGGGACCAGCCCGAGGGGGCAGTGGCTCAGCGCAGTGTGTGATCAGTGTTCCTGGGCTCTAGCAACTGTCCTTCCCTGCTGTCCCCTTGTCTGGGCTGCAGTGGGCAAGTCCAGTTCAAGCCCAGGCAGCAGTGGGACCATGCGGAATCAGGAGAAATGCCCATGAAGGTCTCCTGAGGTCAATTGAGCAGGAGAGGACAAGTCCATAGTCTGTGGAGGGACACAGGGAAGGTCCTCAGAGGAGACCCAGAGCCTCCAGGATACAGGCATCGAAGTTCTGCTGGAACACCTGGGCTGTTTATACTGCCATGTTAGCACAGGTGTAGGCCATGGATCCCCTACACCCGCTACACTGGCAGTACATCCCAGTGCCAGTTCTGCCTTCTGTCCCCCTTCTTACACCCACCGTCTGCACCTCCATGGATTTGCCTCAGATATGAGCAGGCATCCTGTGTCTGTCTCCATGGCCTGGGACGATGAGACCTGGTGATTCACTGCACCATCATGGCCCCTCAGGACCCCAGAACTCTGATTCACCCCCTGCTTCCCACCCCAGCCCCTATGCTTTGTCATTATGCTGCAGCCCCAGCTTCATATATGCATCAGCAGGAGTATGTTCTTGAGGGCCCTTGGCTTGAGATTCACTCCTTGCTTCTCTGGAGACACAGTGCCTGCTGTCTCCTGGCTTTCTCCTGGATCGCAGGGTCACATCAAGGGCCACTTACGAGGGGTTCACATGGGGGGGGGATCCCTTCCTCTTCTTCCTTCCTTCCTCTCTTGTTCCACGCCCTATCCTGGAAAGCCTGTGTGTTCCGTGTTTTGTGAGACTGGTGTTTGTAGGAGAGCCTGGTACTGGAGCCCTTTCCAGCCTTCTGGACCCCATCTTTTTTCTGTGTTGTGCCCTCATCAGTAAATCCTGCAGCCAGAGCTGCAGCATCTGCTGCCCGGGAGGGCTGGAGTAGTAACTCAGGGTGACAGGAGGGTTAAGGAATGACAGAAGCTATTTTTACACAGAACTGTATTTTTCCCTGAGATTGGCATGAATCCCCCCTCCCCTCCTGAAACAGGACATAAATAACCATTTTGCAGTCAGAAGACATTGGAGCTGGGCCAGGCTGGTTTCTTTATTTGGAGATAAGAGATTTACTGGAAGATGGTATAAGGGAGTGGCAGGTCCAGAGAGGCAGTCAGAGGGCAGGGTGTAGGGGCCAGGGCATGGTGGGGAGGCAGAGGGGCCTGATCTCCACCCCACATTTCTCAGTCATTCACCTGACCCCAGAGCAGCGGGGCCTGTAGCTAAGGTCTGAGCTGGGAAATGCTTCTCTGAGTTCCCCACTGTCCACCCACTGATGCTTTCCATGAGCCACAGAAACATCTCAGAAGATTCCCCTGAATGTTTTGTGGTGGGAAACGGTAACTACACTTGGGTGTCCTGAGCCTCAGATTGGAAATGTGGCTCACCCTGCAGCTGCTCCTCTGAGTTTACTGATGCCAAACCAAGGCCCGATGATCAGGAGATGAGCAGGTCCCAAGGCCTGACTCAGATGGGTGAGGGGATCCTATGAAATCACCAGAAGGACCAGCCCGATTCCGAGCATTTCTAATGAAGGACATTTTTCACATGTTGAAAGACTAGTGAATATTCTTGAGCAGAGGTTGCAAATCACTAATGGGGAGAAAACATGATGCCTTTGCAAAGCTTAATCTCAAGAGATTGAAGGGCAAATCACTAGCCTCCTTTCTGTGCTGGGAAGGTGGTGCTGGTGGAATTAAAGTCCATCTGCAGGAGCTGAGTGGGAAGGGGGACCTGGTAAGTGGTTCTCTGTTCAGAAAGGGTCAGTCCTGGGGTGGTGCTTTTCCAGCCAAGGGCCACCATTTCCAAAGGCTCTGGAATGATCATGGCATTTCAGCTTTGTTATGGGAAAATGACAGAGATTCCCTGGTCTCTCATGGCAAATTTTTTTATTAAAAATTAATTTTGATAAATTTATTAAATTTAATAAATTGAATCACCATAAGACACACAGTTGTTTATAATCGAGTTTCTATCATATAATGTCCAACACTGTTGGATTAACTGGGTTCTACCCTACTCAGTATTTGTTTTACACCCCAGATTGTGACCTGGTGTTGGATTACTGGGTTCCTCCTTACTCAGTATTTGTTTTTCATCCGAGGGTGTGGTTTGCTAATAAAAAGCCTTGGTCTCAGTAAAGCTGGGAGCATTCTCCAATCTTCCTCCACTAAGTTGCCTGCCTCTTAGGAGTTGAAGGATTATGTGTTGGAATTTCTGAACCTGTTTTTACCCCCTTTCACTTTGTGGATTATTTCCTGCATCAACATTTCCTTCCAGACCAACTTCTCTCCTGGTCCTGGTTTTGGAGCCTAAGTCTTTCTTATCACAGCACCCTTCACCAGGGCACCTTTTTTTGCCGCTACTGTCCCCAGTTTCCCCCTTGTCTTCCACCCTGCCTGCCTCTATGGTATTTTTCTTCTTCTCATTTCTTCCACTATTTTGGGTTTTTGAGCCACATCCAAAACCACTCAGGGGTTACTCATGCACTCAGAAATTACTCCTGACAGGCTGAGGGATATGGGATATGGGGATCAAACTGGACACCCTATCTGCTGTGCTATCACTGTGGTCCCCTTTTTTGACACTATGCTTCACACTACTTTACTGAGAGATATCATGCATATCACTTTATCCCCTTTTGGCACCCAGTTCTTGTCCAGAGTGATCATTTTCAACTATCATTTCATAGCAATCCTTTCTCTGTCCTAACTGTATCCCCTACTCTTTGTGATAAATATTTTTGGTAATGAAAATTGCACAAAAATAAAGAAAATTGCACAAAAGCTTTGCATCAGACATCCTGACCCCATTTATAACTCAGGCAGCAGAAATTCTGTTTGGCTGTCATGTACATGGGAATGGGCATTACTGTGTGCGTAGCTGTCTTGGACCAGAATTTTGTTTCTCAGGCTGGTAAGAGCAGCTGTTTTCTACCTTTCCCTTATCTGTAGCACCTTAAGTAATACCCTGAGCCATTTATTTAAGTCATATTTTTTGACTTGGTTACTCATTAGTAGGAAAAGCTCTTCCAAATTAACTTTCATGCATATAGCTTTGGTATTTTTGTTTGTTTGCTTGTTTGTTTGGGTCACACCTGGCAGCGCTCAGGGCTTACTCCTGGCTCTGTGCTCAGAAATCGCTCCTGATAGGCCTGGGAGACCATATAGGATGCAGGGAATCGAACCCAATTCATCCCTGGTTGGCCTCATGAAAGGCAAACACCCTATCACTATACTACCTCTCTGGCCCATATATATATATGTGTGTGTGTGTGTGTGTGTGTGTGTGTGTGTGTGTGTGTGTGTGTGTGTGTGTGTGTGTGTGTGTATGTGTGTGTGTGTATGTATATATCTATATAAATGTATATATACATATATATATTCTTAAGATTAAAATAGAAGAGTGCTTTAGCTTCCAAAATGCCAAGAACTAGAATTGCTATTATATTGCACAGAATTAAAATTTGGTAGAATAAATTTGACCCACATTTCACTTCATATAAGTAATAACTCTGAGAAGTTTTAGGGAAACACAACTTTGAAATGAGGACAAAATTTAACTTGTCATATTAAAGGAAATGTTTGTATTATCTAATTTTGTATCATTCCTTGGGACCAGAGGGATGGTGCAATGGATAGGATGTTTGCTTTGCATAAGGCCAACCTAGGTTCAAAACTTGGCATTCCAAATGGTGCCCCAAGCCAGGATTCCCCAATGCAGAGCCAGGAGTAACCCCTAAGCACTGAGGGGTTTGGCCCAAAATACCAAAAAAAAGAAAAAGGATCCATTTTTCTGAGAAGGCAGATACCTAAACCTCTCTCAATTTTAAAATCCTATTTTAAATTTTCCAAGCTTTATTTGAATAGCTCTGATTTGATCTCATCAGTGATGTCCAGAGGCAGTACTAGCTGGTACTGGTTCCTAAACTCTGGAGTTAGGAAGACTCTTATAGCATCCCCTCTGCACCTTGGTGCCAAAAATTAGCTTGGAGCTGGTGTGTGTGTGTGTGTGTGTGTGTGTGTGTGTGTGTGTGTGTGTGTGTGTGTGTCTGTTTGTCTCTCTGTCTGTGTGTGTCTGTAAGTATTTGTGTGTGAGTGAGTTTGTTTTAGTGTGTGTGTTTTGTGTGTGTGGTCTCCACTCAAATGCTGTTGGCCTCTCTTGATTCTTAGTTCTTTGAGGCTTTTCAGGATATACCTGTCAGGCCGCTCCTGTGTATTTGCTGTTATGTCTGTGTGTCTGTGTCTATGTATAGTGGCTCACACCTCTAATCTCACGAAGTGAAATGTGAAATTCTGTTCACTTGTTGACCTTATGTGCAGTGCATCCCCTGCACCTCCATCCCTCTACCTCACCCGCCTGAGACTGGTACCTTTTCCATTGCTCTTTGTCCCGAATGCTTGAACTGGCCCTGCTGTGTGTGTGTGTGTGGGGGGGGAGTCACACACTCCCCCACCTCCTTTCTGACTGGATCTGGTTCCCATCAGTGCATCCCGGCTGAGACCACACCTCTTGCCCTGATGTGCCAGAATCCATAATTTATCATCTTCACATCGTCCAAGCCAGACATAACCCCACAGACGGATCCTTTTTAGGGGATGGGGATGTCCCCACTCTCTGCTCTTGTCTGGGCCCAGTCTTCTGCTCAGGCCTGGATTCCCAGGATCCTGTTTCTAGAAGCATTCTGTTGGTCCATTCTTTGGACCAGCAGCCCTGAAAGCACCTGACACATTTCTGGAGAGAGGGACTCAAAGGAGGAGGGTCTGCGCTGCTCCAGGGTGAGCACCCCTGATTGGCAGAGTATGGGCCCCCCTCCTGGCCAGCACTGAATCTCTTCCATGTCTCCAGGCTCCCCTGCACTCACTGGAACAGGGACGGTCAGTATCATTGTTGATGACGTCAATGACAATGCCCCCACCTTCGCCAGCAACACCTACCGCACCAGGGTCCCCGAGGATGCACCCACAGGAACTGACGTGCTCTTGGTGAATGCCTCAGATGCCGATGCAGCCACCAATGCTATCATCAGGTCAGTCCTTTCCCTCACTGGAGCCTGGCACTGAACCTGGCACTGAGTCTGCAGGAGGCGCTGCCCTGGCCACGTGGCCCCCCAGGGGCTGGATCTGAGCCACTGCTGTGCCTGGAGCCAGGAATGAGACTGGCCACCACTGTTCTTGGGCATTGTGTCATTGTCTGGGCCACAGTGAGGGTCTCGGGGCCTGGACACACACTTTGGGCTTTGTTGGAGCATTCGGCACCTCACGTGGGGCACATTTCTTTATCTTTTTGTTTTTGGAGCCACACATGGCAATACTCAGGTTTTCTCCTGCTCTGTACTCAGGATCACCCCTAGCCCTATGCTCAGGTTTACTCCTGGCTTTGTGCTCAGGAATCATTTCTCATGGGCTTGGGGACCATATGGGATGTGGAGAATTGAACCTGGGTTAGCCATGTGCAAGGCAAGTGTCCTACCATTTTACTTTCTCTACAACCCTAAAGATAACTCTTATTTGTGAGTTAAAAATATTTTGTTTTGGGCTCAGAGCTTATTCCTGGGGCCCCTGGAATGCCATGACATCTGCACACGAACATTCATGTCCCAGCTTGTGCTGTGGAGTCCAGCAGGGGCTGGGCTCTGCCTCTCCCATGGTTGAAGTTGATACAATGTGTTCCCGAGGGCCAGGCTTACTCACTGGGAAAGGGACCAGAGGCAGGGGCTGTCCCTGACTTGCTGCTCAGGGCCTTCAGGAGTGAGGAGCTGAGTGGGTCACTTTAGAGGATCCACAAGGCCAGGACCACAAGGCCAGGACCTCTCAGAAAGAGGAGGAATAATTCTAGATCCATGGGACCCCAACCCAGAGGTCATGCCAGAATCTCACCCCAGAAAAATCTCACCTCAGAGACTCAGCTGAGAAACTCAACCCAGATTTTAACCTCCCCAAAATTACCCCAGAAACTCACCTGAGAAATTTATCCCAGATACTCACCCCAGAAACACCCCAGAAACCCACCTCAGATTCTGACTCTCAGATACACTCCAGGACTTCCTCCCAGAGGTAGTGTGGATGACAGGCAGCAGAAAGGCTGGTGGCGGTGTAGACAGCAGATGCTGCCATGTCATGCTGAGTGATCAACCTGCCTTGAGCACTGCTGGTGCCTTGGGAGCTGGTGACTAGGAGGGTCTTGAAGGTTGAGGTTCTCTTTTGGCCTGGGACCTTCTGTCCTGGCTTCCTGTAACCATTCCTGCCTTCTGCTTTAGTTACAGGCTCCTGGGTGGGAACTCACAGTTCTCTGTAAACCCAGCCACGGGCCAGCTCATCACCAGCGCCCTGTTGGACCGGGAGAGCCGTGAGAACTACAAGCTGGTTGTGGTGTGCAGCGATGCTGGCTCCCCTGACTCGCTCTCCAGCTCTGCCACTGTGCAGGTGACAGTGACTGACATCAACGACAACCCTCCCAGGTTCCAGCACCATCCCTACGTCACCCACATTCCAGCGCCTACGCCTCCAGGTAACCAGCAGGGACACCAGACTCACTGCAGACGCTTCCTCATATGTCTCACACATGTTCCTCAGATGCTTCCACATGTGCTTAAGATGCTTTTTATATTCACATACCTCAGAGGCTTCCATACAGTGTCTCACGCTTCTACGCACACCTGCCTCAGACACCTCCACACATATAGTTACCTCAGATACTTTCACACTCGTGTTCCTCAGACACTTCCCCACACACACTTAGCTCAGACACTTCCACACTCATGTTCCTCACACACTTCCACACTTGTGTCCCTCAGATACTTCTACACACTAATGTTCCTCAGACACTTCCACACTCATATATGTTCCTTAGATACTTCCACACACATATTCCTCAGACACTTCCACAATTATGTGTACCTCAGACACTTTTACACTCATATACTCCTCAGACACTTCCACACACGCTTGCCTCAGATACTTCCACACTTGTGGGCCTCAGACACTTCTACACACACATGCCACAGCCTGAGCTAGCAGCTTCTCCCTAGTGCCCTTGTTTGCCCTAAGGAGAGCAAGAAACCTATGAGTGGGGCTCATCCCTGAGGTGGAATGTATTGTACGCTGGTGCTAACCACTGCTGCTCTCCTGTGCTGCAGGCTCCTTTGTCTTTGCCGTCACTGTCACTGATGCTGACAGTGGCCCCAACGCGGAGCTGCACTTCACCCTGTCAGGCCGACACTCAGAACATTTCCACATTGACCCCTTGCGTGGTGCCATCACAGCTGCTGGGCCCCTCCACGGGGCCTCCGAGGTGACGCTTGCTGTGCATGTCCGTGACGGTGGCCTGTCCCCCAAGACTGATTCCACCACTGTGACCATCCGCTTTGTCAACAAGGCCGAGTTCCCCAAAATCCGAGCTGCTGAGCGTACGTTCGTGTTCCCTGAGAACCAGCTGCTGGGCACGCCAGTGACAATGGTGATGGGCTCGTCCTCCAGGGCAGAGCCTGTGTCCTATTACCTCGCTAGCGGCAACCAGGATGCATCCTTCCACATGGACCAGCTCACGGGGCAGCTGTCTATTGGGCGGCCACTGGATTTTGAGAGGACGCATAGTTACGTGGTGTGGGTCGAGGTCCGAGACGGTGGCTTCCCCCCATTCTCGTCCTATGAGAAGCTGGATATTGCTGTCCTGGACGTCAATGACAACCCGCCAGCCTTCCGGGAGGACCCATTTGTGGCAGAGATCTCAGAAAATCTGTCCCCCCGTAAAGTACTAACAGTGTCAGCTACAGACAGGGACAGCGGCCCCAATGGGCAGCTGGGCTATGAGATTGTGAGTGGCAATGCGGCACTGGCCTTCAATATCCACCCGGCCACTGGGGAGGTCCGCAGTTTGTGGCCACTGGACCGTGAGCAGATGGCCCGCTATGAGCTGACCGTGCGTGCTTCCGACAAGGGCTCACCAGGCCGCAGCACCTCTGCTCGTGTGGTCATCCACGTTCTAGATGAGAATGACAATGCACCCCGCTTCTCCCAGATCTTCAGCGCCCATGTCCCCGAGAACTCTCCTCTGGGCTTCACGGTGACGCGTGTCACCACATCGGATGAGGATGTGGGTGCCAATGCTGTGAGCCGCTATGCCATCACGGACCTGTCGCTGCCCTTCTCCATCCATCCCAACACGGGAGACATGGTGGTCAGCCGTCCACTAAACCGGGAGGACACTGATCTGTACCGTGTGCGTGTCTCTGCTCAGGACTCAGGTTGGACTGTGAGCACTGATGTCACCATTGTGGTAACAGATGTGAATGACAACCCACCTCGATTTTCTCAGCCCTCCTACTTCCTTGAGTGCCCCGAGCTGCCTGAGGTAGGCTCTAGGGTGACACGGCTATCGGCCAGCGACCCTGATGAGGGCCCTAATGGGCAGGTATTCTACTACATCAAGTCACAGTCTGAGTACTTCCGGATCAATGCTACGACTGGAGAGGTCTTCAATAAGCAGGCCCTGCGCTTCCAGAATGCCAGCCGCCCTGGCAGTGTCCACGCCAACCGGCACAGCTTCATTGTCACCTGCTCGGATCGTGGTTCCCCAGCTCTGCTCAGCGAGACCACAGTGACCATCCACACGGTGGATAGTAATGACCATGCACCCCGCTTTCTGCAGACACATTACTTCACACCTGTTGCCAAGACCGTGGAACCAGGGACCAGACTGCTGCAGGTGATGGCGCTTGATGAGCATGACTTCGGCCTCAACTCAGAGGTCCAGTACCACTTTGCCAATGACCAGCACCTTGGCCGGTTCCGGCTGGACCTGCACACTGGGTGGCTATCTGTAGCTGCCTCACTGGTGTCTGACCTGAACCGCAACTTTGTGCTACCCGTGATAGCCCAGGACAGGGGGAAGCCTCCCCTTAGTGCACACACCACGGTGAGGGTCCTGGTGACGGAGGAGAACCACCACACTCCTGAATTCTCCCAGAGCCACATCAGCCTCACAGTGCCCGAGAGCCAGAGCGTGGGTACGGCCCTTAGGACTGTGTCAGCTCGGGATCGGGATGCGGCCACCAATGGTGTGGTCCACTATAGCATTGCTGCAGGCAACGGAGACAGCCTCTTTGCCATCAACACCTCCACGGGCGTGCTGACCCTGGCACAGCCGCTTGACTATGAGCTCAGCCCGCAGCATGAGCTGACCGTGCTGGCCACTGATGGTGGCTGGGTAGCACGGACAGGGACCTGCTGGGTGACAGTGCATGTGGCTGATGTCAATGACAATGCGCCTGTGTTCCACCCAGCCCAGTACACGCCCAGTGTGCTGGAGAACGCTCCCAGTGGCACCACTGTGCTACGGCTCAATGCCACTGACGCTGACTCGGGTGCCAACGCTGTGACCGCCTATGCCCTGCAGGCGTCTGACAGTGATCTGTTTGTCATTGACCCCAACACTGGTGTCCTCACCACACAGGGCTTCCTGGACTTCGAGACCAAGCAGAGCTACCAGCTGACGGTCAAGGCCTTCAACGTGCCAGATGAGGACCGCTGTGGTTTTGCTTCGGTGCTAGTGCAGCTTCAGGGTGCCAATGAGTATGTACCGCGCTTTGTGTCCCGGCTCTACGCCTTCCAGGTGTCTGAGGCTGCCGCCCCTGGCACTGTGGTGGGTGAGGTGTTTGCCAGTGATCGTGACCTAGGCCCAGATGGTGAGGTATACTACCTGCTCTTTGGCGCCGGTCGCAAGAAGGGCTTCCAGATCCACCCGCGTACGGGGCGTCTGGTGGTGTCTGGGCGCCTGGACCGGGAGAAGGAAGAGAGGGTGTCCCTGAGGGTGCTGGCCAAGAACGCGGGCAGCATCCGGGGCACTGATGTGGACGAGGTGGTGGTGAACATTACAGTGCTAGACGCCAATGACCCACCGGTGTTCAGCCTGCCCGTCTACACTGTGCAGGTCAGTGAGGCTGTGCCACCAGGCACCCACGTCACCTTTGTCAGCGCCTTCGACTCTGACTCAGTGCCCAGCTGGAGCCGCTTTTCCTATGTTCTGGGCCCCGGCAATGAGCGTGGTGCCTTTTCCATTCACCCGCAGACGGGGCAGATAACCGTCATGGCTGAGCTAGACCGGGAGACACTGCACATGTACAACCTCACTGTGCTGGCTGTGGACACAGGGACCCCTGCTGCCACAGGCAGCACCTCGTTGCTGGTCACCTTGGAGGACATTAATGACAATGGGCCCCAGCTGACAGTCACTGAGGGGGAAGTGCTGGAGAACCAGCCACCAGGGACGCTGGTGCTGAGCCTGCGTGCCACTGACCCCGACCTGCCACCAAATCAGGGCCCCTTCTCCTACCACTTGCTGAGCAGCGGCCCTGGCACAAGCTACTTCAGCCTGAGCCCGTCTGGTGTGCTCAGTACCACCCGTGAGATTGATCGTGAGCAGATCTCCCACTTCCGCCTGGCTGTGGTGACACGGGACTCAGGGGTGCCGCAGATGTCATCCACAGGGACTGTGCATGTTACCGTGCTGGACCAGAATGACAATCCCTCACAGCCAAGGGCCCTGGAGGTCTTTGTGCACTACTTTGGTGCCTCATTTCCTGGTGGTGTTCTGGGCTCTGTGAAGCCCCAGGACCCTGATGTGCAGGACACCTTTCACTGCTCACTCACTTCGGGTGTCCCTAGCCTCTTCAGCATCCCCCGGGGTACCTGTGACCTGAGTGCACAGCCACGGTCAGCAGATGGCACCTTCGACTTGACAGTGTTGAGCAGCGATGGGCTCCATAGTGCTGTGACCAGCAGTGTCCGTGTTTTCTTCATGGGCTTCTCCAATGCCACTGTGGACAGCAGTGTGCTGCTGCGGTTGGCTGTGCCCAGCATTGGAAACTTCCTCACCAACCACTATCTGCACTTCCTGCGCATCGTCAGCTCCCAGCTCACCGGGCTGGGCACAGCCGCACAGCTTTACGGCGCCTTTGAGGATGGTGGCCGGACTTTCTTGCTGGCTGCAGTGCGGCGGGGACATGGGCAATATATGAACCCCAGTGGTGCGGCCACCTTCTTCCAGAGCATCAGGGATGCATTGTTGCGCCAGGGTGGGGTACAGGTGGAGTCAGTGGACCATGACCCTTGTGCCTCCCGCCCGTGCCACCATGGAGGCAGTTGTGTGCGCAGGCTTGCTGTGGGCCCTGCCTTGCACACACACCAGAGCCTCCCAGTCATCCTGGTGGCCCCTGAGCCCCTACCCCCCTTTCTGTGCCAGTGTCCTCCTGGATACACGGACGACCACTGTGAGACTGACATTGATGAGTGCCTCCCAGGCCCTTGCCACAATGGTGGCACCTGCCACAACCTTGTTGGGGGTTTCTCCTGCTCGTGCCCTGATGGTTTCACTGGCCGTGCCTGTGAGCGGGATGTGAATGAGTGTGTGTCTGGGCCCTGCAGGCATGGGGCCATCTGCCAGAACTTCCCGGGTGGCTTCAGCTGTGTCTGCAAGTCAGGCTACACAGGTGAGACTCTGCTGCACTGACTCTACCTGAGGCTGCCTTGGCCAGCCTCCTGCCTTGGCAGGCCTGGGGTGGGTGTGGGCTGGGCAGGTGGAGGCCAGACTGTGCTCTCTGTTGGTGAGTGTATTGCGACACTGGTGGAGAGTTGCTGCTGGGTTCTAGAAGTCAAGAATGATGCACATGAGGCAGGTTAAATTGGTGATGTACAGTAGCAGTTTTGCTCAGTAGCAGCTGGTCTTTGGGATCCCAGGGAGATAGGAGATACCTGCATGCTTCAGTCTCTGCTGTCTATCCATTTGTTCACCTAGCACTCGCCTATCTGGTCATCTATCCATCCATTTGCTCATCTCTCTGCCCATATGCTCATCCATCCATCTTTCCATCCATCGACCTGCCCATCCAACAATCCATCCATCCATCCATCCATCCATCCATCCATCCATCCATCCATCCATCCATCCATCCATCCATCCATCCATCCATCCATCCATCCATCCATCCATCCCTCTGTTCACCCAGCCATTTCTCTATCTACCCAGAACCATACTTGACCCCTGTGGGGTCTGATGCTTCTGTTTCTCCAGAAAGTGGGTGTGTGGCAGGAAACCTAATAGGCACCATGCCTGTCATTTCCCAGGATCCCTTGTGGCCTCACTGGGAATGTACCTGTGATTCTTAACAACACCATGGCAGGCGACAGCTTTTCTTGTGCTTTTGCATAGTCTTGATATAAAAGCTATAAGGCTCTTTGATGCAGATAATCTGATGAGTTCTCTTCATGTGGCCAATGGGAAGCATTATAGAGCATGAGAAAACCCCAGCAGGGTGGCTGGTTGGACTCTCTGGCCCCCTTGCTGGGCAACGGTGCCCTTGATCTGGCTCTGAATGACCATGACTTTGTCCTTTGTAGGGAAAATGTGCGAGTTGTCTGTGAATTACTGTGAATGCAGCCCCTGCTTCAATGGTGGCTCGTGCCAGAGTGGCGTGGACTCCTACTACTGCCATTGCCCCTTTGGTGAGTGGACATAGTTGGCTGCAGGGTCACCTTATCCGTGGGGTGCTGTGGAGGGCTGAGGGCTGACAGGACTGTCTGTCCACGGGCAGAGTGTTTGGCCTAGGGAGAAGCTGAAGACCATGAACATGGCTCATTCCCTCAGGCTCTTCCATGCCATTGCCTTCTTTCAGCCTGGACTGTGCCCTCAGCTGCCCCATTGGTGTCGTTCCATGCATGTTTCCGTGCATGAGTACCCAGAGCTATGCTCAGATTCTCTTTCCAGTTGAACTTAGATCTGAATGCACCACTGAGTGGGAGTTACCCACCAGACCTGCCCTTTTCCTATGAGGCTTTTGCCTACACTGCCAGGTGATACCAGGACTTAGGTCAGCATGTCCTCCTGAAGGGGATCACTGGCACCTCTGCCCACACATGCACTGTCCCCCAATGTGTGGTTCCAGGGGGCAGTTCCAGGGCTCTATTAGCTGTGGTTCATTCTAGGGTTGCCAAGAATACTGAGAAATTTCATCTGAATGTGGGAGAGAGGGAAAATGAGAGAGAGAGAGAGGGAGAGAGAGAAGAGAGTGAGAGGAGAGAGAGAAGGGGAGAGACAAGGCGAGAGATAAGGGGAGAGAGAGAGACCTAGAGCACAGTACAGCACAGCACAGCAGGGATGGTAGTATCCTTGCACATGAGTGACCAGGGTTGATTCCCAGCACCCTATGTAGTCTTCTGAGTCCTCCAGGAGTGATCCCTGAGCACATAGCCAGGAGTAAGCCCTGAGCACCACCAGATGTGGATCCAAAACAACTAGATTGAGGGGCTGAAGCAATAGCATAGTGGCTAAGTGTTTGCCTTGCATGCAACTGACCTGGTCCTCTGGGCAATTCCAGGAGTAATCCCTAAGCACTGAAAGGTGTTTCCCAAGCAAAAAAAAAAATTAATCTAAAAAAAGCAACATATTATTTTTCCACAGTAATAGATTTTATTTATTTATTTTTTGTTCTGGTTTTTGGGTCACACTCAGTGGCACTCAGGGGTTACTCCTGGTTCTGTGCTCAGAAGTCTCTCCTGGCAGGCTCAGGGGACTATATAGGATGCCAGGATTTGAACCGGGGTCAGTCCTGTATTAATTGTGTGCAAGGCAAATGCCTTACTACTGTGCTATCTCTCTGGCCCCAGTAATAGAGTTTTTTTTTTTCCGGGCCACACCTGTTTGATGCTCAGGGGTTACTCCTGGTTAAGTGCTCAGAAATTGCCCCTAGCTTGGGGGGACCATATGGGACACCGGGGGTGGGGGTGGGGGTGGGAGATTGAACCTCGGTCCTTCCTTGGCTAGCGTTTGCAAGGCTGACACCTTACCTCTAGCGCCACCTCGCCGGCCCCATAAGAGTTTTTAATGTTTTTGTTTTTCTTTTCTTTTTTTTTGGGGGGGGGCACACCTGGTGATGCTCAGGGGTTACTCCTGGCTATGCACTCAGAAATTGCTCCTGGCTTGGAGGACCATATGGGATGCTGGGAGATCAAACTGTGGTCCGTCCTCGGCTAAGGTGGGCAAGGCAGACAGATGCCTTACCACTTGTGCCACTGCTCTGGCCCCTAATGTTTTTTTTGATCCTGTATTTTAAAAGTTTGTGATATATAAATTTAATATAAGAATATGTAAAATGTATTAATTTTAAATTTCTATATCATGGACTTTTAAAGTAAAGAATTTAATATATATGACTCATGTGCATAAACAATATAAATCTTGTATAATATATTGTACATATAAATATTTGTTATAACACATGTGCTTCAATAATTAGCTTTTCTTTACCTTTAGTGGATGATTAAGACAATGCATATCCATGCTATGCCCTGTGTCTGTGTGTCTATGTGTCTTTACATTTCTGTGCATGTATCTATATGTCCTCACCAGGATAAGCCTTAGCAGAGACAGGGACTGTAAAGTGTGATTTATTTTCAATCATCCTCTTGATCATTTGGATGAGAAGAGCATTAGTGTCAGACTAATGGAGTGAGATGGGCTGGACCACCAGTTGGTCTGACCTTCTTTCTTTCTTTTTTTTTTTTTTTTTGGTTTTTGGGCCACACCCTGTGACGATCAGGGGTTACTCCTGGCTATGCGCTCAGAAGTTGCTCCTGGCTTCTTGGGGGACCATATGGGACGCCGGGGAATTGAACCGCAGTCCGTCCTAGGCTAGCGCAGGCAAGGCAGGCCTCCAGCACCACCGCCCGGCCCCTGACCTTCTTTCTATTCTGGCATCTTCCTTGGTTCCAGGACTGTGGGCATGTTTTAAATACATTAAAAAACATTGGCTCCTGTACCAATTTAAAAACATTAAAAACAACATTGGCTCCTGTATCCAAGGGGGCCTCATGTCTCAATCTGAGACATTCTAGGGAGAGTTGAGTCCCCAGAGCCTTGCTAACAGCTGCTGTGTTGGCAGGAACTGATTTTCCAATCATTTCCTTCAGCCTCCCAACATTTTTGGGGAATGAATGTTAGTGTCACATCATTGTTATCAATAAAACTCACTTTCCAAGTCTGCAAAGGTCCCAGGACAAACAGGGGTCATGCTGAATTTCAGCAGCTGCTGTGGCTCATGCCCAGCAGAATGAATATTCACAGCTTTTCAGATGTGCTCCCTGCCCTGCCTATGTGACCCCAAACAATGAGCACACACTTTTTTCCTTTTGTTTTTCAGGGCTGGGAGTGGTTCTAGGTATACTGAGGAGGTTCCCTCCTGCTGATTCTTGGCTAAATGAGCCTCCAGTTTGAGGCCACAGCCCAGGGCTAAGGGTCACTTAGCCTGAAGGGTTCAATCCCCGGCACTACCTGGTCCACCAAGTGCCACCCTAAATGCCTTGGAGTACTGCCAGAAACTCAGATAATCCTGACACTAAAGCACCTTAGCCAAGGCAACTGATTCCTAAAGCCAAAACAGAAGCTGCAGTCTTTGGTTGAGTAGAAATAGTTTTTGTCTGTATTGAACAGCTCCTTCCATGGGCGATTCACACTTGGATGTGGCTTAAGTAACGAGCAATTATGGCACAACACATTTTGTTTGTTGAACATTGAACCCCTTCAAATGTTTTCAGAGTTTTCTTCTGGCCCTGAGCTCAGGGTTCCCTCCTGCTGGCACATGAGGGACCATTTAGGATGCCGGATTGGAACCTAGGTCAAGCATGCAAGGCAAGCAAACACCCAGTCCATTCAGCTGTTAAAACATTGGTAGACACTTCTGTGTTTGAGGCAAGCTCTTGAGACAACCTTTCTACAAAACCATTTCTGTGTAGAAGTGGCCTTCAGAAATGTATGAGGTGTCCACGCCAGAATGGGCCTTTAGCTAGTGTGGTTCTGAAGGTGTGTGGGCAGTGTTGAGGAGTGTGTCTGTGCCTGAGAGTCTTGCCTCCTGCAGGTGTCTTTGGCAAGCACTGTGAGCTGAGCAGCTATGGCTTCGAGGAGCTCTCCTACATGCAGTTCCCTAGCCTGGACGCCAACAACAACTACATCTACATCAAGTTTGCCACTATCCGGAGCCATGCCCTACTGCTTTACAACTACGACAACCAGACAGGGGACCGGGCTGAGTTTTTGGCTCTGGAAGTTGCAGAGGAAAGGCTGAGGTTCTCCTACAACTTGGGTAGTGGCACGTACAAACTCACCACCATGAAGAAGGTGTCAGATGGCCTGTTCCACACAGTGATTGCCCGCAGAGCTGGCATGGTGAGTGATGCTTTTTGGTGTGGTGTGCAGGGCCCTGTGTGGTGAGTGAGGTTTGTTGGTGGGGTCTATGGGGTCCTATGTGGTAGATGATATACCTGGTGTGGTTCATAAGGTCCTTCTGGTGAGTGATCCTGCTCATTGTGGTCTATGTGGCTCTGAGTGAATGTGGCTCTGAGTGAATGTTTCCTAGTGTGGCCCATGAGGTCCTTATGGTAGATGATGCTCCTCGATGTTGTCTATGGGGCCCTGTGTGGTGGGTGATGTTCTCAGGCATGATCTATGGGGATCATGTGTGGTGAATGATGCTTTTCCGTATGGCCTGTAGAGGCCTGTGTGGTGGATGTTATTTCTTGGAGTGGTCCTTTGGGCCCTGTGTGGTGAGTGATGCTCAGTGAATACCAAAGCAATACTGAGGCAAAAGATTGGCTTCATGTTTCCAACTTCATATGCCAGAGCTCTAGCAATCAGACTGGCCATGAAGGAAGAGAAGCTGATTCTCAGACCAGTAGAACAGAACTGAGAGGAGAGAAACTCACATCTATATAGTCCATTCACTTACAACCAAGCAGATATTTTTGGATTTAAAGCTTTAAAATTATAACTAAAACAAAATTGGTATTTTTCCTATACTGAAACAAAATTGGCCAAGATATTAAATCATGTATTAAGAGAAATTATCCAGAAGATCAAAATTAATTCTCAGAAAATTTTTTTAGTAAATAAAACCCAAGATCTGAATGATAAGATGGTTTGATCCTCTACTACATGGCAGGCTTGGATGGTTGGCATGTCAGAGTATTGGAAACATGGCATGGGCATGTAGGGCATCTTGGAACCATGATATGTCATGGCATTTGGAAGGCTGGTACTCCACAGTGCTTTGACCAGCTCAGATGAGCCCTACCTTTGGAGTGCTCTCCACTGCTTGGAGACCATTCTTGTTGGAAACCAGAAGGCTGCTGTGGATGAGACATCAGCAATGTTTTTACCATCATATCACT
This sequence comes from Suncus etruscus, assembly GCF_024139225.1. NCBI lineage: Eukaryota > Metazoa > Chordata > Mammalia > Eulipotyphla > Soricidae > Suncus > Suncus etruscus. The sequence goes on along the minus strand of NC_064850.1, from coordinate 128,552,486 downwards.
CAGTTTTTCTGTGCCCATGATTATTTTTAAAGACAAACCCCCTGCCTGTGCCAGTTCGGTTTTCACAGACACACATAATCCAGACATGTCTGATAGTATGGCCAGGGCTGGCTGAGCCAAGGGCTGGCGTCTGCTGTTTATGGGGACCGGTTTGTTCTGAAGGGACACTGGACTCTTTTTCAGAGAAAAATGGCTCTTTTCTCTGTGGCTCTGACTGAAGATGTTTAAGAGGATTCAAGAGTTTTAGGAAGTGAATGAGCACAGAGCTGTTTCCTGAGGTCAGAGTTCCATGTGTCTTGGGTGGGGTGGGGTGGGAGAAGGGCCCCATGCAGCCTCGGTGGGTGCTGGTTGGCTAGAATGTGTGAGAACATCAGTGTTGGGGCCCCGCTCCCTGACTTCTGCCCTCAGGGTCTCTGAACTGTGAACCACTTTTCAGCACTTGCCCCAATAAACACCCTGCACATTGTTGACTTGTAGAAATCACTCTCTGTGTTTGGAAAATGAGACCAACAAAGACAGGTGGAGGTGGGTCTGGGTCTGGACCCTCTAGGTCTTTGCCCAGAATATTTGTTGGGGGAGTCTGTGCACTTCTGCAGGAGGAACAGTCCAGGTGGCTGAGACAGGGCTAGACAGAGTGGGCAGCTAACTCTGCTCATCCTTGGGTTCATTCTGCAGCCACACTGGTGCCAGCGCAGCTGTGGGCAACCATATGGGCTTTGCTGACATTCCTACCCCAGGACCTCTGACTCTGTGTTCAGGTTCCTGTTGCCCCATTCTGGGGAGTCCAGACAGGGGGTTAGACTCAAGCTGGCTGGAATAATTCAGCACACAGGACACCTAATAAGGGGCCCCCAGGGAGCTCCCAGATCTTGGGGTGCCATAGGCTGAGGGTTAGGAGCAGAACAGGTGGGGCCTTAGGGTGCCTGATTGGATGAGAAGGCCCAGAAGTGGGGGCTTCCCTGCAGCCTTACTGACCCATCCATCTGGGGCTGGAGGTGGGCCCAAGTGTAAGCCCAGGAGGCCCTGCCCAGGGTTTCGTCTCAGCTCCAGGACAGGGTGCCCACTGGGGCCTGACTAGGCATGACCTCTATCATCCGCACTTGTCTCCTTGGTTCCCTGCCAGTCAGCTGTTTTTCCCCAACTTGTCCTTGAACCCAACGGGTCCTGATGGCCCGAGTTGGGGTCTGGCAAAACTATTCTGTTCTGACACACAGAACAAGCCAGCTCAGTTGACAGGGGCTGCTAGAGAGAAATAGTGAGGCCTGTTTTGCTCTGAAAACTCAGTTGCACAGGCTGTGATTCAAATACAGCACCCCACTCCCTTCCTCCCAGCGTTGTCATGAGAATATGTGAGCAATGGACTTTCTCTGAGAGTTTTACTCCTGTGCCAAATTACTCCTGAGAGGCTCCAAGCTTCCAGGCTCTCAGAGCCCCAAAACATAGCCTCAGAAGAAGGGTGAAAACCACTCATGGAAATACATGATAGGGAAAAATTATGCTTGAATCAGTCAGATAGCCTGATTGTTTCCCACAACACACATGGACTTGAGATGGAGAAATGACACTTGAGTTGACAGATCATTGGACAATCATCCCTGTTGAGAGACATGGAGGCAGATCGTGAAGGTGCAGGAGTTCCTGGGGGCAGTGCCAGAAGCTATCAGTCAAAGTGTGCCCTATAGAGGGGCTAGGGGTGTTGGTGGCTGTGATCAGAGTATAAGCCTAGCAGGAGGATGCTGGAGATCCCCATAGCCACCCTGACCCATTTCAGCCACCAAGGTGACAGTCCCCTTGGGTGTACTGAAGTGTGAGGAAGACAGGCCATTACTGTTCTGGGCAGCTGGGTTCCTGCTCTGTTCAGTGTCAGTGCACTGACCCTGGCTGTGTGCATTGTCACAGGCACCCTGAACTCAATAGTGGGTGGCAGGATGGGTTTGGTGGTGCCATGCCCCAGTGCTGGGTTTCTTGCTCTGCAGGCGGCATCCCTGACCGTGGACTCCTGTTCCGAGAATCAGGAGCCTGGCTACTGTACTGTCAGCAATGTGGCTTCCTCTGATGACTGGTGAGAGAACCCCTCCCCTGCTGGCTCCAAGATTAAGGACACGAGGAAGATGTGGGGGCTCAGGGCATATTATTATGCTGGGTGACCCTAGAGCGTCAGAGTATCCTTCTCATGACACCTCCCTCCCTCCCTCCCTCCCTCCCTCCCTCCCTCCCTCCCTCCCTCCCTCCCTCCCTCCCTCCCTCCCTCCCTCCCTCCCTTCCTTCCTTCCTTCCTTCCGTTTTTTGGGCCATACCTGATGATGCTCAGGCTTACTCTTGGCTCTGCACTTAGGAATCACGCCTGATAGGCTCGGGAACTCTATGGGGTGCTGGGGATTGAACCCTGATTGGCCACATACAAGGCAAGTGCCCTCCCTATTGTACTATTTTTCTGACTTCCCAGTGAGATTTTCATGCTGTCGCATAAAGAACTGCATGAGATCAGTGTAGAGAGGAAAGCCTGCAAAAAGCCCTGGTCCCTCATACCTGCCGTCTGCTCTCTCATAGGACCCTGGATGTTCAGCCAAACCGAGTCACAGTGGGGGGCATACACTCATTGGACCCCATCCTACAGCGGCGGGGCCAGGTGGAGAGTCATGACTTCGTGGGCTGCATCATGGAGTTCGCGGTCAATGGGCGGCCACTGGAGCCAGGGCAGGCACTGGCCATGCAGGGCATCCTGGAGCAGTACGCGCCTCTCCTTCCTCCTATTGGGCCTTGGGCTTGTTCTGGCTGAGTCGTGGTGGTTGAGTCATATTTCCACAGTCAGAGAACATTCTTGACTATCATAGATCCACACTACAGAAAGGACTGAAAGAAAGGAATGACAATTGATGCGTCTATGCTTTTCTTTTTCTTTTGAATACCCAAAGCATAGATGTATCAGGTTTAAAAATCAACATGACAAGAAACACAACATGCTATTATTATTATTATTATTATTGGCATTTTTGGTCACACTCGGTGGCACGCAGAGGTTACTCCTGGATCTGTGCTCAGAAATTTCTCCTGGAAGACTCTGGGGACCATATGGGATGCCGGTAATCAAACTGGGGTCTGTCCTGGGTTGGGCCACATGTAAGGCAAATGCCCTACTGCTGTGCTATCATTTTGACCCCATCCTATTGTTTTTTGCTTGTTTGTTTGTTTGTTTTGGGCCACACCCGGTGATGCTCAAGGGTTACTCCTGGTTATGCGCTCAGAAATCGCTCCTGGCTTGGGGGACCATATGGGATGTCAGGAGATTGAACTGTGGTCCATTCTAGGCTAGATCAGATCAGCAAGGCAGGTGTCTTACCGCTCTGTGCCATCGTTCCACCCCCTATTGTTATTTAACTTCCTCATCAACACCATCTCCACATAAGCAGAGGCAAAATTGTACACAACACTGTGAAGTCTCTGTCCACAGAGCTCATCCTTGACCCAAAACCACATGTTCGCATGCTTACAGCAGAAAAAACCACCAACAAAGTCAATATCTGCATAGGATGCAAACATAGCCATTTAGGAAGAAGGGATCGTTTTCAATCTGATAAAAAGCAACTGTTAAAACATCAGCCAACATCATAAAAATGACATCCACTGCAGTAATTAGAGGAAAATAAAAGTGGACACACAGGTGGATTAAAATGACAGGAATCATAAATAATCCTGTACTTAAAGGCTGCAAAAATGCACAGAATCCTCTTCCCGTTCTGTTTTAAAGAGACACAGTGCTTGATTCTGAACAGCAAGAAAGAAATTGTGGCTGAGCTGAGAAAGTAACTTTGAACACTTATGCACAGCCATGAATTCCACGGGCATGAAGTATTAGTGGACAAGCAAGTCCCCTTTGACTTCTGGAGCCTGAGGTGTCTGGGGTTCCTTCCTAGAGTTGCTCGGACGCATTTCTGAGTTACACCTACCACACATGGAGTAAGGCCTGGGGACCTGCACTAGCAGCAATGGCCTGTGAGTCCAAGAATTTTGGTATAGACACATTTATTTTTATTTTTATTTATTTATTTTTTTTTTGGTTTTTGGGTCACACCCGGCATTGCTCAGGGGTTACTCCTGGCTGTCTGCTCAGAAATAGCTCCTGGCAGGCACGGGGGACCATATGGGACACCGGGATTCGAACCAATCACCTTTGGTCCTGGATCGGCCGTTTGCAAGGCAAACGCCGCTGTGCTATCTCTCCGGGCCCTAGACACATTTATTACTAAAGTTCAGGTGTCCTTGACAAAGGTCAGTTTGATTAATTAAAGTGTCCATACATGCCCTGGACCTCAATCTTAAGGTCTCGTATATTCTCCACTACAGACTCTTCTGCAGATGGACAGGACTAGTCATCTAATCTAGCTGTGGCCGCTCTAGTTTCTGGGTTTGCTAATATATCAATATCCCTGATAAACACATTTTTACATTGATCTTTGCCCATTCATTCAGGTGAGATTTTTAGCACTCAAAGACAACATGGTCAATATTTCCTAAAGTTTCTCCTTAAGTATTTTAGTGCAATATTGCTTTTGCCCATATTTTTTTCTAAATATTGAGATTTTTTAAAAATTATAAATGAGTACTAAAATGCTATATTTTAGAGCCACAGTAAAGTACATAGTTCTCCCACACTATGTGTGGACAATTAGTGCACAACGTTTGGATGTCCTTATTGACACACACACTTTTTTAAAGATGGATTTTTTTGTAGTTTACAGTATGATGTGAAAACCATTTGAGGCACCTAAGGACAAAATACTGGGTAGAAAGCTACAGTGGTTCTCCTTGTGCATTTTCTGCTTGTGCAGTATTTGCTGTGGCTTTAAAATGTCATTTTATCAAAGTATATTCTTACATCAATTTTCACCTTATGTTGAAAATATATATGCAAAGATTACATTTCAGGGCCTTTCTGAAAATGTGCCAAATTGGGTAGAATTTTCCTTCAACAAGAAACCTTAATTTCTTCACCCCAACACTGGGCCAGTACTTTGCTCCAGACCTTTCTCCCCTCCGGTGCTTGGTTGGCTCCTGTGCTGTGACGTGATCATTGTTGTCTAGGGTCACATGTGGTGAGGTGACTGGAAAAGATGGTCATGAGGCTGAGCTGGGCCTGCCCATGTGCAGAGCTGCTGACTGCAGGGCAATGTCTCTCTGGGGCTGATACCTGGCTAGCCAGTGTCTGGAATCGTCCATGCACATGGTTTCATGGTGCTGGATGTCAGGCTCCAGGCCGGCTCATGTCCCATTGGGCAAACCCAGTCCCCGAAGTTGGGTGGGCAAGGCCCTTTCCTGGGATAACAGTCTCCAGTGCACTCGGGCTGAGCCTGGCTCAGATGGTCATACCCTGGCATGGCCTGGTCCCTGCCTGTCCTGCCTGTCTCCACTCATCCATCCAGGCCCATAGGGACTCTGCTCAGCCCTGACCCTCCACCTTCATCCTGGGGCTCCGGCTAGATCTTGGGCCCCACAGCCCTGTCACTCTCACTGGGCATGAGGACGTAGCTGTGGGTCCCCCAGACCTCCAGAACCCTCCCAGCAGTGCTCTTGGCTTCAGTGCTCTTCCAGCCTGAGTCTCTGACTCAATTACAGCAGCATCACCCTGTCTTCTTCCCCTTAGAATCTGGATGGCCTTCAAGGCAGAGCAGGGCCCCAGGCGGGAGTTGTCCTGTGGGCGTTACCACAGCTTCCTTTGGGGTACTGCAGTGCACATCTGCAGCTGCCCTGACTCTCCTCCTGTGCCCGCAGGTGCCCACGACTGGAAGGCGCATGCTCACAGCAGCCATGCCAACATGGAGGCACGTGCACGGATCACTGGTCATGGCGTCAGTGCCACTGCCCTGAGGGTCTGACTGGGAAGTTCTGCGAGAAGGGTATGTGCCCCACCCTGCCTATAGAGGGCCCTGTGAGTGGGCTCAGAAGGGCGCCACACTAGACAGGCACTGGGTGTCTATGTAACCCTGTGGTAGTGCCAGGACTCAGTGCCCAAGTGCCCCCTGCCCCAGGCGCTGTGTTTGGGCTCAGACTCAGTGCTGAAGCTGGCACATGACTTAACAGCACAAGTGCTGCTCCAGAACCCATGTCAGACTTTTCCCCTTAGGACTTAGGGATTTTCTCATGCATGTAGGTATTGAGTGGAAATCCTGAGCACTTGCTGAGCCAGAGGTCCAAACATTACTTGGCTATACTGTCCCGTAGCTCATGGCTCTTTGCAAACCAAGGTTTCAGTGTCCTGGGGTCCCAGGTCCTGCCACATGTAAAGCAGCCTTGAAACCCCTGTATGATCTCAGCAGAGCTGAGAGGAAGGCCTGATTACAGAACTAGGAGTAAGGCCTGGGAATAGAGCCAGGAGGAAGGCCAGAGCACAGAGCCAGAGTAAGGACTAGGCATAGAACTAGGAGTAAAGCTTGAGTATTGCTGGGTGGTCCCGAAAATGATGTGAAACAAAGGAAACAAGAAGTGTCCCTCTTGATGGTGGGAGAGTTAGAACTAGAAGAAAGGCCTGTGTGCAGCCAACTAGGCTCAGTCCCCAGCACTGCATGTAGTTCACTGAGCACTGTCAGGAGAGATCACTGAGCATTTTCAGGTGGAGCCTCCTGCCCCAAAATGAAAGAGTTGCCAGTGGACCCTCTGGGGTTCATTTTCTTATTTTATTTAGCTCTGTCTTCTTCTCCTCAGAATCTGGAGGTTAAATTTGCCAAGAACAGTCTTTCGATGTTTAAAGTGTTGGGTCTCTGGGATAGTCTGGGCTTCGGGCACCTGCTTTGTATGTGGCTTGGTCTCAACCCAGCTCCACATAGAGTCCCCTGAGCTCTGCTAGCAGTGACTCCTGAGCTCAGCTGGGAGTGGTCCCAAGCTAGCAAAACAAAAGAAAATATATCAGTTTGCACCTTTTATCAAATGATAAATCATGATACACATGATAAATTCCACTCAACGATATTAATCATAAATCTGGCTGGATACACAAATATTTGATGACCTTTCCTTTGTCCCAATTTCCAATCTACTGGACACTCCAAGATCAAGGCTCTTTTGACTGGGAACATGTCTTACTATGAGATTTCTGGGTTTTGGAAAAGGATGAAATCAGAAACTTTCCGAGTGCACTTTTTTGGGGGGGTTTACACCCAATGATGCTCAGGGGTTACTCCTGGATATGCACTCAAAATCACTCCTGGCTTAGGGATCATATTGGATGCTAGGGATTGAATTTGGGTCAGCTGCGTGCAAGACAAATGCTCTACTGCTACACTGTTGCTTTGCCCCCCCCCCCAAGTGCACTTTTTAGCAGATGTCCAGTCCTGTTCTGTCTTACCCTGTGAATCCCAGGACATCCAGATGTCTGAACAGGGCTCCAAAGGGTTGTGTCTGAGCAAACACTCGTGTCTCCAGTTCCTTTCCCCCAAGGAGGGCTGGGTCTGCCATCCTCACACCCTTTCCCAGTCTCCCTGGCCAATATAAGCTAATCTGCCTTGTTGCCCTGGTTTGCAGCTGTCACTCCTGACACAGCACTGTCCCTGGAGGGCCGGGGGCGCCTCGATTACCACCTGAGCCAGGCTGAGAAGCGTGACTTCCTGCTGCGACGTGCCCTTCGTGGCCCGGCCACGGAACCCTTTGGTGTGGACAGCCTGGAGGTGAAGTTCCGAACCAGGAGCGAGAATGGGGTCTTAATGCACGTTCAGGGGAGCAGCAACTACACCACTGTGAAGGTCAGAGACTAGGGGCCCCCGAACCTCCTGGCCTCCTGTCTATTTCCTGCAACCTTAGATCTGGGAGCACTATGCCCCCTCACTTTCCTGTACCCGAACCTCCAGGGTTCTGTCTGTCTGTCTGTCTGTCTGTCTGTCTGTCTGTCTGTCTGCATTCAGGGCTGACAGTGATACCACCTCCCTTCTTTTGAACTGAGTGGAACAGGAATATGACTTACCAGGAAAAACATGATCCGAGACTCTTTTATTTCCTGCACTGACATGTGTGTAGTGAAGGAGAACACATGAGTGGGTGAGGCCTGTTCTCACCCCCTAGCATTGGTGGTTAATAGCTAAGCAAAATTCAACCATTCCCTGTAATTTTTAACCATATTTCTGAAGAACAATGGATTTACTTGTCACCCAAACATGAAATGCTTTATTGGGTGAATCCTCAAGTTGGCTTTGTATATCTAGCCCATCAGTCCTTAGAATCCTTAATTTTTGTGTGTGTAAAGTAAAATGCAAAAGTCATTTTGTTTAGAAATATATATAGAAATGGAAGGGAAAAAAGAGAAGGGGAGAAAGATTGAGAGGGAGAGAAATAGAAAGACAGAAAGGCAGGAAGGAAGAGATAAGCAGAGAGAAAGAAAAAGAGAAAGAAAGATAAGGAGAGAATGAAAAAGAAAAATGTATATATATGCATATATATGTATATGCATATATATGCATATATATACATATATATGCATATATACATATATATATAAATAGAGCGAGCCAGCGAGAGAAGCCATCAATCTAGGTCTTTTGCTGCAGCCAGAGACTCCTCCCAGTCTTTCTCTTCTGGCCCCATCACCAGGAGCTATTCCTTTGCTCTCTCTCTCCAGTGCCCTGTTGAGTCTCTTACTTATGATTATTTTCACATTCACTTTGGGAAATTACATGAAAACCAAGCTCAAGTTTCCTGCATTCTTTCCACCTGTAGAATAAAGGTTGATAAAATTTCTCCAAGCTTGGTTCACAGAAAGACGTTATCCATAGACAAAATAGGTCTAATTCTCCCTGATTACAGAATAATAAGAACCAGGTGCCTGTAAGCTCCAGCATCCTTCTCCCCCAGAGTCTTTGGCCCAGTCAGCTCTGCAAGGCCACACTTGCCCCCCCCCGCCCCCCGCAGCTGCACAGAAGCTGGTGTTGCTCTCTGGGTACCCCAGGGGAGGTTCACCCATTCTAGGCTTTTGTCTGGGGCACCAGAGGGGTGTTGGGTCAAACTTCTCTCTCATTGCTTCAGAGTGGTAGTGTGGGATGTGGGATGTAGGGGTCTGGGCATGTGGACTGTGGAATGCTGTGATTTTGGGGTATGGTGGTTTGGGGGCATAGTGGTTTGGGGTGCTGTGTTTGGGGTGTGGTGGCTCTGGGTGCTGTAGTTCTGGGATGCTGAGGTTTAGAGGGTGCTGTGATTCATGGGTGCTGAGTTTGGGGGTGCCGTGTTTTGGGGAATAACTTTTCTGAGAACTGGGGTCTAGGAGGTCAGAGGAGGGCCACCTTCTGACAGCCAAAGAGAGGTATCATGGGACTCTGAGCCTGCTGTGTAAACAAGTTGCTTTTTTCTAAAATTCCAGCTGCACGAGGAGGCAAGTACAGCCAGTTAAATCTCATCTTTGTTTCTCCAGTGCTGATCTGCTTTCCTGAGACAGGGACCTTTTTTCCTAATAGCCTGAACAGATTTTGACCGGTTTGGCTCCTATGCTCAGTGCGCTGAATCTTTGCTCAGTGTGGCCGTGACCTGGAGAGATAGAACTGTGGGTTAATGCACTTGCACACGCAGGCAACACTGTCCCACTCCTTAGTTGACAGCATTTGGTTTCCTGAGGCCAGCCAGGAGGGACCACCTCTGAGCAGAGCTAGGAATAAACCTTAAGCACTGTTGGAAGAAGCCCTCAAACAAGCAAATAGTCACAACTAAGTGAAATCTGCTTACCTGCAAAGGGAGTTCACCAGGATTGTCCCTGTTCAGTTCTGAGAAACAAGGTTCTGAACTGTTGCATGTGGACAGGCATGTGACAACCCTGGGGAGTTGATGGTCCATGTGGTACCTGTCCTGCTCCTCAGCACCTGCCCCCAAGCCTTCTCCTGCTGCCCCTCATGTTGTGGGGTCCCCCCAGCCTGCTGACACTCCTCCCTACCTTGTAGATCAAGAACGGTCGAGTGCATTTTACATCGGATGCGGGTGTGGCAGGGAAGGTGGAGAGGAGCCTGGCTGAGGCCTACGTGGCTGACGGACGCTGGCACACTGTCTCCCTGGTGAAGAATGGGACAGCCACTGCTCTGTCCCTCGACCACCTGTACCGCAGGGACATCGTGCAGCCCACCCAGGACTTTGGGGGGCTGGATGTGCTCACCATCTCTCTTGGGGGCATCCCGCCCAACCAGGCCCATCGTGACCCCCAGACAGGTAAGACCCAAGGCTGGGGACACTGAGGAACAGACAGTGCACTGTCCATGGCTGCAAACAAGCCCCTATACACTTGCTCAGGATGCCTCACAGCCATTCACGAAGCACCCATGGCCTGTGCTGGGCGCTAGGCACAGGGTTATCCACTATATGCTGGTGCAAGGACATTTTCCCTGAAGCCACATAGTGGAGAGGCTGAGTGACCACACAGGATGCTTAGGGGCATGAGTCTCAGAAGTTGAAAAAGGAGCTCGGCCACCAGTGGGCTGGGAAAGGGCATCCTGGGCCCATGGGCATCTGTGGGCCTGAGTTGTGCCCGTCCCTGACATGAGCCTGTGTGGCCACCTCTGGGCTCTGGTGCAACTCCTTGGTTTATTTTTTGAGCATCACCTAGCAGTGCACAGGGCTCACTTCTGCTGGGGCTTAGGGGTCCTATGGCGGCCCTATACAATGTTGGAGATTAAACCAGATCAGCTGTGGGAAGGTCAGCTGTGGGAAGGCCAGGCAAGTGCTGTCCCCGAAGCACCATCACTTGGGTCCATGTCTCAACATCTTAGGGTCTAGGATTCTCCAGATGAGGTGGGCTGAGACACTTGTTCAACATATAACAGTCCAGGTTCAATTCTTGGCATCATAGGGCCCTCAGAAAGCCCTAAATATCTCCAGAATTGCACTCCATTCATTGCAGTCCTTCATGCTGACCTAGATAAGCCCTGCAGGAAGCTTCAGGCCCCATGACTATTCTGGAGTGACAGGTTCCCATATGTGCCATTTGCCTGGGACAACGGAGACAAATTGGCTAATCTGAGTGGTAAAGAGGGAATGGGCTGGAGATGGTGCAGGGTGGGGTGGGGGACACTTGCATGGCATTTGGCCAACCCAGATCCACCCCAGAGCACTGCCAGAACTCATCCCTGAGCACTGAGCTAGGAGCCAGCCCTGGGGTGGTCCAAACCCAACACATACAGAGGGAGAAAGGCAATGGGGGTGTGGGCTCTGAGTGCGAGGTGGCCAGAGAGGTGGCTGCTCCATTAATTCCGCCCCTTGCCTTCAGGCTTCTCCGGCTGCGTGGCCTCTATGCTCTATGGTGCCGACTCACTGCCCTTCAGCGGGAAGCACCGCCTGGCGTCCATCTCCAGGACCGACCCGTCGGTGAAGATCGGCTGCCGAGGACCTGGCGTGTGTGCCAGCAACCCGTGCTGGGGTGACCTGCTGTGTGTGGACCAGTGGCTCGCATTCCAGTGTGTGCCTCCCGGGGACTGCGCCTCGCAGCCCTGCCTGCACGGGGGCCACTGCCAGCCAGGCCTGTCCGGAGGCTTCACCTGCAGCTGCCCGGACTCGCACACTGGCCGCACCTGCGAGACAGCCATGGCCTGCCTGGCCGTGCGCTGCCCCCCAGGCCGGGAGTGCCAGGCGGGGGGCAGCTCGGGCGGCCACGTGTGCGTACTGAGCCCGGGCCCTGAGGAGCTGTCGCTGCCGCTGTGGGCCGTACCGGCCATCGTGGGCAGCTGCGCCACGGCGCTGGCCCTGTTGGTGCTAAGCCTCATCCTGTGTCACCAGCGGCGCGGCGGGAAGGGGCGCGCTAAGGGCGGCGAGAAGCGGCCGCAGGAGCAGCAGCCACAGAAGAAGAAGACGAAGAAGAAGAAAAAGAAGAAGGGCAGCGAGAACGTGGCCTTCGACGACCCAGACCACGTGCCGCCCTACGGGGACGACCTGACGGTGCGCAAGCAGCCCGAGGGCAACCCCAAGCCGGACATCATCGAGCGCGAGAACCCGAACCCTTACCTGCTCTACGACGAGGCCGACCTGCCACGCCCCGCAGGTGCCGTGCCCAGCGCGCCCCTGGCGTCGCCCGAGCCCGAGGTGGAACACTACGACATCGACAACGCCAGCAGCATCGCGCCCTCGGACGCCGACGTGGTGCAGCACTACCGCCAGTTCCGCAGCCATGCGCCCAAGTTCTGCATCCAGCGCTACAGCCCGCTCGGCCTGGCGCGCCAGTCGCCGCTGCCGCTGGCCTCGTCGGCCGGGCTGCCCTACCCGCCACCCTATGGCGCCAGCGGGCTGCGCGGGGCGCCCCTGAGCCTGGCGGGGCCCTCGCCCAGCCCCCGCCCGCGCCCCAGCCCCGCGCCCTTCGCCAAGACGCCCACTCCCGGGACCGCCGCTGCCGCCCTGTTCCGCACCAGCCCCGCACGCGAGCTGCTGGCCGGCGCGCTGGACGCGGGGGGCGCCGCCGGGGAGCCCCCGTGCGGCCCCGGGGCCGCGGGCAGCCTGCACTACGCCGTGCGCCTGGGCCGGCGGAGCAAGAGCCCCCCGGCCCTGAGCGCGCCCGGCTCGCGGCCCGGCTCGCGCCTGAAGCAGCCCGTGGCCCTGGCGCTGGACACGGCGCCGCCCGTCGGGCTGTCCCTCGAGGAGGTGGAGCGGCTCAACACGCCGCGGCCGCGCAACCCCAGCATCGGCAGCGCCGACCACGGCCGCTCCTCTTCCTCCTCCGACGGCCGCCGCCCGCTGTCCCGCACGCGCAACCCCGCCGACGGGCTCCCCGCGCCCGAGTCGTCCTCGGACAGCGACTCGCACGAGTCGTTCACCTGCTCCGAGATGGAGTACGACCGCGACAAGCCCGCCGCCTACGCGTCGCGCGTGCCCAAGCTGTCCCAGCTGCAGGAATCGGACGCCGACGACGAGGACGCGCCGGGCGCCAGGCCTAAGCCTAGGCGCTTTCCGGGGCGCAGGGCCGAGGGCGCGCATCTACCTTCCGCGCCCGCCGCGCCAGACCCCGCGCTGCCGCTCAAGCTGGGCCCGCAGGCGGGGCGCTTCAGCTGGGACCACCTGCTCAACTGGGGCCCCGGCTTTGGCCACTACGTGGACGTGTTCCGAGACCTGGCCTCGCTCCCCGAGCAGGCGGCGGCGCAAGGGGACGGCCCAGGCTCCAAGGACGCCGACGCTGAGCAGTACTTGTGAGCGCGCGCGCGGCTCCAGCGGGGCCACCAGGGCTCCAGCCCGCTAAGGACCTCCGGACCGGGGCGCGCTCGGAAAAAGGCGGCGCCTGCTGTGTAGAGATTCGGCCCGGCCCAAGGCCCCTCCTGCACGCACTTCGGTGGCCACTTGGTGTTTGCGGCCTCCCGACAAGTCCCGTGTCCTGACCAGGCCTGTGAGTGGCGCTGTCAGGGCCACGACCATTGAGGAGGATCTTCCCTGGGGACTGCGGGGCTCTGCCCGTTTTCCCTGCCATGTGAGCCCGACTCGGGTGTGGGAAAGACGAAGGATCAGCGCGTGGTCCTGCCGTGTAGAAGCACAACCCTCCCGGGTCATATAAAGTTCTGCCGCAGTCGATTGGTGCCAAGTTTGGCCTAAAGAAAGGACTTTTGGCACTGGGCACAGCCAGGACACTTGTCTCGCTCGGTCCTGCTGAAGATGGTCCGGCCACCTCTGAAGATGTCCTCAGACGCTTTTTTAAAGGTTATTTATTGAAAAGTGTTTTATGTTTCCGTAACTTGTGAGAAGAATCAGCCTGAACAAAGTCTGTGATTGGACTTCTTTTGCAACATTTAACTTTCTACTCCAAGTATTGGTTTTGTGTGTGTTTTTTAAAATTTTTATAATTTATATAAAGTCAGATCTCGACATTTCTTGCTTTCTGTCATTTTTGTAGATTAAAAAAAATTCCGTGTAAAAACTTTTTTTTTTTTTTTACAACCTAAGCTGTGTTTTTGATACTGATATTTTCCTGTGTGGAATGATTTTCTTACTTTCAGAGAAGGTAAGAAAAAAATACAATCCTTTTCTACATTTGTTACTTATGTGACATTCATATTTTTCACATTTTGATATTTGTAACATACTGTATGCTTTCTACTTGTAAATGCCAACAATAGAAGTAAAATATTTATTTAAAATACTTTTCTTTTGTCGTTAGAGTTCTCTCATGTGGGCTGGTGACTTGGGGGAGCAGAGGCATTCCCTATGTCTTTGGATTTACTGGCCTGGCCCAAGAGAGGGCTGGAGGCAGGTGTTGCCTACAGTTCTTCGTGGTGACCTGTCCTGGGGTCACTGAGCTCAGTAGCCCAGGACCCCGTGGGAGGCCTTCTGCAAACCAGTGGTTCCCTGTATTCATCTGTCTGCTGAGGTTTTGGCCTTGCCCAAGACCTGTGTGGATGACCTGTTCCCACTGCCAGAGCTGGGCCTGCCTCTTTCCGGTTTGTGCTACATTTCACTGTTTCACAGGAGACTCTTCACACACACACAGACACACACAGACACAGACACAGACAGACAGACAGACAGACAGACAGACAGACACACCCATGAGTTTGCCCTGAGTATTACTTTTGCTTCATGGGAAAATACTTGTGAAGAGGAGCAAAGGCTGGAAACCCTCTATTAAAGACTGGTGGTAAGGACCAGAGAATGCCTGTAAGATTCTTGCCGCTCATGCAGCCAACCCCAATTCACTGTGTGGCATCCAAAGTTCCCCAGGAGTGATCTCTGAGCACAGCCACCCAGGTGTGGTTCAACAAGAAGCCCCACCCAAAAGAATATCAAAGAGAAGATTGATTAGGTTTTGGGGAGACTGAGGGGAAAATAATTATTCTCTCCAGAAACTCATCAGAGTCAAAATTTAACCTCCAGTACTGGGATAGAATAGCAGTCTATCTCCACAGTCACAGACTGTGGTCCCTTCTCTGGCCCCACCAACAGGGATCCCAGAGCACAGAGCCAGGATTTCCTGTGTGCACTGACGGGTGTGGCCCCCTTGAAGGACTAAAGCCTCATGTTTCAGTCTTGGGTCCCCAAACCTTCCCTGTCATTGTGTTTATCATGGTGCTTGGAGTCTGTTCTCAATTACAGAGTTTAGAGCCAAGGGATGTCGGGCTACTAAATTCCCCTGGAGAGCTAAACACTTTCTGTTTGCAGTTATGTAATCACCATGCTGCCCCAATTTGGAGCATAGATTCCTAATATTAAAATTTACAGAGAAATGCTCAAGTACAAGGGGAGGAACTGAGCTCTGTTGACTTACAATAGGTGACGAGACAGAACATTTGATTAGTGTCTTAGCATGGTCTTTAAAACAGATGATAAGAATATTACCATTTAGATTAAACCCACATTTTATTTCCTGGACCAAAACAAATAAGACAATATTATTCAATGACAAAGTATGGCTGACGTACATTCTCTATTACTGTATTAAGAGATATGGATTATAAAACAAATCACATCCTAAGCTCCTGGGCCAATGTGGATGTCCTTTCCCAACACTTGGCTGGCCAGTGATACAGATAGGTGCAACCAGAAAACATCAAGTGTGACAGATGGAGCAGCAGCAGCTGGGTCTGTCTGCACATGGTATGCCCTAATCTCAGCATGTATCTGTCAGACACCAGGATGTCCTGGCACTCATGTATATCAGGGCCCCAGGACAAATCTTGACATCCACATGTATCTGTCGGGCCACAGGGCCATCCCTGGTACCCACATGTATTATAGGGATGGAGACAATTGTGGGATGGAGGGAAGGAGAAGATTAGGGATCACATGTGGAGAATAATTGGAGATCCTTGCACTTTGGTGGTGAAGGTACAGTAACTTTTCACCTAAAAACCATGAGAATAACACTATTATGACCATGTTACCTAAACTACAAAAATAAAATGTGTCTGTGCATATATACATATATTAGTATCATTAACTATATTTAATCTTAAAATCTCTAGGACCAGGATAGATCACTCCTGTTCTTGGAAGTCCCATCAGCAAACCAAATTTGACAGCTTTTGTGTCCTGTGAATGTTTGTTAGACCAGAAATTATAGTATATTTACTCAACCAGTCTTCAAATTTCAAGTGGACACTAGGCCTGCTAGGAAAAAATAAAAGCATTCCTGACATCTGCCACTGGGGTGGGGCAGAGTATCCACTACAAAGACTGGCCCAGTTGCCTGGTTCCTGAGGTGGCATGCCTTGACTCAAATGAGACTGGAGATACATTCGGTGCCATAGGCCCTCCCCAAATGCCCCCCAAAAGTCTTCAGAATTTAGCTGCAGGGTTGAGAAGAGGCTGGCACAAGGCTTAGACTTTACTTCAGAGCCAGGTCAAGTGGAGAGTTTCGAGCATGTGCCTCTGCCTTGCAGACACCCTTGGGCTTGGTCTCTTTCTATCCTAGCAACTGGCAGCAGGCTGGGCCCAGCAAGTCCCCTGAGCCTGTGGACAGAGGGCACCCCCCAAGGCTGCTTCTGTGCCCGGCCCACGAGATCCTTGTTTACCTTTTTTCCTTCTCTCACCTGGGAGAAGCTTCCAGAAAGGGGGTTTTGCTCCGTCCCAGAGTGTGGTGGAGGCAGGAGCTTCAAGGCTTCTGTGAAAGTAGGGAGTCTCCCTTTATCCCCCAGGACTCACCTTTCCCCATGAACCACTGAATATGCTAAGAACATGCTCAGAAAAGATTTGTCTAAACCGTGGCTCCAGCTTCAGATCAGAACAGAGGTGTCAGTGTGGCAACCTTACGTTCCTCAAAACATGTTCTTGGAGCCAAACTTCTGTGAGGCTCTGAGGAGTGTGGGAGTTGCAGAATGATCATTTATATTCCTTTATGACTTTCATCAGAATATTTCGCTGAAATCACTGAGCCTCTAAGTACTGTGAATATATTCATATGGAAAGTCATCATTTGACTTTTACCCCCAAAGGATGTAAGAAGTGAGAAAGATGTGGCCACATTTGGCAGAGTGATGCTGAGGCAGCTGCTGAACTGAATTATTAATACTCCCAGCAAACCCATGAGCTGCTGTTGCTTCTCCTTGGGTAACAATTAAGAAGCTCCGATTGGTAAATTCTCCCTCTTCCTGTGATTTATCCTCTATCATTAAAGACAGTATTGCAGAGAAACATATTAAAATATTCAACAGAGGGTAATTAGCCGGCTTTGTTGTGTATGCAGTAATAATGCTCGAAACTACTTCTAAATCTAGTGAATAAACTTCGGCTGGATCAACACAAGCAGCTTGTCTGAATTTAGCAGTTAATTCCGACAAGTCAAGTGAATTACAGTTCCCACAGACAGCCTCAGATCTTCCAACTCTCAGATGGCTCAGTTTCCTGAACCATATCAGAATCAAAATGATGGAATCCTTGTTCATTGGGACATAAATTTCCCCAGGGACTCTCACAGAAGGGGAATTTTTAACAGCGCCTCAGCAACGTAAAGGAGGACCCTGTGGACTCACAAAAACGGGGAGATTTGCCAATTCATCTCATTGTTGAGGAAATCAGTCCATCAGAACAGAAGGACTGAGCTCAGAATTTCTCCCAGATCCCTTCAAAGCGCTGTGAGTTACTAGTCTCTGTTCCTTTGTAAAAAGGGGCCCAGAGGGGAAGCAAAGGACACTGTTTCATACTAGCGAGCAGAAAGTTCCCTCAACTTGTTGCAAATTTATCCCCTATGCACAGATACAGTTTGAGTCAGCCGAGACTGGCTGTTTTGGTAACAGTCTCACGATGAGTCACTGAACATTTGGTGTATTTTCAGGTTTTACGCTCCAGTCTCTTCACAGAGGTCTGAGTTTTCGAAGAACAAGGAAAAGAACGTTGAGGAAAGCTGACATTTTTTTGACATGGAAACAAGATTAGCACAGAATTGAATGTGCAGGGAAGGTTCTTAACATGGTTCCCAAATGTTCCTGTATTTCCCTCTAGGGTTTAAGATGAGACCCTCCAGTTTAGGGCTGATGGAACTTGCTGGGTTATGAGGTGCTTCCAAGGAGGTGACGTCATGTGTTTCACCTGAGCTGTGACATCTATAGTGAAAGGATGTGTTGCAGTTTATTTTTTATTTCTTCTCTCTTGATCAAATCTGCCCAAATTTTATTTTAGACTAGACCTTTAACATATTCTTTCACTTGTTTCTATTTCATTATTTTAATTATTTTAATTTAATTTAAATTATTTTAATTTAATACATGACTATAATTATGTTTTTATTTTTTAATTTTTGTTTCGGAGCCACACCAGCAGTGCTCAGGGCTTCCATGGTTCTGAGCTCAGGGCCCATTGCTGGTAGGACTCAGGGCCCCTCTATGGTGCAGGGGATGGAACCTTGGTTTGCCATGTGCAAGGCCAGTGCCTTCCCTCCCTCACCACCTTGCCTCACCTGCTCTGAAGTTCCTCCCTCCCACAGTTTCTTCTAGGGCCCTTGCCAGAGGATGTTTGCATTGCAGTTGTTATTGGCAGAATTGGTCAGTAGCTGCTTCTGCCAATAACAACTGCAATGCAAACATCCACTCCAGCACCTAGACTTCTCTGGGGGTGAGCCTACCCGTATTCCTGCCAGGCTTCATTCCAGGTGGGCTCAGCCCAGAGGTGGATGAGCTTTCTCACCCACAGACAGTATTCTAGATCAGGATGTTGGGTGAGCTGAGACAGCTCTCAAACTTCCATTGTTTGGAAACTCAGGGCAGGAGACTCTGGCCTGGCCTCAGTCACTCAGCTCAGCTACTGCACTTTCCAGAACCTGAGTGGAGGGTGGACAGGGTAGGTGTGAGTTTCTTTGCCCACAAGACAGGTGTACTCCGCTCTGGAGTGTGGGCGAAGGCATTGCATTCCCTCTGGTGTGTGCGGCTCTTGGTACTGCATATCTGTGGGATCTATTTCAGCTGTGACTCTCGGAGTCTCTGTCACAATCTCTTGACCACAAGCACCGTGGTTCTCATCTAGGACACAGGACTGTGAGATGGCTTGCTAAGACTTTGCTGAGCACAGTCTCACCATGGGAACTAGCAGTGTGGCTCAGTGGCAGGGCATGTTTGCATCTGAGAGGTCCTGGGTTCAATCCCTGTACCACATAAAACAAATTAAAATTCATACAAAGTGATGAATTTTGATGAGACTACAGCACATCTCCTGTGCTCTGGTTTTTAGGCGACACATGCACATACATGTGTGCATATGTCTGCATGCATACAGCACACATATGCAAATCTACACACAAATGCAGGCCCCTGCATTCCTACCCACACTTTTTCCCAGAGGGACCCACTCAAGTGCTCAGCTGGGTCAACTTCTACCACAAGTTTCATGAGTGCCTTCTCCCTAGGAAACTGTCTTTAGACCAAGTCCTGAGCTTGGTGCTGGCCTCACTGTTGATGTGCTTACAGGGGAAGGAACTTAAGAAAATAATCCAGATTTTTATCCTGCTTTGACCTCTAGCCCCTGCATAATCTGCTGCTAGGACACCACAGTTACCCCAAAGACATGCAGACCCTGGAGAGAAACTGGCCTGGAACTTGGGTTCCATGGCTAGAGAGGGCCAGATGGGCTCTGGCATGTGGTATGAAACAAATATCCACTTAAAGTGGGTTCATGCTGCAGGCAGAGGCCTGAGTGTGGAGCAGGGGTGCTGTGAGTGTCTTGGCTTGTGGCACCTCCAGGGGTCCCCAACATTGTATTCTAGGACCCAGCTGCTTCCTTCATCACCCAGGGCCTGTTCCCTCTGGTCCCTATGGCATGTCTCACCCCAGTGGGCCATCGGGCTCCTTAGAAGGAGGGCCCTTGCCCCTAAGGAGACCCCAATACCACCTGTCTGTTGGTACTGATGGGCCAATCTAGGGGTTCCTCTGTGTGCAAACGTGGGGGACATGCCCATGTTCAACACCTGTGTCTCAGCCTCATTGGACTCTGAGGGTACTGATCCTCCTTTTTGCTCGGAGAGCCAGTTCCAACTGGGTATTGTCTCTCACAGGCCTGCATGTCAACATCACTGCCCACTGGCCTCTGTGTCTCCTTGGCCATCCTTGGCAGTCAGCACAGTGACCAAGGCTGAGGGCTGCAGGGGTGGGTAGGCCCACACTGCTGACTGGACAGGGACTCAGCTCTACTCATTCTAGCCTCGGCAGCATGTCATGAGGACTCTCAGAAAGTGGAACTCCAGTAGATATTTCCACATCCAGTCTCTGCAGCAGGAGACTCGGTCCTTGGAGGGTGGCTGGGCCAGGTACCATGGGTTGGGGTCTGTCTCTGGTTCTGAGGCTGAAGAGTCTTTGAGGTCTATGAGGTTCTGGGAAGGGCTTGTGTTTGGAAGAAAACTCCCTCTTTCTTTGTTCCAGGAGAAAATTTCCTCTTTCTTTTCTCAGTGCACTGACAGTGCCTTCCGCCTCTTTAAGTTAGGGTTTTACTCATGGGTTCCCCCCCCAAATTCCTGGGAACTCTGGGTGGGCTCCCATTGCCCCCAAGGCAGAGGAGGAAGAGAGACTCATTACCTCCAGGTGCTCCGAGCATCTGCCCAGGACGCTCACAGTGACTTGTTCCTCACCCTTCTGTCACTCTCCCAGAAAGTGTGATGTGTATGATTTTAAGGACTTAAGGACGGGGAGTGGGGTGGGGTGGGAGGTGGGGAAAGAAGTAGATGACTTCGTATAGAATCAGGCACGACTGCAGGCAGACATTGGAGAATGAAAAAAGCTTTAATTTCCCAGGGCTTTAATGCCGTGTATATATATATATGCCCTGAGCCCTGCTTGCTGGTTCTCAAGGCTTTGATCCTTAGAAGAAGAAAAGGGGCAAAGGAGGGAGGGAAGGGAAGAGAGTAAGTGAAGCTGCCAGTCACTCCAGCAGAACCAAGACCTGAATGCCCCCCAGAAACGTCTTTTCTCCTTTTCATCTCTCCTCTGGTCTGCTCTGAGGAGTCTTGCACACTGTTAAGACCCAGGGAGAGGTGGGGCCGTCCAAGCTGGCCTTTGCCCTGGGAACCGCAGCTGCTGTGACCAGGCCCCAAGTCTTCTTCCTCACCGATCCACCAGCAGCAGCTGCACCCATAGGCAATGCTTTTCTTTTGCACACGGTGGTTCAGAATGGACATTTTCCTTCCCAGATTCTGGAGACTGGGATGGGAAGTGGCTCATGTCTTGTTCTGAATGAAGGATTGAATGGAGGTCAGGTTCAACTACAGAGCCACCTCCCTGGTTCCCCGATCTGCCTTGTCAAGGCTGCCACTGATTTGGGGAGTATTTAACCAGATCAGGAGTGAATCCACAGAACACATTCATGGGCTTTGTGATATCCAAATTTTTGAAGTCACAGATTGGGCTTTCCCTGCCGTCAGAGGGGTTGAATGTGTTTCTGTCACTTCTTGTTCCAGCCCTTCCACATCCCACAGGATTGTAAGTAGTTCTGAATCCATCCACCGGCTTATCTGTGCAAGATGCTTACAGAGTAGTGAAAAACTAATGAAGACTCTGCTGTTCTGGTCACTATCTTGTCCTAGTCTACACGCCTTATTGTATTAATAAAAGACTGAGCTCTTTCTGGGGGCAAATGTAATATGGACACACACTTAGGTGCTGGTACTGAAACATGCACTGTTACACAGTTTAGCATTGTGTGTGGGTGCTCCTCCTCAGAGGAATGAGAATGTTATTTGCTGAAACATGAGGAAAATTCAGATACAGAGTTTAACAAGAGTCTATCAGCTCTGGGTAAGATGTAGGGGGTTGGGACAAGGACAGGGTTTGAGAATTTGTTCAGAAAAAACTTCTGAGAAATTTTATTCATATGGGTAAAAAAATGTTTTTGTTTTGTTTGTTTTTGGGCCATACCCAGCAGTGCTCAGGTTACTCCTGGCTCTGAGCTCAGAAACTTCTCCTGGCAGACTTGAGGGATCATTTGGGATGTTGGGGATCAAATCCAACTTAGTCCTGGGTCGGCTGCATGCAAGGTAAACACCCACTGTGCTATTGCTCTGGTCCCTGATTCAAAAAAATTTTAAGGCATAATTTTGATGTAAGATTAAACTATGGGAAAAAGAAAATGATGGTTTCCTACACTTTACACTTTTCAGGTAGTCTGATCCAGACTGGTCCCTCTGGGGTCTTCTCATAAAGGGTTGTAAATTCCCCTTTTATGCATGAACCACAGCAGCCCAGTGCCACACCTGCCATTCTCTGACAGAAATGACCTAGTTTCATGGCTTAACCATATCAAACTGCCAAGCCACCAAATTGATTTTAGATCTATAGATCTGGGTTGAGAGATAATAAATGTTTTATTTATTTATTTTTTTTAAAAATAAAACCGGATTTAACTTGGTGAACAGTGGGGAATTACTGCATTTTAAAAGGTTTATTCTTGGGGCTGGAGCTGTGGTGCAAGTGGTAGAACATTTGTCTTGCACATGCTAACCTAGAATGGACTGCGGTTCAACCCCCCCACCCCCTACCCAGTGTCCCATATGGTCCCCCAAGCCAGGAGTGATTTCTGAGTACATAGCCAGGAGTAACCCCTGAGCATCACTGGGTGTGGCCCCCAAAACAAAAAAACAAAAATTAAACAACCATGATCCAATATCCCTCCTTATTTATCTTTCTTCGAGCTCAGTTCTTAACTCACCTGATCCATTTCTGTTGCAAATCATTTATCAAACGTAATAGGACCAGGGTGTGTGTGATGAAAATGTGCTCTGGATTTCACTCCTCACAAGGATATCACAAAAGATAAAGGGGAAGCCTATATTTCCTTTATATGTTTAATACCTCTATAATAATACCTCTGAGTCTGCTTATTCACAAATGTAAGGTAGCCTCTTACATTACTGTATTTTTCTTCAATTATTTTTTAAAATTTATTTTTATTTATTTCTTCTATTATACACACACACACACACACACACACACACACACACACACACACACACACACACACACGGAGCCTGTAGTTATTCCCATGACAGTATGCTTCAAAGGTGAAGAAACCCTGTATCTTTTAGGCTAAGGGACTTCCCTTTCTAATTGCCCCAATATTTACTGTGCCTATGCAAAAAACAAAAACAAAAACAAAAAAACAGAAAAAAAACCTTGCCACACCAGCCCTCCTTCCTTTTCTTTTTTCTTTTCTTTTCTTCTTTTTTTTCTTGCGGTTTTGTGGTTATTGTTTGGTTGTTGTATTTGTTTTGTTTGTTTGTTTATTTTTGGGGGGTCCACACCCGACATCACTCTGGGGTTACTTCTGGCTCTACACTCAGAAATCGCTCCTGGCAGGCTCGGGGAACCATATGGGATTCTGGGATTCAAACCAATGATCTTTTGCACGAAAAGCAAACACCTTACCTCCATGCTATCTCTCTGGCCCCCGGTTGTTGTATTTGTTGCTGTGGTGCTTTTTTGTAGTTTCTGGTTTTGGTCTTTTGTTTAATTTTTGTTTCTCTTTTTTGTTTTGTGTGTTTGTTGTTGTTGTTGGTTTTTGCTTTTTTGTGTTTTTTTTTTTGCCTTTTTTGTTATGATTTTTTTCTGTTTTTCCCTTCTTTTTAAAGTGATATTTTTAACCTCTAGACGAACTTCTCCTGTTTTTTTTTGTTTGTTTGTTTCGTTTTATATTTTTTGTCTTTTTGTTTTTTGTTTTTTCATTTTATTATTTTCTTTTTGTTTTTCAAACGGAACCACATAAATTGAATCATTTTGTTCTACCTCATAAATTGAGGGGAAAAAATGGATGGTACTAGAATTAATCAGTCGTATTAACATTGAGTAGAAATAAAAAAATGATCAGACTTAAACACCAAACCCAAAGTCAACGACAACAGAATCGATACCCAATCTTCAACAAGCTATACACAGAGGGGACCAGGTATACTAGCAGTCCAGGGGGCAAAGGAGGGGAATGCTGGGAACAAGGGTGGAGGGAGGACAACAATGGTGGTGAGAATAGCCCTGATTCAATGTCACTATGTACCTTAAATATCACTGTGAAAGACTTGTAATTCACGTTGGTCACAATACAAATTATTAAAAACAAACAAACAAAAATATATTTATTCTCCTCTGACTATGCAGTTTGTGTTGGCAAGTTGGACTTTGAAGAAATATAAGACCTATTACAAATTTATAGCAGATGCCCTAGAGATTCTTAAAATGACACTGAACTTGTGATGCTGAAGATATCCAGGCCTAAAGAGTGGGGAAAATCTTGGAGAAGTGTCCACAAAATTCCACAAAACTTGAAGATTTTTATCTTTTAGTTTTAGTAATGCTGAGTTCAAAATATTAAACATCTTTAATTTTTCTTGTTTATTGGATATTTGGTGTTCATACCAAACAGGAACTAGAATATCAGTTTCTTTTTAATTAAGTGAACAGAATTAAAGAGAAAATGACAACAACAATGATAGAAATTCATGAACAATTCAGGAAATTTTACTCAAATTTAAATGAAAATAAAAATTATTTTAAAAATAGTTAATTTTATATGGCATATTCAGTAGAACCAAAGCCCTTAATTTGATTTTAGAGAGTAAATTGAATTATTGAATTCACTAATTTAATCCAGAAAGGACTTCTTTCATACAAAGGAATAGTTATTTCTTGTGTTGTGTTCCTTAATGTTGTGCATACAGAAGTTTGATAAAGTTCAACATATTTTGAAAATTTACCATTAGCTGATGTTCATTGCTAATAGCAAGTAAATGCATTTTTTGTTGTTGTTGTTGTTGGAGATACTTGGGGATCTTTATCATGCACAGAGAAATTTCACAGAAGCTTTTTCTCCTAGGTTTCTTTTCTCCAGTTTAATCAGACACAGATGGTACAAGATGAAATGGGTATCTGTTTTCCTTGGTATTTATTAGAATGTAGACTAAATGCTGATTAGTTAGAGTCCTCCTTCAAAGTGAGCACTGGATAGTGAACTGGGAGGCCAGAGTTGGGGACCCCGAAAGGGTATTTACACTGGAACTGAATGATACTTGATTGTTGCTGTGACCATGTCCCTCTCTCTAAAGAGATCTCTGGCTTGCTAGTGTCCCATTTCTATGCAATTCCTCAGGCCTGCAGGAATTGTTGCTCACAAAAGTTATTTGATTTAACCAATTCAAAGACTTCCTCCTGAGCTCGGAATGCAGCCAGCGGGAGCCCTAGGTTACACAGAAAATAAGTATGTCCAAGGACACAGCTCTCAGGCCAGATTGCTTGACACATGGATTGTTGGGGCCAGTGTGACTATGCTTGGCTCTGCTCAGAGCTCACCCTGGCTCTATGCTCAGGGCTCACCCCTGGCAGGGTTTAGGTGACCATATGGAGTGCAGGAGATTAAACCTGGGTCAACTGCCTGCAAACCCAGTCCCCTACCTGCTGTGCTATAGCCCCAGCCTGTGTCTAACTTCTCTGACTGTCCTCCCCCCTCCCTGGTCCTTCCTATTTCTAATTTACTCGTCCTCGTTCACAGAAACTCCCATGATCTGTATACAAAGATTCATCTTTCTTCTCCAACTGAATATGCAAAAATGCCATCCAAGAATGAGTAGAAAGAGCATTTCCTTTTGTCCGGTAGGTGACCCTGGCCTAAATAATTTGCTTCTTGATCCTGATGGTCCCCACATTCCTTCCTGCCCCTTTTTACCTGCCTCTGCAACAGTGGGAAGTAGAATATAGAAGGAGAAACACTTTTCCTTTCAGTGCCTGGAATACACATCTCCAAAAAGAAGAAACAGATGGGGGCTGGAGCAATAGTGCAGTGGTAGGGTGTTTGCCTGGGATGCAGCTGATCCAGGATGGACTTCAGTTCAAGCCCCCGGTATCCCATATGGTCCCCTAAACCAGGAGCGTTTCTGAGCACATAGCCAGGAGTAACCCCTGAACATCACCGGGTGTGGCCCAAAAATAAAAACAAAACGAAACAAAAAAAGAAATAGATGGGAGTGTGAAATACATGTGATTCATGTGCAGAGTATGTGTGTGATCAGATGTGCATGCATATATATGCAAAATGCACACATTGGACAGATGTTCACATACATGTGATCCATATGTACAGTGCATTGAGTAAGAAGATGTGTGAACATATATGTAATCCACTTACACAGAGCATACATGTGCAAGAAGATTGGAGTGTGCACATGATTCATGTATGTGTGTAGGCTAATAAGAGTGTACACATGTATGATTTGTGCGTACAGTGCACATGTGTGAGCAGATAGCTTGCACACATGTGGGATTCATGGGAAGAGAGTACATGTGTGTGATCCATATGCACAGAGCACATGTGTGAGCGGATGGGTTATACAAGCATGGGTGCATGGCTGGAATGTATGATTGCATGACATGGCAACTTGTTCATTGTTCTGTGCATATGCTCATGTGTGTGCTTGTGTGTGCATGCAGACACGTGTGCAGGTGTGTGATTTGTACAGAGTATGGAATGATTTGGTAGAGTGAGCAGCCTCACGTGGACAGTTGGAGACTGTGGGGTCAACTTCTCTGTGTTCAGTTTCCAGATGGTTGCCTTCTGGGTAGGAAACCTTGAGCATATCTTTGAAGTCCCCTGTGCCTCAATTTTATTCTCGTGAGTAAAAGGGACAATTATTAAATATATTTGATAAAATGATTCTGTTGCTATATCAGTATATAATTGTGATGTGTTTGTAACATGCCCTGAGTTTTGCTAAGTCCTACTCACAGTACATGAAAACTCCACGTCAGCTCAGAAAAAGTACAAACGTTGCTTGATTTTTACAAAGTCTCTACTCCAGAATTTTCCATTTTAATTGGAATGAGCACCCATCTGTATGCTAATTCTATTTGTTCTGGCTCATAGAACAATTTATAGATGTGGTCCAAGCTTGGGAATGGAGTCTTGCTACTTCTATTAGCACAATCAAGTAATTGCTAACGTGGAAGATGCGTTATTTTACAATTCTGAACACTGCTAAGTGGTTTTCACCCAAACTTAATTTTCCTTATGGCTTCTGTGAGGAGGGTAGGTGTTTGTGGTTAATTCTTCCTGTGGTCTTGAATATAAAATTACTCTCATCACCGAGAGTAACTGCTCCATTATCTCTTTGATTAAACTCATTATGACAAAATGAACTGGACATCCTTAATTTCATGTGGCTTTTCGCTTATTTTCCTTAAAACACTCAGACCATCAGGAGATCTCATTTGGAATGAAATTTACAAATAGCCGGTGATAATTTTATCACGAATGTTAGCACATAATTGTTAGTACATAGTTTAACTGAGAGTGCATGTATGTTTTTTTTTAAATTATATTTTTAGCATATCCATGATGCTCAAGGCTTTCTCCTGGCTTTGCACTTGGGATCACACCTGGTAGGCTTGGGAGACTAATTGTAATATCAAAGATTGAACCAGGTCAGTGGTGTGCAAGGCAAGCACCCTCCCTACTGCTCTGTACTCAGATAATACCTTCTTAATGAGACCCAAGAAACATCAGATGCTGAGGGGAGAAAAGTGGGTCAAGGAGAGCCCACACCTGCCAGATTACCTGCCCCATTGCTTGTTGGTCCTCCTGTCCCATCCCTGTCCCATCCCAAGCCAGGAGTGATTTCTGAGCGCCAAGCCCGGAGTAACCGCTGAGCGTCACTGGGTGGCCGAAAAACAAAAACAAAAATAAAATGAAAGTATGTTAAAACTAACCTTCGGTTCTCATAGAATACAAATTTAAACAAACATTCAATTTGTTGTGTTTTTTTTTAATTTAAAAATTAAGGTCATTTTATTTGGAATATTTAGCCTATTGTTAAAAAAAGATATTTTGAATTTAGTTTTTTTTTTTTTTTTTTTTTTTGGTTTTTGGTTTTTGGGCCACACCCGGCTGTGCTCAGGGGTTACACCTGGCTATCTGCTCAGAAATAGCTCCTGGCAGGCACGGGGGACCATATGGGATGCCGGGATTCGAACCAACCACCATAGACCCTGGATCGGCTGCTTGCAAGGCAAACACTGCTGTGCTATCTCCCCAGCCTGCTATTTTGAATTTTTAATAGTCCAAAATCTTCCTAGCTTATAATTATATCTTATCATTAATCTTATCATTTTTTTTTTTTTGGTTTTTGGGCCACACCCAGTAACGCTCAGGGGTTATTCCTGGCTACGTGCTCAGAAGTTGCTCCTGGCTTGGGGGACCATATGGGACACCGGGGGATCGAACCGCGGTCCGTCCAAGGCTAGCGCAGGCAAGGCAGGCACCTTACCTTTAGCGCCACCGCCCGGCCCCAATCTTATCATTTTTTTAACTTTGACAGTTTCTGTGTCTACAGAATAATTTTTAACTTTGTACGTTGGATATCCATTTACCACAGATGCTGGTGTGTGACCTCATCTGCTATACCATTTGGCTCAAAAAACCCCTTCCTCTATTCTGAGACCATACATAGAGCCCGACACTATCCCTGAGTTAGGGGGCTCAAGTTAGCAGGTCAGACCCCAAGAAGTTACAAAGTTAATGAGCAGCATCTGCCTAGCTGTGTTATATATTGTTGAGATGGAATTTGAACTATGTGTAATTAACTTTCCTTAAATGAATGTGGATTCAAATTGTGTACTTTTTCTAATTTGATTATATCTTACTTAGACTTTGTTTTTTGGTCTTTGGGCCACACCTGGTGGCCTGCAGGGGTTACTCCTGGCTATGCACTCAGAAACCACTCTTGGCTCTGGGGACCTTATGGGACAGCAGGGTGGAACCAGGTCCGTCCTGAGTTGGCCACTTGCAAGGCAAATATCCCACCACTGTGCTATCGCTCCCGCCCCAAATTTACTTAGAGTTATATAACTCAAAATGCCTTTCACTGTATCTTTTATTTATTTATTTTTTTGGTGGTTCAACTGAGTCATTTTTCTTTTTTTGTTTTTTGTTTCCCTTTATTTAAACATCTTGATACATATATGATTGTGATTAGGTTTCAGTCATGTAAAGAACATTTCCTTCACCAGTGCAACATTCCCACCACCAATGTCATAAATCTCACTCCATCCCACCCCACCCTCAACTGTACTCCAGACAGGCTTTCCAGTTCCCTCATTCATTCACATGATTATGGTAGTTCTCTGTGTAGTTATTTCTCTAACTGCACTCACCACTCTTTGTGGTGAGCTTCATGAAGTGAGCTGGAAGTTCCAGCCCTCCTCTCATTGTCTCTCAGGATTGTTGCAAAAATGACTTATTTTTCTTAAAACCCATAGATGAGTGAGACTATTCTGCGTCTCTCTCTCTCTCCCTCTGACTTATTTCACTCTGCATGATAGATTCCATGTACATCCATGTATAGGAAAATTTCATGACTTCATCTCTCCTGAAGGCTGCATAATATTCCATTCTGTATATGTACCATAGTTTCTTTAGCCATTCATCTGTTGAAGGGCATCTTGGTTGTTTCCAGAGCCTGGCTATTGTGAATAGTGCTGCAATAAATATAGGTGTGAGGAAGGGATTTGTGTATTGTATTCTTGTGTTCTTGGGGTATATCCCTATGAGTGGAATAGCTGAGTCGAATGGGAGCTCAATTTTCAGATTTTGGAGGAATCTCCATATCACTTTCCATAGAGGTTGGACTAGACGGCATTCCCACCAGTAGTGGATAAGAGTTCCTTTCTCTCCACATCCCCGCCAGCACTGATTGTTCTCATTCTTCGTGATGTATGCCAATCTCTGTGGTGTGAGATGGTATCTCATCATTGTTTTGATTTGCATCTCCCAGATGATTAGTGACGAGGAGCATTTTTTCATGTGCCTTTTGGCTATTTGTATTTCTTTTCTTTTCTTTTTTATCAAAGCATCTGTTCATTTCTTCTCCACATTTTTTGATGGGATTAGATTATTTTTCTTATAAAGTTCTCTCAGTGCCCTGTATATTTTGGATATTAGCCCCTTATCCGATGAGTGTTGGGTGAATAGTTTCTCCCACTCGGTGGGTGGCTCTAGTATCCTGGGCACTATGTCTTTTGAGGCGCAGAAGCTTCTCAGCTTAATGTATTCTCATCTGTTGATCTCCGCTTCCACTTGTTTGGAAAGTGCAGTTTCCTCCTTTAAGATGCCTTTAGTCTCAATGTCATGGAGTGTTTTACCGACGTGTTGTTCTATATACCTTATGGTATCAAGTCTGATATCAAGGTCTTTAATCCATTTGGATTTTACCTTCGTACATGATGTTAACTGGGAATCTATGTTCGCTTTTTTGCAAGTGGCTAACCAGTTCTGCCAGTGCCACTTGTTGAAGAGGTTTTCCCTGCTCCACTTAGGATTTCTTGCTCCTTTGTAAAAAAGTAGGTAATTGTATGTCTGGGGAACATTGTCTGAAAACTCAAGCCTATTCCACTGATCTGAGGGTCTGTCTTTATTCTAATACCATGCTGTTTTGATAACTATTGCTTTGTAGTACAGTTTAAAGTTGGGGAAAGTAATGCCTCCCATTTTCCTTTTCCCTAGGAGTGCGTTAGCTATTCGAGGGTGTTTATTGTTCCCAGATAAACTTCATAAGTGTTTGATCCACTTCTTTGAAGAATATCATGGATATTTTTAAGGGGATCACATTAAATCTGTATAATGCTTTGGGGAGTATTGCGGCTTTCTGGGGACCCCGGCCAGCAGGGTGATGGGAATGAATGCCGCAACTTATTCGTGGGTTCACTGAGGCCGACCCGATCCGAAATATCTGTGGAAAGATCTGTAGAGGTTAGAAAGAAGGCCTAAGTCTTGTACCTGATCAAAGGCAATTTTTATTAAGCAGGCAAGCACTTATATATTTTTTACACAAGGGGAAGTATGTCTCAAAAACTATTGGTCATTTCGAACCATCTCTTATCCAATTATATTCCAAGCATAGGCACATAACCAAAAATGAATAAAGGTACTAAACATTAAACTTATGGGGCATACAAGCATTGGTCAATTCAAACAAGCTTTTCACCAATTATATGCTTACTACAGGTATTTGGCCAAAAAGGGAAAAAGGATAGAGTGTGCCTTGTTAAGCACAGCCCATAGGAGGTGGGGAAGAGTAAAGGGGAAGGCATGACTCAATGACTGATCCTAGCAATCTTTACCTTGACCGGAATCAGAGACATATAAGGAAATATTATCTACATCTTGTCCCTGGCCTCATGGCCCTGTGGTTAGCACAAGGGGCTATGTTTTGTTGCAAGATTTCCTATTTGCTCATGGGCTAGGAACCTGCCGACAGTCACGTATGCAGCTCAGTGGAACTTTCCACAGAGATAGAGGCTAAGGTTGATAGCATCCATTTTGTGCAGGCTAGAGCAGTCTCCCACAGAGTATTGTCATTTTAATGATGTTAATCCTTCCAATCCATGAACAGGGTATGTGTTTCCATTTCCGTGTGTCCTCTCTTATTTCTTGGAGCAGGGCTTTATAGTTTTCTTTGTATAGGTCCTTCACGTCTTTGGTCAAGTTGACTCCAAGATATTTGAGTTTGTGTGGCAATAATGTGAATGAAATTGCCTCCTTGACTTCCTTCTCTCCCCTATCATTATTGGTGTATAAAAAGGCCATTGATTTCTGTGTGTTAATTTTGTAGCCTGCTACCTTGCTATATGAGTCTATTGTTTCTAGAAGCTTTTTGGTAGAGTCTTTAGGGTTTTCTAAGTAGAGTATCATGTCGTCTTCAAACAATGAGGGCTTGACTTCTTCCTTTCCTATCTGAATTCCCTTGATATCTTTTTCTTGCCTGATCACTATAACAAGAACTTCCAGTACTATGTTGAAGAGGAGTGATGAGAGTGGACAGCCTTGTCTTGTACCTAAATTTAGAGGAAAGGCTTTTAGTTTTTCTCCATTGAGGATAATATTTGCCATTGGCTTGTGGTAGATGGCCTCAACTATATTGAGAAAGGTTCCTTCCTTTCCCATCTTGCTGAGAGTTTTGATCAAGAATGGGTGTTGGACCTTATCAAATGCTTTCTCTGTGTCTATTGATATGATCAGGTGATTTTTATTTTTCTTCTTTTTGATGTTGTGTATGATGTTGATAGACTTATGGATGTTAAATGATTCTTGCATTCCTGGGATGAAACCTACTAGGTCCTGGTGTATGATCTTCTTGATGATGCATTGGATCCTATTTGCCAGGATTTTGTTGAAGATCTTTGCATCTGCATTCATCAGGGATATTGGTCTGTAATTATTTTTGGCAGCATCTCTGTCTGGTTTTGGTATCAAGGTGATGTTGGCTTCATAAAAGCTGTTTGGGAGTGTTCCCATTTTTTCAATTTCATGGAAGAGCCTGGCTTAGATTGGTAGTAGCTCCTCCTGAAAGATTTGAAAAAATTCATTAGTAAATCCATCTGGGCCCGGGCTTTTCTTTTTGGGCATATGTTTGATTACAGTTTCAATTTCCTCAGTAGTGATGGGGTGTTTAGATATGTTACATCCTCCTTACTTAACTGTGGAAGGTTATAAGTGTCCAAGAATTTTTCCATTTCTTCTAGGTTCTCATGTTTAGTAGCATAAAGTTTCTCAAAGTAGTCTCTGATTACCCTTTGGATCTCTGCAATATCTGTTGTGATCTCCCCCTTTTTATTTCTAATATGGGTTATCAGATTTCTCTCTCTCTCTCTTTGTGAGTTTTGCCAATGGTCTATCAATCTTGTTTATTTTTTCAAAGAACCAACTTCTGCTTTCATTGATCTTTCGGATTGTTTTTTGGTTTTTCACTTCATTGATTTCTGCTTTGTTATTTCCTTCTGTCTCCCTATTTTTGGTTCCTTTTGTTGGTCATTTTCTAATTTTTTGAGCTGCGTCATTAAGTTATTCAGGTATGCCCCTTCTTCCTTCCTGATGTGTGCTTGTAGAGCTATAAATTTTCCTCTCAGGACCGCTTTTGCTGTGCCCCACAAATTCTGGCATTTTTTGTCTTCATTATCATTTGTTTTTAGGAAAGTTTTGATTTCCTTTTTGATTTCATCTCGAACCCACTGATTGATCAGTAGCAGGGTGTTTAATTTCCAATTGTTAAAGTTCTTCTGTGTGCCTTTGTAGTTCACATCTAATTTCAGAGCCTTGTGGTCAGTAAAGGTAGCCTGCAAGATTTCTATCCTCTTCATTTTATGGAGGTATGTTTTATATGTCAGCATGTAGTCTATCCTGGAGAATGAACCATGTTCATTGGAGAAGAATGTGTATCCAGGTTTTTTGTGATGGAGTGTCCTATATCAGTGGTCCTCAAACTATGGCCCGCGGGCCACATATTGTATTTGTATCTGTTTTGTTTCTTCAGGGCAAAATAAGATATATGCAGTGTGCATAAGAATTCGTTCATAAGTTTTGTTTTTACTATAGTCAGACCCTCCAATGGTCTGAGGACAGTGAACTGGCCCCCTGTTTAAAAAGTTTGAGGACCCCTGGTTCTATATATATCTACTAGTCCTCTTTTTTCCATTACTCTTTTCAGGGCTAGTATGTTTTTGTTGGGTTTCAGTCTGGTTGACCTATCAAGTGTTGATAGGGATGTGTTGAGGTCTCCCACAATTATTGTGTTATTATTGATATCTTCTTTCAGATTTGTCAGTAACTGTATTAGATAATTTGCTGGTCTCTCATTGGGTACATATATGTTTAATAGTCTGATTTCTTCCTGTTGCACATATCCCTTGATTAGCACATAGTGTCCATCTTTGTCCCTTACCACTTTTCTGAGTATAAAGTTGGTGTCATCAGATATTAATATGGCCACCCCAGCTTTTTTGTGGGTGTTGTTTGCTTGGATGATTTTCCTCCAGCCTTTGATTTTGAGTTTATGTTTGTTTTGACTAGTCAGATGTGTTTCTTGTAGGCAGCAGAAGGTTGGATTCATCTTTTTGACCCATTTTGCCACTCTGTGTCTTTTAATTGGTGAATTTAGTCCATTGACATTGAGGGAGATTATTGTCATAGGATTTAATGTCATCTTTGTAGATAAGTTTGCTGTGTTTGTTGGTCTCTCTTGTCTTAGAGTAGACCTGTCAATTTTTCCTTTAAGGCTCGTTTTGCATCTGTGAAGTTTCTGAGCTGTTGTTTATTCATGAAGCTATGTATTATTTCTTCAAACCTGAATGTGAGTTGAGCTGGGTGCAGTATTCTCGGTGAGGCATTCATTTCATTCAGTCTTGTCACAGTATCCCACCACTGTCTTCTGGCCTTGAGAGTTTCTTGTGACATGTCTGCTGTAAGTCCTAGGGATGCTCCTTTGAATGTAATTTCCCTTTTTGATCTTGCTGCTCTCAGTATTCTATCTGTATCTGTGGGATTTGTCATAGTAATGAGGATGTGTCTTGGGGTGTTTTTCTTTGGTTCTCTTTTAGCTGGTTCTCTTCGGGCATGTAGGATTTGATTGCATATAGTCTTTAACTCTGGGAGTATCTCTTTGATGATGTCTTTGACAGTTGATTCTTCCTGGAGATCTCCTACCAGGGTCTCCAATGATTCTTATGTTGTTTCTGTTGAGTTTATCAAAGACTTCTATTTTCATCTGTTCACATTTCTTGAGTACTTTTTCCATTGCTTGTTTGTTTGTTGTAAGGTTCTTTTCCATTTTCTTCTGCTGTATTGAGTTTTTCTGTATCACATCATCCAGTACTCCGATTTTCTCCTCAGCTGCTGTTACTCTGCTAGTGAGGTCATCCATTGAGGTTTTCAGCTGAGCTACCATGTTTTTCAGATCTGCTATTTCAGTTTGGAATTTTCTGATTTCTGTCTTTGTGTTCTGTTCAGATTGATCTATGCTTTCTTTGAGTTCTACAAACATCTTTTATATTGCTATTTTAAGTTCCTTATCTGAGAGGTTAATCAGGTAGTTGGAATTTATTAGGTCATTCGAGCTTTCATCCTCATTCTCTGTATGGTGTTTGCCTGTGAGGTTTCCCCATTGTCATGCTTGCAGTGTGGTTTTTCCTGCATGTTATGGTGGGGTTCATTGGTTAGAAAGAGTGGGTGGCCTTGAAGCGGAGTGGCTGCGCTCTTCTGTGGCCTCTAGATGAAAGTTTTTATGGGGGGTGCACTACCTAGGCCTCTGAGTAGAGCTTCAAGTGTTCAGGGAAGACAGACAAGCAAAGCAAAGTGTTTCCTTCAAGTCCTCAGAGTCATCCAAGGCACACAGGAGGGTGGAGCCAGCCAAGAACTTTCTGTAATAGGCAGGATTGCCTGCAGGAATGCTGATGAAATCCAGTCTCAGGTGGCTGGAAGCACTATGGCCCAAGGTGGCTTCTGCACCCTTCTGACACCCATCAGAAACCAGAAAGAATCAGTGTGTGTACATCCCGACCCACCTCTGAAGCAGGCAGGATCACTGGCAGGAACGCTGATGAAATCCAGTCTCAGGCAGCTGAAAACAGCATGACTCAAGATGGCTTCTGCACCCTTCTGACCTACTGTATCTTTTTAAAGACAATTTAATGACATCTTAAAAAATATCAAAATAGTTATTTCCAATAAATCTTTCATTTTGTGGATAAAGATTTTAGTAAACTAATATAAACTAATATTCAGTTTATTTCAGGCATATATAATGATTTATAAAATAAAAATTTAATAAATATATGTTTAAGACTTGACTTTCATTTTTATTCCACATCATATTTGCCTTGGGTTAATAAGATAAAGATTCAAAACAAAACTGATAGTGTTTATCTTATATCTCCCAAATGCAAGAATCATCTCTCATGTAAGGTTTTTCATGAATCTTTCCATGTTTGTACTTTTTTTGTTTGTTTTTGGGACACACCTGGTGGCACTTAGAGGTCACTCCTTGATCTGCACTCAGAAATCACTCCTATGAGGCTCGAGGGACCAGATGGGATGCCAGGGATCAAACCTGGGTTGGCCACATGCAAGGCAAATACCCTGTCACTGTGTTATCGCTCTGGCTCCTCCATGTTTGTACTTTTTGTTGATAAGAAAATACTTTGCAAAAAAAAAAAGAAAATACTTTGCTAAACAAAGTTCTATTTGGGAAGAGTACACTTGATATTGTTAAGTTCCAAATTAATGAGTGTTGCAGGAACAACTATTTACTTCTGATTACTAAAACCCAAAATATCACACTTCTGCTCAAATTAATAATCTAAGAGCCTTTTACACACAAGACAGAGTAAACAGGTATTTGCACAATGTAGACCTGTCCAATGCTTATATCTGTTTTTACAAATTGATGTGCAGAAAATTCAGATCACAGTGCCTAAAGCCATGGCAGGCATCAAGCTACCTGAGAACTCAGAAAACAGCTTGGAGTTTCCAGGTTGACCTGGCCCATTGCTGTGGCTTATGGGTTGCAACTCAGAGTCTGGGAACTTGATTGGGGCAGGGCAGTGCTCTCTGACACAGAGGCCCACCTGCCATTGCTGAAGATGGACCTTAAGATGCAATCGGCGACCAGAACATGAGCTGTGAGGCCAAGACCAACCCCCCAGGCTGTCCACACAGATGGAATTGATTAATTTGAGCAAGTTGGCAACTGGGCTTCTGCAATCAGCTGTCAATCGGCCCTACTTTATTATCATCATTAGAAGTTGGCTTCCACTAGGCTCTTTGGAGGGAACAAAGGCATGGGCTCCTCAAACTCAATTTTCTGTGAAATATTTCAATATGTTCTGAAATGTGACCTGAAGCCTGGCGTCCAGGGGTTGCATGCAGTCTGGACTGAGGGCCCTAATTGGTGAATGAAGCCACAAAACCCACCAGGGGTGCAGGGGAGCAGTGAACGATGACTAAATAACATGCATGCAGCTTTCCCCGTACCAGTGTTGGCATCTGCGCTCCTTTTACTCTGTGCCAAGAGGAACATGTCCTGTAGCAGTTGGATTTTTATTTTTAGATCGTGCTTGCAGGACTGGAGAGAGAACTGTTCTTTATCAGGAAAGGAAGAGTGTCTGCTGGAGCATGGAGGAGATGGAGGGAAGACAGGGCTTTGTAGGAGACCCATCTGCGGCATGTCACATGCATGTCAGGGCCTCACAGGGTCTGTCCTGTGCAAGAAGCATCTATGGGGCTCAGCAGAGTTAAAGGAGGAGCCTCAGTTGGGAGTGGGGGGCATGGTGGAGAGAATCTGGTGGTGATAGAGAACCATCTGGGGAGGTGCTCAAAGTGGACATTATGAGATGAAGGGGAGGAAGGATCCTGGACAAAGAGCTCTTAGGGTGGAGACCAAGGCACCCTGTCTGAGTCTGTGAGAGTAGAGACACTGAAGTGTTAGGGAAACAGCAGAGAGGAGAGAGTGGGATGCAAAGAGCCTGGGGGAGTTCCAACCCTTCTGCCCTTGAGATCAATGAAAAAGTAGAGGAGACACAGATGGGGAATGAGGGGATGTGCTTGAGAGTAAAAGAGATGTCACCCTCCCTCCATGCCAGCCACTAGGGCACTGTCACCCATGAGTGACACCAAAAGACACTGAAGCAGCATGCTGGCCTTGCCTCATGGCTGACCTGGGTTCCATCTCAGCATCCTATATGATCTCCTGAGTCTCAGCAAGCTCATAATCTCTGAGCACAGAGCCAGGAGTCAGCCCTGAACACTGCTGGGTGTGGTTCTCCAAACTAAAACAAAACAAGAGAGACCCTTGTTCCCCTTGTCCATATTCCTCTTCCAGACCCAGTGACATCGCAGTGGCAAAATGACCGAAGTGGGAAAGGCTGGTACTACAGTAGCTCATTCCCAGCTGGAAAGGTGTGTGAGCCTGGACTTTCTATTCTGGTTGTATTTTTCGGTCATTATCTGAGGCTGTTTTTCAGATCATGAATTCTCACGGATATTGATGCAGTGATATCTAATTTGTAAAGTAAGAAAAGAAACTATTGGTCAGAGGATTTTATACTCAATTAAATACGCATGGTGGGAATAAGGAACAATACAAATTGATTTTCTTCTCTTTCTTGACTTATCTCCTTTATGGTTTTTGACTCCAAATGGATTCAAATTTTCTCTGTGAAGTCAGGCATGGTCTCTTCTTGGGTGAAAAGTTAGTTCAGGGTCAGCCTGGAGTCTGAAAATGACTCTCCAGACTCCATAAAAGGAACATGGTTCCAGATTTTGTTCAGATGATAATGGCTTTTCAATATTACTTGCACCTCATTGAACACAACAGAAGCTGGGATTGAATCCTACTGTGAGAGAGAAGCTTAAGTTTAACCTATGGCAAAATGCACAAGTCAAACTGCAGGTCTCAGGGTCCCGGGGGAGGAAGGAGATGGAACAGGGGTCCCGAATGGGCAGGCACTTGGATGAGCTATTATTGTTGCTCTACTGAAAACCATAAATAGGGGTTCCCCCAGGGCGGGGCTAAAGTGGATATCCCCAAATCTTCCCTCTAGACCCCCCCCACTTGAGCAGACTTGGAAGAGCCAAAGGCAGCTAGAAGTGGGCACTATGGAACTCCCATCACAGCGCTGATCCAAAGGTTTCAGGACCCCCACCTGCTTCTAGTCCTCCAGTGCTCTGGTCCTATGGTATAGACACTCGGTGCAGCTGTTCCTTGAGGAAGCATCACTGCGAATTTCCAAGCTGCTGAGTGACAAGTGGAGACTCAGGAGGTGCCACCACACACCAGCCTGGCCAAATCCTCCGTTACTCGGCCGCTCGTCAGGACCTTTCAGTGCTTCCAGATGGCATCACAAGGACCAGATTGGGGAGAACAGACCTGGCTGATGATCAGAATTAGGCAAAGAAGAGCTTTATTAATTAGTCCAGATGGCGACCGATAATAGCAATATTGCGGAAAAGTTCCATCAAGACAGGGAGCTCTTAATTAGCTTATCTAAATGCTTCTGAGCTAAGATTTTTTTTTTCTAAAAAGTTTACTTTTTTCAATTCTTTCCTGAAGAATTTCATCAGATTTCTTCCTAAGAGATATCCCAAGGGGTCCTTCACTCTGGCTCTGTGTACAGGGAATTCTGCATTTCTCTTCTTTCTCCAGTCCCACAGACACACTGGGGCTATGTTCAGCAGAGAGAAAAGGGTTAGTATAGGAGCTAAGGTGGGATCCACTGGAGAAGAGAAGACAGTGAATGACAGAGCCATAGGCATAGAGTCTAGATGAGGTGCCAGGTGGCTCAGTGGGGCTGCTCCAGAGATGTGGAGGCCCAACTCCATTGGGAATAGAACTCAAGAGAGGCCCATGTACTACCAAACCAAAACTCCTCTGCCCATTGTTGCCAGTGCTGATGGCCTAGAGGGCAATCAAGGCATCACTTTACAGAGGTCCAGATCCTGGCTTTGCTTTTCTCATTTCCAGTCTTGGCTCATGGACCTCAATTCTGCAATTCTTGGTAGAAAACTCTAAGAACAGGATATTCGCATTGGTGATCATCTTAGTCAGGGACAGTACTTGTCTTTGGGTACAAAGGGGACTTCCCTCTAAGTCAGTAGGTTTCTTCTTTCTCCACTACAATGGCAGCTTGTGGTTTCCATGCCTTGGTTCACATTGAGGAGGCTAGATGTGCTTATTGAGACAAGCTTGGTGTCCATTGACAGTACAAGTCATTCATTCCAAGGGGTAAATCAAAGACCCTCCTGAGGTAACTGGGTCTCAATTTAATAGGAACAGTACATGCTTTGGACAGGCCAGCTCTTCATTTGTTAACTTGATACATGGTTCTATCCAGTGGAGGTGGGTCCTTCTGGAAAATGAGAGAGAGGGAGAGGAGGCAAGAGAGGAGAGGAAAGAACAGAAAGGGGAGAGAAAGGGAAGCTAGAAGAGAGAGGTGAGAGGGAGAGAGAAAGAGAGCGCGAGAAAGTGAGGAGGACCATGACAAAGCTGCTCAACTCTCAGAGCCAGTCTGATCTAGACTAATTGAATCATCCATGATAGGTGGCAATGGGGGCCATGCCTTCTTGAGAACATCTTGTGGTGGTCCAGTTCACACCCAGTAGAGCACGGTGAAGTGGAGCAAGTGGGACAAGCTTACCTACAACTGAGTCCCTGACCTGCTTTAAAATTAAGTGTTTAGAAGTTCACAAATGTTAAGTCCAACTGACTTCATGAAATAATTTGGGGTTGAGCAGCCTACACTGAACCTTCAAGAGGATGAGAAAATAGAAGGTTTCTGTGGGCAGAGAGAGGGAGGAAGAAGGAATAAGAACTTCTGGATTAGGGCAGATGGAGGAAGAGGTCTCAGCTCAGACCATAAATAGGTGGGAAGTCAGGACAGGAAGTCCCCAGTGGATGGATGGGAGGTCCCCGATGGGACAACTGTGCCAATGGGCTTGCAAACCTGGACCCTATGTTCAGGGGATCATTCAGGGATGCAGGTGCTTGCCTTGCAAGATGGCCCTAGTTCAATCCTAGGCACTGCACATGGTTCCCTGAGCACTGCCAGGAGTGATGCCTGAGCACAGAGTCAGGAGTAATCCCCAGTAACACCAGAAGTGATCCCCCAAACAAAGACAAAAACACCATTGATCCTTATTTTGTTCCATTCACAAAACCAAACTCAGAATGGTTTGAAGTCCTGAAGTTTAGGTTTAGACTGCAAATCAAAAACACCTAGAAGAAAATGTAGGAGGAGAAAGTCTTGAGCTTTCTTTAATGAGACATAAAATCATAAATACTTATGGGGGAAAAAGGGGCATTAGGATTTAATAAATATAAAAACTTTGATTCTTCAAAAATGGCATTAAAAGGCAAAGGCAAGTCATTATGAAAACATCTGCAAGATTTGAGAGAGCCCTGCAGGACAGAGTGGACAAGGAGGGGTGCCAAAGTTAGGGAGATTTCCCCAGGACGCCCAGGAGGACAGGGTCTGCAGTTATGCCCAGAGATGACAGAGTAGGAATGAATCATGTCTCACACAGGCAGGCGCTCCCTCCACACACTCTCGGCATGTAAGCTATGTCCATGACTCACCCATGTATAAGGAAAGAAAGACTCTATGTCCCCTGGTCAACCATAAGAGGTGCTACTGTCTCTTTAAGGGTGGAGATGCCCCCCCCCCCAGCTGCTTCTGGAGGGCAATTGGCTCAGGTAGATAAAGCTGGGACTGAAGTGCCAGGGGCCACCACCCTCTGCTGAATTGCTCCTGCTGAATGGTGGCTGCTGAATTACTAGAGAAACTGCTTTCCTGATTCTTTACTCCTGCTGCCTTTTGCTGCCTCACCTACTGTTCTGGCCTGACACCCATGTGTGCCCAAAGGACAAGCATGCTGGCAAGGGCAGGCTCACCCACTGCTCTGTCACTTGGTACTGGCTTCAGCTCTTAAAGTGATACCTTGCTTAGTGCTGGACAGAGGCCTCCCACTACTTTCTACAAATACCTGGAAGCCTGCACCCTGTCTTCATGAAGGGGCCTGCAGAATTTCAGGAGCAGTGACTGCCTGTCCAAGGAGCCACTCACAGCATTACGGAGTGGCAAGAACAGGACCAGAATGCCAAAAGATAAAAGAGATTTCATAACAAATATCCAAAGCAGCAGATTTGATCATTAAACTCGTCCATGCTGGCATTTCACTTGACATCTGGAAATGCCAAGAGCAGAGACAAGCTTGTGTCCCCTGCCCTGTGACGATATACCAGGCATGTCTCAGTGTTTACAGGGGGAGGGAGAAAAGGAAAGAAAGGGAAGAAAAGGAAAAGGAAAAAAAGGGAAGAAATGAAAAGGAAAAAAAGAGGAGAAGCAAAGGAAATTAGGGAAGAACAAAGAGAAAGGAAAGGAAGGGAAAGTAAGAAAAGAAAAGTCAAGGAGGTAGAGTTGGGGACTCAAGTAAGGCCCATCTTTATTTGAGAGTAGAAAAGGGCAGTGCTTTCTGGGCTCTAAGGGCTTCCCAGGGTCCCTCTCCCAGGTGGACCTTGGGGATCCCCCAGGACAGCTTACTCAGAGCAGGTCCTGTGATAAGCGGAAGCCACAGTGACAATCCTGTGTGTTTGATGCTAGTGGAACTCTCCTAGCTATGTGGAGCCACTCCCCCTCAGTGGTCACTGAATTCATAATCTGGACTCCATCTGAATCTATTCACTTTGCTATATGAGGTGTAGAAACAGTGAAATGTTTCAGACTTAGGCAAATCTTCTTTAAAAATTTACTTATTTATTTATTTTTTGGTTTTTGGGCCACATCCTATGATGTTCAAAGGTTATTCCTGGCTATGGACCCAGAAATTGCTCCTGGCATGGGGGACCATATGGGACCCTGGGGGATTGAACCTTGGTCTGTCCTAGGTTAGCCACATGCAAGTCAAACACTCTACCACTTATGCCACTGCTTCGACCCCTGATTGATTTACTTTTTGCCACACTCATCTGTACTCAGGGCTGAGTCCTGGCTCTGCATTCAGGAATCACTCCTGACAGGTTTGGGTGACTATATGAGATGCTGGTGATGGAACCAAGGTCAGTTGCTGTGCTATCACTCTGGTCTGGGCAAATCTTTTAAGGCAGGATGTTTTTTTTTTTTTTTTTTTTTTTTTTACTAAAAGTGGACAGGACAGGACTTTCTTTCCCTCAGTTACTGCTGAATGTGGGCACTACTGTAGCTATGTGGTCACAACTATGAGGCAAATTGAAGGGAATGTGTATTAAGATTCAAAGGGGTTCCAGTCAGCAGACCAGGTGATTTGCTATGCTGTTTCCGCGGGAACAGGAATCCTTCCTTCCTATCATGGTACTTCGATTAGTTGAAATGCTTTATGCATGTTTCAGAGAAGTGGCCATTTGGAGAGCTCTTTTTATTTCCATTCTCACTGTTAAAGAATCTCAACCGAATCAATTTAAAAAAGGCACTTTTTATGTGAACCTAAACATCTTCACACCAAGTGCTGAATGCACTTCAATCAGTCCTGATCAATTTATCCAGAACAGATCATTATTGGACAATTGTGAGGGGCCAAACAAAGTGATTCTCCTCTAAAACTTAGAAGGTAGCTGGGCTATAGTCTATACTGACAATCACACTATCACCTTACAGGTCACAACAGAACCTCAGAGGAGAAGAAACCAATCAAGGAGCAAAAGTCAGGGTAACTTTACCTTAGACATAGTTCCAAGCAAGGGGGTTGTGAAAAGAAGTGGGCCTGACCTGACCCTAGCCAGCCTGCATGGGTTCAGAGCTGTCTGGATAGTGCAGCCCCATCTAACATGGGCAGAGCTCCTTCTTCACTTTGCAACACTTTGGGCAAGCTCAGGTTTCTCTTTGGCCCTTGGAATTAGCCTAAACAGCTTTGTGAGAAAGTTGGGAACGTGGTACTGTGGCCCCTGGGATCTTGGCCCTCTGCCTTTGCTCTGCTGCCAAGTTTGCCTGCTGGGGTGCATCCTAGGGGCCCTCAAACATCAATGTGCATTCTTGTAGAGGAGCCCAGAGGCACCATGTGCACACTCAGGAGGGCATGAGTCAATTTGGCAGAAATCCAAAGCTTGTCCAAAAAAAAAAAAAAAGGAGTTCAGTGGGTTCCACCAGCATTTTATGGTAGGAGGGAACAGCCGCTATCTCTGCTAGAGCTTAGGACACAGGCATTGCACAGGAGAGTGGAAGAGTGAGTGTCTCTGCTCAATATTTGCAGACCTGTCTCCCAAAGGGACAATCCTCACTGCAGAGTTGGAACCTGTGTCTCCTGCTGACTGGCCCTCAAGGTAGCCTCCTGTCCAGGCTGCTCGTTGTCCTCAGAGTGCTCTGTTCTGTGTGTATAAAAATCA
Organism: Suncus etruscus; assembly: GCF_024139225.1. Taxonomy (NCBI): domain Eukaryota; kingdom Metazoa; phylum Chordata; class Mammalia; order Eulipotyphla; family Soricidae; genus Suncus; species Suncus etruscus. The sequence continues at coordinate 128,508,937 of NC_064850.1, read as the reverse complement.
CTCCATGTACTGTATCTCCAACACCAGGTGAAAGAGTCTGAAGCAGTTGCTGCACAAAATACTCCAGATCAGGCTGAGGGTGAAACACTTGCAGTTTGGCAATCTTCAACTTCATATGGATAGAGAATGCTTGCCAGAACTGTCATTTTTATTGAGTACAGCGACCACCCTGGGTGGGGAATTAGTAAGGACAAATAGCTTAGGCTATTCTGAGCCATTTTTACCCAGGTTTACATGTAAGACAATATCTGTTTTGGGGTAAAACCAAGTTTTAAACAAACAGATACAAAGGAACCAAGAATGATCTTTGTTTTGGGTAAAACAAGGTGTAATCTAACAACTTCCCCTTTTATGTTCAAAAAATTGAGAGGGGTACATTAGTTGTGTTCTATTGAGCTCTGTAAGAGGCAGGAACCCCAGGTCAGAACTTATAAAAGTGATTTTTATTTTGCATAGGCATGGTGAAAACTGGGGAAATAAAAAGAGGGGGAAAAAAACCTTTTAGCATCAAGTAAGGTGATGACAAAATTTTAAGCCAGTTACTGTTATACCTAATTCCTCAATATCACTGCTAGTGAGGGTAGACTTGACTGTAAAAGCATCATAGGTTAGATTGTGTATACATCATTCTCAAAACAATCAACTTTTTTCATATCCTTATCTTATACATATCAAAAATTTTCATAAACTTCTCCAAACATAAACATTTCTGCAGAAACAGTTAATTTGAAAATTCTTAAACATTCTTACACCAAACACTGTAATACAAGTCTAGAACATCCGAGTTACTTTTCATAAACTTCCCTAAACATTTATGCATATATATATAGTTTGAAGATAAGTTTGCTAAAACAATCTTCTTCTTCTTCTTCTTCTTCTTCTTCTTCTTCTTCTTCTTCTTCTTCTTCTTCTTCTTCTTCTTCTTCTTCTTCTTCTTCTTCTTCTTCTTCTTCTTCTTCTTCTCCTCCTCCTCCTCCTCCTCCTCTTCCTCCTCCTCCTCCTCCTCCTCCTCCTCCTTCTTCTTCTTCTTCTTCTTCTTCTTCTTCTTCCCCTCCTCCTCCTCTTCCTCCTCCTTCTTCTTTTGGTTTTTGGGTCACACATGGCAGCACTTAGGAGTTACTCCTGGCTCTATGCTCAGAAATTGCTTCTGACAGCCTCGGGGGACCATATGGGATGCCGGGATTTGAACCACCGTCCTTCTGCATGAAAGGCAAATGCCTTACCTCCATGCTATCTCTCTGGCCCCTAAAATATTCTTCTAATGAGCTCTGTATTAAGAGTATAGTATTCAAGTTTCTTTTTCAATAACTTCTGTGGACAAAGATATTAGAACATTTTAGCAGACATAATTTTGAGAGTAGTTGCTAAATAATGATATACACAGTCAAACATTGTAGCAACTGAGAAACATTCACTAGAATATCTGAGGACTATTAAAATCTAACAACATTATGCATTTCCCCAAAACTGTGCAATCTAAAATTAAATCATTAAAGTTGAATACAAAATTATCAGTTTGCAGTGGGGCATAGAACAAGAGTAGCATTAATGTCTATACAGGTAGAACACACAGTTTAACCTGAATACAGTTTAACAAGCAACATAATGACTAATGCAAATAGGATAGAGAGCTTAACCTAGAAGAAAATTGCAGGAGGTTCTGACAGCAGTTTTTCAAGTTGTGCTTTGATTGAGCTTGGATCCTCCATATTCTTCATCTTCTTCTGTGTTGGGCTGCTGAGGTCATCTGGGATGGAAAGGCCTTCAGTTCCTGAGCTGGAATTTGGGTAGGGAGACTCATCTCCCTGCTCTTGGTCCCCCTCCAATGAAGCTTTCTCTTTGACTTCTACCCCATCAGTGATCTTGATAAACTGCTGCAGGTTGGGAGGCCGAGGTCCTTGTACAAAGACCTTTGATAGAAGAAAGAAAGTGGGTGTTGGTGTCTGGGACCCTGCTCCATGTCTTCAGCTCTTTCAACTTCATTGCCTGCTTTTGTCCTGCCTGTGGTGACCTCTGCCATCATGGGTAGTGGGATAGCTGCGTGAGGCTGGGGGATGAATATGCAGAACATATGTGTATTGGGAGCATATTGGATACCTTTCACTGCCACTCTGCCAGGTCCAGATATATGAGTAGCTTTTGGTTCCCTCTCTCTTTTCACAACATCCAACTCCACAGTCTCCCTATATCCAACACTACACAGAAACTTCTTGGAATTATTTCTTTTAACAGCTGTCCAGTAAACACAGACATCTTCTTTGGTATCATTTCTGTTAATAAATCTGTAAGCTTTCAGGCACTGAATCATTTGATAGTGCCCAAGACTTGGTTTGACAGCATCAACTTGCCCCTTTGACTCCTGGCATGGGGCACAGGTATATCTCTGATCAAGCAGTTTTCAGGTTCTGAGTCTGTAGAGACAGTAGCCAGCTCATCATTCTTGGGAGATGGGGGTCTCTCTGTGTTAGTGTCAGTAGAGAACAATAAATTGTCAGCTTTGGGAAGGCTTTTAGATTGAGAACTCATCATCACTGAAAAGGTACCCTTCCCCTCTTAGGGTGTGTGTGGGAGAATCTCTAGGGAGCCAGACACATTACAGTTCAGAGCGAGAAATGCCTGTAGTGTAGATGGAACATCATGAAGCCATTCAGAATGGGGGATATGTGCACTGATGTTCCAGTGAAAGGCATAGCACATTCAGTCCAACTTGATGGTGCATCATGATGATTTTCCACCAGAGGGTCAAGTCACTCACCATCACTGGGGTCTTCTACTGTCCTTGGGTTGCTGTTCAAGCACCAGTTATAAAATCACCCTATATGCCATATCTCTATGGTGAATGAGTCTGAAGAAGAGTTGCTGAACAAAATAATCCAGACCAGGCTGAGGATGAAATACGTGTAGTCTGGTGGTCTTCTACCTCATATGGAGAGAGATTTTTTTGAAGGGGGTAAAACATGTTCATGAACACACAAGTCTTCCACTCCTAAAAAGCATATAGCTCAGTGGAGGAAAGCCAGAAATGCAAGAGAGTGTTTTTCTGAGACCTGGGATTTTTATTAGGAAGAACCAGACCACACTATGGGGTGAAGAATAGGGATGGACCTGATTAATCCAATATGTGTGCTCTGAGTCCCAGTTCTAAGATTTCTCCTGCACACAGGTTTGTACCTCTAAGATGAGCCCTTTATTTCCTATAGTCCAGGGCTCCCCCTTTATTTCCCCATAGATCATAGTTCATACGGTTTCTTTGTTAAGCTCTGGGTACCCACAGGACCCAGGATGATTTCTTTTGTACATCTGCATCTGTATAGCTTGCAGAAAGGAACTGTAGGCAGAGGGTTTCCACTCTAAAGGGTCAACCGGACATGGTATAACTTCCCACCTTGAGTAGAGGCAGAATCAGTGTTTGGCTGGAATTTAGTCTTGTGAGTCTCCACACCCACACATGACCCATAGCAGAGTTATTGTTCCTTTATCAGCAGAGCTCACTGCTTTAAATATTGACTTAAGGGCCTCATTTCTTCCAATGCAATAGCCAAAATAAAACTAACACTGCCATCGCTTTAAAAATGCAAACTTTAATATATGCCAAAAGGGGAGAAAAAGAGGGGACCCTAAGAACAGCTCTATAGCGATAATCAATGTGGGGATGTATAGTAAAATATCATCTGAGAGCGCGGAGTTATTATTCATAGTGACAGTTGTGTAGCAATTGAAATTACTTTCTGAGAGAGAACTGCAAACTGCCTAACCCAGCAAAATCCAATCCTCTCTTCTTTTTTTGCAGGGCCAAATCAAAGCAAACATTCTTCAGTGAATGGAAAAGAATAAGTTTTTCTCTTTTAGCAGATCAATGCAGTGCCAATGCCAACACCAATGCCAACACCAATGCTAACGCTAATGTAGAGCAGGAAGGACATTCCTGACAGGTGCAGCTATAACCAGGAGAGAATGGAGTGAGGGAGGCACAGCCTGGATTCCTACTTGAGCCCCCCCCCCCCCAATCAGCAATTCTTATCAGGAAAGAGAAGAGGACAAGAAATGAGGAAGTGCAGATTCAGGTTCCCTAGAGAAAGTTTTGAGAAGAAATGAAAGCAGTGAAAGTCCTCCCAAAACCCAGTAAAGGGAACTGGACAGGAGAAAGAACAATGGGGATGCCTTTGTGATGCTCAAAGGGGAAACGGAGTGGAGGACTGACAGGGTTTACTCTGGGCACTTATCAGCCGGATGAAAACCTTTTTCCAAGGTCAAAGATGACAGCTCCAGAAATGGCTGGGTCAGCACGGGGAGCCGGGACCATCACCTTTATGGTTGTGCCAGGGCTAGACTGGCATGGTGTCCCAAATCTTGTCCCCACAGAAGCCGTCTTACAAGGCTGTGCCAGCCCCTGAATGCCTCCTCTTCCACTGCCTGGCGGCGATGCCTAGTCTGAATCCACACGATGCTCCCCCCCTCTATCTCTGTGGGGTGTCCCTCACTTTTGTCCACTTTGCATCATCTCGGTGGGCTGGCAAAAGCAATGAGTGGCTTCTGGGTCTGTTGCTCTAGCAGTGAGACATCAGGGAGAAGAATTGAGTATCATGAGGACAACTTAATGGTTGGAGGTCACAGTGAAATGCAGACTGTGGGAGCTGAAATTTAGGGAAAGTCTGTCTGGTATGAAATCTGATCAAGTCAGGCATGGGGTTCTCACTGGAGTTGGAATTTGAGGTTCTGGTCACTATAACAAACTTTAGAAGCAGTGGTTTCGACAACATGCTGCACTTGGAAGTAAATAAAGCCAGTTATTGCCACAAAACTCCGTCTTCAGTGAGCCAACATGGAATTAATGTTTCCTTCAACTTATTTTGGAATGCCTGACATGGGTCATTTCTTCAGCTAGGAAAAGAGAGGATATTCCCCCCTATTTATTATTTTATTTATTTATCCTTTTATTTATTTAGGTTTTTGAGCCACATTCGGAGGTGCTCAGGAGTAACTCCTGGCTTTGTGTTCAGAAATTGCTCCTGGCAGGTTCAGGGAAACATTGTGGGATGCCAGTAGTCCATCCCGGGTCCCCTACATACAAGGCAATCACCCAACTGCTGTGCTATTGCTTCACCACCTGAGAGGGGACCAGACAACCTTGCAGGTGGAGCTGAGGTGGGTGCTCGTGTAAGGGGAATGAGGAGGTCAGTGTCACCACTAGCAATCCAGGTAGTGGGAGGCCACAAAATTCACCCTACAGGCGAGTGAGCAGGGAGAGGCTCAAGTCCTCACCAGGAGAGCCCTGAGCATCACTCAATTATAGTCTTTGGTTCAATGGGCCAGAGACAGGACTGGAGGTGCCCAAGATCACCCTTGTGGTACTGAGTTTCACAGCTGCCCAGAGTTCCTGCCAGTCAGGGCACAGGCTCCAATGTTCTTGTCATATTTGAGTTCACATGGAAAACAGGCTCTTGCTCCTGAATGTCTAAAACAGATCATTTCTATCAGATTTTCAATGTCAACATAATGCTGCAGAAGAAATTACATTTTTGTTCTCCTTTTTTTATTTCCTTTTTCTTTTCATTTAGGATTTGAGAACTCAAGAGGAAATAATAATAGAAGAAAGCTGGCAGAGAAAGAGAAGAAATGGCCTACTATTATTTGAATCCAAGTTTACATAGATGGATGTTAAGGAGATAAGAGCAATCTATCTTATTAAATAAATAATCTATTGTTTTCCCAAGAGAATGGATAGAAATCAGGCATTTAAACAGCAGTGCTTTAAGTGGAATAAAGCTTGCGTGGACACAATTCAGCCTCATGATTCATAATGAACTCTACAGTGTCTGGATGATTCATGAAGAAGACAACAAAAATGATTTTTTTCTCTGAAAATGGGAGCAGATAGACAACCAAGCAGAGGAAACTGCTCATGTCACTATCTACATGAAATAATAACAATAACATAATAATAATTTTAAGATGATGAACACAGCTATTAAATTTTTAATGCTATACTCATCTACATCATGCCTTTCACAAAATATTGGAAGAAAAGAGTCATTTCCTAAAGGCTTAAAGATTTTGGAAAACTTCATGAAATAAACAGAGAAATACTTTAGAAAGAGGAAATTTGTTTTCCTAAAAATTATTTGAAACTTGCTGGCACAATTTTCAAGAGTTTGTGCTGCTAAGCATGTTAGAAAGTATTTCATAATAAAAATGTTCCTTCTAAATAAAGACATAGGCAGTAGTGGGAAGTAGGCAGTAAGATAACCTTTGTCAGTTATCAGCAAGTACAAACTCTTTTTTCAAGTCTCTGCCTTTAAAGCAAATCTACTCTAGGTGTTCGAAAAAAGAATTTCTCTTCTTAATTCAGGTTTAATAGAATAACACAGTTGGAAATTTGGAATACTTCCTTTCTTTCTCTTTTAACTACAATACTTGATGGTTCTGTGAACATTTGAATTTGTAATTTCAAGGCAAATAAATGGAGAAGGCACAGACGTGGCCCAAAAAGCCCACAGGAGTGACCAGATGTACTTCGATGAATGTGAGGACAGGTGAGATAACGTGACTGTCACCACCAGTGGCCGCTGGGTCACACACATGCGGGGGGCTATGAATTAAATATGGGAAAGCCAGAGTCGAAGGAGAAGGTGATCAGGAACTAGAGTAATAAAGCTAAGATCAGTGAAAATGTCAGATCCTCAGCAAAAGACCTTAGGAAATACCCATCTACTGTTAGAATGAGAATAGTTACTTATTGCTTCATTTGTTGGGTCCCATTTTCACCTTTGTTGATTGTTTGAGTATCTGCAAAGTGCTCCCAGAATGAGAAATTGATTCCCATCCCCTTCTCCCCTTTTGGGGGAGATCTTGGTAATATTTATCCGAGGCAAATAATCCACACCGGCAGGAAGGTTAAGGTTGGGTGAGGAGAGTCCTTTGTCAGCCTGCTGCTAGCTCCAAAACACCTAGAGCCAGCCAGCCAACTCTGGCAACAGACCCCAACGCCTGGCACCCCAGCTATTTATTCAGCTCTCCACAGCGCCCCCACCTGGAAGGTCAAGGTGGGACAACAGGCAAAGAATAATCTTATGGAAATATTTTCATATACAACATACCATCATCACCACAAATCATTACTACCACAACCACCCTTACAATCATTATCACACCATCTTCATTACCACCCCCACCATCACCACCATCACTATTATTCTCATACCATTTTCATCATCATCACTCTCACCATCAAGCCATTAGCACCACCATCTTTAGAATGCAAGCCTCTGTCTTCACCATCACTGTACCTACCTCTGTCAGCAGAAGCACTTACCATTCTTCCTGTTATCCTCATCACACATTATCATCACCAGTCACCTATCTCCTAATCAACACTCATCCCAGTTCCCTGTGGTTAGGGTGCCCCTTTGAGAAATCCATGCCCCAAATCCTTGAAGGGGCTCTAAGTCTGCCATGACCTAGATGCGGAAGCACTGCCTCAGCACTGCTGCTAGTAAATAGGGATTGGACCTCTCTGGGCCTTCCTGCTGGGAGGTGGAGAGTGCAGGTCTTGCCTTTATAGTTACAGGGCAGATGGAAGTAGAACGTGTATAGATCCTATACTATAGGACCTGAGCTCCACGCAAGTGTCCCCAATAGCACAGTCAGCCTGCTTTGACCTTTTACTATCTTTGCTGGAATCCGAGTGTGAGAATAATTGTGGGAAAGATTCGCTTCCATTTGGTTTAGAATCTTCTAGAGCATTTCAAATTTTTTTCTGTCTCAGTCAGGCTCCCCAGTTCCAAGGGGGTGAATAATTGCAATTGCATACGATTGTACTTGTTAGCTTTCTGTTTTATTCACCTCTTTGACCTGCTTCTGATGAAAATTCAAGGAGCTACAAAAGTCTGCTTAGCTCAAGAGCAACCCTCACTCAGACTTCTAGTTATCGTTGCATTTGGTGGCATGCCAGGCTAGAGCACAGGTCAGCACTCTCTCTCTGTCTTTCTGTCTCTCTGTCTCGCTGTGTGTGTGTGTGTGTGTGTGTGTGTGTGTGTGTGTGTGTGTGTGGTGTGCACCTGAGCATACCCCTGTGAATGCATTTGCCAAACATTCCAGGTGTCAATTGCTTTGCTTATGCTTTGTTGGAAGGAATAAAAAGAACTCTTGCCAATTAACAAAAATTGCTTTTTTAATGGGGAGGTATTATTTTCTCTCTAAATTCTTCTGAGTACTTAGCTTTCAGATTTTCATGTGTTTTACACATTCAAAGATGATTTAACAATCTGGCTTGTGCTTGGCTACATTTGAATATGTGCATAGGAAAATCTCTTTACTGGACATTTTTGTCTTGGGATCTACCATATGGTCATCCCTTTAGAGAAACGTGCTGCATTCCTTCCACTGGCTACAGAAAGGGAGGACCTGCTTAGCACCTCCTAATCCAGCCACATAGAAGGATTCAAGGAGGTCACTGTCACCAATGGCAGATGACATAGAGTAGCTGGGGTCACCTCCACCATTATAGACAATGTAGAGAAATGGAGGTCACCTCTACTGTGACAGGAGGCATGAAGTAATGGGTCACCTTCATCATGATATTGGGTGCCTTTCCATCATGACAGGTGTCATAGAGTAATGGGGTCACCTTCACCATGATAAGTGACATCGAAGAGCTCTCTTGCAGGTCTTGGCCCTTATCTCTATAGTTGTCTTAATGTTTATCCTGAACACACCATTTTAAGCAGAAACAGAAGGTAGGCTCCAAAGGGAAACGAGCATTTTGCAAGGAGGCCAGGGACATGAACTTTGATCATATATATTTTAATTTATTTGTTAACAAGGAAAGAAAATGATGTGTAGTAGACTTTGAGGGTACCTGTCCAACATGTGTCTCACTACAAAAAAATCAAGAAAAATACCAGTCATTTTGGCAAAGTGGCACATGTATCTGTCTACATAATTCATCCCAGGTAGAACCATTATATTTTCATATGATTATATGTGTAAAGAGCCTTCAACAAACTCAAGGTTTACTTAGGGTGAAAACTGCAATTTAGGAAGAGCCAATCATCTTCAATGGGTGAAAATTAGCTAAGAAAAGATGAGCTAGTATCTCAAAACTGACAAGCAACACAATCAGGAAGGACAAGGCCCAAGGACACAAGGTAGAATGAAAATCGCTAACAGTCATGGGGAATTCTGTCTTGGGAGACCAGCACAGTGTCTGGAAAAACATGGCAGGAGCAATGAGTTTATTCTTTACCAAAGAGTGTACACTTTAGACCTGTTAGCAAGTTCAAATCCCTGCAGAAGACCATTGTGAGAACTGCTTTGGAGGCTTCTGGAATGGACTTGCCCATACCAATGCCTGCTTGTGACAGTGTAAGCCACATATGGCTGGAACTCTTTCCTCTGGGCAATCAGAACTGCCAAATGAAGTGAATCCTGTCAAGGGAGAACCGTTTCCTAATCTGTCCCTGGAAATGCTTGAGAGCAAAGCTCCACATTAATCGTTTTAGTAAGGAAAGAAAAAATAAGCAGGTCACTGTCTTTTCTCAGTGCCGCTCTCTGGAGGTTAGGAGCACTGTGCCAGCTCCCACTCTGGCTTCTGCCAGGGTCCCATCCGCCAACTTTCTGCATCACACTTGCTTGTGGCATGCAGAAATAAAGCAAGAAGTATATTGAAACATGGCAGCATGCTGTGGTATGTTGAGGAGTGCGGGGAGTGGTCTGCTTCGTAGAAATGGGTCCTGCACAGTGCTGGGTGCTGTCTCCTCTCCCTGGGCTGCCTGGACTGTGCCCAGTGCAGACTGTTCATCTGTTGTGACTAGTGGTTCCAGGGGGACCAGGGTGCTGGTGCTGATGTGCTGTCGCGTCCCTGAGTGTCACATGCAAAAAGAGATAAAACCAACAGGGTCAGAGTCAGCCAGGAGGGACTATTCCTTCTCTTCCATATTTCTCTGCAGGGACTCAGGACTAGAGGCATTGAGGACAGTCTCCCTAACTCTGCCAGCATGGCTGCATGGATGGCCCCTACAGAAGAGACCCCCGCCCCTTCTATATCTCATGTGGGCAGAGGGTGTGACCTCCCTCATGGGCTCTGCAGGGTCTCACCAGCTCTTCCCCACCCCCAGTATCCTGTTCCCACCCCCTGCCTTAGCAGCATTTGAGGGACGCATTTTTGTGGACTCATCTAAAGGGGGCACGAGGGGCTGGGGAGTTGGGGGCTGGGGACTGGTTAGGGGCTCATGACAATGCAGAAGATTCCCCATTCATCTCCCACTCAGAGGGGGCCCCAGTCCAGGACTGGATGGGTCAATTCTCAGAGACTCATGGAGAGTTTATGGACACTGCCCAGAGCTGTGGGCATAGAGTGGCCTGAGGTAGGTGTGGCCTTCCCTGCCATCCTTATGGACCCTGAGGGGAGGACTATTCGGTGTCTGAAGCAAGAGCAAAGCCTCCTGACAGTGCTCCTAATGCCAGTGTTCTGGCTGCTTCTCTTGTCTGGGCTCTGTGGAAGCTGCAGGCATGGGGTCCAGGTCTGTCTTGGGTGCTGAATGCCCAGAAGTGATCCCTGAACCCACAGTGCCTCATCTGCTGGTGCATCTGTCCTTCCACACAGAGAGAGGTGGCCAGATGGGGAACAGGAAGAGGTGACACCTAAAAAATGTGCAGAAACCTGCAGAACAGGTATTTTACATCTACGTGGGGTGCAGGGATGGGTCATGCTGAGGCCTGACAGGGCACATGCTGACCTGTTTCCATCCCTATCACCTCAATGGTCTCCTGAGCCTGGCCAGGAGACATCTTGGACATGGCTTGACCTTTGCCTGCAGGTGACCATAAGCTGTTCTTGGGGCCACCAGCATGTGCGTCCTGGCCTCTTCCGTGTGGTCTGCAGGCTCTGGTCACCCTCTCCTGAGTTCATTCATTCGCCTTCTCCTCATGTTCTTCTCAGCCCCTCACGGGTGTGACCCAGCACAGACCTGCCCTCCTGCACAGCTGGCAGGTGAGGGGTCATGCCGGGCCCCCCAGCTGCAGGGCATCCAGAGGCCCAGAGGTGCCGCCACCTGGCTTAGCCTCTTCACACAGTTGGTGTGTTTAGAGCAGCACACTTGTCTGAAAGTGGCTTCAAGAGCCTCTGCACCTGCCAGCATTAGCATGGCTTGTCACTTGATTTTGCTGTGCCAGAGTGTGCCTTGCTGGTGGCAGAGCTGTCGGGGCCTGTTTTCCATGAGAAGCTATGCTAGAAGAGCCAGAGGTGCCAGAGTCAGAGACCCCGAGGATGTCTGAGCACCACCTGTGGTCTCTGTGGTTTATTCTGCACCCGTGGGAGATCTGGATTCTCCCTAGCTCTTCATTTCCATTTCTTTATTATTAGACATCTGCAAATGAGGCAGATTTTTTCCCAGTCACCACGGCAACAACAAAGACTGCTGCTGCAGAGATTGGGAGGTGACACACTGGCCCAGATTACAGAGGTAGGGAGGGAGTGAGTGAGGAAGAGATAGAGAGCAGGAGCGAGGGAGAAACAGTGACAGACAGACAGAGATGGAGAGACAGGGAGACAAAGATAGAGACAGAGAGGCAGAGAGAGAGACAAAGAGACAGAGAGAGAGAGAGCACTTTGAGGGTAACCTTTGGACACATTTGCCTGCAGGGCTGAGTTTAATTCTTCTGAATTGGAACCTTTTGACACAGAACTCACATATGCAAACATACAAACACGTTCTCTCCTCAAAACTCTCCTGGTGCAGAAGGCACTGAGAGGGGACGGAATTGTTCCAGGATGCAGCCTAAGCTCTCTGAGGGGCTGAACTGTGTCCTGAGAGCAGAGTGGAAAGTCCCCTCAGGATCTCACACTGGCCCTGCCTCCAGTTCCCAGTCCCCCAGCCCTTCTCATCATCTGCACGAATGCTATCAGAGACCTGGAGTAAGTTTAGTTCTACCAGCTTCATTATGAGGCAAAACCCAAACTCGCGGTGCCAGATGTGGGCACCAGGGTGGCGCCTCTCCCACCAGCACAAGCTGAGTTGCTCTTATGGACCAGGATGCACCCCAGATGTGGGGTCTGGGACGGCACGTGGAAGGCAGGATGGGCCCTGACCCTGGAGAGTGGAGGAACATTTGCCTCAAACTCAGCCCATGACCTCGCCTCAGACACAGACACTGCCCCAGCGGGTCCGTGACAGGTTGTCAAAGTAGAGGCAGGAGGTGAAGGGGCCACGAGGCAGGTTAAGAAAATCATGGGGGAGGTGAAGGAGTTATAAGTGGGAGGTGAAAGGGGCACAGGGGAGATGAAAGGGTCACGATGAGAGGTCATAGGTGAGAGGTGAAGGGGTCACAGGTGGGAAGTGAAGGGAATCACAGGTGTGAGGTAAAGGGTTATAGGTGAGAGGTCACAAGTGTGAGGTAAAGGAATCATAGATGTGAGGTTAAGGGTCATAGGTGAGACATTAAGACCTCACAGGTGGAAGGTGATGGAGTCATAGTGAGAAGTGAAGTCACAGGTAGAGACTTCGATTCAGTCACAGACCATTCCCTAGAGGGGACTGTTGGGGTATGGTAGGGTCTCCTTGAGACCAGGCCTTAGATAGCCACAGGCAGCATCCTAGCTGGCTCCAGACTTCAGTGGGTCTTGGGGTGAGACAGAACCTCCATCAGAATGGCAGGACCAGGCTGGGGTGAGAGGTAACTCCAGTGTTTCACGATGCTGCATGCAGTGCCTGCGATTGTGAATCACTATTTCTTCAGGCAGTGACTGCTTCCCTGCCATGTTGCTCTGAACTGAGTCTCCACTGCCCTGCATGGCCACAGCTAAACTTGTTTCTTTCTTTGGGATCATCTTACTTGGGAGGCTAGAGCAGCTGAATAGGTGGGAAGGGCTGGAATGTGAGTCATTTCCTGGCTCCTTCTGCAGAGCAGAGCAGCTCTAGGGGCTGGGTTAGAGGGAAGGAGACTGTTAGGCAGTGAGTGATGTCACACTTAGCCATGAGCACTGTATGGTCTACTCATCAGCCACAGTTCCAGCCCAGGGGGTTCCCAGGAACCCCAGGAGAAAGCCATTCCTGGGCCTACATAAGCCTCAAGAACCAAGTTCTCACTTGTCCACTCACCTCCCCGGTGTCCCTCTAGGACTGGGGGCAAGTGACTCCCACACACCTGGGTGATGCCCAAATTTCATCCCAGAATCAGAAACTGCCTGAAGATGGGTTTTCTAGGGAATTCTTTTGGCCTCATTTTCATTCAGGAAATTATTCAGTTCTCATGGGTACAACTGTCAATGGGTCCTTCTCCACCAAGACCTACCAGCCTCCACTGGGACCCACCATCCTTTACCAGGACCCACCATCCTCCATCAGGACCCACTAACCTCCTCCACCAGACCCTTTTATCTCTGCTCCCCCACTGCATGCCTGCTGACCCTCTTCTTCTGCAGCAGCAAACAAAGGAGCTTCACTGGGAGCAAGAAGACTGAGCCTTAGGGGTCCTGGCATGGTCAATGCAGGATCTCTCTGAAGTTTGTCCACACCACCTCTGCTGTGTGTGCCCTGCAAGATGCTGAGCCCTGTCTCCCTCCTACCTCCAAAATATTCCAGCTGTAGGGTGCAGTGCTAACAATCATTAGCCAAAGTGCCTTGAGCTGTCTGGATGGAGGAGAGATGGGAGATGGGAGATGGGAGAATTAATGGACCAAGCAACACTGTACCTGCTATTCACTCATGGATCCATTCCAGAGCTGATGGGTAACAGCTTGACTTGCTGAGGCTCCGAGAGACCAGCAAAAGGTGCAGGTGTGGTCAGGACGCAGCAACACACTCTTGGTGACTTAATTGCACCACTGAGTTTTTAGTATGGTTTCACTGGGTGCCACCCAGAAGTGAGTCTCTTTTTTTTTCAGATGTTGTAGGGAGAAAATAAGATGCCAGACTCTGCCTTATTCTTCAACCATGAAGCTCAGAGCTGCAGAAGGAGGGCGCTACTCTATTGGATCCCCAATACTTACATGTTTCGGGGGACATGATCACCACCCTTTGTACACCACTCAAGTACCAAACACTTCCCACCAATCACTAACCCCACAGATACTGTCCTCGTGGAGACCCCTTCCTTAGAAGCTGGTGCAGGGGAACAGATAGAAAACTCATTCATGCCCCAGTGATTGGACAGGGCTGGGATGACTCTGCTTTGGACAGAGCAAATAAAATACAACTCAGGTCCACCCCAGACCCCCAGACCCATACTCATTTCTTAAGAATCTGAATTGATGGTTTAGATGGCCAGCAAGACAGGAGCAGCGAATTTCTACCCCTTGCATTCCACCTCTTAGAAGGTTCAGCAGCAGTTCAAGGCTGATCAGCAGGTCGGCGGATGCTGAGACCACACAGACATGTGATACAGAAACAGGAGGTTTTGCTTCCAACGGAGGGAAACTTCTCATCAACAGAGTAGCTGCCAGTCTTCCTGCCACTATCTGGCCTTTGATGATAACACACACTGCAGTTCAGGCTTGTCCACTTTTGTTTTCCAGTGGGGAATTCCTGGGATTCCCAGGCCAAGGGCCAAATGTAGGCTGTGGTGCTTGTAAAGGTGACCAGTGTCCTGGGAGTCAGATCTGACTCCTCCTGTCCACACTGTTATTTGGAAACTCGGTCAGTGTCCGCCAGAGTCCCTGGCAGCTGGGATCTCCTTAATAGTCTCGAATAGGACATTTCCTGAACTGCATCGAAGTGACATTCTGTTTCCAAATAAAGGTTGGGAGAACGGAGGGAAGGCTTTGATGGTTCAGTATTATCAGCTATAGGACTCCTCAGACTCAAATATTTCCATCTGCTCTGAAAGGGAGACTTCATTCTCATATTATTCATTCTCATAATATACTTAAGGAACTTCTTCCTAAATCACAGAGTTTTAAAACACTCTTCAACAGATTTCAAGCATTTTGGTTTTGCCTTTCATGTGGTATTTTTAGCCTCTTTTGAATCTTGGAAATCAACAAAAGCCCATGATTCTGTGAAATGTGTGCTTATCTCTTAACCTTAAGGATCCTTTCAAGATATGAAGTTTACCACAGAGTGGTGAATTTAGTTAGAGAAATAACTACACTAACAACTATCATGACAATGGTAATGAGAGAAGTAGAATTCCTGTCTCAAATACAAGCAGGGGGTGATGGAGAAGAGACATAGGGGTGAGGAAATTGGTGGTGGGGGTGTTCTCTTTATGACTGAAACCCAATTACAAACATGTTTTTAACCATGGTGCTTAGATAAAGTTACTATTATAAAAATAATTCGTTTAATATGGGATTGTGGGCCTGTGAGCACTGTTCAGGGCAGCCCTCATCCCCGCTGGGAGGTTTCCTCTTGGGGCTTCTCTGAACTTGGACTTTGAGCACTGTGGGAGTACCTCCCCAGCTGAAGCTTTTGCCCAAGTTTTGACCAAAGGATTCCAAGAGTGCTGGAATGGTCATGTAATTATGGCCTTTAGTATGTGCATATTATCACAGATTATGTTAATCTTTTGGGCTGTCATTTGGCTTCTTGCTAGCAATCAGGTTTACACCCTAAATATTGCCAGCATTCTTGGATGACTTAAAGTGCTGTTTACATGTTGAAATGAAAACAGCTACTTTTAAGTATGCTAATATATTTATTTACAAAGAGAATAAATATTTTCATATTTGCCGAAGGTTGGGATGCTATGAATTTTGTTTTAAAATTAATGGCTTTTAGAGAGGTGGAGATTTATTTTAATGACTAATGGCATTAGTTTATTGCATCCTCATACATGAGTATATTTCTAATAATATATTAGCTATAAAATTGGGAGAGTATTTTAGCTCCTCAGTTATTAAACATTTGTTACACTGCCACAGATCATAAAATGGTATAGAACTGAGATTTATATTTTCAGAATTCCACTCTTGGTAAATGAACACTTTAGTTGGGAAAATAGTATCAGAAGGCATGTTTTCAATGTTTTCCCACTATGCATTTCTTTGTTTCTAAGAGCAAATTTTTTATTTGTTTGTTTTCCCAAACTCTGTAACAATAGATTAAAAGCATCAGACTTACTGCATGGGATTTTTGTGAAGAGAAACGCTGAGGCCACAGACAATAAGTTCTGACATGTGATGGGTCACTTTGCCCTAACCAAATGTGGTTCTCAGAGGCACAAACAGGCCTCTTGGAGCTCACACAAGCTCCACACTCCATCACCATCCTCAGCCATCCCGAGGAGCTAGGAAAGTACCTATTTGAGGGTCGGGGTGCCGAGAATGGGCACAGGTGGGACCAGTGCTTCTGGTGGCCCAGCTCTGCTATCCAGCCACAGTGATGGGCAGAGAAATCTCTGTAGCCAGAGCAAGAGCCACCTGGACAAGAGGACAGCTGAGCTGCAGGGGTGAGAGTGTGTCCAGGAAGTAGCCTGCGGGCTCCAGAGTGGGGTGTGGAGCAGGCACAGAGCAGGCACTGGTGGGCTGCGGCCTCACATGCCCAGTCCTAGTACCTGCTATAGCTGAGGGAACCTTTGTCCAGACCCTCCACCCCACACCTTGTACTCCCGCTGCCGACTGGGCCTTGTCCCAGACTGCTCACACAAGGCAGGCTGGTTTGGCAGTGGTGCTCGCTCCCTCCTCCCCTCTCACAGCTGAAATAAAGCTTGGAGACTCGCCCGTACCTACGTCTGCTTACTAGCTTTCTCTCTGGCCAGCCTCCGGAGGAACCCCAGGAAGAGAGAGAGAGAGAGAGAGAGAGAGAGAGAGAGAGAGAGAGAGAGAGAGTATGTGTACGTACGTGAGAGTGTATGAGTGTGTGTAATGTGTGTGCTCTGATTAAACAGACCCCCCCCCCCCCCGCTGACTGATTGATGCTCTGCACCATGTCCCTCAGACCTGCTCTTCCATATCCAAGCTGCAGCCCCTACGTGCGTGGGCTTATCTCTGCATGATTCAGGATCAGCTGTTGTGCTTGAGCACATTTATGGACAACACTGACCCTACTAGGCACCCTTGCCCCTGAATGAGCTTTGGGGCTTCCATTGTGGAAGGGGTATAAGGGTGGCTGCTTTGGGTTATTCCTGGATATTTAGACCAGGATCAAATGAGCAGCTGTGTTTTGCTGTGTGATGACAAGCCCCACCATGGAAAGCAATGAGGACCATAAACCAGTTCAGACCCTCCTGTAGTTTCATCCAGGTCTGCAGGTCCCTGCAGGAGGAAAGAGGAGTGAGAAACAGGGAGGGCCATTGTGGAGGGGCTGAGAAGGGGAACCCATCCCCTGTCTTGCAGTCTGGTCAACACCACTCCAGGGCAGCACCAATTCCTCCCTTCTTGAGTCCTCCTCAACTGATGAAGTAGTGGGAGAAATGAGGCACCCAGTCTACATACAGCCTGACAGTTGCTTGAGGCAGAGCAAGGCATGGAGCACACTGACCAGGAGGAGGAGCTCACCCCATGGAGGGGCAGTCCAGAAACACAGGGATGAATTGGGGGAATGGGGTGGACACAGCAGCTGCGTTTGAAACTTTGCAGACAGTAGGGAATAATACCGAGGGGACTTAGCCTGGGCTATGTGAGCAGACTTACGTGACAAGCAGACTTTCAGTGTCTGCATAGAAGTGAGAACGTGGGTACCTTCCCCACAGTGCCACTCCCATGGCCTAGAAAGCCCTGAGTTGTAACTTTTTAGGAACTGTGACCAATGCTGATGGCAGGTGTGCACCCTGGGGAAGGTCCCATACAGGTCGACAGCCTTAGTCAGTCCTGTTGGCCTCAGTTGTGCTGGTGTTTTGCCCATGGGCTCTGTTCCACAGCACGCTCTGGTACCCACAAAAGGCCCAGCTGGGAGAAGATTTGTCTGGCCATGACTGTGTGACTGAAGAAGTATCATTGAATTCTGGAGCCTGTCTCCTGTGAGGAGAGATGTAGCTCACACCTTTCAGGGCACAGAGAGGCACAGACTGGTATTAGCAATGGTCAAAGGACCCAGAAGTGAGACTGGCCCACGGAGCTTACTTGCCTGGGGATGAGGTAGGAGGGTCACTGGGGGCATGGGTTGGGGAAGGTGGCTTCAGGGAGTTGTGGTGTGGGACTAGGGGCAACACCTCCCTTTAACTAGACTGGGCAAGTGGAGAAAAAGCAGCAGAGTAGAAATCGACTTCGTCCTACAGCCCTCAGCCTGGCTTTTGGGAGTCAGGCTCCATCCACTGGTCCCTGGAGGCCAACCCAGTCTGCTTTGCCCATCCTTGGGGAGTCCTAGCACCACCGTCCACCCCAGGACATATTTGGAGCTTGGTAAGGGGGCTGGAAGTGCCTGTAGGTTGCTATAAAATTTAAATAGTTTCTCTGAAATAAGCAGAACCAATGAAAAGGAAGATCCAATTGGAAAAACTGAGCAGAAACCCCACTAGTCCTTCTGTGCCTTAGACTCTGCCTTTTCCCAGGCATTGTTGTGGGGCCCTAAGGGCGGAGTGGATGGAGGCAGGGGAGGAGAGGTTAGGGAGGGGGTCCTGAAGGGCTTGGCAAGCGCCCGAGGCCCAGCACAGCCAAGGTCTCTGAACTGATGGGGCCATGACCCACCCAGTGGGGCAGTAGAAAGCTGTGTGTCAGGGACCAAAGATGCTTGCTCAGGCCTGGCTATGGCTCACCCCAATGCAGGGACCAGCTCCCGGGATCACTTCAGTGAGGACCAGCTACCAGGAGCACCCAGAACAGGACCCTGGTTTTTTTTACTCTCCTATTATCTATCTATCTATCTATCTATCTATCTATCTATCTATCTATCTATCTATCTATCTATCTATCTATCTATCCATCATCTATCTATCTATCTATCTATCTATCTATCTATCTATCTATCTATCTATCTATCTATCTATCCATCCATCCATCCATCCATCCATCCATCCATCCATCCATCCATCTATCATCTATCTATCTATCTATCTATCTATCTATCTATCTATCTATCTATCTATCTATCTATCTATCTATCTATCTATCTATCTATCATCTATCTATCTATCATCTATCTACCTATCTACCTACCTACCTATCTATTTATCTATCTATCTATCATCTATCTATCTATCTATCTATCTATCTATCTATCTATCTATCTATCTATCTATCATCTATCTACCTATCTATCTATCCATCCATCCATCTATCTGTCATCTATCTATCTATCTATCTATCTATCTATCTATCTATCTATCTATCATCATCATCTATCTATCTATCATCTATCTATCATACATTTATCCATCTATCCACCCACTCACTCACCCATCCACTCATCCTCCTACCCACCCTCCTACCTACCTACCTACCTACCTACCTACCTACCTACCTACCTACCTACCTACCTACCTACCTATCTACCTACCTACCAATCTCTTTCATAGGTATAGTAGGCTCTCACCTAAAACTATAGTAGGCTAGCTCATAAGGGTATAGTAGGCTACCAATAGGTTTGTGTAAGTACAAACACCCCTCTCCAGTGAAGAAAATGCAGGGTTCAGTCCCCATTTTGCTGTAATCATTCCACTGACAGGGGGGCAGAGTTCAGGGCTCACATAGGATTCTGGATTTCTCTCTGGCCAGGAATGGAACCCAGGTCTGTCCTGGGTCGGCCACTTGCAAGGCAAGCGCCCTACTGCTGTGCTATTGCTCCTGCCCAACGAGTTATTTCTGACTAAGATCTATTGCAAGGAAGAGGGGGAAGCAGGGAGAGACTTAATTCTGTATTATATTTGCCCTGATTACTCCCAGTTCATTAATAAATTGAAGGTAACCAACTTAAAGCTGATGTTATATTTTTTGAGTGACACCTGGAAGAGCTCAGGAGATACTTCTGGCTCTGCTCAGAAATCGCTCCTGGCAGGCTCGGGGGACCATATGGAATGCCGGGATTCAAACCACCATCTGTCTGCATGCAAGGCAAATGCCCCACCTCTGTGATATCTCTCCGGCCCCAAGCTGATGCTATTTTTAAAACTGTTGAATCTTACAAGATGGTTTAGGGGCTGGAATGGTGGTGCTAGAGGTAAAGCATCTGCCTTGCAAGCTATAGCCTCGGATGGACAGAGGTTTGATCCCCTGGCATCCCATATAGTCCCCCAAGCCAGGAGCGATTTCTGAGCTCATAGCCAGAAGTAATCCTTGAGCATCAATGGGTGTGCCCTCCACAAAAAAGATGATTTATCTTATCAAATTTCATTGCTTTTATTTTTTTATGTTGCATGACTGGAGGCATCTGATGCTATATTTTGGTAAATATAGCTTCATTAAACTACTCTCAGTTTTTATGTACTTGAAATAGCTAATAATAAAGTATGTCCAACAGTACTAATATTTAAAAAGAAAACCCTCTGTGAAAAATAAAAACATCAAAACCTGCATGTTAACCTACGGTGTCAAAGAATGAATGAAGCACTTGAGTTTTAGACAGAAAGTTCTTGATATTTTAGGGGTGCATATAAATGATAGTTATTATTGTTGGGGAAGAATAATTTATAACTTTACTTTTGTAAAATTATGATTCGACATTTTAGAATTTGTAAAGAGAGGCTTGGGTTAGGAAGATAGCTCAAAACAATGAATGGAAGCCATGCTTTGTATTTGGGCCCCAAGTTGAATCTTTTGCATTCAGTAACCATTCAAGCACTGTCTTTAGTGTCCCCAGAGATCGAGTGCATTCCACAACCAGTATTTATAGTTCAGAATAATTTTCTAAAAATTATGACCAGAGGGTAGTTCAGGGATTATGGCACTAGTTTTGCATGTCTATAAATCATGTTCAATCCCTCAAATCTCATTTTTTCCTGAGCATTACCAGGAGTATTCCCCAAGTATAATGTTGTGAGTAGCTCTCATCTCCCACCTATATGGCCCAATTAAAATAAAACAGGTATTTTCTTCTTTTTATATCATTTACACTTTTTGGAGGGATACACCCAGTGGTGCTCAGGGGTTACTCCTGGCTATGCACTCAGAAGGCTTGGGGGACCATATAGGACGCTGGGGGATCTAACCACAGTCCATCCTAGGCTAGTGCAGGCAAGACAGATGCCTTACTGCTTGCGCCACCACTCCGGCACCTATATCATTACACTTTTGGTTTGTATAATAATATTAACAAATGCAGTGTCTATCATCTATAAATTAATAACAATATTCTTGCAGTGGCATATTTGACAAGCAATTAAAGGCTGTTATGCAGTTTTTTTTTCAGGCAGCTGGCTCTCCATATGAGGTAGAAGATTGCCAGCCCATATGTGCTTCACTCTCATCCCGGCTTGGATTATTCCATGTACTACCCTGATTCAGACTCATTTACCCAGGGTTGGAAATATGATGCATGAGGTGATTAGCCATGTGATTAGCCATGATTAGCTCGGGTTAGCCATGTGCAAATGCCCTCTCTGCTGTGCTATTCTTCAGCCCTGTGAAGTTATTTCTTTAGTGATATGGCTTGGGGGACCATATGGGATGCCAGGGGATTGAACTGTGGTTTGTCTTAGGTTAGCTACTGCAAGGCAAATGTCCTACCGCTTGTGCCACTGCTCCAGCCCCTTCTTTTATCTTCTTTTCCTCCTCCTCCTCCTCTTCTTCTTCTTCTTCTTCTTCTTCTTCTTCTTCTTCTTCTTCTTCTTCTTCTTCTTTTCTTCTTCTTCTTCTTCTTTTCTTCTTCTTCTTCTTCTTCTTCTTTCTTCTTCTTCTTCTTCTTCTTCTTCTTCTTCCTTCTTCTTCTTCTTTTCCTCTTCCTCCTCCTCCTCCTCCTCCTCTTCTTCTTCTTCTTCTTCTTCTTCTTCTCCTCCTCCTCTTTCTACTTCTTTTTGTTTTTCTTGTTGTTCTTCCTTCTTCGTCCTCCTCCTCCTCCTTTCTTCTTCTTCCCCTTCCTCCTCTTCTTCTTCCTACTCTTACTCATCTCACTCTTCCTCCAACTCCTCTTATTATTATTTTTCTTCCTGGGTCTCGGGGACTCCAATGATTCCTATGTTGTTTCTGTTCAGTTTATCAAAGTTTTCTATTTTTATCTGTTCACATTCTTTAAGTAGTTTATCAATTGTCTGGTCATTTGCTTTAAGGTTCTTTTCCGATCTCTTCTGCTACATGGAGTTGTTCTGCATCTCAGTCTCGGGCTCACTGACACCATCCTCAGCTGCTGTCACTCCATTGGAGAGAATTTCCATTGAGGTTTTCAATTCATCTACCAAGTTTTTCAGACCTGTTATTTCAGTATGAAGTTTTCTGATTTCTATCTTCATATCTTCTTGATTCTTATTTGTGTTCCATTCAATTTAATCTATGCTTTCTTTGAGCGCCATGAACATCCCCCATATTTTTTCTCTAACCACCTTATCTGAGAGGATACCTAACTGATTGGTGCTTTTAGGGTCACCAGATCTGCCATCTTCATTCTCTGTACATGGGATTGTCCTGCATTGTTTCCCCATTGCCATAATTGTAGTGAAGTTTTTACTATGGTGGGGTTCCTGGGTTAGAGATGTGTATGACAGTGGAGTGAAGTGGAGTGGCTGCGCTCCTCTGACTCCACCAGTATTGGGTGGGGAAAGCTTACCGGGTTTGGGCCCTGAAGCAATTATGTAAGCTGGCATCTTCTTGGCTGTCTCATGCAAAAGAGCCCGTTATGCAGTTTATAAATAGGTATAAGCGATAAGATATGGAAGAACCCAATAACAAAAAAATTCCTCATGTCTCTGGGACAGAAGATGGGAGAAGTGGTAGCTGGCATAAAAGAAGCAGTTACCACCTGAAATATCTGGCAGTGAATTTTTTGAACCAAGGTGAGACAATTTAGAGGCAGAGATTCCCCAGGAGGCTCTGTGGAATGAGCATCAGAGGGTAAAATGTTAGAAGCAGATGGGACAACTCCTATATAAATTTAAACATATAAAGTATGTTTTTAGAGCCAAAGAGAGTGGTATCTAAATATGAAAACCCAAAATCTTCAGTAACGTCTTCTCCCCACGAAATAAAACAGTTCACTTTTAAGAGCTCTCTTTTCCCTAAGGTTGAGAAGGTCTTCTAGAGAGTAGTAGGAATCCTTCTTTTGTGTCTTGGGAGGTTGTATAGGCTCCAATAGACACTGAGAGGTATGCAGAAATCCTCCTTACCTGCAAACAAGGTCATTATCACTAATCTTTGCTTCTGTGTCCATCCTCTTTCTCTGTTAATAAGACTTTTATTTTTAGAAGGAGTGTCAGGAACTATTTCAGATGTAAATCATTATTCCATCCCTATATAAACCATATGAAAGACTGATCCAATAGTACATTCCATCTCAGATTGCAATGATTAGTCTAAAGATGAGCACTGAATTCAATATGGTTCAGTGAAACTCAATCCCAGGATTTCTGCTGAAATCATTGGAAACAGGGAATTTTGGGGTTGACTTCATTCTAGAGAGTCTCACACAGAAAGAGACCAGCCCAACCCAAAATATCATTGAACACCAACCTGATCTTAATGGGACTCTGTTTCTAGAGTCCAAATATCTATCTATCTATCTATCTATCTATCTATCTATCTATCTATCTATCTATCTATCTATCTATCTATCATCTATCTATCTATCTACCTATCTATCTATCTATCTATCTATCTATCTATCTATCTATCTATCTATCTATCTATCTATCTATCTATCAATCATCTACCTATCTCTCTCTATAACAATAATCTATCTCTATCTAATTTGGTTGTTTGTTTATTTGTTTGTCTGTCTTTATCTACCTACCTATCTATCTATCTATCTATCTATCTATCTATCTATCTATCTATCTATCTATCTATCTATCTATCTATCTATCTATCTACCTACCTACCTACCTGACAGTGCTCAAGGGTTCCACTTGGCTCTGCACTCATGAATCACTCCTGGGATTCTGGGGATTAAACCTAGGTTGACTACATGCAAGGCAAATGCATTCCCTGCTGTGGGCTGGGACTGGAGCACTGGGTAGATTCTCTGCAGCTATTCTTGGTGCTTGACTGAGAGTCTAGTAGGTCACCTGGACACTGATGACTTTAAATATTTGCTGGAACTTTCTCTTCATTAAAAAGATGAGTGAGTCATAGTGAAACCACAGGGTCTCTCTCTGATTCTCAAGCTCTAAGGGCATGACAGAGAGATGCTAAAATCAGTTAGAATAAAATAAAGTGCATTTTTTGGGGGGCTAAACCAACATCATACAATTAAGAGCACCACATGGGGCCGGAGAGATAGTGAAGCAGTAGGGCATTTGCCTTAGATGTTGAAGAATGGTGGATCAAATCCCGGCATCCCATATGGTCCCCCAAGCCTGCCAGGAGCAATTTCTGAGCATAGAACCAGGAGTAACCCCTGAGCATTGCCAGGTGTGACCCAACCCCCCCCAAAATAATAGAGCACCACATGGGGGTTATGAGGGCTTTGGACTGGAAGTGCTGGACAGTCTGTGGTCCACAGTGACTCCTGGTTCTGAAGTCCTGGGAGAATTTTCTCTAATGTTTGTGTTATTTAGCTCTATGTTCATGCAAATACTTGGTGGACACAGTTTAACTCTGAGGGAGTCTGATGCAAACCAGGTGAATGGACCCATGAACAGACCTTCCAGAAGCCTGGTTATATCTCCACCACTATTCTAGAAAAATTGTTCTTCAAGTCGTACAAATCTCTCAGGTTCGTTGGAATTGGCACAATAAGCAGAGATACAATGTCCCCCTAAGGCTTAGGAACGTTTACCAACACTTACAGTTCCAGAAAAACTATATTTGTGTAAATAGATCAGAAAAGCTATAAGATCATTTCTATAGGTAAATTTAGATAGACATTTAGGCAATTAATAGGAATTACATGAAGGAATCATCAAAATGAACTCAAATAATATAGAGGTATAGCAATTATTACAAAATGTTGAATTATTATGAAAAACTTTCAATGTCATTTTCAAAGGCATCTTCAAAGAAGGTGGACATGCTCACAAGTAGAAGTGGCATTTGTGGTGTGGGAACAAATCTTCATTTATTTGCAACACGCACAGATTAAAAAAGCTGGTTCAGATCCAGAACAGTTTAGAAGACATAAGAAGGAAATAACGCTCCTTTATCTCACTGGTGAAGTGAGGCCCAGGTCTTCATCTAAGCAGGTTGTTCACACAGAAAAATATAAGCCTTCTGGTAACGTAATGGATTCTTTTACATAAGACATAAAACTTTCTAGAATCCCCAAATTAGTTTGCTAGTATAAATGTGTGAAAATAAAGGTGAGTCTGTTCCACCTTCAGCTTTACTTGTGGGGCAGAGCAAAGGCTGCAGCTGGGCATGGGTGTCTAAATGGACGCTGCAGTGCTGAGTCTGGGCTTGGGTCAGCACGAGCCTCTCCAGGGCTCTGCATGCTCCATCCCCTCTGTCCACTTCTCAGGGAGTTTTGGCCTGAGCCAGAGCAGGAATGAGGCCTGCAGCTTCCCCTAGATGGAACACCCTGCCCCTATTGGGGTTCTGGTGGCTCTAATGAACATTTCTGTGTCTGTGCCGTTGTCAGCTCTGTGCTGAGTTTGCATCTTACAGTAGCCAAGACCATATGCAAACCATGGACCTCAGGCTGCTCAGTAGTTCTCCTGGTGGTGCTTTCGTGACTCTCGGCAGTGCCAGGGAGCTGGCTGGGCTTGGCCTTTTTCTATCTAGAGGACCTGATCAGTGCCAGAGTGTTTCACTTCCCACCAGTACAAAGCCTGGAATTTAATAGCAGATATTTCAGACTGAAGGAATAATGATCACCCTGAGGTTAATCCATAGCAGCAGCAATAATAATAATAATAATAATAATAATAATAATAATAATAGTAGTAGTAAGGATAACACTGAAACAATAATGGTAAAAGTAATAATAGTAATACTGTGATGATAGTAATAATAGTAATAATAATGATCGTGATCATAGTAATAGTAATGATCATAGCTATTACAGTAATAGTGGTAATAGGAACAGTATTACTATTACTATTAGTAAATATCATCGTAAAATAATGATCAGACCTATAATGATCGTGATCATAGTAGTAGTAATGCTATAATGATCATAGTAACAGCAACAACCATAGTCATGACAGTGATAGTAACAGTAATACTACAACAGTCATAGTTATGACTGTGATAGGGGTCATAGTAACAGTAATACTATCAATAGTTACATATCATGATCATAGTCACCACAGTGTTCGTGGTCCTAGTAATGCCATTATGGTAAGGGTAACAGCCTCCACCTGCACCCCAGCTCTGGTGAGCCTCTCCCCTCACTCGTGCACAGCCCCATCTCTGGCTGCTGCTAGAACAGAGGCCCTGCAGGCTGAAGCCCAGTCCTGGCAGCTGCCCCACTCACTACTGATTCAGAAATGCCATCACCTGGTTTTGCAGCGTTGGGCTGTTGGGCTAGCCCTGCTCATGAATATTCATGAACGCGCAGCAGCAGCCACCTCATGAATATTCATTAAGGCCTCTTGCCATCTCATTAGGATGCAGTTCAAGGACAACAGGTGTGGATGATTGCTCTGTCCTGGCTAGCTCCTGCCCTGCTGCAGTACTTCCTGGACTTGGCAGACTTTGGGGTGGGTGAGGAGTCCTCATGAGGAATTTCCTCAGTGTATGCATTTTGTTTTCAGGGCTGGGGGCTTGCACAAAGGAGTGAGACACTGAGAGAGATCCATGGTCACTGGAGGATTCCATTCCTGTGGAGCTGAGCACTGAGATGTTGATGGGCTGCAAGAGAGGTGGGAAACCTGGACTCTGAGGGCATTGAGGCCAGGAACTTGCAGGATGTGTAGGAGTTCTCCAGGGCCAGAGTGGGGAGAGATAGAGGGTTATGGTGGGAATGAGGTGTAGTGGACCCTCCAACAGATGACTCAGAAACAGGGATGCGGACTGTGGGAACACTTACCTAGAATTAGGGTGGCTCAGCAGAATGACCCCAGTAGGGCCATGTGCCCTCCTTAGAGCTGCCCCACGCTGAGAGGGGGGAGAGAGAGAGAGAGAGAGAGAGAGAGAGAGAGAGAGAGAGAGAGAGAGAGAGAGAGAGAGAGAGAGAGAGAGAGAGAGAGAGAGAGAGAGAGATTGTTTTGTAAATGTCATTCTGAGCCTGAGCATCAGAGGGTTGTTCTAATGCTCAAATGGGGATACATTTTCTACCAGGGCCATGCTCTGCCAAGCAAACCTCATTTCCCTCTTGAGGACTTCTGGATCCTGAACCCCGAACATCTCCAGCTCCGCTGTGGTCTGAGCTTAATCCACCAAGGTTGCCAAGGCAGGTCCAAGGCAAGCAGGGCAGGGCAGAGTGGACAGTCTGGGCTCCTGCATCCAACTTTCTCATCTCCTCCTCCCAGTGGATATCGTGGTTGCCAGCCCCTTCCTGAGAAAAGCACCCAGTGGCATCCTATTAGTGCAGCAGCCCCCAAAGAGCATGCTCCAGCAGGGATCAGGGAGGGAGATGGCCACTGCCTAGGACACGCCCGAGTCTGGGGCCAAATTCCCGAACACAAAGGCAGGAAGGACTCTGCACATTATCAAGGGCTGGCTGAGGCCTGGCTCGATTGTTGGAGATGCCAAACAACATTTGCAGAAACAGCCTGGGTGATCTCTAGCAGGCTGAGTGCAGAGCCCGGATGGTGGCAGATGGACCAGACAATCCTCCTCTCTGTGCTTTATTCCTTTACTGCCCATAAAATCAAACCCGCAACAAAGCAGCCTGAATCAAATAGACTTTTAATGAAGTCTGGGCCTGTGCGGGAGGAAGAGCAGCCCGGCCCAACAATGCTGGTTTCCTCTGTAATCCTCCAGGACTGGACCAGAGCAGAGACAATGGCAAGTGTGAAGTCATGGGGCCTCCAACCTGTCTCTCACTTCACTGGGACACTCACGCCCCCTGCAGAGGACCCAGCAGGACAGCAGCGTCCCTGTCTGCTGTGGCTCTGAGTGTAGTTCTGAGGAGAAAGGAGTAAGTTTGAAGGGGTGACCCTTAGTCCCCCAACACCCACATTTTGCACTAGACCGAAAGTCTGACCAGGGGAGCAGGTGTCAGGGTACTTGCAGAGCCAGAATGAGGCTCCCTGCAGACTCCTTGACTTCAAGGCACCCTTTCTCTCTGAGCCTCACTGTGGGTTCTTGAGGGTGAAGCACATTTTGACAAGACTGTGGAAGAGGGAAGAAGGATCATTGTCAAGATGGCCTGTGAAGGAAGCTGTTGCTCAGTGGTCCACTGAGGTAAGGGAACGGTTCACTGCCTTGCAGTGCGGGAGACAGCTTGAGGCTCCCGTGCTTGCCTTGAACACTGCTGAACCTGGCTTGATCTCCAGCACTACATGTGGTTCCATGAGCATCACCAGGAGTGAGCTTTGAGAGCCAAGAGTGAGCCCTGTGTGCAGAACCAGGACTGATTCCTAAGGACAGAATGAGGAGTGATCCCTGAGCAGAGCCAGGAGTGAGCTCTGAGCATTGAACCAGGAGTGAGCCCTGAGCAAAGAGCCAGGAGTAATCCCTGAACACAGAATCAGGAGTGTGCCCTAAGCACAGACCCTGAGCACAGAGCCAGGAGTGAGTCTTGAGCACAGAGCTTTGAGCACAGAGCCAGGAGTAGGCTCTGAGCATAGAAGGAATGAGCCCTGACTACAGAAACAGGAGTGGTCCATGAGCACCATGGGTATGACCCCCTGAATAGCAGGTGAAGTGGACTCCCACATTTTCAGCTGAGATCCCACATGAGCAGCAATTGAGCAGATCCTTGCCTTCACAACTAGCCCATTTAATTCAGTTAGAAAAATGTCCACACTGTGTGCTGTGAATTTGGAGATCGTGCTAACTAGCAAACAGCACAAGGTGATTTAGTTGCACAGGGAAATAATCCACTGAAAGAAACCAATTAGTGTGCTTTACTGAACACTCTCAGAAAAGTTTAGTTAGTAAATTCATTCTCTTTCTGCGTGAATCTAATCTGTGTGGTCATTTTAGTAGTCCAGAGTGTTTATAAATATTTAAAGTGGTGTGGTATATAGTAAAACCATGAGAATTTTAAATCCACTTTGATTCCTTCCCCATCTGACTTGAAGACAGATCTCTCATACTGATGATTCAATGAAGGAACAAGGGCCAGAGAGACAGCACAGTAGTGGGAACAATTGCCTTGCATGAACCCAGCACAGGTTCAATTCCTGACACCTCCATGGTTCCCTGAAACCTGCCAAGAGTGATCCTTGAGCACAGAGCCAAGAATAAGCTCTGAGCAATGCTGGGTGCTGCCCTCCCAAGATGAATTATAAATTAGAGTCTATCCAGTTTTTTCACCTGCATCTTTGCTGTGACTTTCTTTTCTTAGACAATATGATTCTAGACTCACATTTTCAGTATATTCAGATAAACTGGTAATTTTGTAGTTAGACTCAATAAATATGATGAATGAAAACAGAGGAATCAGAGTTTGCTCTCAGAAATTCATGAAGGGCCGGAGTGATGGCGTAGCTGTAGGATGTTTGCTTTGCATGCGGCTGACTCAGGACAGACAGCGGTTTGATCCCCTGGCGTCCCATATGGCCCCCCAAGCCAGGAGTGATTTCTGAGCACATAGCCAGGAGTAACCCCTGAGTGTCACTGGGTGTGGCCCCCAAATAATAATAATAATAATAAAAAAAGAAATCCGTGAAGAAAGGTGTTTTCTTTTCTGTTGTTTGTTTTTGTTTTGGGGCCACACCCAGCAGTGCTCAGGGATTACTCCTGATTCTGTGCTCAGGAATTTCTCCTGGCAGGCTTGGGGAACCACATGGGATGCTGGGGATCGAATCCTGGTCGGCCATGTGCAAGGCAAACGTCCTCCCCACTGTGCTGTCGCTCAGCCTAGAAAGGTGTTTCCTTTTTTTTTTTTTTTTTTGGTTTTTTTTTTTTGGGCCACACCCTGTGACGCTCAGGGGTTACTCCTGGCTATGCGCTCAGAAGTTGCTCCTGGCTTCTTGGGGGACCATATGGGACGCCGGGGGATCGAACCGCGGTCCGTCCTAGGCTAGCGGAGGCAAGGCAGGCACCTTACCTCCAGCGCCACCGCCCGGCCCCTAGAAAGGTGTTTCCTACAGTGAACGGGGGGCAATGGAAGTTAGTGAGAGGCTGGATACCATTCCTGGAAAAGAGGCCAAACCACTGAGAAAATGGAGCCTGGGTCTTGGCCTTGGAGTCACTTGATGCTCCCTGGACTGGCCTCAAAGTTGGCCTGTTGGTTTCCTTTGTTCTCAGAGTCAGCATATGCAGACCCCGATGGTGTTTCTGGATCCTTCTCTTTCGGGCCCCTCAGGGTCACGCTTTACTCCTGCAACTTCAGCCTCTGTCCTGTAACATATAGAAAAGACAACTGTCCTGGGGTTCAGCTGCAATGAGGGGGATCCTTTATCTCAAAGCTGACAGGAGCTTTTGCTTTATGCAAGAATAGCTTGACAGTCAAAGAAACGCAAAGAAAAACCTTCAGAAATGTGATGAACCACACTTCTCTCAGCAGCCTTTACATACGAGCAGCTTGCAAGAGGCTGAACACCGAGTTTTCTGCCTCTGAAGAAGGGTTAACTGTGTTGGTACCTCACGACAGTCTCAGAGAGCCATGAGGCAAAAGGACAGAAGGAATGGGACAGTGGGAGGGGACACATTTCCTCTGAGCTCTGCAGGAAAACCCAGAGGACAGGCTGGTTTCAGAGTCAGAGATGATCAAGCCTCCTGTGAAGAGGGACAATGATAGGACCAAGAGCTACAGCCTTTTCACAGACACCTCGGACCCCACACTCTCCCAGCATCTGGAGGCCCTTGGTAACCTGCACTTTTCCAGTATCCAAAGGCCTCTAAGCTGACCTTCTTTCTTGTAGAACATAGGCCAGTGGGGGCCAGATTTGGCTCTTGGGAAGGGCCCTTCGCCTGAGCCCCCACCCGTGTATGTCCTGCAGGAAGCTGGTGTCCCAGAGTCTTTTCTTTCTCTAAAATGCACCCCTAATAGGTTCCCTATTCATTCTGAAAGCCCCATGGCAGAAGACAGGCTACAAAGATAGGAGACCATTGAGGACAGGGTGGAGAGCTTGGGACTTAGGGCCAGGATCTTCCCCGGGGGTCCCCACCCTGGGGACAACAGTGTCCCCGACACAGAATGAGAAGGGAAAACATTTCTCAGCCCAGCGGGAGAAGTGAAAATGAAAGCAATAAATCAAGCAGAGTATTTTAAAGAACCAGCGGTAATATTTGTAAAGGAGAATTAGGCTCAGACTTAATATTTACTTTGACTTGGAAGCTGGCTCCTTGCGGACTCAGGCAGCAGCTGGCTCCGGGGAGCCTGGATCCTTCCTGTCCTGGAATCCTCAGCCGGGCTCCAGAAACCAAGTATGTGCTGGGATCATTTATTCCGGGGTTGGCTCTGTTTGTCTTAACTGCAGAGTTTCAGTGACAGGAGGGGACAAGATGAAATAGTGCAGCAATTACACAATTTGGAGCTTCCCTGGTGCAGGGAAAGGCTCACTGGCCCCTGCCCCCATCTGGGTTGTGGACAGCGTTCCAGATAAATGGTGGACAGACCAGGTTTTTTTTCTCTGCTTATGGGAAAGTCGGATTGAGACAGGCTTTTTGCATCCCTGGAGGACATCACAAACAGACCACTTAGCTGTCTGGAAGGCAGGGATGCCCCAGTCCTTTCTCAAGGTTCCCACAGCCGAAGCCTCCCAGCACAGTAATCCGGGGCTTCCTTTTTGGGCTCCAGTGAAGGGGCACAGTGGATGGTCATCAGTCCTCCTGGCTAGCAACTTAGAACTGGGTCTCTTGTACTTCCCACTCCTAGCCCTGGTCCTGTTTCTGCACTGCG
Organism: Suncus etruscus; assembly: GCF_024139225.1. Lineage (NCBI taxonomy): Eukaryota > Metazoa > Chordata > Mammalia > Eulipotyphla > Soricidae > Suncus > Suncus etruscus. The sequence continues at coordinate 128,477,084 of NC_064850.1, read as the reverse complement.
TCTCCTCCTCCTCCTCTTGTGGCACCCAAGGCACTGAGTCCCAGTATGAGTGAATCTTCTATCCCCTTTCTCTCTCAGATGGTGGTCAATGTGTGGACAGGAGGGAGCCCTACAGGGCCAGTGGGTCACCCACAGCCCATCAGGCACCTCTGGGAACAGGGTAGTCTCAGGGGTCTGCAGCTATCTCCTTTTATAGAGGGTTTCCACAAAGTTGGATTTACTCTCTCAGGAACATCCTGGGTCGGCCCATGGTACCCTCCTGCCTTCACCACTTTACTGCCTGGAGCTGGGTCCGCTGCTTCCCCGCCACCTCCAGGGGACTCAGCTTTTTTGTCTGGCAGGCACAGATCTGACTCCCGCTCAGACTCCGGGCTGGCAGCAGTCCTGTTTATGAGGGCGGTGAGTGGGTTCCTGAGCTTTCACACCCGCCTGGATCCATGGGCGACTGGGCTGGGTCTGTGCAAGGCAAAGGGCTGGTTTTAATTGAAATAGTGGCTGAGTTTGAGCATGACTCAACCTCCCCAAACAGTGACTGACTGATTCAGAGACAGGGACACCGCTGCTTGTGCCCAAGGCCTTCTAGAAGCACCCAGAGAGTGAAATGGGGTTCTGGGACACTTTGCCCTTAGTGTATCTGGGAGGACCATGTTAATTTTGCTGGTTCTCTCGTAATCTCTGCCATGTGCAAGCTACAGAGGATGTAGAAATCTTCTTGAATCCACAATTTCTTTCACATGTGAATAATTCAGCTGGTTTTTTTTTATTTCCAAACTCTGGGAGTCCTGGAGTCTTGGTGTTTAATATTTGCATTATTCTGTGATCATTAAACCTGAGCTCGCTGCTCGAAGGGTAGCCAATGTCAAGATCAGGATGTGACTCAGTTTCCAGAATCTCAATCCAAGAGGTTTTCACACTTAGCTTTCTATTTCCTTAGAGCTCAAACTGGGGCTAGAACAATATTTTCCCATATTCTATTTCATTTGAAATCATATGTCTACTTTCACCAGAAAATTAATTACTAACTATATTTAAATATACTTGATACCACAAAGCAATCTTTCTTTTAGTCTTTTGTTTTTGGGGCCATACTCAACTGTGTTCAGGACTTACTTCTAGCTCTGTGTTCAGGGATCACTCTGGGTTCTGTATACATGGATTACTCTTTCCCTGTGCTCTGGGATCATACCTGGTGGTGTTCAGGGCTCAGTGTGGGGTCTTGGGGTTGATGCTGATTGGGTATTGGGGTCAGCCGAATACAGAGAGAGTGCTTTAAAATTACCTTATATTCTATCTCTGGCCAGTGCTTCCAAGAGCTATTTTGGGAGGTCTTATATCCTCCTTAGGAGAGGTAAGTCAGGAAGGCATATTTCATATGTCATGGCTTGGCAACTATTGAAAATACAGTGTGTTGTTTTAATATTTTTCTAATAGAATAGACACTGAGGAGTCATTGGCTAAATTCCACTTATTCTTCAGTGTCTAATCTTCTCCAACTTGGGAGTGACCCGTGCTTCTTTGTTCTCAATGGCTTTATAAAGTTGGATGATCCGTTTGATATCAGCCCAGTATAGCCCATTGTCTCTGGCATCTCAGCTTCAGTGTCTTTTATGGGTTTTTATTAATTGAACTTCAGCCTGTAATAGGCAGGCAGTATGAATATAATCCCAAATCACAGGGTAATGCGAATAGTACAGGCCTTCTCTTTTATTCTAATATGACATGTCTTGTCTGCAGAGGATTAATAGTGAGGCCCCAGAGATTCTTGGGTGTGTATCCTTCTCCTGGTGGCCTAGTGCTCATGTCCTCTGGGGCTGAGCTGTCCAGTCTGTGCTTTGAGCTCTTGAGCATCATGGGGACCTCTTATCCGGGCCCACTGCAGACCTGGGGAGAAGCCTGGCCTTGTTAGACTCTCTAGACATACAGAACATTAGTGGAGTGGGAGGAGGCCCGGGGAGGGCTGCAGAGAGCTTCTGGGGGTGACCCTAGTCAGGAGGGGACCCCACTGTGGTGATAGTCTCTCTTGTGTTGGGAGGACATGGAACCTATGTGAGATCAGGACAGTCTGTAAAGGAGGGTGGTGGCACCAGAGACCATTTGTGAACAAGACCTGGATATTGTGGGAGACAGAGACATAACGCTTCTCTCATTTGCCGTGATGTTCACCCAAAGTGCACACATTTATCATTCACTAACATGTTTCTCTGAACTGTTTAAACCCTTTTATTTACTTCCTGAAATAATGCCTTTCCATGGTAGAAATTCTCAAGTATTCCACAGAAACATGGGCTAGAACCTCAGCAAGCATATAAAATCCTGGGCACTTTGACTGAGGAAGGAGAGTTCACTTTAAGTACCAGCATCTCCTATCCGAAGGGAGCCAGAGCTATTTCACATTTTCTCACTCTATTTCATATTTCTTCTCTGAACATTTTTGTTTCCTCCTGAATATCCCCATTATGAACATTTTTACCTCCTCGTGCTTAACATTGCAGTTTGATTCAGCGAATAACATAATGCATAGTAAGTGCACATCCTTAGCTTGAGGCCTTGTCTTTCCTCCCAAAACGATCTATGAAATCTGGAGTGGAGCCTAGGCTGAGCCAGCAGTGATGTTCTTCATCTCTGCACAGCGCGCTTCAAAGTGAAGTGTTTAACCAGAACAGAGGAGATGGTCTCATTCAGGCTTAAAATCTCAACTCAGACAAGCTGAAATGCCCCATTTTATAATAATATGCATGTCACCTGCCACCCCACAACTTATGGTGAAAGTACTTGATTAATAATTTAAGTGCTAAAAGGTAGCAGTTGAGACTAAGTTTAACTTTACAACTTAACATAATATTATTGTTACATTTTTTGAATAAGAAATGAGGTAAGGAAAGCAAAACATATATGAAAACGGATGAGTCAGAATTAGTAAAATCAATGATGCCAAAGTTAAATGAAATATGGAGTTTTAAATCTACTGAATAAAATAAAAAAAATAAAATTATTTGTGCTTCCTGACTAAGCACATGAAAATACAGGATTGATAGATGACTCTTGTTATTATTTTTAAATTCCTGAAAACATATATTAGGTATTTTTCCACAGAAAAGAACCATATGTGCTCTTTAAATATTGGCTAAGAAAACTCCCTGGGATAAAATAAATATTAACACTTGGCACAAAACCTAACATGTGACCATATTTTTTGCTCAAACTACCTCAGTATTTGAAAGTTAAAGGAGGAAAGTTTTAACTCCTAAATTTAACTTTTGGGGAAGTCAAGCTCTGGCAAGCCTCACATCTGCCCACCGTATCCGGCGCCCAAGCCAGCCTCTGAACTGGTGCCCTGGTTCTGTCCATTCTGGGTCTGAGTCCCCAGAACAAAGACCCATTTGGTCTTATTTCCACCAGGGACGTGCCAATACCTCGCCTTTTCTCTAGAGGGCGCCCACACTCCCAGCCCGAGCAGTGCTGCAGGATGGGGTTCTAGATTCTAGAAGATTCTGCCTTGTTAATTTGCATCTCCTTAAATTAATCAAGGCAGAGCCTTGGATTAGAACAGTGAAGCCACAGAAACGTCGGGAAGCCTGCTCATAACCCTCAGTGTGACTTATAGTCTAGGAATGCCAAGTAACAAAGCCAAGTCCCTGAATGTGGGCCTAGGTGGCAGCAGTGGGAGGGAGAGACAGTTCCATTCTGGAATGGGCCTGGACTGCCAACTTCAGAACTCAGACCCACGGTCCAGGCAGGAGAGAAGCGGCACAAGTCTCAGGGCTCTGTCTGCAGGGACAGATGGTAGCGGTCACAGACACCCAGCTGACCCCAGTTCCATCCCAGGCACTAGAACTGGTCCCTTGACCAGGGTCAGATCTCAGCACAGAGCTAGTTGCAGCCCTGGGAAACTGCCAGCTGTGGTTCTGGAACTGAAAGGCGAAATAAAAACAATCCCTTGAAAACAGCTTCCCTAAAATAATACTAAAACCTAGGTGGGCAAAAAGAAAATGGAAAGAAAACTAACAGTGATAGCTGAAAACTTAGGTGTTGTGGATGACCCCAAGAATAGCCAGATGGAATCTCATCTTTGGGAGAGTCATGATGATCATACACCGACCTCGAGGCAGAAATGTCTCCACATCTTCCCTTGGGGCCGCCAGTATCAGTAGTTTTGTGAGCAGGTCAGAGATCTGATGGAGCTTCCTACGCTCCCCAAGGGGCTCCAGGGTCCAGCCCGTGTGAGGAGGATGCGCTTTGGCCGGCCCTGTGGGGTGCACAAACTCCAGGCAGGCTCAGTTCCTGCATCCTGTGGCCTTCCATCACCCAAAGATGGACCTGGGGTAATTGGGTTTAGGGATCCTGCTGGGATCAAGGGTGAGTATGGTGGGAGGGTGTCCTGTTCAGGTGTGACCCTGAGCGGCTGAACCACCCATTGTGAAAAAAAATCTGTGAGTGAATGACTCAGATAGCGAAGGACTACCCATGAGCACCGGGCAGTAGATGTGCATAAGTCATTATAGCAAAGATTCACATACATGTGCATGCGTGTATGCATGTGTGAAGAAATCTGTCATACGAATCTAACTTTACTCTAGACCCATTAGCCTCTGGTGAGTTGATTCTGTTATTTGTCGTTCTGTGAACATGGAACCTTCCAAGAACCTCTCAACGCTGCTGAGTGGGGATTTTCCTCTCCACTTTCTCTCTGAAATCATCAACTTCCCCTAATCGTTCTCTCATGCACCCACACATGCAGTGTCTTCGCGATTGTCAAACGGACTCAGACTTGCTCTTTGCAGAAATTGGCCCCGACATATTGGTGGTGTCTGTCCTCCCTGCCTCGCCCTATGCAGGCACTGCCTCTCGCCTCCCCTGTGCTTTCTGGGGAGGAGGACTCGCAGCAGGCACACTGAGTGGCAGGGCCACCAGAGAGATACTTTGCTTTTCTTTGGAAATGGTTCTAAGGCCCTCCGCTTGTCTCTCTGGGACAGGCATTAATTCAATATTGAGGAAATAATGCAATTTCAAATGAGATCCATGCTGCAGACTCACATTTGGTCCTCAGCTTCATTGGTGCTTTGGTTTTCAATGGCATCTGAGAAAACAGATGGCTCCAGTGTTTGCTGCTTCCCCGTATGATGGGCCTGCAGGTGGCCCTGACCATTCGAAATCGCCTTCTCCAGTCTCAGACCCTACTAGCACCTGTCTCACATACCTGTCCTCCATAGAGGTGTGTGTGTGTGTGTGTGTGTGTGTGTGTGTGTGTGTGTGTGTGATGTCAGAACTATTGTTCTGACCCTTTGGTTTATGCACCAACATTCTGATCTGTTAGGATCAGAGCTTTATGAGACTGAAGAAAAGTATTGCAGGGCTTCTTGCTTTGGTTTGTTTGAGGCCTTTTAGATTTCATGTAAATTTGACTTTTTCTCTTATTTTTGTTAAACTTGTCATTACTGGGGGCTGGAGGTATTACAAAGGGGAGAGCTTTTGCTTGCATACAGCTGACCTGGGTTCAACCCTTGGCAATTCATATGATTTTCTGAGCCTGCCAGGAGTGACTCTTGAGTGCAGAGCCAGAAGTAAGTCTTGAGCACTGATAGGTGTGGCCCAAAAACCTAAAAAGGGGGGGAAAAGTCAATAGAATTTCCACAGGGATTTCATTAAATTGGCAAATGGGATAGTGTGGTCATTACCAACAATATCAAAGCTTTACCCTAAACTAATCTAGGAGCACCTCCCAGCCACTGCTATTTCCTCGATGTATTCTGTAGAGAATGGTCTTACCTCCTGCCATTGTTTTGAACTAAAAGTCCCCTCTCTGCTCCCAACAGAGGACCCCTGCACTCTATGGTATTGACAGTCTAGAACATGTTTCCTCATGAGCTCTTTAAGCTCCTGAATTGAACACTTCCCTGACACCATGAGAGTGATCCCCAATCTGAAGAATTCCCTTATTATACTTTCTTTAAAATGGTTAAATATATGTTTTTCCTTTGAGGGTTCTACCCAAGGTAATAAGGTGATGCTTCGGGGCATCTTGGTACTTAGGGGGGGGCACAGAGTGCTGGGTCAGACCAAGACTGCCAGCATTCAGGGCCTGTGCGCCAGCCTATTGGACTGTCCCTCTGTCTCTTCTTCCTTCTGTCCCTTGGTCTTCCCTTTCTTTGAAAACTGTCTGAGTTCCCTTTGTCTCACCCAGGGAAGGAAATCTGAGTCTCATTCCATGTCTGCAGAACCAGCTGTGAACTGTGAGTCTATTGCTTAGTTCAGCCTTGGAGCCTCTGCCCAAGTCTCCGGTCTACAAGGCTGGCTGTTTATGTGACTTTCTTCACTGGACCTTGAGAATCCGATCATCATGTCTCTGCATAGAGCCCTCTTCAGGAGGATTCTCTGGCAGTTTGAAGCTTCTTGGATCTGTATTTAATTCTCTGTTTAGATCTGGAAACTTCTCAGTCACTCTTCCTCTGAGTAGGACTTGGCTTCCTTTCTCTCTACTGTCCTGAGGTTCCTGCAACTCATGGAACAGTTTGCTCATATGTCCTGGAGGCTTCATTTATAACCTGATCATTTACTTTTCTTTCTTGTGATCAGATAAAATTGCCTGACTCATCTTCGAGGTCCCCAACTCTTTAGGCATGTGTGTCAGGCAGCAGCCCTCACTGTTCTTTCTTTCCATCACATCTTCTTTATAGCTGGGATCTGGTTCCTATCCTAGCCTATTTTTTTTTGAATCTGGCCATCTTGACCTTCTGGCTTTGCCAGTGCATTTAGTTCATGCCTCTGGGTGTTCTGTGTTGCCTTTGTGGATGGGCTTCTTCCAGCTGCTGCTCTGGCTTTTCTGCTGGTTCCTCCGTGTACCTTAAGGTCCCTGCATCAAAGGCCAGAACTTTGTGACTGGTTCCACTTTGTTGTGTGTGGACTTTGAGGTCTATGCTTTTCATTGCTCTGACTTTCAGCAGAGCAAAGGCCTCTTCCTGAGCTGGCAGGGGACTGTCCTTCTCTTCCTTACCTGGCTGGGCACTGGCCCTGCATCCCCTGCCAGTGGCGGCCAGGACCCAATGGGCTGGACAGAAGTCCAATCTTGTTCCCTTTGGTCCTCAGGGGTCCAGCTCCCTCCTCCACACAAAAAGCTTCATTTCCCTGTCATGGAAAGAGAAAACCATGAACTGTTGATCAGGCCCCGAGAGCAGGGCATGTCTGGCTCACTGGGCCTCTCATGGATGAATGGATGGACACAGACAGTTTCCTAAACACAACTGGGAAAGACATGGGAGAGAAGAAGCTTTGAGAAAACCAATCCATTGATGAGGAGCCACCTAAGATCCCCATAGAAAACGTCTGGTCTGGAGACAGCCAGGCTGGTTTCTAGGGTACAGATGCTCTCCTTCAGGGCAGGGATGGACTCCTTTCAACCTTCAAGTTTGACTGCCTCTGCAGGCAGCCCTCTCAGACTCCTAGACTCTCTCAGACACTTTTGAGGGGAAACCAAAGCAGGGCTGGTTCTCCACCTTCAGGGAAACACATTTGAGAGACAGAATGAAGAAGCCTTCCTTAGCAGGACTGCACAATGGCTATATAAAACAGCAGGGGGGCATTTGATTTTAGTTGTTGCCTGTTTTAAAAAGGAACTTATTTTGGTCACACTCAGGGCTTACTCTTGCTCTGCACTCAGGAACCATGGTGGGGCTCATGGACCCTATGTGGTGTGAGAGATTGAATCCAGGCTGGCTGTGTGCGAGGCACGTGCCCTGCTGCTGCACTATTGCCTTTGCCCAGGGGTATTTTAAAGTACAGTCTGCAGGGAATGTATGTCTGGGTTTGAAGCAGGGAAATTTCCTGGGCAGGAGAATGGGGCAGGCTTGAAAATCCTTTCCTGGAATAAAGAAATACAATCTTTCTAGTGGTCCCCAGAGGAGGGTTCTCGTCTACAGTGTTTTCTCTTTCAGAGGTTTGTTAAGTAAGTCGATTCCAGGCTGCGTCTGAAGGCCCCTGTTAAAGACACAGTCAGGTCAAGGGTAAATGAGTCTTTCAGGAGCAAAGGACCAATTAATCCCAGGTCTCCAACTCTTCTAGCTTCTGGACACCTGGTTGATCAGAACGGGGTAGCAAACATGCATTGGACCCCACTGTATTTGGGGCTCTGAGCAGCTGAGAAATCCTCAATGAACCATGGAAGCCCTGGCAGCATTCAACATGAAAGGTTTGTGAAAAAGAAAGAGGTCTGGAGTGGGATGTACTTGTGGGGTTCTTGTCTGGGGTCCCTTTGCCTGGCATGGGTCCCATGGGGGCTTTGCAGAGCCCATGTCCAGGGGGCTGGTGGCCAGCACAGAGACCGCCTCCTTCCCACTGGCCTGGCTGGCCTGCCTGGTTCTCCTTTCTCGGGAGTTTAAAGGCGAAACTTGTCGTAGGACGCATGGAAAATCCAAGAAAGCCCCCACAGCTGCGTGTGTGGCGAGCAGAGCCGGGTGGTCCCGGCTGTTCCCGTGCCCCTGGGGGCAGCTAGGAAAACAGTGCTCTAAGCTGGCCAGACCTGTTGACACAGAGGGACTGGTCGTCTGCTGACGGTGTTGACGGCAGCCTCATGTCCCCCCACCCTCTCCCCACAGTCTGTGGTAACAGGCTCAAAGGTGCTTCAGACAGTCGCTACTTTTAACCAGCAATACTTGGAGCACTGAGATCTGCCGGCAGCTCCTTCCATGTGCTCACGGTCCTCAGGTGCGCAGGGAATGGTGGGTTCCTGCTGGCTGCTGAAGGCATTTCTGGGGCGGTCAGGGGTCAGGCTGGCATATTGGCTGGTCACGGGCCTCAGTGGTCCAGTGTGTGTGGGTGGATGGCTCCTTCACTGCTCTCTCAGGGAAGCTCTGTCCTGCTGAGGATGCTCAGAGAAGTAGGGAAGGAGGTGTCCTGGGAGGCCCGCCGAGTTTGTACAAGCTAGGCCTCTGTTCCGTGGTGTACAATCCAGAGTAGTCATTGAGGGTCTTTCTGCCCCAAGCAAACACCCAGCAATTGGGGCTGGAGATATGCTCAGAGGCTACAACACCCATTCTGCATGAAGGAGCCTTGAGTTCCGTCCCCAGCATTGCCAGGAATAGCCTCTGAGCACTGAGTCAGGAGTAGTCCTGAGTACCCCTGCTGAGTTCAGAACAACTCATGCAGAACTTTCCACCATTTCCACCATGTCCATCCCTGCACTGAGAAGACGACTCAGCCCCAGAGCCCTTAACTGGGACTGATGAGGAAGGCTGGACAAGGAGGACTCAGCCACGCCCAGTGTGGGATGCTCTGTTGGTGCTCACTCAAACCCGAGGCTCCTATTATCATTTCCATTGCAGAGAATAAAATCAGTCAGTTCTCCCAGAAATTTCTGTTCTTTAAGCAAATAAAAAAATTCTCATACATCTTTGCAAACCCAGCTACTCTTGCATCTCCTGGGGCTTCTGCAACAACTTCAGGAAAGAATGTTCTGGAGCTGAACCTGACAGGGACAGACTGCTTGAGAGACATCCTCTGTGTGAGCATAGACACAGTAGCAGAAAAAAAGGCACCATCATGCCAACATGTGTTGACCCCAGTCATGGTGAGTGTCAGCACTGGGCTGAGTGAGGGTGAGTCTCCCAACAGCAGCTGATCATGCCAACATGGTCTGGGTGTGAAAGCTGGTGCCCCTTAACACTCTGGGCCTCACAGCCTCTGGAGGGTGGCAAAGGCACGTGGGAGACCAGGCAAGCTGACAGTAGAGTCCGGCAGCTTGAGAGAGACGTGTTGCTAACTCAGGGCTGGGACTATCTCCCTTGGCCAAATACAGAGAGACCCTCCAGGCAGGAGGACAGGAGGGCAGTCCCTGAGGGCCGAGACCCATCTGCAGGAGACTGGGGATGTCATCAGAGATCAGTGATTCCTCATGTGCCATCTTACTGGGCATTTCTGCAATCGTCCTCTGATTTATGCACAGTGTTAACACATTAGCATTGTGGGGCAATAGCCTCCATGGCATCATATGCAGCAGGACTTGGGGAACATATGTGTGCCATGGTATCTTATCAGTGTTGCATGTCATATCTTACCAATGTGGCTACAGGGATTCCTAAAACCAGCCCTTTCTTAGCTTGGATGCATCAGGAAGCTAAGCCTAATGCGGGCACCTTTAATATATTTATGTATTTATTTATTTGCCACATCTGGCTCTGCTCTCAGGACTCACTCCTGGTGGTCCTCAGAGGATGCTATGGGATGCCAGGAATAGAATCCAGTTGGCTGCAGGCAAGGCCAATGCCCTCCTCTCTGTGCTATCTCTCCAGCCCTACTGGTGAGTATCTTGTAACACTTTCCACCCAGAAGCAAAAGCTTCTCTTTATATAACAGGTTATAATTAGTTATAAAGTCAAAGATATATGCCATCTATGACCATCATAACAAAAGAACACATCCCTTCTTCTGGACTGGGCACTCTGTGCCAAGGCATAACCCCTGCCCTGTTCCCTCTCCCTGTGCATCCCTTCCTCTTGTTGACACTAGCCTCAGATCTTTTACACACTTGCATGCAAAGGTGTGATTGTAGGGAACTGGCTGGCACTTAGATGAGCCCCAAGGGGCACCAAGTGCCCCCAGGATCTGACAGATATGTGAGAACAGGCATCAGAAGAAATCAGGACACTGAGCTCCATGCCATAAAGATCTATGGCCCTGTGGTCAGAGCCATAGTATAACAGTCAAGAATTAGAGTGTGTCTTGGTTACCCATTTAGTGTATGTCCAAGGACCAATATGGACCCTTTTGCTTCTATCTGCTTTCACGAGGGCCTGAGTAAATTCTTCAATGACAGATAAAGGTGTTGAGATTAAATCTCAGCATTATTGATGAGGTCCATAAGATTCCTAAAATGCTTCAGTTTAAAGACACTCAGCCAATAGCTCAGTGATACACAATGATATTGAAGTGTAGTGTGGTTGAGAAAGAGAACCTTTAAATAAAGGCAGTTCTGAAGAAAACTTGCCATAACTGCCCCCTTTTTTTCTTTTTTCTTTTAATTTTATCTTTATCTTCTAGACAGGAGCTACCACCTTTTACATAGAACCTTTTTCATAGAACCTTGAATCATTTTGTTCTGTCTCATATTTCTATGTCTTCCTACAAATTGAGAAAAGAAAATATATGTGGATGGAACCCAGGGGTCAAGTGGTCTCAGGAGTATTGAGTGGAAAAATAAAAGATCAGATCTAAATACTCAAGGCAAAGTAAGAATAAAATAGAATCAAGAGATCTAAACATACAAACTAAACACAAAATGGACCTGTTACACTAGCAGCCCAGGTGGCTAAAGGGAGAAGTATGGGAGACATGTTGGGAGCTATGGCAGAGGGAGGTCAACACTGGTGGTAGGAATGGTCCTAATTCACTGTCACTAAATACCTGAAATACAACTGTGAAAGACATATTTCACATTGATCTCAATAAAACATTTAAAAAAAATAGGTAGCTCTGGCTGGATAAGTAGAACAGTGAGTCTCAGGCTTGCCTTCCACGCACCAGCCCTACTTTGGTCCTGGCACCAAGTGATTCCTGAGTATAAAGACAGGAGTAAGCCTGAGTAGAACTAGTGTGGTCCAAAACCCACTGTGTTACCCCAAAAAGAAACATGAAAAAAGATGCTCCTAGTAGCTGATCTGAATAAGGGGAGAGTCTCGGTCTCCTGGCAGATTCCGGCAGAAGGAGGGCATGTGTCACTGGAGTGTGTCCAGGTCTGATTCGGCTGCCCTGCCAGGTGGAGTGTGAGAAAGAAGAGCAGAAGCACCGGGCCATGCACAAGGCTCCACAGTCTAGCACTGGCCATTGCTGCCCGATCTGGGAGACAGGAGCAAGGGACGGTGCTCTAGAAGAGGGACTGAGAGCTGAGGGATCCTGGGACTTGTCTCCATGGTTCCTAGGAGATCTGCCTGCCTGGCTGCTGCTCCTGTGGCCAGTTTATGCTCCGTTTAATGGCTGTCTGGCCTCTTACTGACATTGGTGGAGAGTCCCAGTGGATAGCAGGAGATGGAGTGAGGGGTGGAAACACAGCAGGGGCCTCCCCACTGTTTATATTTGAACTGTCTCATAAAGTGTGACCATACTTCCTTCTCTTCTCCATGTCTGGATGCAAACTCCCAGCCCCCTGAGACATGGCTTTTATGGACCCCCTCATCACTCAGCTGCAGGGTCCTGCAGGGACCAGCACCTGGAGGAATTCTCCACTTGTCCTCCAGGAGAGCTGAGTTGGGACATGTAACTGGAGGTGACAGAAGGCTCACAGCCACCCAGCACTCTGAGCTTGGCTATGGACCAAAATTCCATAAATTTGTCATTGCTTTTAAGTGCATCCTTCCCATACAACAATGTCCCACACATGGTCCAGTGTGTGGGCATGCGGCCTCACACCCTTTCCTTGGCCATGGTTGTGGGGAGGCATCCCTGTCCCCCATCTTTCCTGAGTGGCAACTGGCCCAGGTGGGATTGTCTGGTTGAGACACCTTCCAGTGGTCGGCAAGCCATGGCTCATGAGCCACATGAGGCTCTTTACACTTTTTAATGCGGTTCTTCTGTGTGTCGGGCGGCCACTCCAGGAGTCAGGACTCTGCTCCTAGCCTGTGTCAGTGCATGCCCTGTGTGGCTCTCAAAATAAATTTCAATCGTGGTTTTGGCGAGATTTGGCTCAGTTGAAAAAAAAGGTTGCCCACCACTGCCTTAGACCAAAGGTGACTGTGGGTTTTGTGTCTTCGCTGGAAACCATTTTCCTGAATTCTAGCAATTGTGGAGGCATGAAGTAAGAAACTTTCTTGGATTTTAATTTTTTAAATACTTTATTTAAAAACCATGGTTACAAATTGTTCATGATTGAATTTCTATGATGGAATGTCCACCACCCTTTACCAGTACACATTTCCCAACGTCAGTGTCTCCAATTTCCCTCCCACTCACTCTCCACCTGCCCCTAAGGCAGGCATTTAACTTCTCTCTCTTTCCTTTTTGACACGATAGTTTGCTTTATTAACTATTGTTAAGGAAGGGGTGTTAGACATATCACTTTGTCCTCTTTAAGCATCCAGTTCTTGTCTAAAGTGATCAGTTCCAACTATCATTGTCATAGTGGACCTAACTGCATTCACCATTCTTTGTGGCAAGCTTCCTACCATGCAATGGTCATCCTGATCCTTATCTCTATCATCTTTGGGTATTATTACCATACTATCTCTTATTTTTCTTATGCCCCACAAAGGAGTGAATTCTATGTCTATTCTCCCTCTGACTCATTTCACTCAGCACAATAATCTCCATATCCATCCACAAATAAGCACATTTTATGACTTTATTTTTCCCAATAGCTACATAGCATTCTATGGTATAGATGCACGACAGTTTCTTTAGCCATTCATTGAGCTTTCATATGATGCAGCAATACCTCTCCTAGGGTCATACCTGAGGAACCCAAAATCACCATGCAGAAAAGCCCTCTGTACTACTATGTTTGTTGAACTGCACTGCTATTTGACACAAAAGCAGAATCTGGAAAGAACCCAAGTCCTGAGAACTTCCTCAAATTTCTTATTAGAGTTGGTGAAGATAGACAAGATGGACCTGGGACATTCACAGAGCCCAAAAAAGGAAAACAGTCCAGGTAAGAAAGCACACCCCACCAAGCCTGCTGGAGGCTTCGGGTTTCCTGACCAAAGGAATACTTTATAATTGAAATCAATAGTTATGACTAATCAATGGTTAAAAAATACCTCTGGAAAATAACCACACAGGCAGAAGAAATACTTAGAAAGACAAGGGAGACCACACTTAGATCAGAGAATACAGTCTTGGAAGTATAAAAGGCTCAAAGGAATGGGACAGGTCATTTCTTAATGGTCAAGGGGCTCTACATTAGCCAGAACTCTCATTTTTGCACCAAGCGAAGGGCATCAAGGTATTTGAGATGACACTTGAGTCAAATAAACCTCCCCAGAGATTGTCTGTGCTCTGCATTTTTGTGGCTGTCACACAGGAACTGCAGACCTGGAAGAGCCCCTTGGCTCTTTTTTTTTTTTTAACCCTCTTGAGTGAAAGTTGGCTCCAGATGTCTGCCTCTGCCTCTGGACAATGGGCACAGAGTCTGCAGTGGATCAATAACCTCAGGGCCCCATCGTGGGGACACGTGGTAGTTCAAAGGCGGTCATGGCACACAGCCGTCATCTAACTACAGTGCTCACATTTCTTTTCCGAGGCAAAGTTTCAAACTCTCTGCACCCTTGGAGCGCCTGGCCTATAACAGTCAAATAAAAGGACGTGATGACTAGTTGTCTCTGCAACGTTGAACCCACTTCACATTCCATGGGATTGACTTCGGCTGAGGGTATAAAATCTTAAGCACTAAGTCAGACAGTCCAGCAATGCTTTATTTTCTTATGTCAGTAAAACACGTGTCTGGGACAAGCTTGGGTAAAGCGTCTGCCATGTGGATGAGAACCCGGGAATGATTTCAGGGAGGGTCATCTGAGGGCTGGCTCTGGCCCACTGTTCTGGAATGGAGAGAGACCCAGTCTACACCCATGGGAGGAACTAGTGGAGGACAGTCCTTCTAGCTCCCTGGAAGCTGCCCAGATGCTTGAACCAATGATTGGACTCAGTTGGAGGCCTCTACTGAACCCTATCCTGTGGGTGATCGAAGCACCTCTCAGGGGGTGCCAGAAAGCAGTTGGCCCCTGTGGCTCAAGGAGTGTGACCATGTTCTGTGGGACACTCACTTTCCCTTGAGATTTGGAGCTGGGATGGATCCGCAGCCTTTCTTGGAAGTTTCACACAGCACTGGGACCCAGGCGGGAGAGAGCCAGACACAGGCAGAGAGGGGCATGGTCTGACTGCACTCCCCCCCCCCCCCAACTACAGGAATCTTGATTTTCTAAGCCCGAATTGGCTCCACAACTCGAGTTCTTTATTGAGCTCCTGGCCACCTTTGTGCAACTTATAGCCCCTCTTATGTCTCCCCAGGAGTCTCTAACATGACACAGATTCCAGCTGGGATTTCTGTAGCCCAAGGCACAGGCTAAACGTTCCCAGCATCTGCCTTTGTTTCAGGAATAAACTGCACTCCCTCTTTCTTCCATCTCATTGATGAATCTGATAATAGCTGTCACGTATTAAAAGTTTATATGGGTCAGTCTAGTGAGCCATTCTTCCCAACTTGATTATACTGGGTCTCTGCAACTGTATCATTATCTTAATTTAATAGAGGAAGAAAAGTAGGGGCTAACTGGTGAAGTAAATTGCAGAACTGATGGAATGGTAAGAGATTTGAACCTTGTTAGTCAACCCCACATCCCACATTCTCAAGCACTCAGTCCCACATCTGGAAAAATGCAGAAATGAAAAGAAAAATGTGTAAGGGAGAGTCAGGGTGGGTGGAGTGTAGACATGTGAGTGAAAGTAGGAGGGCTAATATCCATGTCTTAAACCAGTTCTGCAAACACACACCCAACTCACAGATAGGGTGAAAGAGGCAAACTGAAAAGAACAAGAATCAGGTTGCAGGTGAGGGGAGAGAGAGAGAGAGAGAGAGAGAGAGAGAGAGAGAGAGAGAGAGAGAGAGAGAGAGAGAGAGAGAGAGAGAGAGAGAGAGAGAGAGAGAGAGAGAGAGAGAGAGAGCCCGAAGTGATGGCACTCGGCCTGCTTACGGTCACCCAGGACAATTCTGCATCTCCTAGGGTTCCCTAAGCCCTGCCGGGAGTGATCCACTAGGTATGTAGCAAAAAGCCAAAACTTAGAAGAAAATAGAAATGAAAATAATAATAATAATAGTAGCAAGAAAAAAGAGAAAGAAAGCATTTCTTAGAGTGGGGTAAAGGGAAGCAGATCTTGGGGCCCCTTTCTGTCTGGTAGGGATGGGAGCAGGGAGCAGGGATTCCTGGGATCACAGACCCACAGGAGGGGAAGAAGGAGGGAGGAGGGAGGAAGGAGAGACCTGGCGCCTTCAGGAACAAAGAGGATGAGGGCGACTTGGGCCTGGTTTCGTGTTTCTCTTGGCAGCCACAAGCTTTGCAGTTACATCTGTTTTTCCATTGCCCTTTCCTTGGAGGGCTGCTGGATTTGAAACTCCAAACCCCAGCAAATTCTCCCCTCTCCTTGGTAATCCTGTGGACAGGGAAGAGAAAGGGGCTCCTAGCTTCAGGGGGAACTGTGTGCTGGGGTTTCAAGGCCTGGAAGGGGCAATTTGTCACCTCTGCATTCGAGGGACAGAGGAACCCAACAATGCCTTGGACACACAGACACCAAGACTGAAATTGGGCATTTTCTGTGTATGTGTGTGTGTGTGTATGAATGAGTCTGTGTGTATATATGTATGTGTGTGAATGTGTGCACATGTGTGTAAATTTCTATGTGCCTGTATGAGTTGTGTGTATGTGTGTGTCTGTGTGTGAATGCATGCATGTATGTGCATGAGTGTATATGTAAGTTTGTGTGTCTCTATGTATAAGTTTGTGTGTATGTCTGTGTGTGAATGTATGTGTCTCTCTCTCTGTGTAAATCTGTGTGTGTAAGTCGGTGTGTGAATGTGTGAGCATGTGTTTTCTGAGTGAGCATTACAGGGAACCCCAAGTGTATTAACCCTGGAGTTTAGAGAGCCTGGGCCCCTCTACTGAAGAAGAGGCAGTTACAATGGGGGGGTACATCTTCTCCAGTTTCCCACAAACACCTGCGCCCTGTGAGCTAGGTTAGTGGAGAGTTGCTGAGGAAACTCAAGGAGTAAAGAGGACCACTATGGGCCTAGCCAGCTGTGGTTTGTGTGTCTTGGGGGCTGAGGGGCCCTGCAGACCCAGACACATGAACACAGACCAGTGGATACAGCCAGGAGACGCTGCTCTCCCCTCGTGCCATGTTTTCTGGGATTTGGGGCAGGGATTGGCTTGTGTCCGGTTGGCATCCTGCATTGAACTGAGCATGAGAACTATTATTGCATCTTCTCTTGGGTTTTTGGATTATGTATATTTATATCTAAATTGCTGTTTCATTGAGCTTCTCAGGAACACAGAGGGGAATGTGCTTTAGTTGACCAGGAGAACTGAGACCTCCAGGAGAACTCTGCTATGTCTTCTTGCCTTGCTCATGGATTGTTGACAAGACCATGTGCACAGCCTCCTACACTATGTCTCTGTGAGTGTCCTGGCAGAGAGTGCTACTTGGGATTATTCTGTGTCCTCAGATCCATATTTTTTTTTACCTTTTGTGTCACATGCTGAGAGTATCTCATTCTCTACAATAGCAAAGCATGAGGCAACATGAAGCAGGACAGCAGGCTCTGAGGGAAAGCCCAGTTGAGCGCAGCCAGCAGAGATACAGGAATAGAGTGTGGGCATAATGAAGTGACAGTGGGTGGCTGTGGCTTTGGGATGCAGTGGGAGGAAACCTGGACTCAGGTAGGGTGTGGGTGTTAGTGGCTATGAGAAAAACCCTCTTCCGTGTGGGTGTCAGTGGACTGAAGCCCTCATTCATGTGGGTGTTACTAGGCTGTGAGATGAAGCCGGAATCCATGTCCAGGGATCTGGGAATCTGATTATCATTTTCAACCTACACTCAGATTCCACATTCCATTCAGCACCTTCCCTCTCAGTCCTGCTCTCTGCCTGGAGGACTCAGGTGTCAGCACAGCTCTCCCCTGTTCACCACCCTCTCTGCCACTCTGACTCTGTCAGAGACACTGGGAGGTCCTGCTTTCTCCTAAAGGTCATTGAGATACTCAAAATGGCCCTTTTTGGACTCCCTACCCTACACATCAACCTTGTTCTTGTTACCAATTGTACATCTTTGGAAATCCTTCAATGCCCCAAGACCTTGACCCATATTACTAACAAGAGGTGATGATATAAATACTGTTGGATCACAGAATTGTTAGCTGTAAAGGTTCTCATTGGCTTCCATAGAAGACACACTGTTTTTTTCCCTGCCTTTATCTCTTGCTGCTTTTGATTTCAGTGGATTGGTACTCTAATAGTCACACTGCAATATCTAGTGCCAACTGATCAGCTCCCCATTTAAAATGCCTCCTAATGAGCTGGTTATAAATCACAGGCTGGCTTGGTTTATAGAGGCTAATAAAGAAAATGTCAGAAAAATGCATATAATTTTTCAGATAAATTTCAGTTTTGTTTTCTTTTGAGGCACCACAGACCATAGCTAATGGTACTGGAATAATTAAAGTACGCAAATATAAATCACAGTAACAATAAAAGTGCCACGCAAGCATTCAGAAATAACACATCTCTGTGCTCAGGAGAAATCATGCATATTTAAAGAGTTTACTTCAGAGAGGTTAAGAGGCCTCAGATGTCTCTCTTGTTCTTTATTTTCTTAGTTTACCAAAAAGGTGAGAATTAGACCAACTATCCAGGTGGGGAAAGCTGGACCTTACCAAGTGGCGACTAAGCATGTTATACTTGGAAAGAAGTCAGCTGATTCCACACACTTGTTCTGTTGCAGCTTGGACCACACTGGTTCTGGTGTAGGCTGGACCCCATGAGGTCTGGTGGAGACTAGGCTCTGTGGGTTCTGGTGGATGCTGGACTTCGTGGGTTCTGATGAAGGCTGGTCCTGCAGGTTCTGGTGGAGGCTGGGCCATATTAGTTCAGCTGTTGGCTAGACCACCCTAGTTCTGGAGTAAGCAAGGCCATGAGCTGCCCTCCACATACACCTTATGCTTTCTATTAGCTCAAAGTCCCTCAGTCCAATGGACACACACAGCTTGTCTTTCATGACCCACAGATTCTGCTATGGAGGTGGAGATCTGTTGGGTGCTCTAATCCCCGAGTGCCAGGGATAGGCCTGGCCTGTACAGGAAGGAGGCTATGGCGCCTTGCAGAGCAGAGTATGACATCAGGGTCCTGGTTCCTTCCATGATGTCCAGGTCTGGGCACCTTTGGCACTTTGTTGCTCTTCCCTGTCTCTCAGAACAAACCACTCCAAGCAGTAGACCAGAATTCCCACCTGCTCTTTTGGGTTCTAAACGTTTTGAATTTTGGGCATGGTGATGCTGGCAATGATTTTACTTGAAGTCAAAGGCTGGTCTTGTCGGTGCTGGTGCTTGGTGACCCAAGACTTTGGAGGCTTGTCACATGTCTCTTTGTGCGGCTGTATCAGGTGTGGACACCGATGAGACCTCCTGTATGTTTAGGTTGTTCTTATTACTTTCTTATTCAGGGTCTTTATGTTTGTTTATCCTCTAATGCATCACATGAGACAGCACGCTGCATTGTCAGACTTTGGAAATTGGATGACCAGCTAGACATCTCATGGTGAAGAAAGACCACTTGGAGGAGGAAACGAGAAATGCAGAGGGAAACAGCCCATCTGCTCTGGAAAGGGCTCAGAATTGCCTTTACAGTGTCTGGGAGCTGTGAGAAGGAAAGATCTGCCCCCCCTCCTGTGCTGCCCACTGAGGAATCATGGGCTCTTGGCTCT
The DNA here is from genome assembly GCF_024139225.1 of Suncus etruscus. Lineage (NCBI taxonomy): Eukaryota > Metazoa > Chordata > Mammalia > Eulipotyphla > Soricidae > Suncus > Suncus etruscus. The sequence continues at coordinate 128,457,638 of NC_064850.1, read as the reverse complement.
CCGGGCTTTTATCTGCTGTTCCCTGAGAAAGGAATCTCATGGGAAGTGTCAGGGTTCACCTACACTCTGCTGGCAAAAGTCCCAACATGCAGGGTGGCAGACAGGGTTACTGTAGGACATTTTCAATTTTCTTTAGGATTAGCTGTGACATAATGAGGCTCAGATGCTGCTGTCCATTTTGTAAGATTTCCTAAAACAGGAAACCAACTCTATTTGCTGTGTAATAACTTGGAGATGATGGAATCAAACTCAGGCTCTGGAGCCTTCTGGGTCATAGAGCTTTGTCAGATTCTATGGGCCCAGGAGCACTTGTGCTTACTTGTTCATTTTTTTCCTGCCCTTTAATTGCCCACCATGTTTAATAATCAGTATATTTGGATGTGTTAGATTGTACAGGTGTGAGGGTTTCAATTCATCCTGGAGGAATTATAAAGAATGACACATTTCCCACTAATTCCCTCCTTATCAGAGTAGATGAACATGAAATCAGAAGTTTCAATGGAAAAGACTCAAAAAATCTGGACTCTGCAAACATGCGATTCTGGCCTAAATGTACTGAAGTCAAGTCTCAAGAGCTACACCATGATGGACAGTGCCAGTTACTAGGGCCCAGGATTGTGACACTAGCAGTAGAGATGCAGAAGGGATGGGTGCAGGGAAGAGGAGCATGGAGGCTGCCCTGAGTCCTCCTTCTCCATCCCATTGGTGAAAGCCTGGATTGGGGAAATAGGCTTCTCCTCCCCACTCTGTACTGGAAGGAACCTTGTTCCCCTGCAGTATAGGAATTTAGCCATGGACTAGGCAAAGGACCCTTGAGACCCCAGAGGCACAGAACTGGTACAGATACCCACAAGGGTGAGAAGGATCGAAGCCCTGGACCTTCACTGGCCAGAGGACACTGAGCCAGCAGCATCAGTCACTGCTAGAGAAGAAGGACAGAGGGAGACTGCCAGGTAATGTGAGAAAACACAGACACAGTTATGACCAAACTTAACCAAAGAGTCCCCAAAACTTTTCAGACAGCACGAGCCTACAGAACTAAAGTTATGAAAAATTCAAGAAATTAACCATAAAAATTATGAAGTCGAGCAATCTTGTCGGCTTTCACTGCAGGAGAGTAAGTATAATGGGAAATTTATAATAGTGTTTCCAGGCTCCAGAAAGTCACAGCATGCATAAATATGAAGTGATCTGTGAAAAACTAAACTCATAAATGAACAGGATAAATAAGAAAAAAAAAGAGATCAGGTTAGATGAATTCTTGAAAAATTGAGTGCCAGAGACCAGTCCCAGGTGCATGAACTTTGAGCCTCTGTGGGCATGAGAGGGACCTCGAGGGGAGACAATGACATGTGATGTCTCTTCTCTCAGCACAGTGTGGGAGTCCAGGAAACAGATGGGGGTCCTGTAGGAAGGCCCCTGAAAGCCTGTCCTGGGACTGGGGGTTGTGGGGACCATTTAGCTTTGGGTGATCGAAGAGGGACCCCAAGGCACCTCTCACAGAGTGAAAAACCTCTGGGGCCCCACGTAGGACCCAGCAATTGCTGAAAGGGTAGAACAGGTACTGCTGAGCTCACAGAAGCCTGGCCAAACCCCAGCACACATCAGGACTCACCTCAGAGCTCCAAGAAGAATGCTGGGAGCTGGGTACCCGCCTGCTTCTGGGAAAGTGCTGATTGGCTTGTGTTAATGGATTCGGATGGTCACAGGGATATCAAGAGTTGCCTGTGTCTGTCCCTGTCCTGTCCATTTCTGATTCCTGAAGTGATGAGCTTAGGCTTTAATTCTTGGCTTCACCCCCACTGAATTCTCCATCAGATCTGACCCAGTTGGAGCATGAGGAAGTAGGAAGGCACCAGGCTCCACATTCATCCTATTACCAAGCAGTGGGGCCTTTTTTTCACTGAAGAAAAATCCCTCAGGGGATTCTCATTCTGAGTGCATTTTGGAGATAGTGTTTCCCCGGCAGACACACTTTTATTTCAACTTTGATCCTAGCTCAACACTTAACAGCATTAAAAAAAAAATCCTCCTCTTTGGTGATAAAGTAAAACAGAATTCATTGTAAAATGAAATTGACCAAAAAGTAATTGGATGTTGATGCTATATGTATAAGTGTATATTTTTTAAAATTAAAGTGTGTTGGGAATCTCTTTTTCTATATAAAACTCTATTATATGGGGATGTGTTTCTGTTTTAGAGTAGAAATAGAAAATGACACATTATTAGCCGTACCATAAAGTGTTTTTACAATACAGAAACATAAATAGAAAGACATAAAAGCATGACTTAATATGAAACATAGGTACACTGACCTCTTTTGTCTAAATGCCATATTTTACAAATACCAGATATTATGAATTCAAGCTTAGAGTCGGGTAATTCAAATGTTCTTAGCTCAGCATTGTGATACCCCTTATGGAGAATAAAATAAAAGTTTTCCTTGGGGGGGGAAAATAAAATAATTCATAATAATGTTTGTTTGTTTAACATAAAATGACAGAGAAAGCATAGGTGGGAAGAATGTGCTCTCCACAGGTTAGAGACTCCCCTGTTCACCTGTCCTGGACACCAGGCCTGCTGAGTCTACAGTTATCAGCAGGTGAAGTCATGGAGACCAGGAAGGTCTCTCCAGAGCTCTATGCACAGGCTGAGGCCAGGAAGGGAACACCCTCATTTCTTGGATCCAACAGAGGTTGGGCCAACATCCCTAGAGAATGTGGAAAAGGTACGTTAGCCTCGAGAAAAATCTGGGCTGGGGCCATTTCTCAGTAACACTAAAGGAATTTAATTCAACCCACAGCTTCAGGGGAATACTGGGGGGACAGGAAGAAAAATTCAAAGGGCAGGGCAGATCCCTGCATGGCTGTGGGATCAGACAAGAAAGGAAGGTCTGGAGGAGTTTCTAATAATTAGAGCATGGAGCCATCCTGCAGACTCCTGAAAATTTGTTTCATGACCTTCTGCCCAGATGATCAATGTAACAGGTGTGAGGAACAAGCCTGTAGCACGGATAAGTGTGTACACATGACCTGCTTCATGAGCTCTTGCACATAGTCAAGACAGGACAGTCATCACCTCATGGCACCTGTGCCTTCTCAGCAGAGAGGGGGAGTTTTTCAGAGACATTCGACATGCTGAGACCTCCAGTGTCATGGTACCCTGGGAAAGGGGTGGCAGGACAGAGGAGTGGATCCTCCCTCTTCTACTGAAAATTGATATTCTGGTCTGGGAGACAGGAGTCTGGAGCCCTCCACAGCACAATAATATAGTGGGATGTAGGTCAAGTGCCGAAACAGGGTGCTACTCTACCCTGGTCCCCTAGGTGGGTATTTCTGAAGGCCAAGAAACAATTTATTATGAACAAAATTTTTTAAAAGACATGAAACTCATGATCCTTTGTAATTTTTTTTACTTCACATTTCCTTAAAATGCATTAAATTATCTGCAAATCCCTCTTGCTGTGGCTTCCCTTCCTGTGAGCCATCACTGCTTTCCCTGTTTTTTTCTCAGAGTCATCAGCCAGCTCTGGCATGTTAGCAGAGAAAACCCTTCTGCTCCTGTCCAGCTGGCGACACTTATGTGGGACCATTGTCCTATTGTTATGCTGGGGATGGGAGGGTGATGGGATGAGGGCAAGGAGTGGTGTGGAGGCTGGGCAGGAGCCATTGAGTGATCCGGTCATCCTCAACTAGGATGTCCTCTTCACTGTCCTTCTGTAAATTCTCCTTCAGAGTCCTGGGTTCTCCACTCCATCTACACCAAAGTCTGTTCTGCTTTTCTAGAGGAGAACTGGGCATTGGGGATTGTCAGGGGGAGGAATACGAGGTGGGAAAATCTGCCAGCTGACAGACAAACCATAGTGAAGGGCAAAGGGAAGAAAGATCATGTCTGTCATGGCTTGTAATACCTGGTTATTTCCATTTTGCAGGGGTTGCACAAACATTCTCCTTGATGTATTAGTGCTTAGATTTCTCCTGCTTATGCTCCTCATCAAACTTCTCTAGGTGCTAATGTGGTCTCAGGCCATTAGATTCATAATGTCTAAATTAGTTCCTGCAATTGTGGACTTAAAATTCTTTGCAAGAACAATAATAACATAGCTTTGCAATGTCACATTAAAGTTATGTTTACAGAGTGGTGAGTACACAGACTAAGTTGCTTTCTGTCAGAGAATGAGAATTGTTCTTGGGGTTTTCTAGGTCTCTTGCATTTGGGGGAGTCCAGAGCTGAAGTGAACAGTACAACCATCATTGTTTCTAAATTGTCCCATATTCTAAGCAACATTTTTCATCAGTGGGAAAGAAACATGGTGCCTGTAGACAGAGTTTGCTGGCTTGTTTCTCTGTATTTTGATTCAGCAAATATGCCTCTCACAGATTAGCAATAGGAGAAGAGAATTTCAAGTAGATGCTAAAATTTAATGTACTCTAAATTAAAAGTAAAGAGTGCCCTTAATTCCAATGAAATGAGCAGCTACAGAAGACCTAAGGGAGCTCATCCTAAACTCTCTCACCAGGAACAATATCCCGTGATGGTTTTCTCCAGTGTCCAGTGAGACTGAGCACAGAGAAGATTTGCAGAGATTTGGCATCTGGAGAGGATAAAAGATCCCAAACAACAGGACCTCATGACCTGAACACAAACGGCATCAAACCCAAGTCTGAGACCTGAGATAGTCTCCTCTTGGCCAGGTTGGAAGCCACGTGGGCCCAGGCGTGAATGTACTGAGACAGTAGGTAGGGGATCTTTGAGGTGAGGCTGACATGCAGGGGTGAACCACCAGGTAGGATTCCAGACCACACACTTGCCAGAGAGTGGGGAGCTGTGCGGTGCTGGGCAACTGGTGCTTCCTCAGAGACTGGGTCAGTGGGCTTTGCTTCTGAATACAACTGGGGATCTGTAGGCATAAGATGTTATTCTTCAGTTTGTCTAGAGCCCCAGAGTAAAAAAACAAGAGGGAGAGAGTTCTAGGCATAGACAGAGAGAGATCTAATGAGAAGCTGAGGAGGAACTGCAGTCTGCCTACGCTGAACATGATGAAAAAACTGGGCAGAAATATAACACAGGGCCACATGCAGGCCAGCATCAGCCAATAAAAGGCCTGAGAAGGAACACACTTCCTATGGGAGAAAGGTGTCCGATCATTGAGCAGCAGGGCATGGATGCTGAGCGTGAAGGAGGGAGTAACATCTGCATGCTCAGGGATGAACGGTTGAGCACTCCCTGGGAGGATCAAGGGACCACTTTTAGGGAGGATCAAGAGGCCACTTACCAGGGGAGGACCGAGGAGACACTCATCAGAAAATCCTCATTAAGCCATGCTAGTGCTTCTGAACAAGATGAACAAGTAAACAGATGAATGGATGGATGAATGGACGGGAAGATAGAGTGGAGAGAGAATCGGAGATGGTGCAGAGATTAGATGAAAGCTAGGTAGGCAGACAAATTACAGCATGATCTGGTAGGTGACAGATAATGAGTGGATGGATATACTTGATCAGTAGATGGATAGATAATAGATGATGGATTGGTGAGAGCCTGCAGGGCCCGTCCTCATTCTCTGACCCTGTTCCTGTCTTGTGTTCCAGGTCTGGTGTTTCCTAGCCTCCACATGTGTGGCCTTATTTTTCGGGACCCCTTTCCTTTGACCTTAGAGGTCCAGTGCCACTGTTTCTCATCCTGGGAAAAGCCCCTCTCTGCTGTCCATACCTGGATAGTCCTCTGTGCTGGACTCTGGCTATGCTGGACATGGGAAGGGTGGACTCACTGCTCAGCACAGACACCCCATGGCTCTGTCTCTGGTCACTGGACTGTGTGCTTTGGGGGGAAGAAATGGTGCAGAGCCTAATTTCTGGAGTAGTAGTTGGACAGAAGAGAGCACAGAAAACTGGGTCTTAGCATTGGTCTGGAGCTGTGGCATGCCAGGAACACAGGAAGGCAGCACTTAGTGACCCAGAAGACTTATGCCATACAGGATGGATTCCAGTGATCTATAAGATCAATGTAATTGGCAGAGAGAAGGTGGAAAGAGAAGACTTTGTAGGAATGATAGCCTCGATCCTCAGTTGATTGTATCTTTTTGAAAAGTCCCTTTGGTGATGCCCTTCAGGAAGAAAAGTCACCTTTGAAATGTCATGTTAGTTATAACATGATTTATTTATTTTAACAATAGAACAGCCAAGGCAAAAAGGATTGAAGTAAGTGAAAGATGCAAATATTGGCTAAGATGCCTCTGTTGATCCTGGCTCTGTGATGCTGGTGTTTGTGGCCACTGGATGTGCCCTTAATAAGGGGCACAGAGCTGGGTATCTATATCCACTTAGAAACCCCTGAATAAGGGCACAGAGCTGGGCACCTACCACCCCTAAAACACCCCCTTCTGCTCATCTAATGCTTGTTTCCATTCTTTGGATGCTCAGGACACTCCCCTTGTAATTACGATCATGCCAGACTTTGGAAAATAAACAGAACAATTCTCAAGGAAACTCTGATAGCTGCAAAGGGGTGATTGTTCTCTCTATGTAGTCTCCACAGCCAGAACACACACACACACACACACACACACACACACACTCACTCACTCACACACACACACACACACACACACACACACACACAAAGATAAAATCCCACTCACTCATTCACCACAACTCCCCAATCTGCAAAGATTTCAACTCTAAACTAGCAACTTGAGCTCAGGATGGCATGTGAAACAATACCTACAAAAGTTCCTAAACTGCCTGGAAGACAGAACCTCTGTGAACTATTTGTTCCAGGAGGCCCTGTAGAGTAATTGTTCCAGGGATTCTTCTTCTTTTTTGTTGTCGTTTTATGTTGTTGTGTTTTTTGGGCCACACCTGCATCACTCAGGGTTACTCCTGGCTCTGTGCTCAGAAATCACTCCTGGCAGGCACAGGGGACCATATGGGATGCTGGGATTCAAACCAACATTGGTCCTGGGTCAGCTGCTTGCAAGGCAAACACTCTACAGCTGAGCTATCTCTCCAGCCCCCGGGGATTCTTCTTGAGGCTGAAAGCTTTGGAGACACCAGAGATGGGAACGAAGAGCACAAAGAGGTGAGCTGTTCTGCTCCCCATGATTGATGAATCCTAATTGAGCTTGACCTTGGGCCACCCCTCCTCCCTCACAGACAGCTCTGGTTATAATACCTATCAATACTGCCTTGTTCCAGAGTACTCCTAACCCCTTTTGTTCATGCTCAACTTTTTCCCAGCATCTCTCCTACCCCTGGGCTATGTCTGTTATCCTTTATATATCCCAGGTCCTCTTTTAGTCCTATATAAACATTGTTGTAAGGGAATAAATGGTCTCTGATCCTCAGCCTGGGACCCATTCTTGTGCATCTGAGTGAGGGGGACTATCCTCAGTCACCGAATATACTTGGAAGAGGAAGTTGACCCTTGCTGGCAGACAAGGTTGACACACAAAGGTCCATAAACACAATCATTCAGGCATATATATGCACCCACAAACACAAAGACATGCACACACATACATATGTACATAAAATACACATTTACACATACATATATGCAAACACATACACATTCAAAGACAGCTTTAATGTAGATGTGAGCCAATGCAATGCACACATGCCATTTCCCAGGGCTCCTCATGAAGGTTTAGTTCTGATTTGAAGTGTTGCTTGTCTCACAGTTAGAGGTGTTAGCCACAGGCTTGAGTCTGTGGCTCTGAAAATCTGAAATTCTGAGTCTTTGACCATAGACAGGTCTAGAAACTACAAGGTAATCCAGTCAGTTTGCTTTCACCATCTGGGTGAAAGCATCTGTGACCTTCACCGCTGGGCAGGGTGAAGAGAGGGCTGAGGACAAATGTGTGGTCGGTCACCTGCTCTCCCTGTCAATGAAAGTGCCCTTTGGTCTTGATCCTGCCCAACTCTGAGAGGAGCTCCAGTATGGCTAAGGCATTGATGGAGAGTTACAGACGGACAGGGAGTTGGTCCTCTTTGTTTCAGTTCAGCTCTTTACTGAGATTGCCTGCAAAAAACCTGCCCTTAGGGAGAGATGTCACAATTTACTCTAAGAAAATGCTGAGAGAAAGGGTCCTTTCAGGGTAAATAAAAGAGTATAGGAAAGGTCCTAAGAGTTCATTCCTATTTCTGGGGGCTCTGTTTTCTTTTGTCTCATTAGGGACAAAGAGAAAGAAAGAACTGTGTGCTGAGTTTTGTTGTTCTTGTTTTATGAAATCTTGAGCAGTTTTCCTAGACTGTAAGTTTCTGGAAACCTATTCCCACGAAAATCATTAAGATAGGTCCATATAGCTGCAGTGATGGGGATGACTGCTGATTGGTCAGTGTTGATAGTTTATTTACATAAATCATGACCCCATTAACTAAATATTCGATCCTAAATAGCGGCAATTTTAGACCTCGATTATCTTCATAATTGACTCAATTTTTCATCTCAGCTTGCCATTCTACACACAACCTTTGACCCAGAAATGAATATGAGCTTTTGTAAATTTAGCTGACATTACCAAATTACTTATTTTCTTAGTGATTTTTATCTAATTAGAGTCCTAATCTGAAATAACTTATTTTCCTTAACTCCACAGCAAGTGGTCGCTGACTTTATACTTTAAACTCCAAAATACACACTAGCTATCAGCGAGATGTTGGCTGGCTTACTTGAGCTCAGTTGGAAACCCTAATAAGACTTTTTTCAAAAGCAAAGGGGGACAGAACTGTGTTCTTTTTGAATGACTAGAATGGAGGCTATTTGGAAGAGTTTGTTTTCCATGTACCTGTGAATCTGAGCCGCTTTCTGCCTTCCTTGAGAAACTACTTTAAGACCAAACAAATAGAGATAATTATGCTTTTCTTTTTCCTCAAAGAAACAAGCCCTACAGCCCTAAACTTGTTTGCCTGCTCTCCTCAGCATGTCCAGTCTTTCCTGGAATGGTTCTTTCTGGCCTGCTGGGCAGGGCAGGCTGCATTGGGTCCTGCTGTTAGCTGAGAAACCACCCTGCTGTGTGGACAGTGGTGATTAGTCAGAACAACGAATGAGGCTGATGTGGGACGTGCCCTTTCCCAGCTGACAAAGAGCTGGGGAATTCTTACTTATCTGGAGCTGAAGTTTCCTATTTTCTGACTCACCCACTTTCCCCTGCTCAGTGATCCTTAGAAAATAATGTCACACTTGATTAATTGTAGCATTTTGGCCTGTATGGCATATGGCATCAATTTTACATATATTTGTAAATGGAACTGATCTGGGCTGCCTTAAACTCTGCACCCCTAGATCCACCATGTGGGGAACTGGAAATGGGACACTACCTATCCTGAGAGTCTAGCTGGGAGCGGGACAACAGGGGTCTGGCTGAGAAACATTCATTTATAAAGGCTATAAGTGGTTCCTTTCTTTGTCCTCTACACATGAAGTCCTATTACACATATATTAACCATTTTTAATGTGAAAGGAACAGAGAGGTTTTTATTGAATATAAATATGTATAGCATGTAACACATTGCAGTATCATTTCACATTTGAATGATTGCGTATCACATAGGAATGTCGGGGACTTTTTGCCGATTCAGTGAGCTTTCTATTAACTAGAGACAGAGAGGAATTTGCTTAGACTCAGTTTATACTACCAACCCAACAGTCCCTGGTGTTGGGGAGACAGCACAATAGTGGAGCACAGACTGCCTGGGAGGGCTCCATTCCAGAACACAAGGACAGAGTCAGAACCCAATTCAGGACAGCAGGGACAGGTGCCTGGAACTCAGGTGCCTGGATGTTCCTGCCAGCGGGTCTCTTGGCAGGTGAACTGTGACCCAGCTGATGCCTGCAGAGGAATCAGCTCTAAGGATTTGTCTTTGCAGTGAGCTGAGGGTTGCAGACAGAGACTCATGTGGACAGTGACTTTGTCTAAATATTTTCAGTGGAGATGCCTGGTGGATGGTTCTGCTGCAAGAGTGAATCCTCTCCACCTGTTTTCCATCAGGCAGGCTTTGACCCAACCAAGTGGGGACATCCAGTCTTCAACCCTTTAAAACAGAGGTGACTTTGTTGATTACTGGTGTGTTGGGGGCACTAGAGAACACCAGGCAGCTGTGCAGAACTATATATTCAGCAGTCACACAGTCGACACCAACAGATGCACACCTGGAGAATTACACCCAGAGATACTTACCCATAGATGACACCCAGAGATGCACACCTGGAAATGCACACCTGCAAATACACACCCAGAGAAGCACACCTGGAGTTACTCATCCAAAGATGGCAACTTGAGGTGCACACCTGCAGATACGCAACCACACACAAACACCTAGGGATATACACCTGGAGATATACACCCACAGACACAGCCTGGAGGGAGACATACACTCACAGATGCACACTCAGAGACTTACACCAATGGATGCATACACTCAATGGCACAGACACACACCCAGAGATGCACACCCAGAGACACACATCCAAAGATGTATATCATAGATGCATACATACACATACTTGCAGATGCACACACAGATGCATACCTGGAGATATACATACTAAGAATAAAACAGCAGACACACATCTGCAGGTGCACGCCCACAGATGCACATATGCAGATGCATATACTCATATGCACACCCACAGCCATTCTCAGACCATGTCTCCTGTACTCTGGCACTCAGACTTGCTGGTGAGCATGTAGTGCCCACTCTGGTTTCATGGAACCTTACCAGTGCCATATCTAGAAGTCAAGTCAGCACAGGGTACCGCTCTGAAGGAAGCAGGTGTACATATCTGACCCACCTACGAAAAATTTCAGCTGCTTGAAATTTTGCCAAAGCAAAGCACACAGGAGTTTGCTAACATTCGCTCAGTGATGGTTTGGCTCTCTTGGAGGGCCAGACAGAAGCCCCTGGAAGGAGACTCAGGGAATAAACAGTGAAGTTTCTGCAGCAGGTCTGAGCTGGGAAAAGCCATAATTCTGGAGAATGGGAATAGCCATAGCTCCTGGGCAAGCAGAGGAGCTCAAGGTGGGCTGGCAGACCCGAGCCAGTGGAGCTGTGCTGGGTCCTGAGGTCAGGACCACCCAGAAGCAGCCTGGCGTCTTAGGGTGATTAGTCAGCCTCCCACACAAGGAGCTGAGCCAGAAAGGGAAGCCATTGGTTTAGTCAGCTCAGAGGCCTCTGAGAAGCTCTGGGGGCAGAGGTCAGGGGTGCCCCAGCTCATGACTCTGCTCTGTTTACAGCAAAGTCGAGTCTGTGATTCATCAGCTCCCGGGGCTCACACTGCTTGCATCATGTCATTCGAAGTATCCTGCAGACTTGGTGCCGTGAGGTAAGAGTAGGACTGGCACTGGGAAGGAAGCCTGGTGCCCAAGGATACCTGTGTCCCACCTGTGCCCAGGGTAGTGAGAATTGGACTCTGGAGGGTTCAGGGTCATTTCTGCACCAGGAATGATTTCCCTTCCTGGAAACCCTTCTAAAATGCAAATAGTGGGTGGTTCCATACAGAGACCAAGAGCTAGAAAGAGTGGGTGACCCTGAGGTGAGGGGGGCTCTGGGCCTCCAGTCTGGGGGAAACTGAGAAGCCCCTGTTTTAATTAATATATGTTTTCAGAGACTGACTATAGTCTGGTGATCACACCCAGCTCTGTTGTGTGAGAAGGTGGAGCTAGTGGTTGAATGATTTTGTCAAATGAGGAATCAAGGGTGGCCATTCTGTGTTGGACTTTTCTACCTTATAACCTGATGGTTGCAGGTAGGTTTGTTGAAGGAATCACAGTGCTCCACAGAGGCAGCAACTTAGTTCATTGAGCTCCTTGGCAGTGCTTAGACACTCTTGCTGCCTCAGTTCTTGAGGATTGTTCCCAGTGAAAAAGCTTTGGGGACCAAGGGGCACCTAGAATTGAACCTAGATCTCCAGCATGCAAAGCCCATAGAGCAATTTCTCCAGCCCCAAAGGCAGAAGCGTTTTACAGATGATGGTAACAAGTTCAGTCCCTTAAAGTCTTCCAAATCTCCACATGCCCATGATGACTTTGGCTGGAGTCATGCGCACTCAGCTGCTTTTTTTCAATCAGAAGAAAAGACAAAGGAAGCACATGCCATGTTTCATGCTATGTATGGCCCAAGACCTCTATTGCTGAGACCTTTGAATCTGATTGAACTTGAGCCAAAGAGTCAATTTCCTCAGACATGGCAAACAGGAGTCCAGTCATTCTTCTACTCTCTCACGGGTCTCTCTTGCCTTCAAGTGGTTGCAGGCTGTTACAGCCTATCGTGATGCACTGGGAAACAAACAAAATTTCAACTGCAAGCATGCTCATTTCAAGGGGCACTGTCCACAGAGCTCATGGTACCTTGCTTAAAAGGCCATCGAGAAAGAGTCTGAGGCTTAGCCAGGAATGCTCTAAGGATACAGATAGTTGGGTTCCTAAAGAGAATCTGTCACTGTGGAATCTCTGAGGAGAGAAACCGGGGAGGCTTCGGCCCAGCCATTGTCCTCTGTGGTGTCTTTCACAAGACCAAAGGGATCTGGAAGGATAAAGTTACTGAGGGTCTCAGCATTGACAGGTTGTTGGCAGATGGTTCTTATCAATGTCGTCATTACAGGCAGTGCCAGAGTGTCCGAAAGGATCATATGAGTGTGTATTTGCTTCTGTCTGGGATTTCCAATTTCATGCCATGAATTCTGGTGGTCCTGGTACAATTATGATCATTTCTCATTTGAATTAGTGTTTTCTTTATTTTAGTAGAAAGAAATAGGTATTGAAATTTACTGAATTTTAAAGTTATATTCATTAGATTGAATTTATCTTGGTGAAATATGACCACTGGTATTGATAAAAAAAATAGATGTGTTTTATGTCAGTGTTTTTGAAATTTACCCTGGCATGCTGTTCTTAGGCAAAATGATTCTAAAGAAGTGGGTTACAGAATAGCTTGAGTCATTATAGGAGAACTAAATTCACTCTCAAAGGTCTATGAAGCAATAACTTTAAACATGATCAAAAACAAGATTAGTTTATAGAAAGAAAGTTGATTTATCAGTTATGGCATGTTTTGATATAGTTATAAATATATTATACAGACAGTTATAACAGCTATGTTATATTGCATATACCTAGTAGGGTTTAATGAATGTATGATTTAGCCCCCCCCCTGTGATTTAGTTCTTTGAGTTTATATCCTTCAAAGTCATCAGTATCTGCATGTTGGTTTGTGTACAAGTGAACATGGCTAAACATCTCTGTGTACAAGTGAACAGAGATAAACATTTCTGTCTGAACTCAATATCTGCTGCTACCAAGAATAAGAGTCAGGTATTGATCAATTTATACCATCCAGGAAATGAAGTCTACATTTAGTGTTAAAATACATGATTTCCAGATTTTGGCTATCTTGACTAGTTATTGTTTTAATAAACATAGGGGTGAAAATGTCTTTTCTGAGTAGAGCTTTTGGGCACTTGGGGTAGTAGACACCAAGAAGTGGAATTTCTGGGTCCTATGAAATCTGGTTATTTGCAAATACCAGATGCACAAAGAAAATAGAAATGGAGAGTTGATTTCTAGTAAGAGGTTTTTACAGGGAGTATTAGGGGCTATGGTGGGGGACACTGGGGTGATGGTGGTGGAAGGTGAAGATAGTGGCTATAGTGTTGAGACTTTTATGTATGAAATCAAATCAATAACATTAATGTATGGAACTAAGCCAATAAAACATGGTTTATTTATTTTTAGACCACAGTGATTAAAATAAACTGTAAAAAATGAAGAATTCACTCTACCCCCTTTTATTGTTTCTGTTTTAGAATAAACCTGTTGCTGTCATTAGCCAGAAATTTAGTACTATGATTTTATAGAAGATAATCTATATGAAAAAGCAATCTTCCATGTTGTCCAAAGTTTGTTTCAATTTAGGGTCAATATTTTTTCTTACAATATATTGTGCTCTTATAACTTAAAATAATTTATTATCTAGTATCTGAGATAAGAAAGATTCAAATAATTACTTCAGCTTAATCATTTACATAAAAAGAATTCTAAGTGTTACAGCTCTTTTAGAATTTGTCCAGCAGGCCTTCTGGTCTCCACCGGAAGCCCCCCCCCCAAAAAAAAAAAAAGAATTCTAAAAGGTTTTTAATTTGATTTGGTGTTTTTCTGTATGTCAAGTATTTAAAATACAGCTAGCAAAGATATTTTAGCTAGCAAAACTTGTAAGTAGAACATTATAGAAAAGAAAGAAAAATTTTAGAATGAAAAACTAAAAGCCAAGGGGTTAACTAAGCCTCTTGCTTTGCAAGTGGTTGACCTGGTTTGAACCCAGGTACCATATATTGCCTTCTGAAACCAGCCAGGAGGAACCTATTAGCAGAGCCATGCATGCATCCTGTGCACAGAGATAGGAGTGAGCCTAGAGCACAGCCTGGAGTAGCACCCAAAAAAGGTTAGGGTCACCATGAAGAAACTTAAGGTTAGTTGTAGGTTTACCGGTCCTACCTTAATCAATATTTATACTCCACCCTAGGGTGTGATCTGGTGATGGTAGGGATTTAGTCTTCTTCTCCCACCCTAAGGTGTGGCCTGATTCTTGTCAATAAAAGCAGGGGTTTGAGGAAGGCAAAGGCTCATTCTCTGTCTTGTTCCACTGAACTGCATTCCTTCTTAGGAGCAGAAAGCCTGGTTTTATTCCTGAGTGCTGAATTTCCTGAAACCATTCTTTTTTTTTTTTTTGGGGGGGGGGGCCACACCCGGCGGTGCTCAGGGGTTACTCCTGGCTGTCTGCTCAGAAATAGCTCCTGGCAGGCACCGGGGACCATATGGGACACCAGGATTCGAACCAACCACCTTTGGTCCTGGATTGGCTGCTTGCAAGGCAAATGCCGCTGTGCTATCTCTCCGGGCCCATTCTTGTACCACTTCACTGTGTGGATTATTTCCTGCATCAACGTTTGCTTCCAGACCTGCATCTCACCAGATTCTTGTTTTGAAGTTCTAGACTCCAATAGCAGTTAGTGACCAGGAACAAACATTGAGACTAAGGTTAAATGCACCCAGTTGAATTGGAATTTTAGATACAAAATTTTATAGTAGGAGTGTCCCGGGGCCAGAGCGATAGCACAGTGATAGGGCATTTGCCTTGCAAGTGTCCAATCCTGGAGGGAGCCTGGTTCGATTCCCGGGATTCTCTTCGGTCTCTGAGCCTGCCAGGAACAATTTCTGAGTGCAGAGCTAGGAGTAACCCCTGAGCACCATTGTGTGTGACCCAAATCCCCCCCCCCCAAATAGGACTGTCGCATAAGATATTTGTGACACATTCAAACAAAAATAGCTTCTTTTTTATCTAAAATACAAATTTATCCTGGAATTCCACATTTTTATTTGTTAAGTTAGGCATTCATTCTTGAAGCCAATTCAGAAAAAAAGAGAAATAGAAATCATAAAGATTTAATAACTGAATAAATACAGGATGAATAGGACAAATGTGGGCAGTGACATGATTCTACTTTAAAAATAAAATTCATAAAAGTCTAAAAATTCAAAATATTCTCAAAGCAAAATACAAAGTGGTTATAGTATTACATAATGAAAAGAAAATAAGGGAATATTTTATATATATATATATATAAGAGGCTATGTATTTTCTGAATATTTTATATATGTCAAGCATTTAAATAACAAGCTTTATACAAGGTAATAGGAACCATTAATTGTTTAAAAATACAGATGGATTTTGCTAGAAAATTATTTTCAGAGACATGTCACTTGCTTACAAATCATTGAAAGCATTTATGCATCCAGATAATCTTTAAATATTCACAGGTCATTTTTCTTCATTGATTATAACATTAACATATTAATTGAATTATTGTTAATAAATACAAATGCCATGCACATACCAAAGCATCAGAAATTGCTGAAGACACAGTTCACAAGAATTACAAATATTTACATATTTCCCCAAAATACAGCTGCTGTGTTGAGTTGTTAATGCCCCAAAAGAAATATTTACATCCATTTTGTTTTCATCTGAAGACATTGTACTCAAACAACTATATAAGAAATAGACTGTATTTAAAAAATTAGATATATGATTTCATACACATAAGGAAACATTCTATAACATAATTTATAATGTATTCTAGGACATTAAAAGATAATGGGTGAGTATTTTTCTTGAGGTTCTTTAAGAACTTATATTCCTCAACTATAAGCATAAAAGAAGAAAAGATGAGAAGAGAGGAAATAATTATAAGAAAAAGGAAGAGGAATAGGAGGAGGAAGAAGACGCATAGGAGGAGGAGAACTTTGCATTTGAAACTTCCATATGAGGGGCTGGAAGATGAGCCTGTGTTGGGTTGTCAGCATTACATGTCCTGTGAGCACCACAGAAACAAGTATGGGCCCATTATCAGGGAAAATCAATCGAGCAAGCAATCAATCAATCCTTGATTGATTCTGGTCCAGTTGGCCTAGAATCAGGGGGTGGGACTTGGCCATCTAATAATCTCATGAAATTTCCCTTCACATTTGGTAAATTAGAAGAAAAAGCATGATCTAAATATGCGGATAGTTGCTGGAAAGTTCGGGGTGCCCTGTTGGTATTAAAGCTGCTGACAAAGTTTCAGGTGCCCTCTTTCTCTCTTACGCCAGCACCTCATGTAGAAGCCAGCTTGGACTTAGTCATGCAAATGCCCTGGTGCGAGGTCAAGGCTGGGCCCCAATTTCCCTCGAAAGCTGGACGGGGCCAATGTGCCATTTATTTCATAATCATCAACACTGATGCCACAAGCTCCATGCATGGGTGCTGGTGAACATAGGAACCACCAACCAAAAGGCAGCCAAGAGTTTGAAGTAACTCTATAAAGAGCATCGTGAGATTCAGCGCAGCTGAGAGTGACCCAAAGATCTCTAGCTTATCATCCCCTACTATTGGCCCTTTGTGCTCCATGTGGAGCCCACATTAGTGACCCAGAGACCCCAAAATCCTACTCTTGACCCTTTTATCCTGCACCCTGGTGTAGTGTCTGGGCCTTTCTGTACCCCCTTGCAGGGTACTGTGCATTTAATGGATGGCATCAGTTTGGTGCTGCTCTGCCCGGGACTCGTTTCCCTCTACCTCATCTCTCTCTCACACCCTGCTTCGGTACCTTGTCTACTGTTCTTGTCCCTTTGCTTTTTCAGGTCACAGAACTCTCTCACTGCTTCTTCCACTGTCATCACCCAGGAACTATGGTTCTCTATGAGGAGCCAGGCTTTTTTTCATGCCCGGCTGCAGAGAGACAGTGGCTGCTGCTAGGACTAGGCCACTCTGAAAGAGTCTCAAAATCTCCAGCCGCAGCTACTTATGATGGACTTTCCCAAAGCCTTTGGGCCAATGATGGGCATTATGATTACTAGATCAGATGGGAAGATAATTTGTTGGTTGTTTTGTTAAAAAGATGCAATCTTTTTAGTTGCAATCTAAACTTAAATGGGCCTGTTACACTGGCAGGCCAGGGGGCGAAGGGTGGTGGTATGGAATACACTCTGGGTTTATTGGTGGAGGGAGGTTGACACTGGTGTGGGAATGGCCCTAACTCACTGTATATCTGAAACTTAACTATGAAGGACTCTGTAGATCACAATGGTTTCAATAAAAAATATAATGTTTAGTTGTTAGGCCAGCATAGGAAGAGTACTTGCCTTACATCTGGTTCCATCCAGGATCCCATATGGTGCTCTGAAGTGTTCAGAGTGATTCTTTTGTGCAAAATCAGGAACGATCCCTGAGCTTTGCATTTATTGCCCTAAAACAACAACAACAACAACAAAAGAAATATTTAATGATCATTTGAACATTGGTCTACCGTTACTGGCTCTCCAGAGTCCTCTCTGCCTCTTTCCTGCTGCTGATTCTCTCTCTAGACCACTGATCTCTAGACTGCCCAGGTCCTTTGAGACTATTCTTTTTTTTTTTTTTTTTTTTTTTTTTTTTGGTTTTTGGGCCACACCCGGCGGTGCTCAGGGGTTACTCCTGGCTGTCTGCTCAGAAATAGCTCCTGGCAGGCACAGGGGACCATATGGGACACCAGGATTCGAACCAACCACCTTTGGTTCTGGATCGGCTGCTTGCAAGGCAAATGCCGCTGTGCTATCTCTCCGGGCCCCTTTGAGACTAAAGGCAGCTCCCAATTCTGGGGTTTTACATTGGGATGTTTCTCTTAGATGTTTTTGGTGCTCCTGGGATCTAGGTGTTCTCTGCCAGCATCTCTTGTGGGTCTCTTTCCCCAAGCTAGCGTCTTTCTCAGTCTTTCCTGCAAGGAAGGATTTGGGCAAGTTGTGTAGAAAGGAGGAAAATGCTGCTCTGAGCTGGCGTGGCCTGAGGGTACAAGCAACAAAGAGGTTCTGAAGAGGGAAGTATGGGGTTAAGTTTGTGTATATTTGAGGAGAAATCATCATCATAAAAGCACTCTGAAAACTAAAATATAGTACTAAATTTTTTAGTACTCAGATGGGTGATACTTAAGAAAACTCAAATTTGTTGTTTCTAAATTGCCTACAGGAAGAAATTTAGTTGCCTTTAATGTCTTGACCATAAACCTGTCAAACAAATTTCTTGGAATTTTAAAAGCTTGTAATTAGTGTATTAAATTGCTATTACCTAATTACATGACTTTTTTATTGCTTCATCAAAAGGCAAGCTGATACTAAATTGTATAAATGACTAAATAAATAAAGCAGAATGATAATGAAATAGAAATGCAAACACAGTTGTAAAGGTCTTTGAATTTTAAACTAGGAAAGCTACTAATCCATGTCTTTGCTCTTCCTGAATGGATATAAATAGCTCCCACAATAAATGGAGTCAATTAGACTGTCATCCATTAATTAACATTTATCTTCAGGTTAATTGTGCATGTGAAAAACACAGTGAAGACAAAGAAAAAAAAAAGGAAAGGTTAATCTTCAGAAGTTTTAAAAACATATTGACTAAATAATTTTCAAATTAAATTTAAGGACCACATTAATCCAAGAGAAGGGCATTTCTTAAGAGCACATATGCACTTGAAAGAACTTAATTACCACTGCATCCTGTGCCATGATAAAATTAATTGCAGTCTCTGAGGCCTGGAAAGACAAAAGAAAGCAAAGCAGAAAGTTCTTTGTCCCAAAGTACATTTCAGAGCAGAGTGTATGGCCAGCAAAGTTGCTAAAGGGTTAATCCCATGTCTCAGATTGGTTGGAATCCACAGGTGGAATCTGTTGCTGAGAGGATTGTGTGCAAACTAGACTCAATTCATTGTCTGCCTTTCAGGGGGGCTCCTGGTTCCTGTAACTAAATGGGCTTCAGTTCACAGGAGTCTGTAGAAGAGAGAGGGAGGCTACAGAGAGCGAAGGTGAGTGAGGGAGAGCGAGAGATGCGAGGAGAGCCATGCCTGGCAGTCCCGGAGGTGAAGCGGATTGTGTTCTTCTACTCTGGGCAGTCAGAGCCAACATTTTTGGTATCACCCAGGGCAACTGCCACATCCCAGCAGATGAGCCCTGCATGTTCCTAGCATGCCCCCCTTCACGTGCCTGGGGCTAGTCCATACAGCTCTCTGCCCAGAAGTTCCTGTTTGTATCTGTGCTGCATCCATGACCAGATCTTTATATGACAGACATGCCCAAGTTCCATGCCCAAGTTCCATGACAAGGACATCACTCAGGACTCAGGTAGACATGAAATTTCTGGAAACAGGCTATGAACCCAGGTGTAGTAAATATCGATTGCACCTTCTATAGAAGCAGAGCCTCTTAATGGCACAAAACTCCTTAATTTTTTTTGTCAATATCATTTATTTATTTTTTGGAAGGGATACACCTGGAGGTGCTCAGGGCTCCTGCCTAGCTCTGTGCTGAGGGCTCACACCAGGCAGTGCTCAGGGATATGTGTGATGCTGGGACTGAGCCATGCAAGGCCAGCACTTTACTTAACCTTTGCACCAATGCTCTGCCCCCGATAACACCTTTTATAGGCAAGGTACTTCCCACTGGTGTTAATATAGTTTTTCTTTTTCACAAATCTGGGTTAATATTTGTGTGCACTCTTATCATGTTGTTTTCCTTTCAACCTCCATGTGACAAGTTTTAAATAGAATTAGTTTTTTATTTAATTGTTCTCATTTCCTTAGGACCCTTTATTCTTCCTTCCTTACTAGATGACTTTTTTTGTTGTTGTTGGTTTTTTGGTTTTTGGGTCATACCCGGCAGTGCTCAGGGGTCACTCCTGGCTCTATGCTCAGAAATCACTCCTGGCAGGCTCAGGGGACCATGTGGGATGCCAGGATTTGAACCACCGGCCTTCTGCATGAGAGGCAAATGCCTTAACTCCATGCTATCTCTCTGGTCCAATTTTTTAAAAATTATTTTTATTGAAACCACTGTGAATTACAAGTCCTTCACAGTTGGATTTCAAGCATACAGTAACAATGAATTAGGGCTATCCCCACTACCTCGTTCCACCAAAGTTCCCAGCGTGCAGTGCTTCCTATACCTCCATCCGTAGCCCCCTGGCCTACCAGTGTGATAGGCCCATTTTAAGTTTAGATTGCTATACTTTGAATCTCTTAATTCTATTGTTGTTGATTTTGGCTTGGATATTTAGTTCTGTCCAGTGCATCTGAGACCACTTGGCCTCTGGCTCCCAGCCTCATTTTCCATTTTTTCTTTTTTTTTTAATTTTCTCACTTTTGTAGAAAAATGCAAAAAGGCAAAACAAAGTAATTTATGTCCCATAGTTCTATGAAAAATACGGAACCCTTACCTAGAAGATACAAATAAAATCATAAAAAGGTTAGTGGAAGCTTTTTTTTCTTTTTGTTGTTGTTGTTATTGTTGTTTGTTTTTGTTCTGCATTGGTGCAGCAAATGTTGAGAAAATTAGAAAGGAAATACCCTTAGGTATAAAACAGGATGTCCCTACCCATGAAGCATCCTATCAGAAGACCGATTACAGGCTCCGTCCAACCCAAAGGCCTTTCTTCATGATCCCAGAAAAAGTTCTCGATTATGGTTGTTGCAATCAGGCTTCTGTATTTAGAGCTATTGGTTTTTGCACACATCCTATGTTGAAGCTGGGGTGTCACAGAGTGTCTTCTGATTTCATCTCACTGTTAGTTGATGAGGCAGGGAAACCTGCCCTGAAAGCAAGTTGTTATTGTTTCCAAGTTGTCAGAGTGGCATATGAAACTACTCTGGAGCACGTCCATGCCAGGGTGGCATTAGGGCCTCCCCCAATGGAAGTTTGATTCCTGGTGCTGGTGCAGAAAACCACGCTGGTTCCCAGGAGGGGATCTGATGTTTGGAGTTGGATTACTGATGTTCAATCAACTGAGGCCTAAACTGAGTTACTATGACAAGTGTTCAGGATGAAAGGAACCTCTGTACTATAAAATTTATGAGTTCCTATCCCTATTAGATAAGAACTTCTTTATAAACAGAAGATTCCCCATTTTAATGTGCCTATGCAAAAAGGAACAATGTCACAATGCTGGCTGTGACAGGGGCAAGGTTCCTGTTCCTGAAGAGTTAAAAACTGAGCATAAAGAGTGTAAAGTATAAATAGGGAGAAATGACAGACCAGGGGTGTGAGGGTAAGAGGATAGAAGAGGATTTGTAAAGTGGTAGGCAGGGGTGGGGGGAAAAGGAAGGGTTATATATAACAGGGGCTACAAAATAGATAGGCATTGTGTACAATACAGATCAGACAGACATAGAAACACAGATCGACATTGAAGATCGACCCATAGGTTGCAGTTGAAGAACTGACCCATGTGGAATAGATCAGAGTGCTTAAAAAATATAAGGCTGGCAGATCTGTGGGAAAGGTTTCCAGTTTCTAGGCAAATTATCATTGGTGAGGGTAAACTTTGCAGAAGAAAGGCTTCTGGGGTTAGATTCTACATGGAGTATTCTTAGAACAATCATAATTTTCACATTTAGATTACTATGCAATATGGTAATGAGCACTGTAAGAGACATATCATCTTCTCTGCATGACTTTTTTTTTTTAAGCCGACAGCACCCGGTATTCCCATCCAAGTACTAACCAGGCCCGACCCTGCTTAGCTTCCGAGATCAGACAAGACGGGGTGCGTTCAGGGTGGTATGGCCATAGACTGAATGACTTTTTTAATCCCATGTTTATTACTATTTTTATTTTTCATTCACAGTTTTTAGTTCCTTTTCTCCTTAATTGCCCTAGAAAGAAATACTTCCTCATTACCTGCCTCAAATGTGCAGTTTTGCACATCTAAAACAACGAAGTTGATTTTTTGCCAATAATATTCTGTTATCTTCTTGTGGACTTTTTTAACTTTGTATTTCTCTTCCAAATCTCCAATGCATTTTTTTTATTTCTATAGCCTCAAGTAAACAACAATAAATTGGGAACTGTTCCTTATAGTTGACCCTAATAATAAAAACAGAAGTTTCTTAAGGCATTGGTTCAGAGGTTCCATATAATCCCATTCACTTTGCTAAATTACTCCAAGAGGCCTTTTAGTTTGAAGATGTTGGGAGAGAATAATGACTTGATTTCTTTGTGGGAGAAATGTGTGTAGGAGCATCCTTAGAAGACCCCCTGACCTCCTATGCTCACACTGGTCCGAACACTGGTGCTTGGCTCAGGTAGTCTATGTTTTTCAGGAAAATGAAGTTCTTTGTGCATTGGAACAACACACAGATTGAAGTAATGCACTTGGCAGTGACTGTTTCAGTGAGGATCCAACTCCTGTCCCCCTTTCTCCTGAGGGTCCACCTTTCCCTCTCAAAACCTCAGTCAACCAGGTGAAGTCTTGTTCATAGAGTAGGACCATGTTGTTTCTGGTGTCTCTATCACCAGAAACGTGGGGTACAGAGGGACTCACCCTTCACAGATGCAAGTGCCTGGAAATGGTTTTAAGGACCCTCAACCCCTGTTCACTCACTGTCTGGTGGGTGAGGCATATTGTTCTCAACACTCAGCACGCACAGGCTTTCCCATCACTGCTGAGGTAAAACGCCCAAGGTGGCTGCTTTCTGATCATCTTTTACCTGTTCCTTTTGGGGGTACCAAGCTGTGTGTAGGACTTCCTTGTGGCTCTGTGCTCAGAGATTACTCATGTAGGCTTGAGAGACATCTAGGTCAGGGGATGGACTGCATCCAAGTGCTTTTCATGCTGTACTGTTGCTCAGTCGATTGATTCTTCAAAATAAAAACACAAGGCAATTATAAGTGAATAGAGCAGCAGAAGAAAGATTCTACTCTGTTAGTCTATTCTGAGATGTGGAACAAGAAGAGGACTCAGATATTTAGCCTACATATTCAATCCCAGTCCAGAAGGGTATTATACAGACCTGATTGCACAGATGCCTTTAGTAGGACCAGACACTGTAGTGATGAGGCCATTGAATCCTGGCAGTGACGTTACAGTAGGATTTCTTATATCTCTTGAAGAATAAAGTTCTCTAAGTGTCCGGAGTATTTTTATTTTATATGTATGTAAAATAAAATAGTAAAATAAGGGTGAGGTCCATGTAAATTGACAGAACTATTTAGGGGTTACTTTAGTAATACCGACCAAAAATAATAGTGGCCATGAAATATTTTTGATCCAAAATTTCTTCTTTGTAATAGTTTTCTTAAAAATAATTGTTTGCATATACATATGTACATAATTTGTAATACTGGCATTTTAGTAAAAATTCATATGGAAATGGTTAAATAATATATGCTCTATATTGAGAAATAAGTAAGCCATTAAAATGGAGTAATAAAAAAATCCCAGAAAAATACATCTGGCATCAATTTATTTTGCTTAAATAAAATTTTATGCATGCTTATTAATATACAGATACTTACCTATATGTCCATCTATATTTTTGTGTAAATGTGAGCTACTCAAGTGGTTTGATTGTTTGTAAAACTTTCCATTGTTTGAAAATACTTAGTTAGCAGTTATTACTTTTATAAATGAATAGACCTAAAAATAGCACAATGGTAGTAAAGTCCCGTGTGCCGTTCATTAGCCAATAGACTAGGTCAGCTTTCTTTAATGGGGCTGTGCTGTTTGTCCCCTCAGAGAGCTGGTTCTCTAACTTGGGCCTGTTTGGGGACAGCCTATGACCACATGTACACAGTAGCAGTCAGCCAGCCTAGAGGGCTCTGGTGTCACAGCTTTGAGTATTCATGACAAAGAATGACCATGCCAGGTCTGTAAGGCTGTGAGATGGTATAAGGCCTTGAGGATGTGTAAGGCTGTGTCTTTAAATCTTTAAGGATGTGTAAGGCTATGAGGGTGTGTAAGGCTGTGAGGGTACATAAAGCTGTGAGTGTCTATAAAGCTGTGAGGGTGTATAAGTCTGTTAGAGTGTGTATGGCTTTGAGACTGTGTAAGGCTGTGAGGTATGTAAGTCTGTGAGAATGTGTAAGGCTGTGATTGTCTATAAGGCTATGAGGATGTGTAAGGCTGTGAGGGTATGTAAGGCTGTAAGGCTGTGTAAGCCTATAAGGGGTTGTAAGCCTGTGAGGGTTTTTAAGGCTATGAAGGTATGTTAAGCTGTGAGAGAGTGTAAGCCTGTGAGAGGTGTAAGACTGTGGGAGGGTGTAAGTCTGGGAGGTGTGTAAGCCTGAGAGGATGAATAAGCCTTTGAGGGAATGTAAGGTTGTTATAGGGTGTAAGTCTGTGTAAGGCTGTGAGGGTTTGTAAGGCTATGAGGTCTGTAAGGCTGTGAGAGAGTCTAAGGCTGTGTGTGTGTGGTGTAAGTCTGCAGGGGTGTAAGTCTGTGACTGTGTGTAAGCCTGTGAGGGAATGTAAGGCTATAGGGTGTAAGCCTGTGAGGGTGTGGAAGGCTGTGAGAGTGTGGAAGGCTGTAAGGGAATATAAGGCTATGAGGGTATATACGGTTGTGAGGATGTGGAAGGTTGTGAGGTTGTGGAAGACTGTGAGGATGTTTAATGCTGTGATCCAGAAAGGTTCAAACAGCATGGAAGAAGCTCACCAACATTCTGCACAAACTGCACCAGCCTGGCCTTTCTGCTTTGTCTAAGCTCACAGGCTATCTCTGTGACGCTGAGTGGTGCTGGTGGCCACACTCAGACCTCATGCGCTGAACCCTCCTATTCTAGAGGTTTAGTGAAGCAGTGAGTCTACACTTATTTCCTCAGTGGCAGCAGAGGCTTCCTCCTGCCTCGCCTCCCTTCAGAATGCCCTTGTCACTGGCACAAAGGTCTAGAAAGCATGTAAAATGAAAGCTTTGTGATTTTTAGTCTCAACCATCTCAGTGATGTCCATCATCTTCACTGCCTAAGTCACTTACAATACTCATGTGTGCCAGCAGGAGTTCCGGAGAGGAAATAGGCCAGAGGCTCATTCTTAGAGCCCGGAAAGTGCTGGGCAGAGCTGAGAAGAAGGCATGGTTTCCATTGTCCCAGAAGCATCAGAATCTGCCAGCCCCAAAGGAAATGGGCACCACCCAAAAGGAAGCCAAAGGAAGGGGTTCTCTATCCTCCATTATCCTCAGGTGAAGACCCGTGGACTTCAGAAAACAATCTATTTGTCATGGCATTTGTGCTGCGCTGGCCCAAGTCCAATGAGAGGCCTGGTTCCCACATGCCATAAAGGAGAATGGGCTGCAGGACTCACCCAGGACCAGCCTTATTTCATGTCACATAATAAGCACTTTCAGAGCTGCAGGGGGTAGAACAAGGAGATAAATATAGCAAGTGCCTATTTTTCAGGTTCACTGGAATGTAAATTTTTCAGAAAACACTAGTGTCTGCAGATAATCATGTGTCAATCTCAGCTATTTTTGCTCATATTTTGCATAGAGCAATGGTTCACTGTTGGATGCAGTCACATCACTGTTGTAAGGGGATCCCTGATGATGGGAGTGTTGATAAGTGTGTGACCATGTGCCACAATGTGTGACAGGAGTGAGTCACTAAGTCTTTGAGAGAATGCATGTTTCATCTGTCCTTCAACATCATTAGGATTTATTCAAAACAGGAAGATCTGGGTCTATCCCGTCAAGGTAAGGCCCAACAACCTCCACACATGACCTGAGGATCCACACTGACCTACTTGCAGCTCTGCCAGGCAAAGAAGTAAGAGAAACAGCAATCCCTTAGCATCTTCCAGGGTCTAACCATGAAGACTCACTCTCGAAAGCAAAAACACAAGGAAGCCAATGGGGTAACTGTAGGAATCCCCCCCTGCTTAATTGACCTCCCCCAGATCAAACCTCTGACTTTCCCTAAGGAAAGGGGTTCCTCAAACCAGGAAGGGGGAGTGGGTAGATTCCAACACTGAGAAATAAAAATACTTTTGTTTTCTTGAAAATTCAACATTGAAATATCAAACAGTTTACATGAGGATGAAATCGAAGGCTTTTAAATTTTTTTAAATGCTTTATTTAAACACCATGGTTACAACGTTGTTCATAATACAGTATTTTTTTGCACAAAGTTGTTCATGATTGTGTTACTGTCATCCAATGTACCACAAACTTCACCAGTGCATGTTTCTAGGCACCAATGTCCCCAGTTTCCCTCTCACCCTCCCCTCTCACCCACTTCCCCTGCCTGATATTTTACTTCACTCTCTGTCTTTCTCTTTTCTTTTTTGATAGTGTTATTTGCACTACTGTTAATGAAGGGGTGCCATGAATGTTACTTTATCCCCTTTTAACACACAGTGTTGGATTACTGGTCCTATCCTAATCAATATTCATATTCCACCCAAGGGTGTGATCTGGTGATGGAATTATTGGATTATTTCCTACTTGGTATTTCTCTCCCATCCTAGGGTGTGGCCTGATTTTTGTCAATAAAAGTAGGGGTCTGAGGAAGACAGGGACTCATTCTTTGGTCTTTTTCCATTAAGCTGCATTTCTTCTTAGGAGCAGAGTTTGTTTGGCTGGATTCCTTGCTTGAATGTAAATTTCCTGAGCCCGTTCTTGTACCTTTTCATTGTGTAGATTATTTCCTGTGTCAATGTTTGCTTCCAGACCTGCGTCTAACCAGATCCTCATTTTTGGAGCTCTGGGCTCTGCTTGAAACCCAGTTCTTATCCAGAATGAACAGTCCTGATTATCACTAAGAAAGACTTTTTCTTTGGGAAAATCTACTTTATTTCCCCTCTTAGTCTTTCATGGAGAAGAATTGCTAGACACAAGTCCAGGAGAAGTGGGCATTCATCTTCATTTAAAAACATTTTTTTGTTTGCGTAAGGTAAGACCCAAAGGCTCCTTCGTTGTGAGTGTGTCTGTTCCGGGGAGACAAGCTTTGTCTGAAGAAGTGGTGGGGAACTGCAGAGATGACACCCATCTAGGAAAGATATCCATTTAAAAGCTTTTTCATCATTTCATTTTATCTTTCTCCTGTGAATTTTCAAGCTGTTACTTAACAGTTTCTCAAATTTCACGACCCTGTTTTAGAGTCTGAGGTAATACAGAAAACTGAAAATTTTAGTGGGGCCATTTAGAATGATGCTTTTTCTATAAAAGTGCTTTAATATGGTTTCTTCTTTCACTTGATATTTTTCTTTTTGAGACAAAACAGAGCAACAAACCAACTGCAGCTGACAACCCCTCTCAACAGGAGAGGGGACACCAGGGTGCTAAGAGGGGTGTAGAGTGGGCAAGCTGTATAATGAAGACAGGGTTCATCAGCTCCCATGGGTCTGGTGTTAGCTGTGCTGGGAGCTTGGCAGGGTCTCTGCTGAGAGTGGGGTCTTTGCTGGTGTCTGGGGAGCTGTAGTCAGGTCATACTCTGTGAGCAGGACTGGAACCCTCCCCATAAAGGACCCTAAGATTCTGTGTCTGCCCAATGTCAGGCTCTCCACTCTCCTGCTCCTCTTGTGGTTCTCTTACTTGTTCTTTTTTTTTTTTTTTTGGGCCACACCTGTTTGACGCTCAGGGATTACTCCTGGCTATGCGCTCAGAAATCACCCCTGGCTTGGGGGAACCATATGGGACACCGGGGGATCGAACCACGGTTCGTCCTACGCTAGCGCTTGCAAGGCAAACACCTTACCTTTAGCGCCACCTTCCCGGCCCCCTCTTACTTGTTCTTGATCTAAATCTTCATCTGATTCTAATGATTATTGCTGCTCAATTCAGCTGGTGTAGATCTTCTCCAATTTTGGGATTCAGGGTTTCTGTCCCTACCAGAATATTCTCCTCCTTGGCTATTTATGATTTATTGATTTATAACCAACATTCTTGTGTATTTCAAATACCCTAAGTATAAAAGCCTTAAATGGGTCACATTGACCCTGCCTGTGACACTGTTCCTACAATAGTTGATCCTTACTCAATGTTTTGGGAAACACTAGTAATACTGCTTTCAGTATAGACTACAGGGTTAGAGAGGGGGAAATTCTATGCTATGTAAGATAAAAATAAATTGTATTCAGGACATTGCACAACTGTGCCTTGCTCATGACAGACCTGAATTTGATTCCTAGCATCCCATATGGTCTCCTGAGATTGCCAGGAGAGAATACTGAGGGCAGAGCTAGGAAGTAACCCCTGAGTACTGCCAGGTATGGCTCAAGAACAAAAATATATAAACAAATAAATGAATAAATAAAATAAAAATAAATAGTATTCCCAGCAGGATCTCACAAAGATAATCATGAGGAAAAATTCCAAGATGACCTCTTCACCATGCAATGTCCTCCTGGCTTTTCTGTGAAATCATACAAGTCCAGTCTCACAGATTCTGGAGGATGAATTTGATGAATTGTCATCTCTTCAGTCATGTGCAAAAGCTGTTCTTTTGCAAAAAGCAGCCTTTCTAGTTGAGAAAGCATCAGATTATGTTGACCTTTGAGTTATGTCTGGATAGCTAAAATAATCCTATAGCAACATATTCAGCTAATTTACAGGATGACATACCTTCTTTCTATCTACCACATATGTCAAAACATCCCACAAATTCAGAGAGGAAAGAGAATCGCATGATTTATTACTTCCATGTCTGATGTCAAAACATCTCATTGGTTTATTTGGCCATATGAAGGCACTAAAATTTGCCCCAAATATTTAGGCATTAAATACACTTTTCTAACATGCTACAACTCTAAGTCAATGGGACAAAGTGCAGTGTTTCCCTTCTATTGTGTCCCATGGGGATCTTCTAACTTTGTCCTTTCCTGGCAATGTCTCCTCACAGGCCCCAAGGGAAAAGACACTCCATAGACTGAGAAAACAGGGCCTATATCTGTGAATGAACTCAAAATCTACAAGTCTGGACCATGCTCTTCATTTTCTGCCTGGACCAGTTTTGGAGCCTGCTTGAGTCCTTCTATGGGCTCCAGAGAAATTTGCCTGCTGCTCCTTAGCCTACTAAGTCTGAGTCTCTTCTGTTCACCATGGTGACCTGGCCCTGCCCCAGAGGCTGGCACTTTCCTGAGGAGTCTCCCCCATCGTCTGGAGTTACTATTACTGACTTTACATTATGATTTGCTTCTTCCTTGAACCTTTCACTGGACACCCATCTTCACCACTGCACTTCCTGAAACAACAATGCACTCTCATCTCTCCTTTGAGCTAAGTTACCTCTGAACTCAGTTACAAAACATTCCCTGATAAAGATCTGTAAGGCCACAATCTTGAGCCAATTCCTCCCAATGTCCTTTCTTCTCATGGTCTTCCTGCTAGATGCATGCATCACCTGTTCCATTCTTTTCCAAATCCTCCCATCATTCTTGTAATCAACTGCACAAAATTTTATTTACATCCATTTTATAAGGTGCGATTGTAAGGACCAAAAGTCCCCATAGCTCCCTTCTGCTCTGAGCTACAATATTTTTCCTGGAAAACTAATCGAGAACAAACGTATGCTGTGATCTTTTCAAACAGGAAATCAAATGAGCATGTGAGTGTGTGTGTGTGTTTAAGTGTGTATGTGTGTGAAATGAAGCTAAATTTTGTTTATGCTTTTATGCTGTAATTTATTTCAAGTTTACATAACTATTTAAATAAATACTTCACTATCCAAATTTGGGCCACATCCTACAAATATACCTAAGCTATCATAAGAATTTAACTAGTTGGAAGAAAGTGTCCAGTAATCCAGAAATTATAAATAATACACAGTAAAGAAAAGATAGTGTATGAAACGATGCCTGCCCAGTGGGGCCCGACTGTGAAAAATTGTGAATGCTGCCTGTGTGTGTCTGTCTCCTGTCCTGTTGCGTGAAACTCTTGGGAGTGGGCCGAAAAATGGCTCCAGAAAACTCGCTCTCCCAGAGGCTCATTCTAGGGCGGGAACGCCAAGGAACTGCTCCATAACGTGAAAACCAGCTATAAGCAGTACTTTGCAGAAGCCAGGTCCCCTGTTTGTGATGTCAGGCTGGGGAAATCTATGAAACTACGCCTGCCCAGTGGGGCCCGACTGTGAAAAATTGTGAATGCTGTCTGTGTGTGTCTGTCTACTGTCCTGCCATGTGAACCTCTTGGGAGTGGGCCGAAAAGAAGCTCCAGCAGAGCATGGTCGCTCTGCTTCGCTACGTGGCCGTGTGCTCTTTCTAAGGAAAGAACACCGTGTGCTCTTTCTAAGGAAAGAACACCATCGCAACAAGAAGAAAAAAATCACACTAAGAACTATGCTGGATCACTGAAGCAAGCATTTCTCTCTGGACTGTCTTCTCTGCTGCGTGCTTGGGCCTAAGATTTGATCCTGTGTGAGGCTTCATCCACGGAGGACTCCCCTCCCTTGGAGGCAAGTCAACCCATCCAGAAAGGGCGGAGCCAGAGGAATGTGCTGCCTGCATCATTTAGCCAATGAATACCACCACAACATGTAGAAAATCCCACAATACAAGTGTGACAATGGGGAAACAACACAGGCCAGCATCAGACATAGAGAATGAAGATATCAATTCTGATGACCAGATAATGACCAACCAACTAATCAATCTCTCAGATAAGGACTTTAGACAAGCAATATGGAAGATGCTCAAAGAACTCAAAGAAACCATGGATCGAGTTGAACTGAACACTAACAAGAACCAAGGAAATATGAAGACAGAAATCACAAAACTCCAAACTGAAATAACATGTCAACTAACAGGCCTGAAAAACTCAGTAAACGAAGTGAATGACAAAATGGATAAGCTCTGGGACAGGGTATCAGAAGCTGAGAATAGAATTGGTGCTGTGGAAGATGAGATAAATAACAATTCCATACAGCAGGAGAGATTGGAAAAAAAAACGTAAAACAAATGAACAGACAATGGAAAAATTAGTCAAAGAATAGGAAGAGATGAAAATAGAAGTCTATGATAAGCTCAACAGAAACAACTTAAGAATCATTGGAATCCCAGAGTCCTAGGAAGAAAATTTCCAGGAAGAATCAACGGTCAAGAACATCATTAAAGAGAAACTTCCAGAGATAAAGAATATATGTGATCAAATCCTGCATGCTCGAAGAGTACCAACCAAAAGAGACCCTAGAAAAAATACCCCAAGACACACCCTAGTCACAATGACGAATCCCACAGATAGAGACAGAATTCTGAAAACAGCAAGATCAAAATGGGAAATTACATTCAAGGGAGCATCCTTGAGATTTACAGCAGACCTGTCACCAGAAACATTCAAGGCCAGAAAGCAGTGGTGGGATATTGTGACAAGACTGAATGAAATGAATGCTTCACCTAGAATACTGTACCCAGCAAAACTTACTTTCCGGTTTGACAGAAGAATACATGGTTTCATAGACAAAAAACAGCTTAGAAACTTAACAGACTCAAAACCAGTCTTTTTATTTTGTTTTTGTTTTTGGGCCACACCCGGTGGTGCTCAGAGGTTACTCCTGGCTGTCTGCTCAGAAATAGCTCCTGGCAGGCATGGGGGACCTTATGGGACACCGGGATTCGAACCAACCACCCTTGGTCCTGGAGCGGCTGCTTGCTGAGCCCTCTAAACCAGTCTTAAGAGAAAAACTGAAAGACCTAATTTAAGACAAGACTAACCAAAAGACACACCAAATTTTGATATAAAGATGGCATTCATAGGACCCCTGGGCTGACCACTTAGTCCAGGTGAACAAGATTCCCCCCACACCAGGCAGGTCTTCAGGGCCACGCCTGGTTAATCAGGCCCTGGGGGGAGGGGGTGAGAAATTCCTCCCTAGGCATCCAAAAACTACAGAGGCTCGGCTGGGCTCAGAACACTCTGCATGCCAGGATTTCTTGGTGTGTTTGCCTGGTATGTTGGGGGCTCTGGGCAGGACAGCTAGCCATAGGCCCCCTGGGCTGACCACTTAGTCCAGGGGAACAAGATTCCCCCCACACCAGGCGGGTCTTCAGGGCCACACCTGGTTAATCTGGCCCTGGGGGGAGGGGTGAGAAATTCCTCCCTAGGCATCCAAAAACTACAGAACCGCGCGGGGGCTCACGCCCTCGCACGTACTTCATGTACTTCATGTATTCAGAATATTCCTTATTCTTATGTTATGTTTTGCGTATACAGAATGTTCATTTTGTATTCTGCCCTTTCCCACACCCCTACAAAGCTCTTTTTTACTCCTTAACTCTCTAACCCCCTCTCAAATATCACTAACCTACATTACTCTTTTTAACTTCAGTAGTGTACAATCCTAATCACAGTCCAAAGCTGTGCATTGTGTGTGACAACCCCAAACTGTTTCAAGATACAGAAAATGGACACGTATTTCTTTAGAATATTTTGTGCTTTTTCTCTGACAGCTATAATTCTTACTAAATATTGTCTTATACAGTGATGATTCTAACCACTTTTTATCTTCTCTTTTTGAACTGTTTAACATGGAATTTTGGTGGAAGAGTCCCCCAGTTTAATGCTTATGATTGAACCATGTCATGGGAATCATTGGAATTGTTCTTATGGCCCCCATATGCGCCAATAACACCATGTGGCATTGCTTCTTATTTGCATAGGCACATTAAAATGGGAAAATACTATACATACAAATAAGATCCTATCTAATAGAGATTGGAACACACAAATCTTGTAGTGCAAAGGGACCTTACACCCTGAACATTGATTTAACGACCTGGCACAGACCTCAGAAGAAAGGGCATAATCCATTCTCCCCTGAACCAGGGAAGCCATCCACGAAACATCCAGGCTGGTCTATAACATCACCTGGAAGCAATCCTCTACCACGGAAGACCTACACTGCTCAGACTTCGACCTGCTCAAAAGAGACTTCCCTTAACACTGAGAAGACTTAACAACAACAACGACCTGCTTACAGGACAGGGCTCCCTGCATTGCCCTTTGATTGTGAGGTGAAAGGAGAGGATGCTCCACATCCTGACTTCAATGTAAGATATGCAGATTCCAGGATCTTTAATACAGAAACATGATACCAACAACAAAGACTGTGTGAAAAATAAAAGTGTGTTGGCACTACAGACAATGTATTGGATTGGACGATCTAGCTTGCCTGGAGCCTAGACTTGGTCTTGTGCCAGGAAACTGCAGGGGTCTGGTCTCTTTGTACTTAGGCCAAGGTTATTTCTTTCCATGTCCCTCATATTTTGGTGGGCCTATGCAAACAACAATTGCCACTCTAACACCATTTTCACTGTGTTCCTTTGACTCTAATCCTTAAAAAGAACTCACTTAAAATTTGAGGTTAACTTAAGCTAATATGCATGTATATGGAAATGTAAGAAAATACTATGCCTATAATGTTTAAGGAGTTACGTAAGTTTTATGGCTTTAGATTGCCTTGTGTACTGTTAAGAAATATTATAATGTGTTACAAACTGGGGACTTGAGGGACAAAGTAATTGTACATGGATTCTGTCTTATTTATCTTAATGTTCTTTGGCTGAAATTTCAAAGTTAAGATATCAGCAAGGGGACTTCTGAGAATTATGTTATGGGTGATTGTCCTTCCACTGTAACTTTACCTTGTCCTCTTTCTTTGCACCCTTGTTCTCATAATTAAAAAAAAAATTAAAAAAAAAAGATGGCATTAACTTCCAGGACAATTCTTTCTCTCAATGTCAATGGATTAAATGCACCAGTTAAGAGACACAGAGTGGCTAAATGGATCAAAAAACTCAATCCAACCTTCTGCTGCCTACAAGAAACACACCTGAATAGTCAGAACAAACATAGACTCAAAATAAAAGGCTGGAGAAAAATTATCCAAGCAAACAACACCCATAAAAAAGCTGGAGTGGCCATACTAATATCAGATAATGCAAACTTTATACTCAGGAAGGTTGTAAGGGACAAAGATGGACATTTTATATTAATCAAGGGTTATGTAGAGCAGAAAGAAATCACTCTCCTAGACATATATGCATCAAATGAGGGTCCAGCAAAATATTTAATACAATTGTTGACAAATCTGAAAAATAATATCAATAACAACACAATAATTGTGGGGTACCTCAACATGGCTTTGTTAACACTGAATAGGTCAACCAGACTGAAACCCAACAAGAATATACTAGACCTGAGGAGAGAAATGGAAGAAAGAGGCCTAGTGCAATGGAAAACAAAAAAGAGCAGGGACGGCCATCCTAATATCAGATCAAATTGCATTCAATCTCAAGAAAGTAATCAGAGACAAGGAAGGTCACTATGTACTGATCAGGGGAACAATAGATCAAGAAGTACTAACCCTGGTCAATATTTATGCACAAAATATAGACTCAGCAAAATATGTGAGGCAATTACTCACAAACCTGGAGAAACACATGAAGGGAAATGTGATAGTAGTAGGGGATCTCAATACTCCACTATCACCACTGGATTGATCCAGCAGACAGAAAAATAGCAAAGTAATAAGAGCCCTAAATGAAAAATTAGATCTAGGGCTAGTAAACTTATATAGGGCCCTCCACCCCCAAAAAACAGAATACACATTCTTCTCAAGCCCACATGGAACCTTCTCCAGAATAGACCATGCCTTAGGATATAAATTTAACTTATATAAAACCACAAGTGTAAGGATCATCAGAAGCACCCTATCAGATCACTATGCAACAGAGGTCAAAATTGATTGTAAGAAGAAACAATAGAGAAAATCAAACACCTGGAGATTAAACAACATGCTACTCAACAACAGTTGGATCAAAGAGCAACTCAAGGAAGAAATAAAAAGATTCCTTGAGACAAACGATAATGAAGAGACAACTTGTCAAAACTTGTGGAACACAGCAAAAGCAGTAATTAGAGAGAAACTCATAGCAATACAGGCTTATATCAGAAAAGAGGTAAAAAACAAAATCAACAATTTAAAGTATCACCTTAAGGAACTGGAACAACTGCAGCAAAGAAATCCAACCACAACGAGAAGTCAAGAAATAATAAAAACCAGAGCAGAAATAAACAACATAGAAACCAAGAAAACAATATAAAAAATCAATGAGTCCAGAAGTTGGTTTTTTGAAAAAATAAACAAGATAGACAAACAACTGGAAAGACTCACCAAAAAAAAAAAAAAAGAGGGAAATCACCCAAATTAATAGGATCACAAATGAAAGGGGAGAGATTACAACAGAACCCCCCAAAATACAACATATCATTAGGTCATATTATGAACAACTATGCTCAATTAGGCTAGAGAACCCAGAAGAAATCGACAGATTCTTGGAAAAATACCAGCTACCAAGACTGGAATCTGAAGATCTAGAAAATCTAAACAGGCCAATCACTTCAGAGGAAATCGAAGATGTAATTAAGAAACTCCCTAAGAACAAAAGCCCAGGTCCAGATGGTTTTACAGGTGAATTCTATCACACATTCCGAGAAGACTTACTATCATTGATCCACAGGCTCTTACAAACCATAGAAAAGACAGAAAAAAATCATAGAAAAGACTCCTTTTATGAGGCTAATATCACACTCATTCCCAAAGATGGCAAGGACAGCACCAAGAAAGAAAACTACAGACCAATCTTCCTAATGAACATAGATGCAAAAATTCTCAACAAAATTTTAGCAAACCGAATCCAGCACTACATCAGAAAGATTATACACCATGACCAAGTGGGTTTCATCCCAGGGATGCAAGGTTGGTTCAACATATGTAAATCAATCAACATTATACACCACATCAATAACAAGAAAAACAAAAACCACATGATCATATCAATCGATGCAGAGAAGGTGTTTGACAAAATTCAACACCCATTCATGTTGAAAACACTCATCAAAATAGGGTTAGAAGGAACCTTTCTTAAGATAGTTACAGCTATCTATGAAAAGCCCACAGCCAACATTATCCTCAATGGCAAAAAAACTGAAAACATTTCCACTAAGGTCAGGAACTAGGCAAGGCTGTCCACTCTCTCCACTCTTATTCAATATAATCTTAGAAGTTCTAGCAATATCAATCCAAATAGAGAAGGGAATCAAAGGACTTCAAATTAGGAAAGAGGAAATCAAATTATCCCTCTTTGCAGATGATATGATAATATACATAGAAAACCCTAAAGAGTCCACAGTAAAACTTCTAGAAATAATTAACCAATACAGCAAAGTGGCTGGCTACAAAGTGAATAAACAAAAGACAGTAGCATTTCTCTACACAAATAATGAAGTAGAGGAGAGAGAGATTAAGAATTCAATTTCATTTAAAATAGAAACAAAAAACATTAAATACCTAGGGATCAACCTTACAAGGGAAGTGAAGAACTTATACCAGGGAAACTTCAAAAACACTTCAGAAAGAAATTGAAGAGGATCTAAGGAAATGAAGAACATCCCATGCTCATGGGTAGGTAGAATCAATATAGTCAAAATGACCATCCTACCCAAACTCCTATATAGATTTAATGCAATTCCCATCCAAATTCAGACATCATTCTTTAAAGACTTAGAACAATCAATCATAAAATATATCTGGAACCACAAAAGACCCAGGATAGCCAAACACATACTAAAAAAAACCAAGAAGCTGGGTGGTATCTCGCTACCCAACCTGAAGCTATACTATAAAGCCATAGTGATCAAAACAGCATGGTACTGGTACAAAGACAGAGCCTTAGACCAGTAGGTTAGTACAGAATTTCCAGACATAAGCCCCCAGACATGTAGTCAACTAATATTTGACAAAGAGCCACGAACTTGAAATGCGAAAAAGAAAGTCTTTTCAACAAATGGTGTTGGTGCAACTGGAAAACCACCTGTAAGAAATTGAAAATTGACCCATACCTCACCCCATATACAAAAGTCAACTCAAAATGGATCAAAGACCTCGAAATCAGACCCGAAACCCTAAAGTTTATTGAGGAAAAAATAGGTGGAACACTCAAAGACCTATATATCAAAAAAGTCTTTGATGATAGATTGCCAGTGGCAAGAACTTTAGCATCAAACATAAACAAATGGGACTACACCAAACTAAAAAGCTTCTGCATGGCAAAAGAAACCATACTCAACACAAGAAGACAGGTAACTGAATGGGAAAAAATCTTGGCACTCAACATGTCTGATAAAGGGCTAATATCCAGAATATACAAAGCACTCAGAAAGATGAGCTCCACAAAACCAAATAAAACCATAGAAAAATGGGGAGATGAAATGAAAAGACACTTCACCAAAGAAGATCGAAAGATGGCCAACAAACACATGAAAACATGTTCATCTTCACTCATCATTAGGGAAATCCAAATCAAGACAACAATGAGGTACCACCTTACACCAGTGAGGATGGCTCACATCAAAAAAAAAAAAAATGGAAACAATCTCTGTTGGCGGGGTTGTGGTATGAAAGGCACTCTCATCCACTGCTGGTGGGAATGCCCCCTAGTCCAACCCCTATGGAGAACAGTCTGAGAGTGCTCAAGGAACTCAGAATTGAGCTGCCATTTGACCCAGCAATTGCTCTCCTGAGTATCTACCCCCAAGCCGGAAGGACATTCATCCCAAAATATGTGTGCACCCCACTATTTATCAGCAGCACTCAGTATAATAGTCAAGTCTTGGAACCAACCTCGATGCCCAACAACAGATGAGTGGATCATTAAGATGTGGTATCTAGGGGCCGGGCGGTGGCGCTAGAGGTAAGGTGCCTGCCTTGCCTGCACTAGCCTAGGACGGACCGCGGTTCGATCCCCCGGTGTCCCATATGGTCCCCCAAGCCAGGAGCGACTTCTGAGCGCATAGCCAGGAGTAAACCCTGAGTGTCAAATGGGTGTGGCCCAAAAACCAAAAAAAAAAAAAAAAAAAAAAAGATGTGGTATCTATACACAATGGACTACTACATGGCAGTAAGAAATGATTCAATCGCTGACTTTGCAGCAACATGGATGGACCTAGATCATATTATGTTAAACGAAGTAAGTCAGAAGATGAAAGATAAATACAGAGTGATAGCACTATTCTGAAGCACCTAGAAACTACACCATATTTACAACTAATATTCAAAGATCAAATAACAGGACTTAACAGGCTACAAACTCCAAACACAGTAATACCACACATATACTGGGCAGAAGTGCCCAAAACACATGAAAGAGGAACATCATAAACTCTCAGCCACACATTGAACCATAAAGAAACCAGCAACTGCAGAAACAGCAGCGTAGAGTGAACAGGTATATAATCAGCCTGTTACTGCAAAGGCTCATAATAGTCAATTAAGGATCTTATAGAAGGTTACAGGTAAAGAATACCATGGGAAATCACTGAATACAACCGAAGTATTTCATAATAATAGGTTTTAATGCCTTAAGCTTAATATATTTAAAGTAACCTCTCAGCTTTTCTGTCCACAGGCGTTCTTGGATACAAAGGATGGACAACCTAAGATGGCATCTCAGAGCTAAGCCACATGAGATACCATACACAGGTTGCATTACAAAATTGTCCAGACAAAACTTTTTAACACACCCTTTATCTCTAGGGCATACCTTCTTTTAGGACCTGAAGCATGTGACCAGCCAGACCACTGAAGCAGCAACGGTGACCTGCAGACTTATACTAGGGGGCCTACTCATTGAACATATTCAAGCAAAATGACATGCCCCCGCTCTTTTCACCTCTCTTCTCACTACTCCCTCTTCCTTTCTTTTTCTATATTTAATCTTATTTCCCCCTTTCTTCCTTTCTGCCCCTTCCAAATACTCTCCCCTATACCCCTTCCAGGAATCCGACTACCCCTTCACCCCTCAATCCCATCCAGATTTTCCAACTTATTAAAACTCTTCACCCTCAGTTCTTAATCTATTAGGCATCAAGACTGACCTCCTACCCCAACGAACCAGTACCCAGCACCCGAGCGAAGGGACATCCACTCAAACCCACACCTCGTCCCCAGTAGGAAAAGACAACCAACACCCACACTGACTCATGTTGTGTGGCTCTCCCTACCAACTTATCCTAACGTGGACTGTTGCTGGATACCAGACTTAGCCCTAAAAGGATTCCCAATGCAAGAACTTTACACCAGACCCCCCTCAAATCTTTTACCAATCTCAGGAAGGGCAGGGTGTGTGATGAAACGGTGCCGGGGAACCCACACCCCACAAGAAAATCACAAAAGGCAATGGGGAAACCTATACTTCCATCACAAGTATAAGACCTCTATAACACTACCTCTTTATTTTTTATTTCATTTTACTTACAATCATTTTTCACTATACATATGTGAGCAAATATATATTTTTATTTCTATTTTTATGTTTTTTGGGTGTGTGACTTGTTTCTTTATTCTTTACACCCCCAAATGCACCGGTAATATAATGAAGCACCATTTCTTCCTGCAAAGGCACACACTAAAAAAGGGGAAATCCCATGTATGTAAACAAGCTCTTACCTATTAGGGATAAGAACTCATACTTATTTACAATACAGTGGAATCTCCCACCTTGAAAATATGTCATGTGGATCCATCTTAGACTCCAGAAGATTATACACCGACCGTCCAGACTTGAATCCTAAACCCCAGACATAGAACCGACACAGTTCTTCACAACAGCTACAGGAACCAAAGCCCATCTGGTACATCCTGAATACTACTCAATCTCCAACATGTTCCAGTTCTAATATGAGATCCTGACAACGAGGAAATTGGGAACAAATGGACATAACATCAGGTTATCCTACCTTACCAACTAAAGATAAAACAAAATCAGAAGACTTACCACACTATGGGCTGTGCAAAAGCCAAGAACATGATCTACAGATGACCAGCTGATAGAACCATGACCGGGCAGTATGTATTCTGGGACCAACAAGAAAGCCCTAGTCTAGGGTTTGGTCTACGTCCTGCATAACAGTCATGACCTCCAATTCCAGAGTCCTGATTGAGGCAATTGCAACTGAACGGGTCTTCTGGAAACATAACAAAAGATGATATCCCAGACTCCATCAAAGTTTCAGCGCAAGGGACAAGACCATTAACCACAGAAGACAGGTTAAAATGACATTGAGGAAACAGAACTTCTAAAATCTCAAAGAAAGTCTTCATCATAATTTCCACTCCTTGACCTGTGCATAGACTGAGACCTCTAGATTTAGAGGTCTGTTTTTATCATCTAGATCGGAGCAGAAGTCTTCCATACGCCACAAAAACACCAAGGGGAGAGTAGATGAACGTGAAAGGAATCTATAGATAATCCCATGACAATATATTCCAAGGGTAGAGAAACCTTGTATCTCTTAGGCCAAGGGGATTCCCATTTTGGATGACCCCAATATTTACTGTGCCTATGCATGGAGGTGGGGAGACAAAAAACACTAAATAATCCTGTTTTTAATCTAGTTTTTGTCGATTTCTTTGTTCTTGGGTAGATATTGAAGTAGTTGTCCATTTTTTTAATTATATATTTACTTTCTCTTTCTTCTTTTCTCTTCTTCCTCTTTGCGCCTTGTCATATTTCCTATCTCAAGACCATGGCAACTATGCGGTGCATATTCTTATTGCTGCAGTGCTCACTGGATATCTTATTTGATTCCTCTTTTTGAACTGTTGTACTGTTTAACCTTCTTCTTTTCCCCTTCGTCCCTCAAACCAAGAATGACTCTGCTCATAGTCAACATAGTCGATTTTTACCCCATTATATTACCTTTCTCTTTCTCAAACAAAACCACATAACTTGAACTTTCTAGTCCCACCTCCCAATTAGAGGGGGCAGTAATGGAGGCACCAAGACCAAACAGCTATAAGACCGCTAAGTAATAAACTAGAAACAGAAGGGACAACACATTCTAGCAGCTCCTGGGGGGGGGGGGGGATGGTGGAGGATATGGGAGGCAGGATGGGAGGCAGGATGGGAGCGGTTGTCGAAGGACAATTCGGTGGTGGGAATTCACCTAATTCAATGTAAATATGTACCTGAAATATTACTGTGAATGATATGTAAGCCACTATAACTAAAATAAAAATTATATATTAAAAAAAGAAAGTGGCCTAGTGGATATATATAGGACACTCCATCCCAGAAACCTGGATACACATTCTTCTCCAATGTACATGGGACATTCTCCAGAATAGACTACATGCTGGCACATAAAACATACCTCCATATCAAGAGGATAGAAATATTGCAGGCTACCTTCGCTGACCACAAGGCTCTGAAATGTTTGTGAATTCGAAAGGGACACAGAAGAAAAACTTTAACACCTGGAAGTTAAATAGCCTCATACTGAATAACCAGTGGGTCTGAGATGAAATCAAGGAGGAAATCAAAAGGTTCCTGGAAACAAATGATAATAAAGACACAAACTATCAGAACTTATGGGACACAGCAAAAGAAGTACTGAGAGGAAAATGTATAGCTTTGCAAGCACACATCAGGAAGGAAGAAGGGGCTTACCTGAGTAGCTTAATGATGCAGCTCATAGAACTAGAAAGTGCTCAACAAAAGGACCCAAAAATAGGGAGACAGAAGGAAATAACAAAGCTGAGAGCAGAAATCAACAAAGTGGAAACCCAAAATACAATCCAAAAGATCAACGAAAGCAGAAGTTGGTTCTTTGAAAAAATAAAAAAGATTGATAGACCACTGGCAAAACTCACAAAGAAAGAGAGAGAGAGAAACCTGATAACTCGTATTAGGAATGAAAAAGGAGAGATCACTACTGATATGGCAGATTCAAAGGGTAATCAGAAACTACTTTGAGAAACCCTACGCCACTAAAAATGAGAGCCTGAAAGAAATGGATTAATTCTTGGACTCTTATAATCTTCCACGGTTGAAGGATGAGGATGTAGCATATCTAAACACCCCCATAACTATTGATGAAATTAAAACTGTAATCAAATGTCTGCCCAAAAACAAAAGCCCAGGCCCAGATGGATTCACTAATGAATTCTTTCAAACTTTCCAAGAGGAACTACTACCAATCCTGGAAAGACTCTTTCATGAAACTGAACACATGGAAACACTTTAAATAGCTTTTATGAAGCCAACATCACCTTGATACCTAAACCAGACAGAGATGCTACGAAAAAAGAAAATTACAGACCAATATCGCTGATAAATGCAGATGCAAAGATCCTCAACAAAATCCTGGCAAATAGGATTCAGTGCCTCATTAAGATTATCCAGGAATGCAAGCCCCCAGGGGCTGCTAGAATGCGTGGTCCCTTCTGTTTCTAGTTTATTACTTAGCGGTCTTATAGCTGTTTGGTCTTGGTGCCTCCATTACTGCCCCCTCTTATTAGGAGGTGGGACTAGAAAGTTCAAGTTATGTGGTTTTGTTTGAGGAAGAGAAAGTTAATATAATGGGGTAAAAATTGACTATGTTGACTATGAGCAGAGTCATTCAGAGTCAGCAGAGGCTCTCATTCTTGGTTTGAGGGACGAAGGGGAAAAGAAGAAGGTGAAACAGTACAACATTTAACATTTAACATCCGTAAATCTATCAACATAATACACACCTTCAACAACAAGAAAAATAAAAATTACATGATCATATAAATAGACACAAAGAAAGCATTTGATAAGGTCCAACACCCATTCTTGATCAAAACTCTCAGCAAGATGGGAATGGAAGGAACCTTTCTCAATATAGTTAAGGCCATCTACCACAAGCCAGAGGCAAATATTGTCCTCAATGGAGAAAAACTAAAAGCCTTTCCTCTAAATTCTGGCACAAGACAAGGCTGTCCTCTCTCACCACTCCTATTCAACATAGCACTGGAAGTATTTGCTATAGCGATTAGGCAAGGAAAAGATATCAAGGGAATCCAGATAGGAAAGAAAGAAGTCAAGCTCTCGCTGTTTGCAGATGACATGATACTCTCTACCTAGAGAACCCTAAAGTCTCTACGAAAAAGCTTCTAGAAACAATAGACTCATATAGCAAGGTGGCAGGCTACAAAATTAACACACAAAAAGCAATGGCCTTTCTATACACCAATAGTAATAAGGAAAAAATGGACAT
Source organism: Suncus etruscus (assembly GCF_024139225.1). Taxonomy (NCBI): domain Eukaryota; kingdom Metazoa; phylum Chordata; class Mammalia; order Eulipotyphla; family Soricidae; genus Suncus; species Suncus etruscus. Next base: position 128,414,294 of record NC_064850.1, on the reverse strand, counting down.
TAAGAAAACAACCCCATTCACAATAGTGCCACACAAACTGAAATATCTTGGAATCAACTTGACTAAAAATGTGAAGGACCTATACAAAGAAAACTATAAAACTCTGCTCCAAGAAATAAGAGAGGACACACGGAAATGGAAGCACATACCCTGCTCATGGATTGGCAGGATTAACATCATCAAAATGGCAGTACTCCCCAAAGCATTGTACAGATTTAATGCGATCCCTCTAAAGATACCCCTAACATTCTTCAAAGAAGTGGATCAGGCACTTTTGAAATTCATTTGGAACACCCTAGCATAGCTAAAGCAATCATGAGAATGTTCCCCAGACATACAATCACCTAATTTTTGATAAAGTAGCAAGAAATCCTAAATGGAGCAAAGAAAGCCTCTTCAACAAGTGGTGTTGGCACAATTGGCTAGCCACTTGCAAAAAATTGAACTTAGGCCCCCAGCTAACATCATGTACGAAGGTTAAATCCAAATGAATGAAAGACCTCGATATCAGACCCGAAACTATAAGTTATATAGAACAACACACAGGTAAAACACTCCAGGACATTGAGACTAAAGGCATCTTCAAAGAGGAAACTGCACTCTCCAAGCAAGTGAAAACAGAGATTAACAGATGGGAATATATTAAACTGAGAAGCTTCTGCACCTCAAAAGAAATAGCACTCAGGATACAAGAGCCACCCACTGAGTGGGAGAAACTATTCACCCAATACCCATCAGACAAGGGGCTAATCTCCAAAATATACAAAGCACTGACAGAACTTTACAATAAAAAAACATCTAATCCCATCAAAAATGGGGAGAAGAAATGGACAGGCACTTTGCAAAGAAGAAATACAAATGGCCAAAAGACACATGAAAAAATGCTCCACATCACTAATCATCAGGGAGATGCAAATCAAAACAACTATGAGGTACCACCTCACACCCCAGAGATTGGCACACATCACAAAGAATGAGAACAAGCAGTGTTAGCGGGGATGTGGAGAGAAAGAAACTCTATCCACTGCTGGTGGGAATGCCGTCTAGTTCAACCTTTATGGAAAGCAATATGGAGATTCCTCCAAAAACTGGAAATCGAGCTCCCATATGACCCAGCTATACCACTCCTAGGAATATACCCTAGGAACACAAAAATACAATACAAAAATCCCTTCCTTACACCTATATTCATTGCAGCACTATTTATCATAGCAAGACTCTGGAAACAGCCAAGATACCCTTCTACAGATGAATGGCTAAAGAAACTGTGGTACATATACACAATGGAATATTATGCAGCTGTCAGGAGAGATGAAGTCATGAAATTTTCCTATACATGGATGTACATGGAACCTATTATGCTGAGTGAAATAAGTCAGAGAGAGAGAGTGAGAGAAAGACACAGAATGGTCTCTTTCATCTATGGGTTTTAAGAAAAATGAAAGACATTCTTGCAATAATAACTTTCAGACTCAAAAGAGAAAAGAGCTGGAAGTTACAGATCACCTCATGAAACTCACCACAAACAGGGATGAGTTTAGTTAGAGAAATAACTACGTTTTGAACTATTTTAATAAAGATAATGTATGAGGGAAATGGAAAACCTGTCTAGAGTACAGGCGGGGGTTGGGTGGGGAGGAGGGAGATTTGGGACATTGGTGATGGGAATGTTGCACTGGTGATGGGTGGTGTTCTTTACATGACTTAAACCCAAACACAGACATGTATGTAATAAAGTTGTTTAAATAAAAAAAAAGAACAAAAAAAAGAAAAGATAGTGTACTGTGAGAGCAGAAGCTACACTATTAAGCAGATAATTTTGTTCTCATTCATTGGTATGGTCGTAGAAGGTAGAAAGAAGGAAGTACAGTTATTTGCATAGTATGGCTCTTTGCAATATTATCCTTGTCCTTTGTTATACAAATGCCATGCAATTGTTTTTTTCTCTCCAGGGATTACATTTTTACTCATTGGCGCTCACTGATGAAGAACAGTTTAAATTTTTTTATATAAATTTATTTATTTAAAGAAAGTGTATCTCATAGTTGACATAACTGATTATAATACATTTGTTAGGATGACAGAAAGCAAAATTATTAAGAAATAGTAATAAAATAGAAAATCTCAAAAATACAAAAGAGAAAAAATAATATGGAAAAAAGACAAAAAAGTTCTTTAGTAGGTATATTTGTGAAAATTATTGTATTATCAATAAAGTAATACAATAGCAGAAGGTTTTGTAAGATCCCTTTTATTTTTTAAAGATAAGAGATACACTGATAAAAGCTGTGCATGCTCATAATCGTGTGCACGCGGGCGTGTGTGTGTGTGTGTGTGTGTGTGTGGGCGTGTGTGTGTGTGTGTGTGTGTGGCAACTGTTGTTTGTTTGCATAGGCACAACAAAATATGGGAGAAATTGAAAGGAAAAACCTTTGGCCTAAAGACAGAGGGACCTTACCCATGAAGTATTCTAGCATAATCCCAACTCCAGGCTCCAGGCATATTAGGTTGTCCAACCCCATAGTCATTCTCTGTGGTCCCAGTAACAGCTCTTCACCATCATGTTTGTTGCTATCAGGTTTCTGTAGTTGTAGATCCTGATTTCTGTACTTGTCCTATGTCAGAGCCTGGGTGACACAAAGCATCATTATTAGGGAGCATTGCAGAGAATCCTGTCCTAAAAGCAGACTGTTGTCAGAGTGTCATAAGAACCCTCTTTAGTTTAAGTCAATGCCATGGCTGTAGTAAGACCTTCCTTGATAGAATTTTTGTTCCTAGTGATGGTGTAGGAAATCATGATGTTTCCATAGATGGTATCCATGGTTCGGGGTGAATGGTCAATGTCTGATCTACTAAAGTCTAAAGAACAGTTTAAATTTTAATGAAGTTACCATGATTAACTTTTTTTCCCCAGTTAATGGTGCTGAATTTTCATTAGGAAGCTCTCCTTCGTGAGGTTGTGGAGATAGTATCTTGAGGCATATTTTAAGCAACAACATTGCTCTTTTCCTCTGGCCTATTCAGCACTCTGTGTTAATCATGTCCCAATATGTTGTGTTTGAGATAACAGAATATTAAAATTTAAAGAGCATTCAAAGAATATGAAATGAATGCAGTCCATGAGCTTGCCTATGACCATTTCTCCCTACAAGCATGTTCCATGGCTGCATGGGGGACATTTCTTTGAATTTATACCCCAGAGAGAAACAGGGTGATTGTGCTACACAAATTTCCATAGAGAATCTTAATAAAACATCATCTTAATCCAACATAGATGGCTCATGATCAGTCCAGGTGTGGAAGAGAAGAAGATCGACAGGATTTACAGTCAATGACATTGAGTCAGAAGTGAGGAAATAAATCAAGAAAAGGAGAGAAGGGTGTGATTGGAACCAGGTGCTCTGATGTTCTGGTAGTGTCTGTGATTTGCCCCCACCCCATATGTTTTATATGGGTTTTATATGTTTTGGTAAACTAGGTACTTTCTTATACATACAACCTCTCAGACCAGAGCACCTATGTCATTTGTCATTTTCCCATTGTTCAATTTCTGTTAAATAAGTAAAGATAAACATATATGTTTATATGATCTCAAGCTAATACATAGTTAATTTAGATTTGTATGCTTTTATTCATCATTTAAGTCTGCATAATGAAAGGCCAGCAGGCCTTAAATGCAATCTGAACATTAACATGGTGCTACATAGTTAGAAGTCAAACTGGTATGCAGTTCTCCAGGTCTGAGCTCCAAGCTCAGGTCTCGTCCCTGTGGTTAGAGGGAGTGAAGATAAATATTTGGCCAATGACTGGTCATCCATGCCCACAACACACAGACTGGGCTTAGAATGATGACTGAGTTAAAGGGGAACAGGGCATAAATCCTGGTTTTCTGGAGATTCCAGGTTTCACTCTGACACTGCAAAATGAACAGAAATCATCTCACTGACTCAGTTATTGGTTTTCTGCTTCTTAGGAAAGCCTTCTCGCTGCCTGGCTTTGCTCAGTGTCTATTGATCACAGTGCTGACTGCTGAGCTGCCAGTACAAAGACAGAAGGTTGGGTCAGTGGATGATATAAAGAGTTAAAGTCAGTTTTTATGAAAGGCAGTGCTGAACCCAGTGCTTGGGTACTTTTGTTAAGCTTTGTTTCTTGTCTTTTTAAAAAGTGAATTTTACTGATTATACCTGGTGCAGATCAGACAATTCTAGGGTACTGGATACCTGAGTGATACCCAAGAAGCTGAAAAGTTAGCACTCCAGGAAGGAGGTAGGGTTTGGAGCAGCCATGGCTCCTCTCTCTCCCCATTATTGAATTTGCTTTTGCTGTCCCTGCGCTAAAACCATGATGCAGAGAAGCTGTTATCTTGACCCATAGGAAATTGCTGAAGAGGTAGAGCCTTGGAGGTCTTTTCTTCCTAGGAGATAGGTGCCACTTGGTTTAGACAATGCTGTTCTATAGAAATGCACTTACCTTCATTAAACTCTTTCCCTGACTCTACAATGTGGCATGAAAAGTTGCTGGTGTGGACAGTTAGACAACATTTATTCTGAGCAGAGAAATATTCTAGACAATGATATACAGGGGACTCTGGGCAGCTTGTTATGGAATATAAATGCTTGTTTGTGAGTTTGCTCCCTTATAGCAGCTAGTTAGCCTAAAGAAAACAAATTCATCATGTTCCACTATAATTTTAAGTGAAGTTAACCCCAAACTAAGCATATTAAACCCAAATTAAACACATTTGAAATCCAAATAAATTACATTTTGGCCATAAAATAATCACATTCCCCCACAATTTAAAATGACTGTATCATAAGTATTATAAAAAGGCACTGAGCAGAGAGAATTGGTGGAATTTTCTATTTGGATTGCCTATATCTGGTCATTATGTGAAAAGGTGCCATCTTTAATAGAAGTAATTTGTACTGTAAGTTGAAACCAATGTCAATTCAGGCATTAGATCATGGTTGACCATTCTGTTTGTATTTTATTCAATTTTTTATTGGGCCACATAAATTGATGTTTGATAAAATTTTAAAGGAATCCCTTCATCGAACACTGCTAGCTTTTGCAGTGGGGACTGCGGGTGAGAATTATTTGTTCAAAAACAGACGAATGACCTCATTTCAACTCACCCCGAATGGTTTTAGCTCTACGTTTCCTCATTAGATCCAGATGTCTCTGTATTAGCTGCCTGAGGCCTTTCACGCCAATAATGCTTTTTTTTTTTTTTTTGCTAATAACAAGAGAAGGCTTTTCTCTGTCACTTTAGCTTCAGGTGGTGGGAGAGATGGAGCAGGAAGGATCTTGCATCCCAGTGCCTGTCCCCTAGCTCAGTCTTTCTCTATGAGCGTGGCTGCAAAGCTGGCCCCCGTGGGGAGGAGGGACGCTTTTGAAGCTCCCTGACCAAGGGGCCACATCTTCTCAGGTGGAAGGAAGGGCATCGCTCACCTGTGTGGGCAGGACGGCATTGTGCACCACCCAGTCGTGTCTAACTCAGTCACATGTCTCAACACAGCGGGTGTCCTAAGAAGAAATGCTGCTTCATTAAGTAAGTGCCTATGTCCTCTTGGGAATGAGTGTGGCTCTCAAGAGACGCTCGTGGCTCCCTCACCTTGTAGCTCTTTACATGGCAGGTGAGGGCAGAGGAGTAGGTTCCTGCGGATCCTGAAAGAACTTTAGGAAGTTGGACATGGCTTCCCTCATTGTTATTACTCTTTACACTGCAGGTGAGGGTAACTGTGCTTACTGGTGGGAACCAGCCCTGTTCACTGACCGTGGTGGCCATTATGCACCCTGCCAAACCCTTTCCAAATCCAAACCTAGGCTTTTTCCAAGACCTGCTGTTTCCATAGAGACTTTCATTTGCTGAGATATTTTCCGATTTGGTCTTGGTCGTGGTAGTATTTATTTTTTCTCCATTTTGGTCCATGTTAACGACTGACATTCTTTACTTGCTGGCTTGCTTATTTTCTTTGGAAGCTGGACTCCATCTGCACCCATCTATTTTTTTGGTCCAAGCCAGAGTGGCACCAGTAATTAAGATGCATTCCCAGACGTCTGCTTCCCATAAACGTGATGGATTCTGATGCTAATTTGGACTTGGTGACACCTGCCTAGAAAAATTCTGTGATGTTTACCTCCATGACACATCAACAGAAAAGTGCTCTGAAGCCCCACTCTTCTGTTCATGTCTGGTTAGAGTCTCCACACCATGGGGTATATTTTATTAAGGCATCAAGTCTCAATTATTAAGAAAGCTAAAAGTCAATAGAATAAAGATTGAGGAGTAATAATACATTTGATGAAGACAGATTTTTTTCTGTCAGAAAATTCTATCAGAGTTTTACTGTTATCCCTAGGTTTTTCTGACAGGTTTGTTATCAAAAACAGGGAGCTACATAAAGTTTGGAATTATCTGCAAAGAAGTGCAAATTTGTGAACCTACAAATATTGAAAAGTTGTGCTTTAAAAATATGATACTACAGAGAAAAGTACAAGCAACAAAATATTCCTCTAAGCCTTTTTTTTGGGGGGGGGAAGGGGAGCCCTGTGGTAGTCAGGCCTTACTTCAGACTCTGTGCTCAGGGCTAATTCCTGGTATGGCTCCAGGTAACCATACAGAATACCATTGATGAAACTAGGTAAGTCAGGCATGGAAGGCCAACACCCTGCCCATGGTACTGTGACTCGGAACAACTCCTAACCATCATCTAAGATTCTTGTTATAAATATGATCATGTTCTGTGGGGTCAAAGAAGATTCTAAGGTTTTCTTAAATCCTGACTCAAGTGAGAGTTGGAACTGAAAAGAAAGTCATGCTCCGTGACAAATGGTCTTTTTGAGAATTACTGTCTCCAAGTTCCCATCTTCAAAGCCCAAGAAGAACAAGACAGCCAGTAGTCATGTTCCTGTGTGCCAAGGGCTTGCTTCATGCTGGGTCTGATCAAAACCTAATGTGTGAGCTGAAGTAGTGCAAGGTCACCTGGAGAAGCGCATCATCACTGTTCACTACTCGAGAAAGTTGAGTCCAAAAATCACACTTTGCCCTAAACCTCCCTGAAAGTAGAATCTTTAAAATGTATAATCTTCATAATGCAATTTTTAAACACTTTTTTTTTGGTATGTGTGTTTTGGGATCACACTCAGTGGTGTTCAAGGGATTCTGTGTTGCTAAGGATGGAATCTGACCACTTGTTTTTAAATATCCACTTAGCCTTTTGAGCTACTTCTGCCCTTGCACTTAAGACTCTCACAGGCCAATGGATACTTACTTCAGCCTGAGTTTCTGCCACCCAGCACCTCACAGAATGTTTTGCAGGGCCTGAAATACCATTGCACATTGTTCAGGTTGAAGTTCAGGGTGACAAAGAGCTGGCACTGCCATTTTTTCCTCCCAGTCTCACTTTTTCCACTTCTCCTGTTAGTTCTGTCCTCAGTCTATTTCTGGTGGCTCTTTTGAAAAGATGACTTTGGGATTGAAGCTATAGTATGGAATTGCTCTTTGCACAGCTCCCTACACAAGAAATACTGAGAAATCAAGCTTCTCTTGTAAAGCAAAAGCTACATTTATTTTTAAGAAAGGCTCTTACTTACAGTTTTTCTACCCATAAAAGGGGAAAATCAAGAAGTGGACTTGGGTGGGATTCTTCACTGAACTCCAGACTCTTCCTAGGAGAATGTGCATGAAGGGACCATAAGTAAACATTTTTATTCCTCCATAACTGCTATTGACAGAAAACTCTGAGGCATCTATTTTCTGAACACTTGTTACATTTTTTTTATATTTTATTAGTGTGTGTGATCCACAGGTCCATATTCAGTCATTTATCTTTTCTCTTTGCCCCAGAGACTTCCATGTGTATTTTCTGTGAGCAGACCCAGGATCTCCCTAAGCACAGCATTGCTATCAAACTCAGGGACCTTTCTGATGACTCACGCTTTTATCTAATCTGCCATGAGTTCTGCTCTGCTTGTGGGAAGGGGAGTGAAGGACACCTACTGCCCAGTGTAGTTTCCAGGCTCCGGTTGGTTCTCCTGATGTGAGCCCCCTCTGGCTAGCTGAGTCAGGGATTTACAGACACCCCTAGAACTCTTAGAAGAACTCAAGTTTCCATCTCAGAATGCAGGACCAATTGGCTCGAACCCAGCTCCTTAGCAGAACTGTAAATAAAACAAAATCAGTGCCAGAGGGGTGGAAGTGTCACCTCTGCTGGCCCCGGAAGAGGCAAGAACCCTGTCCAGGATCATGGCTGCTGTCGCTGCCTTTCTGTGTGGAGAATGGAAGCTCATGTAGCCAGATCCCCTCAGTGCCACCCTCATGGACAGCATGGGATCAAGTTGGACCATATGAATGTGGGCACCAACTCCCACAGCAAGAATAGGCGAGAGTGGAAAGGGCAAGGAGCTAAGTCTATCTTCTGGCTGCCAGGGTTGCTGGAGATGTAAGGGGGCTGGCACTTGTACCCTTTTCATAATAAACATCAGCTCTGACTTCTCTCCTGAGTGAGTGATTCCTTCTCTACAAGGAAGAATGGATGCTGTCGAGAAGAATGGCCCAAATGTCTATTGATTGAACAGACACAGTCACTGAACATCTATCCATTGACTTTTGCACGTGCCCTGCAACATCCTTCAAGGTGGTCTGAGTCTTGGGAACCAAATTCAAAGTAAACACAGAAATTGGGTTATATTTTTTATCCTGGTTTGTCTCTCACCTCCATGAATGTGGCTCCTTCTGAAAACAGCAGAGATTTTTACACACACACACACACACACACACACACACACACACACACACACACACACACATCTAAAAAGGTGATCGAAGAAAACTTGTGCAGAGATTGGACAACTTCCTTAATGCTCACTATTTTTATACTTTGAATCAATGTTCAATGTTATTCAATGTTCAATTTGAATCAATGAATCAATGTGCTCGTGAAATTGAGCACCAGATCTTGATGACACAGAAATTGCTGCTTTGGTTAGAGCTTGACACACATTCCTGAACACATCCTCACAAAGACCAGGTGTACAGAAACCACCACGAAGTGTCCTTGTTATACCTGGGAAGATCCCCAGAAACCTGAGATAAAGGAAGATTGGGACTCTCAGCAATGCCCAGTGGGCCAGTTGGACAATATTGACTTCCATATACAGGGATTCTGTTCTTTTTCTTTTTTTCTTTTTGTTTTTTTTGGGCCACACCCTGTGGCACTCAGGGGTTACTCCTGATTGTCTGCTCAGAAATAGCTCCTGGCAGGCATGGGGGACCATATGGGACACCGGGATTCCAACCAACCACCTTTGGCCCTGGATCGGCTGCTTGCAAGGCAAACACTGCTGTGCTATCTCTCTGGGCCCAGGGATTCTGTTCTTAGTTATGTTCTTGCTGGTTTTCTCTTTCTACACAGCAACTTCTGTAGCCCTGTGGCAAACCATTCACGGTCACTATTTTCCTTCCAAACTTGAGAGATTTTTTGTTTTGTATTGTTTTTTATATCAGCAAATTCCTGTGCTTTTAATCATTGTGTTTTGTAGATCAATATATAACTCCTTGAATTCGGGCCATAGTGGTAGCACAATGGTAAGATGTTTACCTTGCATGCAGGTGACCTGGGATGGACCCAGGTTCGATTCACAGCATCCCATATGGTCCTCTGAGCCTGCCAGGATTGACTTCTGAGCACAGAGCCAGGAGTAACCCCTGAGTGCCTCTGGGTGTGGTCCAAAAACCAAATTAAAACCAAAACAAAAAATGCCTCAAATTCAATTATTTTTTATTTTAAAAAATGCTGTCAAGTTATCAAGGTGACATTGATTAATAAGCATGCAGATGTATATGCTTTACTAGCCCATCACAGTGGCACTGAAGTGTCAATTCCCTTATTATTAAAGGACCCCCCCCCCCCAGATTTTCCTATCTCCATTTGGTCACTTCAATTTTGCTCTCAGGCTCAAGGGTTTGTTTTCAGTCCCTGTTGTCTCATCCCTTGCTTTGTTGAATATCTGGAAACAACCCAAGTGCCTAGTGACAAGAAAGAGTAGATAAAGAAATTCTGGTGTATTCACTGGAATATAGAATCTATCTAAATTATGGCTTTTCCACTTTATAACATAGCTGCTTAGCTACCAGAAGAAAGTAATAGTCACTCCTCTGGACCATGACTGGACCTCCTGTTCATGGTGCTGGTGGGGATGATGCTAAGCAATATAAGTAGGAGAAAGTTAAGTCTCAGCTGCTTGTCTCTTGACTTGTCTGTGCAACTTTCCCCCAAGCCACCAAGAAAGCTGAGAAAAGGTGAAGTATCACGCCTCAAACATATCCTTAGTCCAGTGGGGCACCTTCTAGGGTTCTCCATGGTTTCCATTTCTGAAGATGCCACTCACAACCTACGTGAGGGAGGCTTACAGGCCAGCTCTGCTCTGATTACTGCCTTCATTTCCTACCACTCTCCCCCCCACAGCCCTCCCAGTTGCTCTGTGTCCAGTGAGGTCAGAGCTCAGCCCCAGAACCCTCATAGCAAACCCAGTATTTCTGCTTTGTCCAATCCCCATTGAGATGTTCCAAGACCTGATTCTCTGTCTGCTGGAGTTTCCTGCACCAAGAGCCTCATTTCAGGCCTTCTGTTTCATGCTTGTAATTTGGACTAGCCTCTTGCCTAGAGATGCAGAAGGGCCCTTGTCAGCCGTCATAAATGCATCACTTTCTCTGGAGTTCATAGCTTTGTCTATGCAACTATAGTAAGATACTTGGATACCAAGGCAGTCCCAACCACAGATTCTGCATCAGCATTGACACCCATCAGATTGACATTTAGGCCCTATCACTAACCACTCATGTGACCAAGGACCAGGCATGAGGATTCACCAATCTTGATTCCTCATGGTAGCATATAGCTGGCAACACTGGTCTTTGAGCTTCTTGATCTCCAAGTTGAGGATAGTCTCTGTCGATGAGCTGTCGTTTGTCCACATAGCTAAAGGATTTGCACTACCATTTACTCCAGTGGAAATGAAATCCAAGAGGTATTTGTGAAAATGCAGTTCAGCTTTTCTCTGTGTGTGCAATGTGGATATATTGAAAACTAAGTCATTTTTATCCTTTAACTTGTATGGCACTAATTTTGTTGGAAAATTTCACAATATGAAACATATTGCTAAGCACATTAAATCAATATATAAGGTAGCTAGAATATTGGTTATTAGGAAAAGTATATTTGAAATGCACATGAATACTTGTTTTATTTCCTGATGTTTCCAGTTTGTCATCAGCAAGTTGCATTCAGATATTTAAAATTAGTTTTCTTCCTCAAGGAATCAGCAAAGCAAAACAATCTCTCAGATCGCCTCTTGGATGTAGAAGCACATTTTTGCTGTGTGGGGCTCTGGGCGGATCTTCCCTTCAGAATAAGTAATTACCAGCGTTGTTTTCAGGGTCACAGCTAATAATGTGTGACACTTGCAAACTTGTGCAAAGGCTGTTTGGAGTGAACATCATGCTGCTGTCTCAGCCACTCCTCAACTGATTGGACACATGACTGGGCACTGCCAGGCTCTCTGGGGTCTTGTCTACCAGTTGTTGCACACACGAAAAGTAAACATACACTGAAATATCTGAGACTCACATTAATCTGGTTTGAGTTATTCCACAAGTCGAATGAGACTAGTCCTTGGTTTTTGATGCAGATTTAAAGAGAAGGTTGGGGCTGGGGGCGATAGCATGGAGGTAGGGCATTTGCCTTGCATGCAGAAGGATGGTGGTTCAAATCCCAGCATCCCAATAGTCCCCAAGCCTGCTAGGGCTGATTTTTGAGCATAGAGTCAGGAGTGACCCCTGAGCACTGTCAGGTGTGACCCAAAAACCCAAAATAAAATAAAATAAAATAGAAGATTAGTCCCTTTGCAACTGGGTTGGTGCATTTTTCAAAGGCATCTGCAACCAGGCTCCCAGAGACAAATGGTGGCTTATTTCAAATGTGATTGCTTATAGTGAATTCGACTCTTGCCCCCTTTTTGATTTATAGCAATGCATTTATATAAATTACTATCTTCTTAATTCACTCTTTATTCTAATCTACATTTGAATTGGACGCAGGAGAAATGAGGGTGGCAACATCTGGCTTTAATGAAGTGAAACCAGTTATATAAGTCGGTGTCATCCTTCATCACCGCCCCTCGGCCTCCCCTCTCAGCAGACACATGAGCTCTGCTCCACTCTGGAGAATTAGAAGCAGAAACCCAGGCTGGCCTGGTGGGCTGAGAGTGCAACAGCTGGATGGAATGAGAGGGTACCAGTCTGTGCTGTTGGTAAGACACAGTAATAATCCCAGAGCTCCAGGAAAGCAGCTCTCCCAAAAGAAAGGTGGAGAGTGAAAAGGTGGGGTGGGGGAGGTACGGTGGGGACAGAAGCAGAAAATGTCAGGCAGCCTCCAGTACCTCAGTTTCTCCATAGCAGGTACAGATGTGATGAACAGAGTCTGGGTCACTTAAGGAGTTGCATGAACAAGACACTGGGAATTAGTGTCCTCATGTTCAAAATGGGTTTAAGACGGGGCCACATTCAACATGTCCTCTTGTTCAAGATGGGTTTAAGATGGTGCCACAATCAACATGTCTTCATGTTCAAAATAGAGCTGAATACAAAATGGCCTCCAACTTCAATTTGATGAAATGAGTGTGCAGGAATAAGAAAAATGTTTGTCTCAGGCCTGATTCCTAGAGGCAACTGCCCTGACCAGCTGTATCTCTATACCCAATTGAATCGGATACTTATTTCATCAAGGCTTCAAGGTATTAAGATGATTCTGGAAACCATAGAACATGAGCATTTGACAGACTGTCTGGTATCTATTCTGCCCCATTGGCTTATGGTGTTGAGGTGTCTGTCTACAATGCAACTTCTCATAGGCTTCCCCCAGGAAAGGCACAGACACTCATCTGCAGGAGAAAAGTTTCCCCCACAAATAAAATGAGATCCAGAGATGTTCTTGTAAGGAAATTAGTTAAATGATGGTAGTACAAAAAAAAAAAAAAAACAATGAGCTTATGTCATGCAATTATGATTCTACTACTGAAGTAACTAGAGAGTTTTCTGAAGATGAAAAGCATCAACGTGAATAAAGGAGAGAGGGCAATGCTTCAAACTCCTTCAAATGAAAAGCAGCATTTAAAAAAAGGTGAAAGTTTTAGGTAACTCTATTAAACTATCAAGTAGTCTGACAAGTCTAGAAAACAATGAAATATAATTCACTATGACCAGATAAAACAGAAAAATGTAATAAAAATAATTGAATTATTCAAACTAGTTTATGATTATATCATAAGACCCATGTTGTCAGTTTGTTTTCAGGAAAGGAACCTGGATGCTGGAGACTCAGTAGATGATACTTCATGGGATAGACTCCTCTTACAGTGCTCACTATCATAATGCATAGTACTCTAGATGTGAAAATTATCATTGTCCTAAAAATGCTCCATGCACAGTCTAACCCCAGGAGCTTTTATTTACCAAAGTTTGCCCTTACCAATGATGATTTGCTGGCCTCATATTTTTAAGTGCTCTGACTCATCCCACATGGGTCAGATCTTCAACTGCAACCTACAAATCGATCTCAAATGTGTATGTGTGTGTTGGACAACTCTACGTTAGTCTTAACTGTATTGTACATAATGTCTGTCTATGTTGTATATAGTCCCTACTATATATAACCCTCCTTTCCTCTTTCCCTGCTTAACACTTTACAAATCCTCTTCTATCCTCTCACCCTCTCAACCTTGATCTATTACCTCTTCATATTTAACCCTCCTTACCCTCAGGTTGTTTTTTAGTTTTGTTTTGTTTTGGGGTGCCACACCCTATGATACTCAGGGGTTATTCCTGGATATGTTCTCAGAAATCACTCCTGTCTTGGGTACCATATGGGACGCTGGGTGATCTAACTGCAGTCCATCCTAGGTAAGCCATGTTCAAGGCAAAAATCCTACCTCAGCACCACTGCTCTGGTCCCTACCCTCAGTTCTTAACTCCTCAGAAACCTGAACCTTCCCTCTGCCCCAGAATGTTTCCAGTTGGCTCCGAAGTCAAAAGGATAGCCTCCCAGCCCACCTGACCTCAGCCCAGGAAGAAGCTGCTGCCATCGCTCCTGCTAACTCACTCTTTGCAATCCCTTTTCTCCCACCTCCCCTCACTGTGGACTATTGCTTGCTACTGGATTTGGCTCTGGAGAGACCCTCAGATCGAGGACACTATCGATCTTTGAGTTCTGCGAACCATTTTTTTTTATTTTTATTTTGATCATAGTGGCTTACATAATGTTGACAATAATATTCTAGGTACATATTTACATAAAATCAGGGGGGATTCCCATCCCTAAATTGTCCTCCCTACACCTCCGTTTTTGTCCTACCTCCCATTTCTTCTTCCCTCACCCCCAGGGTGGCTAGAATATGTGATCCCCTCTGTATCTGACCTACTACTTAGTAGTCTTGCATCAGTTTGGTCTTGGTGCCTCCCTTATTTCCCCCTCTAAGTGGGGGCAGGGCTAGCAGTTCAAGTTGGGTGGTTTTGCCTGAAAAAGAGAAAATGAGTAAACTGGGGTAAGAGTCTAATACCCCAAAAATGGGCAGAATCCTTCTAGAGGTTCTCCTCATCGATTTGGATAATGCAGGAGAAAAAGAAGGTGAAACACCCCATCAGTACCAAAAGAAGTGTCAAATATCCAGTGAGGACTCCAGTTATATCGATAAGCACCACAATAAACTGATAAAAAAATACAAACAAAAACAAACAAACATATGAACAACAAAAAAAAACTCGCCGTGGTCTTGAAATAAGAGACATGGTGTAGCACATAACGAAAGAAAAGAAAGGAAAAAAAAACACACACCAAAAAAAAAAAAAAGAAAAAAAAATAATTGGGGACAACAATTTCAATAATCACATCCGAACCGAGAAATCGACCAAAATAGCTAGGTAAATAAAATTAATAATAACAATAATAAATGAAGGTAATATATATATAAATATCCAAGGTTTTGTGCTTTTTGCATTTTTGTTTTTTCCCTCTGCCCTGGCACAGTAAATATTGGGGTCATTCGAAACGGAATTCACTTGCCCTATGAGCTATGGGGATTCTCCGTCCTTGGAGTATACTGTCATGGGATCAGTTCTAGGCTTTGCTCAGGATCATTACTCTCCCGGTGGTGTTTTTTATTTTTTTTTATTTTTGTTTGTTTGTTTGTTTTTTTGTGTGTGGAAGACTTCTGCTTTGTCCAGGGTGATACATTCAGAGCTCTGTGTTGAGTGGTCTCAGTATCTGTACAGATCCTGAGGTGGGCCTTATGGTGAAGTCAGTCTTTGTGAGTCTAGAGGTTCTGTTGCCTCAGTGCCAATTGGATCCGTCTTCTGTGGTTGGTGATCTTGGTCTTTGCACTGAACCTAGGATGGCATCTAGGATAGTGTCCTTCTTTGTGCTTCCAGAAGCCCCTTTCCGTTACAGTTGTCTCTGCCGGACCTTTGGAGCTGGGGATCATGCTTATTGTGTCGGTCTTAGTTCAAAGCCTAGACTAGGGCTTTTTGATTGGTCCCAAGATGTATACAGTCTGGTCGTGGTTCTAGCAGCCAGTCCTCTGTAAATCACGATCTTGGCTTTTGGACCTACCAAAGGGTGCCACGTCTTCTGGTTTTGTCTTGTCGTTAGCTGGTAAAGTAGGCTAAACTGCTCTAAGGTCAAGTTGTTCACGTTTTCTTCATTGTCGGGATATCATGTTAGCGCTGGCCCTTGTTGTTGACCCTGCAGTATTGAGGCCGTCCCAGATGGAGTTTGTTTCTTGCAGCTGTTGTGAAGAGCTGTGCCGTTTCTATGCCTGGGAACCAGGGTTCAAGGCTGGATGAATGGAATCCGATCACCTGAGGTCTAAGTTGATTCCACATGACATATTTTCAAGGTAGGAGATATCCCTGTATTGTAAACAACTATGAGCTCCTATCTCTAGTAGGTAAGAGCTCTTGTTTTTTTTTTTGGTTTTTTTTTTTTTTAATGTAAGATTTCCCCTTTATTTATTGTGCCTTTGCAGGGGGAAGTGGTGCTCCATTATATTGTCGGTGTATTTGGGGTGGACAGAGTGGGTAACATAAATAGGTCACATACCCAAATACGATTAAGAAAAAAAAATTGCATGTGCCCACAAATGTATATGTAGGGCAAACATTTAAAAAAAAAAAGGAAATATAATGAGTTAGTGAAGTTTTTAAAAGTTTTTAAAAGTTTTAAAAGTGGTGCAAAAGACTACTTTACATTTGGGGGAGAACAGGTAAAGAGGTGGTGTATTACAGGTCTTATGCCTATGTTGGAAGTACTGTTTATCCCCTTGTCTTTTGGATTTTTCTTGTGGTGTGTGGGTTCCCAGGCATCTTCCAATCTCACCCCCTGACCTTCTTCAGATTGGTATAAATTTGCAGCAGGGAGGTCTTGGAAGAGTTCTTGCATTGGGGATACTATTGGACCTAAGTCCGGTTTCAAGAAACAGTCCACTTTATGGGGAGTTGGTAGGGAGGGTCTCGCAGCATGAGTCCACAGGGGGGTTGGCTGTCTTTTCTTGCAGGAGATGAGGTGTGGGTTCGGCTGGGTGTCCCCTCCCCTGGGTGCTGGGTACTGGGTCGTTGGGTAGGAGGTCGATCTTGATGCCTAAAAGATTAAGGACTGAGGGTGGAGAGTTTCATTATGGTGGGAGATCTGGATGGGATTGAGGAGTGAAGGGATAGTTGGATTTCCGGGGGGGAGAAAGGGGAAGGTATATGGGAGGGGTATGAAGGAAGAGAAAAGAGAAAATACCGTAGAAAGAAAGGGGGAAGAGAAAGGGAAAAAAGTAAAGAGAAGAATAGAAGAGAAAAAGAAAAAAGAAAAGAAAAAAGGAAAAAGGAAAAAGGAAAAAAAATATAAAATATATATATATATAAAATAATAATAAAGAAAAAAAATAAAGTAGTGAGAAGAAAGGAGAGAATAACAAGGGAATTTTGGTTTGGCTGAATGTGTTCGATGGCTAGAGAGTACGTCGCGGGTACTGCTTTGGTGGTCTGACTGGTCACGTGCTTCAATTCCTAAAAGAAGGTTTAACCTACAAATAAAGTGTATGTTAAAGAGTTTTCTCGTGGTCATCTCGTAGTGCAAGCAAGGTACGGTATCTCGTGTGGTATCCCGAGTTGCCATCTTAGTTTGTCCACCCTTTGTATCTAAGGGCGCCTGTGGACAGAAAAGCTGAGAGGTTATTTAATATATAGTAAGGTAAAGGGAGTAAAACGTAGTGTTATGGTATGTTGCCATCGCATTCCGTGATTTCCCGTGGTGTTCTATACTTGTGTTCCTGTTAACGATCTCTAAGGGGTTATTGTGGACCTTTGTTGTAGGAGTCTGATTACATACCTGTTCTCTCTATGTTACTGTTTTCTTTGCGGTATAATGTGCAGTCAAGAGTTTGCGTTATTCCTTCTTCGTGTTTTTTGGACACTGCTCCCATGTATATGTTGACTATTACAGTGTTCGGAGTTTCTACCCTGTTAAACCCTGTTATCTGATTGTTAGGTATTAGTTATGTATAAAATATATGTTCTAGGTGTTTCAGAATAGTGCTACCATTCTGTGTTTCTCTTTTGTCTTCTGACTTACTTCGTTTAACATAACATGATCTAGGTCCATCCACGTTGCTGCAAAGTCTGTGATTGTATCATTTCTAACTGCCATGTAATATTCCATTGTGTATATGTACCACATCTTAATGATCCATTCATCTGTTGTTGGACATCTAGGTTGGTTCCAAGATTTGGCTATTATACTGAGTGCTGCGATAAATAGTGGGGTGCATACGTATTTTGGAATGAATGTCCTTCCATCTTGTGGGTATATGCCTAGGAGAGCAATTGTGGGGTCAAATGGCAGCTCGATTCTGAGTTCTTTGAGCACTCTCCAGACTTTCCTCCATAGGTGTTGGACTAGGGGGCATTCCCACCAGCAGTGGATGAGAGTTCCTTTCATACCGCATCCCCGCCAACAAAGGTTGTTTCCGTCATTTTTGATGTGAGCCATCCTCACTGGTGTAAGGTGGTATCTCATTGTTGTCTTGATTTGGATCTCCCTGATGATGAGTGAAGGTGAGCATGTTTTCATGTGTTTGTTGGCCATCCTTCTGTCTTCCTCAGAGAAGTGTCTATTCATTTCATCTCCCCATTTTTTATAGCTTTGTTTGGTTTTGGGGGGCTCAGCTTTCTGAGTGCTTTGTATGTTCTAGATATTAGCCCTTTATCTGATATGTCGAGTGAAAAAAATTTTTCCCATTCTGTTAGCTGTCTTCTTGCATTAAGTAGGGTTTCTTTTGCCATGCAGAAGCTTTTTAGTTTGATGTAGTCCCATTTGTTTATATTTGATGCTAACGTTCTTGCCATTGGTGCTCCATTCTCAAAGACCTTTTTGATATATAGGTCTTCGAGTGTTTTGCCTATTTTATTCTCGATAAACTTTATAGATTCGGGTCTGATTTCAAGGTCTTTGATCCATTTTGAGTTGATTTTTGTATAAGGAGTAAGGTATGGGTTGATTTTCACTTTCGTACATGTGGTTTTCCAGTTGTACCAACACCATTTGTTGAATAGGCTTTCTTTGTTCCACTTCAGATTCTTGCCTCTTTTATCAAATATTAGTTGGCTATATATCTGGGGGTTTATGTCTGGGAATTCTGTTCTGACCCACTGGTCTGAGGTCCTGTCTCTGTTCCAGTACCATGCTGTTTTGATTACTATGGCTTTATAATATAGTTTCAAGTTAGGTAAGGAGATGCCTCCCAGCTTCTTGTTTTTCAGTATTTGTTTGGCTATCCTGGGTCTTTTGTGGTTCCAGATGAATTTTGTGAATGATTGTTCTAATTTTTTGAAGAATTGTGTCTGGATTTGAATAGGGATTGCATTAAATCTATATAGGAGTTTGGGTAGGATAGTCATTTTGATTATGTTAATTCTACCTATCCATGAGCATGGGATGTTCTTCCATTTCATTAGATCGCCTTCAATTTCTTTCTGAAGTATTTTGAAATTTCCCTGGTATAGATCTTTCACTTCTCTTGTAAGGTTGATTCCTAGATACTTGATATTTTTTGATACTATCTTAAATGGAATTGTATTTTTAATCTCTCTCTCCTCAGCTTCATTGTTTGTATATAGAAACGCTACTGTCTTTTGTGTATTGACCTTGTAACCAGCCACTTTGCTGTATTGGTTAATTGTTTCTAGGAGTTTTACTGTGGACTCTTTAAGGTTTTCGATGAATATCATCATATCATCGGCAAATAGAGATAGCTTGTGTTCCTCTTTCCCAATTTGAATTCCTTTGATTTCCTTCTCTTGTCGGATTGCTATTGCTAGGACTTCTAAGGTTATATTGAATAAGAGTGGAGAGAGTGGACAGCCTTGCCTAGTTCCTGATCTTAGTGGGAATGCTTCTAGTTTCTCACCATTGAGTATAATGTTGGCTGTAGGCTTTTCATAAATAGCTGTAACTATCTTGAGGAAGGTTCCTTCTAATCCTATTTTGCTGAGTGTTTTTAACATGAAAGGATGTTGGATTTTGTCAAACGCCTTCTCTGCATCGATTGATATGATCATGTGGTTTTTGTCTTTCATGTTGTTGATGTGGTGTATAATGTTGATTGATTTGCGTATGTTGAACCAACCTTGCATTCCTCGAATGAATCCCACTTGATCGTGATGTATGATCTTCTTGATAAAGTGCTGGATTCGGTTTGCTAAGATTTTATTGAGTATCTTTGCATCTATGTTCATTAGTGAGATTGGTCTGTAGTTTTCTTTTTTGGTAGTGTCTTTGCCTTCTTTGGGAATGAGTGTGATATTAGCCTCATAAAAGGAGTTGGGGAGGATTCCTGTTTTTTCTATGGTTTGGAAGAGCCTATGGAAAAGTGGTAGTAACTCTTCTTGAAATGTTTGATAGAATTCACCTGTAAATCCATCTGGGCCTGGGCTTTTGTTCTTAGGGAGTTTTTTAATTACATCTTCAATTTCCTCTGAGGTGATTGGTCTATTTAGGATCTCTAGATCTTCCTTTTCCAGTCTTGGAAGAGGGTGTTTTTCCAAGAATCTATCGATTTCTACTGTGTTCTCTAGCCTAGTTGAGTATAGTTGTTCATAGTATGATCTCATGATATGTTGTATTTCTTGGGGTTCTGTTGCAATATCTCCCCTTTCGTTCGTGATCCTACTGATTTGGGTGTTTTCTCTCTTTTTTTTGGTGAGTTTTGCCAATGGTTTGTCTATCTTGTTTATTTTTTCGAAGAACCAACTCCTGGTCTCATTGATTTTTTGTATTGTTTTCTTAGTTTCTATGTTGTTTATTTCTGCTCTAGTTTTTATTATTTCTTGCCTTCTGGATGTGGTTGGATTTCTCTGTTGCTGTTGTTCCAATTCTTTGAGGTGATCTTTTAAACTGTTGGTTTTGTTATTTTCCTGTTTCTTGACATAGGCCTGTATTGCTATGAGTTTCCCCCTAATTACTGCTTTTGCTGAGTCCCATAAATTTTGACATGTTGTCTCTTCATTGTCATTTGTCTCAAGGAATCTTTTTATTTCTTCCTTGAGTTGTTCTTTGATCCAGCTGTTGTTGAGCAGCATGTTGTTTAATCTCCAGGTATTAGTTTTTCTCCATTGCTTCTTCTTGACATCGATTTTGAGCTCTGTTGCATAGTGATCTGAGAGGGTACTTCTAATGATCCTTACCTTTGTGGTCTTATATAGGTTGGCTTTGTATCCTAAGACATGGTCTATTCTGGAGAAGGTTCCATGTGGGCTTGAGAAGAATGTGTATTCTACTTTCTGGGGGTGGAGGGCTCTATATAAGTCTATTAGCCCTAAATCTTCTAATTTTTCATTCAGAGCTCTTATTTCTTTGCTATTTTTCTGTTTGGTGGATCTGTCCAGTGGTGATAGTGGAGTGTTGAGGTCCCCTGCTATTATCACATTTCCCTTCATGTGTTTCTCCAGGTTTGCCAGCAGTTGTCTCACATATTTTGCTGATTCTACATTCGGTGCATAGATATTGACCAGGGTTAGTGTTTCTTGATCTAATGTTCCCCTGATCAGTAAGTAGTGACCCTCTTTGTCTCTGACCACTTTCTTGAGGTTGAATGCAATTTGGTCTGATATGAGAATGGCTGTCCCTGCTCTTTTTTGTTTTCCATTGGCCTAAATAATTACTTTCCATCCTTTGATTCTTAGCCTATGCTTATCCTGTAGCTGTAGGTGTGTTTCTTGTAGACAGCAGAAGTCTGGTTTATTTTTCCTAATCCAGTTCTCTACTATGTGTCTTTTAATTGGAGAGTTTAGTCCATTAACATTTAGGGAGATTATTGAGAGAGAGGACTGTTGTGTGGTTATGTTGTGTAGGGTGGCTTTTGTTACAATCGGGGGTTTGGATTGTGTAATTCATCTCTGAGTAGGTCGTTTAGGATCGGTTTTGTTTGGACAAATAGTTCTAGTTCGGTCTTGTTTGAAAATGTTTTCAGTCTGTTCTCCCATATGAATGATAATTTTGCCGGATATTGGACTCTAGGTTGGAAGTTTCTTTCATTCAGTCATTTAAATATGTCGTTCCAGTGTCTCCTTGCTTGGATTATTTCGATTGGGAGATCTGGTTTGATTCTTATGTCCCTACCTTTGTACTTGAGGTTTTTTTTCTCTCTTATTGTCTTAAGAAGTTCCTCTTTCTCTTTGTTTTTTGCCATTTGGATTACTATATGTCTTGGTGTAGTTTTATTAGGATCTATTTTACCAGGAACTCTCTTGATTTCCTGGATTTGCCCTGAAGTTTCATTCCAAAGGGTGGGGAAGTTCTCTGCTATTATCTCTCTGACTACTTGTTCTTCTCCTTTCCCTATTTTCTCCCCTTCTGGTATACCCATGATTCTTAGATTGTTTCTTTTGTCCTTGTTCATTAGGTACTGGACTTTTCCTTCCAGTGCTTTGCCTTTTATTTCTTTGTTGGTTTCTTGGTCATTTTTTGTTTGCAGTTTTCCTTCGAGTTCTTCGATGTGCTTCTCCAACTCTGTGTTTTTGCTAGTAAGGCTTGTTACTTTGTCTGTTAATTCCTTCACTTCTTTTTGTATGGACTCTCTCATACTCTTTAACATTTCTTCTTTAATTTGGGTGATTTGTTCCTCCATAGCTGTTTTATACTCGGTAGCTAAAGTTTCTCTCATTTCTTTAATTAGTTCTTGCGTTTCCTTCTTCATTGCTGCTTTTAGGTCGCTTTCCCACAGATCTGTGCATTTTGGCGGACTTGGAAACTTGTTAAGGTTTGTCTCCGTATCTTCAGATCTTAGGGTTCTCTTTGATTTACCCATATTTCCTTGTGTTTATTGCTGTGCTTTAGAGTGCTGTTTCTTCCACTTTCAGCCTGTTTTGATCCCCTGTGGTGTGGGAATGGGTCCCCTCCCTGAGGGTGGATCTAGTGGTACTGTTGGGTGGGCTTGTTGCGGTTTGGCTCCTCTTGTGCTCCTTCTGTGTTCTGATTCGTTGCTTTGCCTTATTGTTGCCAGCTATTTCTGGGAGGTAGGAGATTCTCGACGGGGGGCGGGGCACGTTCACGCTGTCTGCGTGAGTGACCGTACCTTCTCTACCTTCCCGTGGGCAAAGGAGCCCCAGCAGGAGCAAGGCAGCCGTTCGCGGGGTCGGAGTGGGTGGGCGGCCCTTCCCTACCTTCCCGGGGACACGGGAACCCCAGCAGGAGCGAAGCAGCCCTTCGTGTGGTCGGGGCGCGCGGGCGGGGCTTCCTTACCTTCCCGGGGGCAAGGGGACCCCAGCCGGAGGAATGGAGCCGTTTGCGCGGTCGGGGCTAGCGGACGGGACGTCCTTACCCTGCCGGGGGCTAGGGGACCCCGGCTGGAGGAATGGAGCCGTTCGCGCGGTCGGGGCTGGCCGGCGGGGCGTCCTTGCCCTGCCGGGGGCTAGGGGACACCAGCCGGAGAAATGGAGCCGTTCGCGCGGTCGGGGCTGGCGGGCGGGGCGTCCTTACCCTGCCGGGGGCTAGGGGACCCCGGCCGGGGAAATGGAGCCGTTCGCGCGGTCGGGGCTGGCGGGCGGGGATTCCTTACCCTGCCGGGGGCTAGGGGACCCCAGCCGGGGAAATGGAGCCGTTCGCGCGGTCGGGGCTGGCGGGCGGGGCGTCCTTACCCTGCGGGGGCTCGGGGCTGGCGGCGGGGCGTCCTTGCCCTGCCGGGGGCTAGGGGACCCCAGCCGGGGAAATCTCTGCGAACCATTTTTAAGACTCCACAAGACCATGGCATGGGATGAAACTGTGCTCTGGAATTATCCCCACTCAGACTATTTCAAAGACTTAAAGAGGTTATATATAATACAGAAATATTGCATATTTCTGTAGATGCATTTCCTTAATAATTATAATTTTTATTTCATATTTCCCTATGTAAAAGCATTTTCCCTTCTCTTTTATGGATCTTCTTAATAGGAAATTCTAATAGATAAGTCTTTCTTGGGATTTGAGTTCAGGTTAGAACCAGGTTACAGAGATTGTTTAGCTTGTTATTTTCAAACCCATATGCATCATATGGCATTGTTCCTTTTTACATAAGCACATTAAAATGGAGAAATATTGTGTATATAAAGAAGTTCTTATTTAATAGAAATAGGAACTCATAATTTTATAGTACTGGGGTGTCTTTTACCAGGAACATTTGTCATAGTGACTTGACTTAAGGCTTTAGTCAAACGAAAATTGACTGTCAAACCCTAAACTTTGGATCCCATCCTTGAAACTGACATGGTTTTCTGCACCAGCACCAGAAATCAAACTTCCATTGGGGGAGGCTCGAATGCCAACCTGGCATAGATTTGCAACAGGGTGGGCTCATATGATATCCTGATGACTGGGACACAGCAACAACTTGCTTTCATGACAGGTTTCCCTGACTGACCACCTAAAGGTGAGATGAAATCAGAAGACTCTTCGTGAGTGACACCCAGCTTCAACATAGGATGTGTGCAAAAACCAAGATCTCTAATTATAGAAGCTTGATTGTGATAACCACAATTGAATAGAACTTTTCCTGGGACCAATGAAGAAAGATCTTGGGGTTAAACAATTAGTATGCCTGGAGCCTGTAGTCAGTCTTATGACAGAAGCTTTATGGGTATAGACACCCTGCTTTTTTAGCCCAAGGGTATTTCCTTTCTAATTTACCAAACATTTGTTATATCTATGCAAAAACAAACAAAAACTGCCATCCCCTTTTTAAAGTTTTATTTGTATCTTCTAGATAGGGGCTTCTGCCTTTTTCATAGAATTATGAGACATGGATTATTTGTTTTACCTCATATTTCTGGGTCTTTCTACAAATTGAAAAAAGAAAACAAAAGACTAGTGGTCAAGTGGTCTCAGATGCATTGGTGGAGATAAAAAGGTCAGAACTAAATACCTAAGTCAGAGTCAATGACAATAGAATTAAGAGACACAAATTATAGCAATCTAAAATTAAAATGGGCCTGTTATACTGGCAGGCCAGGGGGCTAAGGGTGGGGGTATAGGATTCATGCAAGGAACTTTGTTGGAGAGAGGTCAACACTGGTGGTGAAAATGGCCCTAATTCACTGTCACTGTATTCCTGAAATCCAACTATGAAGGACATGTAATTCACAGTGGTCTCAATAAAAATTTAAAAAAGTAATTGAATTATTATTGGGCAAAAATTCAGAATTTTAATCTGAATCTAAGAAACTCAATAGACAATAAATAGTATATATAATTCACATTGAGTTACACCAATTTGTATTGCCAGAGTACCAAAACCAAAGTTCTATCTCCTCTGACTTATTCATAAATTTTATAAAGTATAAATATTTCTAGTGTAACTAATATTCCATCACCAGCTCATCTTAGACACATAATAAATAATTATCTAATAGTAATTTCTAAAGGTATCTGTTTGCAGATATGTTTAGTTATTTGATTTATTTATAAGTAAAAAAGGAGAAGAAATTATGAATTTGTTCATTTTTCTTCTTTTATGATGTGGAGATGCTGAGGGCAGAAAGAAATCAATTCAGGATTGTAAGTAATTGTGCAAACTCTATGTTGGAATGACTGTCATCACCCGCTGTTTCCTGTCACAGTGGGAGAAATTTCAGTTTTGAGAAATGCACTGAAAACATCTAGAGCCTAAATTATTGCAATTTCACATCTAAGTAGGTAAGTAGGTTTCAGATAAGGTCACTGAAATATAATCATAATCATTTATTTTTAAAAAGCTATTCGTAGCCTGAGTCCCAGAGCATTGTATCTTTATGAGTAGAATAAGAAGTCTATTCTGTTTCAAATCAGCCTTAGGTCTTAGATATTAGGCTATGTCAGCCAGTGATTGATTCTGCCTTTTCTCATCCTGAGGCTAGAAGGAAAAATAAAAGAAGTCATAAAAAGTACCTGTGAACCACTGGGGCAGTGGCGCAGAGCCCAGCAGCTCTGCACAGAGGAAGCTCTAGTTTGACCTCCTCTCAGGAGTGCCAGTATCCTTGTACAGGCATTTTGGGCCAATTTCTGCAGTTCTGAAGCTCTGCTCAGCCTTGGGCCTCTGCCTCTTTTCTTCCTCTTCCACATCACCCTTGAAGATCCAGTTTAAGCTACTTATTAAAACCTGATCTAATCGAGGCATTTATAGGACCTCTTCATGCTAGGAGAACTAAAACTTTGATATGGAATACTTGCTAGTTCCAAGAAAGCTCACTTTAAATTAGATAATCATGATTTTTTTATTACCACCAGTGTTCAAATAATACTGAGAGTGGGGGGACAAAAGACCCCAACAAAGATCCCATTAACATTGACTTCAGTTAATAATGGCTTTGGGGTGGGAGAGGATTTTCTCAGCATCTGATTTGTGAAATGTGCCCTAGAAACCCCTGGAAACATCAGGTGTGGAGAGGCCAGTGGGGAAACCAACTGTTGGGAGAGTCCCTTCCTCCAGTATTGTCTAGATTGATGGCATCTATGTAGGCTCTATTCATTAATTGTTGTATTAATTATGTTATAATTAATATAAATATGTAATATAAATTATATATCATATAAACATATAATATATAAATATATTAATTATAAAGTCCTAGATTTGTAGTGAGGCCTCTCTCTGCTCAGCCGGGTGCCTGTAGCCCCTCCAGTCAGCAGGTCTGTAGGTTCCAGGGTGATGGCAGAGAAATAATTTCGCATGCAGTCATTTGAAGCTTCAGAAGATATCCAGCTTTATTATATGGCCCTAATCGCCTTGAGCATTTCCCTAAGCTAAGCAGCCTCTTTTCTGATCCTCTGCATCTATCCGGACTGCCTATGCTCTCTCCCTCCCCCCAACCCAGGCAACCCTATAATTGTCTCTTCAAGATTACCCACCTCCTGCCCATCCCAGGTATAGTCGGTCTGATCATCCAGGTGAGATCAGCATAAGGAATTGGGGGAGGGGTAAAAATTGTCCTTCTAGGACTGTGGTTGTTCAGTAGTGAGCTGTTCAATTTTCAGGTGTTAAGGTTTTTCTTCTGTGTTCCTTTGTAGTTCACTTCTAATTCAGTGCATTATGATCTGAGAAGGTAGTTTGTACAATTTCTATCCTTTTGATTTTATAGAGGTATGTTTTATGGGTCAGCATGTGGCCTATCCTGGAGAATGACCCATGTGTGCTTGAGAAGAAAGTACATCCAATTCTGTTTTTTTTTTGGGGGGGGGGCGTGGAGAGCCCTGTATCTATCCACTAGGCCATTTGTCCTTTCAGAGCTAGCATATTCTTGTTAGATTTCATCCTATCAAATGGTGACAGGGTGGTATTGAGGTCCCCCACTATTATTGTGTTGCTATTTATGTCTTTTTTCAAATTAGTCAACAATTGTTTTAAATATTTTGCTGGTCCCTCATTGGGTGTGTATATGTTTAGGAATGTGATTTCTTCCTGTTGTACATATTCCTTGATTATTATGAAATGTCCATTTTTGTCCCTTATAACTTTTTTAAGTCTAAAGTTTATGTCATCTGATATTAACATGACCACTTGAGCTTTTTAAGGGAGTTGCCTGTTTGGATAATTTTCCTCCAACCTTTGATTTTGAGCCTATGTTTGTTCTGACTATTCAGATATGTTTCCTTGTAAGCAGCAGAATGTTGGATTCAGCTTTTTAATACATTTTGCTGGACCTATGATCACTAATTCTGATCCATTCCAGGTTACAAGTGTGTCTAGTGGAACTTCTATGGATACTGGTCAGACAAGATGGTATTGGGGGAGGTTGAGGTAAGGGGTGAGTGAGCAGCTGATGGGAGTGAAGTCTCCATGCACAGGCACCACCTCTTTAAGTTTCCTCTATGTCAGCCTCAAGGGAATACACTCTAGACACATCCTAGCACTCCTGTGACCCCTGTTCCCCAAGGCATTTAAAGAGGCAGCAAGTGTCACTCCCAGACATCATCTAGAGGCTCTCAGCATCTGAGCAGACTTGGGCACCCTAGGCAGTGCCTGCCTCACCTGGGCTAGGGAGAAAGGGCAGCATCTGGATTAGCTGCTCTGGTTGGGTATGGAACTGTGGGGCTCCAGCATCTGCATAGTCCTAAGAATGTGTCTGTGAGTCTAATGTCTAAAGAAACTATGAATCTCCCCATGAAAGCCCCCATTAATCCCTTCCCATGAACTTCCCATGAATCTCTCACTCCAGGAACCTCCCACCCCATAACCCCCCACTCCGTGATCTTTTATATCCCCCCCATACCCCATGCCATTGATGACAAGACAAGAAACAAAACTGATAGGTGAATGTTTGTGGCAAAAGACCAACATACCACCAGCTCCCAGAACATCATTTTTCCTATTAGGTAAACTATAGAGAAAATAAAATTTCGGGTAAGGAGAGACAGAAATACATGAATTTTCAATTGAGCCTGTAGGGTCCCAAATATCCTTAGAGCTGCTTACCTGAGTCTCCTCAGCCAGCTCTGACTTCTCAGCAGGCTCCTGGCTATTTTAAGTAGAGACACCAATAGTCCACTGCAAAGTAATGGGTAACTGATTCATGGAGAAGATCACATTTATTCAAGCCTACAGCTCAACTCCATAAGCTTATTATAAAAATCCCCCATAATCTTCGAAAGCACTAGTGGGAGGTGAGCAATAAAATTCTTCGTTGAAAGAATATGTCTTCAATGTAGGTAATCAATACCCTTAAAACAGTTTCAGAAGAAAAGGCTCAAGGGAAGGCACTGCTGGCAGCTGCCCTGGGCGTCCTTCATCAGTGGAAGTTGCATCTGGCACTCAGCAGCCGGGCGTCCTTTGCCAATGGAAGTTGCATTTGGCACTCGGCAGCCCAACCAGATAAATCTCTTTCCCAGAACTCAGGGGCTGGCTAAAATACACCACAGACACTGTGAGGGTGAGCCAGAAAGCTTGGGCTGAGGGGACTTTGTAGGTGGTCAGACACCGGGGATCCAGGTAGAGGAAATTCTGAATCAGGCAGCCTTCCTCCCTGTCCCCTCCTGTCCATTCTTTCTTCCTCTCCCCTGATTCCCTGGTAATTCACATGCATTCAGTTCAGACCTGATACAGTGAAAGGGCGTGTGTCTGAGCTGGCAGAAGAGTCACCCTAGACACAGAGACATGCCCTGGAAGAATATGCTGTGGACTGAGGATCAAGACAATCTTGCTCTGCTCTGTCTAGCATTGCACAAACTGGAGTAGAGCATCAGTGCCATCCCCAAGATCTCAGCTCCCATTGCAGAAAACCATCCCAGCAGTTCCAGTACCCAGCACATGGTTTGCTCCTGCAGCCACTCACATATGCATCAGGAAACCTTCCATGTTCACGGCAAGTGGCTGATCTAAAAACCTTTCTCAGAGAATGTTCTGAAGAATCAGGCAAAACATATGGATGTTAGATTTTAGTGTCTTCGCTTCTGGTTTTATGTCAGAAATGTTTTATTACATGATTTATTGTTGGAATATAGTTTCCAGAGTCAGTAAATTTATATATTACCCAACTTGATTTACTTCAGAGCATTGAACTCTAAAGTTTATTAAATGTTTTTGAAAGAGCAATATTGAGCACTCTCAGTTTAGTTTCTAAAGACTATCTGTATTTAAATGAGCATCCAATGTACATGGAATATATTATGCTGAGTGAAATAAGTCAGAGGGAGAGAGATAGACACAAAATAGTCTCACTCATTTATGGGTTTAAAAAAATTAAAGACATTATTTTTATAAGGCCAGAGACAATAGAGTTAAGGGCAGGAAGGACCGGCTCACATTATGAAGCTCAATACAAAGAGTGGTAAATGCTATTAGGGAAATAACTACACTAACAACTAGCATGACAATGTTAATGAGTGAGAGAAGTAGTATGCCTATCTTGAATACAGGCAGGGGTTGGGGAGGTGGGTGGGGACCATTGGTGGTGGGAAGGTTGCACTAGTGAAGGGGGGTGTTTTGTTTATGACTGAAACAATCATGTTTGTAATTATGGTGCTTAAATATTTTATTAAAAATAAATAAATAAATAAATGAGCATCCAAACAAACTTACTTGACTTCCTATGGACAAATTAGTGTAAACAGCACATGGAATCATTCCTTAAATTAATTTTCTAAAACAGCCATCTATTCTGTGTGATGAAAATTTGCAGCCATTGGCTCACTACTAGATTCTCCTTAATTCTGAGAAATAAATGAAAGGGCAGTTTTTGGTGAATTTAGACATCTAGATTCTTTCTATTTTAAATACTTAAGAGCATTTTGAATCTTGCCATCACAAAATTCTTATAAGGCTTAGCATTTCTCTTTAGTTTATCTTGTTAGTGCTTTTCCTTATTAAATTGGGTATTAACATTGTTGTTACTGAGTAAAGGAGAAAGCTGAGGGTGTGAGTTTAAATATCTCCATCAAGATTACTGAATGACAACAAGCAGGCCACTCAGATTTCCCTAAAAGATCATGGGACAATGAGTGTATTTAAAGAATAAGACACTAAACTAGTCAGCCAATGTCAAACAAACTTTTAGAACTACAGCCATGAACACGAGGCTGAGACTTACAATGCTGATGAATGATAAACTCAGGACCTTTTGCCAATGGGCTATATTCTCAGGACCTTATGCCAATCAATGGATGATGTTCTCAGGACCTTGTAAAGAATTCAGGCTGTACTCTTCTCTGAGTCTGGGGACACTATGTGTTGATCAGGGCCATTTGGTAGTCAGGATGCAGATTGGAGTGCCCACATGAAAGATTGAGCCCTGGTCCTTGAAATCATCACTGAACTTCTCTGCTGTTCTCTGGCTGGACCAGTCCATCATTTCATACCTCTGAAAACTACTACTTAATCCCTCTGAGCTAATTTCTTGTCTTTAGAATATGGGTATGAATTGCTTTAAGAGAATTGCTTCAGTGTGCAAAGTGTTGAATCCTTGGAGTGTGACAGATTTTCAAAAAGTGGTAGTTAAGAGTGCCATACATGGAAAGATAGGCAATTTTCACATCTAAGAATGGGAATTATTTTTTAATTTTGGTGAAATAATATAGTTTTTTATTAAAACTTACTTTGAATGATGTGAGGGGGAGAGGAGACAATGTACATATTCAGGAGAGAACACAGGCTTCTCTAGAGAGGAAAAAGCAGAGTCATAGAGACAGGCAAGTGAGATATATACTCACGGGAGAATATGGGCTTAAATAGCAAGTCAAAGAATGGAAATTTTTGAAGCAAAGTCACCAACTTTGAAAATTCCAAAAGATCTTACATTTGTGTTGAGCACATTAAAATACTTACATTTTTTATGATATTCTATTTTATCTTTAGAAGACATAGATATTGCAAGTTTTGGGAAACAGGTCAAAGCAAAAAAGTAAACTTACTCCCACAAAAATCTGTGTGAGTGTCTGTGCTTATGTTTCTTCTGGTCTGTAGTCTATGTTTTTGCATAAGAGTTGGAAGTGACTCTTTCAAAGACACAAAGACCACTGAGGTACATGTGACCTGGCCCTGTCTTTCTTCTTCTTACCTGGTTTCCATTTCCATGTCTGTATATGTATAATGTATTTAGAAACATTCTTCAGAAGGAGTGAAAAACATTTGCATTTCTTCTAAAAACATGAGAATGTCTGTCTTTTCATCTTTGTGAAACTAAGATTCATTCATGTTTTAAGTACAAAACATACATATTTGTTTGATTGTGTCAGCTTGATCACTTAACTCACTTTGTATTTGTAATGTCTATTGTAACAACATGGTTCCCTTTATATTTAATGCCTTTTGGGCTGACTTTTCCAACCTCCTTTCCAGAAACTTCTCTTCAGCTGCAGAGAGTAGGTTTCTACCCTTAGGCAGTGAATTTACTATTGACCAATTCCAGGTTTTTATAGCCCAGGATCTCTAATGTGATAAAAGGACGGTCTCTGCTCTCTGGGGACTCATTTGCTGAAGTCATTTAGGCCAATGACCTTTCCAAGTCTTCCCACCTCAATTATCCTAGAACCAAAAATTCTGGAGATGACTATGGACTGTTTTTTTTGCCAGTGGAAGCCAATCTCCTCTGAATGTCCTATTTGATTAAAGCCTATTCTCAAGTATCATATTTTTGGAGACAATTTCCTTATTTGTTCTCTATAATAAATATGTTGTTATATATAGAATCAAATGTAGCCTTTATCTTCTTACTTTTAATCATCATTATATTATTGATAGCTACTACTTCTGGAATGTTACATTAGGACTTCTTGGTTTATTTTTGTGTCTCTGCAACTAGATGCTAAGACCCAAGAGAGCAAGATGTGTTTACCTCACTTTGGATGTCAATGCCTGAGAAGCACTATTTGTGTGTTATTTCCATGAGTGCCTCTCTGCACATAAGGACCCTCAACTCTGCAGGTGAGAAGAAAGAACAAGAAAGTTGGCTGTCTGGGGGAGTCCAGCCTCACTCACTCAGATCAAGGGGATTCTTCACCCAGAGGTGGAAAGTTTGGCACAAGTAGATAGGTTTGAAGCCATATCCAGCAGGTTAGATTCCAGAAGAGAAGTAGTCTAGAGAAATAGGACATTGATAGGGCACTTGCCATGCACACAGTTGACCTAGATTCAGTCCCTCATGGTTACCTTGTCAGGAGTGAACCCTTTGTACAGAGCCAGGAGTAATCCCTGATCACCACCAAGTGTGGCTCCAGAACCAAACACAGAAACAAAAGGTGAGTCAAAGCCTCCATACAAAGTCGGTTCTGCCAAGCTCTGCCTGCCGGCTAGGATCCCTGTTCCCTTCAAGTCCTCAGGGCCTTTCCCTGCTTCTTTTGGTATACATCCCATTGGTTGGTTGTATGCTGTTTGGGCCACTAGCAGTGGGGCTGGCACCTGGTTCTGTGCGAAGGTCTTACTCCATCACATGTGTGGCAAGGGGAATGAGGGATCAACGCCAGTTTTTCTGCATGCAAGGCTAGTGCCTTACTTGCTCTATCACCTCTCTGTCCCACATGTCCTAGTGTTAATCACTACCTTTGCAAATACAGGTAAGAGAGAGAAAACCAGAACAGACCTGTGAAGTACTATCCACCAGATCAGGCATAAAATGCTCAGACTGTTGGTGATGGCAGCAAGAAAAGACTAGAGGTGGGGGTTCAGTCAGTGATCTTCTCATCATCCTACTCAGGTGGGTGTGACCCAGACAAGTGTGTGATGTTGTCGGAAAGACAAAACCGGATGTTTCTTTTCTCTGTGCTCTCAAGCACAGTCAGAACCATGGTTCTGCTGTCTGTTATTCCAGCATTCTTAAGTCTGGAGACAAGTTGGAACTGATCTCTTGGGCTTTCTGTTCTGTCTCACTGCCCCCCGAACGTTGACACTTGTCTGGGATTCTTGTAATCAGAAATAGGCTGGGCCCCAGACCTTGGCTGTTTTCTCCCAGCCTGCTCTACAGTCTGTTCATCTGGCAGGCCCTGATTTCCCTCCAGCTACAAATGCAAACAGAAACGCAACCTCTGCTTCATAGAAACAAGCTGTGTTCTTGGGTTTCAGTACCCCAGTTCTGCAGATGAGCTGTGATAGATCACAGACAAAGTCACTGAGAGAAAGTCCTGTCCGATTTCTAGTTCTGCCTTAGGTTGGCTCTATTTTTTTAAAGCAAAAGGCATAATAAGCATCTTTGTTCTCTGGTCCTTCTACAGTGGAAAAGATGGTTTCTTCTAAAATATATTGCTAAGGCACAGTGATATAGGAAATTATTCACAGTACTCATTGAATACTGACTCAGAAATAGAGTCTCACCACCTCTAACTCCCTCCTCCCAGTCCCCAGCTGCCTCCTTGACAGACATCCTTGTTGGTTTGTTTTGTTTTTCTGGGTCACACCAAATGACCCAGTACTTAGGATTTACTCCTGTGCTCAGGGATCTCTCCTGGTGGTGATCAGGAGACTATATGGGGTACAGAGGATTGAATTTGGGTTGGCTATCTGCTGTCCCCTTGCCCTGGCCTCATGTTGTAAGTTTTTGTAGCTCAAGTCTACCCCTAAGGCTGCTAGCTCTGTGATTTCTATAAGCCTCTATCTTAAGAGTGTGAAAGGAAATACAGTTTATCACATTGGGGAAGTAGAAGGCCTGAATATTTTCTGTAATTTATTTTTCCCATCTTTAGGTCATGGCAACTGCAATATCAATTAGAAATCACTTGCTCTTTCTAATATGAGGTTTCCCCCACATTGACAGTGATGCCCAGAACAAAGACTATTGGGTCCAAGACTCTCTCCTTTAATATGCTTTTAGCATGATACAGTGTTCCTAAATATGCAGAGTTCTGGTCCTGTAAAATTATGGCAGTTTTTCTTCTAAGGCATATTTAGACAGTCTATCATTAAAGGGACAGTGAGGAAATTTTTTCCATACAAGAGATTAGCACTGCTTTGGAGCCATAATGTTCAATAATGAGTAAACTCACTGGAACTCAATCACCCGAGAAGCTGGAGACTCAGATGGTCGAATTAGACCCACGTGCCAAGAGGCAATGGTGCATTAGCCCTGGGGGGATGTCAAACTCAGTGATAGTGAGGCAGGAGTAAGACATGTCGCCACTGCTGATACCATGCAGAAGGTTTTCAGAGATGGGATCTGAGTCCTGGCCCACAGAAGTCATGGGTACATGAGCCTTCACATGAGCCTGGGTCTCTAGCTCAAACATATGTTGCTGTCAAAGGTCTAATGAGCACCTTGTGTTTCAGGCTCCATGGTGCTGTTTTAATTATTCAATCCTGCACATGTGAAATACTTTCTAACATAGGAGTTGTTTGGGAATTAGGTTAAACTCATTAAAAAACTCTTGCAGTAACATTAATCATCAATCACGTCTAACTTCTGGTTGGTAATTTGGCTATTTAAAATCGATGACTGTTTGCTTTTTAACATGTATCCTAAAAGGTAGATATCCCTTTTTATCTTTGTGTTATGATATTTGAGAATGAGTTAGAACTTTTAACAACTTTTATTGCTAAAATACCTCTAGTCCATGAAGTATTCTTGCAAACCATAATGTAAGCAAAGAATGCAATTGTACTTTTATATTATCCAGCTTACCAGAATTACATAATGACATGGAATAAGAAAAGAACCATTTATTTACTTAAAGCCATTAGCAAAAAAGGGAGTTATTTGTATCTACAGCAATAACTAATTTTAATTCTTATTTCATTATACACTTTCAGTAAAAACTTATAAGTTATTTCTTCCAAATTTTCTGAAATAACTTTAAAGAAGAAGCATCTGCTAAACATAAAATCCCATCCAATCTCTATACTTTAAAGCTTAAACCAGTAGACCAGTGTTGCCAAAACCATAGAAAATGAGATGTTTATTTGACGCTGTTTGACAGATTTTAATTGGACATATAAAATCATTCTGTTTTTGGTTAAGCAGGAGTTACTAAGCCGTTCTAATACTGGGTCTTCAGTAAAATGGATGAGAATGTCTAGTGGACTCTTTTCATCGCCAGAAATTATATAACTCAAGCATGAGAAGTGAAGCCATAATGTAGAGAATATCAAAATAAGTCCACTCCAAGCTCCCCCCAAGAGAACGATTCGCCAGGGCTCCCGCTGTAAACAATCAGACAATGCCAGGAAATAAAAGGAAAAAAGCAGATAATTTTTCTCTTGAGAACATATTTGACTTCATCATCCAGTGTCTCTTCCATGTCCGTGCTTATTTTCTTCATATTCATTTCATTGTTCCTTGTGCCCGATATGACAGATGTTCCTTCAGTAATCCTAATGATTTTGCATTAAACTGCGCAAGTTAGAAGCTCTGCTTTGAAAAACAGTCTTTATACTCTTTATTTTTTGTTTTGTTTGTTTGTTTTGGGGCCACACCTGGCGGTTCTGCACTTAGGAATTACTTGTGGCAGGCTCAGGGGACCATATAAATGCTGGGGATTGAACCCAGGTCAACTGCATGCAAAGCAAGCACCTATCCCACTGTGCTATTGCTCTGACCTCAACTACCTATACTCTTAAGAGAGGCTATTAATTTGGGGGCAGGGGGCTTCCTTAAATAAAGTCACTCCTTCTCAGTCATTTTAGAGGCTGTGACTCAGGTCCAGTTGCAGCCGCCCATCCTCCATCCCTTCCAGTCCTTTCCTCAGGCTGTTCCTTCCACCCTTCACTTTTCTGAAAGACCCTGAGACATCCACTTAATTTTGTTTGTCACCTGCAAGCAGCACAGCAGCCAGCCACCTACAGGCCATAGTATCAGGAACATTGGAAAGCTGCCCTTCCACACCTCCCCATGCCCAGTGAAAAGCTACCATTTCCTCAGCAGTGTCTTGGGATCTCCAAGAAGTGCTCACTCAGGATGCCCTTGTGCGCTCCTGCAGGCATGGTCAGCCCGGCCTACAATTCAATGTAAAGGGTACACTCTGCAGCATGGAACAGAAATATCAGGCATGGGGTCACTTCAACCTCTGCTGAAGGAACCCACAGCCTCTCCTAGCATCAATGCAAGGGAGTCAGCTGGGACTGGCCACAGGCAAGGCCAGACCTCCCCTGCTCCCCTGTGCTAGATCTTCCCCTGTGTTGTCTCTCCAACCTCCTGAAGAGCCGCTTTCTCCTCCAACATCATCTTCCTTCTCTCATAGCTCCTCCTCCTTCTATTCCTCCTCCTCCTCCTCCTCCTCCTCCTCCTCCTCCTCCTCCTCCTCCTCCTCCTCCTCCTCCTCCTCCTCCTCCTCCTCCTCCTCCTCCTCCCAGAGAGTATCTCTGATCCCCTTAGCACAACCCCCCAGCTGGTGGTACACTGCTCCCTCTGTCAGCCCATGCTGGCATGTAGCTCACAGCTACAAGCCCACTGAGGTGGCTCCAGTGTCTAGTCCCTCAGAGTCTGCTTTGCTGGCCAATGAGACGCCCAGGTTCAAGCTCCTTTTCTGACCTCTTTTCTGGGCCCAAGCCTGCCTGTGGTCCACAGGTATCTGCTGTTCTAAGGAGTTGGGGCCTGGAGGGCCGAGCTCTGAAAGAGCCCTGTCATTGCCACCTGCTTCCCTGCACATCCTTTTAGGGCCTTAGCATAGCGCAAGTGCTCGTCAGGGTGAAGGGCAGAAAGAAAACGTCTGTCAACCACGTTGAGTAGGGGCAGTGCGAGTGTTTCTGTGGATGTAAGTGCGATGGATTTCCTGAGAAATGGAGCAGGAAATGCTGCAGAAAACCCCACTGAAGAACAGCCCTAAGGTGGTTGTTTCTTGAAGGGACATTAAATCAATTATGTTTAACTTTCACCTGGTAGTCAAGTGAAAAGTCCATATTTAAATTTTGAAGTAAGTTATTCTAAAGCTATTAAAATCTAAGGACAAGTGGAAACTCTTTGACCAACTAATGTCTTAATTTTTAGCACACTCTGTAAGTTTGGAATTAAACTCCCTTGCAATTATTAGGGTATTCTCACTTTTCATCCTACTCCTATTTCATTTCTATTTCATCGGTATGCCTTTTGTCAATTTCGAGCATGGAGGAAAGGAGACATTATTTTGAAGAGGGGTTCTCCTGAACAAGAGTTGCATATGTTGACTATTTTCACAAAAATTTTTAAAGAAAGCAAAGGAGACAAGAACTACATTAAATGGGCCCAATTTATGAAATGTTTCATAAAAATAAGGCCATTTCCCCCTGGCCATTCTCTAAGTACTTACCAACCACAGGCATAGAAAGTTTTCCAAGATCTCTGAAAGAATTATAGGAGGCATCTGAAATAGAAATTTTATTCAAAATATTTCACCTTAGTAAACAGAATAATTTGTCTCAAATGCTCCAGCCGTATTAAGTGTATAATTTCAAGTATCGGCAATAAAGCTATACTTACAGCCTTTTCAAGAGGTAACAATGATACAAAAGGCAAATATGAATTTTAGAAAATATTTTCAGATGCCAGAGATAGGACAGAGGTCAAGGCACTTGCCTTATTGGCACTGCATGTACATTTCCAGACACTCTAAGGAGTGGCTCTGAGCACACAGCCAAGAGTAAGCCCTGGATACTACCATGTATGACTCCTACTCCTCCAAAATAAGAACACATACTTGTGTATTATTCATATCAAAATTCGTATACAACTCATAGCTATGTCTACAACAATCAAATATAAAAAATTAGAGGCTCATAGATAATAAAATGGTTTTTATCCTGTCTTCATGTTTTCTTTCTTTTCTATACAAAATTAGGTTATATATAGAAATGATAGTCTAAGTTATCTCCCAAGATATTTAAAATACATTTTTACTCATATTTTGCAACTATGTTCTTATAGGAATTTTAAATAATTTACAAAAATGAATCATGAAACAGTAAGTTACATACAATAGAATTTCCTACCTACATTAAAGTAAAATGGAAAAATTAGAGAATTATTTCATGTAATGTAAGATTGATATAATATTAATAATACATGTAATATTGAGTTAATTAATGAAGGCCAGGTATTTAGATTTAATATCAACTTGTCATAATGGACATTGCTAGCTTAGATTTAGATCTTATGTTTTTATCCATAAGAAGGAAACAGGATCTAAGTTTTAGAGTAACTTG
The DNA here is from genome assembly GCF_024139225.1 of Suncus etruscus. NCBI lineage: Eukaryota > Metazoa > Chordata > Mammalia > Eulipotyphla > Soricidae > Suncus > Suncus etruscus. The sequence continues at coordinate 128,376,158 of NC_064850.1, read as the reverse complement.
CCTTGGGCATCTATAGAAAGGATGACTAAGTCTCTTCATCATCTCAAAATATTTTACAAAGAGCATTTCTCTGGTTTATACACCATTCTATTTTAATGACGGATAGCTGTGTATGAAGTGTGGGAAGGATGCTCAGCTAACAGGATACTCACAACACACAGGAAAAAACCAAATGTGTTGTTTCTCCCACTTGGCTTACAGTGAAAATACATAAGCCTATAAATAGTACAAAAAATTCCATTGTGATAAAATTGATGACATAAATAGAAAGTGTCACACTAAATTCCTCTTAAATTTGGCCAAGGCTAAGCTATATTAATTTACATAACATAGTATACAGAGAAAAAAACCCAAATCTCCTTCCTTAGAACTTACAATGTGCCATTTTATTTCTTGCTTAAAGCCCTGATGTATAAATCAAGATTAAATTATACTGTCCATAAATATGAATCAAACACCAAAGAATATTATTATGTTCATAAAAACATGAATTCTAATAAAATCTGTACTATTAAAACCATTCTATGGTACTGTTGTTCTGTTCTGGACATTAAAAATCTATATTTTAAATCATAAAACAATTTCATGCTATTATAAATAAAAGTGGCATCCACACCAGTGGAGATGGAATCTTTGTGCAGAAAAAAACCTGGGGAAAAAGCCTTTTATTTATTTTTTTAATCATTTCAGTCTACATATGATGACATATGAAAACATCTGGTTTTAATAATATCCAGAGAATTTTCCAGAAAGGTGCAGTCTAGATGAGCAGATATGTTAAAAAGCTCTTATTAATTTTAGTAAGTGAATGCAGAGAATGGGCAAATTCAAGCACAGGTAAGATGGAACTGTTGCTCTCTGAGAAAAAGAGAATGGCAGAATTTTGGGGGTTTCCCAGATCCGAGGCTCTGATGAGGCTCTTCTGTCTCGCCGCCCCAAGCTCAGTCCCAGCTGGGCCTCATCCAAGATTCTTGATGGGCTGAAGCAAAGAGCTCCGCTCCAGCCTTCCTGGCTCAGAAGGATTGAGGATCAGCCTGTTAATCCAAGATCCCAGGGGAGAAAGATCCACTTGTCTCACCACCAGTGACCTAAATTTGGGTCTTCAGTATGAATCTAGGAGCAAAATTGTCCTCCCTCACAGTGGACAGGCCAGAGGTTTTTTTTTTTTTTTTTCTGGGCCAATATAACCCTCAGCAGACTCTGAAAGAGAGACCTGTGCTTGGAGCTTATTGCCTGAATGAAGGGAAACTGAGGCCAAGAGCTCAGGGAAGATTTAGACTTCCTCGTCCTGCACACTCACTCAGTCACTCATGCACAGTCCCACACACTCACACTTGTGCACTCACATTTGCATATAGGGACAGGGACACACACTAACACACTCACACTCAGGTGCACTCATATTTACACATACATGGAGATACACTGACACTCTCACACTCACGCTTCATCATTCACACTCACTTGCACTCATATTTGCACATACATGGACACACATCGACACTTGAAAACACTCAGTCACACACATACAGAAACGCACACACACGTACTCAGAGACACACACATTCACTCCCACAATCACACAATTCAAGGCTCTCATATTTGCACATTCTCATAGGCACTCACATTGACACATGCACACGGCTTCACACATAGGTACGCTGATGTGCACAGGCACTCATGTTTGCTCATACTCACATGTACACACATTCTCACTTATAGACAGCATGTATTTGTTCATACAAATGCACACACAAGCGCGTGCGCGCACACACACACACACACATACACACACACACACACACACACAGACCCTAGATGGCAGAACTACAGACCCAAGAGTGGGCAGTGAAAGAGTCAGAAACACTGCCCCTTCCTGGGTAATCTGGCCTGTTTGTGGGGAGTGGGAAACAGTCCCAGAGACTCTGAGGCAGGAGGCAGCTGAATGAGGAATGTCGTGGAAAGCACCCATCTTGGTGCCCAGCAGGTCACCATGAACCTTCAGAAACCAGCAGCTTTACCAGGGTGATACTCAGCCTTCTTTCTTGATGAGCAAACACATCCATTCATTTTAATATTCAAATTCAATCCTATGTGTCAAGTGCTCAGTCTCATAATCATTTACAATTTCCAAAGCTCAAGGCAACAATGATCATTCTGTCATTTTTTTCTAAATGAACATTTCACAAATTAATTCATTCTGCTCTGTTTCAGAAAATTGAGAAAGGCACTTGAGGAATATTTTACATACATAAACAAATACAATTATTATTATTTCTTAAAAATAGATGTTTGCAAACTTCAGAAAGAAAATTTAGAAACCTATGGAAGAAAATTGTACTGTATTTTCCATCTTTAATGTAAAAGTACTCTATGTACAGACATTTAATAATATGACATGATTTAAATTGAAAGCTGGTGAAAATTCAAATCATTATCATGAACTAAAATCATTTAATACAATTAAAATAGAACATGAATACTTAATCTTTGCAATTTAGCATACTTTCTCTAATAATATAAAGCTTGTTTATAACAAACATGTTACTCATTTGATTTCATAGTCTGTCTTAGAACAACTGCATTGGAAAAAATAAAAACATGATGCTTAAAAGAATAAAAATTAAAAGTTAATTTAAAAATATCTTTAAAATTGTATTGATTGAGTTTATGTGATTTATAGTACTGTTAAGAATAGTTTCTAATCATGCACATAATTCAACACCACATGAAATTTATATATGCCATTCAAATTTTAGTAATTTTTCCCATGGTTTCGATGAAAAGTAATTTTAATTTTAATGGGAATTTCACTAAATTTGTATAGTCCTTTGGGTAAGATGGTAATTTTAACAACATGATTCTTTCAATCCATGAATAGTGATTTTCACTTTTATCTGTATGTCTTTCACCTCCCTTGTAAATTGATTCCTCACCATTTGATATTTTTAAACAATCTTTTGGGAACAGTCTTTTAAATGTCTATTTCTTCCAGTTTGTTATTCATGTGCAGGGATGCCATGTGTTTTTGAATATTAATTTTGTAACCTTTTATTTTCATGTTTATTATTTCTAGGAGTTTTGGGTGGTGTCTTCAGGGTTTTCATCATGTCATCTGCAAATAGTGATATCTTTTTCTTATCTGATCACTGTGGTGAAGTCTTCTCAAACTGTGTTGAATCTGAGTGGTGAAGCGGACATCCTTGCTTTGAATAGGATATTGATTGTGGAGTTGTTGTCAATGGTTACCTTGAGGTATGATTCTTTTTTTTCCCTATTTTTGAAGTTTTTTTTTTTTAAATCATGAATGGCTTTTGGTTCATGTTAAAAGCCTTCTCTGTATTGATTGATATGACTAGGTGGTTTTATTTTTGGTAATTTGGTGTCTTGCATTAATTGACAGTATACATTAAGTTATCCCTGTATCCCTAAGATGAACTCAGTTGATCATGTTATATGATCCTTTTGATTATTGCTAGATTCAGTTTGCTAGGATCTTATTGAGGAACTTGGCATTCCTGTTCATTGCTGCTCTTGGTCTGTAACTTTCTTTTTAGTGGTGTGTCTGCTTTAGTTGTCACTGTGAAATAGGCTTATCAGAAATTCTTAGGGAGGATTCCTGCTTTCTCAATAATTTGGAAGAATTTGATGAGTATTGGTACTAATTCTCCCTTAAATTTTGGTATACCTTACTAGATAATCAATAATATGGTAATATTATATATGATATATTATATCTTATTACATATTATATTTTATATATGTTATATTATATTATATATTGCATATTATAATATGTCCTGGGCTTTTCTTCTTTGAGAGGTTTTTATTTACTGTTTCAATTTCTTTACTAAGATTGGTTTATTCGGGTTTTCTGTTTCCTCTTGGTTCAATCTTGGGAGTTTGCATGATTCTAAGAATTTACCCTTTTTTATTTTCTTGCCGAGTGGATTATTAAATGCTTTGTAATATGTTTGTTTGGGCTTACTATGGTTAGTTCTCTTTGAGCTCCTTGTCTCTGTGCTGCCATCTTACCTTTTAGGTTGGAGAAATTCTCTCCAATGTGTTCTCTCCTCAACTGCTGTGTGTTTGAACATGTTCTCATCAGCTCTTTCATTATGAGTGATAATCTTGCTGGTGAGAGAAATTTTGGTTGGAAGTTTTCTTCATTTAATACTGAGTAATTTCAATATTCAGTAAATTTGTCTAAACAAATTTGTCTAGAATTTACTTGTCTAACCAAGTAAATATTCAAGTAAATATTGTTTTCCACAGCAGCATTCAAGTTTATTTTGTGTAGAGACTGAGTAATATTTATGGCAGTAATTATTGACAATTGGGATGGACACTGTGCTCACCTGTACTTCTGGCAGCCTTGGCCTAAGTGCTGTGCTCACTCTCAAGGGCTCTTCCTTGTAGGGAAGAGGAATGTGAGAATCAGGTCCTACACCATCCCATTGCCAAACCTAGGAAGTAAAGCATCTCATGTGTCATCTCCTATTTTATTTTTAAATTTTTTTTGAGTTTTTAGTTAGGCTGACCGGGCACAGAGTGGGTCATTCTCTCCACTGTGTACAAAACTCCAGCTCACCTTTAACCCCTTCTTTATGGCTATTAAATTCATTGTATGTTCTCTGAGTTGTGTTGGCTTCTTTGGGGGTGACAGTCAGACAAAAACTGCCTGTTCTGTGGCCTTATCTCTCCATGAGGCTCCAAGGCCTCATGACTCTGTTTTTTGTTTTTGTTTTTGTTTTTGCTTTTTTTTTTTTTTTAACCTCTCGAATTCTCTGCCGCTACAGGCCTTGATGGACTAAAATCTGCTGAACACTCAGCTTTGTCTTCTGCCATGGAGCAGAACAGCCTCTTTCTAGAACAGCCACTGCAGTCCCCATCCTGGTGATGCAGCCTATATCATGCCGCTGGGCACTGTTTGACTTGCATGACATACTGTTATATGAGTGCACTGGTTTACAAGATGCCTCAGAAGCAAAAACAATAATAACACAAGTGTGACTAGGAACCCAGCCCTGGGCAGCCCCAGCCTCAAAGTCATTAAGCCGTGGCGCTCATGGGAACTCATTTAGCCTAATGAGCCAGTGCAGCATTTCCAGGATGGGATCTTTAGGAAGGTGCACAGATCTTATTTTTCCACTCTTTCCCACTAGGGAACATTTCTGTAGAGCTCATGGAAGAAATCTGGGAGCTTTTCACAGCTGGGATTGAGGGTGAGGAGCCTTTGCTTCTCTCCATGGGTAGTTGGTAGCCAAAAGTTCAGGTATGGGGTCTGGAGGGTCTCAGATTCTGCTTGGGACTCAGTAGTAAATGATTAATGATAGTGAATGTCAACAGATATGCAAATAAGGGAAAGCCCAGGAAGAGATAGGAGATAGACACAGCCTAGCACACTTAAAACTTAAGTGCATGAGGAAAGAAATGCAGGAGCTTGAGAGCTGAGGTAAGGCATGAGAAGGCTGAGGGTGACTCTACAGACAGATCCAGGTGAGGTCCAGATGGGTGCCATTATTCTCCATTTAAAGGACCAGATCTTTCTAGGAAGCAGATCCATTTCCTGCCTTCTTGCTGGTTTCACATTAATAAAAAATAGTTCGCATTTGTGCAGACAGGAATAAAGCCACTTCAGTGGAAGATACACTCTGTAGAGATTCCCATCTGTGTCTGCAAAGATCTTTTAATGGCATCAAGCATCAGAAGACAGGGATTCTCATAGAAGGATGGGCCCACATGGGCCCACTTGCCCACTGGTGCAGACACCTTGAAGCCAGCATGTGACCTTAAACCACTGGGTATCTATCAGTAGTACACAGGGTATGGGTGTCAGTAGTACAAGGGGTATGTGTGTGGATGTCAGTGGTACATGGAATATGGGTGCCAATAGTACATGGAATATGGGGGTCAGTAGTACACAGGGTATGGGTGTCAGTAGTACATGGGGTACAGGGGCCAGTAGTACATAGATATGGAGTCAGTAGTATTAGGGTATGGGGATTAGAAATATGATATTGGAGTCAGTAGTATCAGGGTATGGGGTTCAGAATTACATGAAATATGCGGGTCAGTAGTATTGGGGTACAGGGATCCCTTCTTGCACACTTGACCATCTGAAGGTTGAGTTCTTGGACCCACAGTACTGGGTCACAAGGACCATTCAGTGGAGCTCACAGGTACCCAAGGACTTGGAATTGAGCATAGATCCCACATCCAGCTGTGTGCTGTGAGCTGAGAGCATCCACTGTGGAGCCCTCTTCTGGTCCTGCCTTTTCTCGTAGTTGCTGGAACATTCTTCTCTACGTAGTTTTGATGGTTGGGGAGATGGAAACTAGAGGCGAGTCCTGATGCCTCTCTCATGATGGTCAGCAGCCTCATTCTTTCCCTCTTGCCCATTTCCTGGTCATTGTAGCTGTTCCTGCCCTGACTCCTGACTCTTCCCTACCCTCAGTCTTCCTAAGAGGAGCCTCCGTGGTGCAGATCCAACACCAGAAAACAAAGGTGCCACCTCTTCTCTCAAATATCAGTTTTTCAAATGCCAGTCTAAAATATCTTCAAGGTGAGGCTGGCTGCTCATAGTTGAGCTTTAAAATAATTCAAGGTAGTGTTTTCTGCGGAAACTATCCAACTAAAGCATGAGAGCAAGTCAGACATCTTCTGCTAAAAGATGTGGCTGGTTTTTGTCTTTGGTAACTAAACTCTTAGACATGTTTTGGACTTTTGTGCAAACACTAGGTGGAACATTCTTGCCAATTTTCTCAGTGGGTTGTCCAACATTTAGTTCTGACACTTCATGCTGTGGGCGAGATCATAAACCAAAGTTTTTGCACGTGGATCATATTAGGAACCTTCAGAGGGGTGAGCAGTTGCCTACTTGGTCCCCAATTAGAATTTTTCACCAAACTGTAGTGGAAAATAAAAGTTCCAAAGTCAGAGTGTGGTGTGTTGTGTAATTGCGGCACATGGAAACCATCGCGGGAAGGACGACGCCACCCAGGCAGCGGCTATAAAACTGAATGTTTTCCAAGAAAGCTTGGGATTAAAATGCGGGGCAAAACCAGAAAGTAAAATTGAGCATTGCAACACTACGAGAGAGCCTGGACTTTACGAGCATTTAGATAAAAATAAAGACAGGGTGGATGGAGGGCAGTGAGGTCACTGAGAGTTCTGTGTACTCTGGGGAATCCCATTCAATCCACGTGGCCTGCCTGTGTGTGGCAGAGCCTCAACTTCTGGTACAGGCCTGGCTTGGCTAGAACACATTCTCAGAACTCTCCTCTGCCTGTGCCTTCTCAGTGCTCCAATGAGAAGTGGGTGGAGACTGGAAGTCGTCAAGGAACCGAGCATTTCCTTTGGTCTACAATTGGGGACCTTATGTCCTCAGCTTTCTATTGTCTTTTCTTTTTCCCTTTATTTAAACACCATGATTACAAAGTTGTTCATGATTGAGTTTCAATCTTTCAATGTACAATGTTCACCACCCTTTACCAGTGAACATTTCTTACACCAATGTTCTGGCTTTTCTCCCAACCTCCCCCTGCCTGCCTCTGTGGCAGACATCTTTCTCTTCTCTCTTTCATTTGCCCCTTAGAGACTATGGTTTGCACTATTGTTAGTGAAGGGGTATCATGCATATCACTTTATTTTCATTCAGCATCCACTTCTTGTTCAGAGTGATCAGTTCCAACCATCATAGTCATAGTGGTTCCTTCTCTACCCTCACTGTACTGCTTCACTTATATTTGGGAAGCTACCTACCATCAACTGATCCTCCTGGCCCTCATTTCTATTATCTCTGGATATTATTACCATACTATCTTTATACCATACTATCTTTTATTTCTTTATTATATCACATAAGTGAATGAGATTATGTTTATTCTTCTTCCTCTGACTCATTTCACTCAGAACAATAGTCTCCATGCCCTTCCATGTATAAACAAATTTTGTGACTTCATTTTTTCTAATAGCTGTGTAGTATTCTATGGTGTAGCTATACCACAGTTTCTCTAACCACTCATTTGTTCTCAGGCACCTGGGTTATTTTCAGATACTGGACAACACAATACAGAAAAGCCCTCTGCACTCCTATGTTCTGTGCAGTACTATTTGCTGTCTTAGTTCACTTCATTGCACATAAAGACCTTCCCCAGGGCTCCCACACTTCCATCTCCTGTCATTTCAAGAGTCTGCAGGGATGCAACACCACCTAGCAGTGCTGATTCTGTCAGAGGATAGCTGGTCAGGGAGCACAGGGGTTGGAGTGTTTCACTAGGCTTGAGGGCAGGCTGACAAGATCCGTGAGTGTTTCCAGGTCACTCTGGAAAATCTTGTTTAGAAATACCCACCTGTGTTTGAAGGAAGGTCTCGGTATCTGTCTGGTCTATTTCTGAGCCCCAAGAATCCTCGGCACACATCAGATGAGGATACAGGATCTGCTCTCAGTGTTTCCCTGCCTCTTCTCATCTTTCCCCATGGGTATGGTGCTCTCCTTTGAAGAAAGTTAACCTGAATTAGAGGACTCCAAGACCATAAAGAAGTGGCTGAGGTATTTCATGTACAATGAATTAGTGAACACAGCTGTATTGCCAAGAACAATGAGAAACATTCACTGTCCTACACGTTATTCAAATCCATGAAAATAACATTTTAGTAATTTGTATCAGGGCCAAATTCAGTAGAGCTGGGGAATGGAGTCAGGCCTGGGAATACTCCCACCTCAAGAGACACTGGGGGCCACTGAGGCTGAGAACTGACTAAAGTCGGTGTCCCACACAGGACAGGCAGAGCTCTGCTATGTAAGCCATCTCCTGGATTTTTTATTCATGCTTATTGCTGATGTGTTTGGGGGCGCACTATTGAACTCATGTGGCCAAAGGACTGGACTTCATTAAGTTTCTGCTGACTGTCCAGTTCTGAAAACACTTCTCAGCAAGGAGAAACCTGCTGAAAAATGTGGCTTCTGATACAACCTGTGCTTTTAGTTTTCAAATAATCCATCGTCATACATAGGGACATAAGCATGCTTACAGAATTAGCGTCTGCTCACATTTTGTTTTGGCAAAGCCCCACAGCATGTGAAGCAAATGGCCTGATTGAAATGGTATGTCCATTTCAGGAAGGAAGGAAGGGAGGAAGGAAGGAAGGAAGGAAGGAAGGAAGGAAGGAAGGAAGGAAAGATTTTATTCATGCCAGAGACTGAAGAAAATGAGTGTAAGAAAAATGTGCTAATATCTTTGCATCCTCCAAACTCAGATGATGTATGCTGCATAACTCAGCACGGTTGTGAGGCACTCGAATCAGTGGGATACCACATTCTCAAGTGGTTAGAGTGCCTGAGTAACTCTCATTTCTCAAGCTAATGGGAGAGAGGAGAACTATTGTTCCATGTTTATGTTTCATGGAGAAAACATCATTGAAATAAATACTTTCAAGGGCTTTTCATTGCCATCTCAAGTAACCAGGGGGATTTACTCTTATGAATTTATTCAAAAGTCCATTTTCCTCAACCCCTTGACCTGACTGACCTTTTCTAAATCTGTTCTGTTTTATTAGACTTTGCATTGTTTGCTGGGTGTGCATGTATGTTAGAAAAACTGATACCAGCCCCTACAGAGGTCCCCACACATGCCAGGTATGTGGCTGAGATGGGAGCTGGTTGAAGATAAAATGGGACTAGTAGGCAGTCACATGGTGACTCTGATTTTGCATTAGTGTTTGATTTAAAGCATTATCTGCTTGGGATAATCTTATCTGGGTATTGCATCCAAGGAAGTCTACAAGATTCACACTTACAACTGTTTCAAAATGTGGGAAATTCAAAGGACTGGTAACTCCATCCCTCATGGTCCAGTGGAGACCCCTGGCTTCATTGTTCCCTCTTGGTCTGCTGTAATTTCCCAAGTCACCAGTTGTGGTGCTACTGCCCCTTGTCCCCACTTGACACAGGAGAGTCTCTTCATGGGTCACTGGGCTGAGAGGACACATTGCCAGAGCAGGGCAGAGAAGGAGTCAGATACCTGGACGTAAGCTGAGGGTCAGCAGAACTACTAACGAGAAGTGGAAAGGGAAAATAAGGTAATTGAACTGTTGTTGCTGTTATTTCTAGCCTACCTCTCATCCCTGTCTGTCCCACACTGCTTGAAACCCCTGAACCCAGGATGGTCATAATTTCATCCCATCTCTTCCCTGGCTTTGTCTCCTGGTGTTCCCCATATGGGTGAGCTCACCTGGTGTTTGTCTTCCCTCTCCATGTCCATTCAGGCTTTAGCCAACTACAAGATCCCATGGGTCATTTGGGGTCTCCAGGGTTGCACCCAGCAATGCACAAATAACCCTGGGGATCTGAAAACTTACCCTTTACACATGGCAGCTATGTGTCCTGTGTCCCTCATTGGCCCCTTGTCATTGGGACACCTCATTAATACTTTCTATTGTTGGTACTGTTTGTTTGAAGCTATTCCTGGCAGTACTCTGGGGAACTTTTATGGTAGCAGGGATTGAACCTGGTCAGTCACAAGCAGAGAAAGAAGTTTACCTGCTGTACTTTCTATCCTTATCAGTTATTTTTCATAGAGCAATCACATGTATAGTGGATGGTGATTCTGTGTAGTCCACGTCCTGTAGATGCAGGTACAGGCAGAGGGTTGTACAGTGGAGGTGAGGATGGCAGTGTGAATGTGACAATCTTTTTTTCTTTATTAATGTCTTTATACAGTTTAATTACAAACATGATTGTAGTTGGGTTTCAGTCATATAAAGAACACTCCCCTTCACCAGTGTGACATTCCCATTCCCATCACGAATGTTCCAAATCTCCCACCTCCCTACCACCCTCCCCCTGTATTTGAGAGTATATCAGAGAGTGAGGGCTAATCAGACTAGACATGATAGGGAGCCTACACTAACTGTCATAACAGGTAGCCAGGAACTGAGAAGAGGGATGAGGAAGGGGACATTTCTGGGAAAGCAGGAAAGGTACATTTCCATGTCAGGCAGGAAGGGACATTTTCAGGAAGGGCAGGAAAGGACATTTTCAGGGAATGGAAGGAACAGGAGAGACAGCCAATGGTGGAGTGGTTTCATTTTCAAAGAGACACCAGGATATTCTGAGATCATTGAGTTAGTATTTTCTCTCCTGTGATGGAAAACTCTCCCTTGGTTAAAAACACTGAGTCTGCATGGAATAAAGTGCCAGAAACTGTGAAAATAAAGGCCATCATTATCAGGAGCTTCTCCAAAGCTGTGCTCCACCATGGAGGGGCTGTTGGCAGTGAGTGTATGGGGGCCTGGAAGAAGCAAGTATTTAGGGTACTGGTTAGTAGAGAGGAGTGAGCATGCAGACATGCCCTGCCTGGCAACTAATTCTCCACACATACTCTTCCTCACTCACTGATTCTCCACACACATTCTCATCCTGAACCTTGGAGGAAGTTCCTGCCCTGCCAGAAGCTAAACAGACATGAGCATCTTGCTCACAGAAGAACTTTTTTGGTGGGTGTCAACAAAACTAGAGTCTTTCTGGGTTTCTCTTCAGTCATTCGCCTTTGTGTGTGTGTGTGTGTGTGTGTGTGTGTGTGTGTGTGTGTGTGTGTGTGTGAAATGTGTATGTAAAAATGAATCACCAAATACATTCAAGTGTGTGTGTAGCTTTTAAAATGTTAAGATGTTTTAAAAGTTTTCTTGCATTGAAAATGAACACAGGTCTTTCATGAATACCTGAAGCTCTCCTCAGAGGCCTAGGACATGTCACACGAAGCTCTCAAGTCCAGAAGACATTGGTGGGATATTGTGACAAGACTGAATGAAATGAATGCCTCACCGAGAATACTGCACCCAGCCCGACTCACGTTCAGGTTTGGAGGAAGAATACACAGCTTCATGGATAAACAACAGCTCAGAAACTTCACAGATGATAAACCAGCCTTAAAGGAAAAACTGACAGGTCTACTCTAAGACAAGAGAGACCAACAAACACAGCAAACTTATCTACACAGATGACATTAAATCCTATGACCATCATCTCCCTCAATGTCAATGGACTAAATTCACCAATTAAAAGACACAAGTGGCAAAATGAGTCAAATAGATGAATCCAACCTTCTGCTGCCTACAAGAAACATACCTTAATAGCCAGAACAAATATAGACTCAAAATCAAAGGCTGGAGAAAAATCATCCAAGCAAACAACACCATTAAAAAAGCTGGGGTGGCCATATTAATATCTGATGACACCAACGTTATACTCAGAAAAGTTTTAAGGAACAAAGATGAACACTATCTACTAATAAAGGGATATGTGCAACAGGAAGAAATCAGACTGTTAAACATATATGCACCCAATGAGAGACCAGCAAATTATCTAATACAAGTACTGACAAATCTGAAAGAAGACATCAATAATAACACAATAATTGTGGGAGACATCAACATGGCCCTGTTAACACTTGATAGGTCAACCAGACTGAAATCGAACAAAAATATATTAGCCCTGAAAAGAGTAATGGAAGAAAGAGGACTAGTATATATATATATACCTGAATACACATTCTTCTCCAATGTACATGGGTCATTCTCCAGGATAGACTACATGCTGACACATAAAACATACCTTCATAAAATCAAGAGGATAGAAATCTTGCAGGCTACCTTTGCTGAACACAAGGCTCTGAAATTAGATGTGAACTACAAAGGCACACAGAAGAAAAACTTTAACAATTGGAAATTAAACAGCCTGCTACTGAACAACAGGTGGGTTGGAGATAAAATCAAAGAGGAAATCAAAATTTTCCTGGAGACAAATGATAATGAAGACACAAACTGCCAGAATCTATGGGACACAGTAAAAGCGGTCCTGAGAGGAAAATGTATAGCTTTACCAGCACACATCAGGAAGAAAGAAGGGGAATTCCTGAATAATTTAATGACACAGCTCAAAAAGTTAGAAAATGACCAACAAAAGGAACCAAAAATAGGGAGACAGAAGGAAATAACAAAGCTGAAAGCAGAAATCAATAAAGTGGAAAACCAAAAAACAACCCGAAAGATCAACGACATCAGAAGTTGGTTCTTTGAAAAAATAAAGAAGATTGATAGACCATTGGCAAAACTCACAAAGAAAAAGAGAGAGAAACCTGATAACCCATATTAGAAATAAAAATGGGAATATTATGACAGATATCGCAGAGATCCAAAGGGTAATCAGAGACTACTTTGAGAAACTTTATGCTACTAAACATGGGAACCTAGAAGAAATGGAAAAATTCTTGGACACTTATAACCTTCCACAGTTAAGTAGAGAGGATGTAGCATATCTAAACACCCCCATCACTACTTAGGAAATTGATATTGTAATCAAACATCTGCCCAAAAAGAAAAGCCCAGGCCCAAATGGATTTACTAAAAATTTTCAAACCTTTCAATAGGAGCTACTACCAATCCTAGCCAGACTCTTCCATAAAATTGAAAAAATGGGAACACTCCCAAACAGCTTTTATGAAGCCAACATCACCTTGATACCAAAACCAGACAGAGATGCTGACAAAAAAGAAAATTACAGACCAATATCCCTGATGAATGCAGATGCAAAGATCTTCAACAAAATCCTAGCAAATAGGATCCAATGCATCATCAAGATCATACACTACGACCAAGTAGGTTTCATCCCAGGAATGCAAGGATGGTTTAACATCCGTAAATCTATCATCATAACAAATCAACAAGAAGAAAAATAAAAATCACATGATCATACCAATAGATAAGGTCCAACACCCATTCTTGATCAAAACTCTCAGCAAGATGGGAATGTAAGGAACCTTTCTCAATCTAGTTGAAGCCATCTACCACAAGCCAATGGCAAATATTATCCTCAATGGAGAAAAACTAAAAGCCTTTCTTCTAAATTCTGGTACAAGACAAGGCTGTCTGCTCTCACTGCTCCTCTTCAACATAGTACTGGAAATGCTTGCTATAGCAATCAGGCAAGAAAAAGATATCAAGGGAATCCAGATAGGAAAGGAAGTAGTCAAGCTCTCACTGTTTGCAGATGACATGATACTCTACTTAGAAAACCCTAAAGACTCTACAAAAAAGCTTCTAGAAAAAATAGACTTATATAGCAAAGTGGCAGGCTACAAAATTAACACACAGAAATCAATGGCCTTTTTATACACCAATGATGATAAGGAAGAGAAGGATGTCAAGAAGGCAATCCCATTCACATTAGTGCCACACAAACTCAAATATCTTGGAGTCAACTTGACCAAAGACGTGAAGGACCTATACAAAGAAAACTATAAAGCCCTGCTTCAAGAAATAAGAGAGGACACACGGAAATGGAAACACATACCCTGCTCATGGATTGGCAGGATTAACTTAATTAAAATGGCAATACTCCCCAAAGCATTATACAGATTTAATGCGATCCGTCTAAAGACACCCATGACATTCTTCAAAGAAGTGGATCAAACACTTATGAAGTTCATCTGGAACAATGAACACCCTCGAATAGCTAAAGCACTCCTAGGGAAAAGGAAAATGGGAGACATTAGTTTCCCCAACTTTAAACTGTACTACAAAGCAATAGTTATCAAAACAGCATGGTATTTGAATAAAGACAGACCCTCAAATCAGTGGAATAGGCTTTGAGTTCTCAAACAATGTTCCCCAGACATACAATCACCTAATTTTTGACAAATGAGCAAGAAATGCTAAGTGGAGCAGGGAAAACCTCTTCAAGAAGTGGTGCTGGCAGAACTGGTTAGCCACTTGCAAAAATGCGAACATAGACCCCCAGTTAACATCATGTATGAAGGTAAAATCCAAATGGTTTAAAGACCTTGATATCAGACCTGATACCATAAGGTATATAGAACAATATGTAGGTAAAACACTCCATGATATTGAGACTAAAGGCATCGTCAAGGAGGAAAATGCACTTTCCAAACAAGTGAAAGCAGAGATCAACATAAGGGACTATATTAAGCTGAGAAGCTTCTGCACCTCAAAAGAAATAGTGCCCAGGATACAAGAGCCACTCACCATTTGGGAAAAACTATTCACCCAATACCCATCAGATAAGGGGCTAATATCCAAAATATACAAGGCACAGACAGAACTTTACAAGAAAAAAAAACTAATCCCATTAAAAAATGGGGAGAAGAAATGAACAGACACTTTGATAAAAATGAAATACAAACAACCAAAAGGCACATGAAAAAATGCTCCTCATCACTAATCATCTGGGAGATGCAAATCAAAACAACGATGAGATACCATCTCACACCACAGAGATTGGCACACATCACAAAGAATGAGAACAATCAGTGCTGGCAGGAATGTGGAGAGAAAGGAACTCTTATCCACTGCTGGTGGGAATGGGATCTATCATGCTGAGTGAAATAAGTCAGAGGGAGAGAGAGACACACAGAATAGTCTCACTCATCTATGGGTTTTAAGATCAATAAAAGTCATTTTTGCAACAATCCCCAGAGACAATGAGAGGAGGGCTGGAACTTCCAGCTCACTTCATGAAACTCACCACAAAGAGTGGTGAGTGCTGTTATAGAAATAACTACACTGAGGACTACCATAATCATGTGAATGAATGAGAGAACTGGAAAGTCTGTCTAGAGTACAGGTAGGGGTGGGGTTGGATGGAGGGAGATGTGGGACTTTGGTGGTGGGAATGTTGCACTGGTTAAGGGGGGGTGTTCTTTACATGACTGAAACCTAATCACAATCATATTTGTAATCAAGATGTTTAAATAAATAAAAATATTAAAAAAAAGAAATATACTCTAAGACCCAAAAATAAAATGAAGAAAAGACAAAAAAAAAAAAAAGAAAATGAACACAAAACCCTTTGAAATAGTTTAAAGGATGTTCAGTTTTGCTGCAAGCAAATGTAATACATTATCTGTTTATCACAGGTAAATGTTATGAGGTAGTTTCATTGCAACAATGAGTTTTCTCAATTATTTCACCCCAAGTAGACTGAAATACAGCAGCAGTCTACATTTGGGCCCAGTGATTTAAGAAATATTAGCATGAAACTATTTTGGTTAAGAAAAAAATTCTTTCTAGTACTTTCTGCCCATGGATTTATTTTTCTTTAATGAGCATATTCAGGGATATGAAGTTGATTCATTTTACTTTTTTATTGTGATATGTGTATTTAATACTCTTGAAATTTATTTTTGAATTCCCTTATAAAATGAGATTTTCTAATTCTTTCCCCTTGAGTTACATAATATTATTGAAAAGAGCCTTTGCTATGAGGAGCTGTGTAATATGTTAATCACTCTACAGCCACATGTGCCCTGGAAAAAACTTTCAAATTGAAATATTTGTTTAAGCAAACCAAAATTATATTTGGGTACATTTCATCTGAGTAGCAGTTGTTTCTTCTGGAAACACTTGTTTAAGTTTCAATTTGTTAAAGGTTGTTTCAATCATAGTATTGTTTATTTCTATGACATTGAAGATAATGTGAGTTTTTTGTAATTTGCAAAGACATACTGCAAGTGAAAAATTTAGTTTACCCATGAAACAACTCGGGCATGCTCAAATGAGGGAGTGGTGCAGCGCTCCCATGACTCCCCAAATCTAGCCCCAAATCCTGCCCCACAGTTACCAGGCTAGAGGCAGACTGAGAAAAAATGGGATGTTTGGAGGTAGTGGGACCCAGTTGTTATGTAGTTGAAAAGAGAGAGAGAAAAAAATGTCTTTTACTCATTAGGTCAAGTAGGAGAGAATAAAGAGTAGTCATGAAATTGCACAACACTTCAACTGTTGGGTTCAGGGTAAGAGGTGGAGAAACCCTCATTTCTCTAGACAAGCACCTCCCCAGCAAGTCACCCTACCCAGTGGGCACCATTTGCATTCTGCTCAGGCTTTCCTGTCCTAGGAAAAACCATCATTTCAGAGTGGTGATGTTTTGATGAGTTTCATGATACCTTCATCATATTTTCTTTCATCTACATTTAATCAGTAGCTCTGATAGGCTTGCTCGCACGAACAACCTGTTTAGTGAGTGTTATTCTGTTTTAGGTGACAAGAATGGCCTTTCCCCAAGAATGTTGATGGAGCAGTCACTCAGCTCTAAGGTACAATCGAGCAATTCTCTGTGTGGTCTTAGAACTGGACAGAAACATCAAGCTATGTCTCATTGAACCTCTGCTTTGTGAAAAAGAAAATGCCGCAGAAAATACAAGTATATCTCATGAATGATTTTCATGGTGGCTCTTTCTTGGCCCTTCAGGGAAGCATGGAGATTCTGATGACACAAATGTCAGGGATTCACAGCCTTGAGCCCATGTGGCTTAGAGGTTATGGACAGTGAATAGGAAAGAAAATGCCATAGATCACCAGGACAGGAGATACAGGATGCTCAGATCAGCACTGATGTTCAGGGACAAGGAAATTGAGGGTAACGTGAGGTGAACGTTGCTTGTAAGAATTTTCCAAGTAAAAACTGGGGCATACAAAAGCAGATATAAACTTTGATGTTCTTTTCAGTCACCTCTCAAATGCAAACATCAATTCTTTTCAAAGACTGGAAAATGGAAACCCTCACATTCTCTCTGAAAAGACAGAAGGGCGGGGTGGGGCAGGAGATCATAGCACAAACAGTTGTTTGTTTGGTTTATGAGTGACATCTGGCAGTGTTCAGGGGTTACTCCTGCTTCTGCAATAGGTTCATTCCTATTGGCCTCAAGAAACAATATGGAGTCCTGAGAATCAATCAAGTACTGGAAGTTGGTTACATGCTAATTGAATGTCCTGCCTACTGTACTATTGCTCTGACCCCAAGAAAAATAAATTTCATTGGCTTCTCTTGGATATAGAGGGTTCCAGGACCTTTACTCTAGATTTATAAAGGCATCAAACCTGCAACTTTCTAATAAAAAGATGATTTCATTTTATATCTTCCTCCTTTGGGATAAAAGACGTTACTGAAAATGAGATTAGTCTGTAAATATGATTTCCAATCTCATCTTGGGTCTGGAAATCAGGTGTAGCCATAGGGACACGAAGCAAGGACTAGTTGTCTTGTGCTTTTCAACCAAATCCTCTGGAAATTTCTTTGGGGAGATAAAAATACAGATGAAGAGAATTCAATTAAAGTATTTATCCACTGTCTGTGAGACTAGCAACCAATTCCAATCTGATAATACCAGAGAGGCTTCTCAGTAAGTGGCCCCCACATAGCTGTTGGCACCAAGGATAATATGAGCTGGAAAGAGTTAGCCTTGGGGTAGCTCCAACCTGGGTGGTTATAATTCTCTCAGATTCTAACATGTAGGAAAACAAATTGAGATAAGTAGCAGCTTCAAAGTTCCAAGGATGTGGGTAATTATATTCTATTCAGGACTTTTCTCTATCTCAGAGTTCAAAATTGAGGTGTATTTGTTCAAGAAAAGACTCTAGAGAAAGCAAGTCCCCAATTTGTACCCCCTTAAGTTATTCTAGACACAATGCCCCTGCCTCTTTTTTTTTTACAAGTGTATTCCTTTTTCAGATCTATATTCTTGTTATAGAAATGCTAATTTTTATCCTCTTTATCTGTTTCTCTTAAAATGTTATTGTATCCCACACTGTGCCTGCTCTTAGTTTTAGTAGTAAAGGCTACTGATGTTGTTAAATGAAAAGGGTTGGTGGAGGTTTCCTTGAAGTGTTCCCTCTTCAGAACACTTGACACATAATAATTCCTTCTAACGACTCCTTCCCCAGCTATGTCTAAGTGGCCTCTTCTCAACTGCACAATCACTTGTTCCCCTCCACACTGGCTTTGAATGTTGGTATTTCCTGAAGTCAGCTTCTCTCTCTCTCTCTCTCTCTCTCTCTCTCTCTCTCTCTCTCTCTCTCTCTCTCTCTCTCTCTCTCTCTCTCTCCCTCCTTCCCTCCCCCCCTCTCTCTCATCTTTTGTTTTTTTGTTCCTGATTTTAAAATTTTTTTAAGTTGCCCAGATGATCAAATAGGCCTTTTCAATATACCATCTCCCACGGAAGCTTCTGCACAAATTGGCACTAGGTACTTGAACATTGCACATTCTGGGTTGGGAAAAAAAAAACTCTCAGTTCCTGGTTTTATCTGCAATTCTCTTGTTGATGTTTTATTCCTACCCAACATTTGTTAAAATCTGTGCTCAAAAGGGAAAATTAGCACCGTGACTGAGAGGAGAATAATTCTATTCCAAGGGGAGTGACTTTGTGTCTGTTTTAAACAAACCCAGCCAAGCTCCGGCTCTTTTACCCATCAGACCTAATCTGAACTGTCACAACAGATTTCTGGGTAGCCATGGAATTCCTGCCACTGTTCATTTCTAGCTGACATTGCTGATATCAATGATAGATGCTTAATTCCCTGGCATATACTATGGGGGTTCTTAAAATGCACCTTCCTAGTTTAATTTTTTATAATTGGTGCTTAATGAACTATTAGGAGGAAGGAAACTAAATCATTTATTGATTCAATTTAGTTTGATATTGCTGACATTTGTAATAAATATGAGCATTTCTGAAATAGAATAAGTGGAGCCGATCATAAGAAAAGGAACCTTCAAACTCATGTGATTTGAGAGATGGTGGGGCCTTCTGTGATATTTGGGGAGGTTTTTTGGGGGGCCACATTATGGTACTCACAGGCTATATGAGGTTCTGTGCTCACAGGAGACCCAGCACTTAGAGACATTTGCTCTCAGTGGGGCTGTTATGCTCAGATAAAGACACTTCTTTAGAAATCCCTATCAGTAAAACAGAACAAGGATATGAGAAGATTCTTATAAATCTATGTTTTCAAAAATTTTGTCTATTGCAGTTATCTTTACAAAATGCTCAAAAATATTACTAATACTTTTTGAAGCCACTAAGACTCATGTTTCCTGTAGAGTTTGATGGTATTTTGAATGTCATTATTTTACATCACAGATTTCTATTGCTTGTGTGACCTAAGAATAAGCTTCATATTCCATAAAATATTTTAATAACTTGATTACAGATCTGTGTGTGCAAAAATATTTTTTCTTTTTAATTATGAGAACAAAGATGCAAAGAAAGAGGACAAGGTAAAGTTATAGTGGAAGGACAATCACCCATAACATAATTCTCAGAAGAAGTCCCCTTGCTGATATCTTAACTTTGAACTTTCAACCAAAGAACATTAAGATAAATAAAACAGAATTCATGTACAATTACTTTGTCCCTCAAGTCCCCAGATTGTAACACATTATAATATTTCTTAACATGTGCAAAAATATTTTACTGTATGCTTTAGACTTTAACTAAATCCTTTGTTTCTACACTGGAAAATTTAATCTTATATATTGTTTTTTAAAAAAAGCAAAATCAAGTTTCAAAGTTTACTTACTAAACCATAATGTTGAAAAGGCAATACCTCTGTGATATTGAAATGGAATATACATAAAACACTTATCACCCGTATATGTATTTCTGCATATTTTCCTTCTACTAACACACATCTTTATTCCTTAATATTGGACATTCAAAATTAGCTTAATGTGTATATTTGAATGTGAATGAGTAATGGGTCTAACATATAAAATGCTTATACTGTGAAGCAGAATAAAACAATAAAATGCTACTCATTAAATGTCTACCCTTAGAAGATGTTACTTTATTTATTACTACTATCAGTATGGTTTTATTATTTATTTATTATTACTATCAATCATAGAAAGGTGCAATATCCCATCATTTTAATTAGATAAAAATATGTAGACTAGAGTGCAAGAAAGTTTCTACATGCAGATATTAGGTAGAACACAGGCCAACTCTACAGAATATGGATCAATTCTATGGAACATAAACGAACTCTATGGAATACAGACCAATTCTCTGGAACACAGACATACTCTATGGAATACAGACAAACAATGGAATATGGACCAATTCTGTAGAACAGAGGCCAACTCAATAAAATATGACTGACTGGAAACAGACCAACTCCGTGAAATATGGACCAACTCTATGCAACACAGACCAGTTCTAGGGAATACAGACCAACTCTGTGGAATATGGACAAACTCTGCTAGCACTGAATTATTTGAAATCAGGTTCTCTACATGTAGCAAATAGCTTCACTTTAAAATTCCACATTTTAAAATGTGGAAAAGCAGTCACTTTTGTTCAGAAGTGAACAAGATTTGCACTCACATTATTCTTAATATGAACTACCATGGAACTTTATACCAAGAATCATGGTGTTCAGTTTTAGGTAGAAACTAACCAAGCTGGAGAAAAGATGTATTCAATGAAACTTTTCTCAGAGTTCATATTTATGATAAAAAGAACACTTTTTCTATTCCATTTTTTCAGGTTCCATGTATCAGTCAGAACAAAACTATGGGGATCAGAGCGATGGTGCAAATAGTAGGATGTCTGCCTACATGCACTAAACTAGGACGAACCCCAGTTTGATACCCGGGCTTCCCATATGGTCCCCCAAGACAGGAACAATTTCTGAGCCCATAGCCAGGAGTAATCCCTGAGTGTCACAGGGTGTGGCCAAAAACCAAAAATTTTAAAAAGAAAAAAACAAACTATGAAACTAACTATGAACAATCTTGGTCTTTCATAATTATCCACAAATGCAAACCTAGAAAAAACATTAGAAATGCATCATTTATTTCTTACTGACATTTGTTATTATAATCCATATATTAGAATGCAAAATATGTACAACCCATATATTAAAATATAAATGCCTTATAGCACATTAATGTTAATTTAGAAAAACATAACTATAATTTGATAATGAGTCTTTTCAATGTGGCTGAGAGTTATTGAGTGTCTTCTGGGCATCCAGAGAAATTATGTATGGCCCAAACTGCAGAAACTCATACCAAGGTCTTGCTCATTGGTGGAGAGCAGAAGGTGGCCAGGGGCACCCATGTACTGAGAAAACAGAGACCAAGTATGAGGGAAGAGACTGCTTGAGTACTAGTATATAATCATGTAGTTAGAAATATTATTATACTAGAGATAGAGTCATTCAATCTTTTGCCTCTCACCCCACTTCCAGGAGAAAAGGAGTCAGTGGTGCCCTGACTACCTCCTTCCTTTAAGCAAATAACAGAAGCAGCCTCCAGTGAAATACCAAGCTATAGAGGCCTCTGAAGGTCATTACTGTCCAGTCTGGGATACTTGAAAAATATCTAGCCCCGGTTGTGCTATAGGGGAGGTGGTTATTGTAATTCTGTCTCCAAAGCATATTGTAATTGGGCCAGTGTGGCCCCCAAAATAAAAAAAATTCAGAACACAATCATATGTCTCTAGTTTATAGATATCTATATCTTTGATTTTCTAAGACATAAAGCACCAGAACAGAAACATAAAAAAATAGAACCATGGATCTTACCCAGATTTTATGGAGCCAAAACACTACTGTGTGTGATAGAACATTATGCTTGAAGGCTTGTAAATTCAGTTGGGGGAAATAATAGTATTAAATAAAAATTAGAAATCATAGTGGATAAAGATTTAAATACAAGAAGCAGAGTTTCAAATATTTTTGAATCAGAGATTGGAAAATATTTCATTGAAAATATCTGTAAAAGTCATCCTGAACAGAAAAAAAAGATGGAATTGATTAAAATATTTAAAAATAGGCATAAAGTTTGAAAAATAATTAAAACCAATCTTATAAAAATCTATGAGAAAAATAGAAAAAATACTTTCCAACTCATTTCACCATGATAAAAACTCATTTTACAAACAGTACAAAAAGATCGACTATTGCATTATTGACTCTATTAGTGATACAATAATTTTCACAAATATAACTGCTAATGAATTCTCTCCCCTTTTTCCATTTTACCATTCTCTCTCTCTCTCTCTCTCTCTCTCTCTCTCTCTCTCTCTCTCTCTCTCTCTTTGTTTTTGGGTCACACTCTGCAGCGCTCAGGAGCTACTCCTGGCTCTATGCTCAGAAATCACCCCCCGCAGGCTTGGAGGACCATATGGGATGCCGGGATTTGAACCACCGTTTTTCTGCATGCAAGGCAAATGCCTTACCTCATGCTATCTGTCTGGCCCCCTCTTTCTCTCTCTCTCTTCTTTTTTAATAATGTTGCTTTCTGTCACCCTGAAACAAATGTATTATGTCAACAATGTGATACATTTTCTTTAAATAAATAATAGTAAAAAACAGTATAAAAAGAAAACCATAGTATTGATCTCTCATGGACTTAGATAGAAAAGTTCTCAATACACTAATAACAGGTCAACTTTAAATGTCAACTCTAGAAGTTCTCCAGAAATATTTATGGGTATACAACAATCTTTGTCTTATAGAAATATTCATAATGTTAACTTCCAGCAAGCTCAGAATTAAAAAAATTAACATAAAAGCTTGTACCAAAGATTATAATGGTGAAAAACAGACTGAATGAATGATGTTCTTAATTCTGGAACAAGTTAGCAATGCTTCTTCTCCCTCTTACTAACCTATTATCAAAGCTTCAACATGTGCAATAAGATAAGAAAATAAAGAAAAGAATTTTTATAGGGAAAATAGAGAAGAGTCAATAGTTATAAATGACCTTCTGAATAGAAAATTCTAGAGAATTTACATACGTATGCAATTTAGAACTCATAAGTGAGTTTAGTAACTTTGTGAGGTACAAGAACACACAAGAATTTATTTTGCATAGAATCAGTGAATATATAGTAACCAAACTAAAACAGTAATATGGTTTATTATCCCTTGTAAACAACAATATTCTTGCTTATACACTTAACATAACCTGTAAATAATGTGAAGAATTAGATTTCCCCAGGGGAAAAAAAGAGAAATGTTGAAAGGACTAATAGAGTACAGGTGACTTCACTTTCTAAAGGACTAAAAGTCCAGCTAAATTAGCTCCTGGAATGCCTTTATCATCTTCATCTTCTTGGTGATAAACTTCTCAATGCACATTCAAAGACAGAATTTAAAAGCTTCAACTCTTGACAACTAAAGTAGGAGGGAGCACACTCCATCTGAGGCACAGGTGTTCCATCTGAGGCATAATGGGGGTTACTCTCCATCTGAAGTTTAGGAGGGAGCACTAGGAGGAATCATTTTCCATCGAGGGTAGGAGGGAGCACTCTCATTTCTGAGGTTTAGACACGTAGAGTATGGCCCAGTGCAGAAAATCCTGGACAAGATAAATGCAAATATGTTCAACTGACTTTTGACAAAAAATGCTAAAGCTGTCCCCTGGGGAAGGCTGGTGGTTTCAACAAATAGTCTTGAAACTATTGGATTTCAGTAGATTGATCTAAACTAACAAAAACAAAAAACAAAACAAAAACATATACTAATATGACCTTAATAGATTGACCTTCATCCTAAAATGACCTTCTAATAAAATGGATCAAAATGGATCCAGATTGAAACATCAAATGTGGAAATATAAAACTTTTAGTAAAATAAAAGCACAGTAAACAGCCTTTTTTTTTCTAGGCCTGGGCAGAGAGCATTATTCATAATACAACTTAATACGTTGGAATTTTTTTCTCGGTCTAAATGCCTGCTCAGAGCATGAAACCACAGTATTCAGGAGACGCTGCAACTGCACGCTGGGCCAAGCACTGGAATCTAGGATAGAGCAAACAAGACTCAAACCTTGAGGCTTAAAGGTTGCAGTCAGGCATGGGGAAAAGATGCTTAGAGCCATTTCACCAGAGGACAGACCCAGGAGGTAAAGAGTGCCAGAAGCTCATACACAAGGTTCAGGAAATCTGAACATCAGCTCCCAGTGGGCATTACTCAAAGGGGGATCAGGGGCATCTTTAAAGAAAGCTCATGGCATGGAAGTGTGGCTTGGAGACCAGCCTGGCTGTCTGCCTGAGAACATGAAGAGTCTGCAGAATGATGTCATGATGGTCCTGGTGGGGCTTCAGGTGAGCACCAAGTGATTCAAGATGAAAGTTCCTCAGGGCAGAGGCACAGCCTCTTGTTCATCCAGGCATGACCAGCCTGTTCCTGTTCATGTCCAAAGTGACAGCTCTGGGGAAGCAGCTGTTCTTAGTGTAGACAGGTAGTTTCAGAGCTGAGTGGCAGGCCTAGTGGCACTGAGAGTCTTTCAAGGCTGCTTGGTGTTGGGTAGGGGGACAGGAAGGTGTTATATGGTGACTTTGGGTTGAGTGGCTCAGGGTAGAGGTGAATTTTGTTGGAGTCAGGGCAGTAACTGTTCTAATGCATCCTGTGGGGCCAGGCAAGGGTCTATCTGTGTAGGGATGGGCTGTCAGAACTTCTCCGCATGAGCCGGACACTTATCTTGGTCAGTGATCATTCCCAGCACCAGCGTCTTGGGAACTAGTGTTCCTGGCTGTGCTGATTCCCAAGTTCTGATGTCCAGGCTCCCAGGGTTAGCACTGAGGGCAGGCCTGCATCTGCCTCACTCTCACCTATTCTTGCTTCCCCTGGTATGTTCCTGGCTGCCACATGTCCCTGCCGCTCTGTCCTCATCTCTTCTACTCCTCTGCCTGTAGAGTTCAGAGCCCTGGGAGGAGGAGGAGGAGGAAGAACCCTTTGGAGCCTCACTGCACAGTGTTCTGGGCACTGGGACACTCATGAGTAACATAGATTGGGTTTTATTCATGTGTGTTTACTCAGGGGTGACCCCACAGCCATGAAAGGAGGGTGTACCAAGTGGCCCCATGACAAGATTCCCTGTGTCAGCTCCCATGCAGCTTATCCCAGTACCTGGAGGAGAACAAATGGGCCTTGCCTGGACTAGAAACCTTGTCTGGACTAGAAACCCAGGCCATGGAATTAGCTCCAGGATATTAGAACTTACCACTGGAGAAGAGACACCAGAGGAAGTGGTCACCCCTGGAGCAGGAAGAATGTTCTCCATCTTTCACTCACTCCTTCACTCAAGCCTGAAGCTGAGGACCTGCTGGAGATGCTCAACTGCTCATCAAGCAGGCAGGATGTGAACGAGGCAACGCTGATTCAAGGGGATGTGGAGGATGCCAAACATTTTCTTAGACAAAAAATGTTCCAAGCAAGGCATTGTTTTCTCAGCTTTTCTTTTCACGGAATGTTCTCAGAAGTCATTAAGGAACCAAATGTGAATATGAAAGTCCAAGTTCAGCATCTGTGACCAATAAGATGTTTCTTATAATCAGGGATGCTGAGGAAATTGAGTAGGAGGCTTATACTTTTAAAGTATGTATGTTTGCAGGGTAAGGAAAAAGAAAAGTATGAACTTTGTCCACATTTCTTCCTGAAATCCAATTTAGTTTCATGTCATGGAGGGATTAGGGCCTATGAGGAGAGAACCATAATATATACCCTTAAGGAAACAACAAGTGTGATGAGGTCATGCAGTCCTCCTTCCTGAGGGCTGGACTGCAGCTCTAGATCTCTTGGCATCATGGGGAGCAGAGCCTGGTCCCATGCAAGGTCCCCGTCTTCCCTGATAGAAACAAAGAGAGGAAGACAGAATTCTCAAGAATCTGTGACCCCTTTCTCCTTTCAGCATTTGTCCTTCCTAATGGAGGATCCAGAAGACACAGCTGGGCTTTGCAGGAAGCTCACCATCTGTAGTAGCCATGCTGCCCATGTCAGTGATGCTAGATCAACCAAGGCACCACTTCCTGGGCAATGAACGGCCGTCCCTGTGAGACTTCCACTTGACGAGCATGTATATTCGTTACTCTCTGGCAGTGGGTCTGGTTGGGCTCTGACTTTCTGGTCCCTTCAGACACAGACATAAGACACAATCACTGGCTTTTCTGGGTATTGCTGAGCCTCATGGACTGAAGTTAGGGAGGGTACAGGTATAAGGCAGGCCCGCAAGAATTACAAGGGGCTCCAGAATTACAGAGGCTTCCCATCACAGTGACTTCTAATCCACAGAAAGCAAAGGCAAGGTTTATCTCTTAAAAACTCAGACTTTGGCTGCAAAACTGCTATTGGAAATGCTTAATTCTCTCTGCATCTCAGAGATCCTAGAATGACAGGGAGGAATAATCCTCTAGTACAGGGGTGACGAACATGCAGCTCTCAAGCCACATGTGGCTCCCGGCCAAAATGAATGCGGCTCTTTGCCTCTTATCATTATTTTGTATACTGTGGCTCTTTGCCGAGTTTGGATTTTGTTCTACTGCTTCTGAGGAGGGACCTCTGAGGAGAAATCTCTGAGCATGGCTGCGCCATCCCATCTCCCGTCCCTCGGAAACAACTGCATGGGCCATCGAGCGGCGGGGAGTGGGGGGGACACACACGACTCGTGTGTCACATGTGGTGTCACATCTTGCATTTAGTATTTAGTTCTTAGTGTGGAGGACACAACACACCCTCACCATCACTGCAGGATTTTTACCCTCACTCAGAATATTGCAAAATGCAATATGTGTTTAATATATTATTATTAAAATTATATGCTTTTGTGTAAGTGTTTGTCTGTTTTGGCAGATCACTGTGTGGTGTGGCTCTCTGACTCCCACAGTTTAAAATTTTGGCTCTTTGTGTCAAACTTGTTCGCCACCCCCTGCTCTAGTACCTATACAAGGCAGCCTCGGACCTTTGTTTTCTAAAGAATAAACCCTGTCCTACACATCTGATACAGTTATCCAAATGGAGCTTCTCTTCTGGGAAGAGGAAGTCACCCAAATCCACAGAGCTGTGGTCCTGATTGGGGAGAGAAAGTTGCCATTCCTTCACAATGTGATGACATTCTTACTCCTAAATAGTCAGAGCTTCCCCTGAGTGACCAACTAGGGATAAACGTCATTTTCTCATACTGGCTTTGATTTTCTTTTCTAGTTTGTTTGTTTTGGGGCCATGCCTGGCAATGCTCAGGGATTACTCCCAGCTCTGCTAAGAGATCACTCCTGGTGGTGATCAAGGGACCTATAGGATACTGGGGATTGAACTCAGGCTGCCATGTTCAAGGCAAATACCCTCCCTGCTGTACTATTGCTGCGGCTCCTGTTTTTGATTTTACAGTTCATTTGGAGGTCCAGAAAGACAAGAAACTCTCTTCTATTTATCAAGAGACCTTTGCTACAGAGAGCAAGTGATTGACTACCAATGCATTGTTTGTTCCTACATGAAAAAGTTTTGGGTTATAATGATATTCTGCAGGTCCCAAGCAAGGATACTCATATGGATCCAGAGAAAACTCTCCACATGCCTTAGTTCCTCAGAATATTGCCAATGCCTAGGTCTGTTGTGAAGCTCCAACATAGCCCAGAGAGGCTGAGTTTTGTTGAGCTGAAAATTTGAGGCTTTTTCTGTAATGTAGAAAGCTGATGCCATATCCCCTTCCTGGAGGGAGATGAGCACAGATGTGGCATTGCAGTGCGATAGTTTAGGAAGAAATGGGGCAAGGGTCTGTGCCCATGTGTCTTGGCACATCACTGCCAGAGGAGGATGAAGAGTCTGTGCTGGCTGACCACAGTGCAGAGCACACAGGGCACTGGCTAACTACAGGGCAGGAGGGCATGGGGACCAGGGGACTGATGGGTGACCCACAGCAGATCAGGGCAGGTCCAACCAAGACTTGGACACACAGACCCATGCTCCTGAGCCTCGGACTCTGCTCTCCATGTTCAAACTTGAAGGCAGAAGAATTGCTGCTCTATCTGCTTTGTAGTTTTCTACCTATGAAAGAAAATATGTGAGAGAGGAAAGAACTTATGAACACAGAATACCCTGGGATTTCTCATTAACAAGTGCCATTTTCAAAAGATCAGGTTTCCTGATTTTTTACTTATTTGTCCATTTATTTATTTATTTATTTATTTACACGGGCAGTTGAGGGCCACACTCTGCAATACTCAGGGGTTACTTCTGGCTCTGTACTCAGGGATCTCCTTCCCCAGGTGATATTCTTGAACCGTGTGTGGCACCGAGGACTATTGTGGGTCGGCTGTATGCAAGATAAGATCCCTAGCCTGCTCATTTGTAAACAATCCTTCGCTCTCAGTCCCACAGGTGAAAGGGGCCAATCCTGTCCTCCCTGAGCACTGAACTCAGTCATTGGTGCTTCCTCTGCCTAAACATCACAGACTCCAGCTCCAGAGTTTGGCTAATCATAAAGGCTGCATTTGTATCCTATTTCCAGAGGATTGTTAGCTAAAGAAAGCATTAAAAATATTGCTTGAGTTCCTGGCTTTCCTATCAGTACTATAATATAATATTTATAGTGAGTCAAATATCCTGACTTACTTTTCTTTTACAATTTTTAGGCCACACCTATGGTGCTCAAGGATACTTATGCTCTGCACACAGGAATTACTCTTGACAGGATTGAGGACCATATGGGATCCTGGAAATCGAATGTAATGCAAATACCCTACCCCCTAAAACTACTATCACTCCAGACCCCATGGAAATAATTTTTGTTTTGTTTTTGGGTTACACCCAGCAGTGCTCAGGGGTTACTCCTGGCTCTATGCTCAGAAATAGCTTCTGGCAGGCTCAGGGGATCATATGGGATGCCGGGATTCGAACCACCATCCTTCTGCATGCAAGGCAAGCACCTTACCTCCATGCTGTCTCTCTGGCCCTTGGAAATAATTTTCAAGAATACATGTTTAATAGTAGCACACTTAGGCTCCCACTCAATACAAACAAACAATAAGCAATAACTAACGCAAAGAGGAAAACTTGAGAAATAGTCATAGTTTACAGGGAGACTTCTGAGGGTGTTTCTTCCAGTACAGCAGTAGGAAACAGGAGCCTAGTCTACAGATCTTTACAGATCCTTTTTTTTTTTTTTTGGTTTTTGGGTCACACCCGGCGGTGCTCAGGGGTTACTCCTGGCTGTCTGCTCAGAAATAGCTCCCGGCAGGCACGGGGGACCATGTGGGACACCGGGATTTGAACCAACCACCTTTGGTCCTGGATCGGCTGCTTGCAAGGCAAACACCGCTGCGCTATCTCTCCGGGCCCATCTTTACAGATCCTTCCTGATGGATTTCTATTACTACACTATACCCTCTGGGCTAACCTAGAAAGCCCTCATGGGGCTGCTGTCCAGAACATGGCCCAAAGTTAATGCAGGGAGGAAGTTCCAAAGCACCAACAAGAGAAAAAACAGGAAGAGGAAGTTAGACTGACCGGGAGGAAGAGATAGTGATGTGTGTGTGTGTGTGTGTGTGTGTGTGTGTGTGTGTGTGTGTGTGTGTGTGTGTGTATGAAAGAGAGAGAGAAAGTAAAAAGAGAGAGTGAAAGAGAGAGACAGAGACAGACACAGAGAGAGACAGACACACAGAGAGGGAGAATCTTGCATAACTTTGAAAAGTTTAAGAAAATACTAATTTTCTAATTTACTAATTGATTAAAAGTTGCTGTGAAATAAAGCTATATATTCAACATCTGAACAGAAGCTAAAATTCATTTTTCTGAACACTGCTTTCTTGGTTTCAAACAAAACAAAAG
Organism: Suncus etruscus; assembly: GCF_024139225.1. NCBI lineage: Eukaryota > Metazoa > Chordata > Mammalia > Eulipotyphla > Soricidae > Suncus > Suncus etruscus. The sequence continues at coordinate 128,345,750 of NC_064850.1, read as the reverse complement.
ACATTTAAAGGGAAAATGTGAGTAGTCTGTTTCTTATTATTTTGCATTTTAGCCATTAAGATGTTGTTTTCTTAGTCTTTATTAGCTATGCAAATAATTTTCAGCCATTTCAATAATAATTTGAGCTGTATTTCTCTAAAATGCAGGCCCATTTTCTCAGTAGAAATGCATTCAAATAAAAGATTTTATTTAGTTAGATTTCTCCAGATGTGAGTTTTGAAGTATGGCTGCTTAAAAACAAAATATAGATTGAGACCAAAATAAGTCAAAGAATAAAATACTCCATAAATAAATAAAATATTTTAACCATTCTGTCCACAGATTTGATGCTTGCCAGAGCTGAATACTGGCTGGAGACGAGGGGGTGTGAGGTAAGTGGAAGCCAAACTATTTGATATTTAGGAAAACAACAGGATTTAGTTGAAAACATATTCTTTGAGATTCTGTTTTATTCTGAATGGGGGATTATTACCATCTTGGTTCTGGGCCTGTTCCACAGAGCCTGCACTGAGACCAGGGTCCGTTGCTTCACCTCAGTTCCATTTCTGCCTCCTAAAGTTTACCTTCAGTCCCCAGGAACTTGGAGAACCACATCAGTCAACTTCACACTTAAAAGGTTTAAAGTGGGACAAGACACATTTCATGATCTGAAATAAAAAATTGCTTCCTTATAACTTATCCCCAGAGGCATATTTCATAGAGCAAGATTGAGGTTGTCACATTTGAAAATATGAAGAGTTTTTTAAGGTTAATTTCTTTTGTGTGTTAATCGAATGGAGAAGTAAGTGAGTTCTCCAGCCCTCCTGTGTGCTGAACTCTCTGTGTCCATAGCCCAAGACTCTGGGAGTACAGCACATGGCCATCGGCCTACCAACACAGGCAAGGATATCTCAAGCTAATTAGCTTTGGAGGAGACAAAGAAAAGTAGACAAATCCATGAATCCATGGCTGATATAGGATGTGCTCAGGATCTTCCTAGATCTTCCTAGAGAAGTGTTTGCTCATATGTGCTAATCCTGAATGGGGCCAGACAGCTGATCTAAAGGGAACAAGGTCTTAGTACAGAATTCCATGGCAGAATGGACCAACAAAGGGTCATTCAGATAAGATCTGCCTGCCAAGGTGCTGTACATGTGCCATGATGGGTAGAAGGGAGGAAGAGAGGGAGAGGGAGAGGGAGAGAGGGAAAAGGAGAGAGAGAGAATGAGAGGGAGAAGGAGAGAGGAAGAAGAGAGAGAGAGAGAGAGGGAAGGAAAGAGATAGGGTGAGGTGTGCTCTGCAGAGGTCCGCAAGTATCTATGGGACCGTTAGTCTCCACTGAACACACTAGCCCATGGCCACCCGAATACAGATGCCTCTAGAGGCAACTACTATCCAGTAGACCAATAGATAAACATGGCCAGCTTCTTGCCTCCTCTAGTGTAAGTGAGATGGGCTCTTAGAGTATGCAGCTCCAGCTGTGCCCTCTCACCCTCTGCTCCATGTACTGAGCTGGCCCCATTGTTCTTGGTTAGCATTTTGACTTTTCTTAAAAACCAATCTCCAGCCAAAGTAAATATTTCTACTGTGCCACAAAACAAAGCACTAGGCCCTGAAAATCTCAGGGTCTCTGCCATTGTAAGTCACTCACTGCCAGGACAAACTAGCCTCTGGATCCTGGCACCATTTGGTGGAGGGACTAGCGGAGGAGTGGATACTGTTCTTGGTCTTCTGGGGGATGTTTGCCTCAGGACTCTGAACACTCAGGTAATTCAGGAATTGGGTCACTCAGACCATCAAGGACTCTGGACGCTTGGGCCATGCAGATAGCTCAGCAGGGAAAGTGGCTAGTGCCTGTCACTCAGCAGCCACCTGTAAACAGGAGGAGGAAAGCACCAGGGCCAGACCAGGAAGCCTTTGCCCAGGACTCAGCTCTTTAGTGCAGAACATTCTCCCAGTGTTTTTCACGCACTTGTGTGTATGTATGTATGTATGTATGTATGTATGTATGTATGTATGTGTACATACATACACACATATTTGAACTCACAAAGACTCACATGATGAAACAGGTGTCTGAGAAATAAGAGCTTCCCACATCACTAATGTTGCCCCATGTTAAATGCTCTCAATAATTAATCAAGTCCCATAGCTCAGGAATACTCAGGGCTCAGTACTGGTGGTGCTTAGGGATCATCTGCTCGGCCAGGAATCAAACCTAGGTCTGTCTCCTACAAGACAAGTGCCTTACCCACTGTATAGTTTCTCTGGCCTCATATATATGCTTTTTCTATACAAATAATTTATTTACAACAGTTTAAGTTTGTGAGGTAGTTCTGAAAGTTACCAAGTTTTCACAACCACATTTATTTAAAATATAGAATCTGCTCAGAACAATCTACTTGTTAATTTACACCTAATTATTCTGAAACATTTATGAGTGCATCTACCTTCACAACAAATTTTAAATAATTGTACTTCAGCATATATTTTATATCTGAGAAAGCTACTTCATGACTTTATTTTGTTTTTCCAAAATTACTGGACTAGGCTGTGTCACCCCACCCCCATCTTCCTTTTTACTTGATAGTAAAAGATGCCCATTTCTGGGAGGGGTATTTGGGAGGTATCAAAAGGTTGCCTCACGTGTCTGCCAGGAGCAATTTCTGAGCCTGGAGCCAGGAATAACCCCTGAGCACTGCCGGGTGTGACCCAAAAACCAAAAAAAAAAAAAATAAAAAAAAAATAAAAAATAAAAAAAGGTTGCCTCAGGGGCAGGAAGAGGATTTAGAAGATTGACTGGAGTGGTCAGGAAGGGAGATGGAAGAAGAGTCAGTAGAAGAGGAGATGGCTGAAAGAGGTTGAGATGTCAGGGCTGACGAGGAACCCAGGGTAAAGGTAAAAGGTAAAAGCTTAGGAGGCACATGTGTTGGCTAGGGCCTGAATAAAGCTGATGTCTCCTAAAACCTGACTGTGGTCTATGGACCATTTCCTTGGGACTATCCTGAATCATCAGACCCATCCAGCTTAAGAGAGTTGCAGACACATGGCCTGGGCTAGAGGAGAAAGGCTTCTCCATCCATCTCATCACCATCCAGCCTCATCCAGGGCTATTATACAACAGGCTGTTTAGTTTAACAAACTTTTAAGTAAATAGACACTCAAAAAGCATGAGTTTAGATCGACAAATCTTTGGGTATTGTGCTTGTTTGTTTGTCTTTGGGTCATACCCAGCGATGCTCCTGGCTCCTGGCTTTCTCCTGGATCTGCGCTCAGGGATCACTCCTGGCAGGGCTCAGAGAACCACTGGCGTGTCAGTGATACAACCAAGGTAGTTCCTTCCCTGCTGTACTATCTTCCTGCCTCAAGATAAAGAGTCCTGTATAGTTCACACCTTCAACCCCAGAATCCAGAGAAAATCTCAGAAATATCAGCCCTGAAATGTCTATGATTGTAAGGAACATGCTTAGCAGATCTCATTGCTGGTACTTCTTGGGAATAATGGAGACTGCATGGAGATAGTGAAGAATTCAGAATGAGTGAAGACAAGAATATTAAAAAAATGCCCTACAGAGCACAATGCTATTTTATCTCAGAAATGAAAGGCACCAAACACACCAACTTAAGCTCGGAACTCAAAAGGAAATGATATACGAGAAACCATCATTGTACTATTATAAACCACAGAATATCAATAAAAAGTGTTTTAAAAATAAATTTAAAATATTTAATGGAAATTAATTCAATGATTACTAGAGGAATAACATTTTCAATGCCAAAGGCTTTCATGCAGAAAGATATTTCTCACTCATTCATGAAAATGTCTGTTTATTCTCTCTGCTCATATAGTGTTGACTTTCTCCTCGTGAGATGGATATAGCATAGCATGAAAGGCTGGTGCTAGGACCTCTTTTGTACCTATGCGTGTACCCAGAACCTCACCATGTTGACTCAAATAAATTCACAGCAACATGGGAAAAGGTTATTTTTTGTTTGTTGCTCTCTTATGTTATATTCAAACAGACTTCAAATGTATCATGAACTTTGAGTAATAAGAGTTCTTGGGGTAATTCTTCACAACATTGGTATCATAGGTCACCCAAAATACAAGTGGCCAAAACAAACACAAAATATAAAGGCTAGGGGCTGGAGAGATAGCACAGCAGCATTTGCCTTGCAAGCAGCTGATCCAGGACCTAAGGTGATTGGTTCGAATCCCGGCGTTCCATATGGTCCCCATGCCTGCCAGAATCTATTTCTGAGCAGATAGACAGGACTAATCCCTGAGCACTGCTGGGTGTGGCCACAAAACCAAAAATAAAAAATAAAAAAAAAAAACAAAATATAAAGGCTACAAGATATATTGGACTTCACCCAAATATAAAGATTTGTTTTCTTTTAAGGATTCCATCAAGAGTCTGATGGGCTGATTCACATAAAAGGAGGAAATATTAACAAAGCCTGTATATGACTAAGAACTTGAATATTCCAAGTATGTATGTAGAATATATGAGTAACTTGTATGTAGAATATATAAATAATCCCCAAAGCATGAAAATAGACAGAAAAATCACTCAAGGGTAAATAGAAAAACAGTTGATGAGGCATTATTTTAGATATGCTGGTAAATATCTGATATTCCTTCAGATAAATTCAGGGAATAGTCAAAGGAGCACAGGGAAAATATTTAATATTATTAAGCATCCAGGAAATAAAATCAAGGCCATCATCACACAACTTCACACCCATTAGGTAATTATAATAAAAAATAAAGAAATGTTGGTGAGAATGTGGAAGCCTTGGATGCTTCCTACATCACCATGGGAAGGCAGCAGGTGCAGTCCCTTTGCAAACAGCCTGGCAGTTTCTCAGGAGTTTTAACTTTGAGTTATCATATGACCTAGACATTCCATTCTGCATAATATAAGGAAGTGAATTGTAAACATGAATCTACATGAAGACTTGTAAACAGATGTTCATGGCAACATTATTTTTAATAACACCAAAGTGGAAATGATCCAAATAGGTATCACTCTGGTATGCAGAGAAATGAACTGTTCTATAACCATGCACTGGGGATGGAATCTTTATCCAGTTAGACAACAGAGCTGGCACGATGGGCTACAACATGCAGCGACCTTGCAGTGACCTTGCTGTCTGCTGCTTAGTGGCAGGGTTTTGTCACTGAAGAACATGCTCTGTGTGTTTGACCAAAAATGGCCTGATGCAGTGGATATAGACAAAAAGTAAACGAGCTTTTGCATAAACCTGGGATGTGGGTGTGGGGGAGAAAACACATAATGGAAGAAAGGATTTTCTGGTGATGACAGTAATGGAAACTGTCAGTGATGATGGCTGTGTACCTTTAAGAACAGATGAAAACATTAAATTTTATACTTTACGTGTGGGAATTGCATGACATGTAAATGAGTCATATCTCAACAAAGATGTCAAGTACATTTTAGAAGGAGTAGTATGTGAAGTGGAGAGATAGTACAGCAGCTCAGACACCTGACTCTCATGTTGGAAACTCTGGTCTGATCCCTGGACTAAAGGGTTCCTTGAACACTGCTGGGAGAGATTCCCTAAGCAAGAGCTGAGTGCAGGGGCTGGAGAGATAGCATGGAGGTAAGGCATTTGCCTCTTATGCAGAAGGTCGGTGGTTCGAATCCCAGCATCCCATATGGTCCCCTGTGCCTGCCAGGGACGATTTCTGAGCGTAGAGCCAGGAGTAACCCCTCAGCGCTGCCAGGTGTGACCCAAAAACCAAAAAAAAAAAAAGAGCTGAGTGCTGAGTGCATCCCCAGACCACCATCAGGTGTGGTAAAAAGTCAAAAGAAATAGAAAGGAGGAGAAAGTAAAACAATTCATATTCTGTTAAGAATACAAGTACATTTATATAGGAGTAATTCACATTCATGACTGGGCTAGTCTGAACTGAGCTGTGAGGATGTTCCAGTGAAATTTAGATTTCCATTCCAGGAAAGGAAGAAAAGACACTGCAGTGATGTGCTCAAGGACCACCTTTTTCTGAGAGCAGTGCAGGGATGAGGCAGCAGGGAGTGGAGGAGATGTATGACATGCTGAGTTTGAATAGGTAGATGGATGAATAGATAGATGGATGGAAGGATGGATAGATGGATGAATGTATGGATAGATGAATAGATATCATGAGAGGAAAAATCAGTCATGGTAGATCCCAAGGTCATGGTCACATATCTGCCTCAACAGTTCAGCTTGTAAGCCTCCAAGGAGGTCTGGATGGTGTAGACAGCACAGCCCCTGGTCTTCACAGCACTTGTATTTCTCTTGCTTGTTTCTGTTTATTTGTATATGTTTCCTACTCTGGGGAACCTGTGTCCTCTTAACTGTACTTTCTCTCTTGCTCTCCCATCGCATTTTTCTAAGCAAGTTTCATTCATTAAGAACAATCTTGCCTCACTCTCATCCACTGCTGGTGGGAATGCCCCCTAGTCCAACCCCTATGGAGAACAGTCTGAGAGTGCTCAAGGAACTCAGAATTGAGCTGCCATTTGACCCAGCAATTGCTCTCCTGGGTATCTACCCCCAAGCTGGAAGGACATTCATCCCCCAAATACGTGTGCACCCCACTATTTATCGGCAGCACTCAGTATAATAGCCAAGTCTTGGAACCAACCTCGATGCCAAACAACAGATGAGTGGATCATTAAGATGTGGTATCTATACACAATGGAATACTACATGGCAGTAAGAAATGATTCAATCACAGACTTTGCAGCAACATGGATGGACCTTGAACATATTATGTTAAACGAAGTAAGTCAGAAGATGAAAGATAAACACAGAATGATAGCACTATTCTGAAGCACCTAGAAACTACACCATATATATAACTAATATTCAAAGATCAAATAACAGGATTTAACAGGGTAGAAACTCTGAACACTGAAATACCACACATATACTGGGCAGAAGTGCCCAGAACACAGGAAAGAGGAACATCATAAACTCTTGGCCACACATTAAACCATAAAGAAACCAACATCTGCAGAAAGAGCAGCATAGAGTGAACAGGTATGTAATCAGCCTGATACTGCAAAGGCTCATAATAATCTCTTAAGGATTTTATACAAGGTTACAGGTAAAGAATACCATGGGAAATCACTGACTACAACCGAAGTATTTCAAAAATAATAGGTGTTAATGCCTTAAGCTTAATATATTCAAAATAACCTCTCAGCTTTTCTGTCCACAGGTGTTCTTGGATACAAAGGATGGACAACCTAAGATGGCATCTCAGAACTAAGCCATATGAGATACCATACCCAGGTTGCGTTACAAAATTGTCCACACAAAACTTTTTAACACACCCTTTATCTCTAGGGCATACCTTCTTTTAGGACCTGAAGCATGTGACCAGCCAGACCACCGAAGCAATAATGGTGACCTGCAGACTTATACTAAGGGGCCCACTCATCGTACATATTCAAGCAAAATGACATGCCCCCGCTCTTTTCACTTCTCTTCTCACAACTCCCTCTTCTTTTTTTTTTATTCCCTATTTAATCTTATTTTCCTCTTTCTTCCTTTCTGCCCCTTCCAAATACTCTCCCCTATACCCCTTCCAGGAATCCGACTCAATTCCATCACCCCTCAATTCCATCCAGATTTTCCAATTTATTAAAACTCTTCACCCTCAGTTCTTAATCTATTAGGCATCAAGACTGACCTCCTACCCCAACGAACCAGTACCCAGCACCCGAGCGAAGGGACATTCACTCAAACCCACACCTCGTCCCCAGCAGGAAAAGACAACCAACACCCCTACTGACTCATGCTGTGTGACTCTCCCTACCAACTTATCCTAACGTGGACTATTGCTGGATACCAGACTTAGCCCTAAAAGGACTCCCATTGCAAGAACTTTACACAAGACACCCCCTCAAATCTTTTACCAATCTCAGGAAGGGCAGGGTGTGTGATGAAACTGTGCCGGGGAACCCACACCCCACAAGAAAATTACAAAAGGCAATGGGGAAACCTATATTTCCATCATAAGTATAAGACCTGTATAACAATAGCTCTTTATTTTTTATTTCATTTTACTTACAATCATTTTTCACTATACATATGTGAGCAAATATATATTTTTATTTCTATTTTTATGTTTTTTGGGTGTGTGACTTGTTTCTTTGTTCTTTACACCCCCAAATGCACCGGTAATATAATGAAGCACCATTTCTTCCTGCAAAGGCACACTAAAAAAGGGGAAAATCCCACGTATATAAACAAGCTCTTATCTACTAGGGATAAGAACTCATACTTATTTACAATACAGGGGAATCTCCCACCTTGAAAATATGTCATGTGGATCCATCTTAGACGCCAGAAGATTATACACCGACCATCCAGACTTCAATCCTGAACCCCAGATATAGAATCGACACAGTTCTTCACAACAGCTACAGGAACCAAAGCCCACCTGGGACATCCTGAATACTACTTGATCTTCAACATGTGCCAGTTCTAATATGAGATCCTGACAACAAGGAAATTTGGAACAGATGGACATAAGAACAGGTTATTCTACCTTACCAACTAATGATAAAACAAAGTTGGAAGACTTACCACACTATGGGCTATGCAAAAGCCAAGAACGTGATCTACAGATGACTGGCTGATAGAACCATGACTGGGCAGTATGTATTCTGGGACCAACAAGAAAGCCCTAGTCTAGGGTCTGGTCTACGTCCTGCATAACAAACATGACCTCCAATTCCAGAGTCCTGACTGAGGCAATTGCAACTGAACGGGTCTTCTGGAATCATAACGAAAGACGATATCCCAGACTCTGTCCAAACTTCAGCGCAAGGGCCAAGACCACTAACCACAGAAGACAGGTTAAAATGACTTTGAGGAAACAGAACTTCTAAAATCACAAAGAAAGTCATCATCATAAGTTCCACTCCTTGACCTGTGCACAGACTGAGACCCTTAGATTTAGAGGTCTGTCTTTATCATCCAGATCAGAGCAGAAGTCTTCCATAGGGCACAAAAACAAGGGGAGAGTAAATGAACATAAAAGGAGTCTATAGATAATCCCATGACAATATATTCCAAGGGTAGGGAAACCCTGTATCTCTTAGGCCAAGGGTATTCCCGTTTCGGATGACTCCAACATTTACTGTGCCTATGCATGGGGGGGCGGGGGGAGAGACAAAAAAACCATTAAATAATTCTTTTTTTAATAAATTATCTTTATATAAACACCGTGATTACAACTATAATTGTAGTTGTATGATTACAGTCATGTAAAGAACACCCCCCCTTCACCAGAGCAGGATTCCCACCACCAATTTTCCAGATCTATCTAATCCCCACCCCACCCACACCTGTACTCGAGACAGGCTTTCTTTTTCCCTCATTCATTCACATTGTTATGATAATTTTCAGTGTAGTTATTTCTCTAACTGCACTCATCACTCTATGTGGTGAGCTTCATGTCATGAGCTGCACCTACTGAGAAGATAGGGGATAATAGGGGTTGGGACTGAGGCAGTAAAATATTAGAAATGAGATTTGTAGGGCAGTATCAAAGTCACAATACAAGATGGATGTTATGGATATATAAAATATATGCATACAATACTATCAATAGTAAAACAAGGAGAAAAAAATTCCAGTGACTGTTCCAACATAAACCAGTGCTAAAATGCCCCACCCACCTTCCAAAGTGCATTTCCATTAGTGTAGGGAAAGGTAGGGGGGAAGCCTGAGGACAACTAAGAGTCCACCTGAACCCACTCTGGCCAACTGAGCTGGCACCCAGGGAAGGCCTGGAGTCAGGGGAAAAAGACAAGGACAGCTGGGGCCCTGCCAAGCCTCCCAGCACTCCCCAGGCCAGGGAGAAGGGCTCCGGTATGGGGCCTCCCCAAACCCCATACCTGGCAAGAGCTGGTCTCCAGAATCAAAGGGGAAACTGGAGGCCAGATGTCTGCCCGAACTCCTCCCCATGCACCTCCCCTCTGGAGTACAGAGGGAGTGGGGAAGCCTGAGGACCACTAAGAGTCCACCTGAACCTACTTCTGGCCACCTGAGCCAGCACCCAGATAGGGCCTGGAGTCCAGGGGAAAAAGAGTGGGTCGGCTATGGAACCTGCCAAACCTCCCAGCACTCCCCAGGCTAGGGAGAAAGGCTCTGGCATGGGGTCTCTCCAAACCCCGTGCTCGACAACACTTGCATAAGCTCAGTTTTTCTGATCTGTTAGTTTAGTGTGAAAATTTCTAATTTCAGTTGACAAATCTTCTTGATGCTTAATTTTGCTCCAGTCAAGTCTATTGATGCTTTTTTTGAGCTCCCTGAACATTTTCCATAATTCTACTCTAAACTTCTTATTTGAGAGGATACCTATTTGTTTCCTACTTTTTAGATTATTAGAGGAGCCATCTTGATTTCTGTAACTATGGGGTTGTACTGCAAAATTACTCCATTGGCAAGGCTGTAGATTGCTTCTTAAAATGTGCAGAAATGGAATTCAGGGGTTACAAGATAAGCATTTCGGTTTTGGGTCCTGGAGATATTATAGTCCTTGGAGTGTCTAGGTAGGCTCAGCAGAAAAGAGGCAGAGAGCATGGCCGCCGTGCTTTATAAGTCTCTGGGTGCCCAATCACACGGCAGGAATTGGCCCTACGTGCGTTGGGTGGGGACATCTTACCGGGTGTGGGTCCTGGAGAGGTTATAGAAAAGAGGATCCTTTTTTTAATTTTTTTATTTTTTATTATTCTTTTTACCTAGTTTTGATCGAATTCTTTGTTTTGGGGTAAATATTGAAGTAGTTGTCCATTTTTTAATTATATATTTACTTTTTCTTTCTTCTTTTCTCTTCTTCCTCCTTGCGCCTTGTCATATTTCCTATCTCAAGACCATGGCAACTATGTGGTGCATATTTTTATGGCTGCAGTGCTCACTGAACATCTTATTTGATTCCTCTTTTTGAACTGCTGTGGTGTTTTACCTTCTTCTTTTCCCCATCGTCCCTCAAACCAAGGATGAGAACCTCTAGAATGACTCTGCCATAGTCGACGTAGTCGATTTTTACCCCATTATATTACCTTTCTATTCCTCAAACAAATCCACATAACTTGATCTTTCTAGTCCCACCTCCCAACTAGAGGGGGCAATAATGAAGGCACCAAGACCGAACAGTTATAAGCCCACTAAGTAATTTACTAGACACAGAGGGGACCACACATTCTAGCAGCCCCTGGGGGGAAGAGTGGAGGATATGGGAGGCAGGATGGGAGCGGTTGTGGGAGGACAATTCGGTGGTGGGAATTCCCCTGATTCAATGTAAATATGTACCTGGAATATTACTGTGAACAATATGTAAGCCACTACAATTAAAATAAAAATTATGTTAAAAATGATTTAAAAAATTAAAAAAGAACAATCTTGCCTCACTGATAGGTAGACTGATAGATAAATGGCTAGATAGATGAATAGACAGATAGATGATAGACAGATAGACATATAGATGGATAGTAGATGGAAGGATGGATGAATAATTAAATAGTTGAATGGGTATATGAATATATAAACAGATAGATGAATAGATAGATGTGTGGATGAATAGATGGATGGATGGATGGGTGCATGTGTGGATGGATGGATGGATAGACAGATAGACAGATGAATGGGTGGATAGATGCATGGGTAGGTGGATGGATATATAGATGAATAGATAGATAGATAGATGAATGGGTGGGTGGATGAATGATGGGTGAATGGATGGATAGATGGATGAATAGGTAGATGGATAGAGATAGAGGATAAATAAATGGCCACAGCAGCTGAGTTCAAGCTCTTGGCACTGTAAACTTCTCAGCTTTTAGTGACAGCTAATTAGGAGTTTTGGGCTTTATTTTCTCAAGGTCAGTTTGGTATAGCAATCTTACAAGCCAACAAATAGCACTTTAATACATGACAAGGAAATGCATTTTTCAAGCTCAGTAGAAACAAATGTGGGGCATTACATGATAGACAAATACCAATAATGTTCTGACATTTATTTATATCCTCTTTTGGTTTTAGGAATCATAGTGTCAGGTTGTAAGTGGTTTTCATCACTTCCTATTTCCTTAACATTTTGTGCTTTCAAACACTAAAAATTGTGCACAAATAAAACTTGGATTTTTTTGTTTTGTTTTGTTTTGGGGGCACTTCCGGTGATGCTCAGGGGTTACTCCTGGCTATGCGCTCAGAAATTACTCCTGACTTGGGGGACCATATGGGACACTGGGGGATTGAACCATGGTCTGTCCTAGGCTAGCACATGCAAGGCAGATGCCTTATGGCTTGCACCACTGTTCTGGCCCCCGAAGCTTGGATTTTTATACAAATGGAGGACAACTCACCTTTATGAAAATCTTACCCTGACCTATCAGCAAGAAAATTTAACTAAAAAAATACTCAATATACATTTTTCTGCTTCAAATCTGAATGTCTTCAACCCGCTCCAAACACAGTTCTATCATTTGAAAATAGAGATGCAAAACACAAATATTACATTTAATAGTAGCATTATTGTTTTATAATAACAATATCTTACTAAATATTACATTGCTATGAATTTTTTCTTTTTTGGTTTTTGGCTCACACCCAGTAACACTCAGGAGTTACTCCTGGCTATACACTCAGAAATCTCTCCTGGTTTGGGGGACTATATGGGACTCTGGGAATTGAACCGAGGCCCGTTCTGGGTCAGCCACATACAAAGCAAATGCCCCTACTGCTGCACTATTGCTTTGGCCCCTGCTATGGGAATTTTTAATAAAAATAGTCACAGAACTGAGAGTTATTTCAGAGATACACCCATCCCCACATGCATCATTTTGTAGATGAAATTGAAACCAAGAAATATTGTAAAGGGCCTGTGTTCTTACTACAATGGACTGCCAGATTTGGGACTCCAGTTCAAGTATCTAAAGTCCAAGTCCAGGGCCTTGCCTTAGACATCATCCAACAGATTAGGTAACAAGCTGGGTTAGCATGCAGGAATCCTCATAAAAGTTGGGAGTGGTAAGCAGTAGTTTCTATTCCTGGCTGGTCAGAAATGTGGGCTTTGGGGAGCAGAGTGAGTGTGGGCTTCTGTTCCACCCTGCTGTGTGACATTTGGGTGTGCCTTAACCATGGGGTTCCTGGTAACATGTCTGTTGCTTGGCCAGCCAGTGCTTTGTCTAGAAACAGTCACCCAGATCCCCTCAATCCTAAACAGCAGGAGGGCATGCTTGGCCAAATGTATCACTTCAAGCACAGTCACCATCTTCTGTCTTGTCTAGATTTCTCCGATGACAAATGCCACAATCAAACTGTTGTAATCTCTAGCCTGTCCTTATCCAGATAAATATTGGAAATACATTTGATGCAATATTGAAAGGATTATGGTATTTGGGGGAGAGTGTGCTGGGAGGCTGGGCTGTGTCCAGGAGCACTCAGATCGCAAGTGCAGCCCAATCAAGGCTGACAGCAAAGGTGAAGTGGGGAAGTCTCAAAGCCTATCCTCTGGGCCTGGGTCTCTGCAGCTGTCTTGGCCCTGCCTGTATGTTCGCTATGGTGAGCCAGTCATTCAGCACCAAGAGGCTTTTAGTTGAGTTCTCAGGACACTTATAGTCACCTCTGGCCACTTGCTTTAGGGTAAAGATCCTCTTTGGGAAGTATAAGTCTGTCTGCCAAAGGAGTGGGATAAAGGCAAATGGCAAAGTGAGGTCACTGGCTTCTGATCACTTGATTTCAAAATCTTTTTCTATAAAGGTGCCATGAGGCAAGGGGTAGATCTGATTGTTCCCAGCCTTCTCCTCCCTCTCCTGAGTAGATGTGAATCACTCTCACTGTTCTGGTTTCAGGTTGTCTTAACCCTACAATACTCTACCAGTGGTCCTCAAACTTCCAGTTTGAACTTCCAGTTCACTGTCCCTTAGACCGTTGGAGCATCAGACTATAGTAAAAACAAAAACTATGAACAAATTCCTATGCACATTGCATGTATCTTATTTTGAAGTGGAGAAACAAAATAGGAACAAATACTATATGTGGCCCACGGGTCCTAGTTTTTGGACCACACTGCACAGATGCCCAGCAAAGCTGCAATTCATTCAAGGCATTAAAACTGAAAGGTATCTGATAGACACCAAAAAGATAGCTATATCAGATTATCACTAGCCCTTTATACCAGAACCTCCCATGAACCTTCCCGCTTGTGGTCATAAGCTCTGGGAATGTAGTAGAGTCTGGAAATGAGGACAGGTGTAGAATAGAGTTCCCTGTGAATCTACAGGAACAGGCTACAGGGGTCACTACTTCTTGTCAGTACTGGGTGTTCCTGACAATACACTTTGGCTCTCTGGTGATGAAAAGTCCAACTCGGAGATCTGCTGGGTTTTGTTCTGCTGAACCCACTTTCTGGTGACTGGTGCCTCCCCCACTGGATTCCTAAACATTTGTGGGCATTGGGTATTTTTGGAAAAGGGCTGTTCTCTGTCATGCCTTCCAAAGACTGGCACCCCAGTTTCCCTCAGAGTTGGGGGTCACACCTGTGTATCCATCCTATGAGCCACTGCCTTTTTCTGAGTCTTCACAGCAGATATTTTACTACACTTGGGGTTTCTCCAATGATGTCCTGGAGTTTGGGCATTGGGTTTCTTGCATCTAGACTTCTACTTTTACCTTGAAAAGTTTGACAGAGATTAGTGCATGAGTGGGGAGAAAAAAAGGTCCTTTTATAACTTGTTTATTTTTAACGCCTTTTAAAGGAAGCGTATTTCTTCTTACAGCCTAGCAATGGCACAGCAGTGAGGAAAGTTGCTGTTTAGAAAGCAGGGCCAGTGTAAGTGGAGCAGAATTGGGACCCATGTGTGTTCTAAGTTGACACTCTGGGGATCAAACCAGTTTGGGTCTACACAAGACAAGTGCATTACTTGTTGTTCTGTCTCTCTGACTAGAAAACATGAGGTTTTTAATAATGGCAATGAAAAGCCACGCTGGAGGATTAAAGACAGTGGAAGTTCCTTCCAACACTGAGGCATTTCTTTCCATACCAGTAGGCTCTTTCTTTTAATATAACTATGAATTAAAAGTTTGTAGATGCTTTGCAGGAAGACAGTTACAAAACCATTTGTTCTCATGCACCCATTCTCAAAATTCTATTTGTGGATAGATAAAAAAAATCAATTAATTGCTATGAAGGACTTCGTATATCATAATGGTTTTAATAAAATTAATTTTTTTAAATTAATTGTTCATTGAAGCAATAATGTAAAAATATATGATAAAGAAAAAGCCAGTTCTCAATTTAACTTCATTAAAATGACAACATTGAATCTAAACTCCAAACCTACCACCTGTCATTACTGCTGTTCTTCACCATCTTCTCTAGAGTCAGTGACTGACCAAATCATTCAGTCACATGGTTGAATCAGTTCAAAGGTGAAAAGCTGAGTTAAGTCAGTCAGGAGGGGCAGATGCAGAATGATCCCCTGATACGAGACAGAAAGGAACACTATAAATAAACAAATACTCAAACAACAGAAATGGAGAACTGGTCTTGCCTTGGAAGTATAACACAGTAGTAGTAAGGGAATAGGAGGGGAGGGGGTGCTGGGACATGGGGCAAAGGTGGAGGGAGGGTGTATGTTGGAAATATACTTTTTATGGAGCCTGCCATTAACAAGACTTCAAATTATAGTGTTTAAAATAAAAGTGTTTAAGCTTAAACAGATTAATGCAAGTGATGTGCATGGGAGATCTTAAGAGCCAAAAGTACACAAAAGCTTTCAAAGCCCTGCAGACAGGCTTACATAATCTGTGTAGGGCATATGATGTCTCAAACTATGTTCAAAAACAGGCTCTATTTCTGAAATAAACGAAATTGGTAATTAGTACATAGAAAATAAGCATATGAATCTTGTCAGTCAAGAAAGGGGAATTGGGGCCAGCAGAGGTGCTCTGACAGGAGTCAGATCTGGTCCTACAGCTACAAGCCCTTCAGGCACCTCAGAGCCACCTAGAAGGCCCCAGAAGTAGTAGCCTGAGTAGCACCTGAGTAGCACCACATTCTCCTCCACTGGGGCCCCTGCATCCAATCACCGATCAGATTGGCTCAGAATTGCTTATGGAGCAATTCAGTGGTCCTCTGAGCACTGCCTGGGAGTTCTCTCCCTGCCATAATCCCAAATGGCAGGAAATATAAAGCCACAGTCTCCATGATTGAGCCTGAGTCCTGTGCACACTCATGGAGTCCACAGTCGGCCAGGAGGTGGAAGGACAGAAGCATGGCTGGGGAAGTGGGTAGACAGAGAGACTCCTCCCACAGAGAATCGAGCCACAAGGCACCTTTCTCCAGGGAGCAGAGAATACAAAGGACTTGAGAGGGTAGAGGAGCATTGTTTTGTCCAAAGGGACGCTTGACTCCCCAAATGACAGATGTACTTGGGGGATCAATGGTCGATGATGCCTAGTCCACCAATTCTACCTACAGGCAGTACACCTCTCTCCTTGCTCAGCAGATGGAAAGTTTATCATAAATTCTATTCTTGCCTTTGATCTGATGGAGCACAATTTACATTTCAACCTAATCCAACTTTATGAGAAAAGGTTAATGTTAAAAAAAAATCAGAAAATGTGAAACGAACATTAAGTGCAATAAAATGCTTGATTATAAACAGTCACAAATCAAGTTATTTGTAGGCCTGCTCTAACTTTGATTCCGATCATCCTCTGGAAGACAGAGCACATTTTCAGGTCCTAGGCTCTGAGTTTGAAAGTGGAAGAAAGCCAATTGAGAAAAGAAAGAAGGAAAACACAAAGTATAAGCACGAAGAAGGAGCAGTATGAGCCTGAAATGCACTAGTACATGATTAACGTGCATTGAGAGAACCATAATTTAGAATCCTGTCTCTGCATCATTATACTCAGCGACCCACACGAGTGTGTTCTCTTGAAGCTTCTAGAAGAAAGGATCAGATAAGAACTCTGTGACCTTGACTCAGAGAATGACATCACAGCCAAATTCATCCATCCTCCAGGCTTGGGCCAAATATAATACTTGGCTTTATAAATATGGAAGGGAAAAAGGAATATGCTTTTTAAACTTCTCCAAAATAGTGTTATTCAAACCAAGTGATGATTTCAGGTTATGTGCATCCCAGAATTCAGAGAAGCATGGATCCAATTGGACTCTGATTTTGTGACAGATTTAAAGAAATAAACATTATGAGTACTAAAAGCCAGCATGACTGATTATCTAAGATAATCTACCATTAATCATTAATAAACTACCATTAATCATCTTTCATGAAAATTTGTAATGATAAAATGAAAATTGTATTTTACTTACTAATTCAAAAATTATCATTAAACCCAAAGTGCTAAACAACTTGCTTTATTAAATAGCACAAAGATGTGTGTGTGTGTGTGTGTGTGTGTGTGTGTGTGTGTGTACAACATATGTGTGTACTTTAAGGTGTGGTTTTGTTCTTGGAAATTTTCCACAAATTTTCCTCATTCAAATACAATTCTTTCATGAAATGGAGTTCATTTTAAGTTCAGCTCTGAAACTAATACAATGGCCTACTATTTGCAACTGGCTAGAACTGAGTGAAGACATTAGTTTTGTTTCAGAGAGATTAGAAAATACTTAAGAGGATGCCCAATTCCAAATGCCCTCATACTCAGTGAGGATTAGAGTTTGCAGTGTGTCTGTCCATGAACCCCAGAGCAGGGCAGCAGCCCTGGGCACAGGCAAAGGCATTTCTCTTTGATGAGCTCATGCATGTCTTTATATTCTAATGCAATTGTTTACCAAAACTCTTTCTCCTTTGGTCTGTGGTTAACATTTTCTTGATTCTTCGCTCTCAGCTATAAGGAGGAATATGAGCTGTCTGCATCGATATTTGGAGACGGTAAGCTTTAAATTTCATCGTGTCAGAACAGTAAACCATATCCACAGTCAAATAAAACTTGGGGAGAGGAAAGCTTGAGCTTTATTAAATTTTCCTGGCTTGGTGCTTTGTTGCTGTTCTTAGAGTTTTCTCTTCCTCGGAAGACTTTATATGTCGACACTCATGTTTCTCAACCAACTCCCAACCTTCACCCCCTTGATCTGGTTTTCTTCCTGTGACCCCCATGTCCTACTGGTTGGCACCTTAGTCTCAGGGTGTGCCCATCATTTATGTGACTTTTACCTGTGATCCCTTTAATTGATCTGGGATGCCACTGTCAGAAAGAGGTTGAGAAAAATTGTTTTAAATGATAAAAAGTTCATTCCATTAATGCACATCGTAAGCAGAGTGTATAATAATTATATGTGATTGTCATCTTCATTCATGGAAATGACCAAATGTCATGTGGATAGGAAGTCATCCCCTTTCATGGTCCACATTTTCAGTAATGCCTTAGAGTTGGACTCAAAATTGTACCCTGGCTTCAAACTGTTTTCTAAGTCCTTTATTAGGAAAGAAACTAAGTATTCTTGATTTTAAAATTGTCATCTGCAAGTGGTGGGTTTGAAATTCTTTATTTTTTATTGTCTTTGAGATGTAGGCTATGGGGTGTTAAAAGACTGAAAATCCATGGAGATCCATGGAAGTTCATTAGCAGAAGAGATTTGCATAGATTGTGAGGAGAAGGAGGAGGAGAAAGGGAAGCTGTAGTTTGAACCCCATTTCTGGGCCTCTGAGAGATTTACAAATAGGGGTCAGATTGCATATGGGGGCATTCACTGGCCTCTGGTTTCTAGTCATGAAGGATCCATGAGGAATGTGGGTTACACTGGAAAGACAAGTGAGGGTTGGGCCCATAAGGACCCTACCAGTGTAAGAACTCTACCCAAGCCCTTTCTACCAAAAATCACTTCCCAAACTCAACAAGATCAGGGTGTGTGATGAAAATCTGCCCTGGATTCCACCCCCCACACACACAAGAATATCCCAAAAGACGATGGGGAAGCCTATATTTTCTTTATAAGTTTAAGACCTTTATACTACCTCTTAACCTGTTTATCTCCAAATGCAAGGTAGTCTCCTGCAACACTTAGTTCCCTTAATTACATTTTTAAACTCATTTTTGTTTAATTTTTTATATCTATATGTGAGTGTATATGTATATGCACATATATCTGTATATGTATATGTATATATATACATATATATTTGGTCCTGTTTTTGTTTTCTTCTCTTCCTTAATGTCACCTGTTTTGGTGTTTTCGATCTGCTGGGTACAAAAGCCTATAAGAAAAAGTCTTGCCTGGGATTAAAGCTTAGATTAAAACCAGGGCACAGAGAAGATGGAACCTGACACTCTCACCTCCAAATGCACCAGCAATATAAGATAGCATCATTTTTTTTTTTTTGCAAAGGCAAAAAAGAGGAAATTTTACTAAAAAAAGGGGAAATTTTACATATAGAAACAAGCTTTTATCTATTAGGGATAAGAACTCACACATTTTAAAATACAGGGGCACTTCCTACCATGAACATATGGCATGAGGTCCCAACTTAGACTCCTTGCGATTAGACAGTGACCATCCAACCCCGAACCCTAGATCTCAGATATAGAACTGACACAGTTCTCTGCAACAGCTCCAGGAACCAAACTCCCTCTGGGACATTCTTACTACTTCTCTGACACCAATATGTGCCAGTTTTGGTATGACATTCTGACATGAGGAAATGGCAACAATTTGGTCTAAGAGCAGGTTGTCTTACCTCACCTCCTAACAATAAAATGAAATCAGAAGACATGTCATACTTTTATTGGTACAAAAGTCAACTTTGTTATCTACAGAAGACTGACTTGTGACCACCATGACAGGGCAGAACATATCCTGGGACCAATAAAAAAGACCCTAGTCTAGGCTTTGGCCTACAATCTGTACAACAACCAAGATCTCTAATTCCAGAGGTCTGACTGAGACAACTCCAGCTGAGTAGAACTTCTGGAAACATAATGAAAGACTCTATCCTAGGCTTCATCCCAGGATCAGTGCAAAAACCAAGTCCACCAACTACAGAAGACTAACTAAAACAACAGTGATGGAACAGAACTTCTGGAACTGTAAAGACTCCATCCTAGGCTCCATCCTATAACATGTGCAAATACTAAGATCACTAGCTACAGATACCTGATCTTATCATCTACAATGGAGCAGAAAACTTCCAGACATCACAAAAGAACCTAGGGTAGAGAAAAAGAGCATGTACGGGGCCTGTAGTTATACCCATGACAGTATACTTCAAGGGTGGAGAAACCCTATGTCTCTTAGGCCTGGGAAATTTCTTTTCTCCCCAATTTTTACTATGTCTATGAAAAAACAAATAGCACAAATTAAATTTATTTATTTGCCTTTTTTGTAATTGTTGTTGCTTGTTTTTTTTTTCCTTTTCTTTGCCTGCTCCCCCACCCCCCCACCCCGTGCTTTGATTCGTCTTTATTTCAGGACTATGGTTAGTGTTTGGTTGTTGTCTTTATTGCTGTGGTGCTTTTCAGGTTCTGTTTGTTTGTTTGTTTTTGTTTTTTTGGGGGGGTTGATTTTTTGTATTATTTTTATGTTTTCCTTTCTTTTTCTCTTTCTTTTTTCAAACTGATTTTTATAGTCTCTAGAACTCCTCCCATTTTTTGCTTGTTTGAACTTTTGCTCCCCCCCCATTTTTTTTTCTTACCTTCAAACAGAACCACATAACTTGAACCATCTTGTTCAGCCTCACAGATTGAGGGGGAAATAATGGAGGGCACCAAGACCAAACAGTCATATTGACTTTGAGTAGAAATAAAAAATGATCAGACTTAAACACCAAATCCAAAGACAACTACAGCAGAATTGATATCCAATCTACAACAAGCTAGACACAGAACGGACCACTTATACTAGCAGCCTGGAGGGCAAAGGATAGGCGATATGGGATGTATGTTGGGAACAGGGGTGGAGAGAGGACAACATTGGTGGTGGGAATGCCCCTGATTCAATGTCACTATATACCTAAAATACTACTGTGAATGATTTGTAATCCACGTTGGTCAAAATAAAAATTATTAATAATAAAAAATAATAATGTATCTACTATGACCTTTGGCACTGAAAAGCCTAGGGGATGGGTTTGATAGTACCCTAGAGTTCTTTGCACCTGAAGACATGAGTCCCTGAAGAACAAGAGGCTTGGGAAGAACCAGAGTTTACTCATTTCTACCTTCTTGAGTCAGGTCTCAGTGGGAACTGAGTTGACTCTGGCTTCGGACAGAGGAGAACATCATTGTTATAGATAGGCATAGAGGTGAGGCCATAGAAATTTTGCCTTTGAAGACTCAGAACCTGGAAACATCTTTAGGAGTCGGGTTCCTAGGCCAGCTTATACATGTGGCCATATGTGCAAGGCCACACTTTGACTAGGGCAGTTATCCCAGAATAAGTCTCCCCACTCACTTTTCTGCCTTTCCTCACACTTTGTGGGAGCTGAGGAATAAAAGACTCAACTCCTGTGCAGAGTTGAGCATGGGATTGACTCTCCACTGAGGAATATCTGACTCAAATACTAGAGTAGATATTTCTCAATAGATGGGCCAACTATGGTAAAACAAAGTGGCATGCCTCGGGGTAGATGCATCTGAGAGCAAACTGAGTAACTGTGTTGACTCATCATGTAAAATCATACTGTTACAGAGCATCTATAGTGCACCACTGAGCTGAAAATAATTATGTAGTGCTTTGCCTTCTTTTCATAGTAAAGTCAATATTTGTTATGTGGAAGTGCTTGTTTTGGAACTGAGAAGAGAGAAGGACTTTCTGAGTGATCAACCCCAAATACTTCAAGAGGAACATCATTGGCATTGTCTTTGCTTTATGACTTGGCCCAGAAAAGGGGCTCATTTCCTCCACAGACTGAGAAGAGGGTGTCCAATCCTTCTCCATCTTCACACGTGTGACAGGAAGAGAGATGAAGGGATGCAGGAAGAGACACATGAATCTATAGGTTCTGAGTAGAGGAGGAGATATGGATCCATGGGTTCTGAGTAATTATTTTCCTTTAAACTTTATTGTAACATTTTCTCATTATTTAATAAAAAAATAAGTTGTAAAGCTTCCTAAATGAGAAGTCCAACCTTTATCTATTGTGCATTCATTATATTCTTTAAGAATTTAGATTTTGTATGATGTTATCTTTTGGGTGGCATTGACTTGGCCATACCTGTGGTGCTCAGGGCTTGCTCTTGCTACTGCGCTTTAAAGATCACTCCTGGCAATGCTCAAGAGACCACATGGGGTATCAGGGATGGAACCTAGACCAGCTGAGTGCAAGATAAGCACCTCACCACAGGTACTGTCTCTCAGGCCCAAAACCTAAATAGAGTTCCTATTACCAGGTAGATAGTATGAGAATTTTCAAAATGACATGCACATGAACAAAAATTTTGAGTTGAAACACTATCAAAAATCACAAGAAAATTTATATTCCAATGTGATTTAAAACTGGTAAAGTGTAGATTCTCTTTCATTTCAATTTCAGGTCATTTATAGCTTACTGTGACTGATATTTTTAATTTACTTCAAATGAGCATTTTAGCATAAAGTTGAATTATCCTTAGAGTGATTCATTGTTCTTGAATCAACTGTAGTATAAACCAATGAAGCAATTTTGATTTGTCTGCTACAATCAGAACACTCTTACCCTCCCCCTAATGGGTGTGTGCATTCAAGTTTCAAGAGTGCAGGCTGGAGTGTGCTTGGCATCTGTGTCCGGGACATAAATTGGTGAGTCCTTCTTTTATGAATTTTAATACATAAATTATTCAATTGAATGGTATGAGATAAACAGTTTCAAAGTTGCTCATGATTGAGCTTCTGTCATATAATGTCCAATACCCATCCCTTCACCAGTACACATTTTCTATCACGAGTGTCCCCAGTTTTCCTCCTACCCTCTCCCTGCTTGCCTCTGTAGCACATTTTTTAAATTTTTTTGTTTGTTTTTGCTCCTACCCTCTTCCCTGCTTGCCTCTGTAGCAGATGCTTTTTTTTAATTTAATTTTTCTTTGTTTTGTTTTTTTGGGCCATACCCGGTGATACTCAGGGGTTACTCCTAGCCGTGCACCCAGAAATCTCTCCTGGCTTGAAGGATCATATGGGAAGCCAGGGGGATTGAACTGCGCGGTCCATCGTAGGTCAGTGTGGGCAAGACAGAAGTCTTACCCCTTGCGCTACTGCTCAGATGCCTGTAGAAGATATTTTTATTCTCTCTCTCTTGTCCCATTTTTTCATTTTAGACATTGGTTTGCAATACTGTTGCTGAAGGGATATCATGCATATCATTTTATCTCCTTTTAAATTCAATTCTTTTTTTTTTTTTTTTTTAATTTTTTTTTTATTTAAACACCTTGATTACATACATGATTGTGTTTGGGTTTCAGTCATAAAAGGAACACCACCCATCACCAGTGCAACATTACCATCACCCAAGTCCCAAATCACCCTCCTCCCCACCCAACCCCCGCCTGTACCCTAAACAGGCTCTACATTTCCCTCATACATTCTCAATATTAGGACAGTTCAAAATGTAGTTATTTCTCTAACTAAACTCATCACCACTCTTTGTGGTGAGCTTCCTGAGGTGAGCTGGAACTTCCAGCTCTTTTCTCTTTTGTGTCTGAAAATTATTATTACAAGGGTGTCTTTCATTTTTCTTAAAACCCATAGATGAGTGAGACCATTCTGCGTTTTTCTCTCTCTCTCTGACTTATTTCACTCAGCATAATAGATTCCATGTACATCCATGTATAGGAAAATTTCATGACTTCATCTCTCCTGACAGCTGCATAATATTCCATTGTGTATATGTACCACAGTTTCTTTAGCCATTCATCTGTTGAAGGGCATCTTGGTTGTTTCCAGAGTCTTGCTATGGTAAATAGAGCTGCAATGAATATAGGTGTAAGGAAGGGGTTTTTGTATTGTATTTTTGTGTTCCTAGGGTATATTCCTAGGAGTGGTATAGCTGGATCGTATGGGAGCTCGATTTCCAGTTTTTGGAGGAATCTCCATATCGCTTTCCATAAAGGTTGAACTAGACAGCATTCCCACCAGCAGTGGATAAGAGTTCCTTTCTCTCCACATCCCCGCCAACACTGTTTATTCTCATTCTTTGTGATGTGTGCCATTCTCTGGGGTGTGAGGTGGTATCTCATCGTTGTTTTGATTTGCATCTCCCTGATGATTAGTGATGTGGAACATTTTTTCATGTGTCTTTTGGCCATGCGTATTTCTTCTTTGTCAAAGTGTCTGTTCATTTCTTCTCCCCATTTTTTGATGGGGTTAGATGTTTTTTTCTTGTAAAGTTCTGTCAGTGCCTTGTATATTTTGGAGATTAGCCCCTTATCTGATGGGTATTGGGTGAATAGTTTCTCCCACTCAGTGGGTGGCTCTTGTATCCTGGGCACTATTTCCTTTGAGGTGCAGAAGCTTCTCAGCTTAATATATTCCCATCTGTTAATCTCTGCTTTCACTTGCTTGGAGAGTGCAGTTTCCTCCTTGAAGATGCCTGTAATGTCCTGTAGTGTTTTGCCTATGTGCTGTTCTATATATCTTATGGTTTTGGGGCTGATATCGAGGTCTTTAATCCATTTGGATTTTACCTTTGTACATGATGTTAGCTGGGGGTCTAAGTTTAATTTTTTGCAAGTGGCTATCCAATTGTGCCAACACCACTTGTTGAAGAGGCTTTCCCTGCTCCATTTAGGATTTCCTGCTCCTTTATCAAAAATTAGATGGTTGTATCTCTGGGGAACATTTTCTGAGTATTCAAGCCTATTCCACTGATCTGAGGACCTATCCTTATTCCAATACCATGCTGTTTTGATAACTGTTGCTTTGTAGTACAGTTTAAAGTTGGGAAAAGTAATTCCTCCCATATTCTTTTTCCCAATGATTGCTTTAGCTATTCGAGGGTGTTTATTGTTCCAAATGAATTTCAAAAGTGTCTGATCCACTTCTTTGAAGAATGTCATGGGTATCTTTAGAGGGATGGCATTAAATCTGTATAATGCCTTGGGGAGTATTGACATTTTGATGATGTTAATCCTGCCAATCCATGAGCAGGGTATGTGTTTCCATTTCCGTGTGTCCTCTCTTATTTCTTGGAGCAGAGTTTTATAGTTTTCTTTGTATAGGTCCTTCACATATTTAGTCAAGTTGATTCCAAGATATTTGAGTTTGTGTGGTACTATTGTGAATGGGGTTGTTTTCTTAATGTCCATTTCTTCTTTATTACTGTTGGTGTATAGAAAGGCCATTGATTTTTGTGTGTTAATTTTGTAGCCTGCCACCTTGCTATATGAGTCTATTGTTTCTAGAAGCTTTTTGATAGAGTCTTTAGGGTTTTCTAAGTAGAGTATCATGTCATCTGCAAACAGTGAGAGCTTGACTTCTTCCTTTCCTATCTGGATTCCCTTGATATCCTTTTCTTGCCTAATCGCTATAGCAAGTACTTCCAGTGCTATGTTGAATAGGAGTGGTGAGAGAGGACAGCCTTGTCTTGTGCCAGAATTTAGAGGGAAGGCTTTCAGTTTTTCTCCATTGAGGATAATATTTGCCACTGGCTTGTGGTAGATGGCCTTCACTATATTGAGAAAGGTTCCCTCCATTCCCATCTTGCTGAGAGTTTTGATCAAGAATGGGTGTTGGACCTTATCAAATGCTTTCTCTGCATCTATTGATATGATCATGTGGTTTTTATTTTTCTTGTTATTGATGTTGTGTATTATGTTGATAGATTTACGGATGTTAAACCAGCCTTGCATTCCTGGGATGAAACCTACTTGATCGTAGTGGATGATCTTCTTAATGAGGCATTGAATCCTATTTGCCAGGATTTTGTTGAGGATCTTTGCATCTGCATTCATCAGTGATATTGGTCTGTAATTTTCTTTTTTGGTAGCGTCTCTGTCTGGTTTAGGTATCAAGGTGATGTTGGCTTCATAAAAGCTATTTGGAAGTGTTTCTGTTTGTTCAATTTCATGAAAGAGTCTTGCCAAGATTGGCAGTAGTTCCTCTTGGAAAGTTTGATAGAATTCATTAGTGAATCCATCTGGACCTGGGCTTTTGTTTTTTCGGCAGACATTTGATTACTGTTTTAATTTCATCAATGGTGATGGGGGTGTTTAGATATGCTACATCCTCTTCCTTCAACCGTGGAAGATTATAAGAGTCCAAGAATTTATCCATTTCTTCCAGGTTCTCATTTTTAGTGGCGTAGAGTTTTTCAAAGTAGTTTCTGATTACCCTTTGAATCTCTGTCATATCAGTAGTGATCTCTCCTTTTTCATTCCTGATACGAGTTATCAAGTTTCTCTCTCTCTCTTTCTTTGTTAGGTTTGCCAGTGGTCTATCAATCTTGTTTATTTTTTCAAAGAACCAACTTCTGCTTTCGTTGATCTTTCGGATTGTTTTTTGAGTTTCCACTTCGTTGATTTCTGCTCTCAGCTTTGTTATTTCCTTCTGTCTTCCTGTTCTTGGGTCCTTTTGTTGAGCATTTTCTAGTTCTATTAGCTGTGTCATTAAGCTACTCAGGTAAGCTCCTTCTTCCTTCCTGATGTGTGCTTGCAAAGCTATAAATTTTCCTCTCAGTACTGCTTTTGCTGTGTCCCATAAGTTCTGAGAGTTTGTGTCTTTATTGTCATTTGTTTCCAGGAACCTTTTTATTTCCTCCTTGATTTCATCTCGGACCCACTGGTTATTGAGCATGAGGCTGTTTAACTTCCAGGTGTTAAAGTGTTTCTTCTGAGTCCCTTTGGAGTTCACAAATAATTTCAGAGCCTTGTGGTCAGCGAAGGTAGTCTGCAAAATTTCTATCCTCTTGATCTTATGGAGGTATGTTTTATGTGCCAGCATGTAGTCTATCCTGGAGAATGTCCCATGTACATTGGAGAAGAATGTGTATCCAGGTTTCTGGGGATGGAGTGTCCTATATATATCCACTAGGCCTCTTTCTTCCATTTCTCTCCTCAGGTCTAGTATATTCTTGTTGGGTTTCAGTCTGGTTGACCTGTCCA
This sequence comes from Suncus etruscus, assembly GCF_024139225.1. Lineage (NCBI taxonomy): Eukaryota > Metazoa > Chordata > Mammalia > Eulipotyphla > Soricidae > Suncus > Suncus etruscus. The sequence goes on along the minus strand of NC_064850.1, from coordinate 128,318,702 downwards.
GTGTTGACAAAGCCGTGTTTAGGTCCCCCACAATTATTGTGTTGTTGTTGATATTATTTTTCAGATTTGTCAGCAGTTGTATTAAATATTTTGCTGGCCCCTCATTCGGTGCATATATGTTTAGGAGAGTGAATTCTTCCTGCTCTACGTACCCCTTGATTAATATAAAATGTCCGTCTTTGTCCCTTACAACCTTCCTGAGTATAAAGTTTGCATTATCTGATATTAGTATGGCCACTCCAGCTTTTTTATGGGTGTTGTTTGCTTGGATAACTTTTCTCCAGCCTTTTATTTTGAGTCTATGTTTGTTCTGACTATTCAGGTGCGTTTCTTGTAGGCAGCAGAAGGTTGGATTGAGTTTTTTGATCCATTTAGCCACTCTGTGTCTCTTAACTGGTGCATTTAGTCCATTGACGTTGAGAGAAAGAATTGTCCTGGGATTTAACGCCATCTTTATTTCAAAATTTGGTGTGTCTTTTGGGTAGTCTTGTCTTAGATTAGGTCTTTCAGTTTTTCTCTTAAGACTGGTTTTGTGTCTGTGAAGTTTCTGAGCTGTTTTTTGTCTGTGAAACCATGTATTCTTCCATCAAACCGGAAAGTGAGTTTTGCTGGGTATAGTATTCTGGGTGAAGCATTCATTTCATTCAGTCTTGTCACAATATCCCACCACTGCTTTCTGGCATTGAGCGTTTCTGGTGACAGGTCTGCTGTAAATCTCAGGGAAGCTTGCTTGAACATGATTTCCCCTTTTGATCTTGCTGTTTTCAGAATTCTGTCTCTATCTGTGGGATTTGTCATTGTGACTAGGATGTGTCTTGGGGTGGTTTTTCTGGGGTCTCTTTTGGTTGGTACTCTTCGGGCATGCAGGATTTGATCACATATATTCTTTAGCTCTGGGAGTTTCTCTTTAATGATGTTCTTGACCATTGATTCTTCCTGGAAATTTTCTTCCTGGGTCTCTGGGACTCCAATGATTCTTAAGTTGTTTCTGTTGATCTTATCATAGACTTCTATTTTCGTCTGTTCCCATTCTTTGACTAATTTTTCCATTGTCTGCTCATTTGCTTTAAGTTTTTTGTCCAATCTCTCCTGCTGTATGGAATTGTTATGTATCTCATCTTCCACAGCACCAAGTCTATTCTCAGCTTCTGATACCCTGTCCCAGAGCTTATCCATTTTGTCATTCACTTCGTTTACTGAGTTTTTCAGGCCTGTTAGTTGACATGTTATTTCAGTTTGGAGTTTTGTCATTTCTGCCTTCATATTTTCTTGGTTCTATTAGTGTTCTGTTCAACTCGATCCATGGTTTCTTGGAGTCTGTTGAGCACCTTCCATATTGCTAGTCTAAAGTCCTTATCTGAGAGGTTGATTAGTTGTTCAGTCATTATCTGGTCCTCAGATTGTCATCTTCATTCTCTATGTCTGATGCTGGCCTGCGCTGTTTCCCCATTGTCACATTTGTATTGTGGGTTTTTCTACGTGTTGTAGTGGTATTCATTGTCTATATGATGTAGGCAGCACACTCCTCTGGCTCCTCCCTTTCTGGATGGGCTGACTTGCCTCTAAGGGAGGGGAGTCCTCCGTGGATGAAGCCTCACACTGGGTCAAATCTTAGGCCCGAGCATGTAACAGAGAAGACAGTCCAGAGAGAAATGTTTGCTTCTGTGATATAGCGCCGTTCTTAGTGTGATTTTTCCTTCTTGTTGCAATGGAGTTCTTTCCTTAGAAAGAGTGCACGGCCGCGTAGCGAAGCGGAGCGGCCGTGCTCCTCTGAGCCTCTTTTTGCCCCACTCGCAAGAGTTTCACGCAAGAGGACAGTAGACAGACATAGACAGGTCACACTCACAGTCTTTCACAGCTGAGCCCCACTGGGCCGGTGTACTTTCGCGGATTTTCCCCGCCTGGTGTCACACACAGGGAGCCAGCTTTTGCAAAGGATAGCCGGTTTTTATGCTCTGAAGTCCCTCCCTGAAAATGGCGTCTGGGGCGAGCGAGGTTTCTGGAGGCTCTTTTTGCCCCACTCGCAAGAGTTTCACGCAAGAGGACAGTAGACAGACATAGACAGGTCACACTCACAGTCTTTCACAGCTGAGCCCCACTGGGGCCGGTGTACTTTCGCGGATTTTCCCCGCCTGGTGTCACACACAGGGAGCCAGCTTTTGCAAAGGATAGCCGGTTTTTATGCTCTGAAGTCCCTCCCTGAAAATGGCGTCTGGGCGAGCGAGGTTTCTGGAGGCTCTTTTTGCCCCACTCGCAAGAGTTTCACGCAAGAGGACAGTAGACAGACATAGACAGGTCACACTCACAGTCTTTCACAGCTGAGCCCCACTGGGCCGGTGTACTTTCGCGGATTTTCCCCGCCTGGTGTCACACACAGGGAGCCAGCTTTTGCAAAGGATAGCCGGTTTTTTCTAAATTCAATTCTTATCTATCATTATCATTTCCAACTATTCTAGTCAGAGTGATTCTTATCTGCCCTCCTTGTAACTTTCTGCTCTTTGAGGCAAGCTTTCTACTATTAACTAGTCCTCCTAGCCCTCATATCTATTGTCTCTGAATATTAATCCCACATTATCTTTTGTTGTTTTTATCCCATCATTCTATGATAATGAGTGCCATCATTCTATTTCTATCCCTCTCCCTCTAATACATTTTTCTCAGCATAATACTTTTCAAATTCATCCATGTACAAGAGAATTTCATGATTTCACTTTTCCTAACAATTGCATAATATTCCATGATGTAAATATACCACAGTTTCTTTATCCACTCATCTATTCTCAGGCACTTGGGTTGTTTCCAGATTCTGGCTATTGTAAATTGTGCTGTAATGAACACAGGTGCCTTTCACTGACTCAACGTAGGAAGAAATTTTAGGGTTCAGCATACTCTATGTCATGTTCGAGTATATACAAAGATATGTAGCAAAAAAAAAAAAAAGACCTTTTGGATAATTTTGTCTTTTTTTCTCAAAATTTCTTTTCATAAACTTTTTAGTGCTCTCTGGAAAATCACACAAGAGGACTCAGCCATTATCTACCGGCACAAGCTTCCCCCAGCAATGTGAATCTCACACTCTCCGTACTACTGTTGATCTAGAGTGAAACTGAAATCGGTAAAACATTAAAAGTCATTCATTTCTGATATGAAACTTTGTATTTTTATATCATTTTGCTCATAAATTTATCTTCCCATCTGCCTGGGTAAATCTAACAGCTGCCCCTCTTTTGGCAACCCTGAATGAAAGCCTTTCTACAGGAAGTCTTGACATATTTATTTTCTGCTCTTCACTGGGGTTATAAAATGTGCACTGCATGAGCTGGGGTGGGGGAAGTTCTGGCAATGAATGGCTGAACTGTGAAAAATCACAATTTTTTTTCTCTCCTTTCAAATCTCTAAAAAATCTCCTATTGGGTCGTCTCTGCCATCTTCCTGATAGCCCAGAAAGAAAGAGAATTCAGCTGTGAAAACAAGCCTAGTTAGGCCCAACTGAAAGCAGGTGAGAGGGCCTAGCTCCCTCACTTCCCTGGTCCACACAAGCACCCGGTTTTCATTCACGTCTACCCAGGGTGCATGCAGTGTTGGTAAGTGCCGGCTGCGCTCCAACTTGTTAGTGGCCAAATCCTGGAAGCACAAAGCAACAGCAGAAGGCGGAATTGTTTAAGTTTGTGTTCCTCTGGCCTTGAAAGGAAAGAAAAGGGATGATTTGGCCAAAAACAACCACCAGCCCACAAGGAAGAATTCCACAGCCCGGCTAAGGAGAAGGAAAGAGCAGTTAGGGGGAAGCTGAGTTTCCAAGTGTGGCTGTGAGTTAACCCAGGAGCTTCCCTGAGCAGAAAATGCTTTAGTTGGGGGGTGTTGCCGAGGGTCTTCCAGAAAACAGTGCAGCTGAGTCAGGAGAGGGAGATGCCCAGGAATAGCCGGGGTGTCATGGGGCAGGCAGCTCAACCCACCCCTAAGACACAGGCAGGCAGCAGAAATGAAAAATCTAGGAAGGTCCTGAGTGTCAGAGCCTGTAGGCCTGGGCTGAGGCTGCCTTCCTTGCTCCCTCGGCAGCCGCCACATGCCATGGCCAGGGTCCAAGTCAAACAGTCCAGTGAGCATGCTCAGGGCAGGCGGCCGCTCCCTAGCACAATGCACTTCTATTCTCTATTTATTTTTGTAGTTCAAAGGCCTGGCAGGCAGGGGCCCTGCCATGGGCTCCCTCTCTGCTGGCTGTACAGGGACTTTGGCTGCCACGTGCCAGTTTCCCAGCTCCACCCTGGTACAAGAGCAGGATTTTGGGAGCAGGGGAAAGAGAGCCCAGCTTCACTGCAGACCCAAAATATCAGGCGAGCCAGAGCCAGCAGTGTAGACTCTGTTCTAATCAGAGCAGCCACATGAAAAGGCCCATCAGGAAACCTGCCATCAGGCCTCCTAACATTTCAGCTCCTCTGTAGTGTGGCGTGTGCCCAAGTTGGGTCTTGATTTCATTTTTCTGGGCAGAAATATGGACAGCACTGCCGGGCTTGCATCTGACCTTCTCTCCTGCTGGGCTGCTAGTGGGGCTGAGGGTCGAGGCTCCTCCCCCCAGAAGCGGAATCGGAAACTGTCACCTGAGCATGGTAAAGTCTTGGCTCAGCTACTCTGGAGGGGCTGGTTCAAGCTTCCTGGGATAGGCTTCAGTGGAGAAAGCAACTCCATTCTGGCCTTACATCAAGTGTCTGTCATGGAAAAGTCTCCCTACAGCATCTAACAAGTCCTGAAACCTATTAGCATCAGGACCAGGGGCCAGGAAGGTCTATTTCAGCTGCCCTGCACCTGGACCCTTCTCTGCTGCAAGTGTGACATTCTCCCCAGGGCCCTTGCCCACCCCATAGTCCTTCCCTCCTTGGTGAGGTGACAGGCACCATCCTGGGCCAGCCCATTGCCCAGAGGCTGACTTCCTTTTTTCGCTTTGATTCCTGTAATATTTGTTTTCTACTATAAATGTTTCTAAATGTGAGGGAACCTGCACTACACTCACCTCATGAGTGCTAATATCCCCCAGCACTTGCCCACTGCACCCCTGGGCATGTGCTCCTGGGTTTGCTGTCTGTAGTGGTTGTTGTTTCTTCATATGCCTCCTGAAAGGAAGAGCATTCGCTGTTAGCTTCCCCCCTGTGGGGAGGGGGACCCTTCTATGTGGAGACCCTTCTTCCTCCTCTACCCCTCTGTCCTGGGTGCATGTCTGATGAGGAAAACAGGGTACACATGTCCCTTTGGACTTGATTTGGGGTTCCCCATCTCTGTACCCTGCTTGTCTGGCACATTAAAGTTCATGTCTGCCTAAGATGTTTAAGGCCCTGGTACTGGACTCGGTCCCCTCTATAGCAATTTGCACCATGAGGCAAGATATTTTCTAAACTGAGTTTCATATTTGTAATCTCCTGAAGAGTCTTATGTTTAATTCCAAGTGACACCCTAAATAAACCATGCAAATCACCAAGGCCCATTTGAAACCAGCAGTAAATAGCAATTAGGACAAAATCCAAAGTGTCTGGGTGCAGAATTCTCACATGGACTTGGTGACCACACACACAGCCATGAATCCATCAGAGAAGAGTCATCATAAGGATCACAAATGGGTCAGAAATCGTTTCCTATTCTGGGTTCCACACCCATTGAGCACTTCTTGATTAATCACCCAGAAGAGGTTGTAACCCACTTCCAAATAGGCCTGGGTTAGATCTGGCACCTTAGACAGAAAGATGCTGCCCATGGGGATTTGAGAATACAGGTGGGGCCTCAGAGAGGAGCTTCCCACTTAGTCCACAGCAGCTGCTCCTGAGTCTATTTCTGGGTGGGACCTGTCCAGTTCTTCTCATAGAATAGTAACCACTGAAGGTGCATCTTCACAGTACAGGGTGTGTCCTGGCAACTTTGCCGTGGAGAGCTGCAGAACACACCGAGAGTGAGCCAGGTCTGTGTGCAAATCATGGCTGCAGGGTACTCCCTCTGTGTGAGACCTATGATCCCCACAGCTGCAGGGTGTTCCCTCTGTGTGAGATATGTGATTCTCACAGCTGCAGGGTGCTCTCTCCATGTGATCCCCATAATCCTCATGGCTGAAGTGTTTCCTCTGTGTGAGACCCATGATTCCATAGCTCAGTGTGCTCATATCAGCCAGGCATTAGAGTAGTGGCTGCAGGAGGGATGGATACAATTAGCGATCTGGTGAAGAAATACTTTGAGTTGTATCTGATCTTGTAAGAATTTGTTGATGGTTAAAGTAATAACAAAAAGCTCATTAAACTAGCAAGTAAGTGACCCGGAAAATTTAGGTCTTTCCCCAACCACCTACTGTCTGATTTGTACTAGCAAATTAGCAACTTGACTCTATTTTAAGAGATTTTCATGAAAACAGCAAACATTTGGGGACCTGAATTGACTCTTATAGGGTCCAGCAACTGAGGATAATTCAGAGACAGAGGAACACAATTGAGATACTTCTCTCATCTCATCTCAGCACCTCTGCATCTAGGAGGATCCCAGAATCTTTGGTGAAGACTTACCCTGGTCCTGAATTTCCCTAAATTCCTCTCATCTCTCACCTTGCAAGGCATAGACAACAAGAGAAGCAAAAAACAAAGTTTGGCAATCAGCAAACTTTCATCAGACAAGAGTCTAGGCAAGAAGGCTCAGCATCTGGGGAGATGCTGCAAGGGACAGATTCAGAGGGTCACAAGCTCACCTAAAAAATGGTCTAGCTTCTAACTATAACCTAAGGATCTTTTTTTTCTTTTGGTTTTTGGGTCACACCCAGCAGCACTCAGGGGTTACTCCTGTTCCAGGCTCAGAAATCCTCCTGGCAGGCTTGGGGGACCATATGGGATGCCTGGATTTGAACCAATGACCTTCTGCATGAAAGGCAAATGCTTTACCTCCATGCTATCTTCCCGGCCCCAACCTAAGGATCTTATTTCAATCTTAGTTTTTACATTCAAGAACTTTCAAGTATATCAGGTAATTAGAAGCAGATATTTCATGATATTAAACATTTAATTGCAACAATAGAAATATGAAACTTTTGTTATTATGGCAGTCTAGGTATAGTTTACATACTTAAAGCTTGACATATAGAGATTTTATGACTAGTCTTAGACATTATCTTTGCTAATATTTATTGCTCAGCATTATTAATATAATTTTAAAAAGTATTGCAGACCTATTGATTATGTAAAGATCTCACTAAACTCACCTATTAAATACTAATGTAATACTAATATTAAATATAAAAATACTAATATTAAATACTAATAACTTTGATAGATACTGACTCTGGATATTTTCTAAATCAACATTAAACTAATTATTCAATTGTCTTAATCTCTAATTTTTCAACTGTCTTCTTTGTAGTGAGTTTGGAGATGAAAATAATTATGGATGTTTGCTTAATGGGTCAGGAATTATAGAGAGTTCAGTGAAATGAGAATTTGTGAAACTCAGATCAGGGGAATTATTTCCATTTTTTCTCCTATGTTCTCTGCATTCTTCCTATGTTCAGTACCATGCAGCTGTGATATTTAGAATTACTCAAAAAAGGGACCGGAGAGATAGCATGTAGGTAGGGCAATTGCCTTGTATGTAGAGGGATGGTGGCTCGAATCCCAGCATCCCCTATGGTCCCCTGAGCCTGCCAGGAGCGATTTCTGAGCGTAGAGCCAGGAGTAACCCCTGAGCGCTGCTGGGTGTGACCCAAAAGCCAAATGAAACAAAACAAAACAAAAAACTCAAAAGGCTCAGTTATGCTTATACATGTGGTGAGAAACTCTTATTTTCCAATTAATATTTCTGCCCCTTAAAAACATTTTACAGAAAGGAAAGAAGGGACTGAAACACTTGATCCAAGTGAATACTTGTCATTCTCATCAGCATCACTCTTAGTTTGGCCAACCAGTAAATTATTAACTAGAAAACAATGGAGGAGTATGTGGGGGTAATGCCCAATGTTGTTCAGGGCTAGTCTGGCTCTGTGTTCAGGGAACCATATATGATACAGGGGTTGAATCTGGTATGGTCAGAAGCAGGACACACATATTATTCCTGTACTCTCATTCCATAACTATGAAATTTCATATCTGGAAAGTCTTTGTCTCATACAGGAAAATCGTCCATCTACAGAATGTACCTTGTTTTGATGCAGACATACTCAAGACAGAGAAAGGACAGTGATTCTGCTGAAAACTTTAGAAGCACAGAAACAGCCCTGTCAGCAAGCTCTGGGTAGTAATAATAGTAAAATTAGTGATGGTGGTTGTAGAAATAGTAGTGGTAGCAGAAATGGTGGTGGTACTAGTATTAGTAGTTATAATACTATTAATAGTGGTGGTGTGGTAGTTATTATCATAATAACATTGATAGTATCAGTAAGAGTAGGGATGAAAATGAAGAGTAGAATGAGAGAAAGGGTGGTGTGATATACCCTAAATTCTGTCCTACCTCCTGAGCCCTGGAAACTAAACTCTAAGTCTAATAGGACATTGCTATTTTTACTCTAGTCCAAGGAGTACTCCAAGGAGTTACTCCAAGCTAACAGCCCTTCCCATTCCTTCATGTTGTTGTATGTATGTTGTTGTAGTGCATTTAGTATGTGCATTAGTTGAACATTAATGCTCTGCAGAAACACTTCCTGCCTTTTTACTACTGAGTGTTTCTGAGTTGGATTTCGATCAACCCATCACTACTATTTGAGAGTTAGAGATAGAAATTCAGGAATCATGGTGACAGCTCAGAGGATTGGCCCGTTTGAATTGTGTGATCAAGGCCCTGAACTTGGCCTGATACTGCATAGTCCCTCAAGGGCTACTAGAGTCCTTTGAAGTCCCCACATACCACCAGGGCTGGCCCTACAGACCCTCAGTGAAGCTGGGCCTGATAAAAAACCCATTTGTGGCTGAGCATGGAAACTTCAGATGCACATAATAGGGCTGAGCATGTGTACTTCAGACCTTCAGATGCACATAGTAGGACTGAGAATGGAAATTTCAGACACACACAATAGGGCGGAGGAATACTATTGCTAGGACTCCTACTGCCTGGAGTTTATTTACTCCAGATAACTCAGCTTAGGGATTCATCCCTGTGTGATTTCTGAGATACCACAGTGCCTATCAGGGTATTCATAAAAATGACGGTACTAGGATCCTAGAACATGAGTTCTGAGCTGCAGTGTGAGCCCAGACAAAAATTGTTCCTAGTTCAAACTAAGATTGCATTATTTCTGAATTAAGTTGGCCACAATTCATGATAGATGTTGGGCTTACGGTGAGTAATTCTCCTTTCCATGAAGTTCCAAGAATGAATTAATGCTATACTTCAGAGTCAAAATGACATTTCTGATTTCTTAGTCCAATTTTGTTTCAGGTTTTTTAAAGTAACCTTCATGAGATAATGCCCCCGAGGATTGGAAAATGTTCTTTTACAATTTTGAGAAACCATAGCAATAACTATTTGGTCTCCATGAGGGATGCAGTATTTGTATAAAATAACAAAATACCCAAAAATACTTTATGAAAAACTTTCAACTTCCAATAGTAAGACTATCAATATTTTATTTTTATTTCAGTTTCCAAGAAAAGTTGAAAAAATTCTTAATTCTTTGATTCTATTCTATCATTGGGATGAGTTCAGTAAGACACATCATAAATTTTAATCCCATTACACATTTTCAAATGTTTTACTAAAAACAAATGACAATGTTTAGGCACAGTTGTTATTAATTTAGTTATGGCAGGGATAGAAGGCTTAGAATGACAGAAACATGAACTAACTTTCATTAAAATGAAACAAGTTATAAAAATCTCAGTATTTTTAGTAATTATATGTAAATAGAAATATCTACTATCTCAGTTTCAATAACATAGTCTTTCTGGAAGCCCTGAAGTCTTCTGCCTCTTTTGTCATCAATAGTTTAAAATTTATACCTTAGACTTGTCAAACATTGTGATTGCTGAATGGATATAAATTGGATTGACTGTTTTATGAGCTATAAATTTTCTCTTGCAAAGCTAATATTAGCTATAGATGCTTTACATATAGGTGAACAAAGATGGGAACTGGGTAATTAGAGCAATAAATCTCTATCAACAGCTCTTAAGACACTTGGCTTGAAGTATGAAGTCCCCTAGAGGAAGTTAATCACAGACACCCAGAAAGTGATTGGTTAGAAAGATCAATGGGGCCTCATGACAGCAACCTTACAACATCAAAATTCAGGGCCGAGAAATCTCACAGGGGTCAGAAACTGACCTTGAGGGAGGCTGGCCTTGGGTAGCATACGGTTCCCTGACCATCTGCAAGGGTTGCTCCTGAGCATAGAGTCAGGAGTAGGCCCTGAGCACATTCTTTGCACCACCCCCCACTCACATACCTCAAAGTATAAGGTTTTTAGTGGTTTCCTAAGTGTGGGTTTGCTTCTCCTTTGATAGAAAGTAGCCACTATTTAGAGCTTGTTTTCAAAATTTGTGTTTTGTGCATAGCTAGATTCATTTTACTCAAATTCAATGACTGCATCTGCATGATATATGCATGATGCTAAAACCGGGCTTGAATGCTCTATTCATTCAAACAATATTAGGATGCAATTTTGTAACTTCTCCAGCATATCCCAGTTCAGTGCTTGAGCTCAGAATGAGCGAATCTTCATTCCCGGCCGGCTGTCTATGAGCCAGTGCCAGCTTCTTGTGAAACATTATAATTGATGCTTGCTGCGCCATTAGCACTTTGGAGAAGACCAGATTGCTTATATTTTAAGAATGTAAAGTCTAACAGAAAAATAAAAAAGAGTTAGGAAGGGAAAGAGAAATGAGCTTTCATTTGTTCTCACCATGGAAACAGCTTTATGACAAAAACTGGTGTATTGTTCCTTGTCCCGTATTCACAATACACAGACACACAGAGTCAAGCAGTGCCAGAAGTGGGTTCGTGGTCATTCCCTCACCAGCAATACAGGGCAGAGTCAGTCTGTGCTCTCCTAGCTCTTTCTTGGTGCTGTAGAGAGCTCCCCGAGTTCTCACTGTGTGTCTTGGTGGCCTAGAGAGTGCAGTCAGTGACCGCCCGTGTCTCTTCACATCAGGCCATGAGCACTCACAGTTGTTGACCGTGACTCATTCACTCCTGAATACAGGTCCCTGCTTCAGCCCTTTCAGCTTGGAGACTGTCATTGTCACTCTATCCCATCTGGGGCAGCAATGGCCTGGGAGGAAGGTAGGAAGCCATGGGCCTGGAGCTGCCTATCTCCTCAGAAGGACCTGTGGGTGAGCTTCAACCCAGCGTCCCTCTGCACACACACTCACCACCAGAGAACCCCACAGTGGGCCCCTGGGTCCACTGGCTGGGCGACTCTGGAGTTTTTTGCACTATGGCCCATGTTAGCTGGCATCTGACATGGTTGGATGAGGCCAGGAAGGCTAAGAAAGAAGAGAGATGGAGATAAGAGGATGAGATTGACTGGGACATAGAATGGGGAGATGGGGATTAGGAGAAGAGTGGCTCAGGAGACAGTGGTTGGAAACTAGTCAGTGCAGGCAGAGGATTTAAACTTACGCATGTGGCTAGAAATAGTTCAACTTGAAAGTCAGACAAAAGCTCTTTGGAATGCAGGTGCTCTGAGAAAGATGTGAGCCATCTCCTCTCAGCTGACGTCTCCTGGGAAGGTTTCTTAGATTTCTCAGTGGGGAGGGCAGAGCCCAAATTGTCAGCTACTTTAGGGGGGGGCTGGAAAAGCCCTTCTTTTCCTCTATCTACTGACAGAACTGAGGTGGGTGACTGTGACCCACAGAGGCTGTGTCCCTCAACCTCTTGCCTCTCCCAGTGTGCCCACTGTTTGGAAACTTTCTTTGCTCTCTTTAGCTCATCAAGAAAAAAATAAATGGGATCAGATCGATAGCATAGTAGGGAGGACACTTGCTTTGTATGAGACTGACCCAGGTTTGAACCTTGGCATCCCATATTGTCTCCTGAGCACCGCCTAGAATGATTCCTGAGTGCAGAGCCAGAAGTGAATCCTGAACATTGCCAGGCAAAAAATAACAATCAACCTATCAATAAGCCTTCTATGCTCACCAAACCTTTCTTTTATCTTTTCTAATTTAAACTGAAAATTAGATCCATGTAAAAAATTAGATTCAGTAAAAAATTCTTCACTAGATTTCAGCAGATAATTAAATGTATATAGTTCTTATAAGCTATGGCTATGTGTTCTGACTATGTAGAAAATCAGACATAAATTAAAATTTTATGAATAAATATGGAAAATTAATTCTCTGTTGAAAATATGTCAATTTAGTGTCAAAACTAGCATTTAATTTATTCTTACTGCAGGTGGGTAAAACTAGAATCTAATTAAAAAGATAAGTACAAACTCTTGGGGTTTGTCAAACTTGAAGTAAATCTAAAGTGAAAATTTTTTATTCTGGGAAACAGAATTCAGCCTATGAATTTATTCTAGGGACAGAAGTCAGCCTATGGAATTGTTCTGGGAACAATTTCTTCTATTTCTTCTATACATAGCTACATGTAACATTTTATTTTATTTTTATTTTTTGTTTTTTTGGGCCACACCCCGTGATGCTCAGGGGTAACCCCGGTGACACTTAGGGGTTGCTCCTGGCTATGCACTCAGAAATTGCTCCGGGCTTGGGGGACCATATGAGACACTGGGGGATCATATGGGACACTGGGGGATCAAATTGCAGTCTGTCCCAGGTCAGCCACATACAAGGCAAATGCCCTACTGCTTGTGCCACCGCTCCAGCCCCTACAGGCAACATTTTAAAAAAGAAAATGATTCTACCCCATTTTTGAGACCTCACTTTCCATCAAATAATTTTCATGAACAATGACAAATCTAAAGAGCTCTGATTTGCTCACCACTGGGGGCAGGGAGTAGAAAATCCATTCAATAGAATCACATTGCCTTAAGAAAGAAGAGGTACTTAGCTTTTGCTCAGAAGTGAGGAATCTCTATTTTTGTCCATGTGTAATTCCTGATGGTCCCAAGTTATAGATCAACAGTAGGCAAAAACCATCTCAGTCCCCTGTGAGTGGAGCCCATGGTAAAATGTATAAGAGCTGGGATATGGGAAAGCTGGAAGTTTCCCAAGGGCACCATGTATGATGTGTTCTGTGCTCTTGAGTGTACCTGGGTGCCCAGCATGACCACTCTGATAGAAACTGAGCTGTGATCTGTCTGTGGTGAGGAGGGGTTGGACACTCTCCCATCTTGTGGATGACTCTTGTAATAATCTCCCTTGTGCATTGAAATCATTCTTTGACAATGTGGGGTGCCCATGTCCTCTATTTTCTACCCTCACCTTCTCTGAGTTGGGGGCTAGGTTCAGTGGGCACTGACAAAGTATGGAAGCCTGCAAGACAAGTGAGCTATGATTTTTTTTTTATATTTTTGGCTTTGGAACCACTGCTGGCTATGTTCAGGTTTTATTCCTGGCTCTGTGCCCACATCCCAGGCAGGGGCTCAGGGAACTAAAAGGGATTGGAACCAGGGTTGGACCCAGAATCTGTGGAAGTACCTTCCTCACTGTTATATATCTTTCTAGTCCCAGGTGCCATTTCTTGCTTTACTGTCTCTCTGGCCCCAAACTATGATATTCATTTGTAGAGATTAGCCATCAAACTGAAGACATTTATTAATTCATTGTCTGAGCATGTTTTTAAGGAAGGGTGTTAGATTTCATCAAGCACTTTTTTGTATCAATTATGTGATCGTGGGAATTTTCTTCTTTAGTCTGTTGATGTGATGGATTAAGTTGATTGATTTTCATATGCTGAAGCTGCTTTGCACACTAGGCAGAAATCCCTGATGGTGTAGAGTGGGATTCGCTTTGTATATTCTGAGACTCAACTTGTTAAGACTTCGCTGGTTTTTTGGCATCTGCAGTCATGAGAAATATAAGTTTTCAGTTTTATTTTCAGAAGATCTTAGCTGGGTTTTGGTGATTGGGCCCCATTGAACAGGTTAGGAAATATTTTCCCTGTTTCTACGTTAGGATTGCCATAATTTCTTATTTAACTGTTTGCCAGAATTTACCATGTCAAACTTGACTTTGTGCTTTTCCTTTTTTGATAAAATGAATTGCTGAAAATTTTAATACAGTAAATGGTTAGCACAGTATCTTTTAAATGCCTGATACCCACCAAATATCATTCAGATATTTCAGTATAAACATTTTTGTTTGTTATGCCAGAAAATAATGAATAACTCTAAAATATATAACTCAAAAATATATAACATCTGGAGGTTAGATGAGATATCAAAGGGCTTAGTACATACTTTGCAGGCCAGTTGTTTGACCCCAGGGTCAGGAGTGTCTCCTTGACAAGCCAAGATACATGATCTTTACAAACAACTACAAAATTCTATTTTAAACTTTAGCTCATTTTACACATTTATACTGAATTAAATGTATTGACAGTAATTTAAACTACTTTCTACACCTTAAAATGTAATAATCTACATAGTTTATTGTTTTACAGTATACCTCATTTATATTGATTTTCTGAATATTTTTTGCTTCACTCATCTTAATTTAATATTGCTTTATTTTTTATTGAAGAATTGCTATATTCTAAAGTTTAACAAAGTTCTGATGTGCATCATCAGGAATCAGACTTTGCATAGACTGGCATAGCCTCCAAAATTCTGTCTCTCTCCTCACCAAACAACTGGCTCTGCTTTCAGCAAACCCTCTCCTTAGATAACTTAGACTCTGCACAGGAAACCGAACAGGCAGGGCCCAATAGAAAGGAATCCTCAGGGTCTCGAGGCCATTAACTACTTCTAAGATCATGATGCCAGGATCTGAAGAGATGAAAGTAGATTTCAGATATCTCGCTGTTAAGAGTTTTCCCTGCCTACTCTGCAGAAATTGAAGCAACAGTCTAACGAAGAGAAGAAGGCTTTGCTAGAAAGGAAATGGGCTCTTCACAAAACCAAGATGTGGGCAACATTAATATTTTGTCACAAGCATTCTTTACTTGTACAAAGGTGCTTCTGTTCTTTCTGTTCATAAATGTGCATTCATAATTGTCTCAAGTACTAATGAAAGAATTTAACAATTCACTATTTAAGAAAATATCAGAGAAAATGAACAAAAGGATTGAAAACAGCAAGTCATTTGACTGAGAAGAACCAGACACAGAAAGAATCAAATAGACCATCAAGAGTGACAAGATCTGAAATTAACTCCTAGAGGAAACAGACTAGCATGGATTCAGCTGAGGTAAGGATAGTAATTGGAATAAAAATCACTTGGCCGTATCTATGTTGAAGTAGAAAGAAAAAGGCAAAGGAAAATTTAATATCTTGTAGGGAACTGGGCCACAAGGCTTGGTGTCACCCCAAAATGTTTCTGACAAATCTCTTTGGTAAGGGCTGTTTGTCAACCTCTTCACATGTACTACTTTAAATGGGTGGAGTCAGTTGCTATTTGTTTTGAGATGAGAAGAATACACAGTGCAGGGCTGTGGTGCTCTGAGTGCAGTTAAACTTGAAGATGTCACCATTCTAGATAAGGTTGACTCTTATTAAATAATGCAAACTCTATATTTGCTGAAGTTTACTTCATCCACTAGGCACAACTTCAGTAATGACATAAGAGACTGAATGAGGAATTAGAAGAGCTGGGACTAATGGATTTATATATGACTTTCCATCCTCAGAAAAGCTGAATTCGTGTTCTTCTTCAGTGCACTCTAAAGTGCACACTATTAGTGTGCTCTATGATTTAGGATAAGTTGAATGTTAGGACATAAGTCTAACTCACAAAAATTCAACTTTACTCTAGCTTAATGCTAGAGAACCTAGAAAAAATGAACAGATTTCTGGAAACATATAACCTCCCAAAACTGAATGAGGAGGAAGTAGATAGCCTAAACAGATCAATCACAAGCAAGAAAATTTAAACAATAATTCAGAATTTCCCCAAGAATAAAAGTCCAGGTCAAGATGGGTCTACAGGTGAGTTTCAGCAAGCATTCAGATAAGAATTACTACCATTGATTCTTAAACTCTTCAAAATATCAGAGTTGGGAAACCTCCCTAATACCTTCTATGGAGCTAACACTACCTGATTCCCAAAGCTGACAGAAACACTACCAAGAGAGAAAACTACAGACTAATGAACATTGATACAAAAATCCTTGGGCCGGAGCAATAACACAGCGAGTAGGCATTTGCCTTGCACGCGGCTGACCCAGTTTAAGGCAAACATCCTATCACCATGCTATCACTCCAGCCCTCAGGAACAATTTCTGAGCACAGAGCCGGAAGTAACCCTTGAGCGCTGCCAGGTGTGGCCCCAAAACAAAAACTAACTAAAAAACCTCAACAAAATCTTAGCAAGCCAAATCCAAGAACATATCAAAAAAGCTATACATTATGATCAAGTGGTTTTATCCCAGAGATGAAGTTTACTTCAAACCCCTACTATTGTAAAATTGAACTTTAGGTTTAACGATGTGGTTAGACTTATTTTTAAGTTTAATTAAAAATAGGTTGCCTTAAAATCATGCCATTGCCTAGAATAACATAGAGGATTCAGCAAAGCCTGCACAGAAAATTCCAGATTAAGTCCTGGTACTTGCTGGGCCTTCCTCAGCTCTATAAATGGTAGCAAAAGACTATTTGAACAAGGCATACCCTTTAATAGAATGTACTCGATCATTCCAAGCTAAAGATTTAATCAAAAGTTTCTGCTAGTAAGATAAATTCTTTTATTAGACATTACCACCTACAGCCATATGCAACGATTTACTCTTTGCCAAGAGGATGTTTACAATAAGTGTGGCATAAGTTACGAGTTCTGCTCTGAAACAATGAGGTTGTTTAAGACCATAAATCAGTGAAACAAATCAAACAAAGTGTTTGGGAGATATGTAGACACAGCTATGAGCATAGCCAAAGAATGAGGTCAATGTGTGGTTACATTGCTTCATGATAAAATATTCAATGTTGCTTTCCACAGTCGACATCAAAGGCATACATACTTATGTTTACGCTAGTTATTAAAGCAAACAGTAAATTAGGTTCTACTTGTTTCTTCTTTCTTAATCTAATTTCAGAAACAAAGTTGGAGTTTCTTCCTTTCTTTGGCTAAAAAGTAACTTATCTCTGAAAAGCCGCAACCAGAAATGTCTGAAACAAAAGCCAGAGGGTCGGAGCAGATACGAAATAAAATCAATCCAAAGAGCTATGCTTATCCAGAATGTTTTCTGCATAATGTCTTTGGGTGATGAACAAATTGCTGATTTATTCAGTAATGAAAAGTAAATATATAACTGAATCTTCGATGTCATCGCTTAACCAGAGAAAAGGAACATTTAGAAATTGCAAAGTGAAGCAGCATTTTAAGTTGCTTTGTCCAAGTGAGGAAACCTATGCCAAAGAACATTCTTTTTAAGAAAGAAAAAGTTCCTTGTAATATGAAAAGGTCTTGTTTTCCTTCGATTAATTTCCATTAAAATATTAAAATTTACATTTCAACTTTTTTTAAATTCCAGAGTCACAGATTGGAAAATTATTCCTTCAGTGTTTTGCTAATAATTTTTCCTTGGAGAATGATTGATGCACATTTCTCTTAGCAAAATTTCTGACATATTGTCTAAAATGTGATTTAGAAAAACTCCTTACCAAGGACATTTAAATGTTTGAGTTTTTGGACAAATTTTTAATAGATCTTGTTAATAGTTCATCTCTAATATTTGTTGAATATTTTCAAAAGGTTCCAATTATCTAGTACTATTATCTTCAGAAAAGTTAAATGTGGGCATCAAGATATTTATGTTATAATCAGCTTAATGAGAAAGAACATTTTTATCTTAACACTATGGATAATTTGGGTCATTTACATATTCTTGCTAAAGAAAGTAAAGTATAATTGAAATTCTAATTTCAACAAAGTTTCAGCAAAAATTACAAAATGATGTTAGCATACTAATCTATGATTCCTGACCATTATGGTTTTTTTTTTAACCGTTTAATTTTTTTTTAATTTTTGGGTTACACCCAGGAGAGTTTGAGGATTGTTCTGACTCTGCAGTCAAGGCAAGTGCCTTCACCACAGACCTCTTCCTCTGATTTTTCACTCCATTATATTATGATGTATCTTCAACTGAAAAAAAAGAACTTGTATTAAAAAAACATGCTACATTTTGTGCCAAAATATGGTGCCCAACACCAAGGAAAGTAATTTCTTTCTCCAACTAGAAGTGCAAACCACTGAGACCAAGAGATGGTTCAAGGGAAGGTACTTGATATGATCTCAGTTGACCCTGGATTCATTCCTGGCACCATTTATAGTCCCCTGAGCATGGCTAGACATGCTCCCTGAGCACAGAGCTAGTAATAAGCCTGGAGCACCAAGGGATGTGGCCCCCAAACCATTAGAAAAAAGAGAAAGTGGTAATTTTAGAGGATAATCAATCAACCAATCATGTTAGCATACATTTTATCATCTTACTGTGTTAATCTATCAAGAAAAAAATGACTTTGGAACCAAGTTCAAGTCGAGCCACAGAAGATTGGCCACACTCAGTGAGTTTCTCTTGAATTTCCTCCAATAAATTACTTCACTCATTCCCAAAGTGGATTTCTGTTCTCACTGCAAATATGACTGTTTATTTGTTTTTGAAATTGGTGTTATTGAAATCATTCAAAATTGTACATTTGAGCTGGCTTCTTTCTCTCAATATGCTAATTACATTACAAATTTATGTCATTGCAAAAGAGCTATCTGAAATCCCTTTGTACTGCTCTATTAAATGAACATTTTAGAATGAGCATTTTTTGAATACCCTCTCCCTATGTTTGCATTCCTCTAAAATGACTCTCTCAGTGGTCCTCAAACTATGGCCCGCGGGCCACATTTTGTATTTGTATCTGTTTTGTTTCTTCATTGCAAAATAAGATATATGCAGTGTGCATAAGAATTCGTTCATAAGTTTTGTTTTTACTATAGTCAGACCCTCCATGGTCTGAGGGACAGTGAACTGGCCCCCTGATTATAAAGTTTGAGGACCCCTGATGGTTCGCATTTCCAGCTATGAAAAGAGATAGTGATTCTATCGATTCTCTGCATGGTTTTGGGGTTTCACATGCATATTAATTTCTGTTAGTATTGACTTATTATTTTTCACTTTATGTTCAGCTTAATTAAAAATGCTAAATGCTTCTTTGAGTGGAACATTACCATTTGGGCCCCAGCTATGTGGAGAGATACAGACAGCTCATGTTCATATGATTGCAGGCATATTAGCTTCCAGAATTTGTGTTCTGGTGGGGGGCACAAGTCATGTTCCTCTGATTCACCTGTGTCATTAGCAACAGTGCTGAGCTCATGGCAGTTGAGCTCATGCTCAGCAGTTGTCTGAGTACATATGAAGTAATGCTAGGCAGCAGGAGCTGCAAGTTCTCCTTTCTGCCTCTCACATCATCTCCAAGGGAGCAGAGTTTTCACCCTCTTTTTGATCAAGTCAGTTGTTTCCTGTGTCCTCTTCGCCTGATCTCAAAGGCATGATCATTCTCTTACATCAAAGCCTGGAACATGGCTGTCTTGCCTTTCATATTTCTCTTCCTTCATATCTGTCTTTTCCAAGCACATTTCACTGTGTCACCAAATGACCTGGGCAAAGTTGTTCCAGGATCCCTTGACATGCCATATTGTTTGAAGTCTGGGTTTCCAAAGACCTGTGGGTGACAAATGAAGCTGCCTGAATAGTGTTTGGGGAATAAAATAGACCTTTTGGGTCTGTGTGATTTGGAGTGTCTCCAGCAAATCTGACCATGGCTACAATATTTGCAAGCAGTATCTGGGTCTGAGAGAGTTCCTAGAAAAGAGCAAATTCATGAATAAATGAATAAAAAGGAACATGGTGGGGAATACCAAGGGATGTATCTGGAAATGTTTTTCTCTGTAGAGCAACATTGGTACTTTGATGCCATTTGTTATTCATCAGCACAGGTAAAGAGTTTGAGCTGATAATTGTTCCTTGGAGAATTGTCCTACACTGGCACATTCATTTTGGGGAAGAGGTTTGGGCTACACCTAATGATGCTCAGGGGTCACTCTTCCTCTGTGCTCAGGGATCACTTTGAGCAGATGCCAGGGAACAAACCAAGTGACAAACTAAGCTGTGTGCAAGACAAGCATACTACCCACTATTCTCTGTACTACCACCCTGTCCCTTTGTCTCAGTCTTGTTCTCAATCATCCAAGTAAGGTCTGTAGTATCTACATACTGAGAAATTTTCAAGATTGATGTCAAGAACAGCCTGGAGAGATAGCACAGCGCTGTTTGCCTTGCAAGCAGCTGATCCAGGACCAAAGGTGGTTGGTTTGAATCCCGGTGTCCCATATGGTCCCCAGTGCCTGCCAGGAGCTATTTCTGAGCAGACAGCCAGGAGTAACTCCTGAGCAATGCCGGGTGTGGCCCAAAAACCAAAAACCAAAAAAAAAAAAAAAAAAAAGAACAGCTATCTCCCTAACATATTAGTCTAGGTTAATAAATGGTTTTCTGTGCTTGTCAAATCAGTTTCTCACCTATGGGGAAAAAGGTTTGGACCATCTGGTAGTGTTTAGGAATTACTATTGACTCTGTGCTCACAGGTCATTTCTGGAGGTGCTCAGGGGACCACATGTGGAGCCAGAGATTGAAGTGGGCTCAGCAGCATGCAAGGGCAGAGTCTTGATACCTGCACTCTCTCTTGCTCCCTCATGTCTTATTTGTTAATACATTGTGGAGGAGTACAAATATTTTATTATAGTACTTAGTCATTTCATCTAAATTTGGTTTCTCATTCTCTTCCTTGTGCCATGCTGTGGATATGTTTTAGCATTTGCTTGCTTCGTTTCTTTAGATAAGACTTGTGAATGCTTATAATCCCTACTCAGATATTGGTTTGGGGGATTCAATTTAATGAGTTTTAAGTCCACAAAAATCAAATTGTAATCAATAGGGTCAGTCAACTATGGTTCTTATTATATATAAAACAATTCTTCTCAAGTAAGAATGGGATGTTTTTCAAATGTGTTTTCTTTTTATAAATATGGAATTCAATGACTGACCATCTGTATATTCAGATGTTTTATGGTGGAGATCGCTAATCTATGCCACATGTACTTTCTATATTATAAGGAAAATTTAATTTTAAACTTGGCACGTGGTGCCCTGGAATAAAGAGTTCATTTGCCACCTCTTTAAAGGTAGTTGTTGGCATTGAACAAGTTCTGGAGGCTGCAATATGAACCTAAGTCAGAAGGCATCTTTCAGACTGTCGGCTGCTAGGAAGTGAGGGACCTCCTCTCTGCTTGCCTGTTGTTGAATTTTATTCATCACAGAAGCCCTGGGAGGTCTGTGGACATATACCCATAGTGGTCTGATGTTCTAACACAATTATCAGCAAAATCTGCTCTCCCCTTTATGTGCATTTGCTCACTTCAGGCATTTCTGTCCCTGTCTCTCCACCTAGCACCTAGCAGTGCTCAAATATAAACTCCTGAGCTTTGATTTAAACTTACACCATTTCCAATCTGTGGTCCCAAGAAACTTAGTTTTTCTGTTTCCATTTTCTTTTTTCTCTTCTTCTTTTTTTGTTGTTGTTGATATTTGGTGTCACACCTGGAAGTGATCAAGGGCTACTCCTGCTCAGTACTCAGAAATTGCTCCTGGTGAGCTTGAGGAACCACAGGGATGCCAAGGATTGAACCCAGGTCAACAGCATGCAAGGCAAACACCCTTCCCACTGTGCTATATCGCTCCAGTCCCCATTTTAATTTTCTTCTTATAAAATAAGGACAGTGCTAATCTCCATTCTTTACAAGAAAGAACAGTACCTGTCTCTTAGGGAGCTTTAAAAGTATTTCCAGTCTTCCTCATCAATTACTGATTACAGCTATTAGCATCTTATTCTTAATTGCTTCACAAAGCACCTTGCTATATAAATGATAAATAGATACAGAGCAGATTGCTCAGTATTTTTGGTCAATCATTTTGACCAAAACTTATGATAATTTGTCATTTTGGCATTATTTTGTGTCTCATTTCTGATCTGTATTATCTCTTGAAATTAATGACCCAATTATACCATTTGACATGCCCTATCAGTTTTTTAAATTATATTTGACATACAATTTGTATATTAAATTTTTCTGATCCATATCTGCATGGTGCTATTTCCTAATGAAATGGGTGACTAGACTGGACTACAAGGGAGTATGACAGGTACCTTTGAGAGCCAGATAGTAGATATCAGAATATTCACTTTGTATATATTAGTGGTTGATAAGATGATAATATACCATCTCTCTTCTTATCTACTAGAAGTCATGTCAACTACTTTACTCATTACTATGTATTATGGCCACCATTTAAGGGAAGTTGGGAACAAGTTGGCCTGCTGTGGAATGGCCCCAGCATGACTGAGCTGAGACCAGATCTCAAAGAAAGATCACTCCCCTGATAAGTGGTTGTGGTGTTAGCTCAATCTTGTCTTATTAATAGTTACAAACATTTATTTAGCCTAAATATGAACCTCCCTTTTGCTGTGCTTTGTATATATTTGAGAATTTACCTCCAGATGAAAGAATTAGTACAGTCAAATGTGGCCTTGATTAGATATCCCTTTACCTGGAAAACTGAACATCAAGAGAAACATAAAAATAACTTTGTAGGGGCCGGGTAGGTGGCGCTGGAGGTAAGGTGACTGCCTTGCAAGCGCTAGCCAAGGAAGGACCGCGGTTCGATCCCCCGGCGTCCCATATGGTCCCCCCAAGCCAGGGGCGATTTCTGAGCACATAGCCAGGAGTAACCCCTGAGCGTCAAACGGGTGTGGCCCAAAAACCAAAAAAAAAAAAAAAAAATAACTTTGTAATATTCAAAGTGAAGTTCATCATTGAAAAGGTGTCCTGTATCATCATCATCATCATCATCTTCTTCTTCTTCTTCTTCTTCTTCTTCTTCTTCTTCTTGTTCTTGTTCTTGTTCTTGTTCTTCTTCTTCTTGTTCTTCTTCTTCTTCTTCTTGTTCTTCTTCTTCTTCTTCTTGTTCTTCTTCTTGTTCTTGTTCTTCTTGTTCTTCTTCTTGTTCTTGTTCTTCTTGTTCTTCTTCTTGTTCTTCTTCTTGTTCTTCTTCTTGTTCTTGTTCTTGTTCTTCTTGTTCTTCTTCTTCTTGTTCTTCTTGTTCTTGTTCTTGTTCTTCTTCTTCTTGTTCTTGTTCTTCTTCTTCTTCTTCTTGTTCTTCTTCTTCTTGTTGTTGTTGTTCTTCTTCTTCTTCTTCTTGTTCTTCTTCTTCTTGTTCTTGTTGTTGTTGTTGTTGTTGTTCTTCTTCTTCTTCTTCTTCTTCTTGTTCTTGTTGTTGTTGTTGTTGTTCTTCTTGTTGTTGTTGTTGTTGTTGTTGTTGTTGTTCTTCTTCTTCCTCTTCTTCTTCTTCTTCTTCTCTTCTTCTCTTCTTTTCTTCTTTCTTCTTCTTCTTCTTCTTCTTCTTCTTCTTCTTCTCTCTTCTCTTCTTCTTCTTCTTATTCTTCTCTCTTGCTTCTTCTTCTCTCTTCTTTTTTCTTCTTCTTCTTCATTTTCATCTTCTTTCTTCTTCTTCTTCTTCTTCTTCTTTTGATGTCCTGTATCTTTAAACAGCCTGCTCCCTCAGATCAAAGGAACACTTCATAGCAACACCTGGCAACTTGATGATCTTTTAATTTACACAGAATTGACACCCAGGTCTGGTTTAGAAGTAAAAACTTTGAGATGTTAAAATTTGTCCTTTGTTCCCAGGAAGCTTTTGGCTTAAACAGAAACTCCTTTGTCCATTAACTAAGCTTATCTTTTAGAAGGTATTTGTAACCTAAAATAAAAGCCTGTGAATGTTGTGTTGTGAAGAAATTATAGATCAAACAGTATGTACTGATAAGCTTTTGCTAATAAGAAAGTACCATCTTTTTAACCTGCAGAAAATAGATGTAGATGTTAATAATAATCATTTTTTTTAAGTTTTCATACTACAAGTTCACTTTTGTAACTGAACATATATTCATTGAATTAAAAAATAGAAGCATGGAAAAGGTTGATTTTTTTCCATAAATATCAATACACTTAACAGGCAAATAGAGTAATCCCAGTCTCATTTTAATTGGTGTAAATGGTTATCTGATTTGAATTGTTTTTCTATTAGGCAAATTTAACCTTCACAAAGTTTTTATTATTTGATTTTATGTAGAAAAGGCAATGTCATGCCAAGTTATACATATCAACTATATATAATCAATCTATATCAATCATATCAATCTCCATATCAATCTAAAGAAAGATCCCACAGATTAACAATCACTAGTGTGAGCTGGGGTCTGTCTGCTAAGCCTTTTTAGAAGAATACTACTATGGGAAGAACAGGGACAGCCACTATGAACAGCAATTATTGTTCTGCTCTCAAGAATGGCAGCTGAGAGGCATGCATAGTCCTTGTGGCTTCAGAAAGAGCCCTGGTTATGGAAACTCTGGTCCATGGGTCAGGAGAGTAGCCATGCCCAGGGCTATGCCTAAGAGGGTGGGCTGGGGATGGTATCCAGAAGCTGAGCTGGCCCCAGAGGTCCAGCTGTGTCATAGGAAACTCCCACCTTTGCATCTTATACCAACTTTACAGTTCAGTGAAAAAAAAGTTTAGACACAAGTCATATGGCTGAGAGTTGTGTGACTGATCCATCCTGCAGAAAAGTAGCCCAAGGACTATAGATGAACAAAATTATCCAGACTGTGGGTGATGTGGGTTAACAATGTACTGAGGGGCACTTACTCTATGAAGGACCTTGGTCTTCCCTTTCAAGGGGGGACTGGAAAAGGAAGGAAGGAGGATGGGGAGGAGGGAAGGGAGGAACAAAAGAGAGAAGGGAGGTAAGAAGAGGAGCGTAAAATAATCAACTACTTTCTCTAATAAGGACCCTGCATGTCTGCAGTTCTTCCTCATCATCATTTTGATTTATTTTTAAAGATCATAATAGAGTAACATTATTGAAATCAGTTCACATCATATATGGGGAAATAACTTGAATTATAAGTTATTGTAAATAACTGTAAGTTATTGTAAATACCGTATTTTCTGGCGTATAAGACGACTGGGCGTTTAAAACGACCCCCCTAATTTTGCAGTTAAAACATAGGTTTAGGCCTATATTGGCTGTATCAGACAGAACGTTCCTGTGCTGCAACTGTATGTACAACAGTGAGCCAATCACAACAAGCAAAGCTTCAAAGGTTATACTGTCATAGACTTCCTCTCTGACTCTGGCAAATCTGAGCAGGCTTTTGACAGTGTAGATTCGGGTCCAGAACATTGTCTAATTTGCATGCATAAGAAGCCTGCTTGGATTGGCTGAGTTAGAGAGGCAGTCCGAGCAGCCTTGCACTGATTGGTGCAGGATCGAGTTGGAAAATTCGTTTTGTGGCAATACTCAGACAATTTTCGTTTAGCGGCATATTGAAACATTTTTCCTGACGACCCCCGATTTTTAGTTGACTTTTTTTGTTTCAAAAGTCGTCTTATATGCCGGAAAATACGGTAACTTGAGCTGTTAAGTTGACAAATTAATGTCTTTTTCCATTGTGAATTGCTGTTGGTTCAAGTGTCTTTTTTTTTTTTCTAAATAACAAATTCTTTTACATCTGTATCAAGGAGGAAAACAGGACAAGTTCGGCTAAATTGTGTGTTAAAGAAGATGTTGAATCTGTGTGTGATGTATGGGAGACGCTGTCAGGGGGGAGGGTGGGAGTAACAGAAGGCCATGTGAGTCCTTTGTTTCTGGAAGGCACTGAATTTACTCACCCTTTCCAAGTGACTTAATAAGTTTGTAGAGCCATTTCATCAGTGATATTCAGCTTTCTAAATGAAGAGATAAATCCAGCTTCTCTTGATTTCATTTTGTAGAAAATCTCTTCTTCATGGCTTAATAGTTTTGCTCAAGGTATTCAGTAATCTGTTTTGTGACTTTCTCTGAATTTAGAGCTGATGAAAGAATTTTAGCAAATGACAGTGTACCTTATAGCTTCCTGTATTTATTTCTAGTGCTCTTTCTCTGATATGCAGAGCAGGACCAGACCTCCAGTGACAATCAGTGTAAGAAGATGGTGCTAAGACCAGAGGGTTGTTTTTTGTTTGTTCGTTTGTTTTTTTGAGATAAAACTTCAACACAGCATACCCAACTCTTTTTATTTACCTAATAAGTAATTAATAGTGAAAGTCTAGCTCTTGATTATGGGGCGGGAGAGATAGCATGGAGATAAGGCGTTTGCCTTTCATGCAGAAGGTCGGTGGTTTGAATCCCAGCATCCCATATGGTCCCCTGAGCCTGCCGGGAGCAATTTCTGAGCATAGAGCTAGGAGTAACCCCTAAGTGCTGCCAGGTGTGACCCCCCCCCCCAAATAAGGGTATAGGAATTTTAGCTCTTGGGCAGAGAACCAGAAACTGAAATTACTTATGCATTAACATGCAAGATTCCAAGACTTCATCTGAAGAGTAGATCGACTACTTGGTGCTATGAGCTTTGAGAAAACTTGCAAACATATTATAATTTTTCCTTCTGAGTTATATTCAAGTCTATTGTAATTCATGAAGTTGTTTTTGTTACAGAGATGGCAATTTAAAAATAACAATTACAGACTTCACTGACCATGCCTACCACCCACCAGAGATCAAGGAGCACCATCACCAAAACAGGTCCCTTCCCAACCAGAGGTTTCTGGGGGAATCCAGTAAATCAGGCTAAAGCATCTATATTTTAAGCAACATATACCCATTTCAACTCCTTTTTCATGAAGATTAAAATGGAGTCCTCATTTGAGAAAGCTGCCCACAAAGATAGACACAGCCTGTTTTATGTTTTATCACTCATGTGTGTAAAGATTCAGCAGTAGACACAAGGCCCCAGAAGCATTAGACCCAAGCAGCCAAGGAGTGGCTCTACCAAGACTTCATCACTTCAAAGGAGCAGAAGAAACTAAGAAATCACAAAGCATCTCAGGACAGTGGCAACAGCTAAACTCACAAAAACATGGTTGATGCTATGTTTATGGACACCTCATTCCCAAATAAAAAACATTAATAAATAAAGGTGATGGGACTACATTAAACTAAAAACTTCTGCACCTCAAAGGAAACAGTGACTAGGATATAAGGACTGCCCATGGAATGGGAGAACTCTTCACCCAATACTCACCAGATAAGAGGTTAATAGCTACAACATACAAGGCATTGATATAATTTAGCTAGAAGAAGAAAACCTCTAACCCCAACCAAAAATGGTCAAAAGAACTGAACATTTTTTCAAAGAGAAAGATGGTCAAAATACATATGGAAAAATGTTCCAACTCACTAATCATCAAGAAGATGCAAATCTAAACAATGAGATACCATTTCACACTACAAAGACTGACACACATCACAAAGAACAAGAATAATTAGTGCTTGCATGGAGATGGGGAAAATGGCTGGTGGTGGGAATGTAGACTGGTCCAGTCTTTTTGGAAAAAAATATTTATATTCCTCAAAAATACTAGAACTTGAGTTTCCATTTGATCCAACAATACTACTCCCAAGGATATAACCTAGGAACCCCAAAAACACCATTCAGAAAAACCCTCTGCATTCCTATTTTTTACAGCATTATTTACAATAGCCATTATCTGGAAACAACTAAGTGCCCAAGAACATGTGAGTGACTAAAGAAACTGTGGTACATCTACACCATGGAATATTATGCAGCTATTAAAAAAATGAAGTCATAATAGTTGCTTATACTTGGATAGAGATGAAGATTATTATGATGAGTGAAATGAGTCAGAGGGAGAGAGCTAGATATAGAATAATCTCAGTCATTTGTAGGATATAAGAAAAAATATGGTAAAATTATATGGTAAAGATATCCAGAAACAATAAAGAGGAGGCTTAGCAGGACCAGTCTATGAGAGGAAGATTGCCACAAATAGTGAAGCAGTGTGGTTAAGGTAGAGAAGGGACCACTATGACAATGATAGTTGGAACTGATCACTCTGAACAAAAACAGAGTGTTAAAAGGGGGATAAAGTGATATGCATGTTACATACCCTTTCATTAACAATAGTGAAAACCATGGTGTCAAAAAGTGGGAAAAGGAAGAGAGAGAGAGAGAGAGAGAGAGAGAGAGAGAGAGAAAGACAGAGACAGAGACAGAGAGAGACATAGAAATAGAGAGAAGTAAAATGTCTGCCAAGAGGCAGGCAGGGGGTAGTGTTGAGTAGGGTGGGAAGGAAACTGGGGGCATTTATGGTGGGAAATGTGCACTGGTGAAGTGTGGTGTACATTGTATGCTGAAACTCAACCATGAACTTAAATAAAGTAATTATATATAAAAAAGAAATAAAGGTGATTCCCATTGGAACATTTCCTGGGATGTGGACCAACAATAGGTCAGCTCTGGAATTTCTCCATTTCGATCTTGTCTGTGCCATTTAATTTTGCTCATTTGTGGGAACTACTTTTGGTAAGTAATACATCTCAATCAATTCTCCTATATTGGAAACTATTTTTTAAACTGAGTTATTTTTAGTGTCTGAACGTGGAGACTATTATGCTGAATACTGAGATAGACATAGATAATCTCACTCATTTGTGGTATGTAAGAAAAACAAGAGACAGTATGTTAATAATACCCTGAGACAATAGAGACAAAGGTCAGGAGGTCCAGCCCAGGGTAGAAATCTTGCCAGTGAGTGTAGCTAGAGTAGAGAAGGGTCTACTAGAACAATGATCGTTGGAATTGACTGCTCTGGACAAGAACTCAGCACTGAAAGTGAAAAACCTAATAGGCAAGGCACCCCTTAATTAACAATAGTGCAAACCACAGTGTCAAAGAGAGAAAGAGAGAGAGAGAGAGAGAGGGGGAGAGAGAGAGAGAGAGAGAGAGAGAGAGAGAGAGAGAGAGAGAGAGAGAGAGAGAGAGAAATAATTTGCCTACTCTAGAACAAAGCAGATTTAGGGATGTGGGGTGTGGGAGGAAAATGGGAAACATTGATGATGGGAAGGGTGCACTGGTTAAAGATGACTTCACCAGTCATCATTCAGAGTATGACTGCAACCCAACAATAAACAATTTTGTAACCATGGTACTTAAATAAAGCAATTAAAATATCTTCAAGTTCTATATTTCAAAGGCAAGTTATGGCCCCCATATCTCAGAACTGACCCTTTGCAGAATTTTTCATAGGTATGATCTCTGCCACCCTGAAAGGCAGGCTCCTGGCCAGCCCCTTGATCTCACTCATTTAACCATGCAGACCCCATGAGAGGCACCATCTTGCTTTGACAGAAATGAGTCTCTCAGGTCCTAAGCCATGGCATTCCTGAGCTCCTTCTCACAGGGACAATGACAATGGCAGTTGAGCTGGTTTTCAAGCAACATTTAGATGGGTTTCTTTCCTAGACATTACCTGAAGCCATCACCACATGTTCAGAATATTAGCCTGTTTTCTGGAATTGTTTCCTGGGGGTAATCACCTTCAGTGGTTGTTCTGCACACCCTAGGAAAAGGCTTATTCTCTAGGTCAAAACTTTTCTTCCTTGTGTCCCTTCAAAGTCTCCACTCTATCATCTCAGCACAAAGGACTTTATTTTAAGGAGACAGCTTACGAACATTTAAAAATTATTTTTGGAAAATTCTGGCTTCCCCATTTATTTAAAACTTCCACATCTGGGCTGAAGTGTGTAGAACAGTGGTAGGGCATTTGCCTTGCATGTAGCTGATCTAGGATGGATGCAGGTTCGATCCCTGGCATCCTATATGGTCCCCAAGCCTGGAGCTATTCCTGAGCACAGAGCCAGGAGTAACCCCTGAGCGTTGCTGGGTGTGACCCCCAAAAAGTAAAATAACAAAACAAAACAAAAATACCAAACTTCCACATCCTTTAAACAGCAGCTGTGCATTGGGTTTGAGGACTGAGTGACTGCAGCCAGTAAATGAAGCAACTCTCTTAGGAACTACCTGTGAACATCTCTGTAATGGTGGCATAATTAGTATCCTTTTCTGAGGAACTACGTAAAGTTCTTCATTCTTCATTGCTAGATTTCGAATTCCTTGTTTGGGGGCACACTGGAGAAGTATTGTTGACCAATCGACCAATTTGCATATGTCTGTCAGTTTATTCCTATCTATCATCTATCTTCCTATCAA
Organism: Suncus etruscus; assembly: GCF_024139225.1. Classification (NCBI taxonomy): domain Eukaryota; kingdom Metazoa; phylum Chordata; class Mammalia; order Eulipotyphla; family Soricidae; genus Suncus; species Suncus etruscus. The sequence goes on along the minus strand of NC_064850.1, from coordinate 128,288,481 downwards.
TTTATCTATCTATCTCTCATCTGTCTTATCTATCCACCTATCTTATCTATCCACCTATCTATCCATCTATCTATCTATCTATCTATCTATCTATCTATCTATCTATCTATCTATCTATCTATCTATCTATCTATCTATCCATCTATCCACCCAGTATCATCTCTCCATCCATTTCACATCCCTCCATCTATTTATATAATAAGTTTTATTATTTGCTATCTTTATTTTATACCGTGTCTGTGTATCATCTACAAGGTATTTGCAATTCTTTTTTTTGTTTGTTTTTTGTTTTTGTTTCATTTTTTGTTTTGGTTTTGGTTTTTGGGCCATACCCGTTTGACGCTCAGGGGTTACTCCTGGCTATGCACTCAGAAATCGCCCCTGGTTTGGGGGGACCATATGGGACGCCGGGGGATCGAACTGCGGTCCATCCTATGCTAGCACTTGCAAGGCAGACACCTTACCTCTAGCGCCACCTTCCCGGCCCCAGTATATGCAATTCTTAAAGCCATCAAAATAATTCTGAATCAAGGAGTAAGAATTTTTCATGCTTATAAAAGTCATTATTATATATATTTGTTTAGAAATATAATACATTTGCATTAAATATTTTGTATATATGTTAAGTCTTCAAGATTTATTCTCATAGTCATCTGAGACCATACTTTATTGTAAAAAATCATATTTTATCCATTTACTTATGATATATATGTCATAAATCACTCAACTATTGGTCTGTTTATGAAAGTTATATTGTGGTTTTGGCTGGTGGTCAAATCATCAAAATGAGAATCATATACAGATTTTTCTTAAATTTATTGATTGATTTATAGAAAGTGACTAAATTATATAGCTGGATCTGACATATAGCAATTTATGAACTTATTTGATCAATTCTCATATTTTATCTATAAATCCTATGAACTAATTCCAAAAGTATAATCAGATTACCCATGAATAATAGAAGACATATTTCATCTTTATGATAATATCTATTATGCCTTTTTATGGCATTTATGGTCTTGATTGGGACCACTAGGAAATGCTCAATATAATGTATGAAACAGATCCTTGCTTTTACTAAGACCTGGAGTGAAAAATTTTAATAATTAAAAACATAGATTTTCAATAATCAAATAACTCAGGAATTGTACAAAACCCCTTTAATTTGCTACTTAAATTATACAATTAATATTTTAGAATATTTTCCCCAACAGGCGAGTGATTCCAGCCTTGAATCCCTCCAATCACTCCGCAACACATCTCATTTGTGTTGCATTTGAAATACACGATATTTCAGTGAGTTCCAGCCTTAACTATGCCAGCATATGTGGCACTAAAGTGGAACTGAACATGGCACAGATGGCTCTGAATTAAATTGTATTTGTGCATGCAAATGCACATGTCTAAATTTACCACTAAGTGAGTTTTGACAAGGCCGTACATCTGCAAAACACAAATGCATGTGCATTGCCATCACGACACGTGTCAGTACTCATGAATCGATGATCCCATGTCCGCCAAAGTTAGCATCACATTTCCCAGATGGGAAACCATGAAGTACAGCAATGCTTAATTTGGTAAATCACCTGAAATAAGTATGTGAATAAGTCTCTCTCTCCCTCCCTCCTCCCCTCTCTCTCTCTCTTTCTCCCCCCTGCCACTCAGGACACCTTTGATCCAGTTACCCACACCCTATTAATGGAAACTATGCCAGACTGTTTGTCCCTTCCTCTTGTTTTACAACTCATACTTTCCTTTACCATAGACCAGCTCTGCCACTCCCAACACTGATGTGGGTAATATTTGCTAGAATATCAAGTCCCCTGGTGATCAGAAGTGAATCTATGATGTTGTATGTCTAAGTACATCAAAACTGTATTGATAATTGCTATTGGCTTACCTAAATAGTCATTTCACTGTTTGTTAAGACCTGACATGGTGGCCTGGTTATTATGAGACAAACTTTCCTGAATATCCGTGTACGTTTCTTGATGCAGGACATAGAGACAGGTCAGTGTGCTTAGCTCGGAATAAAGTATCTGCAGATCAGATATGAGGTTACTCAGCTGTCTTGTGCCAGTCATGTAATGGACAGCTGGCAGCTGGATACTACCAGGTTCTGCTGCCCCCACTGCCCTCTGCCTACTGTTCCCCAGTACTGAAATATCCCCAGGCCTGGTGAATAACCAGGATCTTTCTTTAGTGGAACAAAATGTGAGGTAATGGTTTCAAGGAAGAGACTTGAGACAAACTCAGAGAATAGCTAGTTCCACCGACTGGAACCACATGTTCATGCCAATGCCCTCCTGACCACTGTGCATGTGACTGGCAGCTTTTCTTTGTTGACTATAGCTTGAATTAGAAAAATTGTGATTTCTCTTCTTTCTGACTGGCTTTAGAAAAGAAAGCAAGGTAGAAATAAGTTGGCACATCATTTCTGTTTTTTGTTTTCTTTTGTTTTGCTTTTTTTTTTTTGCATAAAACACAGAACCTTTTAGAGCCATACAACTAAATGTTCTCCATATCTATTTTCCAAAAGGAAACTTTAAATTCTGTCCTAGAAAGAAAACAAGAGGCCAATGGATATGCTATTCTTTTTTTGTTTGTCTATATTTATTTTGTTTTTGAGTCATACTCGATGATGTTTCAGGGTTACTCCTGGCTCTGTGCTTAGAAATCACACCTGGCAGGCTTGGGGAAACATTGTGGATGCCAGGTATTGAACCACCATCAGCCTGGGTTGGGCTTGTGCAAGGTAAACACCCTATAGCTGTGCTATCTCTCCAGCCTCCAGCCAGATATGCTATTCTAATGGGGCAAAAATCTGGGTACTTTTTACCTGTGAAGGTTTTTTTTTTTTCCTCTTTATTGAAAAAGGAAACATTGAGTTTTTCGAATGGGAACCTGGATCCATCTGACTCACTACTCTGAGCAGAGATGAAAAGAAATCTAGATGGGAGGATCTGAGTTGGGAGTACAGGTCCCGTAGTTGAAAGTACAGATTCACCTCTCAAAATGCGAGCATGTCACTAGCATGTTTTACTAGCATGTTCACTAGCAGAGTTTCACAGGAGGCATTAAAGAGACAGCATATGAGGCACCAGAAGCAGAGCTTGCCCACTCTAAATAGAAATGTCACCCAGGACACTGTGGATACCCAGCAAAGCCATGATTCAGGACTGAGGGGCATGGAATAGCCAGGACTTATGGAAAGGTGAGTTTTGGACAAACACTTGACACATGTGCTGTTTGTCACCTGGCCACTGGCTGACAGTCACACCACAGGCACCTAGTGATAGATATAGTCAATTACACTTTATTTTTCAGACTGAAGCAATGCTAAGTGTTAGAATTCTAAAGAGAGAGACTCGGTTAATCCAACAAGTTAGTCTTTTAGAATTATTACTGGAATGCACCCCCTCTCCCCCAAAAATGTTATTTAGGGGGAAGATTCAGGGTTGTGATGGGGAAGAAAGGAGGGGAAATAAATTTGACTTTTATGAAGGAGAAGGTGGTTTGAGACAAAGGGGTAAAATAAGCAATGTGTTAAATCCATGCAAATAGGGGCCAGGAGATAGCATGAAGTAGGGGATTTGCCTTGCTTGCAGAAGGACAATGGTTCGAATCCCAGCATCCCATATGATCCCCCAAGCCTGCAAGGGGCAATTTCTAGTGTAGAGTCAGGAGTAGCCCCTGAGCACTGCCGGGTGTGACCCAAAAATAAAACAAAACAAAATTTATGCAAACAATAAACAAAATAGTGCAGGGAGTAAGGCATTTGCCTTGCATATGGCAAACCTATTTTGGCCCGATACTCCAGAGTCTTGTACTAAATAACTGGTCTATGTAAAGGGGCCCCCAGACTCGAGCACAGCTTGTGAGGCCCAAAACAATGGAAAATCAGAGTCTTTCCACAGTCCTGGGCCAGCTCCTGCTCTAGGCCGCTGCACTCATCTTTCTTCCCCACACAAGATCACATGGGCCAGGCCTGGACATTAGCCCCTGGCAGGTGTGGGACAGTGAAGTGTGAGCCATCCTGGACCATCCAGGCTCTGCTTTGAGAGGTTCTTTCTTAGACGCTGGCCTGTTTCTCTGATTCCAGAATGCAGTGTGTACATGAGGCTGACCCAAGGGCAGGTGGTGTCCTCACTATGGGCAAGGGAAGGAGTCAGGAAGGAATCATGGCATGAAGGACGGCTACATGGAAACCAAAGATGAAATTAATAAGTAAGAGAAAGTGCATGTGAAAAACAGAGACAAATGAAGAGACAGAGAAGAAGACAGAGAAAAAGCAGAAAGAAATAGAGAGAGAGATAAATTGGGACAGAGAAGGAGGAGGAGGGGAAAGAGAGAGAAAGAGAACCCAGTTTTTCTTTCACTCTAAACCCTTCTTGAGTTCCAACTACATAATCTGGTGACCCCTTGAAATTCTCCTAGTTGGTTGCCTTCTTTTTTTTTTCTGCTTAAATGAGCCTAATTTGGGTTTTCTGCCATTTAAATCCAAAACACTGGTGATGACCCAAGTCAAAGCAGCTTTGTTTCAAGCTGTGGTTCTGGGCCAGCTGGGCCTTGTCCAACCGTGCAGGTCTGGATTGGGGTCTAGCCCCTGCAGGCAAAAGAGAGGTGGAGAGCACAGCCAGTCATCATGGTCGAGCAGAGGGTGTGCTGGCCAAGCCTTCAGTCATATCCCTGATGAGCATCACAAGAACATCATCATCCATGTATGGTGTGTATCACACCTCGACAGCAACAAGAGGTCAGCGATCCTCAACATGTCCTCCTCGCACCACCCTAGCTGACCTCACCAACCCTTCCTCACACTCCCCACAGACAGAAAGAGCTCGACATTGAGTCGCCTTTGAGGGCCTTCTCCAGCAATCAGGGAGCAGAGCCGGGTTTTTATTCTCCCACAGCATCTCACAGCCTAGCCATCTCTCCCAAGAGCAGATACTGAATGTGGCACTGCTCTGCAGATTCCCTCAAACACCAGGGATTGAGTCTTTATCATATACTGAGAGTCACCCAGGCAGAACTAGGCAGGTTTCAGTGAGCCAAATGAACATCTCTAAAGAATGTTAGGAAGAGTGAGAAAATCTTATCACTGAGCAACCAGTATTATGGCTTTATCTAGATCTGTGTTTAATCCATGACAGGAGACAATTATTCAGATCTGAAGTACAGTATGGAGTAGTGTTGCCATGGTTCTGAATTAGGGCTGCTGTGCATGTACAGGCTCATGAGGAAGGAGGGAGGGTTGTCCCCATGCTAACTCCTCTCCCAGTACTTTAGCCTGGAGGCATGACCCCTCTGTGACAGCAGCCAGTCTATGTTCATCACCAAATCTCATAACTTTCTTGAGCTCTGCTGGTTTCTCTCTCTCTCTCTCTCTCTCTTTCTCTTTCTCTCTCTTCTCTTTCTCCTCTCTCCTCTCTCTTTCTCTCTCTACACACACACACTCACACACACACACACACACACACACTCACACTCATACTCACACAGTGCTGCAGAAGTGGTTGGTCCTGATTTTGCTACAAACAATAGGTGTGAACATCTGGAAAATGCCCATTGAGAGGCCCCAAGTGCTGAACACTGACCCCTATTCACTGACTCATCAGCCTGGGGTGTCAAGGCTGAGCCTTCCTGAACAGCTTCTTAGAACAATGTTCTAAACCAAGTCAGAGTCACTGGCTGATGGTGGAGGAGAACTGAGACCCTGGAGGGAATCAGTGTGGGGTAGATAGTATTTCCCTGAAGGCTGAGAAGAGGAAGGGAGAAGTAGGAAGGCCCAGAGGCCACCAAATGTCCTAGAGCTTGAAAAGACCAGAATCCAAGGCCAACATTGCTTGTGAACACATATGATGCAGGTAAGGACAAATCCTCATCTCCACAATCAAATCTCACACCTGTGGGACCAGAAATGCTGGACACAAAGCTTTCAAAATGACTGGAAGAGAAGGGGAGGGCCGAAGGGGAAGGATCCTCACCTGCATCTGGGCTCTGGATGCATCCAGAAATCAACATTGCCACCAAGCGGGTCAGAAACTCATTCAGAGACAATAAACTCTCTCAGGGACAATAAACTCCCTCTATGGTGGACTAGGATGCCTTTCTACAGCATGTTTCAAGAAAAATGAGTCCATTTCCTGTAAATATTTACAGCTGCTGTTCACAGTCATACAAGTGAAAGTTTTAGAATAAATAAAAATAAGAAAGCCAGCACCCATGTTTAGATAATAAATTGAACAATGAAATACAAATGATTATCATATAAATATATAAATAGAAAGCATTTGTGATCTTTACTAAAGAACAAAAAACAACCTTATCAAATACATGAGTAGCGAAGCATTCAAAGAGAAAAGAATGAGCTATTTGATAAAATGTATAGAGCATAAAGCCACACAGCATCCACACATTGGGAACTTTAAAGTTATTTTAAGACCCTATATCATATTTTATTCTTTGCCTACATTAGAAAAAAAAACACACAGCAGACTTTTTAAGTAGGAAAATATTTACTGAAATACTTTTTATTTTATTTTACTAAAAAGTATTGCATGATCTTACAAAATGTGGAACATGTGGAAGCTTAAAAAGAAAGCGGATTTCGGCCTTTCCGGCAGTACAATTAACCATTATGCAATGTGTTTTCATATCTGAATTGGAGCACTTCCTCCCTGATAAGCACTGACCTTGGAGTAGCAGCTGAACCATTTGAATGATGTGAATTTTCTTTATTTTTTGCATTGCCCCAGCAGCCCCCACTATCCCTGTTTATCACTAGTCACACTTCCTTGTATCAACACAACTACTCTTTCGACAAGAGAGAGGTCCTTGCATCAGAGAGCAAAGCACTTACTTTCTCCATCCTTTGCCCTGGAAGTTGACTGGGGGAAGACATCACTTCCGGTCAAGTCCTTGGGGGATAGCTCACTCTCATCTTACAGGCAGGTTTTGAAGGAGAGGCATGTGAGTAACAGATGTAAGTAAAAGGAGCTACTCTGTTTTCATGAAAACCATGATACAGGTGCTATTAAACCAGCTGCTTCAGAACCGAGCTCACCCTCCAGCTGGAGGCTTATTCTCATAAGCACCTTGTTGTCCTCTCTACCAGTACCTCTCCTGCAGCTCGGAGCATGGGGTGCACAGTTTAGCTCCCTTTTGGAAGGGCATCTGCCTTGGATATGGCTCCAAGGGTCCCTTTGGGAGCAGACTCAGGTGCTCATCTCCTAAAGCCTACCTGGTCTCCTGGTCTCTTGTCCTTGGGTCTCAAGATAGATAGTTGCTTCTTCCAGGAGGAGGGCTTGCTGTGAATTCTGGGACACAGATGGGGACAAAGAGTCAACTTACCCACAGAGGGGCACATTGGAGACAGGCACAGGAGAGATATGCTGGGCTACTGTGCTCGAATTCTGAGGCCAAGTGAACCTCAAGGTTGCCCTAGATTTCAGACTCTTCTTATTGCTTTGAATATGAACTTGTCATTTTAATAACAGGGTTTTTTTTTAAAGAATATTTAGTCAGATTACATAAAGTCTGATGTGAGATGCTTAAGAATTTTCTTGCCTTTTTCACTCAAGCCAGTAAAATAGCTAAAGTCTATGGCACATGTATTTTAACAGGATTAAAAAAATATATAACACACCAATACTGGGGAGTTTTCTGTTCAGTTTGCCACGATCCTGCCCCAGGCACATATTACATGTGAATACCAAGTAACTTTTCCCCATGAGCTCAGCCCTTCCCTCTCCAAAACTTGAGACTTATATTCTCATTGAAACATTTTCCTGTTGTGTTGGTTTATCAGTAAAATACAAGTTGCCATGTTTCAGCCCCCTGCTTATTTTCTAAATGAGGAGCAGGGTTGTTATACAAAATTTGCTGCAAGCAGAATAAATTTCTTATAAGCCAATTACCAAAAAAATCCATTCCTAAGTAGAAACAGACTTATTAAATGTCACTCTATGGAGACCAATAAATATTTGTTGCATGACATTTGAGCTGCAGCCGTTGGCTTTCCTACATCCAATCCTGCCCTCTGAGCCTTCTCACTGGGGCTGGCTAGAAATAGGCTTGAAGTCTGTGCACTGGATCCCTTTGTGGATCCATCCTTTGTGGATGAGAAGTGAGATCCTGAGACCCTAAGGAATGCTGGGGCAGGCTCGAGATATAGTACAGAGAGCTTGCATGTGGCAGGCAATACCCACCCATCTTCAGCTCCAGCACCTCATGCAGTTCCCTGATAATCAGAGAGAGAGAGAGAGAGAGAGAGAGAGAGAGAGAGAGAGAGAGAGAGAGAGAGAGAGAGAGAGAGAGAGAAGAGAGAGAGAGCCCTAATCAGGAGCCAGCTATAGTGTTATCCCAGAGCAAAAACAAACAGAAGTATTTTGTTATTTGAGGGGTCCAAGAGAGAGTACACAGGTCAAAACATACCTTGTATGAAGCTGGCCCAGGTTGACCTGGTCCTCTGGGCATTGCCAGAAGTGACCCCTGAGGACAGAGCCAGGGCTAAGACTGAGCTCCACGAGATGTGACACCAAAACAAACAGGAAAGAGTATTGTGGAGGCTGTCAGGTCCTGGGCCCTGGGCAGTCCCACAGAGCTGTGTGCATTCTCAAAGATGACGTCTTTATGATGGCATCAGCCACAGCTCTGCTGTCACAGCTGAGAGCTGTGTATTGTTATCTGGAGCCCCTGAGTGTTTTCTGATACAGGGGGGCACTGAACAGTGAGAGTTGGATAGTCCTGCTCTCAGGAAGCATTCACTCAGTGCAATTCGTCGCATCAACACATGGTGTACTGAATCCAGAGGCTCACCAGGGCTATTACTCTGTTGTTGCTGCTTATTGATGATCAGTCGTGTGACCAAGTTCTTGGGTATAAAGGCTCTAGAACAACACCACCTGGGCTGAAATCAAGGTTCCCTCCCTTGGATTGTCATCAAGGATGTCCTTAATAATCCCAAGTTTCTCTTCTACAAATACGTAACAGTATTTAGTGTAGGATATTTCCTCTCCTTTCTCTGACATTTGCATGAGAAAAATAAGTCTAGAGTCTCAGGATACAGAACACATATTCAATAATTGTTCTTGCTATGTGTTCGCGATAATTCTACTACTGTTATAATTAGGCTAAACTACAACCGTTTTATAAGGTAGAATGTACCAATTTTTAAAATTACCTACTTCTAATAATTATCTGAGTTATGGGTAACTGGAATTTTCAGAATCAACTAAAACTGAATAATAATGTTTTTACCCCGATTATAATTGGTACTTAAATTTTTACCTATAGCCTTAAGTATGATTAAATATTTTACTTAGAACCTTAGTCTCTCACATTATAACTTTAGAAAAATGAGTCATATTACAAGAATTATGAATATTTTGAGTAGGAAATACTGGAAGTTTGACAAAATCAAACATAACAGAAAACTCTCCTTCAGCAAACCTTATCTAAATTGCTATGTGTGGATAATACAAATTTTTATAGTTTTATGTTATTCACTAAAGCAAAGGAATTTAAGCAAAAAATGATGAATCTCACCTCTCCTCCCACTAAGTGGAAGTACAAAGATTAAAAAATAAAAGTGGGGGGCTGGAGAGGTGGTGCTAGAGGTAAGGCATCTGCCTTGCAAGCGCTAGCCTAGGATGGACCACGGTTCGATACCCACCCCCACCCCCAGGTATCCCATATGGCCCCCCAAGCCAGGAACAATTTCTGAGCGCATAGCCAGGAATAACCCCTGAGTGTCACCGGGTGTGGCCCAAACAAACAAACAAAATAAATAAATAAATAAATAAATAAAAATATGGATAGTCTTATCCACTGCTGGGAACATTTCCTTTTTTCTTTCTCATTAAGGGTCCATTTCAATATTGTCTCTGTTTGTTCTAGGTCTCTTGTTCAGCAAAACTCAGAGTGGGCCCACAGCCACTATGTGGCTGAGCACAGAGGCATGTGGTGGGAAGTGGGAGATGGGAGAGTCAGGGGTCACTTCTCAAACAGCCATTCTTAGTGTTTATTAGGTGCATTTTATTGCCAGTTGCTGGATGACCAACTGAGAGAAACAGCAAGAAAGACACACACAAGAGGGCAGATTTCATTTCCTTGGACCTTGCTTCCTAGACAGGGATTTTATTTATATTTATTATATATTTATTGAAGTCATCTTGCAATCTGGCACGACCTAGTCCAGTGTAGATAATAAAAGATCAAAGTATGTGTAGATTCCTTGTAGGTTCCAGAAAAACTTAATTCTGGGGTTAACCAACAACTGACCCTTTCAGTGGTCCTCAAACTTTTTAAACAGGGAACCAGTTGACTGTCCCTCAGACCATTGGAAGATTTGGACTATAGTAGAAACGAAAACTATCGTCTCCGCCCCTCCCCCGACCGCATCTCAGAGGCTTCTGGCGCCTGCTGACAGACCTGAAGTGCATGACCAGCCAGACTACCGAAGCAACAACCGTGACCTACAAATTTTTACTACAGGGCCTAAGCATCGAACACATTCAAGCAAACTAACATGCCCTTGCTCTTTTACCCTCTCTTCTCATTACTTCATATTTTTGTTGGTGTTGTTGTTTAATTGTTGGTTTGTTTTGTTCTGTTTTGTTTTCCCTTTTCTCTCTTCTTGTCTCCCTCTTCTTCCACCTTCTCCTCATTACCATTAATTCAATCCATGTCAAATAAAAACACATGGCTACCTCCTCTATAGGAAAGAAAAGAAAGCTGATATATAGAGTGCTGCGGACAATACAGCAAAAGGTAAACACCTATATAGATAGACCTCACTAACACAATGGTTAGTACTCCAGACACGAAACCTATACATATCCAAAAGTTGATCTATTAGTTTCCTTTCCTTACAAGTACTATACCTACCTATCTTTCTGTACTTAGCGTATCTCTTGCCCTCCCCACCTCTCTACATTAATATATACCTAAGCTAACTTCTATATGTTTATATGGGGGCAGGAGTACACAGAGATAGGAATCCTCCTTAAGAGACAAACCTAAACCACAAACAATCCATACCTATACCCTATATAACCCCTCCCATGTACTATCCCCTCTCCCCCCTATCCCTTCACCCCTTAATCCAATCCCCGATATTCCCACCATGTTATAACTCTTCACCCTCAGTTCTTAACCCATTAGGTATCAAGACCAACCTCCTACACCAACGAAGCAGTACCCAGTTCCCAAGTGAAGAGACACCCACTCAAACTCACACTTCGTTCCCGGCAAGAAAATACAATCAACACCATGACTGACTCATGCAGTGTGGCCCTCCTAATCACCTCTCCCTATTGTGGACTGTGGCTTAATACCAGATTAGCTCCAAAAGGACTCCCATTGCAAGAACTCTACCCAAGACCTCCCTGCGTGGAGCTCACACCTCACGAGGAAATCTCAAAAGACAATGGGGAAGCCTAAACTATCATCATAAGTATAGACCTATATAACACTACCTCTTATACTGTATCTCCCCAAATGTAATCTCCTGTATCACTTTCTCCCTTTTCCTTTGTTGTTTTTTTCTTTTTTCCCCCTTGTTCGTTTTTTTATTATTATTTGTTTTGTTCTACTTTTTTTTTTATTATTTGATTTGTTTTGTGCTTCTTTTGGGTCACAGCTGGCGGCGCTCGGAGGGTGCTCTTGGCTCTGTGCTCGGAAGTTGCCCCTGGTGGGCATGGGGGACCATGTGGGATGCCGGGATGTGAGCTACCGTCCTTCTGCAGGAAGGACAGACGCCTTGCCTCCATGCTATCCCTCCTGGCCCCACTTTTTTTCCTTTAATTATGTCTTTTATTTAATCCTTTTATTTTCTTTTAAGAAGCTCTTTTTTCTTTAGATATATATTTTTTTAGTTTCTGTCATGTTTCTGTTTTCTTCTCTCTCCACCCCCAAATCCACCAGCAATATAATGTAGCACCACTTCTTCCTGCAAAGGCATATTAAAAATAGGGGAAATTCTACATGTAAAAACAAGCTCTTATCTACTAGGGATAAGAACTTATACTTTTTTACAACACAGGGACATCTCCCGCCCTGAATATATGTCATGGGGAACCAACCTAGACTCCAGGGAAATAGGCACCGACAGTCCAGCCTTGACTCCTGGATCCCAGACATAGAAACGACAGAGTTCTCCACAACACCTCCAGGAACCAAGTCTCCTCCAGGGAATTCATAATGCTGCTCTGATGCCAACATACGCCAGTTCTAAATTGATAACCTGACAACGAGGAAATAGGAACAACTAGATCTAAGAGCAAGTTATTCTTCCTCACCAGCCAATGATAAGACAAAATAAGAAGACATGTCACCCTTTGATCTGTGCAAAAACCAAGATTGCTATATACAGATGACTGGTTGTTACAACCAGGACTAGACAGTACGCATCCCGGGATCAACAAAAACAACAACAAAAAGCTCTAACCTAGCTTTTGGTCTACAATCTGTTCAACAAACAAGATCTCCAATTCCAGAGGTCTAACTGAGACAACCGCAAGTGAACGGGTCTCCCAGAAACATAATGAAAGACTGTCCCAGGCTCCATCCTAGGAGCAACATAATGACCAAGAACACCAACTACAGAAGATGAATTAAAATGACACTGAAGAAGCAGAACTGCTAGAACCACAAAGAAAGCCTTCATCATTAGCTCCATTCCTTGAGCTGCACAGTCACCAAGATCTCTAGATACAGAGAACTGATTTTACCATCCATGACAAAGCAGAAGTCTTCCATACACCACAAAAGCACCGAGGGGAGAGTAAATGATCATGCAAGGAGTCTATAGTTAATCCCATGACAGTATACTTCAGGGATGGAGAAACCCTGTATCTCCTAGGCCAAGGGAATTCCCTCTATAATATCCCCAATAGTTACTGTGCCTATACAGGGGGAAAAAGAAAAAAAAGGAAAAAAAAAGCACAAAATAATTATTTTTCCACATATATATTTATTGATTGGTTGATTGTTTTTTTTTTTACATCCTTATTTTGGTGTAGATATAGAAGTTGTCTCCTTTTTTATTTTATATTATTTTATCTTATCTTACTCTTTCTTTTTGCACTCCGGCATGACTTGAATTCAGAACCGAGATTATTGTGTGACGCTTCTCTTTATTGCTGTAGGGCTCACTGGATATTTAATTTGACATTTATTTTTGTATTGTTATGGTGTTTCAATTACCTTTTTCAAGTCCTCTCTCAAACTGTGGCTGATAGCCACTAGAAGGACTCCGCCCATTTTCAGCACTTTTAAAAATTTTTTTTTGCTTAATCTTTACCCCATTTTATTGCTTTTCTTTCCCTCAAACAAAACCACATAACTCGATTTATCTAGCTTAGCCTCTCAAAATAGAGGGAGAAACAAGGGAGGGCACCAGGACCAAACAGATGTATTATCACTGATAGTAAGCTAGACAAAGAGGAGACCACCTACTCTAGCAGCCCGAGGTGTGGGGGGGTGATGGTGGGGGATATGGGTTGCAGAAAGGGAACGGGGAAGGGGGGAGGACAAATTTGGTGGTGGGTATTCCCCTGATTCAGTGTTAATATGTACCTAAAATACTAATGTGAAAGATATGTAAGCCACTATGATCAAAATAAAAATTAAAAACAAAAAACAAAAACTACGAACAAATTCTCCTATGCACACTGCATATAACTTATTTTGAAGTGAAGAAATAAAATAGTTACAAATACAAAATGTGGTCTGCGGGCCATAGCTTAAGGACCATTGCATGACCTGAATAATGATACCAGAAACATTCAGCCCTATTTCCCCTTCTGCCACTTAGTGGGTCTATGACCTAATCCTCTATCTGTGTTTTAGTTTCCTCAACTGTTTTTCTGTTTTCTTTACCATGACATGAAATAAATCATAAGTTATTTGTTTTTCTCCACCTATATTCACTAAACAATTCTGGGTAAGTCTGTGTTCTTGGATATGGCAGTATTTTATGTATGTGAGACATAGTGTCATTCTCAGAATAAAATTATCCACCAGCCTCTGACCACATTTCACTTTCATATTCATCCTTGGTAATGTCAATCCAGATTTTGAAATGGATTTCTAGATGATCAGTAAATAATCTAAATCACTACATTATGTATAATATTTCTAATATATTAAATATACATGCTGCTTTGGTGGCCATACCCAACTGTGTTCAAAGCTTACTCCTGGCTCTATGTTCAGAGATCACTTCTGGTGGGGCTCAGGGGACCCTATACAGTGCCGGGGACCAAACCTAGGTTGGCCACACACAAGGCAATCCATACCTAATGTACTGGTTTCCACCTCATAAAGCCTTTTATACAAAAGCAAATAGTTTTCTGTACATTAAATGCGGGAAATGTTATCACTTCTCTAAATTTCCCTAATAAAAATGTTGTTTAGATGGAAAAAGAAAAATATAAAAATTGTAATGCCAAATTCTTCTGCCACTATCAGGTTCCATTAGTGCATAACTCCCAATCTGAGACTCCCAGTACAATCTTAGCCATGTAAAATACATAGTCTCTCTGTTTCACTCTTCATCAATATAAGCCAGAAGGTTGATGCAAATAAAAAAAAAATTCCTTGCTTAGCAAACTCGAATGCATGTCCATATGGTTTATTTGTAGAGTCTGGTGGAAATGACCCTACAGAAACAGTAAGAAAGGCAGAGAAGAGTGGGGGAAAGCAAACAATTCTGACTCTGTAAAGTGAAAGGAATAGAAAAGAGCAAATGGGAGACATCAAACGCTTTGACTTGGGTTATGAAGTACCAGAAATTAGAGGCTTTATAAAAAAGCAATTAAACAGAAATATTTGCAAAAAACCTCTTGGCTTGTGGCAGCATTGAAAAAAATGGCTTTAAATTAGGAAACAAACAATTATATAGTAATACCACACAGACCACTTCTTGCAAAAAAAAAACTGTCTTAAAATAACTGATGGAAACATACCAAAATATGTTCAAACCAGAGTGAAACAGAGCACAGAACTTTGACAAACTATAAGAAGAAAAAGGAGTGAGAAGGAAAAATCATTATCAAGTGAAAATATTACTTAGAACAATGCTACTGTAAAACCTTAAAAATGGCTGTATTCAACTGATGAAGTAAATGTCTATAAAGAGAAACCCATACACAGAAAGATAAAAAAAAAAACTCAGGGTCGTTTTAATGTTGTATTTTTTTTTGTTTTTTGTTTTGTTTGTTTTTTATTTTTTGGGCCACATCTGGTGATGCTCAGGGGTTACTCCTGGCTATGCATTCAGAAATCGCTCCTGTCTTGGGGGACCATATGGGAAGTGAGGGATCAAGTCCATCCTAGGTTAGTGTTTGCAAGGCAAACACCCTACCGCTTGTGCCACCACATCGACCCCATAAACTCTGAAGTTCTAATGAGAATTGAGTAGGTGATGAAGTTTGGTTTACTCTGAGAACTACACAAGAATAGACCTAATTACAGAATGAAGAGCCACTGAAGAAAAGGCTAATAAAAGCATAATTAAGAAAAAAAGTATTTGCACCAAGCTCTGTTTAGAGCTCATAAATCACAAAGTAAATAAGGTTTCAAGGGGACCTATGATTTTTCAGCTCAGAAATATTTGTAACCTTCCGGAGAAAAATTGAAATCATGTTAGAGGAGTAATAATTAATGATATAGATAGGGGTACTCAAACTTTTTAAACAGTGGGTCAGCTCACTGTTCCTCAGACCATTGGGCCGGACTATAGTTTAAAACAAAAACTATGAACAAATTCCTATGTGCACTTTATAACTTATTTTAAACTAGAAAAGGGGAACAAATACAATACTTAAAATGAAGAATGTTAAGTCAACAAACGTGCCATATTTCAATGGAAACTAAGGGCCTGCGTTTGGGGGGCTATAGTTTGAGGACCCCGCTTGAGACTGAGAGGAAGAGTCGAGAGAAGGACTCGGAGAGTGCAGTGCACATCCCACGCATGCGCATTGCAGCCTGAGAGGAGGGCGGGTAGCAGTGGCAAAAACACCCGACAGACTGGATAAATGTCCTCAGAGGGCCGCATGCGTCCATCATTTGGGGAGTCCTGAATAGAAATATGCCCCAAATGGAAGAATGGATCCAAACACAAAATGAATATTGTATTTCACAGAAATTATTCTTTTATTGCCAACATTTAGAAAAATGGTGATTAAGTTTCCAGAATCTGACAATTAAGCTGTTTCCTTTAGACAGAAGGACTAGACACATCTTATAAATAGGAAAGAAAACAGTGAGGTGATCACTTTGAATTTGTCAGCTGCAGAATCCAATGCTGGAAATGCAAAATAAACATTTCAAAGGATTGAAAGAAAACTAGTAAGAAATGAACATTTGCATCCAGGAAAAATGTCTTTTTACTATTAAACTAAGGGTAACTGTGTCTATACAACATTTTTTTTCTACACAACATTTTAGGGAAAGTTACTTTTCTGACTTCTATGTGAGAAAGGAAAAAGAAATTAAAGGAGAAATTTCAGCCAAGAAAATGGTAGCCAGGAGAAGAGACAAGAACAGTCATTGGCTTTGAGCATGGACAGTTATTGTCTTTGGACTGGGCAGCAACACAGAGATGTGTGAACTTGGTCAATAATCACAATGTCAAAATGACACCAATATCAGAATGTGTACTTGATAATAGGTTTGAGTCACAAGGGCATGAAGCAGGTAGGATGCTGTGGTCCAGTACATTAGAAAGCATCTCACAGGTAAATCTGAAATGTAGTACTCTTGCATAAATGCCAGGAAGAAGCAATTGTGTGGAGAACTGATGTGTTTGCCTGAGGTCGGGATAGGGTCCAGCCGACCACTGACAGTCTCCAGTGAGACTTTCAATCATGTAGCTGGAAACTCTTCATCAAAATGACTCATAAAACAAAACAAAACAATGATATTCATGGGCAAAATACCATAGTAGCATAATAAATTTCCCCAAAATTCAACATGACCCCAGTATAAATGTACTAACTTATATTTTCTTTGAACTAGACAAAATAGTCTTAAGTAAATATAGAAAAATAAAACTTAGAGAAAATAACTCGAAAGAAGTGATAAAGACTATACATTATAAAAATTTAACATAAACATATCATATATAATTATATAATATAAAATATGTAATATAAATATTATTATAAATTATAATACCTCGAATTTTAAATTGTTAAATTGAGGCCTGATTAAGCAAAAAAAGTTCTATAAAACACAAGACAAAGTTCAGAAGTGATCTTTATACATGTAGAAGCTCATTTATGATCAAAGTATCTTCAAAATTAAGAAACATTTTGTCCACTAGTTAAAATTGCTAGGACAATTGAAAAAATCTGTTTAAAAATAAGTTATATTTACACTTCATCTAGGGATCAATTCCAAATGGAACAAAGATTTTCTAAAATAATGAAGAGGGGGTGATTAAAATCACAGATGTACAGAAATAAACAAGAATATTTTATAATTTTGGAGAGAAAAGGTTATTTCTAAGTAAGCTTAGAATAAACATAACAATAAACAATAATAATTTTGGCAATATTTATTTATAGAAATGTCCTAAAGATATTTTGTAAAGCAAAACAACTAAGAGTCAGAAAGGCACATAATGTCCTATTTTTTATATATCTACTTTGATTTCCATAAATATTCTTTGAAGATCAATAAGAAATTAAGTCATTGTTATCATTTTGGGGTAAGAGAGAAAGAAGACAGTTTACTTCTTTATAGTAACAGCATATCTATTTTATTTGAGGAGTAAGTATACATCGTTAAACACAAATTAAAACAATTTAGTCGGGGCCGGTGAGGAGGCACTAGAGGTAAAAAAAACAATTTAGTCAATTTATAGGATAGCTACCATCTCACCAACTTGTACATTGGTTTATACATTGAAAGGAACACTTTATAGCTACTTTCTAATACCATCACACTTTTTTTTCGGGCCACACCCATTTGATGCTCAGGGGTTACTCCTGGCTAAGCACTCAGAAATCGCCTCTGGCTTGTGGGGGACCATATGGGACTCTGGGGGATCGAACCGAGGTCCTTCCTTGGCTAGTGCTTGCAAGGCAAGCCACCTCGCCAGCTCCACTGCCACACTTTTAATGTGACGTATATTCCTAGAATATAATAATCTATCTATTAACCATACATGTTTTAATTTTAATATATTGAGTTGCCCTAATTTGTTTTTTTTTTTCAGAAATGGGATTCTCCACATTTACTTCCTTCTAATTTTCTCTTACTGCTTTCTCACAATAAACTAGAATTCCACTTGTGTCATCTCTCTAACCTGCCATTCTGCCTCTAGATCCAAGTGTCTCATTAATTTGTCTCCATTAATAAGTTCACCTGGCTCCAGATCATTTCTTCATTTATACACCCGTAAAATAATACCCATTATTATCTTACAGCTCTATCAGTGCCCTTTCCCCCACCAATTTTATGTCTAGTTTAAACATGACAAAGCCAAGCAAAAAAGGGTGGCCTCAGTTCTCCTCATGCCAATGGGCTCACTGGCAAGAACTGGTTGCTCAGTGCTCTGAGGACAGCATTATATATGTAGAGTGCCCTCTCTTACTTTGCTTGTATTATAAATCCTCAAGACATCAAACAAAACTCTATTAAATAGAAATATATAAAGCACACCATAAAAACAATTTTAAATGAATTTTATTTATAAAACATTAGGGATTTGCAAAACCACTTGCTTCTTTTAATGAGTTGAAAGAACTAAAATTTCACTCTCCACAGGATGAAAACAGGAGTGAACCGATCAGATAAGGACAAAAGCAGGGGTCTTCCTGAGTTTGTGTCCCAGACATATGCCATCTAATTCTAACAGACTTCTGAGTTATTTGAACTCAATTCAAGATGAAAAGGAGAATTTATCAAGCCCTGGCCTTCGTACTCTGGGAGCAATGCCTGTCTCTTGGCTACCCTCTTTGTAATAAATGGAGGCTTGATGTTTAATGCAAAACAGCTGAGCAGCACAAGGTACAGCTGCCTTCTTTTCTTCTTCTTCCAACTGGGACTGCTCTGACTCTTCATAATCTCCCACAGCTGCCAAAAATCCATTTTATCTTTGCATGAGGTGAGGTTTCCATTAACGACTATTAGAGTAGCAGGGGTCACAGACCTCCAATGTCAGATGTGCTACTAAGCATAGAGCAAAGGAAGTGTCTCCCAAGAGGCAAGGACATGGTGTAGTACCTTTGGAACATCCAGAGACCTGTTCCTTCAGGCCTCCTGGCCCTTAGGGCTGATGACTTTGAATGAGCCAAGGAAGGAGAACTCACATGTGGTCTCGCCTATCCTGTTGTTGGAAGGGAGATTAATTAAATTGGAACTTGCCTCACAGAATTCGGCCAATTGAATTCCTGACTTTTTAGATGATAGGTTGCTGCAATGTTATTTTTATGTGGTGATGTTATTTCTATGTATAAACGGTGCTGGTTAATTCAACTCTTGGTCACAAACATGAAGTAGGATTCAAAGATGCAATAATAACCCAAATTGTTACAACTGAACAAAAAGCTCAAGTATCCCTGGGAAGAAATTTTCTTTGTGTATGTACTGCTATTAAGAAACTACTATCAGGGCTGGAGCCATAGCGTCCCATATGGTACCCCAAGCCAGGAGTGATTTCTGAGCACATAGCCAGGAGTAGCCCCTGAAGGTCACCAGGTGTGCCCCCCCCCAAAAAAAAGGAAAAAAGAAACTAATATTCTTTAAATTTGGCCACTTATAGGTGGATACAATTATATAAGCTCATTCACTTAACTTATTCACTTATTCCATTTCATCCACTCATTAATATTTATTGAGTGCTTACTCTGTATCAGTCTCACTAAATAAAAATTTCAGGATAAAGTTCCAGGTTTAAACTTTATATATATAAGATGTAGTTGCATATGGTTACTGGACAGATTTTAAAAGCAATAATCCTGAAATCATGGCCCAAGCTTTAATAAGGAAATGTTTGATCTGATGCATTTTTGGAGATGAAGGGAGTGAAACAAGGTATCTGTAGGATTTGGAACTGGACAGTGAGTCTTAGAAAATATTCCCTCTAGCGTCTGCCTAGGGGCCTTCCCAGAGCTATTTCCTGGCCATTGTACTATCATCAAAATCCTTGGAGGCTTAAATGTACTTTTGTTTACATACTGAATATTGAAAATCAGTACCTTAAAAATTACTGAGTTCCTTCCTCTCCCTCCCCCCTCCCTTCCTCCTTCCTTCCTTCCTTCCTTCCTTCCTTCCTTCCTTCCTCCTTCCTTCCTTCCTTCCTTCCTTCCTTCCTTCCTTCCTTCTTTCCTTCCTTCCTTCCTTCCTTTCTTCCTTCCTTCCTTCTTCCTTCCTTCCTCCCTCCCTTCCTCCTTCCCTTCCTTCCTTCCTTCCTTCCCCTTCCTTCCTTCCTTCTTCCTTCCTTCCTCCCTTCCTTCCTCCTTCCCTTCCTTCCCTTCCTTCCTTCCTTCTTCCTCCTTACTCCTTCCTTTCTCCTTCCTTCCTTCTTCCTTCCTACCTTCCTTCCTTCTTCCTCCTTCCTTCCTTCTTCCTTCCTTCCTACCTTCCTTCCTTCTTCCTTCCTTCCTACCTTCCTTCCTTCTTCTTCCTTCCTTCCTTCTTCTTCCTTCCTTCCTTCTTCCTCTTTCCTTCCTTCCTTCCTTCCTTCTTCCTCCTTCCTTCCTTCCTACCTTCCTTCCTTCTTCCTTCCTTCCCCTTCCTTCCTTCCCCCCTTCCTTCCTTCCTTCCTTCCTTCCTTCCTTCCTTCCTTCCTTCCTTCCTTCCTTCCTTCCTTCCTTCCTTCCTTCCTTCCTTCCTTCCTTCCTTCCTTCCTTCCTTCCTTCCTTCCGTCACTTTCAGGAGACCATATAAGATGCTTGAGATTGAACCCAGGTCGGCTGCCTGCAAGGAAAATGCCACATCCACTAAATGTCCTGGGGGTCATTCTGGGACATCCTGACCTACCTATCCAGTGCACTCTAACAGTCTTACCAATTCATCCCAAACAAGAATTCTTGGCACCGGGGGAGTTGGAACAGTTCACTCTAATCCAAAATGTCCTATCAGCGATATCTCTTGGCTGTGTCCTAGCTGTACCATCCTGAATGTGCCAGTGTCACTGGCACAGGAATCAGGAATGTAGTCCATGTGCGTGCATTGCTTTTGCCTCAGTGTCAGCATGTAATGAGTGAACATTCATGTGCATACATGTATGTAAGCATTGTTGTGTGCACATGCATCTAAGTATTGTGCCTGTATGTAATCATGTGGGTGGGTAGTTTAATGTGTGTGAATATCCTCATATGTGATTGAGAGTGTGTGAAGGGAGAAAAAAGAGAGAGGAGAGAGGGCAAGACACTGAGAAGAAAGACGTTGATCTAGATGATGAGTGAAAACTTCCAGTTGGTTCAATGAGGGAGGAATTTCCTGGCAGATCAAAGAGGCCGAGGGAGCTTGAAGCAGCTGTGAAGAGGCTTTGGTATCATCAGGCAGCAATTCTGGGGGCAGTGGGGAAGGTGAGCTGGGGCAGGATAGGGAGGACGAAGGCTGCTCTCAGGGCCTGCCTGAGGGGTTGGGTTGTCTGAGGAGGAGCAGACAGTGATAGGAAGCAGCAGACTGAGAAAAGCTGAAGTCTCCACCCATGGTCTAGTGTGGGGACCATCCCACATGGGCAGATCTTGGGGCTTCGGATTTGTAGAGTGTCCTGGGAGGGCCCCAGGCTGGAAGTGGAGAGGGTTCCCATTTACAGACCAAGGAAGACTGTGGAGCGCTCAGAGTCCAACCTCCTATGCCTCACTCACCCCAATACAAGTAGCTAACACAGGCTGCAGGTTGCAGGCTCCTCTTCTCTCCACTTCCTCAAACGCTGTCAATTCCTCAAAGCCACCTGAAACAGACACTGGTGGGGGCACCTGACATTCGTGCTCTCTGTCATGGCATTACCAAGCACCTCTATTTGCCTTGCCTGCTGTCGGGGGAGGAATCACTGACTTGGGCCCTGCGCACCTACGTGTGAGAAGTGCTCTGTGAATGCTCTAGAAACTCAGCTAAGAATCTGCCCTCCCCCTTGTGAATCCCTTCAAGACAGGGGTCCTCAAAGTGTGTCCTGCAGGCTACTGGTTTTTTTTTTACCCCCCTCCCCTAACTAATTATTTTTTAACTATAGTCCAGCCCTCCAATGGTCTGAGGGACAGTGAACTGGACCCCTGTTTAAAAAGATTGAGGATCGCTGCTTTAAGATCATAAATGACAGAGGCTCAGGCCCAACAGAGGTGATGAAGAAGTCACTCTGGCCACAGGTCCTCACTGGCTTGGGGACAGTGCACTTGCCCTGGATACGTGCTCTATGCACCCCAGAAGTCCCAGATTCTCAGAGATACCCTGTCGAGAAAGGACTGTGGAGGAGACTGAGAATGTGATGGGAAAACGACAAGAAGTTGAGATGGAAACTTGGGCACAAACTCTGGTGGCAGCTTAAGCATGGGGCCCCAGAGGGACAGATGAGGGGCTCCTTGGGGAGCACTTTCCTTGGGGGCACTCTCAGCCCCTCTTGCTCCAGTGTTGGGCTGCAACCCTTGTGTCATGATGGTCCACTGTGGCTGTGAGGTGGCACTGATGTGAAGGAGGATGGCTGGCCCAGGCCAGACCAGGATGTAGGGAGGGATGGCAGGTAAAACAGGCCCAGCACCATCAGGCAAATCTGCATTGTACAGACCTACAAAGTCGGTTCCAGCACACAGGGGCTTTCAGGAGTGGCAGGCTGAGGTGCTGAAGAAGCTCAAGCCAGGAGAAGACAGCAGCAAACCTGAGGGACCTGGAGTGTGAGAGTAAAGGCTGATTTCAACTCCCCTCACTCCCTCTGCCTGAGAGGCAGGCAGTAACAGGGTGGCCTGGAACCTGGGCACTTTGGCAAGTGTCCTAAGTGCCCCATTTCATCTCACCTGGAAGCAGTGCCCTGCCCCATGCCTCATGGAGTGAGCATCAAGTGAACAAGGACTGTACCTGTTGTTTAAATATAAATTAATGAGTCCTAGAGTTGGTATGGTGAGGCCTTTCTCAGCTTTGTCTGGTGGTGAGGCCTTTCTCTACTAGGTCTGGCGCCTGCAGCCCCTATGGCTGGCAGGTCTGTAGGTTGCAGGGTGATGGTGGAGGAATTCACAAAGCAGTCAGATGAAGTTTCAGGAGAAAGCCAGCTTTATTACAAGGTCCTAACTGGGGTCTGCCACATGGCTTCTAAGTTAAGCAGCCACTTCCCTGCTCATCTTCCAACCAAACTGCATATCTTCTCTCTCTCCCCCTCCCCCAGCCTCTCTATTATCCTCTATCCCAAACAACAGCCCCACCCAGGAGTGGGTTAACTCAGGTAGGGTTAGCATATGGGATTGGGGAGGGGTAACATGTACCGTCAGAGATACACCTGAGTTGGTGTTTCCTCCATGATTCTAAGGCTGACCTTGTAGTGTTCCTAGATCTGAGGCTGTAGATGAGGACCCTTAATATGGGACCCCTCTTCTTTCTTAACATGTCCCTCTCTTCTCTTCCATAATAGGAAATACTCATTCTAGGCTATTCTAGGAAGAAATCTCCATTTCATTTTGATTCTTCTTTTCAAGATGTAAATTAGTACACAGTTGACCTATATGATTGATCTCTCCCCTTGAAAACAACCATATCCTCAACCAAAAACATTGTATAAATTGATATTTGATTAATTTATTCTTCAACACTCACCCACCACCATATTTCTTCAACTGTCAATACTTGACTACAATACAGACCTTACTTGCATACCTCCCTCTCCATGGACCTCCATGCTTCATTTCCCAACTGGCACCTGGAGGTGAGACTGGGGAAAAAAAGACTGTGTTAAGTTTTCTTCCACACAACCTACCATCTCCTCTTCCACATTACAACAAAAACACAGGTTGAAATGACAAACAGCATGTGCTCACTTCTTCTGAAATGCTTTGTGACTCTTTTTACTGGTATAAAAAGCCATGTACAGCTGCACATGCTGAATCGTTCCTCTGCTAATTCATTGGCCAACAACCCAGTTGATGTGTGTTGTTCTGTAGGGTGCACTAAATCATTCCAGCACACAGATTTTTCAAAACACTGCTTGCATTTTTTATTTTTTTTCCGGCATGGAGAATTCTCCTCATGCTAACTTTCATTGTTCAAGTGGCCATTAAAATGCCATTTTCCCAAGTCAACTCTAGAGCTGACTTGAGATGTTTATGCCCCTGTCCCCCATTACTTCCTGTCAGAACATTATTTTTCTTTTTATGAATCATGGTAATGTCTATTTGCATATTTATGTGTGTGTGTCATTCTCTTCTGCTCGGCTCTTGGTGCTCTAATGTCATGGGTGTCTGTCTGCATCTCAGAAGTGTGTGCAGTGCCATGGACCCATATCCAGGGCAGCTGACAATCATCTGTACGCTAATGAGCCAGTCTGATGACCTTTCTAGATGTCCGGCGGTTATCGCTTTCCTTAATCACTTCATAAATAGGCTGCCACTCAGATTATAAATCACAGGCCATTTGGAAACTCAAAATTGCTGCAAAGTCTAAGATGTTGTTTTAATTGTATTTTCCATTATAAGGTGCTGATTGGTTGGAATTATTTGCCTTTGTTATCTTGTTTCATGTCTGATCTTCATGTACTCTCAGGAAGATTTAAGACTTTTGCGAGTTATGCTGTCAGAAAAAACAATCCTTATAGCATAACATCTTTCCATCTTTCAGTTTTGCTGTAAGCACACACTGATCATGCTAAGTGTGATCACTGAGTCAAAGTTCCTACTCCCAGATGGCCTGTTATAGACATATAATGAGAAAGAACAAAGGAACAGCTGCTGAAAAGGTTCTGGAGGGCCAGGGCAAGAGTTCCAAGTGGGCCCACCAGAGAGGAAAACATTGGCCTCTCTCTGACCCAGCAGCAGCAAACCTTGGTGCTGGAAAACCCCAGATCTCCTGGTACCAAGAACTTGGTTCTGTGATCGCCTTTAGTGAATCTAACCAGCTCTGACTCTGAGTTTCTCCCACCAAAGGCCTCATGGACACCTGATTCTAATCATCCATTTTACTGTTTCTACTAAATAATGTCGACAGGCTAGAAGTCATTTGTTCCATGGTTTATGGCTTGGCTGGGAGCCAAGCATGGGCCAGTCTAGCCAGCTGATTCCTAACTTTGCCAGTGAGATTAGAACTTGGAGGCTGCTTGGAGGTCAAAATCCTGCCCTAGTGACTTTTTCCCACTGAGAGAGAAGGTTCTAGACTCACTATCTGATGCAGAAGTGGGTGCTGAATGTAGAATCATTAAATGTCTTGTTCAGAACCAAGTGTTTAGAGCCAAGAAAAGCACAGGGAATCAAATATAGAGCTGTGCCCAGTCCAATTTCTGTTTATGTGTGCTTCACCAAAATTGGATCCCATGGAAGCTCTTTTCTTTAGAATTCACTGTTTAAGACAGCTAATCAACACAGTTGCTATCATCTAAGCTAAACTCCACATTTACTTTAATTTTCCTTGTCTTCCATAAAACAATGAAGCAATCCTTCCTTAAAATTCTCAAAATTATGCACATTTCATCTTGTACATGTGACTAGAGTGGCAGGCCATCCATGAACTCAGCTTCATCCTAATTCCAAAGAATCATTATCATATATTTTATGTCATTATTTATTATTATTTATCTATTTAACAATAAAATATTGATTGTTAATGATCATTTTAGTTGTCTCACTGAGAGAAACTTTGGGGGCCTTCAAGGAGTAGTGTGTAGAGTTGTAATTTATTACTCAGAGTTTATTACTCAGAGAGTAAACCCAATATGTGTCATATTGCAGGACTAGGAAAGAGAAAAACCTTTAGCTTTTCCAAAGCCTGGCTGAAGAGACGATACACTAGGTAAGTCAATTTGCCTCGCATGAGGCTGGCTGATCCAACTTTGTTCTCCTGCATCCATATGACCCCCAAGGGCTCCAGGAGTGATCCTTGAGTGAAGAGCCCGGAGTAAGTCCTAAGTACAATCTGGGTGTGACCAAAACAAGCAAGCAAGCAAACAAACAAACAATAAAAACAGGGTGTATATAGGTAGTGAAGTCCATGTCCCACATGGACACTTCATTGTTGCCCTACACAGCTGCAGTCACCCAGGACTGATACAGAGGATGCATGGAGAGGCGCTGGATTTGAGCTTGGGATGGATGGCAGTGACTAGAAATTGGCAACTGGAACCTCATGTCCCAACAAGCCATGGTACCACTGTTTGTACCAATGCAGAGCTAACACTGGTGGATGTCCACAGCAAAGGAGATGATGAGGCCAGCTTTCAAATCATGCTTTAAGGCCCAGGCATTGCTTGAAAATCTGAAGGTCTGACACAAAGATGCTTCTTGGCTTCTGACATCCTCTGTGACATCATTCACTTGCTCTCTTCTCCCTCTCTAGGAGCATCTGAACCACTTTGTAACAAGAGCCAAAGAGCCCCATGAAAGAGTAGGGTGGATGGTGTCATAGCTGCAGTGAGGACACAATCTTGGGAAGTAAATTTAGTAAATATTCTTTCAGTAAAACTGGGACACTGGAGGCCCCTATAGAACTATGGGAGCATGTCTATAGCAGCT
This sequence comes from Suncus etruscus, assembly GCF_024139225.1. Lineage (NCBI taxonomy): Eukaryota > Metazoa > Chordata > Mammalia > Eulipotyphla > Soricidae > Suncus > Suncus etruscus. The sequence goes on along the minus strand of NC_064850.1, from coordinate 128,261,815 downwards.
TTGGTGTGAAAATGCTGAGATGGTCCTCACACTGAGCACCCCTCATGCTGGTTAAACATGAGCCCATCACAGTTGCCCCTGCATCTATGACACACATACCTGTTTGATTTTCTCTCCTGCTCTCAGCATCATACGGGGTTCCACACTTTTTTTCTTCTGTTCTTTCATCTTCAAAGTGGGCTTCTTTGAATGATTACATAGGATCATATCTGCTGTTTGCTGAGTTTTTCATTGTCTATTAGACTATTCACATGGAAAACAGTTCTCAGTCTACTTAGATTGATAGTCTATCAATTTTATACGTCAATTAATCTGTGTTTAAAACTGATTAAAATAATTGATAGTCAGTGTATTAGTTTCTGTTTGTGGGAGAATCCTTTTCCTCCCCCTCTGAAGAATAGTTGGCTGGATTTAGGGTACATGTTGTTGAGTGCCTGACCAACACTGCTCATGGAGTGCTCTAACTATTTTCCCCGTTCTAGTCTTTATCACCTTTGAATCCAGAGCAATTGTTTCCTGCATCCTTGTATGGGGACCCCCATTCCACCCAACTTTATGCAGACTTTTGTCTCTTAGTCTCAGTAGTTTCAACATATGCATCAGTGTAGCTTTGTAGCACCTATCCTGGTGTGTTCTCTAAGTTTCTGGAATTTATCTCAATGTCCCTCATTACTTCTTAAAATTACACAGCCATAAATGGGACAAATATTGTTTCTCTTCCTTTTTTGTTTGTTTGTTTGTTTTTGTTTTTTGGGGGGGCCACACCTGTTTGATGCTCAGGGGTTACTCTTGGCTATGCACTCAGAAATCTCTCCTGGCTTGGGGGACCATATGGGATGCTGGGGGATCGAACTGTGGCCTGTCCTAGGCTAGTGCTTGCAAAGCAAATGCCTTACCTCTAGTGCCTTACCTCTCCGGCCCCTCTGTTCCCTTTTCTGTCTGATATTCTTCCTCTTCTGCTCTAACTAAGGTTCTTATGTGATACCATAAACAATTACTCATGTTAACTAGATAGTCTTTTCTCCTTTTTCCCCATTGTTTTCGTCTTTGAATCTTCCTTTTTTAAAGTTTTTGCTGAATATATCTTCAAGGTCCAAGTTCTTTCTGAGCCATGTCCATGCTATCAAAGAGTTCAAAGACGTTTTTCATTTTGATGGTGGTTTTTCATTTCTAACATTTTTTTCTGATTATTTCATAGAATGTCTCATTCCTTTTCAGCCTTCCCCACATGTTCTATCACAAAGTCTAGTCCTTCTGGGAGAGTTCTTGACACATAACAGGGTAATGTCATACTCCTGCACCCATCACTCCATGTTCCTGTGGTGCCTAGATGGGACATGCACCATCTCTCATCAGACTGTGCTTCTGCTCTAAGCACTACTTTACCAAGGTATTGAAAGCCAGACATGACTGGGCAGATGGATGAAACCATGAAGCACTTGCTCTGCATCTACCTGGCTGGGAATGGGGCTCTCCTTGTGTCAGAGGCTGCTATTTCCTTCTGGGTTCCATCTTGCCTCCCTTGTCGTCTTTGGTTTTCCAACAACCTCAGCATCTCCATACTCTAATCTACTCACATCCAGTGGGAAGCTGCTGCCCTGAAGGAGAGTGGCAAAAGCCTTCTACCCTCCCTACTATGCCCTGTGAACTCTCTGTTCCCCACTTCTATCAGAAAGGGAGCAGGTTAGAACTGCCTCTCTCCCCAGAGTGGCTCATCCCCAGGAAGACTGTTTCCCACCTTGTACAGAAACAGGGTAATTGCTAAGTGTTCTTTCCCACTCCCTGTTAGAAGCATCATCTTCCCAGTGAGACACTCAGGAAGTTTCTAGAAACCAAACTTGAAATGTGTGGGGGCCACCCATGAGTGGGCTTCTTGGACCCAGGCCTGCTTGGCTATGAGGGTTCGTCCACTTTAGTGGAGTGTGAGGGGTCCTACAGTGATGGCTCCAGCTTCCAGCACTGCTCCAAGGAGGACGTGATTTTTCACCTCGGCCCATCTGTCTCTCTGGTTTCAGGGCAGGAGTCTGCAGATGAGCTTAGGCTTCCCAGGGATCTCAGAAGACTCGTCCATCTTTAGTTCAGGCGTTTCCTTATTGTGAGGGTGGGATTGATGACTTTCAGGCGCCAACACATGTGACCAGAAGGCAGAATTTCAGGCCCTGCATCTTAACATACAAGCCTGTGCTGACGGCTGTGACTCACGCTCCCTAAATAACACCGTAGCCCCTTTGGCCAAGTCGGAAGGAGGATCAACTGTTGGAAACTAAAACTCTCTAAGATGCAGAACTGAAGGAGCCAACAAGAAATGCTTGCGGGATGACTGTGTATTAAGTTCCGTATGTGGCAGTAAATTCATGGAGAGGTCTTAATTTGCCTGCTTTTCTCAAACAACCGGCCATGTTCTGAGCTTCTGGTAGCTCTATCCTGCAACGTGCATTCTTCTGTGGCCTTTATTTATGGGCATGGCCTAACTGTTTTTTCTCTTTATAGGATGCTTGCATCTGTGGGGAGGAGACAGGGGAAATGTCCACTTGATTTAGGGGCCAGTTGGACATGCCACGCCACCCTGCCTATGAAGAGAACATCTGCAGGGGTGCATTGAGGGGAAGGCCTTTGTCTTCGGTACAGAGCTGGCTTCTTCCTGTGTTTCCCACTCTGAAAAGTGGGAAAATGCCAGTGAGACACTCTGAGAATCTGATCTGGGGGATTATTTGCTGAGGCTCTGTGGAAGGCCCATTTCCTAGGTAAGACACAGAAGGGACATGTAAAAGAGTTGTCAGCTACTTCTCCTGTTAGGCCTGGGTCCCAGTATAAAGCGAGGAGATGAGCAGTGGTGTCTGTAAGCTGTAGTGAAGGCACCAGGACTGCTCATGACAGGTCAAGAGCTGTCAGATGCTGCACGGCAGCCTGAGGCCACTTTGGCCACACTTGGAGAGAAACTGATCCTGAACATTACGGAACCCTGGCTATCTGTAGAACTGTTTGAGTTGTACACTCCTTTTTTGAGCACTTAGAACCAGCACGTCTGTTTTCAGCCTATTACTCCTTGTTCTTCTAGCTGACAGTATATTACTGACAGATGACTCATCCAATGTTAATTGGCCCAAGTCGGGGATCCTTGAATGGATTGCCATGAGACTCGCCACTGGTCATTACTGTTCTATGACTTCTCCTGACTCTTATTTCTCCTTCACAGAATAAAACAACTCAAAGGATAAAGACCCCTGTGGGTATTCAAGATATTCCATCGATGGTAGTAACCAGAAACAAGTTATTTCTAGTCATTTTAATATAGAAATTGCTTTGTGTAACATATGCAATCACTCACTAGGAAATGGCAGGAACTGCCTCAATTTCATCCCCGTGGTTGCTGGTGAAATTTGATGCAAATCAATGACATGTGCCCAGTCACCTCGTCTTAGTTAGGCCCTTCTGTCCTTCATCCAAGCTGCCACAGTCCCTTCTCACATTACTAAAATAACCTCCTCTGAATAACCTTGGAAATAATCTTTTCAAATCCACTCTCCACTCCAGGATAACATACCAGAAAGTAAATTCTGATTAACCATTGAAAATGCAGTTCACTTGATTTCTGGCTTTGAGGGCCACAAGCTTTCTGCATGTCTCTGGATAAGTATCCAGAAATGGCGCCGGTCCTCTGGCTCTTCCCTCTCTTGTTCCTCAGGTCTCTCTACTCAAAGGATGGTCTTGGCCTGTTCTCCTAAGATGCTCACTCCTTCCCCTATTTGCCCTTCATTCATTCTTATTCACTCACCCAAGGGGCATGACTTGCCTCTCCTCCTGTCCTTGGACAGCTTGGAGCCCTCTGATACCAACTTTCTTCTGAAACCCACAATAGCATGCAGGCCAGAGAAGGCAGAGCCTGGAGATCCAGGGGCTGGATTCCAACTCACTAATGGGCTAGTGGGGTGTGGCTCAGGGCAGGGTCTCACCACAATAGAACCTGCTTTTCTCTCAAAAACAAAACACATATGAATGACCTATTAGGGTTCACTCTTCAATTTCTTATTTAGACAATAATCTTTGTAACATAAGTATATATACATATAGCCCAATGATTTATACATATATGACATAAATATTTTATATGTTTAACATATGGATAGTACAAAGATTTTATATATATATTTACCCTAGGGCAATGGTTAAATATTTGTTAATTTAACATTCTTGGCAATGATCTAGAACAAAACTAAGACAAATCAGGAGAGCTGACTATAATATATTAAAAACTTAATGTAAATAAAATTTGTCAACCTATGAAATAGGAAGTTTATTACACTGACTGGAAAAACATGAGTTTCAGCAAAGTTCATGATTTTGAAATGAAAAAAATGTAGACACAGAGTTAAACAGTTTTTCAGAATTGACATGCCTGTGTACTGGACACATTTATTTAGAAGCCAAGAAGGCAGTGTTTTTCTCAGTGCTAGGCTTTTCACCTAATCCAGGATTTAATTTCTGTATGTTTATCTCTATTGAATATTGAATTTGATAAAGGCTTTGGAGATAATAAAGCAGGTAAGATGTTTAACTGTACCCAGTAAACAAAGATTCAATATCTGGTACTATATATGTCCCCTGAACACTGCTAGTAGTGATCCTGGAGTGCAGGTTGTAAAGCTAGAAGTAAGCCCTCAGCACGGTTGGTTGTAAAAAAAAGAAAAAAGAAAGAAAGAAAAGAAAGAAAGAAAGAAAGAAAGAAAGAAAGAAAGAAAGAAAGAAAGAAAGAAAGAAAGAAAGGAAAAGGAAGGAAGAAAAAGGAAGGAAGGAAAGAAATGGAAGGAAGAAAGGAAGGAAGGAAGGAAGGAAGGAAGGAAGGAAGGAAGGAAGAAGGAAAGAAAAAGAAGGAAGGAAGGAAGAAAGAAAGAAGGAAGGAAAGAAAGAAGGAAGGAAGGAAGGAAGAAGGAAAGAAAGAAAGAACAGAAAGAAAGAAGAAACTGAAAGAGAAAAAAGGAGGAAGAAAGAAAGAAGAAACAAAAAGAGAAAAAAGGAAGAAAGGAAGAAAAGAAGGAAGGAAAGGGAGGAAAGAAAGAAGGAAAGGGAGGAAGGAAAGGAGAAAGAAAGGAAGAATAAAAAAGGAAGGAAGGAAAGAAGGAAGAGAAAGAATATGGCCCACTTCCCCTTGCAAAAAATGTAAATATAGACACAAAGTATGGTAAGAGGCAAATAGCAATGTTTAAAGGACTCCCCCAAAATTAAGAATTGCACTTTCCTATGACTCAGTGATTCCTCTTATTTTACTTGGGTGGGAGCACACATCTGGAATTGTTCAAAATTTACTCTTTGCTCTCTGCTCAGAGATCAGCCCTGACAGGCTTAAGGAACTACTTGGGCTATCAGGAATCCAGCTTGGGTTGGTCATATACAAGGCAGTATCCTACCCATTATACTATCTCGCCAGCCCTTACTGATTCCTCTTCTTAGTGTCTACTCTAATATCTCCAAATCCCTTTTCTGAAGACATTTGCACTCCTATATTTATTGCAACACTGTTCATAATAGTCAATTTGAGTATCCAAAAACAAATGACTAGATAAAACATGATGAGTCCACACACAATGAGCTATTACTCCACAGTAAGAAAACATATTATCATGAAATTTTCTGCAATGTGGATGGATTTGGAACATGTCATGCTGAGTGCATCAGTCAGTAGGAGGACAGATACAGATGATTCCTCATAAGCAGAACAGAAAGAAGCACAATAAGAATAACAACTTATCAAAGGCAATAGACCAGAAATTGTCTACAGAACTGAGCAGGCCTTGACAGTGGGTAGACAGGGGAATAAACCTGGACAGGGAGCCTCTACCACCACTGAGACAATGGTGAAGGACAGGAACACTGGCAGAGGGTGTGGTGTCAGAAGTCATATGCCTGAAACCCTACAGTAATGGTGTTGTAAACCATGGAGCAATGTATGAAATTTCAGAGAAGGAATTCTAGTCAGCTGAGAGGACAGGCCTGGAAGAAGTACATTTTGTGCCTACAACTGATTCTTCCAAAAAGCCTATATTTTCACTTTGCATCAAACACTAAGAATAATATCGCTGTTCCTGCCAGGAACTTCAGCTAGAAATGATGCCCAGTCTGTGAGATTGAGGGCTAGACCCAGATGGCAGAGGCAATGCTGGATGCAGGCTGGTTTCACACTGCTACAGTAGATACAGAAGTGTTATTCAGATCCTAGACCCAGGAAGAAGCATCTCTGAGATTGGAAGCCAGGGGAAGAAACTCTACCATTTCGGTCCCTGCAGCCTTAATATAAGTAGAAGGCTTTGGGGAGAGCCAACCTGAGCTCTGACCTCTCCCAGAGCTAAGGCCCTCCGTAGAAAGTCACAGACATGAAAGACCCTTGTGTGCTATCACTTCCTGACACCAAACATACCTTGGTGCTCACACTTCCTTCCTTCTTGGTTTGCACCATAGAAGCCACCTCAATACCATGATGCACTTCGATGCTGAACCTGGACTGGCACAGTCTCACCAGTTTTCCTGTTCAGACATCAGGAGCTCTGTGAGGTGACCACGCTTCATAAAGGAACTGACTTGAGATCTGAGTAGCTCTGACAAGGTCCCACCTTGTCCTTAAAATTGGGGAGACAAGCCCACTGCCTTAAGCATCTGTGTCAGGCTTAGCCCCTCACAAGGTTCAGGTCTGAAAGCACCAGAGAGCTCTCTTCTGTGAGCACTGATCTCAGCCTCCATACCGCACTTGGAGCCAGTGGAAAAAGAGAGCTCAAAAGACAGACAGGCGCTCAGATCCAAGCATGATTACTGCCGCATGTTCTTTTATATGATCCCTGTAAAAATAGGTCAATTGAGCCCTCTCCTCAGATGAAAATGTAATAAATGTTTACACAATTCATCACTTAGAGAACCTAAATTTAATTTCCTATGTGGACTCCTGTATGCAATAAAAATATAGAAGAAGCAGCCAGTTATTTACCTCTTGAGAGTGAGATATGAGGGAGCAGGTCTGGGAGACCATCAGGGCTTGTTTCCATGACTCCTGACTGCACCATCACTGCACTCTTATCCACAGCAGGAAAGATTGTGGCTTAGCATGGCTTATAGATCCACTGGATCATTTGCCAAGGTCATTCAAACAGCCAAAGGTGCCAGGGTTTGATTGGAATGTGGAAGAGAGAAACCTTCCGGTCACATCTGATTAAAACGTTTACTTGGCCAATCTTGAAGGCTGGTGATGAACATTCAACATCCCATGAAAGGAAGAAGATGCTAGAAAGAGGTACCCCCAGGGAAGCCTGATCTAGTCGAAGCATCATCAGTAACCACACAGGAATGGGGTTTGGGAGCTCCTCACCACAGGTCCTCTATGTGTCCTACTTACACAAGCTTCAGTGATTCCGTTTCTTCTCTCTCTTTCTACCCCTTCGTCTGGTCTACCTCCAAAGGCAACCCCCAGAGTGGGCATCGCTAGATGCAGGCGCCCCCTGCAGGCTTCTAGTGTTCTTAAAGCAGAGTGTGTGGGCAGTGGAGCACTTCATAAGCTGGTGAAGGGGCAGAGTTCCAAGATGCCAGCCTAAAAAAGAAGGAGAAGTTAGTAACCATAAGTTACGCAGCATTGGCTCTTTCCAATTTTCACTAGCAATTCTTTACCTCCTATTAGTCAAAGCGTACACATCCTTGTTGCAGTTCAAATTTGTTTTACTTTTCCTAATTTTCTATTAATAAAGTTGGTGTCATGGGGCCCGAGCAATAGCACAGTGGGTAGAACATTTGCCTTGCATGTGGCCAAGTCAGGTTCAATCTCTGGCATCCCATAGGGTCCCCTCATCATACCAGGAAAGATTTTTGAGCACAAAGACAGAAGTAACCCCTAAGCACCACCAGTTGTGGCCCAAAATCCAAATAAAATAAAATAAAATAAAATAAAGTTGGTGTCTCATGTCCATGAGAACTGATAAATGTGTGTCCAAAAAGGACTCTGAGCCAATGCTCTGTGAGGGCCTGTGGCTTCGTTCTGTATGGACACGCTATCTGTAGTGATTCCAGCAACAACTGAAAACAGCTCGAAGAGGAAGAACAAATGAACAAAATGGGAGGGAATTCTCCCTGCCTCCTCAGGGAGACGTTAACTCTCCCTGAAAAGGGGAGCAGGGACACTGCCCCCACCTTAGACCACCTCAGACTCATCTCTGAGGACCATGTGATAGTCTAACAGGTCAACAGTGCTCAGAACAGAGCCCAAGAGACAGATGCCTGGTCAGAGATGGGGTGCAGAGAGAGGAGCAAAGAACAGCAACTCTGACAGCCCAGAGGCACTCCAGGAAATGTTCATGACAGGCAAATGCTCAGCCCACTACCTGTCTGCAGCCAAACTGACTTTTCTTCTGGCCACCTCAGAGGGTCAAGCTTATTTTCCTCTAGCTCAGTCCTGGGGCCTCAGAGTCAATGGGGCACACACAGTGTCAGGCAGGCTTCTTCTCACAGGAGTGTCTGCTTCATACTATTTGGTAACTAACTCCAGACCCCAACACCCAGGGTCTGAAATTATCCCAGGGTGGATTATTCCTTGTTTTGTCTGATCATGTTCACAGATGAGGGGATCCAGTGCCTGCCATCTCCTTCTGACTTGTCCTGCTGGCCTCATACCCTCCAGATCTCCTCAGGATGCAATGAGATGCCAGGCTCCACATTTTCTTTTAGCCATGGCATTTTCCACTGTAAATGTGAACCACAGATCCTTCAACCATCTGTCTGGGTCATGGATGTGCTGTTTCCAAATCCTAGCTATTATCCTCAGTGAGGATAAAGTAGAACTTTATCAATTCAAGCTTTCATGTTTGGGTAGTAGAGGCTAAGAGGTGGAAGTCCTGGGTCACAAAGAAGTTCTAGCCTTACTGTTTAGGGATGTCTTCACTCTGCTCCCCAGGTAACCAAAGATGAGAATCATAAGGCACAGCCCAGAGATGCTCTGGAACCAGAATTTCTTTCTCTTCTTTGTTTTGGCCTTATCTTCACCTCCTGCCTAACTCTGCCTTTATGCTTCACACACAGTAAGGATGGGGCGGTATTTTCAACCACCCAGCATGGCTGCTTCCATGCCCCAGGCACAGAGCCTGCCTGGAGAGATGCTAGTTTGTGTTTAGTGAAGGCAGAGGTAATCTTGAACACAGATTCTGAGTCTGCTGAACACATTGCAGATAAGATTGATGTCTGAAAGCCTGAAGTCAGGCACTTTTCTCCAATATTGATCTCAGAGCAAGCCCACTGGCTCTGCTAGCTTCTGCTTTGGCCTCCATCCCAGGCCTGGCCCACCCCTGTTCTGTAACATTCACTCTCAGCCCAAAGCCAACATTGAGATTTTATCCTCAGGATTAGCACAGTGTTGGACAGACAGGAAGAACTCCCTACATTGACAGGAAAATAGAACATGTACTCACCAACGAGAGGAGAAAAATATCTTAAAACTTGGTGCCTGAGAAATAGCAAAGCCAGAAGGCACTTGTCCTACACACTACAGCCAATCCTGCACCTCATATAGTCCCATTAGCCCTAGGAGGAGTGATCCTTGAGCACAGAACCAGGAGTAAGCCCTGAGCACAGGTGAGTGTGGCCCAAATTAAAAATACACACAAGCAATAAAAAATGTAGAGGAAAATATGGGATGTACAATTAATACATATAGGCTATGTTTGTCACATGACTCAATTTGCTGTAACAAATTATCGGGCTACTTTAGTGTCAATTGACTTTATTTCAGATCCATGCAAATTTGCTTCAAGTCTTCACTCAGGAAGAAAGCAATAATTGGAAACAAAACTTTGACATTTAATATTACAAACAACCTGAGCTCTTGCTGTAAGGTAACAGAGGGGTTTTGATGGCTTTCATATAGAGAGTCTGCAATGGGCCACATTCAGCTTTATTGAAGATAGCTAATTTTTATGCCCTTGCAGATTCTGTTAAAGCAAACTTGATTGCACAGTTAGTAATATTTCCCTGTTTTCTCAGGAACAGGAATGACACTTTGAAAACAATTCAGAGGCCTTATCGGACAATGATGTGTGGCCCTGCTGTGACCTTGGGGCTCAGGCTATCCGGAGACCTTCTCACCTGGACAATGAATGAGATGAATTCAAGGAAGGACAATTCAGGCCAAGGTCACTGGGTTCTATTTATTAACTTATTACACTAGGCTACAGGATACCTGGGAGCTTTTTGGGGGCCCCCCAAAAGTAGATAAAAAATTTGGATGTAAAATTCCAAAGATAAAGAAAAACCTAAGCTTTTCACCATAAACTCAGTGACTCCCTGAGCATTGGCCGGGTGGAGTGCCAATGGAAGATTTGAAGGTTTGAATTTTCTACTTTCCTTTAACATTCTGCACAACACAGTCCCAGGTTAGGAACTGGAAAAATTTACTGTTTTGTGTGAGTGATGGACAGGGAATCTCATGCAAGTTCTGGGATCTGAGGGAGAAAGTCGCAAAAACAGACAGTTTTGTTTGGCTGCAGACCACAGCGATCTAAGTTCTCCCAAGATCAGGAAGAGAGAAAAAGGCTGTACCTTCCCAGAGAAGGCCCTGGCAGGAGCTCTTTTCTCAGCTGAGCTGTTTCCTGTCTATGAGGAGCCCACAACTGCTCACACTAGAGGCTAGAAAAGTAAGGATCTAGGTCCTGCTAAGAGCCCCTCCCTCCTCCCTCATTCAGCCTGTCCTGTTCCATTCTAGGAGCCCTCATTGCACCCTGCCACACTGGTACAACCTTGCTAGGGCCCTGCTGTACTTCCTGCAAGCTGCTCACCACTCTTTTTATAGAATATACTTAAAGAAATGTAAAATACAGCCCACTAGTCCCACCTTGTGCTAATGCTGGCCAAGCCATTTAAAAGAATGCAGAGACAGTTGGATCAGAGGGTGTAAACCAAACTGAGCAGAAGCCAGGTAAGTGTTCAGACTTGACTGCTTGTCTCTGTGCCAGTGCCATGCCCAGCTGTCATTTGTTTACTCGCAACTCTGTCCTTTGGACAAAAATTAGCCTTTTATAATATGGGTTCTCACTGGAAAAAGGGGGCTGTTATCAACAGGTATAAGGGCTGTTTCTCTTTGCTTCATAGCTGTGCATATCTCCTTGTCCCGTGATGGTGAACCTATGGTACACGAAGGCCTTGCAGCTGGCATGCGGGAAGGTCCACAATTAAGATATGCAGCACATGCCGCATAGCTTTTAGATACTAAAATCTTGTTATTAAGGTTTAATTTACGTGCTGGCACTTTTGAGAAAATTCTTTGGTTTTGAGCTGAGTTTGGGCACTCGGGCTCAAAAAGATTAGTCAATGGACCCCAGCACAACATGCAGAAAACATCACACTAAAGTGTGATAATGGGAAAACAATGCAGGAAATACCATGCATAGAGAATAAAGATGGCAGCTCTGATGATCGGGAAGATGCCAACCACTTATTTAGCCTTTCAGATAAGGAGTTTAGAGAAGAAATGAAACTCATAGAAATTCAGAGAACTCAAAGAAAGCAAGGATTGAGCCGAACAAAACACAAATAAGAATCAAGATGATATGAAAACAGAAATGAGAAGCCTCCAAACTAAAATAACAGGACTGAATAACTTGGTAGGCAAAATGAAAACCCACTGGAAAGCTTCTAAACAGAGTAACAGCAGCTGAGGGTCGAATGAGTAAGTAGAAGATGAGATGCATAACAACATACAATAAAAGAGATTGGAAAAGAGCTTTAAAGCAAAAGATCAGACAATGGAAAAAAATCCTCAAAGAATGTGAACAGATGAAAATAGAAGTCTTTGATAAAATCAATAGAAACAATATAAGAATCATTGGAGTCTTGTAGACCCAAGAAAAATACCCATAAAAAATCTAATCAAAGACATCATTGCAGAGGAACTCCAGCATCAAAAGAGTGCATGCAACCAAATCTTGCATGCCCCAAAAAAGAACTAAAAGAAAAGCACCCCAAGACACATCTTAGTCACAATGACAAATCCCATAGATAGGTATAGAATACTGAAAGTAGCAAGATCAAAAAGGGAAATTACATTCAATGAAGCATCTTTAAGATTTACAGCATATCGATCACAAGAGGTACTCAAGTCCCAAAGGCAGTGGTGGGATACAATGACACAACTCAAATAACTGAAGGCTTTGCCTAGAATACTGCAGCCAGCCATACTAATATTCATATTTAAAGGGAGTATACATAGCTTCAAAGAAAAACAACAGCTCAGAAACTTTACAGACTCAAAACCAAGCTTAAAGACACACCAAAAGGTCTACTTTAAGACAAGACAGACCAACAGACACAGCAAACTTCTACACAAAGATGACAGTAAATCTCATGTCAATTACCTCTCTTAATGTTAATGGACTAAATGCACCAGTTAAGAGACACAGAATGGCAAAATGGATTAAAAAGATGAATCCAACATTCTGTTACCTACAAGAAACACATCTGAATAGTCAGAACAAGAATAGACTCAAAATCAAAGGTTGGAGGAAACTCATCCAACAAATAAATCCTTTAAAAAAGCTGGAGTAGCCATATTAATATCAGGTGACACAAACTTTAGATTTAGAAAAGTTATAATGGACAAAGATGGGCATTTCATAATAATTAAGGAATATGTACAACAGAAAGAAATCACATTCCTAAACATATACACACCTAATGAGGGATCAGCAAAATATTTAAAACAGTTGTTGACAAATCTGAAAGACTACATCAATAGCAACACCATACTGGTGGGAGACCTCAACACTGCCCTCTCACCCCTTGATAGGTCAACCAGGATGAAACTTAGCAAGAATATACTAGCTCTGAAAAAAGGAATGGAAGAAAGTGGCCAAGTAGAGATATAGGGCTCTCCATCCCCAGAAAACTGGATACACATTCTTCTCCAGTGTACATGGGTCATTCTCCAGGATAGACCACATGCTGACCCATAAAATATACCTCTATAAAATTAAGAGGATAGAAATTGTACAGACTACCTTCTCAGATTATAATTCACTGAAATTAGAAGTGAACTACAAAGGGACACAGAGAAAAATACTTTAACACCTGGAAATTGAATATCTCACTACTGAACAACTAGTGAGTCTGAGATGGAATCAAAGAGGAAATCAAAATATTCCTGGAAACAGGGACCAGAGCAATAGCACAGCGGTAGGGCATGTGCCTTGCATGTGCTGACCGAGGATGGACCTTGGTTCAATCCCTGGCATCTGCAAAGCCAGGGGCAATTTCTGAGCACATAGCCAGAAGTAACCACCTGAGTGTCACTGGTGTGCCCCCCCAAAACAAAGCAATATTCCTGGAAACAAATGAGAATGAAGATACAAATTATCAGAATTTGTGGGATGTGGCAAAAGTGGTACTAAGAGGAACTTTTATAGCTGTACAGGCACACATCAGAAAGGAAGAAGGGACCAACACAAATACCTTAATGACTCAATTTAGAAAATTAAAAAGCGATTAAAAAAATGAACCAAAAACAGGTAGGCAAAAGAAAATAACAAAGCTTAGGGCAGAAATTAATGAAGTAGAAATCCAAAGAACAATTCAAAAAGATCAATGAAAGAAAAAGTTGGTTCTTTGAAAAAATCAACAAGATCAATAAACCACTAGCAAAACTCACAAAGAGAGAGAAACTTAATTAACCAAATTAAAAATGAAAAGGAGGAGAACACTACAGAGATTCAAAGGGTAAACAGAGACTACTTTGAGAAACTATGCCACAAAACAAGAGAATCTGGAAGAAATGAATAAATTCTTGAACTCGTATAATCTTCTACAATTGAGCCAGGATGATCTACATATCTAGAGAGTCCCATAAGTATTGAAGAACTTAAAATGATTAGCAAAAGTCTTCCCAAAATTAAAAGTCCAAGCCAGATAGATTTACTAATTCTTTTAAACCTTTCAAGAGGACCTATTACCAATACTCTTCAGGATTAAGAGTCAGAAACACTACCAAACATGAAGCTAACATTACCCTGAGATCAAAAGCAGAGATGCTGCAAAAACAAAACTACAGAGATCTGAGACATTTTATTCTTCCCTGAGCTACCTCCATTCCTGCTAATGGGAACTTAGATATATGTGAGGTAAACGGAGGCTTTTGATTTAGTTCTCATTTGTATCTGTGTTCTCTCTGCCTGCCTTTCCCCCTCCTCCTGCAGGGAGGATTTTTGTTTGGCTTTAAATAACTGAGAGGTAGAATTGCTGGAGTAGAGCTTTTCTCTAGAGGCTTGTAGTACCACGTTTTGAAGCAACTGGCTTGTGGGTGAACAGCTTGTAGTGTAAGTTTCTCAATTCTTATATCCTTCATATCTGTGGAGATTATTTATTATGGACTACAACAACTGGAACAGCATCATCTATCCTCTCTGGATAGGGGATATGGGATTTCCATTCCCCCGTGGGAACATGGACCAACCAAATTGACCCCCTATATCTGGTGCCTGGACAGGATTCTCTGAACCCTCATCATCTGTGTGTGAACTGTTTCTTTGGAAATCCCCTTGATTCTTTTAGGATGAATAATGTAGTTAATTTAGTGGAATACTCCACCTTTGTGTAAACAGATTGGTTTGGTTTGGTTTAGCAGTGGTCCTCAAACTATGGCCCGCGGGCCACATATTGTATTTGTATTTGTTTTGTTTCTTCATTGCAAAATAAGATATATGCAGTGTGCATAAGAATTCATTCATAAGTTTTGTTTTTACTATAGTCAGACCCTCCAATGGTCTGAGGGATAGTGAACTGGCCCCCTGTTTAAAAAGTTTGAGGTCCCCTGGTTTAGAGCTTTGGCTTTAAGTTGGCCATGGTCCTAATTGCCAATGAAATTATATAATTACATTACTACCTTTTCTGTCCCTTATATATTCATGATCATTTCTAGAGTTTCAATATTGGTGAATATTATCTTTTGGGGCATGTGAATTGACTGGTCATTAGTGAATAAAAAGAATAAGAATTTTGAATCACCTCCCATTGTGGAAAAAAAGGAATTTATCCTGGAAAACATGGGTCCAAGCCAAAGTTTTATAAAGATAAAGTTGTTCTCCAATTTCAACCACATACAGCCATATTTGCTAAGTCCACAAGACAACCCTGATTTGATGGGTGATATCATAATAATTACTGTCCAATCCGGAGATGAATTAGAGGATGAATTATCACACCCAATAGCCATACCACCTAGTCCTTGCCAGAATAATATTGTTAACCCAGACTCAGTTCCCTTACTTGGGGTAAATGACTCACATTCTATGAACCCCTTGAGATGGACAGTGTGACTCATTTTAAAAAGTCTTGTTCAGAGTTGGGCCCAATATCAGCATATTGTATAGAGTTCCTTTGGTTTTGATGTCAAAAGGTGGCCTGAACTTTCCATGATTTTCAGATAGTTGTGAATATATGTTTAACAACACCTCAGCAAGTTCAATGGGAAATGTTTTATGAATGAGTTTGGTTAAAGTCAAACTTTATAGTCCAGATAATATTTTTTAAAGAAGTATCCAGAGTGACTTCATCTTATGAGATGCTGATCAGGGAAGTTGAATTCTCTACTGTGCAGAAGAAGGCTATATTACCTCAGACTGTGTTGAATATTGTAAAGTGTATTGCATTATGGGCCTGGGAAAATTTGATTCCATTTATGAATATGCAGGAACCTTCCTCAAAATTACTCAAGGTAATTCTGAGCCATATACGGAGGTTATAGAAAGGTTACAGGATGCTCTTAAAAGACAAATGAAAGACCTGGCTACTAGGAAATTTCTTGAAAAGACTTTAGCTTTTGAGAATGCAAATGAAACCTATAGGGCAATATTGTTGCCCATCAGATATACAGCAGTCCTGAATGGCTTTCTTTTTTTTTTTTTTTTTTTTTTTTTGGTTTTTGGGCCACACCTGGTAACGCTCAGGGGTTACTCCTGGCTATGTGCTCAGAAGTTGCTCCTGGCTTGGGGGACCATATGGGACACCGGGGGATCGAACCGCGGTCCGTCCAAGGCTAGCGCAGGCAAGGCAGGCACCTTACCTTTAGCGCCACTGCCCGGCCCCCTGAATGGCTTTCTTAAGGCTGTCAGAATTTGTTGTTTGCAACCCAGCCCTCTCTCCACAACCTTTTAAAGGCTTTTGCGGTGAAAAAGCATATCCTGAGAGAACAAGCTACAGTCCAAAATCCTGGACTATTTCCCAAGTATGGCAGAGGATATCACTGGGCCAGGGATTGTTTTTCATCTGTGAATCATTTTGCTAATCACCGAGGGAGGGGTCAGAACACAGCCCCTTGGAAACAAAGTTGTTTCCATTGTGAAAAACTGGGACATATTAAAAGAAATTGCCAATTTCTTTTAAATTCTGTTCTCTTGGGGCCCAAACCTGCTATTCAGGAAAACTGGAACAGGGTCCAATCCCCTCAAAATCAGGGACCTCTTCCATCACCTACAATGTTCTCCTGTCCAGCTCAAGGAAACTCTATAAGATCTAAAAGATCTAAACTCTAAAATATCTCAGCCCTGCGACCTCCAGTAGTGGCGCTTGGACATTATTTGCCCAGAAAATATCACTATAACTCTGGGCTGATGTCCTTATAAGTTGGAAACAGAAATAATGGGTCCTATACTCTCAGAGACAGTTGGATTAATTTTAGGTAGAAGTAGCTTAATTATAAAAGAGATTACTATATACACCGGAATAATATATTCGGATTCAATGAGAGAGATTATTGCCATTATTACAGTACAGATAAACTGGACTTCCAAAAAGGGTGAGGGAATTGCACAACTCTAACTTCTGTCATATGTGATGCTAGGAGGAACCAATAGAAAATGAATTGGTGCTTTTGACAGCACTAATTCAGGAGCTGCTCACAATCTATAGATAGCGCTGACTGCTAAATTAACAGACAAAAGATCAATGCTAACGCTCCAAATACAAGAAAAAAAATTTGTCGGCTTGGCAGACAGGGGAAATTGATGTTATCATCATCTCTCTAAAGGACTAGCCCTAAAATTGACCTCTCCCATATTCTTTGGAGGTGGGTTATTAAATTCTTATCAGCTGAGCGACAAAAGTTATGTTGTGCAGAGGTCCTGAGAATCAGAGAGCCATAATTAGACCACTTGTGGACCCAATTTCTCCATCTCTGTGGGGCCACTATTTACACAAACAGTGGAAGGTAGAATTTCATATTCCCCTAGTGTCAGTAAATCCCAATTTATCCTCTAATTTAAAGACTCAAATTTTGTACTAGGGGCCACTGCCATTAAAGAAACAGCACCAATAAAGATAGAATGGAGATCTAATGACAGGTCAGTAGCCCCTAAAAGCTGATAAATTAAAGGTGCTGAAGGAATTAGTGGATGAAGAGTTAAAATTGGGACATATTGAAACCTCCTTTTCTCAGTGGAACTCGCCCATCTTTGTTATCCAGAAAAAACTGGGGAAATGAAGGCTTTTGATGGATCTTAAAGCTGTGAATTTATTCAGGATCCACATCGGTAAACTGAAGACTGGCTTACTATCACCTGTAGTTATCCCAAATTATTAGCCCTTGATAATAATAGATTATGTGCCTTTATCATATTCCAATCTTCCTACAAAATCAAGTCAACATTACCATTGGAAGGTATGCCCTCAGGGATGAGCAATCCCTAAAATGTGCCCTTTTTTTATGGATAAGTTCATGAGCCCTATTCGTAAAAAGTTCCCTCAGGCTCTACTCTCTCATTATACAAATGACATACTCAGCCCTAACTAATCAGAAAGACTTGCAAAATTTGTATTCATTTGTTACTGACTGTTTACAGGCTTCTGGGTTAAAATTAGCTATGTAAAAATCCAGACTATGCCATGATACCAATATTTGGACTTGATTTTAGATGAACTTCTGTATGCCCTCAAAAGATCTCTATAAACCAGAAAAACCTCAGAACTCTTAATGACTTTCAAAAATGCCTGGGGGACTTGAATTGGATCCGCCCTTCTCTTGGTATTCCAAATTCTGAAATGACTAATCTATTTCAAACCCTGGAGGGAGACTACTCCTTGAATAGCCTGAGGTACTTGAATCCTGCAGCTCAAAAAGAATTGGAGTTTTTCTTGGACAGACTTCAAAAACCCTATATTTCTAGGTTTATACCGGGAGAGAGGTATATCTTTTAATATTTTCAACAATTGATTTGCCCAATGCTGCACGAACTCAACTGTCTGGACCTTTGGAATGGATTTATTTAAATAATAAACACTCTCACACTGTGGTGTCCTATTTGGAACTGATTTCTGCCCTTATCATAAAAGCAAGGCTCAGAAAGATTCTTTGTTAGGTTTTTGACCCAGACACATTAGTGCTGCCAATACCAAAAAATGAAATTAAATTATTCCTTCCTCTTAATGAGTCTCTTCAAAGAACTCTTTCAGAACTTTCAGGAAAAGTTTCCTCCCATTACCCAGCAGGAAAAATTTGGGATTTATTTAAAAAACAAAACAAAAGAATACATTTCTTCAATTATTCAATCATCACCAATACTTGAAGCACTGGTGTTTTCTATAGATGGATCTTCCTCAGGAAAGGGCAGAATATCTAGAGATTCACTGAAAACATCAGTTTTTACTAATTACAAGTCTGCTCAACAGGTGGAATTAGCCACCCTGATTTATTTACTCTCCTACATAACAGGACCATGTAACATTGTGAGTGATTCTGCCAATGTGGCGGGTATGTTCCTGGGCATAATTACAGCCTCCCTCAATGCCAATAATCAGATAATACATAATTTACTTAAACATTTTCAGTATATTCTCCAGAAACGATCTGAACCTATCTTCTCATCACTCACATTAGAGCACATTCAGTTCTTCCAGGAACAATGGCTCAGGGGAATAAGATTGTAGATCAATTGGCAATGGCTATATTTAAAACTCCTTCTGAAGAAACATACAGCTCTTCATACAAATACCTGTCATTTACATGTGATTTATCATATTACATGGAGGCAAGCCAGGCAAATTGTAGGAGAATGTACTGTTTGTGCACTTTTAAATTAAAAAAAAAAAAACTCACGTTGCCAGAGCAAATCCTCAAGGTTTACAGATGAATGAACTTTGGTAGATGGATGTTACTTATACAGACTCCCTCCCCCCAAAAAAACCTAACAAACAAACAAACAAAAAAAACCATCTCTATGTGGTTGTGGACACATACTCCCAGTTTATATGAACATTACCTATGTCTTTGCAGAGAGCTAAAGCAGTTTATACCTTTTTATTGCAGTTTTTTCTATTATAGGAATTCCATATTTTATTAAAACTGTTAGTGGCCTCACCTACCTCAGTAAAACTTTTTATTTCTTTTATAAGGAGTGGCAAATTAAGCACATAAAAGGAATACCCCATAACTGTTGCAGGAAACCCATTGTGGAAAGGGCACACAGGACTTTAAAAACTCAATTACTAAACTACAGAAAAAGAGGTTTTTCACCTACTGACCATTTATCATTAACTTTATTTACATTAAGCTACCTGAATCTATCACAGGGAGAATCTTACACTGCTGCTGACAGGCATTTTAAAGAAGACTCACAGATACAAGGAGCAATTCATATTTCTGTTTGAATTAAGGTTGAAGATAAATGGATTGCTGGCTATCTCCTCATTAGAGGGAGAGAATATGCTTATGTTTCCACAGATGACAATTCTACCAGAAATTCTGGGTCCCGCTAGGCCTCGTCAGAAACCGGGTAATTACAAATAACAAGACTCAGATACCTGTGTCAGCAAACCCTCTATCGAACATAAACCACTCGAGACACTGACAACAATAGTAACATTGCTGAAACCTCCTCAGCAGGAAAGAAAGACATTGCACTCATGCCTTATAGCTTGACTGAGACTGTTAATAGTGATCAGCCCCCAAACCTAGTAGCAGAACAAGAAAAAGTGGAACCTGTTCTCACTGGACTTCAAAATTTGAGAAACTCATGCTATATGACCTCAATATTGCAATGCCTGTATAATATTCCAGACTTGACACAGTATTTTTATTAGGCCTATTACAAGAAGGGCATTAACAGGAAAAATCTTTTGTGACATAAAGGCAAATTAGCAGAAGAATTTGGCCAGATTATCAAAACCATGGGAACAAATATCACAGACATATTAACCCCAAAAGCTTTAAGATAGCTATTGGTCAACTTAATGACCAGTTTGCTGGACACAAGCAACAAGATCCTCATAAACTATTGATCTTTCTCATAGATGATCTACAGCAGAACTTTATTATAGACAAGCAAGATCTTTGAGTAGAAATGCTAATCACCCTATGGACAGTGAAAATTCAAAACAATCTGGACAGGAACACAAGCAGTCTCATGAGTCTGTTATTTATGTTCTTTTCCAAGTACAGTTCAAATCTATGCTTCAATGCTTCACTTGCCACCAATTATCAGTGGTTTATGAAATGTTTATTCATTTGTCCCTACCTTAACATCTACAGATAAATGTACATTACAAGATTGTCTTGAGGAATTATTTAAAGAAGTGTTGAGAGATGATGACAAGGTTTATTGCAATTCTTGCAACAATAGGAGGAATTTTTGAAGAAAACATATATATGGAAATTGCCACCAGTGTTGTTAATACATTTAAAATGCTTTGCTTTTGATGGCAAGCAAATGATATAACTACATACTTATGTGTATTTTCCTTTAGAAGACATCAATTTATCACAGTCATCCCTCAGTTAAAAGACAAGTTCGAGAAGTACAATTTAGCATCAGTTTCAAACCATTATGGTGAATTTTTTTTTTTTTTTTTTGGTTTTTGGGTCACACCCAGCAGTGCTCAGGGGTTACTCCTGGCTCTACACTCAGAAATCGCTCCTGGAAGGCATGGGAGACCACATGGGATGATTTTCTAACATGTTTTTATATTATTTATGATTGCATTTAATTATGACTACAACATAGTTATGTTTTTTCTCCATAGAAATTTTACGAAATAAGACTTTTGTGTATTGTTCCATATAATATATTAGTACATTTTACTATGGAGTTTTATTCTTTTTACTTTTAGTTTTTGGGTCACACCCGGCAGCACTCAGGGGTTACTCCTGGCTCTATGCTCAGAAATCAGTCCTGGCAGGCTCGGGGGACCATATGAGATGCCGGGATTCAAACCACAGTCCTTCTGCATGCAAGGCAAATGCCCTACCTTCATGCTATTTCTCCAGCCCTATTCAGTTTTATTTTATGGTCTATTAATATGTCTTATTTTTATGTTTTATTTTTCAGTATGGAATCTAGAAACACAATTTTGGTGAGTCTATACTTTTTATTTGAGCTCCTTTTTCAGTGGTCTTTGTCATTACTCAAAGTAATATATATTTACTGATCATTATTGTTAGAAGTATTCTCCATTCTCATGCTGTTAAAATTTTTCTTTCAGATATGCTCTTCTTGACCTTTGGAAGAATTTCTTGTGACTTTGAAGTAATTCTTTTACCTGGTTTGCTGGCTATTGTATTTTGAAGCACTTTATACCATTTCAGCTGATTCTTTTATTTGCAACTTTTTTATTTGGAATTCATTTCAACGAATATTTTGGTTAACCATGTGGTGAATGCATATGGATGTGGTGGCTATCCTTTATGTCCGTCGTTTGTCTGTATTGTTTTTTGTCTGTTTGTATTGTATATATTGTATACAGTCCTTTCTTCCTCATTTCTCTCTTTACTGATCGATGCTTTTATCCAGAACTAATCCCCTCTTTCCTTAGCCCCTATCTTTCTTCATGTAGAAACTCCCTACTTTCTTCCAGTTGTCCCCTCTGTAGACTGCTATAAGCTTTTGGTTCTGACCTTCGGAAGAGACCCATGGCTGTTCGAGTTCTGCTCACCAATCACAGTTATGAACTGTTGTTTAGGAGTTCTCAAGACTTCATGAATGGCTGAAACAGTTTTTTGAATTCTTCTTTGTTCCAGATATTTTCAATTGAGTACTTAGAGAACATTCACCTTTTGTGTATATTTCTTAAGGGTGTATTTCTTTGATTTGTATATGCCTTTATTTTCTATTTTCTTATGTAGTTATAGTTCTCCCCCATTTTTTATTTCACTTATAGGAACTACATTAGATAACATTTTCTAGTATGTTAAAATTTTAGGTTAGTGGTTTTGTTGATTTGTTATCATTATCCCAATTGGTCTTCATTGTATTTTGTGGCAGAATTTTTGCATGGGCACATTAATTTGAAAAAATTATAGGTACAGTAAGGAGTTTCTATCCATTAAGGATGGAACCTCAATTTTTTTATTGAAGCAGGGAGATTCTGCCTGAAACATTTTGTCTTGGAAAATTGACTTAAACTCCCATCACCCAAAAATAGACCTTTACCTTGTACCTTATTTTCAAATTATCATGGACTTCTGCATGGATTCTTCCTAAGAAAGAAGAACTTGGAAAAGGCTCTGGTAACCATCAGTCTGTTACTACAGGCATCTTCTCAGTGACATTTGGGGTGCAAGGAACCAACTACAAGCTCCAGACAAGATTATTTCAAAATCTCCAAAGTACATGCTGAAAGGTTCTCCAAAAGTCTTACTTTGTAGACCAGATGACAAAGTCAGAACTCTGAGATCAGAGATGTGATAGATTAGGAAGATATTATGAAGCCATCAGAGAGTCACAAGGTAATCTTTAGACAGAGATCCTAGGAGGATACTTAAGGAAGTCAATGTTGCAGGCAAGATGAAGCTTACTTTCAAATCATAACCAGGATGGCACAAAAGCCCATTTTGGGGGCACTGTTCTGAGCCTGTTCCTAGGGGTTTGTTGTTGTTGTTATAAATAAATGTATAGCCGAATTGCTGGAGATAGAGCTTTTCCCTCTAGGCTTGTGGTTCCACATTTTGGAGCAACTGACCTGTGGGTGAACAGCTTATAGTGGGAGTCTCTCACCTCTTATATCCTTCATATCTGTATGAATTATTTATTGTGGACTACAACTGGAACAACATCTCCTATCCTCTCCAGATAGGGGAAATGGGATTTCCATTCCCCCCATTGAGACAGTGGACCAACCAAACTGTCCTCCTACATGTTTATGCATGTCTTTATGGTATTCAGGCATGGTTGTTTTACATATAAACTATATATTGTATGCAACATATTTTATATGGTCATTGGAGGCAGAGAAAATAGCCTTTATTAGCAGATAGGAGCATATCTTGGTTGATTTCAGTTTTTCATAAATGGGAACATTGAGTTACTAGTCAGGGCCCTCAGCTCTAGATCCCCAGAAAACTTCCCTAGCTCTGGAGAGCCCCATTAGCTTTGTGCTTTATCTGACTCAGATTCTGCTTGAACCTACATACCCATATTCTGGTGGACAAACTCTATTCACACACATTGGTACAGTTTTCATTTCCTTCTGATTTTCTGTGAAATCCAGACTCTACTTCATTCTCTCTGGAGAGGGACCCCTGTTTTTTGGTCTGTGCACCTGCTGGGTGGTTGCAGACAGTTTGTACCAGTAGATATAGCCCCTTCTTGGCTTTCTGTGATTCACAATAGCATTATCCATGTCTGTATATGTGAGTATGAGATCACTCAACTAAAAGTAAATTATTAAGAAAGCTTTCTAGAGGCTGGAGAGACAGCACAGTGGTAGGGCATTTGCCTTCCACACGGCTGGCCCAGGTTCAATTCCTGGCATCCCATATGGTCCTCTGAGCCTTTCAGGAGTGATTTCTAAGTGTGCAGAGCCAGGAATAATCCCTGAGCATCACTGGGTGTGGCCCAAAAACCAAAAGAAGAAAGCTTTCTAGCTTTCAAGATTAAGGAGTCAGGACATTGGAGGCAACCGTATTGCTGTGGAAGGGGGTGTGGGGCATGGCATAAAGAGAATCTCAGAGAAGGGGCCAGAGAGATAGCACGTTTGACTTGTAGACAGCCAACCCAGGACGGGCAGCAGTTCAAATCGCAGCATTCCATATGGTCCCACGAGCCTGCCAGGAGCGATTTCTGAGTGCAGAGCCAGAAATAACCTCTGAGCGCTGCCAGGTCTGACGAGAGGAAGGAAGGAAGGAAGGAAGGAAGGAAGGAAGGAAGGAAGGAAGGAAGGAAGGAAGGAAGGAAGGAAGGAAGGAAGGAAGGAAGGAAGGAAGGAAGGAAGGAAGGAAGGAAGGAAGGAAGGAGGAAGGAAGGAAGGAAGGAAGGAAGGAAGGAGAGAGAGAGAGAGAGAGAGAGAGAAGAGAAAGAAAAAAGAAAGAAAGAAAAAAAAGAAAGAAAGAAAGAAAGAAAGAAAGAAGAAAGAAAAAAAGAAAGAAAGAAGGAATGAAGGAAGGAAGGAAAGAAGGAAGGAAGGAAGGAAGGAAGGAAGGATGAAGAAAGGAAGAAGAAAGGAAGAAAGAAAGAAAGAAAGAGAAAAGAAAAAAGAAAGAAAGAAAGAAAGAAAGAAAGAAAGAAAGAAAGAAAGAAAGAAAGAAAGAAAGAAAGAAAGAAAGAAAGAAAGAAAGAAAGAAAGAAAGAAAGAAAGAAAGAAAGAAAGAAAGAAAGAAAGAAAGAAAGAAAGAAAATCTCAGAGGAACAGTGTGTACTGAAAGTCTTGAGGAAAAACCATGTAGAAGACCATGTGGGAGGATGCAGAGAATAGAGTGAGGTCAAGAGAATAGTAAATGTTCTTCTGAGATCAGAACTGTGAAATCTGCCCTTTATTTTGTTGTAAATTGACCTTTCATTTGATTATCTTTTAAAAATAAAAATGAAAGGTAGTGTCTGAGGTGCAAGGAAATAAAATCATGGATCCTGACATAAATCATAAGAGCAGTGTCTGTCTTGACCAAATGAGGCTGTGTTCATTGCAGGCTATTGAATGATCCTTAATCATTTAATTTTGTTCTCTGAGTGTCTTGTATAAACTTTCTGTATCTGTTTGTGAGTCAATCTTCCCAAATAGCACAGCCTGGATTTTCTATGCTTATGGCTCCTTTAGGAACAAAAGATTTGGAGCTTTATGGTCTGTATCTGGGAAGAGCAGAGGACGCCAGCTCTCCATTTTCATGCAGGTTTCTCAAGAATCACTGCCCAAGACTGAGGAGGGGAAATTGGCTTTCAGTCATGACTTCTTCCATGAAATCACTCATAGGGCAAGTGTATATTTCTGTCCAAAGAAGTTTGGTAAGCATAAGAACTCTTGGTTTGTATTTGTATTTCTTTGTTTTGTTTTTCTTTTTGGTTTGTTTTTCTGGTCATTTCCAGATTGGGTATGTAATGCAGCCTTTCAGCCTCAATTCTCTAAAAAAGTATTATTATGTTGGAATATAAAAATATCATTGAAAATGCTTAATTTTAGGGACTAGAGTGGTAGTATAGCAGGAAGGTTCTTTGTTTTGCCTGCGGTCAACCCAGTTCAATCCCAGGCATTCCTGAGTCAGGAATAACCCTGAGCACAAAGCCAGGAATAACCCTTGAGCACTGCTGGGTGTAACTCAAAAGCTGGGGGAGAAAGGAGTAATTCCTTATTGTAAAACTCTTGATAATCCTTAAACACATCTATTCTCCTCACCCCCCCCACACACACAAACACAAGTTGAAAATTCTTAATTCTAAAGGAAACAGAAATAGCATTTACTCCTTTTAGAGTCTGAAGCTATCTACACTATTTGAGTACTTGGTAATTAATTCTTGTGATTTCTTTTAGTTCACAAATAATGTGTTAAAGTTTATTTTAAGTGATGAAAGAATAACTGACAAATAGAAGATCACATTTAACTTAAGATTATTTGTCTTGTTTTAGATCTATCACATGAAAAATGCAATGGCAATGGCAATCCAAATAATATATGAATGATCTGAGAGGTGTTACCCTAACTTCTTAGAGATATTATTACTATAATATTTGTATAAAAGAAAATTATTTCTACATGACAATATATCATAAGATTATACATACAATACAGGGGTAATAGTTTCAAGGATACCCCTAAGATTTCCAAAAACATGATATTTAGAAATGTCTGTCACTGAATGCAGAGATTAGATAACAAAAAAGGTCCAAATCGGAGCCGGAGAGATAGTATGAAGGTAAGGCATTTGCCTTGCATACAGAAGGATGGTGGTTCGAATGCTGGCATCCCATATGGTCCCCAAGCCTGCCAGGAGCGATTTCTGAGTGTAGAGTCAGGAGTAACCTCTGAACGACGCAGGTGTGACTCAAAAAAAAAAAAAAAAAAAAAAGGTCCACATCAACAATACAATATTCTTCCCTAGGAAACTAGAAGAGCATGTAGAACCTGAAAGAGCCCAAAGGAAAGGGATGCTAGGGCTAAAGACTAGTTAAGCAGAACAACAGGAGAAAAATCAAGAACACCAAAGCTGGCATTTGGAACAATGAATGTAGCCTCTAACCAGGATAAACAGAAATAATTGAGAAAAACAAATTACTAGTCAGAAATATAATAAGAGTCATAATTATCCCAGATGTCCTCATGTCATAGCTCTTCATTTTACAGCTCATGCAGCAGAACCCAGAGGGATGAGGGTCTGCTACTTTCAAGAGAGCAAGTCCCAGCTACTCACCTCAAGCTGGGAACACATCCATTGCACCTGTGCATGTACGCACCCCTGTGTTGGATTACTAGCCCTACCCTAATCAATATTCATACTCTACTCAAGGGTGTGATCTGGTGATGGGATTATTGGATTATTCCCTACGTGGTGGTATTCCTCTCCCACGCGAGGGTGTGACTTGGTTCTTGTTAATTAAAGCAGGAGTCTGAGAGAGGCAGGCTCTCATTCTTTGGTCTTCCTCCACTAAACTGCTTTCCTTTTTAGGAGCAGAAGGCTTGTGTGGTTGGACTCCTTGCTTGAGTGCTCAATTTCCTGAACCCATTCTAGTACCTTTTCACTATCAACATTTGCTTCTAGTCCTGCATCTCTTCAGATTCTCATTTTGGAGCTCTGGGCTCCACTCCCACCCCTGCTAATTGTTTAGGTATATGAGGGTTTTCAGAGCTGACCAATCAGGCCACACTTGTCCTGATTACCATACAAATTATGGTTTGTAGGATAACCATTCTGATAGCTTATGCAAATAAGGAACCAATCAGAAGTCTTCATTATCTGCACTCACCCAAATCTAGATTCCAGGGTTCTTCAAATTAAAAATGGCAGCTGGTCACAGGTCCATGACCATATTCGGCTAAATTTGCTGAAACAGAGCAATTCCAGGGAAAAAGGCACAACCTACCATTATTATTGCCAAAGCAAGCAGAATATCTAAAGAGGCTCATTAAAGACGTTAAATCAGTGCTTAATAAAATTGTCTTCCCAAACAGAAAACAGAAGCCCAGGTAGGCTCTCCACTGAAGGTTTGCAATTTCTTCCAGAAAAGAGAGGCAGGGGGAATACTCCCTAATGCATGGCGAACATTGTGAACACAGAATAGCCCCAATGTCAAATTCTCTCATTGTGATCAAGGAAACTGTCCCTTTATGCTTCTGGTAATGGGGCAGAGGGAGGAGAGAACTCAGTTTCAAATTTCTGGGAGCATTTTCTTCTTAACAAATCTGCCCTTCTAAAGAAATTATTTCACAGCACAGAAACCTGTGCCTGGATGTTTACAGCAGCTTTCTTCACACTTGCCAAAATCTCAATGCAGCCAACATTTCCTTGCATCTGTGAATGGATAAATAGAACATGGTGCATGGAGACAATGGAATGTAACTCCTTGGTAAAGAAAAATGAGCTATTATCTCTGAAAGGACACAGATGGTGTGTAGGTACCTGTAGTGGAGGGAAATAAGCTAGTGTGGAATGTGTGTTACATGAAAATATACATGTTTAAAGAATCTGTGATCACATGGGCACACATGGGGGAATAAAAAATGAGGCACAGAAAATTTGGGGACAATTAAACTATGTGACTGATACAAAGAGAAAAGTGTACACAGAATTATCCTGAAGGCATGACCAATGGCCTTTAAATAAATAATTCAATCTCCATTAAGCCTAGGAGAACTCACAATGCATTTCCTCTCTTTTTGTCTTTTTAGTCTTTCTTTTATAGGAAATACATACTCTCTCTCTGTCTCTCTCTCCCTCTCTGTCTCTCTGTCTCTGTCTCTGTCTCTCTCTCTTTCTCTCTCTCTCCCTCCCTCCCTCTTTCTCTCTCTTCTGGTTTGGTTTTTGAGCCACACCTGGCAGCTCTGAGGGATTACTCCTGACTCTCCACTCAGAAGTTACTCCTGGCAGGTTTCAAGAGACCATATGGGATGCCAGGGATCCAACCCAGATCGACTGCATGCAAGATAAATGCCCTTTCCACTGTGTGATCTCTCTGGCTCACGAATAATAGTATTATATTCAATTTAAAATGATGATTTTATGAGATACATTTTCTTTTCTTTTTTTGGCATGCTCAGAAGACCATATGGGATGCTGAGGCTCAAACCTAGGTCAGCTGCATGGAAGGCAAATGCCCTCCTGTTGTGCTATCAATTAGGCACATTTTCTAAGGATTGAAGCCCACTTGCAAAAGTGCAGGATATGTGGAAATTTAATCCTGTTGATTTGGATAATAATAAAATTTGAAAAAGGAAAATTTCACTATTTTGCACTGAGAGAGCTGGGCGGCTCTGTCTCTACTCTCTGAACATAGGCACACATTCCTCTGCTGAATTTTAAATAATACAGTATTTTGTGAAAAAAGAATGAGTGCTTTATGGAGAACCTGTCATGTTAACTTATGAAGGCCTTGGAGAATTATTCTGTCATGTTGTTATTTCTTATGTAAAAGAGTTTTACTTAGGAATGAATGAAATGCCCTCAGTGCTTATCTGCACAGAGCAGATGCCACTTTCCAAGAAAACAGTAAGTAGAATCCCAAACAACAAAGATCTGGCATTTCATCTCAGTGGGGTTTAGTTTTGCAGGAGATGAGAGGGAGGGTAGCTAGCAATGCTCTGATCCATACGCAGCTGACAGAAGACCTGTGGGTTAGTGCTGGGCCAGTAATGGACTCTAGCCCACCAGAGTCACAGGGCGGGTGCGCTGACCTGGGCTAGAGGCTAACCCGGGCAGGGTGAAACTCAATGTCTCCACATGTGTAGCCAGCTGTGGCCCTTTGAGCTATCTCTTGGATCCTAAATCCGTGTCTACGATAGTAATAAAACACAAAGATGCTCTGGTGTTTTCTATGCTGCCACCCATGGCGCTGTCTAGTTTCCCAAGGAGGTCTGAGCATCCCTAGATCAGCTGCAGAGAACCCATTTATAAATAAGCTGCCAAGCAGACAGCTTATTTATACGTAACTAATATGAAGCCAATAGGTTAGCAGGAAACAACAGCAAACAAACAGGCCAAATGTGTGCTGTCTAAATGGTCTAAATGGGAACTCAAACTTTTTGAGGTCAGTTGCCTTTTATCTCTACTTTTGTTACAAATTGGAAGTGAGTTTCTATCAAGTTGGATATCCTTGAATATATAAGCTATTTGGAATCAGATCATATAACTGTTTTATATTTTATCTTGCAGTATTTGCTTTAAAGTCCAACACACACCATAAACTAAAGAAGTAAAGAATACTCTCACAACATAAAACGGCTGTTTGCTTTATCACTTTTTCTAAATTTATTTTATGACCTTCATTTCCCCCAAATCCAGAAACACATGCAGTCCTATGGCACTCTAAGGTTGGACCATAATTTCTTTCCCTTCTCATGTTATGTTTTGAGGTAGAGCCCCATTATGAATGCCAACTTCCCCTTCTGGACTGGATTCGATGGGATGGATATGCATTTTGAAAAATAATCTAATGTTTGCCTATTAGTAAATAATATTGATTCTCCTTTGCGCAAATCCCTAAAATTCTGTCACACCCAGTAAAACAATGGTCTTTACAAGCTTGCCCAGCCTGGTGCATATAAAGTTGCTCTTGCATAGCTTCACTCAGTCTGATTATTTTCATTGTTTTTCAGCATAATAGCTTGGAGATTACCTACTGACATAAAATATTTTAAACATCCATAATTAAATCCAAGTGGGGAGAGACAATAAAACTTCAAAACAGGTTTAAAGCTCTGCAGCTATAATTTACTGCCAAGGAAAGGGCATGAGGTATTTTCACTGGGCTGAAATGTTGTGGGCCACTGAAGTGGGTGCAAATAACGCTTGTTCTTAAGGCGTAGAATCAGGGTCTGTCGTGGATCTAGGCCTTTCACAACCAGCCAGGACTGGAAAATGGGCCCCACTTTGTAAGAGATGAGTTTTAAATCCTCAACAAGAGAAAAGGACCAAGTAGCACAACAGAGAGATACACTGGACCACGTCTGGACCCCTGGGTTGTCAGTCCTGCTCTGCCTTTCAGCCTGGATGCCCTGACTTGACTTCCCCAGTGCTGTCTTCTAGACCCAGAGCTTCCCTTGGTCCCTTTGGGTCCCATGAGTCACTGCCTCCCTTTTATCTGGACTAACCATGCCTTTAGCTCAGCACAGTTCGGGATATCTGAGACTCTGGAGCAGGGTGGGGCGCGTGAATGGACACAGGAAAGTTTTGCAGGGCTTTGGCAGTACTGGGTGGTTCATCTGCAAAGGATCTGCTGTATCTGGAGGGCCATCGCCAGTGCAGTGGAAAGAAGGGGGAACCCAGTGGCCTGTGGGACTTTTTTAGAACAGAGCAACACAATGGTCACTGCAGCCCAGCACACAGAGCTGTGCTCAGAACTATGGGCAAGTGCCCAGCAGGACCAGAATGGAAATGTCCCAGCTGCCACCAGCACTGCTTGTCCAGAGTGTGGTTGGTGTATATGGAACAGTTCCTGAAAACAGGTTTTCAAACGATATACAATCCCAACCCTCTGGGACAAGACACAATAGCTGACATCCCATGCCACCTTGAAGATTGTGGGCACCTGTGGTGGACCCTCCAAAATCATGCACAGTCTATGTCTGCTGAAGCCATCTGGTCACATAGGACTGTGTACAGGTCTGATGACCACTTGGGGGGTGTGAGTTGCACCAGTAATTTACCTGCTCCTGATTTGGGGGGCCCCTAGAAAAGAAATAATGGGCCCCCATCTCTGTTGCCATCCCTGGCTACTCTCCCACCAGTGGGGATCCAAGCCTGTGGCCATATTTCTGGTGGGCAGTGGGTCCCCAAGCAGTGCCACTGTTCTGAGGTAAAGCAGATAATGGTTGAGTGTTGAAAGGTCACTGGATCACTTCCCATGTTTCTGAGTCCAGCAGTAAAATGGTGCTTGTTGACGATGATCCATGAGCAGAGATCTTGCTCTTCTTAAGCCCCTCTTATATTTATTCCAGCTCCCTTTATTTTATTGGCACAGCCATTAAAACATAACTACTACCACCCCCCAAAAGCAAACTTCCTAGCTTTCCAAATGTATGAGTGTTGAGTTCACTTTTGATTTCAGATTAATTTAAAATAACCCCATAAATTGTTGACAAACATTTAAGCAATTTTTATGAAAGATAATCTTGGCAAACCACAATAACCTTTAAACATGGCTTTAAATTAAAATCCTAGCTGGTTAGTATGTGACTTTGTGCCAAGAAGGGACTATAAACCATTCACACAGGCAGAAGAATGTTTCCATTTAGAATTACATTTACAAGTCTAATCAGATGTTGGCGTTGACTATTCACAGAAAATCTAGGGTTGCCCAACTTAACTTTATTAGCAAACCAACATACATTGTTTCTTGAATCAATTTAAGCTAATAGGATTTTATGAGGGGACTTTGGAAAGAAATGAAAGATAATGAGTCTTAAAATTAAGTCATCAAATAGCTTAATCCAGGCAGGTAGGTTATTTATCATAATGATAGTGTGTTTGATCATTTGTTTTTTTAATTAATTTTTCTGCACTCCAATGCACATCCTTGCTCTCTTGTGGGGGATAGGGGGTAGGCAGTGTGATCCTGGCTAAGGAGATCCCACGATGCCGGGACTAAGCCCAGGCCTCCTGCAGACAAAGCATGTGCTCAGTTTGTTTTGCCAAGTCTCCTCCAAAAGTGATTCATTTTTAAGTCAGTTTTTAACTCCATATAATTTCATGCTTAATTTAAATAGACTGAAATATTCTGTTATGTCCAGTTTAATTTCATAATATAATTTAGAGAAGGCATTTAGAGAACTATATGCAATTCCTTAGAGATAGAGAGAATGTTTTCATTCACCAAGGAATCCTCATCAACTCTAAGCATTCAATGACCAGTGAGACTATTACTCATCACACAAGAAGAGGATAAAATTGCAGGTGACTTATTTGGTAATAGGATTCCAACCCCTTAAAATTCAGTTTCTAAATTCTTGATCATCAGACATAATTGACACTTAAAAGATTCAAGTACTTTGAGATTATTTTGTAGTATGAGTTGGCTCGTGAGTAATGTGGAATCATATCAGATCCTGCCTGAGCATTTGTGTGATTCTGAAAAAAGAGTCTGTGTCCTCCAAAGTGTCCCAGCAGAGGAATTGGTCATCTACCTGGATTTCAGTGGAGGATCTTGCCAGATTTCTGTGACAACCATGAAGACCCATTTTCATCAAACCCAAGACATTTAAGTAGTTCAATGAGTGACCTGACCCTGGAAGTGGTTTGGATGACTGTGTGGACCACAAGATCTGTTTTAAACTCCATTCTGGCTGTCAGTGTTGGCTGATCTAGGGAGGTACAAGTGTGCAGATCATTTACACTATATTAGTAGTGTCTGGACATGGAACACAAACTTTAGCAATGGAGATGCTCTTTGATGACCCCAAGAAACAGCTGCAGGTGTGGACATTTGCACACACAGTCACAGGCAGACAGCAAGTGGGCTTTGGAAGGAATGTATCTATGCTATTGAAATGAAAATAAGCAAAGAAGGTCTGAGTGTGTCTACATGAGATGGAAAGTCTAAAGGGTACCTGAGACAAACATACTGATCTCTGAGATGTGTTTGCTCTCATCATAGGCGTCCTTAGAACAGTCCCAATGGCAATCAGTACAGGACTGATAGAAACAGAATAAACATGGGCACTCCAACATGTGCCACACATGCTCATAGATAATTGCACAGATGCACTGTTCCTCACCTGTTGTTCAGTACAAACAGGCTCTTACACTTTGTGTGTGAGCCTGTTTGGCAGCATTTCCATGAAGGGCTCATCTCAGAGAAGTGCTGGGCTCCTGATGGCCAGTGAACAGCATAATTAGTCACATCTCCAAGTGCCAGTTCCCTGACCAGCTTACAGGACACACCCAGCAAACCTGTGCCTTACTAAATAAATATTAGTTACTATAATTCCAGTTTTAAATGTTTTAAATGTTCATCAAAAACCAGATAGCTCTAACATTGTGGAGTCCTCTGGGCAGCAGCCAATTAGAGGGATGAGTTGCTGTATAGGAGAGGAGATTGGAACAGAGGAAGTGTGAGAGGCGCAGAGGAAGTGGTCACCATGAATTGAAGTCAGAGTCAGGGAGACATTTTCCTTCTGTCCTCAATCTTAGTTAGGAACATCCATTCAGCCAAAATGATTAAGAAGCAAAACCGATTTCCAAGATTTTGTTGATAAAATGTGTAGACACTGCAAAGCCTTTGGAGAGTACATAAAAGAATGGCAAGTTCTTCTTTTCTTCTTATAGTGACATTGTTATTTTAACTTCACTTAAAAACGTGGTAAAGTAAAACAATTAGAAGAACTCAAGAAAAATGGTGTATTCTTAAAGTGTTAGCCTAGAGCTGCTATAAAGTTTAGCTGAGGAGTCAAAGCAAGATTTTCAGTCAAGAGAGAGTAGAGCAGGAACCTGGAAGGCAGCTCAGCATAAGCATGACATGTCCCACATTTTCCATGCTCTTTAATACCTGCAGGATATGACAACTTGAGCTGATTGCTTTGACATTGGGATTTACATGTTAAGTCCTCATAACACACACACCTTCACTTCACATACCTCAATGTCATGATCATTCATTTATGTAGACTCGAGTAACTTTACAGATCTAAAGTTTCCAAAGGTGAGTGAATTCAGAAAATCATGTTGAATAACACAGATTATTAAGCTGAATTCTTGGTTGTAATAAGATATTGTACATAAACCATACTTATTACTAATATTTCTTATTGGTAGTACAGTTAAAAGAGATCTCTTTAATTTGAGCATAGACTTTTCATTTTTTTATTTTTTTTATTTGAACACCTTGATTACATACATGATTGTGTTTGGGTTTCAGTCATAAAAGAAACACCACCCATCACCAGTGCAACATTCCCATCACCAATGTCCCAAATCTCCCTCCTCCCCACCCAACCCCCGCCTGTACTCTAAACAGGCTCTCCATTTCCCTCATACATTCTCAATATTAGGACAGTTCAAAATGTAGTTATTTCTCTAACTAAACTCATCACTCTTTGTGGTGAGCTTCCTGAGGTGAGCTGGAACTTCCAGCTCTTTTCTCTTTTGTGTCTGAAATTTATTATTGCAAGAATGTCTTTCATTTTTCTTAAAACCCATAGATGAGTGAGACCATTCTGTGTTTTTCTCTCTCTCTCTCTCTGACTTATTTCACTCAGCATAATAGATTCCGTGTACATCCATGTATAGGAAAATTTCATGACTTCATCTCTCCTGACAGCTGCATAATATTCCATTGTGTATATGTACCACAGTTTCTTTAGCCATTCGTCTATTGAAGGGCATCTGGGTTGTTTCCAGAGTCTTGCTATGGTAAATAGTGCTGCAATGAATATAGGTGTAAGGAAGGGATTTTTGTATTGTATTTTTGTGTTCTGAGGGTATATTCCTAGGAGTGGTATAGCTGGATCATATGGGAGCTCGATTTCCAGATTTTGGAGGAATCTCCATATTGCTTTCCATATAGGTTGAACTAGACGGCATTCCCACCAGCAGTGGATAAGGGTTCCTTTCTCTCCACATCCCCGCCAACACTTTGTTCTCATTCTTTGTGATGTGTGCCATTCTCAGTGGTGTGAGGTGGTATCTCATCGTTGTTTTGATTTGCATCTCCCTGATGATTAGTGATGTGGAGATTTTTTCATGTGTCTTTTGGCCATTTGTATTTCTTCTTTGTCAAAGTGTCTGTTCATTTCTTCTCCCCATTTTTTGATGGGATTAGATGTTTTTTTCTTGTAAATTTCTGTCAGTGCCTTGTATATTTTGGAGATTAGCCCCTTGTCTGATGGTTCTTGGGTGAATAGTTTCTCCCACTCAGTGGGTGGCTCTTGTATCCTGGGCACTATTTCCTTTGAGGTGCAGAAGCTTCTCAGCTTAATATATTCCCATCTGTTAATCTCTGCTTTCACTTGCTTGGAGAGTGCAGTTTCCTCCTTGAAGATGCCTGTAGTCTCAATGTCCTGAAGTGTTTGCCTATGTGTTGTTCTATATATCTTATGGTTTTGGGTCTAATATCGAGGTCCTTAATCCATTTGGATTTTACCTTCGTACATGATGTTAGCTGGGGGTCTAAGTTCAATTTTTGCAAGTGGCTAGCCAGTTGTACCAACACCACTTGTTGAAGAGGCTTTTCTTGCTCCATTTAGGATTTCCTGCTCCTTTATCAAAAATTGTGTTTGTATGTCTGGGGAACATTTTCTGAGTATTCAAGCCTATTCCACTGATCTGAGGACCTGTCCTTATTCCAATACCATGCTGTTTTGATAACTATTGCTTTGTAGTAAAGTTTAAAGTCGGGGAAAGTAATTCCTCCCATATTCTTTTTTCCAATGATTGCTTTAGCTATTCTAGAGTGTTTATTGTTCCAAACAAATTTCAAAAGTGCCTGATCCACTTCTTTGAAGAATGTCATGGGTATCTTTAGAGGGATAGCATTAGATCTGTATAATGCCTTGGGGAGTATTGCCATTTTGATTATGTTAATCCTTCCAATCCATGAGCAAGGTATGTGTTTCCATTTCCGCATGTCCTCTCTTATTTCTTGGATCAGAGCTTTATTGTTTTCTTTGTATAGGTCCCTCACAGTTTTAGTCAAGTTGATTCCAAGATATTTGAGTTTGTGTGGCACTATTGTGAATGGGGTTGTATTCTTAATGTCCATTTCTTCCTTATTACTATTGGTATATAGAAAGGCCATTGATTTTTGTGTGTTAATTTTGTAGCCTGCTACCTTGCTATATGAGTCTATTGTTTCTAGAAGCTTTTTGGTAGAGTCTTTAGGGTTTTCTAAGTACAGCATGATGTCATCTGCAAACAGTGAGAGCTTGACTTCTTCCTTTCCTATCTGGATTCCCTTGATATATTTTTCTTGCATAATCGCTATAGCAAGTACTTCCAGTGCTATGTTGAATAGGAGAGGTGAGAAAGGACAGCCTTGTCTTGTGCCAGAATTTAGAGGGAAGGCTTTTAGTTTTTCTCCATTGAGGATAATATTTGCCACTGGCTTGTGGTAGATGGCTTGTGGTAGAAAGGTTCCTTCCATTCCCATCTTGCTGAGAGTTTTGATCAAGAATGGGTGTTGGACCTTATCAAATGCTTTTTCTGCATCTATTGATATGATCATGTAGTTTTTATTTTTCTTGTTGTTGATGTTGTGTATTATGTTGATAGATTTATGGATGTTAAACCATCCT
Source organism: Suncus etruscus (assembly GCF_024139225.1). Taxonomy (NCBI): domain Eukaryota; kingdom Metazoa; phylum Chordata; class Mammalia; order Eulipotyphla; family Soricidae; genus Suncus; species Suncus etruscus. Next base: position 128,225,178 of record NC_064850.1, on the reverse strand, counting down.
TGCATTCCTGGGATGAAACCTACTTGATCATAGTGGATAATCTTCTTAATGAGGCATTGAATCCTATTTGCCAGGATTTTATTGAGGATCTTTGCATCTGCAATCATCAACGATATTGGTCTGTAATTTTCTTTTTCGTAGCATCTCTGTCTGGTTTAGGTATCAGGGTGATGTTGGCTTCATAAAAGCTATTTGGAAGTGTTTCTGTTTGTTCAATTTCATGAAAGAGTCTTGCCAGGATTGGTAGTAATTGCTCTTGGAAAGTTTGAAAGAATTCATTAGTGAATCCATCTGGGCCAGAGCTTTTGTTTTTGGGCAGATTTTTGATTACCATTTTAATTTCATCAATGGTGATGGGGGTGTTTAGATATGCCACATCCTCTTCCTTCAACCGTGGAAGATTATAAGAGTCCAAGAATTTATCCATTTCTTCCAGGTTCTCATTTTTAGTGGCATAGAGTTTCTCAAAGTAGTTTCTGATTACACTTTGAATCTCTGTCATATCAGTAGTGATCTCTCCTTTTTCATTCCTAATAGTTATCAAGTTTCTCTCTCTCTCTTTCTTTGTTAGGTTTCCCAGTGCTCTATCAATCTTGTTTATTTTTTCAAAGAACCAACTTCTGCTTTCGTTGATCCTTTGGATTGTTTTTTGGGTTTCCACTTCGTTGATTTCTGCTCTCAGCTTTGTTATTTCCTTCTGTCTCCCTATTTTTGGGTCCTTTTGTTGAGCACTTTCTAGTTCTATTAGCTGTGTCATTAAGCTACTAAGGTAAGCTCCTTCTTCCTTCCTGATGTGCGCTTGCAAAGCTATACATTTTCCTCTCAGTACTGCTTTTGCTGTGTCCCATAAGCTCTGATAGTTTGTGTCTTTATTGTCATTTGTTTCCAGGAACCTTTTGATTTCCTCTTTGATTTCATCTCGGACCCACTGGTTATTGAGTATGAGGCTGTTTAACTTCCAGGTGTTAAGGTTTTTCTTCTGAGTCCCTTTGGAATTCACAAATAATTTCAGAGCCTTGTGGTCAGCGAAGGTAGCCTGCAAAATTTTCTATCCTCTTGATATTATGGAGGTATGTTTTATGTGCCAGCATGTAGTCTATCCTGGAGAATGTCCCATGTACATTGGAGAAGAATGTGTATCCAGGTTTCTGGGGATGGAGTGTCCTATATATATCCACTAGGCCTCTTTCTTCCATTTCTCTCCTCAGGTCTAGTATATTCTTGTTGGGTTTCAGTCTGGTTGACCTATCCAGTGTTGACAAAGCCGTGTTGAGGTCCCCCACAATTATTGTGTTGTTATTGATATTATTTTTCAGATTTGTCAACAGTTGCTTTAAATATTTTGCTGGCCCCTCTTTTGGTGCATATATGTTTAGGAGAGTGAATTCTTCCTGCTCTACATACCCCTTGATTAATATAAAATGTCCATCTTTGTCCCTTACAACCTTCCTGAGTATAAAGTTTGCATTATCTGATATTAGTATGGCCACTCCAGCTCTTTTATGGGTGTTGTTTGCTTGGATAATTTTTCTCCAGCCTTTTATTTTGAGTCTATGTTTGTTCTGACTATTCAGGTGTGTTTCTTGTAGGCAGCAGAAGGTTGGATTGAGTTTTTTTGATCCATTTAGCCACTCTGTGTCTCTTGACTGGTGCATTTAGTCCATTGACGTTGAGAGAAAGAATTGTCCTGAGATTTAATGCTATCTTTATATCGAAATTTGGTGTGTCTTTTGGTTAGTCTTGTCTTAAATTAGGTCTTTCAGTTTTTCTCTTAAGACTGGTTTTGAGTCTGTAAAGTTTCTGAGCTGTTTTTTGTCTGTGAAACCATGTATTCTTCCATCAAACCGGAAAGTGAGTTTTGCTGGGTACAGTATTCTAGGTGAAGCATTCATTTCATTCAGTCTTGTCACAATATCCCACCACTGCTTTCTGGCATTGAGTGTTTCTGGTGACAGGTCTGCTGTAAATCTCAAGGATGCTTGCTTGAATGTAATTTCCCCTTTTGATCTTGCTGTTTTTAGAATTCTGTCTCTATCTGTGGGATTTGTCACTGTGACTAGGATGTGTCTTGGGGTGGTTTTTCTTGGGTCTCTTTTGGTTGGTATTCTTTGAGCATGCAGGATTTGATCACATATATTCGTTAGCTCTGGAAGTTTCTCTTTAATAATGTTCTTGACCATTGATTCTTCCTGGAAATTTTCTTCCTGGGTCTCTGGAACTCCAATGATTCTTAAGTTGTTTCTGTTGATCTTATCATCGACTTCTATTTTCATCTGTTCCCATTCTTTGACTAATTTTTCCATTGTTCATTTGCTTTAAGTTTTTTTCCCAATCTCTCCTGGAATTGTTATGTATCTCATCTTCCACAGCACCAAGTCTATTCTCAGCTTCTGATACCCTGTCCCAGAGCTTATCCATTTTGTCATTCACTTCGTTTACTGACTTTTTCAGGCCTGTTAGTTGACATGTTATTTCAGTTTGGAGTTTTGTGATTTCTGTCTTCATATTTTCTTGGTTCTTATTAGTGTTCTATTCAACTCGATCCATGGTTTCTTTGAGTTCTTTGAGCATCTTCCATACTGCTAGTCTAAAGTCCTTATCTGAGAGGTTGATTAGTTGGTTGGTCATTGTCTGGTCATCAGAATTGTCATCTTCATTCTCTATGTCTGATGCTGGCCTGCGTTGTTTCCCCATTGTCACACTTGTATTGTGGGTTTTTCTACGTGTTTTGGTGGTATTCATTGGTTATATGATGCAGGCAGCACACTCCTCTGGCTCCGCCCTTTCTGGATGGGCTGACTTGCCTTTAAGGTAGGGGAGTCCTCCGTGGATGAAGCCTCTCACAGGATCAAATCTTAGGCCCGAGCACGCAGCAGAGAAGACAGTCCGGAGAGAAATGCTTGCTTCTGTGATCCAGCACAGTTCTTAGTGTGGTTTTTTCTTCTTGTGATGTTGTTCTTTTCTTAGAAAGAGCGCACGGCGGCGTAGCAAAGCAGAGCTAAGTGCCTTCTGGAGCCTCTTTTCGACCCACTCTCAAGAGGTTCATGCAACAGGATAGTAGAGAGACACACACAGGCAGCACTCACAATTTTTCACAGTTGGGCTCCACTGGGCAGGTGTAGTTTTCACTTGCTCGCTGGGCAGCTTCAGAATGCAGTATTTTGGGGGTTCGCTTCCCAGGACTCTGAGGAGAGCTTCAAGAATTCAGAAAAAAAACAGAGAATCACAGGACAGGGCTCCCTTCAGGTCCTCAGTTTCCTCAGAAGAAGCACAGCCGGGCAGAGACTCTGCAGGTAGAGCAATCAGCACTCTGCCTGGAAACCCCCACATCCAGCCATTTCTTACTCACTCACTCACTTGCTGGGTAGCTTCAGTGTTTTGGAGGTTCGCTTCCCAGGGCTCTGAGGAGAGCTTCCACAGTTCAGGAAAGACAGAGAAGCATAGGACAGGGCTCCCTTCAGGTCCTCAGTTTCCTCTGAAGAAGCACAGCCGGGTGGAGACTCTGTAGGCAGAGCAATCAGCACTCTGCCTGGAAACCCCCACATACCCACATCCAGACATTTCTTACTCACTCACTCGCTCGCTGGGTAGCTTCAGCGAGCATAGACTTTTTAATAAGCATTCCAATTTTATATTAATTCATAAAAAATGAGGAAAAGAGTAAGTTCATTACAAAACAGTGGCAAGGAGTTATCAAGAAATCTCAGCACTGGTATATGACTTGGTAGCACAACACTTCACCATACATGCTTGATGATTTTATTTGCAAACAGAAGGAAAAATGATGATCCAAATAGTTGAGTCTACTAAGAGGTTGGGGAAAGGGCTTGGGTACATACTCCTGGGAAGGACTTGACATCTACTTCTTGAACACTTACATCCCAGAACATAGTACCTCTAACTTTTTTTTACAAGTCTTTCCCCAATTTATTTAAGGTACATAGTGACAGTGAATTAGGGCCATTCCCACCACCAGTGTTGATTTCCCACTACCATAGTTCCAAGCATGCATCACCTTTTTTAAATTAATATCTTTATTTAAACACTTTGATTACAAACATGATTGTGGTTGGGTTTCAGTCATGTAAAGAACACCCCCCATCACCAGTGCAACATTCCCTTTACCAATGCCCCAAATCTCCCTCCTCCCCACCCCAACCCCACCTGTATTCTAGACAGGCTTTCTACTTCCCTCATTCATTCACATTGTTAAGATAGTTCTCAATGTAGTTATTTATCTAACTACACTCATCACTCTTTTGGTGAGCTTCATGAAGTGAGCTGGAATTTCCAGCCCTCCTCTCTTTGTCTCTGAAAATTATTGCAAGAATATCTTTCATTTTTCTTAAAACACATAGTTGAGTGAGACTATTCTCTCTTCCTCTGATTTATTTCACTCAGCATAATAGATTCCATGTACATCCATGTATAGGAAAATTTCATGACTTAATATCTCCTGACATATGCATCACCCTTACCTCCACCCATAACCCCCTGGACTCCTAGTGTAGCAAGTCACTTATGTGTATAGATTGTTAAAGTTTGGGTCTCTTGATTCTATTGTCATTGACTTTGGTTTAGGTATTTAGATCTGACCATTTTTTAATTTCCACTCAATGCTCCTGAGACCACTTGGCATCTGGGCCCCATCCGCTTTTTTTTTTCTTTTCTCAATTTGTAGGACATCAAAATATGAAGTAGAACAAGATGATTTATGTTCTATGGTTCTGTGAAAAAGGCAGGAGCCCCTATCTAAAAGCTATAAATATAAATAAAATCAAAAGAGAAAAAAAGAAAAAAATAGGGGGAGATGTGGCAAGGCTTTTTTCTTGGTTGGTTTTTGTTTATTTTCTGTTTGTTTTCTTGTTTTCTTTTTTTTTCATAGGCTCAGTAAACATTGGGGAAATTAAAGGAATTTCCCTTGGCCTAAGAGATACAGGGTGTCTCTACCCTTGAAGCATACTGTCTTGAGATGACTACAGGCTCTGGACATGTTAGTTGTCAAACTCTAAGGTCTTTCTTTATGATTCCAGAAAACGTTCTGCAACTTTAACTTACCTTTTTGCTTTTGCTTTTGCTTTTGGACCATACCCAGCTGTTCTCAGTGCTTATTACTGGCCAGATATTCAGAGTTATTCCTGACAGAACTTAGGGGACCATTGTGCTGGGTCTTGAACCTAGGATGGCTGCATGCAACATAAGCTCTTTATCCACTGTACTGTCTCTCTGGTCTAAGGTTACTGCACCTTATTGTTTGTTCCCCTCAGAAAATATCTAAAACTATCTCAACATATGTAAATACTATCAATATAGTTGAATACATTCTATGCTCAATAAAGAGGGAATGTATTAAAACACTTTATTAATAAAATAAAATAGTGGTTTTCATCTATTCCAAACTTCTACAAAAGGGAATTTTAGAATGTTGTAACATTGAATAGATGACTTCTATAAATATTTACATATATTTTAGATAAATAGCATTTTTCTTTTCTTGCAGCTTGATTTGATATGACCAAGCTGCTGAGATATATGTATATATATGTGCATATATAAAACACTTGCAATCATCTCATATTTTAGTGCTTAATTAGGAAAACTTACACTGACTTAATTTTTTTTTATTTGAAGCACAGTCATTTCTAATACTGTTGATGATAAGGTTTCATACAAATACTATAGTGGAAGTGCATTACATTAGTCTTAAACCAGAAATATAGTAGAGAAACCCCCATTTGGAATCATAATTTATGTGGTTTAAGTTACCTGTGTCAAGCATATCTGGGGGCAGTGGAGTTGAATCATCCTCGTTTGGCTCTGGTAAGACAGGGTGTGTCTTATAGGTGTGGAGCAAAATCCAGTTTGAGCCTGACTAGCTGAATAGGAATGAATAAGGGGGCTCGGAGAGATAGCACAGTGGCTGTGTTTGCCTTGCAAGCAGCCGATCCAGGACCAAAGGTGGTTGGTTCAAATCCCGGTGTCCCATATGGTCCCCCCCCCCCCCCCCGTGCCTGCCAGGAGCTATTTCTGAGCAGACAGCCAGGACTAACCCCTGAGCACCACCGGGTGTGGCCCAAAAACCAAAAAAAAAAAAAAAAAAAAAAAAAAAGGGAATGGATAAGGGCTCAGACTTTCCTGTATTCAAGGAACTGGTCTCAAGTAACCCTTAACTCTGCCTTGAGTCTGTTGAGTTCACTGCTCCAACATCTTGCGACCTCATTTTCTCTCACAGGTTAATCTCAGGCTTAATTTCTCTCAGGCCATTCTCACTCTTTAGTTATTCACTTTCTTGATTAAATTAATCATTTTCTTTCACATAGATAATTTTCTAGCCAAAGATGAGAACTGAAATCTTCTGGCCACTTTCTTTCTTTACTAGTTTTCCATGAGCTCTGCTGAGGCCTGAATCAAACAGCCTGTAGCATATTCCTGGCACCCATGTGCATTGCATTTTCTGATATGGAGGTGATCTGAAGGGTGGGGGGCTGAGGTCACAGATCAACAATTCCAAAATCACTACAGGGACTGAATAGGCAGTAGTAATCATGGAGAAATGGGACTTGAATGTCTCTCTTGAGCAATGGGAGGAGCTGGAAGGATCCCATGTCAGTGGATTGGCTAGAGACATGTATGAACTCATGTCCAGCTTCATATAAACAGAACTGCTAACATTTAGAAATATTTATAGATTTGTGTTTACATGTGAATGAAGAATTCTACATTTACAGCAAAATGATGTATAAATCTCCATGTTCAGTGGAACTAACAAGAAGTATTTTTTAAATCTAGAGTGATTATCCAATAGCCACTCTTGGGTTTGGATAGCAGGACTTATAGAGTATACAGTTAACGTTTTCTTGAGAGTTATGGATATTTGGGAGTTTTTGTATGCATTCTAGGGAGACTGCATGATTAACTTTTATGTTAGACAAAAAATAAAAATAACTTTAATTGCCTCAGATATTGAGGTTCACAGAACAGTTTCAAATAGTATTTAAAAGTTTTGTTTTTTGGGAAGGAGATGTGGAAGATCTGTGTTTTGTTGTGGTGGTATAAAGTTTCATAAGATCTGGTGGCCCCTTCATTGCCATCAGAACTGTGCCATGAGGGATTCAGCCCACAGGAGAGTGTTCATCCCAGCCCCACTTTCTTTCCAGCTAGGCCCCCACAAGAATCAGTGAGGTTGCTTATTCAACCGAAGGATCCGGACATGGCAGAGTCCAGAATTATATTTACAGCTTCCCAAGAACCTGGTTCACGGACTCACCTGCAAGGTACACTAGACCGGAAGTGGGTCTTCATTCTGCTGCCTCCAGCTTGGAGCCTGAAGCCCATGTTCACCCCAGAAATAATCACAGGAGAGTTCTCCTGCAGAGGATGGAGTAGGATCACCTTGGCCCCAGGCCTGCAGGGAACATCCTTCTCTTAGCCCTGGGGCCTTCCCATGCTTCACTGGCTTTTGCCTTCCCAGCCATGACAGCTGCTTGCATCCACCAGAAGGTCCCCGTCCTCCCTGGGCTTGCTTGTTCTTGCCCATGTTTGCTCTCTCACCCCATTCATGTCACCATTCTTTTCTTCTGGGTCCACTCTGAGCACTGACTCTTGGCACAGGCAGGTCTGAGGGACTATAGCTCACCACCTCTCACTTCCAAGCATGTTCCAGGCATGGGCTGTGACACTTTTCCTGTTGGAAATCAACACTGGAATTTGCAGGGGTTCCATGGCCATGTCTTCACAGTGCCATTGTTCCTGGCTGCATTGAATGGTGACCTTTATAAGGCTCTGGGCACTTGCTGCTCCTGTGTTCCAGACTCCACAGCCCCAGTGAATTTCTTGGTCTTGCTTATGGCATCATGAAGCCAGCTCAGATTAACCCGTGGTCATCTCTGCCCTTGGCTTTCTCAGTACTAATGCACTGACCACTGCTCTGGCAGACAGTCATCCCTGTTCTCTTGGGCATGCAACAGGGCGCAGAGCTGCAGAATCACTGGGAAAGTCCAGATCTTACCCTTTGAGGAGATAAATAGCCTGAAGGGAAATTTCAAGGTTCTGGAAGTCACTGGCTAAAGAGAGGGGGAACCCTGGGCCTCCGGGCCAGGAGGGTTTGGCCCAGCAGGGAACTTACAACCTCTTCCTTTCCACTGCCCCACTGTGTCACTGAGACTGGACACCTCTGGAGAGCCTGGCATTGGTGGTGCAGGGAGAGCACTGGCTCCACGGGGACTATCTTGAGGCATAGGGCTGTCCCTCCTGTGCAGGGGCAGCTGACTTGTACAGGCAGCAGGGAACTTCACTGGGACGTGGGCTGCAGGGTTGTTTATGTGCATATTTCTGCCATCTGGCCGCTGCCCTCTCTGCAGTCAAGCCATATCAACACTATTAGATCCTTTCCCTATGTCCTTTCTTGGAGCAACAAAGGAATTCTTACTTTCAAGTTAGAATCAGGCTTATAAAATATTCAGTTATGGTAATCACACATGAAGGTATATGGTCAATTCAATAATGAAATTTAAATCTAAATAAATCGAGTTAAAATATTAAAGCAACTGAAATCTCATTGAGGTCACGCAGTAAGTTACAAAGACCTAGACGACACCTGGGTAAATGTGTGAATGGCCCAGTTCCCATCCAACCTAGGTTTTGATATTAACAAGAGGACTATAAAAAAAAAAAATCAAACTTCTGTCAAATTTACTAAGCAGAATTTGGGTCAAGTCTGACGTTCTGAATTTATAAACTCTACATGAGAGAAGTGGAATCAACTTGGTTCCTGCTAATTCTGACCACGTGTATCCAAGTGTTGCTTTTATAGGGGTAAAACAACAACCCAAAGTGTTTCTTGTTCGCGCCACCAAGGACTTAGCTTTTCAAATCAAACCTCTTCAGGAACGCTAAACTTCATTTGTTCATTCCACAAATATTTACAATGCCCGTGTCAGACAGGGCTGTTGGGACAACCATCAGGAATGTTTTCTTTACTTTCTTCGGCTCGTTTTCTTGTTTGCACGCACTTGCACAAGGGCATGTTTCCAACTGTGTGAGGCACTGTCCCCAGTTCCCTGTAGCTCAGGCAGGCCGTGTCTATTCGTATTACTGTGCAGACAGAAAGCTCCATGGGGCCATTGTGTTTCATGTTCAGACACTGCAGGCAGTACTCCAGAGCCATTGCTCCCCCCTTGGACTCACAAACTCACATGCACTCATACACATATTCACACATACACTCATGCAAACATTCACACATACTCACACTTGTGTTTATACTCACACACTCACATGTACTCATACATTATAACATACTCATACACACATCATACTCCCTCACACGCTTCCACACACACTCACAGAGGCTGGGGAAGAAGTGGTTGAGAGATGTCAGTCTGTACCCAAGCTATGAGGGAATTTTTATCAATTCCTAATTTGTACTATTTCCTTTAATGTAGCAAAGTATAATTTACATATTATAATTCAACTTTTTAGGGGTCAGACAGATAGCTCTGGGGCTAGGTGGTACCTACAACATATGAATTCCCTTGTTCTGGTCCTGGACTTTCTGGTCCCCAGCATTACCACTGTGTCCAGGGTCTCCCCCTAGTACACTAGAACCCAAACAGCACAGCACACTCAGGTACTGGCATTGAACCCAAAGCCCAGAGGGCCAACTACAGCCCAAATCCCCCATCACTTAGACCACCTGAGCACATTTTTGAAGGACCCGAGAGTAGTAAGCTATTATTTCAAAGTTTAGTATGGGCTTTTCTTGTCACTGTATGACTAAAGTATATGAAAACAGTTTATCATTCAAAGCCAAAATTGTTCTGCCATATCTGTGTTATTTATAATAGCAAGAAGTTTCCTAATCTTCATATGCTCATATCAAATGTTTTTAGTAAAATGTTTATCTTCTCAACCTTCATAAGCTACTTGCCATTTATCTCTTTGACTATTGAATGACTAAAAATATATAAATTATTTCAAAAGTAGATTGCATTTAATAAGCATTGTGTGCTTGTGATGACAAATGCTATATAATTATAAGCTTATAAATTAAAAATAAAATAAGCTTAATGTGACACTAAATTCTACTTAGCTATGAGATACTTCAGGATGAATCAGAGTATTATATTTTAATATTACAAAAGAAGCTGTTTTTATTTATCTTATGTCAGAATATTTTATCATGGTGCCATATATATTTATTACTCTTAACAAATAAGGGCAGAAATTCATTTTTGAGCAGAAAAAATATCTACCCTATAAGACTTTTTTTTCTGTATATAAATTGGCATGGTAAAAGTATACTCACTTTGAAGGCCAAAAGTAGGTTTTAAAATTACAGTTTTGAGAATTGGGATAGTCACTCAATATCTTTAAAATGAAGACAAAGAAACAGTATTTCCTGAGTGACCCACAAAGCTGACCGGGCTCTCCAGAGGTAGTTCTATACCAGGCTGGGTGAGTTGCAGCCTGCAGCCAGGCTACCAGTGCTCACCTGCCAACCATGGTATGCCCCTAGGGTCCCTCGTAGTGAGTTTTCATATGCATTTTAATTTCTTTGTAGGGATACTTCCATAAAAATAATTAGTCAGTGCAATGAGGCTCATTGAAATAAAAGCTGATTTGACTAATATATGACTCCCATGATAATATTCTGCCTATTCAACAATTTCAAAAGAAAATCAAACAACTACAAAGAAACAAAGAAAACCAAAATCATAGGCCCTGGGGGCCAGAAAAAAAAAGAGCACGCAAGTTGAATGCCTGCCTGACTCACAGCACACTTACGTGTAAACGATCACTGAGCACTGAGCCAGGAATAAGCCCTGAGCACCCCCAGAGAGTGTCCCCCAACTAAGCAAATAAACAAGCAAACAAAAATCGTATCTGTGAAAAGGATATACAAGTGATCAATCGCAATTAAGATCTCACTGTCTGTAGCCAATCACCAGGGAAGGGCTTGGTGGTTCCAAGCAAATCACGGGATTTTTTTTTTTCCTTTACGAAGAAAAATTTGGAATTTTACCAAGGAGTGAAGAGTTCTGTAACTCAAGTGCACTTTGGGTAATGTGGACATTTTAGCAGTGCTTATTTTTTCCAATTCAGCAACCAGGAATATTCTCCCATTTATTTCTATCTTCTTCAGTTTCTTTCATCCATGCCTTAGAGCAGGGGTCTCAAACTCAATTTACCTGGGGGCCGCAGGAGGCAAAGTCGGGGTAAGGCAGGGCCGCATAAGGGATTTTACACACAAAAAAGTCCTCAAACATCATTATTAACAGTTTTAATTATTTCTTCTGAACATGAATAGAACATTGAGTGAAGATCATGAACAGTTCTGAACATGGCATCTTTTGTCTATTCCTTGCTGCCAGAGACTTAACAGCACTTCTTCTCACAAATCTGAACCACATTTGGCTTTAGAGAAGAAGCAGTTGAGACCCTCAGTATAGCTTGAAGATGATCATCATTAAGTCTAGACCTGTACTTTGACTTATTGAAGTTCAATGTGGAGAATAACTTTTCACACAAATATGTGCTGCCAAAAAGGCACATGGTGCACTTGAACATTCGGGAAAACTCAGGGAAGCTGGGGGGCAATTCTCTCAAAAATTGCCCATGCATGTCTGCTTTTCCACTAATCTCCCTGAACTTGGCTTTGAGATCAGAGTTGCATTGCAAGTCAATGAGCTCCATTTGAAGCACAGGAGGGGCATCTTGCACATCAAAGGAAAAGGGGTCCACAAAAGTTTGGAAAGTGGCTCTGCTTTTTGAAGTCTGCAAATCTGTGATCAAATTTCTTCTCTAGCTTAAAAATAGCATCAACATATTTCTCACCACTGAATGGTATGCCTGCATCCACAAGTTCCTTGCATGCTGGGAAATGGCAAAGTTTTGTCTGAGAGAGCTGGGATTTCTATAACACAAGTTTTGTGGAGAATGCTCTGGCAGCACTGATAAGCTGCCCCGGGCCTTGTAACATCTTTAGTATATTCAGCTTATGTGTGATGTCAACAAGAAAAGCTAAGTCTATGAGCCATTTGTGATCACTCAACTCAGAAACAGCATTCCCATCCTTCTCCATGAAGGCTTTCACTTCTTCTCTCAACTCAAAAGATCTTTTCAGGACATTTCCCCTGCTGAGCCAACATACCATGGTGAAATAGAGCACATCTCCATATTATGACTCCATTTCCTCTAAAAAAGCACTGAACCTCCTGTGCTTTAAGCGCCTGGATCTGATTTGGTTGATGCATTTCACAACAACAGATATCACATTGTCACACGGCAGGCATTTACTGCAAAGGGCCTGCTGATAGATAATGCAGTGGAGTAATGGCCTTCTCTACATCCTCCTCTTCAAGTTCTTTTTGAACAAGTGCCACCGGTCCATTTTTCCTCCCTGTCATCAATGGCACTCCATCGGTTATTATTCCAACAAACCTCTTCCATGGCAAACCTGCATTCTCAATGACATCACACAGATGCTAAAATATCTCATTAGTGGTGGTCTGGCCATGCATTGGAATTATTGGGAGCAGCTCCTCTGTCAATTCAAAATTGCAATCAACACCACAGACATAAATTGTGAGCTGCGCAGTATCTGTGCCCTCGTCAAGAGCAACTGAGTATGCATCAAAACATTTGGCTTTCTCACACAGTTGATGATAAATGTCACTTGACATGTCAGAAATGCGTTCTGCCACAGTGTTGGCAGAAAGGCAGATTTTGCTCAACTGACCTTTCTTTTCCGGACAGATAATACTTGCAGCCTGTAACATGCATTTTTCAACAAACTCTCCTTCTGTGAATGGTTTCCCTGCCTTAGCAATCATCTCACTAACCATGTAACTAGCTTCGACTGATGTAACATTCTCTTTGGTTGCTTTCTTGAAGAAATCTCCTTGCCTCATTAGACATGCTTTAAGATTGGCAACCAACTTGGCTTTCTCATTTCCCTGATATTTTGCACATTCCTCAGCATGTTTAGTTTTAATGGCGTTTCAAGTTGTATTCCTTGTGCACTGCAACTTTCTCTGAGCAAATAAGACATGTGGGAATGCCCCTGTGCTCAACAAAGAAATACTGCGTCTCCCACTTTTCCTAAAATTGTCTGTGCTCGTCATCAATCTTTCTCTTCACTGCAGGCTTTGATGAAGTCATGATGAAGGTATGACAAAATCTAATTCTGTAATAAACTTCTCTCCCTTTTCTCCCTTAGGCCTCCAATAATGCAAGGGACAGCAGGCAGGAGCAGCAGAAATGACATCTGCGCTAGGTACAAAGTATTCACGATTATTCACAATAAAAAATCACATTAGTAAGAAAAAATCGCATTAAACATTTGCATTAAACATTAAATGGAACTGCTCAGGGTATGCGAATGTTTAATGCGATTTTTTTTACTAATGCGATTTTTATTGCGATTATTCGGTAAGTGAATAATCGCAAATACTGCAATATTTGAAGGCCAGCCACGGGCCACAAAATGTTGTACAGAGTGCCGCAAACAGCCCGCAGGCCACAAATTTGAGACCCCTGCCTTAAAGTCTCTATGTTGAATGTTCTGCCTCCACAGTTATGCTGCTAGTCTAAGTGAACTTGTCTTCATTATTTCTTTTTAGATATTTTTATTCATTTATGAAGAGAAGTAATTTTAGCATATTGATCTCTAGTGCAAATGTACAGTATTTACCAGTTCTAGCAATGTTCTGAGTGGAGCCTTGAGTTTTCTGTATATCACTTCACATTATCACATTATCACATTTTGCTTCTTTGACTTTGTAGTTTGGATGTTTTTGTTTCTTTTTCCAAGGTCTTTATTTCTAAACTCAAAAGATCAAAAATTAAATACGATCACATACAGAATGATAAATCATACACAGCCTTATTCTCATCACGATTTTGTACTTCTCTGAATTTCCAAGGACACATAATAGATTTATTTTGGGTTTTTTTTTTTTTGCCCTGAAACATACTATAGTTTACTAGTTCTTTAAACTCTTGCTTATATAGGAAGTCAATTCTTCAATTATTCTGTTGAAGAAAATAATGATTTGTTGAGATCAGATAAGCTGCATTAAATTGCATTGCTAAATCTTTAGAAAGGGAAAGAATAATAAATATTGACTTCTTATGTAAGCTTTCATATTAGTAACTTGATACTTCATTTGATAATAAATATCACTTCAAAATTTTTCATGTCTTGGAATTGGAAATTCAGGTATTATATAGATGTTAAAATCATAAATCAAACTATTCATACAACATTTGTGTAATTGAGTTAGCCTGCCTAAAGCTGTTTTCATAGCAATATTAACCACTGAATCATGAACTAAAAATGTATGTAGATCCTTTTTTAGCAAGGATAGATTTCTATCTTCACACAAATAATAGCACAGCATTGAAATCTTTTGGAAAAAACATGCACCTTCTGTTCCCCTCAGGGTGTTTTATCCAGTCAGAGTCTGGGTGGCCAGGAGGCAGCACCATGTCTACAGGGAGTGACCCCTAACAGGACAGAGCTAAGATCTCATACCTCTCTTCTCCAATGGGGTTCTGTGCTGTCTGTGTGTTGTCAACTGTCTTGGAAATGGTTTATTTATATAGAAAATTCATATTGGGAAGAAGAAAAACATAGTATAAAAATATAAAAGAGAAACAAATAATTCTCTTAATGAAACTTACAGATGCAAATCAGCATATTTATGTAATTCTATATAATTCTTTCCAAACAAATTAAAACCTATTGAATTGGAAATGAAAAATACTCTCATATTTGTGTTAAATTCACTCATTAAATGTTTGCTAACACAAAAGAGATTTTCTATTTAAAACTTAATAATTAGGGGCTGGAGCAGTGGTGCAGAAAGGTAAGGCACTGCCTTGCCGGTGCTAGCCTAGGACGAAGTTCCATATGGTTTCCCAAGCCAGTAGCGAATAATTAAACACAAAACATTGTTTAACTAGTATACTATTGTTGGCTAATGTTTCTCCTCTGGATTTTACAAGAAAGAATTGTTTTTGATTCAACTATATTTAGGCTTATGGAGAAAACTAACAAATTTGTGGACATTTTATATGTTATTATTCTGCATTGGAAATATCAGCAATGAAAGGAAAGCATAACTTCTTGCTGTATAAGCAAAATGATGTGAAAATTTAAATGCTGAACTAAGTTAGAGTGAGTAATATGATACAGATCAGAAAAGCACATCGTTTAATATTTCATAATTAATTGCGCACAACTGGTTTATATAGAGATTAAATTTAAAAGTTTCAAACTAACTACTATCCAATTCTTTGAATTCATGTAATACTGTAGTTTATAGTCATACTTTTGAATCCACATTAATAGGCAATTTATATTTTAATCTTTTATATTAACACCATTGTGTGGATTGTCTTCCTGGCACAAGAGTTAGAAATGACCAAGATTCAACCTTCTCATCAAGGGTCAGCTCTGCTACCCATATGCCAAATTGTGAGCCAATCTCAGTAAAGCCAATTTGCAGACAATGTAGTAAGAGTAGAATTTTCTTGTTAATCCTTACAGTTCTCTGAACAAGGAGCACTGTGAACCCTGAAGTCTATGGGAAAGTTTGAAAATATAACAGTGAGTAACCAATAACGTCCTCATCTGAGATCATGAAGCATGAAGAGTTTTATCTTTTCACAAGAGCAATTTCTCACCACATTAGTAAGAGCGGCTGACAGCTGGGTGACAGCCAGGCTCATGGCAAACTTGAATCCCAACATATATCCCAGGTATGTCTGCTTATAATAAAATAATTCATGAAAGATAGAGATTAAATGGTTAAATTCTCACAATTCCCACAGAAAAGTCCTAGACCTTTGCCTATTAAATTATACTAGAATATGTGGTACTATCTGTAGCTGGAGTATGTGTTTTGTTGTGTATCTTAAACCTTTGATTTTATTTTCACTGACTGATCACAATTGGAGTATCAGCTTTGGTCTTTGGAGTTAATCGCTTCTTCCTTTGACAGAGAAGTTCACAATAGCTGGTGATTTCTCTCTTCCAGACACTCAGAAGGAGCCATTGTTGTGAGATTTAAGAGCCTTTGAGCAGACATGATTGATGGGGAGTTCCCTGGGCAGCCCAGCTGGCTATCCATATGACAGTAGAGAGGGAGCTTATGGCCTTTAGCCTCTCTGAGCTCCTCTTTGAGCCTCTGTGCTCACAGCTAGATGTGGAAACCAGCCAGCACAGAGAAGGCAGCCTGTGCTCACACTGTGAGAAAAAGGCTACTTCCCAGCAAACTGAGGCACAGCCCAGATGCATCATGGCAATGGATGCCTTCCTGTTCCTGTTCTGTTAAAATCCCTCTTATCTCTACATGTGTGGTCGCAAACATCTAGGGGGTGAGGGGTATTGAAAGAGGAAGCCTCAGTTTCCCCTGGCCAGCTGCTGTGAGGAATCTCAGCTTTGACTTCCTCAATCTTCTTTTTTGTTTTTTTTTGTTTTTTTTTTTTTTTTTTTTTGGTTTTTTGGGCCACACCCGGCGGTGCTCAGGGATTACTCCTGGCTGTCTGCTCAGAAATAGCTCCTGGCAGGCACGGGGGACCATATGGGACACCGGGATTCGAACCAACCACCTTTGGTCCTGGATCGGCTGCTTGCAAGGCAAATGCCGCTGTGCTATCTCTCCAGGCCCCTCAATCTACTTTTTAAAACCTTCCTGTAATTCCCTTTCTCCTCTATTTTCGAATAAAAGTTTCTACCTTCTTTTTGTTTTGTTTTGTTTTGCTTTTTTGGGGGGCCACAACCGGTGGTGCTGAGGGGTTATTTCTGGCTCTGAGCTCAGAAATCACTCCTAGATCAGAGGACCATCTGGTATCAAACCCACAGCCGTCCTGGATCAGCTGCTGCAAGGCAAACACCTACCGCTGTGCTACCACTCCAGCCCCTTGTTTCTACATTCTAACTCTGAGTCTGAGCATGTTATTACTTTGTGTTTTTATTCCTGACCATAGTGAGGACCCCGGGAATTGTGGAGCAACACAGAGATCCTGGTCCCCTCTCTTGTATCATTGTGAGATCTCTATTCATGGGAGAAAAACTGTGTTGAGTCAGGCATACTCACAGCAGGTTTGGGGACTTTATGCATCACTTCCAGCCCCCATTCTGCCATCCTTCTGGAGTTGGCTTGCTCCCTTCTGCTTGTGACCAAAAAACCAAAAAAAAAAAAAATGTATGAATCTTTTGAGATAGTCTGAGGAGAGTAGATAAATTCCAGATCCCAAATGCAGTCTGCAATGCAGTTTTGTGAAATCTGGAAAAATAGCCCACAGCAGTTTCAGACCAGGAAATGTCCTAGATCAGAAGATCTTTCAATAGCTGAAACCAGTTGTGAACAATAGTCTATGGTGAACTGGAGTAGTAGAAATTGACCACCGAGAACAAATCAGCAACAGCAGTGTGCCTGCCTTCTTTGAAGATGACTTACAATTCAAGGACTTGAACAGCAGCAGCAGCAGCAGCAGCTAGAGTGATGACATAGAGCAGGAGACCTTCATGTAGAATGAACCATGAAGAGGATCATGAGAAATTCACATGCCAATGGTGCTGCCTAAGTCCCACTTTCCATGCAGTGGGTGGTCTGAAACAACTTCAACTGAGAGTTAATTTATATAAATCATACAAACTTATACTGGATCAGTACCATAAGCACCAGTACGACCACTGTGACAGCAGTGGCATCATCTTCCTGGAAAAAGAAAAGGTCATATACAAGAAGGAAAGGCTAAATACAATATGAACAGACATTAGATATAATACGGACAAACATTAAACATAGAGGTGGCCACTACACACATTCACTCACAGATGAACAAAAGAATTGATCCATAGAAAAATTGACCCAAGTAGAATGGGTCAAAGTGCTTTGAAATATAAAGCCAGCATGTCAGATAAAAAGTATTTCTACTTCCTTGGAGTAATCAGCATAGATGGAGGGAAACTATGCTGAAAAAAAGTCTTAATGGTTTAGAACATGCAAAGAATATTATTAAAACAATCATAATATTTAAGACTAGAATACTAAGTGATATGGTGATGAGCACTGTAAAAGGAGTCTATGGCATTCAGATACCTTATCTAAGGTCTCTGTGTAGAATTAAAGACCTTTGGATGGGCTTGGATGGTGGTGGATAGTGATGGAGGCCTTTCTCCTCCAGCCCAGGACCACCTGTTCAGCACCTCCTGTTCAACCAGCGGTTCTGAGGTGATCACAGCAGGTAGAAAACTCACACACAGGCAGGTTTCTTCAGGAGATAACATCTTTATTTGCCCTGGCCAACATGTGTGGCCTATATCATAAACATTTGCGCATGCTATCCTCAGCTTGCCCTGCGTCTTGGCTTTTTTTTAGCCATCTCTCCTCCTGCACTTTCTCCAACCTCCATCCATGCAGATCTCCTTTTGCTCCTGAGGCCAAACCTTTTGTAACCTTTCCAAGACCCCTCCCAGAAATAGAAGGGTCTTTCTTGTAGGTAAAGTTACACAAAGAATGTGGGGTGGGGTTACATCTGCCCCTTTTTTCTTAAATAAAAACAAAAGAGCTTAAGTTATCTTTTGTTTTCCCAACTTCTGCCTATAGCCAAAGGTGGGTAATATTTTCATAGCAACAAGGTTTAAAGTGAAAATTAACATATTAGCCTTTTCCAAAAACATAAGTTTTCTGCAAAATATACCATACACCTGTAAACTAAAATTTTCTTAATGCTTTCTACCAAGCACTATCCTGGAACTTCCTAGTTCCTATACCTCTTAATGCTAATTAAAATCAAGCATTTTATCCTGGAACTTTCATGTTCCTATTATGCCATTTACCCATTTTCCCGGAACTTTTATATTCCTATTCATCTTTCCCTACACACAAAGTACAAAAGCATATATATAGAACATACATTTTGAAAACAGGCTAGTGCATTAAAATACACAGTAAAACATTATGCCATTGGAAACATTAATTATGGAAAACAATAAAGTACATTTAAAACAGCAAGAAAATGACTTAGATTAAAGTTAGATGCAGGCAGTTCTAACTCAGATCTTTCAGTTGGGCTTTACTGTTTTTCTTCCTCTTTTTAAAATTTTTACACCACTACCTAATTTTATTCCATCACCAACACCAATTGTCCAGATGTGTGAAATGAATGGGCTTCCCATTTTATCCCTTCACCTAAAACCATTTGTCCAGATGCTGGTCTTCTCCCACTTGTCTTCACTTCCATGGGGTCCCAGCCCCCGCAGCTGGGTCCGCTTGCGCCGTTTCACTATCCTGATGTGGAGGGAGGGTCCCAGTAGGAGCTGCGGGCTCGCTGCTTTTGGCCTGATCAGGAACTTTCTGCCACTTATGCCCTCGGGCATTTTTTTGGAAGCAGGTTTTGCTGCTGCTGCTGCTGCTGCTGCTGCTGTTTCTTCACCAGGCACATCTGGGTGTCCAAAGCTAAGGTCATCTAAGTCAGAAGTTTCAAAATTCAAAATTCAAGTCTAAACGGTAAACTTTTTCTTCCTGGTTCGTTTCCAATCAAGGCCCTCCATCAATCTCTTAGTAGGCCGAGGTCTTTTGGAAATAGGTCATTTTGCAACAAAGTCTCAGTCCTGGGCCTCAGATGGGGGCGATTGAAGTTTCACCTCCCATGTTTCACTGGCCCTTCTGCCCCCAGAAGGGGTCTCGGCCATCTTTGAAAATAGCTCCACATGGTGGTCCAAAGTTTTGGTCTCACTCCAGCTGAAAAGAGCCAAAATCAAACTGAAGAACAGAAATCTCACCATGATCGCTGTCCTCTTGGGTCCAGAGTTCAGATCCCCATTCAGGGTGCCATTTGTAGAATTAAATCTCTCTGGATGGG
Source organism: Suncus etruscus (assembly GCF_024139225.1). Classification (NCBI taxonomy): domain Eukaryota; kingdom Metazoa; phylum Chordata; class Mammalia; order Eulipotyphla; family Soricidae; genus Suncus; species Suncus etruscus. Next base: position 128,205,300 of record NC_064850.1, on the reverse strand, counting down.
CTTGGATGGAGGTGGATGGTAATGGAGGCCTTTCTCCTCCAGCCTAGGACCACGTGTATGCACCTCCTGTTCAGCCAGAGGTTCTGAGGTGATCGCGGTGGATAGAAAACTCACACACAGGCAGGCTTCTTCAGGAGATAACATCTTTATTTGCCCTGGCCAACATGTGTGGCCTATATCATAACCATTTGCTCATGCTATTATCAGCTTGCCCTCATCTTGGCTTTTTTCAGCCATCTCTCCTCCTGCACTTTCTCCAACCTCCATCCATGCAGATCTACTTTCGCTCCTGAGGCCAAACCTTTTATAACCTTCCCAAGACCCCTCCCAGAAATAGGAGGATCTTTCTTATAAGTAAGGTTACACGAAGCATGTGGGGTGGGGTTACATAGAGGGATATTAGAAGATATAGGCAGATAAAATTAAATGAAAAGTAAATGGTTTAAAATATTTGTTAATGCATCACAATGAGCACTATATTAGGAGACCAACAGAAAATATCACTGTAATATGAAACTAGAGTATCCAAACTGTATCTCCATGGAGCATTATTAACAGAAGCATTAAGATTATTATAAACATACTAGAATAGAAATTAAGGCACTGAAACATTTTAATAATGAGCAGTATAGTGGGAGTCCACATCCTGCAGCTGTTTTTCTGTTGGTAAAAAAATACATTAAATGTTAGAACATTATTATAGACATCTCTAAGGAGCATCCAATTAACCACCTGCTAATTTAAACAGCTATCTTCATAGCATCAAGTAGTTTATTTGAAATATAAAAAAGAATATAGGCTGCTGGAGAATTTACAGATGAGTTAGTTATTTCTGAAATTGCTTGATCATCTAATTTAAACCACTGTTTTCTTGCTGTCTTTTTTACAATAGGCTGTGCACCATTTCCACTTCACCATAATGGTTTAAAACAGAGAATAATTTGTACTCTTCTTGTTTGTTGTTAGAGTCCATAGTGCACTGTGATAGATCAAGGTTTTCTAAATGAAAATCCACATAGGTATGTAGTTTTTTCATTTTCTTGCCATTGTAGAAGCATTTCAAATGTATTAAGAGCACAGGTGGTAGTCTCCAAACTTCTGTCCTTTTTAAGGAATCCTGCTGTATGTAACAGTGGCTGCAATAAACCTTATTATTGTCTTTTAATTCTTCTTTAAAAAAACACTTTAAGGCAATCTTGCAACATGCATTTATCTGTTGATGTCAAAGGCAAGGATAAATGAGTAAAGATCTCTGATATTTTAAATTTCTGGTGGCAGATGAGACATTGAATTGTAGATTTAAACTGGCCTTGGAAAAGTGTCACAATAATAAATTCATTAAACTGCTTGTCTCTATTTTCCTCTAACTTTCTATTCTGTATATCAACTTTGATCAAGTCCTGATGAAGACCCTCTATCAAGAACAGAAGTAATTCATGTGGATTCTTTTTTTCCATCTCCTTAAAACTGCTTATTTATCTTTCCAATGGTCATATTAAAGTCTTTTGGGTTGAATTATCTGTGCTTTCCTTCCCAGAAGGCTTTTATATCCTTACCAAACTCTTCTGTCATCTTGCCTTTATGTCCTAATGGATTTGACCTGTTAATATCCTTTGTATGACAGTTCTGGTAAAAGTAATCAGTTGAATTGGGAATATTATACAAGCATTGTAGTACAGAATTCATGAAACAAGTGTTTGCTAAATTATGAATCTGGTGAGAGCAGGGCCAGTTCCCTTATTTATAGCATCAAGATTCTGGAACGGGCCATTTTCACTACCAAGAGTGTCTGCGTCATTGTGTGGTGTCAGCATATTATTCAGTTACCTATTGAGGTTACAATCTGTTTCCTATCCACATTTTTTGGAATAATCTCTGTTATCTGAGAGAATGTTTACACTCTTATCATGCATTTTTGTCTGAGATTTTTCATTTGTGAGAATCCTGCCTCTGACAAGGCATAGTGAAACCCAAAGTTTTTTGGCAGGTTTGTCATTTGTAGAAACATATGTATAACCTTTGCCTTGAATTAGGAGATTACCAGCAAGCCGTTTATTATACATTTTTACCTAAATAGGTGAATCAATTGTTTTTGCGCCTGAACATCTTCTTTAAAGTGTTTTTCTGCAGCTGTATAAGGTTCTCCTTGGGATAAATTTAAGAAGTTTAGTGAAAATAATGTTAAGAACAAAATGGCTCTGGGTGACATGACTCTTTTTCTATACATTAATAATTGAGTTTTTAGAGTTTTGTGTGCTCTTTCAACTATGGCTTGTCCTTGTGGATTATATGGAATGCAAGTGATACATTTGATTTACCATTCCTTACAAAATGATTGAAAAGTTTTTGTTTTTTTTTTTGTTTTTGGGCCACACCCGGTGACGCTCAGGGGTTACTCCTGGCTATGCGCTCAGAAGTTGCTCCTGGCTTGGGGGACCATATGGGACACCGGGGGATCGAACCACGGTCCGTCCTAGGCTAGCGCAGGCAAGGCAGGCACCTTACCTCTAGCGCCACCGCCCGGCCCCATGATTGAAAAGTTTTATTGGTGTAGTCTGGACCATTGTCTGTCTTTATGGTTTGGGCAACACCCACAACAGAAAAGCACTGTAGCATGAAGTTGCAAACTGCTTTAGCTCTTCCTGAAGTCATTGGAGCTCCCCATATAAAATGAGAATATGTATCTACCGCCACATGAAGATAGGGTTTTTTTTTTAAAATCAACATTTGTAATATCCATTTGCCACAATTCATTATTAGTCTATAATCCTCATGGGTTGGCCCCAGCTACATGTGTTCTTTTATTTAAAGGTGCACAAATGGTACATGTATCAACTAGTTCTCTGTCTTGCTTCCATGGAATATGGTAGTTGACATGCAAATGACGAGCATTGTATGAAGTGCTGTATGTTCTTCTGCAGGTGATTTAAATATTGGCATGACCAAATGTTCAGCAGTTTTATTCCCTAAAGCCATTGACTCTGGGAGGCCAAAGAGGGTGATAAATAATGGCTCAGACATTTTTGCAGAAGATCTTGTAATTGTTGCAGTAAATATTGAACAACTTGGTTATGAGCATGTAAAGAGGCAATTATTATGCCTGGGAACAAATCTACTACGTAAGCTGAATCGCTTACTACATTGCATGGCTCTGAAACATATGATAATAAATAATTTAAAGAAGCAAGTTCTACTTGTTTAACAGACTTGTGATTAGTATGCAATGTTGTGGTCAGAGAAGGGCCAGTAATACTGCCTTTTCCTGATGATGATCCATCAATGTAAAACATCGGGGCATCAGGTATAGGGGAAGAGTGGATAATAAATGAGGTCACAAAATGTGTCCCAGGCCTTTCCAGAAGGATAATGGGAGGAAATTTCTTCTGAAAAATCACATTGTGCTCACTGAAGGGGCTCACTGAGAGGTAATATACATTCTATTTCCTTTTATTTTATTTATTTATTTAGGTTTTTGGGTCACACCCGGCAGTGCTCAGGGGCTACTCCTGGCTCTATACTCAGAAATTGCTCCTGGGGACCATCTGAGATGCCAGGATTTGAACTAATGACTTTCTGCATGAAAGACAAACATCTTACCTCCATGCTATCTCTCCGCCCCCCCCCCTTTTGAATTGGCAGGACTATTATTTTGGGATCAAACCTAACAAGGACATTTTTATGAGCTTTGCCTTGATGATAAGTGCAGAAATAAATTCCAAATAAAGCACAAATGTGTGAGGTTGTTTGTTGTGTTAGTAAATCCATTCTAGAGTCCCAGACAGCTGAGCAATAGCACCCATAGTGGAATGAAGAGTTGCAAAAATTTAAAGCCACATCTTCTCTCCAGGTATGAACATGGAAAGATAGGACTTTTGGAGCTGGGCCATGAAAAAAATCTAATTCCTGTTGGGCCTTTTGTGTTAAACACCTGGGGCTATTTAAATCCAGACTTCCTTCTAAAATTCTAGATAAGTGGTTAGTTTTGAGTTTGGAATCCCAAGGTAGAGATGGATCCAATTTATATCTCCTAAGAGTTTTTGAAAATCATTAAAAGTCCTTAGATTTTTCTGATAAATAGAAATCTTTAGGGGATGCATTGAAGTACGCTCCAATACAAAGCCCAAGTATTAAAATGGAGGTAAAATCTGGATTTTTCTGTGGCTATTATTAAATCGACACTCTGCAAGGAGCTAATAACAAATTTATAAACACATTGCAATTCCTTGTGAGTCTGAGCTGAAAGTAAGATGTCCTCCATGTAATGCAGCAAATATACCTGGGGAAACTTTTTTACAAGCTGGAAGTAAAACTGCATCAACAAAATATTGACACATGGTGGGTGAATTTACTATGCTCTGAGGCAAAGCCATCCATTGAAATCACTGCTTAGTGTTTCTGTTATTAATAGAAGGAACTGAAAAGGCTAATATTTTTCTGTCTTTTGAATGTATAGAAATATTATCATAAAAAAATCCTTTAAGCCAATTACTATCACACACCAGTCTCTCGGAATGGTTACAGGTAAGGTAAGCCATTCTGCATCTTGTCCATTAAAATCATCTGAGAATTTACAGGCCTCATATCAGTTAAAAGTCTCCAGCTACCTGATGGTTTCTTAATAAACATTGGAGAATTTCAATTAGGAAAAGAGGTTTCAATATGTCTCAGCATCAACTGTTCTTTGACTAAGTTTCTAAGCACCTCTAATTTTGTGCTGTGGATTGGCCACTGGGGAATCCAGATTGGAACTTCAGATTTCCATTCAATGGGAATGGGTTCTGAGTGCTTTAATCCAGTGACCCCAATCAAAATGGCAAAACCTCTGAATTAACATGCTGTGAGGTGTTTTTTCAAGGGATGTGATTTTCTGCTTCCTAATGCTTATGCAAATCACATTCTCATAGGTTCAAAGAAACCTAAAGTATATAAGGCATGAATATTGCCTGTTGATCTTCTGGTGCTATGCATTTCAAATACCTACCATCCTGGCGAACAGAATTTCGAGGCATGTTCCCTCCTATACCTTTCAAACTGTATTGAATATCTTGTAGAGCCCAATTTTGGAACCAATCTCTTAAAGAAATCATAGACAGTTCTTCCCATAAATCAAACATACCTTCAAATTTTCTGTCCTGAATTTCAAGAGTTAGCATTGGATTTTCTTCTTTAAACTTAGTGAAAGCTATCAATGCAGAAGCCTCAGGATTAGTACTCCCTAAGCCTCCTTCCATGATGTGTTCTAGTTTTCCAGGCATAACATAAGGAAGTAATAAAAGTTGAGCTATATTTTCACCTATCTTAAAGGTCCAGACTCTGGGTACTGAAACAATAATTATTATTTCCCCTTCATGGTCAGACTCTATAACCCCAGGTGAATTATTATTCCTTTAACTGTTAAACTTCTTCTTACTACAATCATTCCCATAGTCCCTTGAGGGAGTGATCTTGTTATGCCAGATTTAACCTTATAAGGGCATTGAGCTGGAATGAGGTTCAAGTCTTCCAGGCAAGGAATATTTAAACCGCAGCTTCCTTAAGTTGCAGGCTTTAATGAGCTTAAACTGTGGAGTTCTCTTGGTTGGGGTGGGAAGCTGAATTATTGATGATATAGTTCCCTGATTTTGAAGAGCCAGGGACTGGCCCTACCCCAGTTTCCAGAGACAGGTTCCAAGTGGGTGGATCCTTGAGAGGGTATAAAAAGAGGTTGTGACCTGCATTGCTTTCATATATGCCCATTTTGGCACACTTAAAGCATATGACCTGACCTTGTGAGATTAGTTTTGGACCCCTCCCCCAGTTTCTGGGAAGATCATTAGGTACTGAATGACAATAACTTGCTCAATGAAATCCCTTGCTAGACCTCAGGCAAGAACTAGGTGGTTCTTTGGGCGAAAGCCATTGTTTTGATTTCTCAGAGTTTGCCTCTCAACAGCATATGTTGGTAGAGGTGCAGCAGGAGGGTAATTGTAAGCCCCAGCATTTCTATAAGCAAGTAGACATCTCATGGCATCTTCTTTCTCCCTAATTGGGCATAAGATAGCCTGACAATATTTATTGGTATTGTCAATGGCTAAAGTTTTTGTCAAAACATTTTGAATTTACACATTTCAACTTGCCTATTAATTACCTGTCAATTTTCCTACAAATTCTGCATATGGCTCCATTACTCCCTGAATAATCTTGGTATAGCTATCCTTGAACTCAGTATCTGAGTCAATATTTTCACAAGCCATCAATGCAAGTTTTCTGACAAGCTTTAAAACAATACAGGATAGTCTTGCCTGCCTATTTATGCCTGTGTACTGTCCTTCCCCTTCCAGAATTTCATAGGATAATGTGACTCCTGCAGCCATCCTTTCAGAGAGATCTAGACTATTAATTTTACTCTTAGAATTCTCATTCATCCACATCTTCCATTGTAAATATTGAGAACTCAAACAGGTATTTGCTACTGTGTTTGGTTACTGATCCTACCACAAAGTATGATTTATTATAAAGGTAAAAGTACACTCTAAGGGGCCAGAGCGATAGAACAGCGAGTAGGGCACTTGCCTTGCATGCACTTGACCTGAGTTTGGTCACCGACATTCCACATGGCCCCCTGAGCATGCCAGGAAGGCATCCTGCAAAGCTAGGAATAGCCCCTGAGCATCGCTGGGTGTGGTTAAAAAAAGACAAAAAAAATGTACACTCTAAGATGCACAGAATTTTTTGACAAGAATGTCAAACATTAATTACTTAGACTTGCACACTTTAGCAAGGAAAAAATCATAATGACTTATCTCCAATCTTTAATTGATTTATATATGAACTTCTGAATAACAACTCTGAGGAAATAAAAATCTACTTCCCAGATAGCAGAAAACTCTGATTTTTTTAAAAAAGAAGAATCAATAGAAGTTGATCATTTTTATTTTTCATTAATAAAGGACCTCAGTGACATACTTCTAAAGTTCAATCCTGAATTTATAAAATTATATTATACCTGGTGCATTTTCATATCACATTTCTCTGCAACATTGTCCATAGTAAAAATAATCACTCAAATATAGCCAAAAATAGTTTGAGATTTTATAAAATTTATCCTTCAACTTTATATTATTTTGCTTTATACATGTGGCAACAAAACTGATTGGAGAGAATTTTAAAAATATGTACTCAGTTGTTAAATATTTTTACTTGATATTAATGCTATTGAGTTTACAAAAGTATTGGAAACCCTGATGAATTTTTTCCTAGCTATTGTGTTAATATACTTACAGAGTTTCTGCTATCTTTCATTTTTATATAAAGAAACCATTTGTTTCAAAAAATTTATATCACACAAGAATTTGAGGAAAAAATAGACTAACACAAAATTGAAGAGTGTCTTCCTTGAATATATGATTTATTTGTTCTCTTATTGTTTTTGAATTGCTCTACTAGGGGCATATTAATAAGTAAGTAAAAGATAAAAATGTGAATGGGCAATTTTTAGGGAATTATTGGGAACTACTTTTCTGCAAAGACACGCATGCATGCCCTTCACCTGGACCTTGAGTTTCTCAATATATCTGTTATCATTTGAGATTTGGTGACCAAGTCTCACCACATGAAGCTACCATATAGAATTTTTCTCTCAGAAATCACAGCATCAGTGTGACCAAGTTGATTTAGTGAGTTGATAGTGAGTGTTGGCTGAGCAAATCTATTCCTCCATGTACTCACTACATAAAACTCAAGTGGGAACTGTGACTGTTCATTCTTGCTGTGAGATATTGTTAAATTTCTGGCTTACAAAAGGAATCACCCCCTGTTCATGCCTTGTTGGACCAGAAATTAGAACTTGTTTTCTTCTCAATTCTAAGGGGTCACTCCCCACAACTTCAGGTTTGCTGGTTTCCTTTACCTGGAAAAAACCTTAGTGTAAATCAATTTTTCTCTTAAAACACATAAAATACACTCACATATTCACTAATAAGCTAAGGCAGAGTTAAGAATCGCTCCATGGGAAATAGAGATATTATTAACACAGTGCCTGCAAGTGTAATGAACGACTAACGATGCACATTCTCAATATTGCAGCAATAATCAAGAAAGATGTAAACAGCTTCAAAGCTCCCGTTTGTGCTTCTTAGGTGAAATCAGGCCTCATGAGCTCCTCGCAGTCATTAAACTATATGAGAGTTGATTTAATTGTTTGGGAAGCTCACAACTTGATGCTTATTCCAGAATTGCCACTCAGACAAAGCACATTTATCATGGGCCCTAATGAGTAAGCCCATAAAACACTGATCTGGCAAAATGCTGTTAATCACTAGGCCGTGAATAGCTGGCAAATCATTGGAATGTTCCAGTTCCCACTCCTTCAGGGCAACAGTCAGGACTCATCCCAGATGTCAGAGGAACATATAATGGTCCGATGAGAACCTGGCACTTTCAGGGAGCCCATACTCACTGGACCTGTGGGGTTCCAGAAGGTTCTTACAGAGGAATTCTGTCAATGCATAGAGATGATGCCTCTTAGGGATGGTTCTGGGCCTGGGAAGGATTCGCTGGAGCTACTTGTGTCTTGTGTGTGCCCTGAGCTAGAGGTAGGCCGATTTCAGACTTTACCTTGCGGTCAATGTTTGCTTATAAAACTCTACCTTCTTGTCTGTTGTTGGACGTCTAGGTTAATTCCAGCTCCTACTATAGTACTCAGTGCTACTATGAATAGCAGTGTGCATGCATCCTTTTGGGCCTGTTTTGCTGGCAGGTTGGTAGGCAAAGGTGTTGGCATGGGATGTACAGTGGGAACATTAGTGGAGGAGGTTGACACTAGTGGTGGGATTGATGCTGAAGCATTGTGTGTCTGAAACTCAGTTATAAAGAACTTTGAAAATCACAATGGTTTCAATCAAAGTATTAAAATTAGGGACAAGAGAGATAGCACGGAGATAGGGCATTTGCCTTGCATGCAGCCAATTCAAAAGGATGGTGATTCAAATCCTGACATCCAAATGATTCCCATGCCTCCGGGGAGTGATTTCTGAGTGCAGAGCCAGGAGTAACCCCTGAGCACCACTAGGTGTGACCCAAAAAAACCCAAAACAAACAAAAAATAAAATCCACCTTCTGATTCCTGTTAACAACAAAGGAATCTTAAGAGTGGAGACTCATCAGCTGAAGGGGAAGCATTCAACCCCAGCCCAGTGAGATCCCAATGAGGACACCCCTATTTGTCTGCACACTGAGAGGTCGCTGCCCAGGTTTTGGCCCTCCTAGCTGCACCCCTGCTTTACACAGCCCGGATCTGACTCCACTCTGTGCTGGGTCAAGAACTGTTGGATTATTGTGTCCTATCCTATTCAATATTCATTTTCTACTGCAGGGTGTGATTTGGTGATTTGGTGATTGCATTACTGGGTCCCTCTATACTTAGTATTCCTTCCCTAACCTAGAGTGTGGTCTGATTCTTGCAAACAAAAGCCCAGGTTTCAGAAAGGCTTCAATCTTCATCCACTAAATTGCTTTCCTTCTTAGGAACAGAAGGCGTGTGTGTTGGGATTTCTGGCTTGAGTGCTGTAATTCCAGGACCTGTTCTCCCCCCTTTCACTATGTAGATTATTTTCTGTGTTGACGTTTGCTTCCAGACCCACATCTTTCCAGGTCCTAGTTTTGGAGCCTGAGGCTTCCTTTACAAAGGACCAGACCCAAGGGGGCTCATATCTGTTGTCTTGTCAAAGACTAGCCACATTTCTGGCACATGGAACATTGCATGACCATATGGGTTTATTTCTCAGCCTAGTCCCAGGGGCAGCTATCCTAAGCCTGTCCTGTCCAGGTTTACATATAAAACAATCTTTGGTTTGGGTGAAACCAAGTTGTAAAGAAACAGATACAAAGAAATCAGGGATGAACTTTGTTTCAGATAAAATAAGATATAACCCAATACTCCACACAGCCACTTCCCATAAGCTGTTAATCATGTGCTATGGGTTTTCTATTGTGGACTGTTCACCATGAAGTCCTAAACATTTCTGGGCACACATTTCCAAGGTTCATCCTAGCCTATACACAGCCAGTCCTATTTCTATATGATCTGAAGAGTCACTTTGACCCTAAGTATGAACATATTTTAAGCTGAAGAATAGTAAGATATGGAGAAATCTGCAAACACTGCAAAATGCCAGCGAGGAAAACTGTTTCTGAAGAGCTGGCCTGAATGTCTGATGGGAAACTCCATGTTGCTCATCAGAAACCCCACCATGGGGTCGGAGAGATAGCATGGAGGTTATGCGTTTGCCTTGCATGTAGAAGGACAGTGGTTCGAATCCCGGCATCCCATATGGTCCCCCTAGCCTACCAGGAGTGATTTATGAGCATAGAGTCAGGAGTAACCCCTGAGCACTGCTGGGTGTAACCAAAAAACAAAAACAAAAACAAAAACAAAAAAACCAGAAACCCCACCACACCATTCCATGTTAATTTTCTTTCCATTTGCATATCAGTAGAAATGTAATCACAAAAAAATTGAACTTTATAAGAAGAAAAGTTCTCAATATTAAGCCTGACAGATTTAATAAATAGATAAATAGAGCATGTTTTGGTACAGTGACCCAGTGATCACGGTCCAGACCTGCCAAGAGTGAGGCTTCTGTTTCTAAGAAATTTGGGGTGGTTGTGTGGTTCCAAACTTGGGAAACAGAGAATTCTGCCTCTGTGCTCTGCTGAATTTTTAAAGTGTTTATGTTCCTAAGGAAAGTTGGTCATTTCGTATCCACATTGCAAAAGATAAAGCTTGAAAATATTGCATTTCTGCACTTCATACATCAAAATTTTCCCTTTCCTAACACTCTTCAAAAATAGATGTAGGTGCCCAAAGTGCTTGAAGTTAAGTATGTAAATTTGAGTGTTTCTGTCTGTAATTTTATAAATAACCACAATAATTATCTGTTAAAAGGATATTGAAAATGGAAATATTGTTCAATATTTCCTATGTTGGCAAGAATTCCATGTGCCTTGTGAAAGCTATGGAAATGTCTGTTGTAATTGAATTCTATGACTACAGAAACTGAAAATTGTCTGTTAGAGTTGGCATGGCACAGTCAACTGAGGCTTATTTATTGAACTATTTTATTTGAGAGGTTCCCATTGCCAAGTGCCAAAGGGTAGGGTCCCAGAAACCATAAGTTATCCAGCCCTGCAGTACTCCAGGGCACTCTCCCCAGTCTTCTGTGGGAGTGACCAGGCCTTGCACAGGGATCATCGATCATGAAGGTCCATGAACAGCACAAGGAATCCACCTCGGTCACTTATGACTTCCACCAGATCCAAAGAGGAGGCTGGGATCAAAGATGCCAAACCTGCTACTGGCCAGCGGTAGCATGTGACTCTCTGGTGGGTGCAGAATCCAAGCACAAGCACACATACTAATACGCACCATACACACACATTCATATGCACACACACGTGCAAACTCAAGTACACACTTGTGCACACATGTCCATGCATGCACATGCATACGCAGGCACATGTGCACACACATACATACACACAGTGGCTTGCTGGGTCATCGGCCTTGGACATGAGGCATGTAGTCAGATCCAGGGTTTGTCCTGTGCTCAGCACAGTCCAGAAAATGGACAACTGTCTGTTTGCTTGAAGAAATTGGTAGTTAACTCTCTTCAGAATGACGGTATCTTGTTTCCATGAAGCCTCCAGATTCTGATGACTTCCCCTTCCTGGCCTCTTGAATAAAATCCATCATCCACTCCCACCTCTCACCTCAATTGCTGGCTGGAAAAGTGCACCTTCCTCTGGCCTGGGGCTCATCTAAATCATCAGCTGCTTGGCCCTGCCTCGTGGGGAGCCAGGCCTTGAATATCGGGAGAGAGAGCCACATTCATCTCACTGTCTCCGGTGTTTACTCAGTAAACACATGGTCAATGCCTGGACTGGGAATTCCAGCTTGAAAAGTCTGAAATCTGGCGTTTACATTTGAAAGTCATTCATATGGTTCACAGTCAAGTTTCCAGCCATAAAACTCTTTCCAGTAATGTCTTTAAAACGATGAACTAAGAGATTAAAAGCATCTACACTCACTTCCCTAATTCGGTGTATACAAATGTAAGTGTTCTGCTCTTTTAATGTGAAACAAAGTCCTTTTCAAGGGTCGTTTAGATAATGTCATAATTCTAGGAGTGTGAGTAGCAATAATATCCCACAGATTTCGACTTATCCCGTTTAGTACTGCATTAGGAAAATATTTTATCAAGAACCCTTTTGCCTTCTTATAAGTTATGGCTTTCTTTACCAAAGCAAGAATTTGTTTTTGATGAGTGCACTTGTCTGAATTTTCAGATCAAAATCACATATGGCTACTGCAGAGGATTCATTTCTATTAATATCTGTAAATAATTATTTTCTTAATAACCTAAGAATCTGTGGTTTTTCAATCCTGTATCACAGCATCTGCAGATGGGCGAAGGATGATTTCTCAGAGCCATCTGTTGGTGAAACCTTTCACTTGCTATTTGTTGGCACTTGTTTCTGGAGAAATCATTTCAATTTATCTCTATTTTTAGAACAGAAATTTTATAAAATTTAACCCATTTTAGATGTTATCAAGTATGAATGGAAACTATGAGGATAATATCTTCAGTAATCTGAGAGCTCTACAATGCTCCAATGATGGAGAAGTGTCTTTTTTTTTTTCAGTTTTAGTAAGGAAAGTACAAATCTTAATTTTATTTCTATGTTTGGTTAATTACTACACTACAATTATCAAGCAACACAATTAATTTGATAAACTGAATAAATGAGTTCTTAAAGAATCAACAGTCAGTGCAGAGATGGTACAAAGGATGGGGTGCTGGCCTTCATGGGCTGACCCAGGCTCAGCTCAGAGTACCACAGAAGATCCCCTAAGCTTCAGCAGGAGTGATCTGAGGGCAGGGTCAGGAGTAAGCCCTGAGTGCTGCTGAGTGTGGCCACACATGCCAAAATATTTATCTTAAAACAAAAATAGCTAGTTTCTCATTATCAACACTTTACAAACTCTAATAACCCATATTAATTTCTCTAACTATGAAGAATACTTTACCAGTAAGTAGTACTTGAACTTTAGTGACTGCAGTTGCTAACCACTAAATAATTAATGTGATTGAGTTCCTTAAAAATCAGATTTTATAACACACATTGGCTTTTTCAAATCTCAGTCTTAATACTCTTTCTTCTTCCTGTTCCCCCAAATTGCTGTCTTTTTGGTTTGATGAAAAGTCAAATGAAAGGTCATCAGAAACATACTCAACATTCTTCCAAGGGCTAGCTTTTTGGGATGGAGTTTATTCAGCATATTTAGTCCTATGCATTTGACTCTTGACACATGTTCTTTGGAGGACATCTGAGTTTTATCATTCCTGAGCTGGGATCTGTTAGGAGACACTCCTGCTGTCCTTAATCCCTAACTCACAGTTCAGAGAAAACAACCACATCAATATTATTAGAATTTATAGCTCCCAAATCTTGAGAGATGTGACACTCTGAAGAAAAACAACACTGACCTTCATCAGAAGTGGACCCATTAGCCACTAAACAAACACAACTGATTTTTTTCATTCACTTTTACTCTTATAACTAACAGAAAGCAGGAACCCAATTACATTGTATTAGATCATATTTGTTTAGTATAGATACTAATATTTTAATAATCTAAAGCAAAATCCATCAGGGTTAAATACTTCAAAATAAAAATTAGGGTAATTGTCCTCTAGAAAAATAGTTATTAAGCCAAGAATCTTAACAAAAATTTCTGAGATTCAAGTTGAAAACTGGGGGTAGAATCCAGAGATCATTGCATGTATGAGTTCAACCCTGGCTTTACATAGGGTGCTCCACGCATGGCCAAGAGTCATCCCTCAGCATGGGTAAAACCAGGAGGAAGCCCTGAACACTGCAGGGTATGACCCTAAAACCAGAATGAGAAACAAAGAAACAGAATGGGGAGGTGGCATGAGCACTGGAGCAGGTGTTTTGCATATGGTTGGTTGCCTAGGTAGTTTGAGCCCTGCTCCTTCCCCACCCCATCCTTCCAGGTGCAGGCCTGGAACACCTAGGCCTCAACACCTCAAGGACCCAACATTGAAAGGGAAGTTAAGTACTCTCAGCCTCACAGCTGTGAGTAGCCCTTGAGCCCCTGAGCTGTGCTGGGGAGGTGACCTCCAGAGGAAGAAGAGACATGGACAGTGGATGATGGCAAGAGAGCAAGGGTAATATTGAGGCTTCACCTGAACAGCAGTGAGTGGCTAGTAGAAAGACAAAGGACATATCGAGGTTTTGTGTTTCCACAAATTTACTGGAGTCCCCCTTGAGGCTTTAGTCTCTTGCTCTTTGCTACCTAATAAGCAATTCTTTTCCTGGTTCCAGTCATGTGTCCCATTGTTTCCACTGTCGACTGGGTTGGGGAGGCAGTAACTGGGCACAGAAGCATCAACATTGTTGTGTTGTTGCCTCACGCCTGTCCTCCCTCTCACCATCAGTGAGGGCTGAGTCCCTTGCCCCCCACTTGCAAAGTGATTGAGCGAGTCTGAATGATTTCAGGAATTAGAAGTCATAAAATCCTCCTCCACTTCACATAGTTTATGTCTTCATAGCAGAGAGTTATTTTCTAATTTATTTTCTTAGGATCACTTTTCTCCACCCTTTGGACAGGAAAGCAGTTTCCCTTAGCCCTGTGTGTCCTCCTCCCTGAACATTCTGAGGATTTGAGCCCACAGGCATCTTCTCCTTGCTCCCACTTGCTCCCAAAACAAGCCTGCCAGCCCCGCCACCCACTTTCTGGGCTGTGTGATGACTTAAGACAGGGGTCCTCAAACTATGTGCCGTAGGCCACACGTGGTCCACTGGGGACATTTATCCAGCCCGATGCGTGTTTTTGATGCTACTGCCTGTCCTGCTGTAGTGCCCATGTGTGGATATATACGGCACTCTCTGACTCCCTCCTTCTTTCTGTCTCTTAACTACTCCTCTCATTCTCAGGCGGGGTCCTCAAACTACAGCCCACCAAATGTATAAGTCCATAGTTCCCATTGAAAAATTAGTTTGTTGATTTAACTTTACTTGTTCCTCATTTTAAATATTGTATTTGTTCCCATTTTGATTTTTTATTTCAAAACAAGGTATGTTCAGTGTGCATAGGAATTTGTTCATAGTTATTTTTTAAACTATAGACCAGCCTCCAATGGTCTGAGGGACAGTGACTGGTCCCTGTTTAAAAAAATCTTTTTTTTTTTTTTTTTGGTTTTTGGGCCACACCCGTTTGACGCTCAGGTGTTACTCCTGGCAATGAGCTCAGAAGTTGCTCCTGGCTTGGGGGACCATATGGGATGCCGGGGGATCGAACCGCAGTCTGTCCTACGCTAGTGCTTGCAAGGCAGACACCTTACCTCTAGCGCCACCTTCCTGGCCCCCCTGTTTAAAATTTTGAGGATGACTGCTTTAATAGCTTCGGCCTGTCTTCCCCTCACCTGTGGGGTCTTAAAGGATTGCACCACGTAGAGAACCAGAGGTGAAACATTCTTAGAGCTAATGAATGAAGGAACAAGGGTCTATTGAAGAAACTTTATGTCTGAGGACTGGGGGTGGGTTGACAGCCGAGTGTCTCGGGGGTCTGGCACCCTTTGTTATTTGTAACTCTGGTCAGTACCCTGCCAAACTGAAATGCTTAAGTGTTTTTTCCAGGGGGAAACTGAAGGTAAGCTGGAGCTTTGCAGTCTAGCAAAGCAGGAATGACGAAAACATGTAAATTATACCTTCTTTCCTCCCTGTCAACTAAAAGGCCTGGTTTTAGGCACGTGGTCTAATCCGAAAAGCAGATGTAGTTTCTCCTTGGGGTGCTTGGTTGCGCCAACTGGCTGGCCTCTTGCCCCGCCCCCCCCCCCACTGCCTGGGGGCTGCTGAAAGTGGGGCAAGGAAGGATGGAGAATAGTTACTCCAGGGCCACCGTGGATGCACAGAACCGATGCAACAGGGGAAACAGCAGAAAAAAGCCTCTGAAGGGGAGGGAGGCCTAGAGGGTGATTTCGTGATGTCATTGGGAAATTGCATCATAAAGTCAAACAACCCAAAAAAGCAAATCCAAGCCCCCTCAGGAGTCTTCAGCTCTTGGGGTTCTAGGTCCAATAAATCTCCACTGGCAATTGTAGCCTTGGGCACTGCCCAAACCATGCCTTCCATCATGGAGCTCAGCCTGACTCGGATGTTCCAGGAGCATGTTCCAGGCTAAGGGAGCTGCTGAATGCACAGATTCACCTGGCTGGATGGTAGTCCCCCAACTCTGCTGGATTCCCCTTTTCTGACTTTTCTCCAGTGTTCAGTGTGTAATGCTCAGGGGCCACAGGAAAGGACTTGGCCAGTATTGGCATATAGGGCAAAATGCCCTATAAGGTTTTTTGGGATCTGCTTTTTATTCTCTTATTTAAAAATTAATTTAAACACTATGGTTGCAAGGTTGTTCATTATACAGTTGAATGTTTTCTCCATAGTTACAAAGTTGTTCATGATTGAGTCTCAGTCATACAATGTCCAACACCCTTCCCCAGTGCACAGTTCCCACCACCAATGTCCCCAGTTTCCCTCCTGTCCCCCCAACCTTTCCCTGCCTACCTCTGGGGCAGAAATTTTACTTCTCTTTGTCTCTTCTTTTTGACACTGTGGTTTGCACTATTGTTAATGAGGGGTGTTATCCATGCATATAGCTTTATCCTCTTTCAGCAGTCAGTTCTTGTCCAAAGTAATGAGTTCCAACTATCATTGTCATAGTAGATCCTTCTCTACCTAACTGCGTTCATCACTCTTTGTGTCAAGCTTCCTACCATGGACTGGTCCTCCTAGCCCTAGTCTCTATTGTCTCTGAATATTATTAACTTACTATGTTTTTTTTAACCAGCAAAATAAAATCCCAGAAGCATCATCTGTTGGTTTAGAAATAATAGTCAAACCTCAGGGCACTTAGAATGTAGCACTGTAAAATTCCCTGTAAACTTGAGGGTGCAGAATTTCTTCCCCTTCCCAGGTCACAAGTCCCAGACAGAGCCACTCAGTCCAGCAGGACTTTACAGAATAAGAAGGTCAGGACAGAGAGGATGGGCAGGTAGTGACTGGTGTTCTGTCCCTAACCCCAGTGGTCTGACAAGCCTTTGCCCAGAGCCAGGCCTGTGGGATCTTTGGAATTCGAGAGCTTTCCAAACTGGTGCATTAGAGCACCCAGAAGGTAGGAGCCCTCTGTTCCCTATCCCAAGTGGTATTACCTTCAGGACTTTAACCTTCACCAGAGACATAAGACTTCAGGCCTGCACCTCCTCTTGCCACACAGCCCCCTGCACCCCTGTGCCTACCACCAGACTCCGCCCAGCCAATGCCCCTTGCTTCTGGTCTGTCCATGCCCTCTCTCCCCTCCTGGGCCATGGTGCTCTGTAGAAGAATAAAGGACAGAACTGTAGGCCCCCAGAACACCATGAACTTGAAGGTCTTTATCTCAGGCCTCTGTGAACGCTCCCTCTGTGAGAGATGTGTCTCAAGAGTACACCAAATTTCATGGTCTTGATTTCCAGAGGAACACAATGTTGAATCAGTCACTCCTACTTTTCTGTTCTCCTCTATATAGCTCATAGAGCCAAACACAAGTGGAGCCCATGCCCCTGGGACTTCACTGCTTTACATCCATCAGCACCTTCTGTCCTTCTTTTTCCAAGGGACTCAGAACTTCTCCCCTCAAGTTCCATAACCTGGACTCTCCAACAGTCCCTCATCTGGTCCCCTGGGACAGGCCATTAATGCCTTCCAAAGGACCAGCATCCAACTGTGTCAAGGCTTTTATGGTTATGATTATTCTTAAAGTGGTCACATATATTTATCTCAGCATTGTTTTTATGGTTTCTATTACATCTGCTGGGTCAGTCCTTGGACAACTTTGACATGTTGCAGAGCAAGGGACAAAATTACATGTTCTCTCTCTCTCTCTCTCTCTCTCTCTCTCTCTCTCTCTCTCAAATATCGCCCAATTTCTCTCCCTCTGAGTATCTCAACTTCTCTCTTTCAATATCTCTCAACTTCTCTTAATTTCTCTCTCTCAATTTCTCAGTTTTCCTTTTCATTTCTTTCTCTCTCTCATCAACATACATTCATATGTGTGGTTGAGGAGAAATATAAGAGAAAATCAAAGAGTTAGTTATAAGACACAAAGGCACCCAGGAGAAAAAGTGTGACTCAAGGTCAGTGTGGAACCAGAATATTCCATTAGGCTTTTGAAGTTTCAGCTTCAAGACCCCTTACCTTTATGAGCTCACCTGAAGGGTGCTGGTCATATATATGTGTTAGTAAAAAGTGCAGAAGTAAAAGATTTAACCACAGCAAAAAAGACCATGTCTTTTTCCATAAGACCTCCCTCAGACACACTGCTTTCATCTAAGGTAGTTCTACAGGCTCTGGGGAGAGCTAGTTAAAGGAAGTGGGGTTGGAAATGCATTTAGCCTGGGTTTGGGGGGATATATTTTGTGGTTCACAGTTATTTCAGTATAGTGTTCTATTCCTGCAAGCCAGCATACAACAATAATGACTACAAAGAATGTTCTTCCATGGCCTGGGCCAAGTTGCTTTATAACTGAACAGGAAAGACAGGGCTGAGGAGAGGACCACAGACAACCTAAAATTCAGCAACTTATGTTTCAGAGAGACTCAGTGATATTTTGCCCCAGTTGATAAATTAATATATATTAAAAACACACACCATCACCAACCCTAAATTTGCAGATTTTCAAAAATATTCATGATAGCACTTTTAGAGAGATCATTCATTTATCTCTTTAATATAGAAGTTTGCATCATACAATTACTATCATAGGTAAAGGAACTTTGAGGGATTGAAACACAATTTTATTATATATATATTTTTAAAAATATATTATAACACTGATTTACCAAGTTGTTCATAGTACAGTAATTTCAGGCATTAAATGTTCCAGCATCAATTGCTTCACCAGTGTGACCTTGCCTTCACCAGTGTTCCCATTTTCCACCCATCACCCAAGCCTGCCTCTATACAGGCACATACATATTTACTTCCTATTATTAACACAGCAACACAAAAGAAAATTATTCTAAAACTTAGATCAACAAGGATCAACTTGAAAAAATTGCTATATATTTCTGTAGTGTTACTAAAATCAATGTCTAGGGATTTACTGGTCTGTATTTGGCTGTAGTTGAGCTTCTCACTTCCTTCACTGAGGTTGGTAGATGTCTAGATAACTTTCCCATCAGATTTCCTGTGATACTTACTGGGCTGACACTACTATGAAATGTGCAGTCCAGAAGATCTGAAACTAATTTGGTGGCTTGGCAGTTTGATAAATTTCATTTGTGGGGCTAGACTGTTCCTGTCTGAGAGTGTCAGGTGTGGTGTTGGGCTGCTGTAGTTCAGGCAATAGGGGAGTCTGACTCACTTAAGGCCCCAGACGTGTCCACCTGGACCAGACTACCTGGAAAGAATCAGTGACCATTATGTTCTTTTGGATTTTGGTAGAAGAGCTGGGCTGTTTTTCTGAAGGGAAGATGGAAAATGTGGGCAGAGACTGCTGAGTTTTCTAGTGGTTCTCTGATAGACTCACCCTATCCCCTTTCCTAAAACATCCCAGCATTTTCAGCATACAGTCTGAAACACAATTTTTGAAAAATATGTCCAAGACAGATGACAATTAAGAAAACAACTTCAGAAGACTGAGAGACAGTACAGGGTTAAGGTTATATCTTTGCCTTGCATGCAAACTATCTGATTCTATCTCCAACATCTTGTTTCTACTGCATAGCCTTGTGAAAGCATGAGGAGTTTTCATGTGAAAGCTTCCATATGAAAAGCATGAGGAACACCATGAGCCCTGTACACTTCCTGTTGGTGGTCCTCCCAAAACTCCTCTCTCACAGATGCTAATTTTGCTCCTGAAGTTTGTTCTTTCTATTTACTCTCCAGGGTGTTGCAATGGGAAAGCAGCCATTGTTGTCTGTTGGGAAGGAAGTTCCATGAAAAAGGGCTTCTCACCTTGTGAAGGGCTATAATTCTTCAGGATGGTTTTAGTTCTGGAAGGCAGCTGGTTCTTCAGTGAAGGACAGGGCACTTGCACTCTGAGCAGTTCTAGTTGATGCTCGTGGCTCACTGTCTGGGGTGTCTGTGGTTAAACCTGCTGGCTCCAAGAGAAGGGCTGCACTCTGCCCTGGTGCATACACAAGCATAAGTACTACTGACTCGGGAGTGGAGGCGGTGGCAAAGAGGCATAGGACTCAGTCTGGCCTCCCTGATGCATGTGCACTGAGTGGTCTCTCAAGAGTGAAGTGATGGGTTGGGTGCAGGGGAGCAGGACAGGTGGAACTGTTGTGCCAGGCTATGGAAGGGATCATCCAGATCAGTGCCATTTCTGGGGCCCTGCACTACTCCACAGACCCCCTTTCTGAATGAGCACACACTTTGTGCAGGGTCCGCCTCCTGCTCTGGCAGTTCTGCTCTGACAAGAGGAAGCAACAAGCTCCGAGTCAGGTTGTGAATGTCTGTGGGTGAATTTCTTCTGCTTTCATCTCTCAATGACTCCATCACTTAGTAAGTTTCCACCTACTTTTCTGAAAGTATATTATGCTCATACCAAAATCCACAACCTAAGTATTGAAGACCTATGTGTGCATTTTTATAAGATGGTGTGCCTCTTACATCCTCCTTGTTCTGTTTAAAACAGGAATCTAGTCTCTGTAAAACCATACCTGCAATGCTTTGCAAGTCACTTTTTTCTTTTCAGCTATTCAATACTATAAATATATTTTCAGATAGACTAGTCACGATATTATGAAAATTATTTTACATATTTTAGCTACTACCTTAGATCATTTCTAAACATGCCATTGTGACTAACTAGATTGTCATGCCCTTGCATGTGGTATGTTTTGTCAGTGGGTCTACAAGCTCAGGGGAGTGATTTCCAGTAATGACTGAGGAGCCAGAGATGCTGCGGATCAAACCTGAGTCAGCCACATGTAAGGCAAGTGTCTTAAGCCCTGGACTGGCTCTCTGGTCTCACACTTGGTGACAATGGAAACTTCATTATCACTGAAACCTACTGCATTTTAAATCTCTAATGTATTATATAAAAAAATCACCACTGATATTATAATCTTAATATTATCAATAGCAGTACATGTGAGCAGTCTGAGTCTTTTCATTTATCTCCAGGGTACTCTGAAGTTCTTTGCATTTATGTGTTACATATATTAAATTATGTTACTCAGTGCTATTTAAGCATAATAATTCAAAAGCAGTAATTTTTCTGAGAAATTACTGGTTTTATCAGTAAACCTTAAAATATTTGTGATAAATTATAAACTTAAATAATTTACTTGCATATCTTAATTTTGGTGATATAAATTTTCTCTCAGGGGACAAAGCCTTGCATGAAACTGACCCACGTTCAATCCCCGGCATTCCATATGGTCCCTGGAGCCTGCCAGGAGTAATTTCTGAGTGCAGAGCCAGGAGGAGCCCTGAGCACTACAGGATGTGGCCCAAAACCCCCTCAAAAATATTGTCTCAATACTCTTAATAAAAATGTATCTTAACTAATTTGCTGCTGTTTGCTTTTTTTTTTTTTTTTTAGATTTTTTTAGATTTTTTTTCACATTCAACCTCAGTTTTTCTTTTAAAAGAAAACTCTTTTAAATGTTCAGTTGATGAACATTTGAGCTGCTTCCGATTCGGGTTATTATAAATGTTGCTGCTGTCATCGTACCAGAGCAGTTTTTGTGTGTGATTATAAATTTTCACTTTTTAGAAATAAATTCCTGGGAGCAAAATGTTGGATCATGTGACTGCTGCACACATGGATTTTTTATGGAAACTGTCAGATGGCTTTATAGGATGATTGCAATCATTTGCATTCCTACCAGCAAGGCAAGAATTGCATATTTTATCTGTTTTTTCACCCAATTTGGGGCTTGTCACTATCCTTAAATTTAGCCATTCTGTTAGGTGTATAGTGAGATCTTAATGTGGGCCTAATCTACATTCTTCTCATTGCTAATGATGTCAAACATATTTTCCATCTTTGCACCCTTTCAATAAAGATTTCTTTGTGTTTTACCCATTTTCAAATTGGGTGGCTTGTTCTAATGTGCTTGAACTAGAGGAATTATTTATAGATTCAAGAGAATAGTCATTTGTCAGGTATGAAACAAGCAATTATTTTGTCCTGGTTTGAAGATCAGTTTTTCTTCTCATAACAGAGTTTTTAATTATTCAGAATTTTAATATTGATAATTATATCATGCCACTTTTATTCTCTTTTGATTCATTGGTATTTGTTCTCGTTTTGTTTCTTCACTTCAAAATAAGAGATATGCAGTGTGCATAAAAATTTGTTCATAGTTCTTATTTTATTTTATTTTATTTTTATTTTGGGTGGGGGGAGGTCACATCCAGCAGTGCTCAGGGGTTACTTCTGGCTCCATGCTCAGAAATTGCTCCTGGCAGGCACGGGGGACCATATGGGATGCTGGGATTTGAACCACTGTCCTTCTGCACGAAAGGCAAATGACTTACCTCCATGCTATCTCTCCGGCCCCCATAGTTTTTATTTTTACTGCAGTCTGGCCCTCAAATGGTCTGAGGGACAGTGAACTGTTTAAAAAGTTTGAGAACCACTGGAATATGGCATCATTTTCAATTCACTCTTTATAAAGTGTGATCCATAAACGTTTATTTTTTTCTGTATGGATTATCAATGATCTTTAAGACAAATCAAATTTCTATTGCACATTTGTCAAAAAGAATCTAAGTGTAATTTTTATAGCTCAGCGTATGAGTTCTCTATCCAATTTGGTCACTGATCT
Organism: Suncus etruscus; assembly: GCF_024139225.1. Lineage (NCBI taxonomy): Eukaryota > Metazoa > Chordata > Mammalia > Eulipotyphla > Soricidae > Suncus > Suncus etruscus. The sequence continues at coordinate 128,182,416 of NC_064850.1, read as the reverse complement.
CGATGTCTTTCATTATGCCAATACTATGTAGTAGCTACAATTGGGGTGATCCAATAAATCTTGGTAGTCAGAATAATGTCTATAGTTATTTGTTGTGCATTTGACCCAATAGTGAATAACCTGGGTTTGTCCTCTGGTATTTCATATTGTCTCCAAATCCTGCCAGTAATAATTGATCCTTGAGTGTGGAACCACCAGGTAAAACCCCAAAACAAATTTAAATAAATAAATAAATAAATATTGGGAATTTAATTATTCTGTAACAGATCATTCCTATTTATTTCCCTAATAAATCTGACTAATTTCCCTTACAAGCATCTTTTATAATATCCAGTCTGCCCTTATACAGAAACTGTGTTAAGTGGCTTGAGAGCCTAAGTACCTCAAGATTACCTTCAAGGCACAGTGTGTTTCTCCATCTCTTCTAACCTTTATCTACTTCCCTCCAATCTTCAGTTTCAGCACACACATCCCACACAAGCCAGTCAGATGATCCCGGGTGTGTTTGTGTGAGTGTGATTGCCAACGTGTTTGCCAAGCTCACATGTTCATTGCTAATAGAGAGAAAGAGCATCTATTTCTGTAAATTCATCTTGTCTCATGAAACCTTGCTGAATTCATCTTATTCCTTCTAGAACTTGAAGATGCTATGAGATTGATCCATGTAGACAACTGTGCTTTGCATACAAGGAAATTGCTTTTCCTTTCCTATTAATTGTGCTGTCTACACCCTCCAACTCCAACTACGTGTTGATTTAAAGAGGGGAGAATGGATGAAGCTTGCTTTGTTCTGGCTAAAAGGGAATAAATTTGCCTTTCAACAATATGTCTGATGTAGCTGTCAGCTTTTCATAAATGTTCACTACCTAAATGAGAAGTTTATTGTCTTTTTTATAATTAGATTTCTGTCGTGAGTAACGTTACTTATTTTCTGCATTAATTTATACAATATATGATGTTAAGAAATTACATTCCTGGGGCTGGAGCAGTGGTACAGACTGTAGGGCATTTGCCTTGCACGTGTTAACCTAGAAAGGACCGCAGTTTAATCCCCTGGTGTCCCATCTGATCCCCCAAGCCAGGGGCAATTTTTGAGCTCTCAGCCAAGAGTAATCCCTGAGCATCACTGAGTGTGGCCCAAAAACAAAAAACAAACAGAAAAATTATAAGGATTATACAATATATGATTTGAAGGAATTACATTGATCTGTTTATTGCCCAGTATTTTACATTTCACATTGTCTAAACATCTGTTCATATATTGCTGAAATCTACTTGCCAGTATCCATAGTATAAAGATGCTTTGCAGTTTATTTTGTGCCTATGACTTAATAGAGGAGTTGAACCTGAATCCTTATTCAATTAACTGGAAAATGTATGTTCCTCTTCCCTTTTCTAGAATATAATTTGGAAACTTTAGGTTAGTCTTCAGACATTTATTAGAATCAGGTAACAAAATGCCCAGATTTAGATAGGCAGCTTGTAGGAGATATACTCCACATTATTAATATGGATATAATTTCCCTAAATGTTATAGAACATTACAAATTTTGTTCAAGAATGCATGAATTTCATAAAAAAAAACATTGTGGATGTTCTTATTGAGACAGTGTTGGCATTAGAATCTATATGTTTGAGGGGTATTAATTCACACATCTAGAAAATCCATTCTTCCATCCCAGAGTTCCAATGTGTATGTTCCTGCAGTTACCACCCTCCCCTCTATCTTAGTGTATTATCATGATCTTTTAGCAGTCAATGTAAAACAAAGTCAGTGTAAAAAGTAAGCTTTTATAGATTTTTGATCAAAGTTATCTTTATTTTTTGTTTGGATTTTTTGTGTTTGTTTTTGGGCCACACCCAGTAGTACTCAGGGGTTACTCCTGGCTCTGTGCTCAGAAATTTCTCCTGGCAGGCACAGGAGACCATGTGGGATGCTGGAATTCGAACCAACTTTGGTCCAGGGTCAGCCACTTGCAAGGCAAACATCCTACCGCTGTGCTATCTCTCTGGCCCCAGAGTAATTTTTAATTTCTATATGAATATTTTGGTTCTGGCCTTTAATGCCTCTTTCCTCTCGGTATATTTTGCTAATTTTTATTTTCTAAAGAAGAGCTTAGATATTCTTACTTTTTAAAATTTTTTTCTTTACTTAAGAAACATGATTACATACATAATTATATTTGGATTTCAGTCATAAAAAGAACATCCCTCTTCACTAGTGCAAGATTCCCATCACCAGTCCCCATCTCCCTCCTTCCCCACCTGTATTCAAGACAGGCATTCTACTTCTCTCACTCATTAATATTGTCATGATAATTAGTGTAGTCATCTCTCTAACTGCAGTCACCACTGTAGCTCACTGTGGTGCGCTTCACATCAAGAGCTGGCCCTTCTAGCCCTCATCTCTGTTGTCTCTGCCCATTATTACAATAATGTACTTTGTTTTTCTTCAAACCCATGGATTAGTGCGACTATTCTGTATTTATATCTGTTCTTCTGGTTTATTTCACTCAGCAAAATGGTTTCCATGTTCCTCCATGTATAGGAAAATTTCATGATTTTATCTTTCCTGACAGCTGCATAATATTGCATTGTGTATATGTACCACAGTTTCTTTAGCCATTCATATGTTAAAGGGCATCTTGGTTGTTTCCAGATTCTGGCTATTGTAAATAGCACTGCAATGAATATAGGTGCGAGAAAGGCATTTTTGTATTGTGTTTTTGTGTTCCTAGGGTATATACCTCGTAGTATAGCTGGTTCATATAGGGGCTCAATTTCCAATTTTTTGAGGAATCCCCATATTGTTTTTTCATAAAGGCTGGACTAGATGGCATCACCACCAGCAGTGAATGAAAGTTCCTTTCTCTCCACATCCTCGCAACCACTTCTTTGTGATGTGTGCCAATCTCTGTGGCGTGAGATGGTACCTCATAGTTGTTTTGATTTGCATCTCCCTGATGATTAGTGATGTGGAGCATTTTTTCATGTGCTTTTTAGCCATTCGTATTTCTTCTTTGATAAATTGTTCATTTCTTCTTCCCATTTTTGATGAGGTTAGATTTTTTTCTTATTACGTTCTGTTGGTACCTTGTATATCTTTGATATTTGCCACTTATCTGGTGGGTATTGGGTGAATAGTTTCTTCAATTCTGTGAGTGGCTTTTATATCATTGTCACTATTTCCTTTGAGGTGCAGAAGCTTCTCAGCTTAATAAAGTCTCATTTGTTTATCTCTGCTTATACTTGTTTGGACAGTGCTTGTTTCCTCCTTGAAGATGCCTTTAGTCTCAATGTCCTGGAGTGTTTTACCTATGTTTTGTTCTATATATCTTATAGTTTAGGGTCTGATATCAAGGTATTTAATCCAGTTGTATTTGACCTTTGTGCATGGTGTTAGATGAAGGTCTGAGTTCCTTTTTTATGCAAGTGGTTGACCAGTTGTGCCAACACCACTTGTTGAAGATTCTTTCCTTACTCCATTTTGCATTTTTTTGCCCCTTTATCAAAGATTAGTTGATTGTATGTCTGGGTAATATTCTCTGAATATTCAAGTCTATTCCATTGATCTGAGGATCTGTCTTTATTCCAATACCATGCTGTTTAAATAAATATTGCTTTGTAATACAATTTAAAGTTGGGGAAAGTGATGCCTCTCATATTCCTTTTACCAAGGATTGCTATACGTGGGTTTTATTGTTCCAAATGAATTTCAGGAGTGTTTGATTTACTTCTTTGAAAAATATAATGGTATCCTTAAAGAATTGTGTTAAAACTATACAATGCTTTGAAGAGTATTGCCATTTTAATGATGTTAACTCTCCCAAGACATGAGCAAGGTATGTGTCTTCATTTCTTTGTGTCTTCTATTATTTCTTGAAGTAGGCTTTTGTAGTTTATTTTTAAGGTCTTTCTTTCACCTCTTTAGTTAAATTTACTCCAAGGCATTTGAGTTTGTGTGAGGCTAGTGTTAATGGGATTGTTTTTTAATGTCCATTTTTTCTCTATCATCATTGGTGTATAAGAAGGCCATTGATTTTTGTGTGTTAATTTTATAGCCTGCCACTTTGCTATATGAATCTATTGTTTCTAGAAGCTTTTTGGTAGAATCTTTAGGATTTATATGTTTATATATATATATATATATATATATATATATATATATATATATATATATATATATATATAAACATATATATAATATCATGTCATCTGCAAATAATGAGGTCTTGACTTCTTCCTTTCCTATCTGGATGACCTTAATATATTTTTCTTTTCTAATCTATGGCAAGAACTTTCAGCACTATGTTGAATAGGGGTGATGAGAGAGGGCAGCCTTGTCTTGAACCAGATTTTAGAGAATAGGCTTTTAGTTTATCTCCACTGAGAATAATATTTGCCATTGGTTTGTGGTAGATATCTTGACTATATTGAGAACGTTCCTTCCATTCCCATTTTGATGAGAGTTTTTATCAAGAATAGATGTTGGACCTTATCGAATGCTTTCTCTGCATCTATTGATATGATCATATGGGTTTTTTGTTGATGTTGATATGGTGTATTACATTGATTGATTTATGTATGTTAAACCATCCTTACATTCCTCGAATGAAACCTACTTGGTCGTGTTGTATGACCTTCTTGATGAGGCATTGGATCCTATTTGCCAGGATTTTGTTGAGGATCTTTGCATCTGTGTTCATTAAGGATATTGGTCTGTGGTTTTCATTTTTGCATCATCTCTGTCTGGTTTTGGTATCAAGGTGATGTTAGCTTCAGAAAACCTATTTGGGAGTATTCCTATTTTTTCAATTTCATGAAAGAGCCTGAAAAGGATTGGTAGTAGTTCCTCTTAAAAGGTTTGAAAGAATTCACTAGTGAATCCATCTGGGCCTGAGCTATAGCTTTTGGGAAGACTTTTGATTACCATTTTAATTTCCTTGGTAGTGATGGGTCTGTTTAGATATGCTAGATTAACCTGGTTTAACCGTGGAAAATTATAAGAGTCCAAGAATTTATTTATTTCTTCCAGGTTCTCATGTTTCGTGGCATAGTATTCTCAAAGTAGTCTGATTACCCTTTGAATCTCTACAGTATCTGTAATGATCTTCTCCTGTTTGTTTCTAATCCACTTTCTCTCCTTTTCTTTTTGAGTTTTGCTAGAGGTTTATCAATCTTGTTTATTTTAAAAAAACACCTTTTGCTTTTGTTGATCCTTCAAATTGTTTTTTTGGATTCCCACTTCATTGATTTCTGCTCTAAGCTTTGTTCTTTCCTTCTGCCTACCAACTCTTGATTTCTTTTGTTGATCATTTTTTAATCTTATAAGCTGTTTCATTAAGCTATTTATGTAGGCCCCTTCTTCCTTCCTAATGTGTACTTGCCAAGCTATAAAATTCCTCTTAATACCGCTTTTGCTGTATTCTGATAATTTGTGTCTCCATTGGCATTTGTTTCCAGGAATATTTTAATTTCCTCTTTGATTTCATCTCTTACACATTGATTGTTCAGTCGTAAACTGTTTAATTTACAGATATTAAAGTTTTTCTTCTGTGTCCCTTCATAGTTCACTTCTAATGTGGTCTATCCTGGAGAATGACCCATGTGCACTGGAGAAGAACGTGTATCCAGTTTTCTGTGGATGGAGTGCCCTATATATATCTACAAGTCCACTTTCTTCTATTTCTATTTTCAGAGCTAGTATATTTTTGTTGGGTTTCAGCCTGGTTGTGGTATCAAAGGGTGACAGAGCAGTGTTGATGTCTCCCACTATCATTGTATTGCTATTAATTTCTTCTTTCAGGTTGGTCAATATTTGTATTAAATATCTTGCTGGTCCCTCATTGGGTGCGTATTGAGATTGTGTTTTTTTATATTGTACATATCCCTTGATTAGTACTAACTATTCATCTTTGTCTTTTACAGTTTTTCTGAGTCTAAAGTTTATGTCATCAGTACTAATATGTCCATTCCAGCTTTTTTAAGGGAATTGTTTACTTGGATAATTTTCCTCCAACCTTTGATTTTGAGTCATATTTATTCTGACTATTCAGATATGCTTCTTGTAGGCAGCAGAATGTTGATTCAGATTTTTGATCCATTTCGCCACTTGTCTCTCTCTCTCTCTTTTTTTAGGAGAATTTTTTTATTTTATTTTTCACAGCATTACTTATAGTACATAGTGACAATGAATGAGGGGCACTCCCACCCCAGTGCTGTCCTTCCTCCACCCCCGTTTCCAGCATGCATCTCATATCTCCCTCCTTTTCCTCCCAGAATACTAGTTCAACTGGTCTCCACTTTATAGCTTGTTGTAGATTGTCTATTCTGTTGTCATTTGCGATAAAAAGGATAAGAAAAAAAAAGAAAAAATAAAGAAGAAAAGAGAGAAAAAAAGGAAGAGAGGAAAAACTGGCTGCAACTACCAAAAAAGAAAGAGAAAAAGAAGGAAAAAATGCACCTGGCTAATGAGAAAAGAAGAAAAAAAATCACCAAATAATAATCACAGGAGTGAAAAAAGAAGAGAAAAGTGGAGGAAAGAAGGAAAATAAAGTAAAAAACTAACACATCAAAACAAAACAATAAAAAGAAAGGGTGCTGCAGTGGTAGGGTTTGGTGTTCCTTCCATTTTTTTTTTGTATAGGCACAGTAAGTATTGGGGGAGAATGGGAATTCCCGTGGCCTAGGAGATTCAGGGCTTCTCCATCTTTGAAGCATACCATCATGGGATCAACCCCTGGCTCCATAGGTGTTCATTACCTCATCCCAAGGGCTTTGTATTTGGTGCCAGGAAACTTTCCTCTCAGTTGTGGGTGAGACAATGAGGCCACTGTATCCAGCATTCTTGGCATATGTACAGGTCCTAGGACAGGGTCTAGGTTAGAGTCTTTATGATTCTAAAGGTTCTATTCCACCATTGTTGTGTACAGTCTTCTGTATCAGATGCTCCCTGTTTTCATTCAGTCCCCAAGCCGAAGTATGGGATATTATGGATCTAAGGGTTCTGCTCAGTCTCTGTTGTCCAAGTTGGGCCTCTGCAATAAGAAATCTTTTTTTTTTTTTAATAAGAGTTCTGGTCCACAGTCTAGGGCAGGGTTTTCCTTATCGGTCCCCAGGATAGTTCTGCCCAGTCGCAGCTGTCAAAGTCAGTTTTCTGTACATGGTGCTCTTATTTTTCACTGTTTAAAAGACAGTACATCTTCTGGTTTCCATCCAGTGTTAGGTGAGGTGATAAGACGACTTGGTCTTGGGTCAAGTTGTCATTTCCTCATTGTCATATCATAACTGATACAAGTTAGTGCCAGAGCTGTGCTCTAATTCTCCCAATGGAGTTGGTTCCTGGAGTTGTTGCCCAGAGCTGTTTCAGTTCTACATCTGGGATCTGGGGTTTGGAGTTGAACTGCCACTGTCCAATCTCCTGGAGACTGGGTTGTATCCACATGACACATGTCCAGGATGGGAGGCACCCTGGTATTATAAAAAGTGTAAGGTCTTATCCCTAGAAGATAAGATCTTATTTCTGTGTCTATGGTTTCCCCTTGTTTACTGTGCCCATACAAAAACGTATGGTTTCATGTTGGATTGCTGGTGCTATTCTGAGTGAGGATGACTGGTTATACTCACACTTTCTGTGGTCGATTTTTGATCTGCCATTTTATCCCAGGCAAGGCTTTAGTACCAAGCAGCACCAAAAATGATAATGATAGCAAAAATATGAATACATTAAAATAGAACAGATAAATAAACCTGTGTTTAAAAAGAAAAAAAAAAGAAAGAAAGAAAACAAAGGTATTTGAAGACAATAGGTGATAGTTGAGTTTGAGACATGTTTTGCGGCATTACGAAACCCTATATTGTCCTTGAACTAGGAGTTTTGTTGAAGCTGATTCCAGTATCATGCAACAGTCCATAGTTTGATGGGGGCGAGAGGGGCCACCAAGCATGGGTCAGCGGGCATGTTGGTTGTAGTTCTTTGTCGAGGCATGAGGTGGGGACCGAGAGGGTGTCTTTCAATGAGGAGCTGGGTGGTGGTCTGTTGGGGCAGATGGTCAGTCTTGGTGTCTACACAGTTAGGAACTGAGGATAAAGAGGGTTGAATAAAGGGAAGATAATGATTCAGGGTTGGGGGATGGAGGGGTAGGAGAGACACAGGGGTGAGGGGAGAGGCAATACATGATAAAGACTATATACAATATATAGATGGACTGTTTATGGTTTAGTCTTGGAGTCAATGTGAAAAGTCACGTCCACAAAGAGACTAGAGAATAAAGGTCTATTTGAGTGTTTTATCCAAATCTTAGGCATCCTGATTCCATTCCTAGGAACAGTTTAGGATAAGGAACGTTTTTGGATAATGCTTAAAAAGTATATTTGAAAAATAATATTAGTAGCAAACAATACACACCTGGCAGCACTCAGGGGTTACTTCTGGCTCTAAGCTCAGAAATCGCTCCTGGCAGGCTCAGGGGATCATATGGGATGCCAGGATCTGAATCACCGTCCTTCTGCATGTAAGGCAAACACCTTAAGTCCATGCTACCTCTCTGGTCCCGACACTTTGTGTCTCTTAACTGGTGCATTTAGTCCACTCACATTGAGAGATAATTTTCATGGGATTTAATGTCTCATCTTTATATAGGAGTTTTGTGTGTCTGTTGGTCTGCCTTGTCTTAAAGTAGACATTTCAGTTTTTCTTTTAAGGCTAGTTTTGGTCTGTAAAGTTTCTGAGCTGTTGTTTATCTGTGAATCTATGTATACTTCCTTCAAACTTAAAAGTGAGGGGCTGACGTGGTGGTACAAGCTGTAAGGTGTCTGCCTTGCCTGTGCTAGCTTAGGACAGATTGTGGGTCAATCCCCCAGCGTCTCATATGGTCTCCCAAGCCAGAAGTGATTTCTGAGCACATAGCCAGGAGTAACCCTTTAGTGTTACTGTGTGTGGTCCAAAATCCAACCCCCCCCAAAAAAAAAACAAACAAACAAACAAAAATGAACCTTAAAGTGAGTCTGGCTGGATGCAGTATTCTATGCAAAGCATTTATCTTGTTGAGTTTTGTCACTATAACCTTCCACTGCCTTCTGGCCTTGAGGGTTTCTTGTGACAGGTCCACTGTAAATCTTAAAGATACTCCTTTGAATGTAATTTCCATTTTGATCTTGCTGATTTCAGTATTCTATCCCTATCTGTGGGAATCATCATTGTGATTAGGATGTATCTTTGGGTGCTTTTCTTTGTGTCTTTTCTACCTGGTAATTTTGGGGGATGCAGAATTTGGCTGCATGCATTATTTAGCTCTGGGAATTTCTCTGCAATGATGTCCTTGACTGTTGATTCTTCCTGAGGATTTTCTTCCGCTGTCTCTGGGACTCCATTGAGTCTTATGTTGTTTCTGTTTAGTTTATCAAAGACTTCTATTTTCATCTGTTCACATTCTTTGAGTATTTTTCTATTGTCTGATCATTTGTTTTAAGGCTCTTTTCCAATATCTTCTATTGTATGGAGTTTTTATGCATCTCATTTTCCAGCTCACTGATTCTGTCCTCGGCTGCTTTTACTCTGTTAGAGATGCTTTCCATTGAGGTTTTCATTTCATCTACTCTAATATGTTTTCCAGTCCTGTTATTTCAATTTGGAGTTTTCTTATTTCTATCTTTGTGGTCTCTTCAGCTTGATCTATGCTTTCTTTGAGTTCTGTGAACATTCTTCATATTTTTTTCTCTAAACTTATCTGAGTGGCTAACAAGGTGATTGGCTCTTCTCAGATCATCATCATCTCTATGCATGGAGTTGGCCTGTGTAGTTTTCCCATTGTCTCGCTTGTAGTATGGTTTTTATTCTATGCATAATGGTGACATTCATTGGCTAGAAGATGCATTTCGCTGAGCAGCTGCACTCCTCTGGCACTACCCTTTGGGGGCTGAGATAGCCTACCTTGCTGGTGAGCCTTGATGAGATTAAGTATGCTGGGGTCTTATTTAACAGCCTCACACAGGAAATTGGGAAGCCAAATATGGAGGAATGCAGAGGCCCTTTATAAGCCCATGGCAGGAGTCTAGCACCACCCTTTGTGGGCAGAGATGGCCTACATTTCTGATGAACCCTGATGAGATTATGTTTGTTGAGGTCTTCCTCAGCAGCCTCACACAGGAAATCGGGAAGCCCATATTCTTACTTTTTCAATTTCAATGTATGTTTTTGAACCCTAAAGCCTCCTCTTAATACCACTTTAACTTTTCACTGAAATTTATTTTTATATCTTTTTAGAGTTAGTCTTTGACACATAAATTAATTAAAAGTGTATAGTTTGCCTTGAACACAACTGTTCAAATCCTGTAGTACTATGGTCTCCAGAGCCCTCCAGGAGTGATTTATGAGCACAGAGCCAGGGTGAACCTTGAGCACAGTATCAGGAGTGAAGCCTGAGCACATAGTCAGGAGTGATACCTTAGTACAGAGCCAGGAGTAATCCTTGAGCACAAAGCTAGGATGGATTCCTGAGTACAGAGCCAGGAATAAGCCCTGAACATCTCTGCATGTGGCCCCAAAACAAATAAAAGTGTGTCTCTGTTTCAAATATTCAGAAGTTTGTTTCATAATTATGTTATTTATTTATAGTTTTATTAAGTTTTTTTCACAAATAGCATTAATTTTTAACTCACTGAGATTTGCTTTGATTTTTGGAGTAATCTGTTCACTAGGCACTTTGAGTTATCACACACACACACACACACACACACACACACACACACACACACACACACACACACACACACACTATTCAGTCCCCCAAGAAGAAGTTTCCTAAATTCCTCTGTTCTTCTTCCTTCTGTTTGCTCTGTCATTGTGGAAGGAGCTGCTATGATCTGAAACCTGTGGAGACTTTCTATCCTTCCTGTTGCACTGGAAGGTGGCAGACCCTGCTACTCCATTTGTTGGCTACCATATGGGCTGTTGTCCCCTGAAACACACATGACTATGTGGTGCTGTTCCTTCCTTTCTAATGTCTATTCCATGTAGTATATTTCCTCCTGGTTTTGACTTTTGTCTTCCAATTTGTTTTTCATCCTTTGACTTCCTATTTGACTTCAGAGTTCTACTGGAGTCCTTCCATCTAGAGAGCAGAAAGCTGCTTCACTCTAAGGCAGTGCCTGGGACCCTTTTATACCTGGAATTTATCTATATCCTGTCAAACGAGGCAATGTCTCTGTATAAAGCTGTGCTGACCTGGCCTAAGTTCCTGTTCTGACAATCCCAGTGGCAATGACTGACTTGGCTAAATATTCTGCCACCTGATTTTCTGCACTGATGAGAAAGTCATTCCAGACACTGAGTGATAATTCCCTGTTTCTTGGAGAAGAATTATCTTCCTCTGAGATTTCCACCATTCCTGGGGGCCTAGCTTGGGGTATTTGCATATTATGTTGTTGTCACCATAAGTAGTCCCATGAAGCATAACACCAATGTGATGAAATGTGTGGAACATGCATGATATTCACTTGGAATCACCCCCTTTTCACTGAGCATTATAAGAAGTGTTGGGTTAGTTGACTAGTCTTCAATTCTATTTTTTTTTTTTTTGGTTTTTGGGCCACACCCTGTGACGCTCAGGGGTTACTCCTGGCTATGCGCTCAGAAGTTGCTCCTGGCTTCTTGGGGGACCATATGGGACGCCGGGGGATCGAACCGCGGTCCGTCCTAGGCTAGCGCAGGCAAGGCACAATTCTATTTTTTTTTAAATATAGTTATCCATGCTGTCCTCCTTCATTCCTAAATCCTTATGGATACTTTGATGTCAAGAAATCCTGTGAATAAGTGCTCCATAAACAGTATTTTTAGATTCAAATACTTCTCTGTCTCTACCTGCTTTACAGAGGAATAGAGGCAGCTTATAGAAAACATGATGATGAAAGAAGCAAAAAAAAACCAAAATACTGCTCTTGAAAAAAATTCCAACCCATTTTTATATCAATATAAACTTGCCACAAGTTACTTTCTTTCCAAAATCTATTTGAGAGTCTCGGGGTTTCTATAGGGCTTTTAAAACACTTGATACTGGTTTTTTATTTGTATTTGAAACATTACATGTACATAAACTTAGACTGTGTACTAATTAATTTTTGGCCAAGTATTTGTTGCAAAATATTTTATGTATAAAGCAAAAAGGCAGCTTTTGTTCTGATAGATTTGAAATTACTGTGTTAAGGTAAGCCTTGCATGTTATTTTTTTTATGATGCCTAGTTGAATACTATAGTGGAACATAAAATTAACAAGGCTGCAGGAGAATGCACTCTCCTCAGATGTTTTCTCCAAATTACCACATCTCTCATTGAAATGAGATTCAGGTGATTAATAATTAAAACAAATACTTTCTAATAAGTCTAGAAATTTTTAATGTTGTTTTTTGCCACTGAGGGAAGATTCATCTCCCCAATAACAATAATTGCATTCTGTGAGGAATAATAACACTGTGGGAAATGAGCACTTTCATATGAGCTAATATCATTAGTAGGTTGGGATATGCAGCTTAATGGAAGATATTAATCACTAAAAAAAACTTCAATGAAGTCACTTCTTGAATTTACTCCTTCTCTCAAATTTCTTCCAGAAGGTTCCATGGTCTTTGTTAAATCCAATGCCAGACTTGGGCTGACTTAAGCCCATGGACAGGCGGCTAGTTCCAGTTCTGCAAAAATCCCAGCCCTTTCGTCTCAGACAGAAACGTGAATTTGGAAAATCCACTTTGTGATTCCCAAGAAAAGTTTCCTGATGCTTCTTACATATCAGTCAAACCTTGTGGGGTGGCAGGTAGCACAGGGCACACTAGTGAGTATCTTGTCTAGACTCCATCAACCCCCGACCCACCGTGTACTGATCCTGCAGATAAATGTCCATCTGCCCCCTTTGCTGAATTTTTCCTCAACCATGGGCACTGCTGCAGTCATCCATATTCTGGAATGTTTGGTTAGAAATGAAAATGCTAGCCATGTTCTGGGTGCGAAGCTGACACCACTCAGTGTTGCCCTTGGACAGACAAGGGGACTTTTTGGGACTTTCTCTGGCTGTTCTTTCTCCCCATTGGGTACAATTTAGGTGCTGGGTAAAATCAGGCTCCCAGCTGGGCCCTAGTCACCGAGCCCCACAAGAATAAGAATTTTAATTTAATTAATTTTGCTTCCAGCCACAGGGAAAACACAGGGTCTGAACATACGGTGACGGCTCTGTTGACCCTCTATTTTTCAAGTCATAAATGACTCAGCTTTTGGAACAAAGAAACCAAAGAAGTTGGAAACCCTTTTCCATCTCCTTCCTCACTTTCCTTCCTCATTTCCAGCAGGGGGAAATTAGTATGTTCGTTGTGTTTGGACTTTTCCAGTTCAATGTCCACACTGTAGCATGGAACCCCTGGCTCATTGGCACCTGACAAGAATGATTCTGACAGATAGAACATGTCGCCTGCTGAGTAGAGACACAGACAGGCCCAGCAGCATGGCCCCTGCACTGACAGTGTGTCTGGGGGAAACTGGTATTTGATGTGGTAACACCGTCCACTGTGTTCCGGGGTGGATGAATTGATGCACACAGGAATGTGAGCTCAAGTGTCACTGGCTGACTGCATGGGCCTCACCCCCTCCTGATATGGATCATACCTCATCCCTAAAGCCACTGCTGCTTCCCTGGCATCTGAATGGAGACAGGACCAGTCTTTCAGCCCCACATACTGAGTGAAGCTTAGGGCTCTCCTGTATCCACCTTTCTGCCTGCTTGGACCTCAGTACTGGCCTCACCACCACCACCACCACCATACAGGACTGTTGTCCTAGCACACACCTCTGCCTTTTTGAGTTTCTGTACATAGTCTGTGTCTGTCCATATGTCTATCTGTCTCTGTGTCATTAGTGTTTCTGTTTCTCTGACTCACACCTGCCAATAATACCTTTCAAGATCTGCACAATAATGCTCCAAGCAGCATTTTCCATGGGGTACTACCTTGGGCTCAGGACTGGGGGATGGACTCTAGGAGGTACAGCTGAGCTTTTGGGGATGATGAAATGTCCAGTCTTGGTTGTAGAGGAGACTATGAAGGTAAGCAGGCCTTTGTCAAACCTTTTGGCACTTACACTCCACACACTAAGTATAGCTTTCTTTATCTCAGTGAAGATAAATTTACAAAGGAAGAGAAATAGGGGGAAAAAAATCATTCCTAAATTTCAGAGAAGAGAACAGAAACTATTACAGAGTTAATATGCTCCCAAATTAAGTTGTTAGGAAATTTCAACTGCATCCTTTACCATCTTAATAACATGAAACCATCGAGAGGTTTTTGTTAGTCTTAGCAACATTTTCATTGTTTTCAAGGATAGTGTTTAAGAGCAGAAGCAGCACCTCTTTGTGAGGAAGTGATCAGAAAAAGTGGGGCTCAACTCACTGCTGTGTATGATGAAGTGGGTTCAGGGCTTCAGTTCCAACAGCTCATGTTGGGGTGATGGGCTGCAGATCCAGGCCGCAGCTGAGGGAGAGCCTTTTCTGGGGGATGGGAGGGAGATCATTTGGTGTGTACTTTGGCAAGAGCAGGTGGTGTTCTCAAATAACACTGCATAAAGCCGGTTGGCAGCATTTATGAGCGAAGCTGTCTGCCATTTTAAATTATGTCGTACATGTTCGAACACACACAACAGACCAACACAGCTCTCGCCTTTCAGAAATGGCCCAACAGATGATTCTGATTTGTATTTTGCTCAAGCACAGTATTTCATTCATTCTTCATTAAATGTTTATACGGCCCCAATGGAGGTGAATGTGCGATGATGTGTTTGATTTGAATTCTGAGCTTAAGCAGCGCCTTGTTGCACAGAGAAGGGTGAAAAAGGCATATGATTTCGGACCATTTTCCACTGAAGCAATCCTTTGTGTTCCATGTGGAGCATATTATGGCTACCCTGCTTCACAATTAAAATTCTCTATTTTGTGGGCATTACGAAGTGCTGTAATGATTATTATGAGCCTCATTCAGAGAAAGGTTAACTTCACATGCCACTGTGAACACTGAAACAATGAAAGTTTTAGAATTTCTACATTTCTATATTACCAGGCAGAACTCATCTGAATTTTCAAAATATTTTATTCAGACTAATTTAGAGAAATTTGTAAGTCCTCCTTTTAAAAAAATATATATGGCAATTTGCTTACTTGGTGCACTTACAGATCTCCTTTTAGGAGCTCTGGTGAGCGAAAGGAGGGGATATAAAATCTGGCACTGGAAGTGACCATTGAGGGCTCTGAAGAGTGAGCCCCAAGTGTCCTTTCTACTGGACAGCCAGATTAGTATACTTCTTTGAGAAAGTTGTTCCTTCTGGTGCTTCGGTGAATCTCCCCAGAATGCAGGTTGAGGACACAGAAGTGAAAGGGGGAAATTGGTTTAAACCACTTTTCTTCTGAAGCTGAAATGGGTGTGTGTGTTCTTTTTATTGTTAAACATTCTGTTTACAAAATTATTTATTGTTGGGTTTCAGTCACACAATGTACACCACCCTTCACCAGTGCATCCTTCCTGCCACTGATACACTGATGTCTTACCTTTTCCCTCCCACCTCCCACAACCGCCTGTCTCTAGAGCAGGCAACTTCTCTCTCTCTCTCTCTCTCTCTCTCTCTCTCTCTCTCTCTCTCTCTCTCACACACACACACACACACACACACACACACTCTTTCCCTTTTGACACTGTGGTCTGTACCATTGTCAATGGAGGAGTGCCTTACCTATTAGTTTCTCCCCTTTTAGCACCAAGTTCTTGCCCAGAGCAATCAATTCCAACTATCATTATCCTATTAGACACTTTTCTATTCTATCTGCACTCACTGCTCTTTGTGGGAAGCTTTATACCCTCGGCTAGTCCTCCTGACCCTCATTTCCATTGTCTCTGGATATTACCATATTATCATATTATATATATATATATCACCAATGAGTGAGATTATTTTATGTCTATCCCTTTCCCTCTAGGGGTGTGTCTATTATTCCTCAAGACTGAGACCCCCTGTGGAACATGATTCAGGAAAGACAAAGAGCAGGGCTAGTTGTGCCACACAGCAAACCCTACAGACCACCAGAGCCTGGTCAGCCTCTTCTGCTTTTAGGAAAAGTCATTGTCTGCATCAGTTCTCAGGGCTAGCTCTGCCTTTTTTTTCTGTGACAGATTTGTGGTGGCTTACTAGGCTCCAAGCAGTCACTCTGCTCTTAACTGGAATAAATAGTCCTTAGAAAAATCAGTATCAAGTGGAGAGAGCTGATCTATGTGACTAAAAGCAAAGAAACTTCTCTCTTTGTCGCTGTATCTCTGTGTGTCTATTTGTCTTTGACTCTATCTCTCCCTCATGCCCTCTGCCCTGCATTCAGTCTTTGGTGCTCTGTCTCCTGTCTCCTTCCACTTTCCTTCTGCCTCCTCTACCTACCTTTCTCCCTCCTCTCCTCTGTTTTCTTCTCTTCTTTTTCTTTAGCCTCCTCTTTCTTTCAACATAGAAGTTAATACTTTTCACATAAAGGAAGATGTTTAGGAAAGAAGGAAGTCTAGTTTTCACCATGTTGATTAAATAACCCATCTCCCAGAATTGAAACCAGTGAAATAGTAAAACGAAGTGTCTGTAGAAGAAGCAAGGCCTGGCTATTGGGCTTGCTACCATCCCAAAATCCAGGTCACAGACTGACACCCCATTGCCAATAGAGACAGCACCATGGTGGGAGATTCCAATAGGAAACCCTGAAGACTTAGCTAAGGGGGGCTCCGATCTCCATGGCCAACCCAGAGGCTTTACTTCCAACCAGCCCACCACCATGGCCCATGCACCGCTGCACCATGGTTCTCCATAGATAGAAGCTCCTACACTTCTTTTCAACAAGCATTTCTTCTACGGCACTTTGGTGGCATATATTTGGAGCAAAAAGTAGCCAGGGTCCTACAATATATTTCTATTTATTCTGAAAACAAAGCCATAATTCATCTGATTGTCCAGCAGGGAAGACATTCTCCTTACTTGCTGCTGACCTAGGTTCCATCCTGGCACCCTACAGTGTCTGCTGAGTCCCACCAGGAATGATCCCTGAGTACAGAGCCAGGTGTGGCCAAAACCAACAAACAAAAAGATAAAGAGAACCTTGGGTGAGGCTGCAGGATGAAGTGAAGAGAGAAAACAAGAACTCAGGGACAGCTGCAGGTTTGTTCTGGTCCAGAGATTTTTCCAAAAGCACTTTAACCACTTTTTCCAAAAATGATGACTTAAAAATAATATTTCTTGAACCATTCATTCTATTTCTTTTAATATTCATCATTATGTCATGTTATGGTAGATGGTCTCAGCTATTTATAAATACCAAAAATTGCTTTATAAACTAATGGTTTTTCCCTACAGTACCTTTTTTTTAGAAAAAAGAAAATTGTTGCCAGTTTCAGCCTGCCTCTGGGATTCTAACAAAAAACAGGGACATTGAGGCCTTGAGAAAGACTTTCTTCAAGATGTGTTTTCTTTAGAGTCTTCTAATGGCAGCATTTTCTGGCTTACTTTTGTTCTGAATTTTAAAAAGTCCACACCTAGTTGAGGAAAATGGACAGAAATCCATAATGGTTATAAATTATATACTCTAATATTGTCATACTTCTCAAATATTTTACCAGTTGAAAAAATTTTAAATATGCAGAAAGTAGAATGGTGGTGTTGAGACTTCCAGGAGAGTCTGAGAGAGATGGTTCCCAGTAAACCTAGAGGGGAAGACAGGAGGAAGATGCTTCCCCATAGACATGCTTTCCACCCCTTGGGCAACAGATGCTCCAGAATCTGGAGCAGATTCAACAGATGTTCCAGAACTAAGATCCAGTCAGCAGAACTTTATTATGCTTTGTTGTCATGCCCGGCAGCCTTGTAGAATTTCTACTCTGTCATCCACAGTTCTATTGTATACAGACTGGGGCAAGGAGAGCAAGGGGTGGAGGGACAGAGTGGCCCAGACCCCTGATCCCTCAGTGGGTGCTGTAACAGCTGGGGGCTCTCTCACTTGCTGGCTTCATCAGAGCAGTCCTGCTTCTGGTTGCAAGTAAAAGCCACAGTCAAAGGTCCATCACTGCTGTGCACTTCTAGGAAGCAACGAGATGCTATGGACATGCAGGAAGCCTGAAACTGAAGCACCCTACAGAAGCCAGGAGACCCCAAATTTAGGGGAGATTATGTTCCCAGAAAGGCTGGAGAGGAGGCAGTACCATCTCTCATCAGGCATTTGACAGTCTCCTGCACCTTCTCTGGCCATTTCAACAAGGCTGTGCCCAGTGTCTAGGGAAATTTCACTTCAGAAAGAGCCAGAGAGATGAGCAGAACCATGATGATCTAGGGAGACAACTTTCAGTGATCAGTCAATGATGTCTAGGAGAGTAGGAGGGAAAGAGCCAGGCCCACACTCCATTTGGACCATAGATCAGCCACACTGAGCACTGAGGAGCCAGATTAAAGTAGGGTGGAAAGAGATAAAATGTAGCTCACTCAGACTCATGATCCCACCTCACAAATAGCTCTGTGGTGATAGAAAAGAAGTTTCAGAGCAAAGCCAGAGCTGGGGTTGCCTGGTCACGCAGGAGCAACTGGTTTTCATAAAGGGTTGGCCACACCCCTGGGGCCAGGACTCCAAGAAGTTTCAATAGGTGAAGTAAACTTAGGTATTATCACAGATCCCAGGATTCTACATATTGAAGTCTCATGTTTAGGAATAATTGAATCAGGCACCCACTGTGAAGTGGTTCCTGGTACTAACCCCAAAGACCAAAGTGATCACTGAATTCTGCTTCCACCCTTGTTTTTCATCCACATTCACTTGTGCCCCAGAGAAGATATAGGCTAGAAAGTGCCTGAATGAAATTAAGGGCAGATGGCATGTCATTGGTGCCCTGGGGTCTCTGTCCTGCTGCAGAGATGAACACCGGTGTTGGTATTCGGTGCAAAGTCTCTCCTTCCACCTCTGAACCTCAACAACTATGACAAAACATACATGTGGGAGGAAAACAACTGTCTACTTATCTGTGCAACAAAAACTGGTTTAAGAGACAGGATAACCCTAAGAAATGGTCATCCCTGTTCGACTTCCTGTAGTATCTGGTCACCTCCCCAACTCACTCCCACAGCAGAAAACCTGTAGGACTCAGAGCACCCAAAGAGGGCACTGCCTGGAGATGCTCTGCTTTGTGCTAACTCATGTGAATTGTAAAATCACCCCACACACTGTATCTCCAACCCCGGCGAAATGATTCTGAATCAGTGTCAGGCATAAAATAATTCAAACCAGGCTGAGGGTGAAACACTTATAGTCTGGCAGTCTTCTATCTCCTATCTCCACCAAGCTACCTGCCAAAAATAGGGTTTTTATTGATTATAAGACCACCCCTGAGTGGGCAGTAAAGACAGATAGCTCAGACTATCCTGAGCTAGTCCCATCTAGGGACTCTCTGTTTTGGGGTAAATCCAAGTTGTAAACAAACATACAAAGGAACCAAGGGTGACCTTTGTTTTAGGTAAAATAAGGTGTAACCTAACAGTGAATGATAGAACATCCGTGGTCTGTGAATTATATCAACAAGCCTTGGAAGAGCTTAAAAATACTCCATGGTGAAAGACCAGATGGCCTGGCAGATCGGCAATTTATGGGCGCCTCTTCCTCTCGCCCAGACAACATGACAAATGGGAGGTCACCCTCTCCACATCTGCTGTGTGGCCTGGGGATGATGAGGTGGTGGGCTTGGTCCTGTTACCTAGACAGGTGTCTCCATAGAGGGGAGTGCCCTCCTCCCAGACCGTGTTCTGCTTGCCTACAGGCGGATGATTTAGCTTCATCTCCCATGATAGGCCTTGATGAATGGGGAAAGCTGGGTTTTAGTCTGGAAAGGAGAACATCTGGGGTTCCATTTTTTGAAAGAGAGCACCACCTTCTATCTCAAGAGAGTTTTTTTTTTCTATTTCCCCTCATTTCTTCATGGTACAAAGACAACATTTTTTTATTACTTTATTTAAGCACCATAGTTACAAAATTGTTCGTGTCTGATTTTCTGTTATAGAATGTATACCACCTTTCACCAAACAAAAAGTGTACTTTTCCCACCACTAATGTTTCAGTTTTCCTTCCACCCACCCACCCTCCCATCTGTCTCTAGGGCAGTTCTCTTTTTCTGTCTCTCAGTCTCTCTCTTTTCTTTTTGACACTATGGTTTGCACTATTGTTAATAAAGGAACACCATGCATTCACTTTATCTCCTTTATATACCCAATTCTTGTCCAGAGTGATACATTCCAAATATCATTGACAGAAATACTATTTCTTTATAATAAGAAGTCACTTACCTTTTAACCTCCTGGTAGTACAGTATTCTGTAAAATACTATGAGAACTAGATAGTGTTATATATGCTTACTGCTATATGAAATGAGTTGTTCATTGTTTTTATTTCTTCATAGTGTGCATACATGTAAGTAAATTGATATTTCTTAATAGCATATAATCAAGTAAAGGAAGGAATGCAAGCTTGAGAAAGAGACTGGAAGAAGAAATTTGGATAAAAAAATTATGTAATTGTTTTGATCCAAACTTGTAAAACCCAATTATTTAGACACATTTGCCAAAACGAATTGTTATACTATAGTTAAATGCCCTAAATATCAGTTATGGGAAGAATCTGGCCAGTGTTTGGAGAAATATGGAACATGGTTAGTTCTCCCTCTACTCATTCTTCCTCAAACCTGTGGGGAAAGATTTATGCTCTGAGGTCTCATGAGTCCACTGCAAGATGGGGCTCTTGGTGTGGAGAATGTTGAAGGGAAGAGAAAGCCATTGTCATCCTCCCATTACATTGGCCCACCGAGCTCTGAGATGACCCATTCCTTGTAGCTCACCACACAGTGGTCCCTAGAAGCAGCTCTGATTTCCCTCTCCATAGTCCTGGTGGCAACAAGCACAGAAGCTCCATCCTGGCAATCATATTAATCTCCATCAAGTGTCAACATGATGGCAAGTTTTTCTTTACTTGTTCAGCTACATTGAACTGATGTCATTACTTACAGACTCTTCACTTCTCATTATGGCATGCACACCATGATTGTCCAGTTAAAACCATTTCAAGTTTTGAACCCGCATGGGAAAATCAGCGAGACAGGATGATGTGTAAAGATGATGACACATATTCAGTGTCAGTGCAGTTCACTGTAGTTTGTGTGAAGATGAATGCTATTCAAAATGCAAATAAGAGGCAGTAGTATTTCAATAAATGTGCATTTAATTAGGAAAGTCATTGTCAACTTCCCAGATGAAAGGCCATTTTTCTTCTTCCCAACTAATCCTCTCACCATTTTGAGAGATCATGAGATCATCACCTCTATGTTATGTATTTATTTATTTTGGTTTTGGGGCCACACCTAGTGATGCTCAGGGCTTCTCCTGTCTATTCACTCAGGAATCACTCTTAGAGGTGCTCAAAAGACCCTAAAGGATGCTGAATTCAAACTAGGGTCAGGGATGTGGAAGACAAATGTCCCCCTCCCCAACTGTGCTATGGTTCCAGCCACCACCACCATCCCATGATCACCTTTATTCCTGAGCAGGTCAGCATTACTTTCTCCAAAAAAGAGTTCAGTAATGTGAACTTGGTGATTTTTCACAACACACCTGGCAAATGAAATCTGATAAAATTAATATTCAACTTTGTCCTGCAACCTCGTTTTTTAAGTGGATTTAACGAGGTAGAATTTGTTTACTAGAACACTGATGTTGTGGGGATGCATGGACAGCTATGGCTTACCCACCACCAGAGTGATCACATCCCTTCAGGCCCTTCCTCTCATCTTCTTAGTTCTGCCATCTGAGGGCAAAGGTCTTTAGGAAATGCCAACTGTGGGAATCTCCCTCAATACAGCAGCTTCAAGCTGGATCATTCTGTCTTTGTCTCTTGCCTCCTGATTTATCTACAAGTAATTGTATTGGAAACCACGGTATATATTTTGTTGTTTGCTTAGCTTGCAGGCAATACCAGGAGGTGCTCAGGGGTTACTATACTGGCTCTGTGCTCAGGAATCACTCATTGTGGATTCGGGGTGCCAGGGATCACAATAGGATTGGCTACATGAAGACAAATGCCATCCCCACTGTGCTATAGCTCCTGCCCCACCATGGTGTATTTCTTTCTTTGGCTTTTGGGCCACACCTGGCGGCGCTCAGGAGTTACTCCTGGATCTGTGCTCAGAAATTGCTCCTGGCAGGCTCAGGGAACTATATGGGATTCTGGGTATCAAACCTAGGATCTATCCTGGGTCAGCAGCATGCAAGGCAAATGCCTTATCACTGTGCAAACCTAGGATCTATCCTGGGTCAGCAGCATGCAAGGCAAATGCCTTATCACTGTGCTATTTCTTAGTGCCTTTTGTAGAGGTGGACTGGTAGGTGAAAGGGAAGTCTGGCAGGATTGGGGGTGGGGATATTGGTGGAAGGAAGGGACACTGGTAACAGGATCAGTGTTGAAATATTGTATACCTGATGCCCAATCACAAAGACTTTGTAACCTCACAGTGACTGAATCCAAAAGTAATTGAAAATAAAGAATGCGTGCTCGCTTCGGCAGCACATATACTAAAATTGGAACAATACAGAGAAGATTAGCATGACCCCTGCGCAAGTATGACACGCAAATTCATGAAGCGCTCCATATTTTAAAAAAAGAAAGAAAGAAAGAATGCCCTGCACCTTTCAATCCTCCTTTTCTTGGAGGCCATAAAGCACTTTGGCCTGTGCCTCTACTTTCAAGGATAGTTTCAAATATGAACCAAGTGTTAGGCAGAAGAATCTCCCAGGGTCTGAGACGAGCTACCTTGGTCTACACACAGGAGAAGTTCATTGTCTGTCATGCAAGAGCATGAGAGTAGCAGGAGAGAGGAGGGAAAAACTGGATCTCATTGTCAAAATCTGTCAAAATCAACTGCAGCTGATTTTCAGAAGATCCATGTAGAGCCTCAGGTCCTCGCCCACGAGCTTACCGAATGGAGGAACTCGGTGCTTTCTCCTGAACATTGGCCAGAAGCAGCCTCTCCATTTCTTTGTCTAGATTTGTCTCCCTCCCTTATCAGAATAAACAAATCCAGCATTGCAACTGGTGATTCCTTTGTCTCAACACTGCCCCCAAGCACTGACCACTTTCTCTTTCTGGGGTATTCATGGTTGGTGTCCACCCCCTTTATGCACCAGAGGAAAGCCCTGAGCCCCAGGGCTTGAGCCCTCTGCTTCAGGTCTGTTGTCTCCTCTTTGTCCTGAACCAAGTGCCAACACTCAAAACCACTGATGAATATCAGTGGCCAGTGTACAGACCTGCTTTATGTCTGACACCTGTGCAGAGTACAGTCAATTCCACAAATCTGTGAAGTAGCCAGTGGAAAAGCCTGGAACAAGAAGCAAACTAGAAAAAGACCCTAGTGAAACTTTCTTGTTTTCTATTCTCTTGGAAGGTGGAGCAAAAAAGCCATCTGAACTATCAAGTCATTCTCTAAGGCAATGCCACCTCAACCATGACAAAACACCTAACATGAGCATTGCTGGCAGCCCAGACAAACATCATCTTGCAGAGTCTCCCAGCATGGAGAAAAGGTTTCTGGGGGTTGCTCACTTTGCACAAACACAGCCACTGTTCCTCACAGCTGAGATGTAGCAGTTTTGAACTATACCAGCTCTGCCGAAGCTGAGCCTCCTCCAGTGTGTGGTCCTGGGGAAACTGCAGAAAGTCAGACAGATGCCACATGGAGTTATGGAAGCTCTGGTTGCACCTGATGGCCTGCCCCAGGATGATGCTTGGAAAGTGGGAAGCCTGGTAGAGGCGGCTCTGAGGACCTGTTCTGACCCAATTATGTTGAGACACACAAGAGGATAGGAAGATCCTGTAGAAAGTGCAGGCATGTGAACCAGGTAATGGTTCCAAAGCAATGTGACACATGTCAGTACTCCTCGGATGTTGCATCAGAGCCCTTTGGATGGGCTTGGATGGTGGTGGATGGTGATGGAGGCCTTTCTCCTCCAGCCCATGAAACATGGCCTTGCAACCCCCTTCAGCTGTTGGGGTGGCGGCAAGGAGGAAATTCACTCACAGGCAGGCTTCGGGAGATATCAGCTTTATTCATCCCTGACCAAATTGTGTGGTCTATCATAACCATTTACGCATGCTATCCTTAGCTTGCCCTGCATCTTAGCTTCTTTCAGCCATCTCTCCTCCTGCCATTTCTCCTACCTCCATCCTTGCCAATTCCTTTTAGCCCCTGAGGTCAAACCTTTTATTACCTCCCAAGACCCCTCCCAGAAATGGGAGGTCCATTAGCAGGTAAGATTACGCAGGAGGAATGGGGGTGTGGTAACACTCGGACTTGTCCAAATTACAGTGTTGCTCAAGTTCCAGATCCAACAGGAAAGCAAAGCACCACCTTCACCTGCCTCTTTCACCAGATATTAACTTACTTGGCTCTTCCACAACTGGAACTATTCCAGGGATCCTCACAGCTATAAACTTAAGGCTTTGGAACATGCGGCCTCTTCATGAGAAGGGAGCAATAGGGAAACTTGGGGTGCCCAAGCACAGAAAATGTTAAGTTGAATGCTCCAAAGGGTTAAAGTCAACACGTGGGAAGAAATTGAAGTTGTTGTGGGAAAATTCCACCTGTCACCTTGCAAGAGTGTGGCTCTAAGAATGGAGGTGGGAACAAACAGGTGGAGACATGTCATCGAGGCCGGGTGCCTTTTGAATTGCAACTAAAGTGGTCTCCCTTCCCAACTCCTCATAAGACATTTTTTCCAAGAAGGCTGCAAGTTGAAGAAACACACCAACAAATGTACTGTTTATAGTCATTTATGAAGCATACAACCATGTGTTAGTATATTTCTGGGACACTCTCTTTGCTCTCCTGCCACATGTATTCTTTAGAACAAGACCTATAACAAATAAGCTCTTTCCTCTCCCTTGAACCAAAGCCCCTCATATCAACAGCCCACAGAGCCTTCTCCAGGGCCTGTCCCATGTAGGAATGCAGTTAAGAGTGCTTTCCCGTGGCGATTTCCCCTTCTGGGCTCCATACATATCGTTTGTGAAGGATTCAAATTACTTTGAATAATAGAAGTATTGGCTCTTCATAAAGAAATCAAATACACTCCACTGCTATTTTCAAGTTTATTTTATTATTTTACAGTTCATATTTCTTTTTATCCAGAGGAGCTCATGCCAAAAATTTCAAAAGCACTCTTGGCAGATATGTAAATAATTTGGGGAGCAAATATCCAATTAATCCACGATGCAGATAGTCTCAGGGATGCATGTGAGGAAAATACGACTCAAATACCCTTGACTCCTTGGTCTTCATCTGCCCACACATGGCAAATACTCCAGGTTTTCTTTGATTCCGGGAAGCTAGTCAGTTATCAAGTCTGCACGTTCGCACAACATAAAAGTAGCTTTCTTTGCTTCCCACCAATCTGCCTTGTGCTGAAAATAAGTGAAACAAATCTTTGTCCGTCTGTTTCTTCCTGAGCTCTGTTTTATTTTTCTCTGCCTGTTCCAGGAGAGGATGAAAAATAGCTTGGATGGCTGTGATCCCACCAGCAAGCAGCTGAGATCGGGAGCCTGTCGTGTGTTCCCAGAAAACCTTTTCTCCTCACTCTGTCCTGGACTCCAGAAATCTGTGCAGATCTGTTTGCTGGCACTGAGGCTTCAGGAAAAGCCACGTCCAACACTCATGAGCTGGGACAAGGTAGCTGGGTCCAACTGTTTGTGTTCATGGAGGGAATGATGAATATTGGACCAGTCATAGGACGTGAAAAATCCCAGACCAAGCATCGTAATGAAAGGACTCTTGACAAACCTTTGCACAAGACAATCATGCTGACCATCCAGTCTTCATGCTGGTGCCATGCAGACCGACCCCCACATGTATTCACTGCAGAGAAGGTTCCCAAATCTCCAGTGAGGACTTTCTCCTGGAGTCTGGAGCAATGTTGCTTCTATGTATGACAGGTTCTCTGGAATAGGGAGGACAGAGGCTATCACACTGAGGGGAGATTTCCCCAGAACAGCAACCAGGAGAAGCCTCATCCACTTTCACCCATGCTCCCTGGCCCTTTGGGCACAGTGCAAAGACTTCAGGGAGTGAATATGCTCACAGTTCCTTCCTCTAGGACCCACTGTGGTCACAAAACCTCGCTCAATACTCCCTTGGGTATAGGACAGTCACATCCCAAACACTCAGGTCCATTTTAATGCTGATGGACTTATGCAGTCAGGTAGAGAAATGCACACACACATGCACATAGATCACAGTACAAAGACTTCTGGGGAATAGGGTTACACTTGTATAGCCATATACATTCATAGATGAAGTGATTGTATGTGTGTGTAAATTTGTGTGCATGTGAGTGTGTGAAACTGAGGGAGCATGTGATTCTATGTGTGTAAGTATATGTGTGTGTGACTGTGTGGAAGTGAAGAGCATATGAGTTTATGTGTGTATGAGTTTGTGTGAGTGTATGTATGTGAGAGAGAGTGTGTGTGTGTGTGTGTGTGTGTGTGTGTGTGTGTGTGTGTGTGTGTGTGTGTGTGTGTGTGTGAGCTGAGGCTGCCCTGGGCAGGCTCGGGTCTCAGGGCAGAGTTTGTCTGCATCTGTCACCACAGCCGGGACACTTACTTGAACCCTAAGTTCTGACCGTGTCTATAATCTCTAATCTGTACACTAGAAGCCACAGAGAAAGTACATATAAATTCTAAAGCTCCTGATGCACTAGGCTATGGTCAGGCAGATGAATGCAGAAAGGCTGGGCCCAGTGTTCTGGGAGACCCTGGTTCTGGGTGCTTTGGAGTAGGGGGTCTGGTTTGAAAGTATGGATTTGCTGCTCTATCTAGGGAGGCAGGCTCCTTACAGAACACCATGTCTGCAGCTCTACCACATGGTTCCAGCAAAGGCCCAGCTCAGCCTGTGGGTGCCTCACACAGTTTTGTCCCACGGGTGGCCATAGGATGTCTCTGCCCACATGGGACTGCAACACAGAGCCCTTTCTTGTGGTGGCCTGACTTGGCTTTCCAGGGGCACAATCGATGCCAGGAACTGGCCTGAGATGAAGCAACACAGAGTCTGGGTTGTTGTTGTTGGTTTTGATTCCCATGAAAGTTGCAGAAAATCCTGAAGCCACCAAGTGGAGTGCTAAAAGGGAACTTCTAGGGCTTGGCCTGAGCTGTATAGTACCTGGTTTCTCATCACAGATACTACCTGATTGTCATCACTGCCCGGGGCACATTTGGGGAGACATGGACATTGTGGCTTTTAGGCTTAGATGGGAGACTCACTCTAGATTCCCTGTGGGGGTGGGCCTGATCTCAGGTTCTCCAGATGTGCAGACCTTCCTTCCCAAACTCCTTGCGGCTCTGTACTCCCAGGGCTAAGTCCACCCCAGGGATCCGGGGACCTGACACCCCACCCACTCCATCCTGCTTCCCACCTTGTCTGGCCCATCAGCACTTTCTCTGAACACCCACAGAGGGTATGGCCCCCACAAACTGATCTTCTGGGAAAAGGCTTCTGCAAAGCCCTTGTGCCAACAAACTCAGAGCTGCTGTCCCCAAGCAGCTTCAGAAGAGGCTCCAATGTTGCTTCAGGGCTTGGTTAGGAAGGAGGGGTATAATTTGAGGTCAATTTGGCTTTGGCTTTTTCAAGAAAAAATAAGGTCAACTCTCGGTTTTCTAGCCACAATCAGTTTCATATTAAATTTCTTCCTGAACTTTCACCTTCTCTCAGTGAGGTGTTACAACATGGTTTGAAGCAAACTTGTGTAGGAAAAAGTTTCACATTTTGAAATTTAATTCCTCCGCAGAGTCCAAGGGTTGCTATTTTAGGGCTTCCCAATCCCATAGAAGTTTTCCCAAAGCTGCAGAGTAACAATATTTGCCACGTGGCATTCTTGTTAACATTTACTTTATTCTTCATGCTGGGCTCTATTGAATTTTATTTGAATCCTTTTGTTTGTTGTTTGTTTGGGCCACACCTGTCAGGAATGCTCAGGGTTACTCCTGGCTCTGCACTCAGAAATCAGTCTGGCAGGCTTGGAGGACCCTATGGGTTGTCAGGGATCGAACCCAGGTTGGCCGTTTGCAAGGGAAATGCCCTAGCTATTGTGCTATCACTTCAGCCCTTATTTGTTTTTTGGTTTTTGTTTGTTTGGGCTTTTTTTTGGGGGGGGGTTGGGCCACACCTGTTTGATGCTCAAGGGTTACTCCTGGCTAAGCACTCAGAAATTGCCCATGGCTTGGGGGGACCATATGGTATGCCAGGGGATCGAACCACGGTCCTTCCTTGGCTAGCGCTTGCAAGGCAGACACCTTACCTCTAGTGCCACCTCACTGGCCCCTGTTTTTTGTTTTTTTGTTTTGCTTGGGTTTTTTTGTTTGTTTTTTTGTTTTGTTTTTTGGTTTTTGTTTTTGGGTCACACCCGGCAATGCTCAGGGGTTATTACTGGCTCTATGCTCAGAAATTGCTCCTGGCAGGCTCAGGGGACCATATGGGACACCGGGATTCAAACCACCGTACTTCTACATGCAAGGCAAATGCCCTACCTCCATGCTATCTCTCTGGCCCCTCAGCCCTATTTTAATACTTTTCTACATCTTTATATCTTCTACTTTTGAGGGAGAAGAAATTGATGCTTTAGCTAATCAGATACTTATAAGCATCCATATAACTTGCAAAACTGAAATCTTACACAAAAATCCTTCCTGCAGAATTTTTGTCCACACGCCAAAGTTGCTTCGTATAAGTGTGAGTACCACTGTGAGAATGCAAGAAGCAAAAATAGGAAGTTGGAGAAACAAAGCTCTCATTATTTTTAGTCTGTTGTATACTGATGAGCCTTTCACACTTGGCAGAGCATTTCTGCAAAAAAAAAATCTAAAATGTAAAGGCACGAAAAGAATGACTTGGGGTCAGAGGTGTGCTATGGAAAAGTGCTCTGGTTATTTTAGACATGAATTCCTGTTGGGGTTCAGACATATCACATAAAGTGAATAATACACATAGCACATTAGATATTGCACATGAAGTGAAATCACACTCTGCTGTTCACATCACACATCATTTCATTACATCTGTTCTAATATAGCACGTTCAGTGTAGCATTTGATAACAGAACATACTTTCCCTCTCTTCCCCTTGGTGGGGCTCTTCATTGAACAGTGAAATAGAACCTCATCAAGTGAATAATGAGGGGCAGAATCACTCACCTTACAGCATGGTCAGTGCTTGTGACATTAGATTTGAAAATTCCTTGATTCATGTACAACCTTCAGATGACCCTGGAGTTTTCTCATTGGGCATCATGTCCAGGTGTTCACTGCTCCTCCTGTGTCCCAGAAGAAGCCACTGGTACCATGATGACATGATTGTAAACAAAAATTTCTATTTGTTTTAAGTCACTAGAGCTCCCTGCTTAGTTCAAATATACAGGAGCTGTTTCAATAATCCCACCCATGCCACCCACCCCACCCACTTGTTCTTGTCTTTGACAGTAGTTCTCTCTGCACTTCTCATACTAGAACAAAGATTTGTGCTCAGGGGTTTAGCCTCCAGGCAAGGGAGAGGGTGGCAGAGTCTGATTCCTGACCCTATACAGTTAAGATTCGTGTTTTGGACAGTGTTCCACACATTCACTGGCCTGGTCATCTCTGTGCTCCCCAAACCAGGACTCACTGGCCCCAACAGTGTAGGAGCACAGTTAGAGGGAAGTCAGGCCATATGTATCATAGGACCTTGCAGACATATGCAACGGATGCTCTGCTAGATTGTCAAGGTTGTCCAAGCAGCTTCTTCCATTTCACAGACTGAAGGTGACAATTCCATATCGGAGCTATTTCAGAGGTAATTAGAAAGGAATAATATATGCATATGTTGTATAAATTTTAGAAAACTTTTTTTATTCCTTCCTTCTACCCCATCTCCTTCCATACCTTCCACCTAGCTCTATGTGAACTAGCTACACATCTACCAGTAAACCTCGTGAATAAATGCATTCTTTTTTAGCATCAATAATTGAAAGCCCATGTTTATATTTAGTCCCAGTCAAATGAGTTTGAGCTTTGAGGGGAAAAAAGCTCACTGTTCCTTTTGGCGTTGTGTTTGATTGCTATAAATTGATTCTTAAGGCAAAGCTAACTTTCCATGTCTTATTTTTAACATAAATTTATTCCAGTACCAGTATTTAAGAAGGAGAGAGATGCCTGCTTGAAACCAGGGCTTCAAACTTGTCATAATTTTGATGGAGATAATCCTTTCAGGCTGAGGTTTCCATGCTCAATCTTGGTCGAGTTAAGTGAAAGAAAGACATTTGGTGCTCAGATGTTCTTGCTTTTTCTGCTCAAAATGAGAGAAGCACCACTGAAGAAGCAGCCATCATGCCTGCCTTCTAAGCTGCCTTACCTTAAAGGTCCACTTGTTTGTTTGGTCGACTTGAACAGGGGCATGGAAACCCCGCAGTCCTTAGCTGAACCCTACTTGAGCAGGAGTTTTCCTGGCAGCCTGGCAGAGTCTACCCTGAGATCCTTGATCTCCTTGACCAAGGATACTCCTGTGTGCAACCTTGGAGGATACTGTCATCATTTATTTGCATGTCATGAGAGCAAGTCAGAATATGGCCCACACATGTTAAGGAACATTTTATTTCATTTCTTTAGTTCATTTCTTTAGGTTTGGAAGCCACTCCTGGTGGTGCTCAGGGCTTTCACCTGGCTTGATGCTCAGGAGTTACTCATAACGGGTGCTTGGAGGATCTTCTGCAGAGCAAGAGAAACATTTTGTCTCCCAAAATAGTTCTCCTGGCTTTAATGAACTTTTCAAATGAGTTCCACTAATGTTTTTCCATAGATTTTCTTGGCCGATTGTGGATTGTATAAGCTAAATTACATGAACATTGTCTATACTTTTCTGTTGGCCTCAAGAACTGATTTGATTATGTCCGTTGAGCACCTGATCTCCTGGGAGCAAATGTTTGCAGAGTAGTTAGGGGATCAGTATTACAGGCTGTATTTGGGGGTGAGTGAGCATCCACTTCATGAGCAAAGTCAGCCTCCCCCACCCAGCCAAGGAAAATGCCTCCTGGGAGATGATGAGTCAGAAAAGCCAGACTTAGTTTCCTCCTTCTGCTTGCCTGTGCCCAGACAGTGAACAGTCTACACTCCCTCTTACCCCAGTAGGGAAGTGAGGGACTTGCTTTGGTTTGGCTTTATTTGGTTTCTGTATTTTGTAGATCTGGGTTTCCAGAGGTAATCTTTAATGGAAAAGAGGTTCTTAAAGGAGACTTTACAGACCATAGTGTCTATGTACAATATAAAATAATATTTTCCACCATTTAATCAGGAAAATTCAATTATGAATCAGAAAAACTCTTAAAAAACATTCTGAATTAAAAAAATTTGAATATAAGTTAACTGCCAATGTTTGCAATAATTAGAAAGAGGTTGGAAGAATTATGTATTTTTAAATAATAATTTCTTTATTTAAAAACAATGATTACAAAAATGTACATAATTGGGTTTCAATCATCGAATGTACACCACTCCTTAACAGTGGAACTTTCCCGCCACCAATGTTCCCCATTTCCCTCCTTCCCAATAACACCCTGCCTGTCTTCAGGACAGGCATTCTATTTTTTTCTTTCTCTCTTTCTCTCTTTCTCTCTTTCTCTCTTTCTCTCTTTCTTTCTTTCTCTCTCTCTCTCTCTCTCTCTCTCTCTCTCTCTCTCTCTCTCTCTCTCTCTCTCTCTCATTGTCACAGTAGTTGTTGGTGCAGTTATTTCTCTAACTGTGTTCACCACTCTTTGTGGTAAGCTTCATATCATGGGCCAGTCCTTCCATCCCACATCTCTATTGCCTTTGGGTATTATTACCATACTGTCTTTTATTTTTCTTACATCCCACAGATGAGACTATTCTGTGTCTATTTCTCTCTCTAACTCATTTCACTCAACATAAGAGTTTCCAGTTCATCCATGTATAGGAAAATTTCATGACTTCACTTTTCTTGATGGCTGCATAGTATTCTCCATTGTGTATATATATCACCATTTCTTTAGCCACTCATCTGTTGTTGGGCATCTGGCTTGTTTCCAGATTTGGCTATTGTAAATAATGCTGCAATGAACATAGGTGTGCAGAGGGCATTTTTGTTTTATGTTTTTGTGTTCCTAGAATTATGTCTTTTATTTGACAGAGTGTAAAGGCAACTACATGTTTTAGTATGCAGTTTGGAGCAGTTCACTCACCTATGGGGGTAAGATTAATTTATTTTATTAAATAGTAACCTGAATTGTTTATAAAAATTATTAGTCACCCCTTATACTTTACTTACATAAATACTTTTAAGATAGAAATTCTTTAGAAATTAGGGGCCAGAATGATATAGCACAGAGGTAGGCAGTTTGCCTTGCATGCGGCCGACCCAGGACAAACCTGGGTTTGATCCCTGGCATCCTATATTATCCCCTGAGCCTGCCAGAAATGATTCCTGAATATAGAGCCAGGAGTAACTCCTGAGCACCACCAGGTGTGGCCCCAAAACAAACAAACCAACAAAAAAGAAATTCTTTAGAAATTGCTTCAAAGAAAAAAATTTTTGCAAACATTACAGAAGTTTATTATTTAAATCTGGGATCCATCATTCTGGGAAGTAAAATTATGCTGATGACTCTGGGAAGAGCCAAAGTCCTTTGGGATGCCTGGAGCTCATCTCCATAGAGTGAGAGGGGCCATCTGGGGCCAGCACAAAAGTGTCACATCTGCCACCTCCTGCTGACCCTGAGGTCAGTGTGAAGTCAGGTGGGGTGTGAATTCAAGATCCCACATTATTCTTCCACATGTAAACTTGTGTTTTTGTTTCATTGTTGTGTAAATGAAAGCATTGTAACTGAAGATTAGAGTAAATGTGGCTCTGACAAGGCTGATATCACAACACAATTGTATGTTTGGGTCATTAGTTTTTTAACATTTCTGTATCCCTCCTGAATTGATAGGCAGAAAGCAGGACTTATGGATTAGGTAACATAATGAAACATTCTGTATATCTAGGCATTTTTCACCCTTCTGCTTATATTTTAAATCTTTGACAAATTCAATATAGGGTACTGAAAACTATTCCTATTCAAGGCATTAGCTAATTCTCTCTCTTTCCTTCTATTACAAAGAGAGAAAATTGCAAGTAATAGGCCAGAATAAAAGCACTGAGAAAACTATGCTGGCTAGAATCTGATACTGAGCCTGACTCTTATTTTCTCTTCACAGTGACAGGATATTAGGGATGACTACTTGTCATTAGGATGCAGTTCGGGGCATTTCCCTCATGTTCCATGGATGTTACTATTAACTAGTAACCTAAATATTATAAAACTCCTAGCCACTCCTTATACATTATTTATCTTTCAAATAAGATTCTTTAGAAACCACATTCAAGAGAATTCTAAATAGCTCAGCTACTTGGGATCAGAACTCCTTGGAGACCCAGGATGGCTTCGGTGTGGCTGACACAGCCCCACAAGGGAAGAATCTTGGTTACCTGTGGTCTCCCTGGTTTTGCTCTGCAGGAATCTCACCTCTATTTCTGGGCTCTTTCCAAGGCACCCTGTGAAGCACATGCGCCGACTGTGCTTCATTCACATCCCTAAATATTTCCAGGGAGCCAAGAGCAAAGGCAGCTCCTTTAGTTTGGTCAAACAAAATTATACTTCCAACTCTGGCCAACATAGCCCATTGACATGAACCTCGCTGAGCCACTGTGGTAGACACTCCATACTCTGCCATGCTGCCATGTGTGTCTCACCTTGTTCCTTTTCCTCCTACTTGAATGGAGAATGTTGCTGTGCAGCAACTGGGTAGAGACAGGAGGATGGGCTGCAGGTAAGTGGAGGAAGGACAAAGCAAGCCTTTGTGGGTTTGCTGCACCAGGAGCTGGAGCCTTGCTCTGATCCACTCCCAGATGTGGAGTAGGGGGACAGATTTTCTTGTCCTCCCCCCTTGATTTCATTGCCACTGATACTGAGTTTTGAATAAAAGAAAAATGAGCTGGTACTATTCAAGTTGGGCTTCACTTAGCCTGCTAAAGTGTGTAGATTCATGTAGTACATGAAAACTTGGAATATTTTACTCTCACTTAAAAAACTCTCATTCCTGGGGCCCA
The DNA here is from genome assembly GCF_024139225.1 of Suncus etruscus. Lineage (NCBI taxonomy): Eukaryota > Metazoa > Chordata > Mammalia > Eulipotyphla > Soricidae > Suncus > Suncus etruscus. The sequence continues at coordinate 128,148,174 of NC_064850.1, read as the reverse complement.
AGCAATAGTAAATGGGGAAGGCAGTTGGCTTGCCATCCTGGATTCAATCCTCAGCATCCCATAGGGTCCCTCAAACCCAGGGGTGAAGATTCAGCAGAGAGGGCATGTGTGGGCCTGAGTAGAGTCAGAGATGTCTGACTGCTGCTTAATCCAGGCCTAGGAACTCATTCTGCCTGTCTGGTGCAAGGGAGGTGTTTGGACCCTTTACTTGGTTATAGACTGATTAATTAGTATCTCAGGAGTGTGGGGGGCACTGAGAGCCCCATCATCAGATAGATTCAGGAGGAAACATGTGCACCCTCACCCTCTCACCAGGTTCAGGCTGGAACAATCCTGTTTGCACTCCTGGCTCGCTGTCCATGTATGGTGCTGGTCCATCACCCACCCTCCAAGCAGGCAGCCCAGTGAGGTGGGCAGGCATGTTTGCACAGCTGGGGTCTGCTTCACTCTGCCGGGACCACACAGGAGGACAATTGCACCCCTGGGACAGCAGCTGAGCAATGACCCTCCAAGTCAGGGATTGACTCGTCTACGATCCATCTGTATCTGCCTTCGCCAGCACCCAGACCTGAAGGAATTTATAAGGGAGAGTGAGAAAAATAGGGACAGGCCTCACACAGCAGCACCATAAAATCAAGTGACCTGGAGAATAAGACAGTGTCCAGAGCCCTTTAAAACGTATCCCACAGGTCCCGACACTCATTCTGAGAAGTTAGTGCAGGTAAGGGCAGCTGCAGCATAGAGAGATGAAGGTTGGCCCAGCAGAAGTTTCTGAAACATTCAGGAGAATTTATCTTTCTAGATGCCCTTGGTTTCTGATAAGCAGATCACACATGCACACATATAAATACACATGTATTCATGCATGTGTATACACACATTCATACATTCACAGATTTCATCAGTAGAAACAGTCACCTGCTTATAGCACAAAATGAGAAGAGAAAAGACAGGCCTATGTTTCTGATTTCCTGACATAGAGAACACCTGGAGTCAGTGTCCTGTGACCCAAGTAGTTCACACTCAGACACTCTGCGGCCTGTTTTAGGAAAGAAGGAGCACCTGGGCATTGAAGGAGTGTTGAGGCTGTTCCATCAGGTCTTCAGTTCACAGGGAATAAGTTCAGGAAGGAGATCAGGTAAAAAAAAAAAAAAAACACAGAAAGGAGCATGAACTTCTTCAGTGGTTCCTGGATTCTACAGCCATGTCTACAATGGCTTCTTGAAATTATCAGTTGATTAGCATCACCAAAGATCAAAATGATGATCAGCACCTTGAGTTTATGCCACTAATTTATAGAGGATTCAGGCTGGTTTATAGGCTTATTTGATTCCACAAGATGGGGACAGAAGAAATATTAGCTTTATCATTAATGGCAGACCTCTGCCAGGGAAGCCCCAGAACCTTCCACTATACTTTCGCAGCCCTGGTCAACTCCTGTCAGCTGTGCCTTCAGACATTGTGAGTGGCCCAATTGTCTCTCACCTGTGCTCTGTGTTTTTTACTATTACCTCATCCCCATGTTAGTTTGACTCAATGTACACAACATTGATTGTATTTTACTTTTTATTCTTATTTAGTGCCCTTGTTTTTATGCATTTATGCATCCTAGAAGTCAATGTTTGAAGATTATTTTCAAGTTTGTCAGCTAGTAACATGGCATAGCCAAGGGTGACACCAGGCCTGACCCCAGCTCAGGCCTTTTCTACCCTACCAAGACAACACATTGAGGGATCCCCAAGGTTCTGTGTAAACTGCATACATAGACCCTCAACAAAAAGAGGTTCTAGGACCGGAGCAATAACACAGTGGATAGGGCATTTACTTTGCATGCGGCCAACCAGGGACCAATCCAGGTTCAATCCCTGGCATCCCATATGGTCCCCAGAGCCTGCCAGGAGTGATTTCAGAGCACAGAGCCAGGAATAAACTCTAGAGTTTTATAAATACTGAAATGTTCTGCTTATGCCAAAAAATAAAAAAAAATCAACCAATCTCTCTATAGCTATGTGATATGTAAGAATGACCAAAATCTTGGAATGACAGATGTGCCTTCTATCTATCTGAGTATAGGCTTTTGAGATAAAACCTATAAGCAAAACAAAAAGCAGTGGATGTGAAATAAAGGGGGGGAATAAACCCCAATATGACACTCTCTGGAGACTGAATTCTGCCCAGCTGCCAGCAGACCCTAGAGCTGTGTGTGGTGGTAGGAAGCTTGCAGAGATCATGGCTGGGGCTGAGACAAGTAGAAACTGTCCCCAGGCAAGTTCTACTGTGGCTTATCACACACAAGGTGGTGATTGGGTACCTTACAAAGTCAAGAAAATATCCATGGAGCTTATCTAAATAACAATCCGACAACATCTTAAATACTTTTTTTTCCCCTCCCCTACATCTTAAATACTTTCTCATCATTTACATGCTTGACATATATGTGCATCCTTGGGAATGCAGCCCCTTGCACTCTAAGAAAATATATAAGATGTTGAGCACAGATTACTGAAAATAGTAGCAGATTTGTGACCACACTATTGATCCATTTCCTTGTGAATCCTTCTGGATTCTTTGACTTCAGGAAGACACATGTTTTCCCTGAGTCAACATTCATCAATATTTAACTGTAACTTTATCTCTAGCACCTCCTTGCATGCCTTCTTCGAGCTGTAAAATTGTCAGATTTGTTCCAACAAAAATCCGCTTTTACAAAGGCTTCTATCTTGAGGGTGGAAACCATCAAAATGTGGGTTGGCCTGGAAAAAAAGCATCTGCAGTTATACAGTCCCCTCCCTTTCTGGAACATTCTGTGTCACTCACACAAAGATGCACCCCAGAGACTTCATGGTCTTTTCTACTGCAAATATCTAAAATTTTATGCTATTTTTAAGTGGTCTTTTTAAAAAGTACATTTTTCCTTCTTTGGCTGAATTCAAACAAGGCTTATGTTTCCAAGAAACCATAACAGATTTTAATTGCAAAAGGTGTTTTTCATTTATTTTGGATACCTGAGGATGTCCCTGTGGTCCAGGCCAGCCATTGTACACAGAGTCAGCACTTTCTTCTGTAGCTGAGTTGTCACTGAGATCCAGTTTATCTACACTGAAGATCAGAAATGTTGGATATGTCTGTGGATGGTTATAATGGATGTATAACCAATCTTCTGTTTGTGCTCTGGAAGTTTCCAACAACCCCATTTCTGTCGATAATCTCAGTGCCTACAAGAACAACCAAATTTAATTTCCATCTCCATGTCTCCCTAACATCTTCTGCTATTCTTGAACTGAATTTCTTCTTCTCAAGTTAGTAGTGGTAGATGGTGTGAACCTGAGAGATCGCTTTCTTCACGTTCATTTCTGGGTTTGGATTTTCAAGAACCATATGTTAAAAGAGGATCTTTTTCTGCTGACTTGGCATAAATTCAGAGCCAACAATGGACCCAACAGGTGCACATTTGCAGGCTCTTGCTCAAGTCAGTCTCTGGTGCTCCTGTCACTCTTCATTGGCATAGTCAGGCAGTAATTTTGGAGTGGGGTAGTACAACCCCCACTACTTTGGTCCTATGGCTGGAAATTTTCCATTGACAAACAGTGGGCACGTTGAGATAATCAAATCTCCGCATCAGTTCAAAGACATTAGGTGAATGTTGATGCATAATGACCCCTATTGGGAGAACCACTCACTGGTGCCAGCTTAATTCCTCTGGCAATGCTGGGAGGCCTCCGTGGTGGTGCTTTGGGCCTCCAGGGCCACTTCTGTCAATGCTCAGCCCGGTGAAGTGATCTGAGGTTTTGAGATCTGGCTTGGCTATTTGCTGCTTCTGGGATCCAGGAGGTGCTGGGATCCAGGAAGTTCAGGGATCCAGGAGGTGCTGGGATCGAGGGCCACACCAGAGGTGCTCAGGGTGGAGATTTTGGCAGTGTCTACACCAGACTTCAGCTCCAGCTCTTTGAACTATCTCACTGGCCTCTCTTACTCATCAAAAATTTAGTCCTATACATATTCCCTAATTTCTGTCTAAATTTTTACAAGTTTTCAGTACATTCTCTGACAGTACATAAAAGTGTACATTTCCAAGTGTTCTCTTCTATAGGATGGAACTAAAATTTTGGTTTCCTTGTAAATTTTAAATGCTACAAACTTGCCAATTGTCCTGATTTGTTCCATACCAGCAAGGGCAGAGCAGAGTGCAGAGCCCAGGAGACTTTCTCTCCTAAGGAAGGGGTTATGTTTCAATCCCATCCTTGCTGCAGGCCTTGTTTTATTGGGAAATACCAGGCCAAGTGTTTTTCATAGACTAGTTAGAACTGAGCCCTGGAGGAACTAGCTTTCTGATTAGATGGCTAAAACTTCTCCTAGGTGACTTGATCAGGGAAGGGACACCCCATATCCTCAATGGGCAACTGGCTGTATGTCAGCAATGCTGACGGTCATATATTTTATCACTGATAAGTTTACCCAGCTAGTTTTTAACTCAAGCCTTTTGTTTCTTGAAAGGAGCTGCTTTGGTAAAATGCAAACTCTGAAATGATGGGAGGATCTGTGCATATCTAGTCAAGAACAGCATGTATAAGAGAGCCCTTTTCTAGGACAGCATGAAGGTTCTTGTTTTTTCCTTTAGTTCTCAATTGTAAGAATAAGACTGAGTTCTGTATGTGTTACTGTGTATTTTGTTTTGTTCATAGCATTGCCCATTTTAGTAAGTTTATATGTCTAATGCTAAGGTTGGAGCTGGAGAAAATTGTTTCTTTAAATTATAGATTAGTTTTGCCAATCTTGGCACCAGGATCCTGCTTCTGGGCTGACTCATGAATTCCCAGGCCTGAGTGAGAAGAAAGTGATAGTAGCCCAGACAGAGAGACAACAGCAGAGAAGAAAAGAGTGACTGGGTTGGGTCTCAGTAGACTATTGGTCCCAAACACCTTGAACCAATTCAGGCAGTGCTTTGCCTATAAGTACAATTAAGGAATAATGAGCTAGTCAGTAATGAGCTAGTAAATGAATAAATGAGTGAATGGATAAAGAAAGAAGGAGGGACTGTCAGGAAAGAGGGCACACTCATTCCCCAGAATAGCTGTTCCCAAGAGTATGGTTCATCTGGAGATGTGAAGTCTGGTTTTGGAGAGAATCTGATTTGGGATGTCTTCTTGAGAGGTGTGGCCTAAATGATTTGGGGCTCTTCATGCCTGGTATTCTCTCCCTCCCACTTCACATAATTTAGTTCCAGGGCCTGTTTCCATTGTTAGGTGTGTATCTGAGTCCTTCAGGACTTGGGAAGAACAGGAGAGACACTTCTCCTAATACCATCATTGAACTCACTTAAACAGCTAAACTCTCCTGAGAACCAGGGACTGATCCCAACAGAACCCCAGGAGGGAGGGTTTCTGCTCCCTGCCCATGAGTCAACTTGAAAATGCCACATTGTGGCTCAAGTCTACTCTATAGAGGCTGCAAAACAGCAAGGATTAGTTGGTACCACAATATTAGAGCCACCCAGCACAGGCCAGACAGGCCAATCAAACTTTTCTCTTAGCCATTTAGCCAAGCACTTCTCATAACAATCCTTTTTTCTCTTTGTGGAAGATGGAGAGAGAGAGAGAGAGAGAGAGAGAGAGAGAGAGAGAGACAGAGACAGAGACAGAGACAGAGACAGAGACAGAGAGACAGAGAGACAGAGAGACAGAGAGAGAGACAGAGACAGAGACAGAGAGACAGAGACAGAGAGACAGAGAGAGAGACAGAGACAGAGAGGCAGAGACAGAGAGACAGAGACAGAGAGACAGAGAGAGACAGAAACAGAGACAGAGACAGAGAAACAGAGAGAGAGAACATAATACATAGTTTTTTCTTGTCTGCCTTACCCCACACATATACTTTTCCTTGACCTTCATTTGAACCAGTTAAATAACAAGAATTTCATGAATAATCTCAAAGCATGGGGCCTCATTAATTTTGTTGGGTTTCATGCTGGCCTTACTCTGTCATGGTTGCACCTGTCTGACTCTGGCACACAGAGATGTAAATTTGACATTTCGAAGATAGCCGCTGTCAATAAAAATTATAGATATTTGTTTTAAGCAGAATACTGGAAACCATCCACCAAGTCCCAGAGGAAATCAGACCAGAATGAAGCAAAGCATGCAAAAAATTTTCCTTTTTCATGTGTGATCAGACTCCAAGAAATAGAAAGATACATTTTTTTAGTTTTATAACTTAATGAATCAAAGTTAATCTACAAAAAAGATATATTTATATTGGTATATATTAATTTTAAAGCAATATACTTGAGAAATATTTTAATTAATTTCTCTCTCAGAAAATACTTAGGACTATAATTGGTAATAATTTACTAGTATCACTCATATTCATTTTATTTTTTTCAGTATTTTACTGAAATGTAATATACATTTCCATTTTTTACATTAAACAACAAAATGGTATAAACTTTTCCCAACCAAAAGCTAATCTCTTTCTGGCAACAGGCTGAGATGATACACACACACACACACACACACACACACACACACACACACACACACACACACCTAATCGCCTTCTTTATCATGAATTAGAGCACAATGTAATACTACCATTCCATTCATTGTTTCACTCAATTTGCATTTAAACTCTTTTCCCTGCCAATATAAATATGCTTTCAGTTTTCAAATAGACTAGAAAACAGTATAGCTTTGTAATTATGAGAGCTATTTATACATTTATGGAAATGGCCAAAATATATAGTTCAGTTTCAAAATAAAGGTTCTCAGAATAGTATCTGTAGAAAAATTATAATATCTATATAATGTAAAGAATATTATAATTAATAAATAATAAATATTTAACAATAAATATTATCTAAAATATTTATAAAATACAAAAATAATTAAGAATAATGTTCACTAACATTATTCTCTATATTTTATGATGTTTAATATTTCCATAATTTTAGGATTTATGTTTTAAAATTTTTTATTGAGAGAAATATTAAAAACCTTACATAGAGATTTCTTGACTTACGTGAATTATATAAATAATGTGTTAAAACAGTATGTTTTGGAATTTAAAAAGATAGATGGATCAGTGGAACAAAATGAAGCTCCTCAAAGTAAAAGCCACAAATTTAGTTACATCAAAAATTGACCTTTGGGAAAGGCAGAGGAGTCCAGAACAAGCAAGAGGAAGACACTGAAGGAAGTATCATCAATTAAGGGTCTTTGAAAGCTGAACAGCTACATGCCAAGAAAACAGGATCCCTGTTCAACACCATCCCTCAATGTTAGACTTGAATTTAAGATTTGAATCCATGGAATGCATTAAAGCAAAGCTAGGAGACCAATTATTTGGTATTGACCCTAGTTAACTCATCTCCAATGTTAAGAAAAACAGGAGCAAAAATTTAAAATTAAGCCCATCAAACTGCAAAGTGCTACACAACATATTAAAATAACATACTGAAGGGAAGAAGATATTTTCCAGCTCATTATCAGCCAGAGATTATGTCCAAAATATACAGAAAATTCATATACCTTATCCCCATCAATACCAACCAAATAGCCCATTTCACAGTTGGTAAGGTCTGAACAGAATCTTGGCCAGAGAGAACATATGGTAGGCACCGGCCACAGACAAAAAAGATGCTCAGCATCCAGTGTTAGGGAATTCCAGAGCAAAGCAACAACAAGATACCACCCTATACTTGTGAGCATGGCTGTACCCTCAAGGCAAGAAAAAGAGGCATATAAGAAAATGCTCCACATCACTCGTGGCCAGGGAAATTCAGATCAAAACAGTGAGACATCACTTCACATCACAGAGACTGGCACGTATCAAGCAAAGAAACAACAAATGTTGGCATGGGTTTGGGTCCAAGGGACTTTCATTCACTGATGGTGGGTAAACAATATGGACATTCCTCAAAAAATAGGAATTGATCTTCTATATATGACCCAACAATTCCTTGGAAGATACCCCAAAGATAAATTCTTCTTATAACATATTTTCCTTGGAATATACCCCAAGAATCCTAAAAGCACAATTCAGAAAAGACATCTGCACTCCCGTGTTCATTACACCATGACTCACTTCACTTTATATGTGAAGATAAAATGGGATATTTGTCTATAGTCAACATTTCCATTTAATTCCTAAAGGTAAGGCCTTTCCTTTTCCTTGTCCTCTCAGAGAGTTGCCGTGGCCCACATAAAGCAGCACCATGTGCTGTTGGAAAGCAGCCAGTGCTGGCTCTGAATCTGCAGAGAATTGCTTGGCAATTGCTTGGCAATGAGAAGGACTTGCAAGACTGAAGTCCAGAGCCCTCAGATAGCACAATGCCCCACATGCAGTGTGGTAATGCACCATGAGGGCATGATTGGGCAGCAGAATGAACTCAGCCAGATCTCTCGGGAAGGGACCCTCACACCCTGCTGGGCGCCCGCTCTAAAGAGCGGAGCATGTCTGCTGTCAAACCTGGCTCTGTATCTGCATAAATGCGTATGCATTAGCATGTGAATGAAATATGCACTTTCCTGCCCAGCCATGCACCCAGAGCAGTGCTATTAGTTAGGAATGCGACCCATCTGGGGCACAGACACCAAGTCTCCGGGTTTGCTTGATGGAAGGTGAAATCCGGCACGTGTAGAACAGCTCTGTAGCCCCTTGAGTAAAGTTAGCGATGCTCAGGAGGATTGTTGCTTACATGTAGTGTTGGCTGTTCAGGCACCACAGAGGCATGAAATGAATAACATAAAACTTCATTATTTTAAAACTGACATTCTCTCTGCATGTTGATCTCTTTTATCTGAATACTACAGTATATTTATTACTAGGATTATTTTAGTGACAAATACAACCATCATGTCTGTAGCCAGCCAGCTCTATAGACTCTCTCTCTGTTCACAAAAAGAGATGAAAATCGAGCTGTGAAAATGTATGGCTCCATTTGCCATGTAGCTGGCAATCTCAAGAAGAGAAGTCCCTACCTTGCCCAAGCCATGCCTGCTGTACCCATCACTCACAATTGCTGCTTCACCAGTGACTCTGCTTTTCAACTTCTCTACAGCTCTCTGTGGAGACACCAATGTGCCAGGTATGACAGTATGTCAGGTATGCCAGTAATGTTCAAAAATAAATGAAATAAGAGAATGGCCAACTAGAAAGAAGAGCTTGTTAAAGCTTTTCACTATGACTTAATGACCTCATTGTGAGACACAATAATTTTTTGTTACTGCACTCTTTTTTTTCTTCCTTATTCTTTTTCTCTTTCTTTTTTTCTTTTTTTTTTAATAATTTTGTCCTACTTACCTGGAAACAAATGTATTATGATCAACTATGTCAACTATGTTATACATGCTCTTTAAATAATGTAAATTAAATTTAAAAGTAAAAAGATTATTTTAGAAAATCAGACTTCTCGAGGAACCCTCATAGATCTTCTTCAAAAAGTACAGTATCTCTAATAATATTAGATCTAAAGAGTCTAACCCAAAAGCAATAGCTTCTCTGCAACATAGGACTTAGACTCGGAGGAATAATACATCTTAAGGCTTCACTGATAGCATGGAAGCAACCTCTGATTCCAGGGTGCCTGTGGGTTAGAAAAGGATAATTTCTTCCTCTGAATCTAAGACTGGGAGCCTTTCATATGTGATTAAGAAAAAGGTGTGATGTAACATAACAGAGAAGTGGCACAGGAGGTCCTCAGAGGGAGTATTTGTCTCCAGGAGCTAAGATGCCTCAGAGGTAGCTGAGGCCATGGACAGGCCTAGGCACACTCTGGAATCATGGAAAGTCATGAAAAGAAGAATGTTTCTTCTGAAGAAGATGCCATCAGCAGCACAATAGAAACTGCATTGGTCTTGAACAACGCATATTCACCTCGAAATTTGGCTGTCCCATAACCAAGGCAGAGCAGACCACAGAGGGCCCAGCAGCCAAAGACCCACTGGGACTCTTTCAGAAAGACATCCATGTTATGTTCATTGTTTTCTGAGAGCAGCTGGGGTACAGGTGATGCTAGCTCAGGGAGGCAAGTGGGGGAATTGAGGCTGAGGTTTGCCTGTACTCAGGCTGGATTCCGAAGTCTAAACCACCAGGGTGTGAACCCATGGTGGACACTGGAAATAGTGTCTACTCTACTCTGGGGTAGAATGGGTATTCTGACTCCCTAGGTAGACATATGAGGATACACCCTGAAAGGAGAATCACCCTGAAAATTCTCAGTGTTATAAACCAGAGACAGGCAGTGAAGGTCAGAGGGACAATTGAGGAGCCAATAAGACAGGGGTCTCAAACTCCAGGCCCGCGGGCCGTTTGCAACCCTCCGTACAACAGTTTGTGGCCCGAGGCCAGCCTTCAAATATCACAGTATTCGCGATTATTCGCTTACCAAATAATCGCAATAAAAAAGCGTTAGTAACAAAAAAATCGCATTAAACATTCGCATACCCTGAGCAGTTCCATTCGGGGTATGCAAATGTTTAATGTGATTTTTTGCGATTTTTTCCTTACTAATGCGATTTTTTATGGCGAATATTCGGTAAGCGAAATCCCTTGTGCGGCACTGCCTCACCCTGACTTTGCCTCCTGCAGCCCCCAGGTAAATTGAGTTTGAGACCCCTGCAATAAGACAATAGGGTAGCATCCAGTGGGTCATTGCTCTTTTTTGATATTTTCTCTTGCTGCTCAAGAGTTGATTCATTATATTCAGCATTCATTAAGTAAGGTGTGGGCATTTGGGAAGTCCCCATTTCTGGCAGATTTGTTATCTTTGACATTCTCTTCTCTGCACCCATCACCCAAAATTGCTGCTGGGATCTGTGTGCTTTTAGGATGCAGATGGAAATGTTGCATGGAAGCTGGAAGTCAGGCCATTATGCTGAAAGGGAGAAAGCATAGACAGAAACAATTGTCCTGTAAGACCTTATGTTGCTGTGAATTTGCTGAACAAGGAGCAGAGCTGAGAACCAAGAGAGGATGTTCTGCTGTCAAGCAATTGGCAGCAGCAAATAGCTCTGGGGTCAGAGGCCATTCCTCAGCCAGCATCCAAACCGAGGTGCAGCTATGGACCACCCACACAGCACAACCAGGCCTTCTGACCCAGGGAGCTTCTGTGAGTGACCGCTGAGCTGACAGCACCAGTGGGCATCGGGAGAAAGCAAGGAGGATCTGAGGCTCATGGCCCAAGCCCTTAGTGACACCTACTGCTGGGATTTGCATGAAGCACTCCTGGGGGACCAACCTGTGTCCTCTGCTTCACAGCAGATCTACACCACCCATAAAGTCCAGGCACACCCTGACATATTTTCTTCACCCATTGCCATGTGTGAAAATTCACAAAACTAGGTGTCTAACTAGTGTGACGTGTGTGTTAAGTTGCTCTATTGAAAGGTTTTCTCTTGAATATCTGAATGTTTAGCTCATAACACTGGCAGCCACACTTCATTAGATCAGAAAGCAAAGATAGGACTGTCTCATGCTCTGTGCTGGGGTCCCAATTCTGTGCCCCTTCAAATATAAGTAAGTGAAACTCCTGGCCAACAAAGAGCCACAAAAGCCACAGACCACAAAAGCCTGGTCTGTCCTGCAGGGTCAGATGGTTCATCCAGAAAAGTCTTAAATTATTTTTTCACAGCATACATTCAAGATTTTTAATTTGTGTCTGTCTGTCTGTCTGTCATTGTTTTTCTTTGTTTGGCACTAGTCCTCAAGCTGTAGAATGAGCCTGATAAGGGCATAACAGCAGATGAAAAGCAGCATGTGGAGGCAGCTCCTCATCTCTGCCCTTCCTGGGAAGCCTCAAGCTCCTGGCTCAGTGGTTTTGGTCCCTGAGCTGCACTTGGGGCTCTTTCCAGCACAGGAGTAATCAATGTGCAATTGAGATTGACAAGGGTCAGAAGAACTGCTCTGTGTCATAAATATTTATATAAGTAAAATAAAATTAAAGGTTCTATCCTTTATAATAACTTCATAAATGTCTTTTATGTAATGTGAAATTCCACCCTGTTTTCCTTTATTTATATGAGAAGACCTCTACAGTGTTATAGTAGATATTTTCCTTCAGGCCTGCGAGTAACCGTTAGAGTATTTTGATACTGAAAGGTCCTTCCTTTGCTGCATTATGTCAATGAATAGTCAGTTTCAGTGGGGTCTAGAACCTTCCACAGGGCCTCAATGTCCATTTGTGTCTTCCTTTGCCTCTATTACACTGATGTCTATTTTGTCTGATATTCATTCTGCTCTTAACCTACCACTTATCTGTATGGTGTATTCCTACCTTTTTCTCTGAGCCTGTGTTTATCTTGATGGTTCAGAATAAGCAGCAGAATGTTGGGTTCAGCTTTCTAATTAAAATCCCAGAGATTCAATGGCTATTAATTAATAAATTTAGGTCAATTAAATGAAATTAAACGAAATAATTGACATGAAGAAATCTCATGGTCAAAGCAATGATCCCACTCTATCTCCCACTCATCCCCAAACAAGTGAGAGCTGAGGCTCATCTCAAGGTACTTGACTCTTGGAGGCCATTTGTGTGGTCCAGGATGCCTCTTCAGTGGATGATATCAAAGACAGGGTTGTTCTCACTAGAGACACGTTGTTCCATTTGTCCCAGAACCAGCTGTCACTTCATTCCCACCTGGTTCAGTGTCTGAAACCAGGAAGCCTCTGTGAGTCTACACAGTCAACTTTCATCCTTGGCCCTTCCACCTCTCTGATGCTTTTGCTCACCTTTGAAGGACCCACCTGAAGGGCACATCACTGGCTGTTAATATTTACATGACAAGTGTTTTCACAAGTGCATTTGAGAATGTGGCAGAAACAAAGTCTGAAATAAATAATCCACAAATAAAAGCTGTGTGGGAATGGAGTGCACAGTACACCGTGCGTGTGTTTGTGGAGGTTGGTAAGAAGAGACTGTTTGCAGCTGACTGAGTGAGCAGGAAAGGATGCCAGATGCTGAGTCTCTCTGAGAGGATCATGTTCTTGCTTTATGGATGGGCAAGGTAAGTTTGGACAGAGGCCAGCATCATGGGGGCCGTTTGTAGGGTGGCAGGTTGCACCTGCTATTGATAATTTTCTGCTAAAATATGATAGAAAATCTTGAACAGATTGACTACAACAGCCCATGAGTGTGTCTGGTCTCTCAGTACCAACTCTTCACCGACTCCCAAGCTCCCGTCCTCCTAAGAGTCCGAAAGGACTCTTAGTTCTGCATCTTGCTGCATTTGGTGTCCTTTAGAAGAGGACTTGGTATCCTTTAGATTACAATGCCATTGTATTGTGGTGTTCTTTAGATGATGACCTTACATGCTGTTTGGCATTATCCATTCAAACACAAAGGTCATCTGTGGACATGGGGATATTTCCCTGGTAAGGCAAACTGGATTCCTGTTGCTGGTTTACATAAGCTCTTTCATTCTCTTCAGAAAGTGGAGGAAATGCCAATTAACTCTCTATCCAAAATTAGATATTCATGTGCACCTACAATCTTGAGTCAAAGCATTTTTTATTTTTTTTTTTGGAGTTTATCTGCTTTATTTTCACATGGTTTTTCTGTGCCATGTGGAAGCCTCTGCCATGGGCTGCCCACACTGGGTCTTTTCCTGCTGAGGTCTCTGTCCCCAAATGCTATCACTCTTTCTTTTTTTTTTTTGTGATTTTTTTTAATATAAATTTTTATTTTGATCATAGTGGCTTACATATTGTTGACAATAATATTTTAGGTACATATTTACATAAAATCAGGGGGGATTCCCATCGCCAAATTGTCATCCCTACGCCTCCGTTTCTATCCTACCTCCCTTTTCCTTTTCCCTCACCCCAGGGCGGCTAGAATATGTGGTCCCCTCTGTATCTAACCCACTACTTAGTAGTCTTGCACCTGTTTGGTCTTGATGCCTCCCTTATTTCCCCCTCTAATTGGAGTCAGGACTAGCTAGTTCAAGTTGCGTGGTTTTGTTTGAAGGAGAAAAAAGTAGTCCTTCTAAAGGCTCTCATCATCAATCTGGGAGACGGAGAAAAAGTAGGTGAAACACTCCACTAGTACCAAAAGAAGTGTCAAATATCCAGTGAGGGCTCCAGCTATATCAATAAGCACCACACAGAGCAGACAAAACAAACAAACAAACAAGTAGGAAAAAAAAAACAGACAAACAAAAATCACGCCATGGTCTTGTATTAAGAAACATGGCATAGCACATAACGAAAGAGAAGAAAGGAAGAGAAAAAAAAAATAGGGGACTTCAGAACATAAAAACCAGCCGGCAGACTGCTGCAGAAGCTGGATTCCCTGCTTGGGACATCAGGCGGGGAAAAGACACGAATCTAAGCCTGCGCAGAGGGGCCCAACTGTGAGTGTGAACTGTAAATATCTGTCTACTGTCCTCTTGTGTGAAACTCTTGGGAGTGGGGCAAAAGAGGCTCCATCAGAGCACGGCCGCTCCGCTTCGCTACGCGGCCGTGCGCTCCTTCTAAGAAAAGAACACCATTGCAACAATAAGAAAAAATCACAATAAGAACTGTGCTATATCAGAGAAGCAAGCATTTCTCTATGGACTGTCTTCTCTGTTGCATGCTCGGGCCTAAGATTTGACCCAGTGTGAGGCTTCATCCACGAAGGACTCCCCTTCCTTAGAGGCAAGTCAGCCCATCCAGAAAGGGAGAAGCCAGAGGAGTGTGCTGCCTACATCATATAGACAATGAATACCACCACAACACGTAGAAAAACCCACAATACAAGTGTGACAATGGGGAAACAATGCAGGCCAGCATCAGACATAGAGAATGAAGATGACAATTCTGAGGACCAGATAATGACTGAACAACTAATCAACCTCTCAGATAAGGACTTTAGACTAGCAATATGGAAGGTGCTCAACAGACTCCAAGAAACCATGGATCGAGTTGAACAGAACACTAATAAGAACCAAGAAAATATGAAGGCAGAAATGACAAAACTCCAAACTGAAATAACATGCCAACTAACAGGACTGAAAAAATCAGTAAACGAAGTGAATGACAAAATGGATAAGCTCTGGGACAGGGTATCAGAAGCTGAGAATAGACTTGGTGCTGTGGAAGATGAGATACATAACAATTCCATACAGCAGGAGAGATTGGACAAAAAACTTAAAGCAAATGAGCAGACAACGGAAAAATTAGTCAAAGAATGGGAACAGATGAAAATAGAAGTCTATGATAAGATCAACAGAAACAACTTAAGAATCATTGGCGTCCCAGAGACCCAGGAAGAAAATTCCCAGGAAGAATCAATGGTCAAGAACATCATTAAAGAGAAACTTCCAGAGCTAAAGAATATAGGTGATCAAATCCTGCATGCTCGAAGAGTACCAACCAAAAGAGACCCCAGAAAAACCACCCCAAGACACATCCTAGTCACAATGACAAATCCCACAGATAGAGACAGAATTCTAAAAACAGCAAGATCAAAAGGGGAACTTACATTCAAGCAAGCATCCTTGAGATTTACAGCAGACCTGTCACCAGAAACACTCAATGCCAGAAAGCAGTGGTGGGATATTGTGACAAGACTGAATGAAATGAATGCTTCACCCAGAATACTATACCCAGCAAAACTCACTTTCCGGTTTGACGGAAGAATACATGGTTTCACTGACAAAAAGCAGCTCAGAAACTTTACAGACACAAAACCAGTCTTAAGAGAAAAACTGAAAGACCTAATTTAAGACAAGACTAACCAAAAGACACCAAATTTCGATATAAAGATGGCATTAAATCCCAGGACAATTCTTTCTCTCAACGTCAATGGTCTAAATGCACCAGTCAAGAGACATAGAGTGGCTAAATGGATCAAAAAACTCAATCCAACCTTCTGCTGCCTACAAGAAACACACCTGAATAGTCAGAACAAACATAGACTCAAAATAAAAGGCTGGAGAAAAATCATCCAAGCAAACAACACCCATAAAAAAGCTGGAGTGGCCATACTAATATCAGATAATGCAAACTTTATACTCAGGAAGGTTGTAAGGGACAAAGATGGACATTTTATATTAATCAAGGGGTATATAGAGCAGGAAGAATTCACTCTCCTAAACATATATGCACCAAAAGAGGGGCCAGCAAAATATTTAATACAACTGTTGACAAATCTGAAAAATAATATCAATAACAACACAATAATTGTGGGGGACCTTATCACGGCTTTGTCAACACTGGATAGGTCAACCAGACTGAAACCCAACAAGAATATACTAGACCTGAGGAGAGAAATGGAAGAAAGAGGCCTAGTGGATATATATAGGACACTCCACCCCCAGAAACCTGGATACACATTCTTCTCCAATGTACATGGGACATTCTCCAGGATAGACTACATGCTGGCACATAAAACATATCTCCATAATATCAAGAGGATAGAAATTTTGCAGACTACCTTTGCTGACCACAAGGCTCTGAAATTATTTGTGAATTCCAAAGGGACTCAGAAGAAAAACCTTAACACCTGGAAGTTAAACAGCCTCATACTCAATAACCAGTGGGTCCTAGATGAAATCAAGGAGGAAATCAAAAGGTTCCTGGAAACAAATGACAATAAAGACACAAACTATCAGAACTTATGGGACACAGCAAAAGCAGTACTGAGAGGAAAATTTATAGCTTTGCAAGCACACATCAGGAAGGAAGAAGGAGCTTACCTGAGAAGCTTAATGACACAGCTAATAGAACTAGAAAGTGCTCAACAAAAGGACCCAAAAATAGGAAGACAGAAGGAAATAACAAAGCTGAGAGCAGAAATCAATGAAGTGGAAACCCAAAAAACAATCCGAAAGATCAACGAAAGCAGAAGTTGGTTCTTTGAAAAAATAAACAAGATTGATAGACCACTGGCAAACCTAACAAAGAAAGAGAGAGAGAGAGAAACTTGATAACTCGTATTAGGAATGAAAAAGGAGAGATCACTACTGATATGACAGAGATTCAAAGGGTAATCAGAAACTACTTTGAGAAACTCTACGCCACTAAAAATGAGAACCTGGAAGAAATGGATAAATTCTTGGACTCTTATAATCTTCCACGGTTGAAGGAAGAGGATGTAGCATATCTTAACACCCCCATCACCATTGATGAAATCAAAACGGTAATCAAATGTCTGCCGAAAAACAAAAGCCCAGGCCCAGATGGATTCACTAATGAATTCTTTCAAACTTTCCAAGAGGAACTACTACCAATCCTGGCAAGACTCTTTCATGAAATTGAACAAACGGAAACACTTCCAAATAGCTTTTATGAAGCCAACATCACCTTGATACCTAAACCAGACAGAGATGCTACAAAAAAAGAAAATTACAGACCAATATCGCTGATGAATGCCGATGCAAAGATCTTCAACAAAATCCTGGCAAATAGGATTCAATGCCTCATTAAGAAGATCATCCACTACGATCAAGTAGGTTTCATCCCAGGAATGCAAGGCTGGTTTAACATCCGTAAATCCATCAACATCATACACAACATCAATAACAAGAAAAATAAAAACCACATGATCATATCAATAGATGCAGAGAAAGCATTTGATAAGGTCCAACACCCATTCTTGATCAAAACTCTCAGCAAGATGGGAATGGAAGGAACCTTTCTCAATCTAGTTGAAGCCATCTACCACAAGCCAATGGCAAATATTATCCTCAACGGAGAAAAACTAAAAGCCTTCCCTCTAAATTCTGGTACAAGACAAGGCTGTCCTCTCTCACCACTCCTATTCAACATAGCACTGGAAGTACTTGCTATAGCGATTAGGCAAGAAAAAGATATCAAGGGAATTCAGATAGGAAAGGAAGAAGTCAAGCTCTCACTGTTTGCAGATGACATGATACTCTACTTAGAAAACCCTAAAGACTCCACCAAAAAGCTTCTAGAAACAATAGACTCATATAGCAAGGTGGCAGGCTACAAAATTAACACACAAAAATCAATGGCCTTTCTATACACCAATAGCAATAAGGAAGAAATGGACATTAAGAAAACAATCCCATTCACAATAGTGCCACACAAACTCAAATATCTTGGAATCAACTTGACTAAAAATGTGAAGGACCTATACAAAGAAAACTATAAAACTCTGCTCCAAGAAATAAGAGAAGACACGCGGAAATGGAAACACATACCCTGCTCGTGGATTGGCAGGATTAACATCATCAAAATGGCAATACTCCCCAAGGCATTATACAGATTTAATGCTATCCCTCTAAAGATACCCATGACATTCTTCAAAGAAGTGGATCAGGCACTTTTGAAATTCATTTGGAACAATAAACACCCTCGAATAGCTAAAGCAATCATTGGGAAAAAGAATATGGGAGGAATTACTTTCCCCAACTTTAAACTGTACTACAAAGCAATAGTTATCAAAACAGCATGGTATTGGAATAAGGACAGGCCCTCTGACCAGTGGAATAGACTTGAATACTCAGAAAATGTTCCCCAGACATACAACCACCTAATTTTCGATAAAGGAGCAGGAAACCCTAAATGGAGCAGGGAAAGCCTCTTCAACAAGTGGTGTTGGCACAATTGGATAGCCACTTGCAAAAAATTGACCGTAGACCCCCAGCTATCATCATGCACGAAGGTAAAATCCAAATGGATTAAAGACCTCGATATCAGCCCCAAAACCATAAGATATATAGAACAGCACATAGGCAAGACACTCCAGGACATTACAGGCATCTTCAAGGAGGAAACTGCACTCTCCAAGCAAGTGAAAGCAGAGATTAACAGATGGGAATATATTAAGCTGAGAAGTTTCTGCACCTCAAAGGAAATAGTGCCCAGGATACAAGAGCCACCCACTGAGTGGGAGAAACTATTCACCCAATACCCATCAGATAAGGGGCTAATCTCCAAAATATACAAGGCACTGACAGAACTTTACAAGAAAAAAAATAAGTATAATTGGGGACTACACTTTCAATAATCACACCCAAACAGAGAAATCGACCAAAATAGATTGGTAAATCAAAAATAATAATAATAATAATAATAAATAAAGGTAATATATATATTTATATCAAAAAAATAACCAAGGTTTTGTGCTTTTTGTATTTTTGTTTTTTCCCTCCTGCACTGGCACAGTAAATATTGGGGTCATTCAAAAAAGAATTCACTTGGCCTAAGAGATATGGGATTTCTCCGTCCTTGGAGCATACTGTCATGGGATCAACTCTAGACATTGCTCAGGATCCTTTACTTTCCCGGTGGTGGTTTTTTTTTTTTTTTTTCTTCTTTCTTTTTTTTTTTTCCTTTGGTGTGTGGAAGACTTCTTCTCTGTGTTTAGAGGTCTCAGTATCTGTACAGATCCTGAGGTGGGACTTATGATGAAGTCAGTCTTTGTGGTTCTAGAGGTTCTGTTCCCTCAGTGTCATTTTAATCCATCTTCTGTGGTTGATGATCTTGGTCTTTGCACTGAGCCTAGGGTGGCACCTAGGATAGCGTCTTTCTTTGTGCTCCCAAAAGCCCCATTCCGTTACAATTGTCTCTGCCGGATCTTTGGGGCTTCAAAGCATTTTTTTATTTGTTTGGGGGCCACACCCAGCTGTGCTCAGAGCTTACTCCTGCCTCTGCACTCAAAAGTCACTACTGGTAGGGGTCAGAGTGATAGCATAGTGGTAGGGCGTTTGCCTTGAACACAGCTGACCCAAAACAAACCTCGATTCAATCTCCGGCGTCCCATATGGACCCCAAGCCAAGCATAGCCAGGAGTAACCACTGAGCATCACTAGGCATGGCCCAAAAACAAACAAACAAACAAAAAATCATTCCTGGTAGACTTGGGTGCCAGGGATCGAGCCTAGATAGGCCACATGCAAAGCAAACATCCTACATGCTATGCTTACAATCATTATTTCTCATTGTGAACTTGTAATTTTTCAGCTACATTTCTCTGAAATTCACAGAGCATCTATTAACCTTTGATGGAAGGTTAATTGAGAGAAGAGCATCTTCTCACAAGCGTTTGAAGGGAGGTACATAGAGACAGCTGTTCCCTCAAGCACAATGTTTCCACAAGCATTTGATGGAAATTGGATTAATTGGATCTTAGCAATGATCTCCCTGACTTCAAAAATATCTCAGGCTCCTAAGGAGTAACTTCTATGATTAATGTAGCCCCTCCAATGTCATTTTTCCTATCAGTTTTTAGAAAAGGGGGCACATGGAGGAGAAGCAGGCCCAAGGTACTCATAATAATCAAGGCAAGTTTGGGGGTAAAAGGGTGACAGTGTGTAAAATAGGGTGATGGCTTGCCCTCCCCATGGACCTTCTCTCTATTCTGCCCTCATTATAATATTTAAATCATCATTAAAGATGCATTAGGACCCACTATTCCAACACTTATGTTTTTATTCCTACTTGCATATCCTGTTGTCTAAAACCTACCTTCTTAAAAGATGGGTCTCACCTCTACATGGGGGTCACAAAAGTGTTGGCAATGGAAAGGTTTTTGAACATGCAATGTTAAAAAATTTATTCAAATTCAGATATGTCCTGAGTCCATGGTGTTTCATTCAGCATCTTTGTACACTGCTTGAAGATTTATGATGAGCAAATAGAGCTCTTGAAAATGTTTTTTTTTTTTTTCTGCAAGGACTCTGGGGAAATGATTAAAAAAAAATCCTCCAAATGCAAACAGAACATTAAATGAATGTGTGAAATATGTCACATATATATAAATGTATATGAACATATGAGTCTGTGAAAGGTGTATGAATACTGATAAACCAGTTTACTGTCATCCCTGTTTGCAATCTATTGTTAAAAATATTTTTAAAGCAAGTTCTCTTACAATAGCCAGCAATACTGTGTGTGAAGCAACACATCATTAACCAATAATTAGCACTGAGTCTGGACAAAGAAAGTCACAAATTCTAGTGAAAAATCTCTGAAGAAGATGTAAATGAAAGAATATCTTTATTACTCTGCTCTTAGCTAGGAATACTGGGAGCTATAAAAACAGCTGTCATTGCCACATTCGTTGTATTATGATTTAAACACATTTCAGATTAAAATACCAACAAAATTTTAAAATAATATCCAATAAATACATTTTACCAAGAGAGATAAGCAGGTAAAAATATTGCGTTTTTCCTGGGTACAGACCACTTGACAGGATAGGAGACAAGGAAATTCTACTTCCTATCAGTCTGTGTTCGACAATAAGCACACCACTTCCAAGAAATGCAGATGAGAGGAGAAAGGTGGTGAGTTAACAGGTTAATTTGGGGTTAATTCTTAGCAGCTCAGGAGTAAATCTAAATCCATAAGGAGGTACATTGTGAGAAGAGTGAAATTGAATAACCTTATTAGAAATTCCTGATAGAGAAAGGGAGGAGCCACCGAACTCTGCTGGATCTCAGATGCCAGCACCCTTCTGCCTCTCTACTCTGCTGTCCTGCATTTTCGGCCTGATTTCACCCTTGGTGCGGCTCATCAGCCAGCCTGCTTTCCTGTGAGCTTTCTGGGGAGTCTGCCTTCCCGTGAGCCTTCCGTGGAGGTGAGTCGACACGCCCAGAAAGGGAGGAGCCACTGAACTTCGCTGGATCTCAGATGCCAGCACCCTTCTGCCTCTCTACTCTGCTGTCCTGCATTTTCGGCCTGATTTCACCCTTGGTGCGGCTCATCAGCCAGCCTGCCTTCCTGTGAACTTTCCGGGGAGTCTGCCTTCCCGTGAGCCTTCCGTGGAGGTGAGTCGACACGCCCAGAAAGGGAGGAGCCACTGAACTTCGCTGGATCTCAGATGCCAGCACCCTTCTGCCTCTCTACTCTGCTGTCCTGCATTTTTGGCCTGATTTCATCCTGGGTGCAGCCCATCTGCCAGCCTGCCTTCCTGTGAGCCTTCCGTGGAGGTGAGTCGACACGCCCAGAAAGGGAGAAGCCAGAGGAGCACGGTTGCTCCACTCCCCTTCGCGACGGTGCACAGCATTTAGCCAATGAATACAATCACAACACGTAGAAAAACACGCAGTACTAGTGTGACAATGGGGAAACAACATGGGCCAGTGCCAGACATAGAGAATGAAGATGGCAACTCTGATGACTTGAACATGATCAACCACCTAGTCAGTCTCTCAGATAAGGAGTTTAGAGTTGCAATATGGAACATGTTCAAAGAACTCAAACAAAGTATAGAAGAGAAAACTAAAAAGAATCAGGAGAATATGAAGATAGAAATGAGAAAACTCCAAACGGAAATTTCAGATCAAATAACAGGTCTGAGAAACTCAGTAGATGAATTGAAGAAAAACATGTTTGAGATTTCCCACAGGTTAACAGCAGCTGAGGATAGAATCAGTACACTGGAAGATGAGATACATAACAATTACATACAGCAGAAGAAATTGGAAAAAAGCCTCAAAGCAAATGATCAAACAATGGAAAAATTACTCAAAGAATGGGAACAGATGAAAATAGAAGTCTATGATAAGCTCAACAGAAACAACTTAAGAATCATTGGAGTCCCAGAGACTCAGGAAGAAAATCTCCGGGAAGAATCAACAGTCAAGAACATCATTAAAGAGAAACTACCAGAGATAATGAATACATGTGATCAAATCCTGCATGCCCGAAGAGTGCCAACTAAAAGAGACCCCAGAAAAAACACCCCAAGACACATTCTAGTCACAATGACGAATCCCATAGATAGACACAGAATTCTGAAAGCAGCAAGATCGAAAAGAGAAATTACATTTAAGGGAACATCCTTGAGATTTACTGCAGACCTGTCACCAGAAACACTCAAGGCCAGAAGGCAGTGGTGGGACATAGTGACAAAACTCAATGAAATAAATGCTTCGCCTAGAATACTGTACCCAGCAAAACTCACTTTTAGGTTTGAAGGAACAATACATAGTTTCACAGACAAACAACAGCTCAAAAACTTCACAGACTCAAAACCATTCTTAAAAGAAAAACTGAACGGCATACTTTAAGACAAGGCTTACCAACAAACATACCAAACTTTAATATAAAGATGGCACTAACTCCCAGGACAATTCTTTCTCTCAATGTCAATGGACTAAATGCACCAGTTAAGAGACACAGAGTGGCTAAATGGATCAAAAAACTCAATCCAACCTTCTGCTGCCTACAAGAAACGCACCTGAATAGTCAGAACAAACATAGACTCAAAATAAAAGGCTGGAGGAAAATCATCCAAGCAAACAACACCCAAAAAAAAAGCAGGAGTGGCCATATTAATATCAGATGATGCAAACTTTATACTTAGGAAATTAGTAAGGGACAAAGATGGACATTTTGTATTAATCAAGGGATATGTACAGCAGGAAGAAATCACCCTCCTAAACATATATGCACCGAATGAGGGGCCAGCAAAATATTTAATACAACTGTTGACAGATCTGAAAAATAATATCAATAACAACACAATAATTGTGGGAGACCTCAACACGGCATTGTCAACACTAGACAGGTCAACCAGACTGAAACCCAACAAGAATATACTAGACCTGAGGAGAGAAATGGAAGTAAGAGGCCTAGTAGATATATACAGGACACTCCACCCCCAGAAGCCTGGATACACATTTTTCTCTAATGTACATGGGACATTCTCTAGGATAGACTACATGTTAGCACACAAAACATATCTCCATAATATCAAGAGGATAGAAATTTTGCAGGCTGCCTTTGCTGACCACAAAGCCCTGAAATTATATATAAACTACAAAGGGACACAGAAGAAAAATTTTAACACCTGGAAGTTAAATAGCCTCATACTGAATAATCAGTGGGTCCGAGATGAAATCAAAGAGGAAATCAAAACCTTCCTGAAAACAAATGACAATGGAGACACAATTTATCAGAACCTATGGGACACAGCAAAAGCAGTACTGAGAGGAAAATTTATAGCTTTGCAAGCACACATCAGGAAAGAAGAAGGGGCATACCTGAATAGCTTAATGACGCAGCTCATAGAATTAGAAAGTGCTCAACAAAAGGATCCAAAAATAGGGAGGCAGAAGGAAATAACAAAGCTGAGAGCAGAAATCAATGAAGTGGAAACCAGAAAAACCATCCAAAAGATCAACGAAAGCAGAAGTTGGTTCTTTGAAAAAATAAACAAGATTGATAGACCACTGGCAAAACTAACAAAGAAAGAAAGAGAGAGAAACTTGATAACTCGTATTAGGAATGAAAAAGGAGAGATCACTACTGATATGGTAGAGATTCAAAGGGTAAGCAGAAACTACTTTGAGAAACTCTATGCCACTAAAAATGAAAACCTGGAAGAAATGGATAAATTTTTGGAATCCTATAATCTTCCACGATTGAATGAAGAGGATGTAGCATATCTAAACACACCCATTACTATTGAGGAAATTAAGAAAGTAATCAAATGTCTGCCCAAAAACAAAAGCCCAGGCCCAGATGGATTTACTAATGAATTCTTTCAAACCTTTCAAGAGGAACTACTACCAATCCTGGCAAGACTCTTTCATGAAATTGAAAAAACAGGAAAACTTCCAAATAGCTTTTATGAAGCCAACATTACCTTGATACCTAAACCAGACAGAGATGCTACGAAAAAAGAAAATTACAGACCAATATCGCTGATGAATGCAGATGCAAAGATCTTCAACAAAATCCTGGCAAATAGGATTCAATGCCTCATTAAGAAGATCATCCACTACGATCAAGTAGGTTTCATTCCAGGAATGCAAGGCTGGTTTAACATCCGTAAATCTATCAACATAATACACAACATCAACAGCAAGAAAAATAAAAATCACATGATCATATCAATCGACGCAGAGAAAGCATTTGACAAGGTCCAACACCCATTCTTGATCAAAACTCTCAGCAAGATGGGAATGGAGGGAACCTTTCTCAATATAGTTAAGGCCATCTACCACAATCCAGAGGCAAATATTGTCCTCAATGGAGAAAAACTGAAAGCCTTTCCTCTAAATTCTGGCACAAGACAAGGCTGTCCTCTCTCACCACTTCTATTCAACATAGCACTTGAAGTACTTGCTATAGCGATTAGGCAAGAAAAGGATATCAAGGGAATCCAGATAGGAAAGGAAGAAGTCAAGCTCTCACTGTTTGCAGATGACATGATACTCTACTTAGAAAACCCCAAAGACTCTATCAAAAAGCTTCTAGAAACAATAGACTCATATAGCAAGGTGGCAGGCTACAAAATTAACACACAAAAATCAATGGCCTTCCTATACACCAATACTAATAAGGAAGAAATGGACATTAAGAAAACAACTCCATTCACTATAGTGTCACACAAACTCAAATATCTTGGAATCAACTTGACTAAAAATGTGAAGGACCTATACAAGGAAAACTATAAAACTCTGCTCCAAGAAATAAGAGAGGACACGCGGAAATGGAAGCATATACCCTGCTCATGGATTGGCAGGATTAACATCATTAAAATGGCAATACTCCCCAAAGCACTGTACAGATTTAATGCGATCCCCCTAAAGATACCCATGACATTCTTCAAAGAAGTGGACCAGGCACTTTTGAAATTTATTTGGAACAATAAACACCCTCGAATAGCTAAAGCAATCATTGGGAAAAAGAATATGGGAGGAATTACTTTCCCCAACTTTAAACTTTACTACAAAGCAATAGTTATCAAAACAGCATGGTATTGGAATAAAGACAGGCCCTCAGATCAGTGGAATAAGCTTGAATACTCAGAGAATGTTCCCCAGACATACAATCATCTAATTTTTGATAAAGGAGCAAAAAATCCTAAATGGAACAAAGAAAGCCTCTTCAACAAGTGGTGTTGGCAAAACTGGGTAGCCACTTGCAAAAAATTGAACTTAGACCCCCAGCTAACATCATGTACGAAGGTAAAATCCAAATGGATTAAAGACCTCGATATCAGCCCCAAAACCATAAGATATATAGAACAATACGTAGGTAAAACACTCCAGGACATTGAGGCTAAAGGCATCTTCAAGGAAGAAACTGCACTCTCCAAGCAAGTGAAAGCAGAAATTAACAGATGGGAATATATTAAGCTGAGAAGCTTCTGCACCTCAAAGGAAATAGTGCCCAAGATACAAGAGCCACCCACTGAGTGGGAGAAACTATTCACCCAATACCCATCAGATAAGGGGCTAATCTCCAAAATATAAAAGGCACTGACAGAACTTTACAAGAAAAAAACATCTAATCCCATCAAAAAATGGGGAGAAGAAATGAACAGACACTTTGACAAAGAAGAAATACAGATGGCCAAAAGACACATGAAAAAGTGCTCCACATCACTAATCATCAGGGAGATGCAAATCAAAACAACGATGAGATACCACTTCACACCACAGAGAATGGCACACATCACAAAGAATGAGAATAAACAGTGTTGGCGGGGATGTGGGGAGAAAGGAACTCTTATCCACTGCTGGTGGGAATGCCGTCTAGTTCAACCTTTATGGAAAGCGATATGGAGATTCCTCCAAAAACTGGAAATCGAGCTCCCATACGATCCAGCTATACCACTCCTAGGAATATACCCTAGGAACACAAAAATACAATACAAAAACCCCTTCCTTACACCTATATTCATTGCAGCACTATTTACCATAGCAAGACTCTGGAAACAACCAAGATGCCCTTCAACAGACGAATGGCTAAAGAAACTGTGGTACATATACACAATGGAATATTATGCAGCTGTCAGGAGAGATGAAGTCATGAAATTTTCCTATACATGGATGTACACGGAATCTATTATGCTGAGTGAAATAAGTCAGAGAGAGAGAGAAAAACGCAGAATGGTCTCACACATTTATGGGTTTTAAGAAAAATGAAAGACATTCTTGCAATAATAACTTTCAGACACAAAAGAGAAAAGAGCTGGAAGTTCCAGCTCACCTCAGGAAGCTCATCACAAAGAGTGATGAGTTTAGTTGGATAAATAACTACATTTTGAACTGTCCTAATAATGAGAATGTATGAGGGAAATTGAGAACCTGTTTAGAGTACAGGCGGGGGTCGGGTGGGGAGGAGGGAGACTTGGGACATTGGTGATGGGAATGTTGCACTGGTGATGGGTGGTGTAAAAAAAAAAAAAAAAAGTCCTAACCGGGCCGGGCGGTGGCGCTAGAGGTAAGGTGCCTGTCTTGCCTGCGCTAGCCTTGGACGGACCGCGGTTCGATCCCCCGGTGACCCATATGGTCCCCCAAGCAAGGAGCGACTTCTGAGCGCATAGCCAGGAGTAACCCCTGAGCGTCACCGGGTGTGGCCCAAAAAAAAAAAAAAAAAAAAAGAAAGAAATTCCTGATAGACTGAGGGAAATAGTAATGCAGGTGGGTATTTGCCTTATGCATGGCCAACCCAGGCTTCATCCCTAAAAGAAGTCATCCCTAAGCACAGAGCCTGGAGCAAGGTTTGAGCACCACCCACTGTGGAGAGGGAGAGAGGGAGAGGGAGAGAGAGAGACAGTGAGAAAGAGAGACAGAGAGAGAGACAGAGAGAGAGAGGAGAGAGCTAAGAGAGAGAGGAGAGAGAAGAGAGAGGAGAGAGAGGGCATCCTGGTAAAAGTTTGGAAGTAGGGAGAAATATGTATTGAAGTATGAAGATATGAGACTTGGAAAGAGTACATACATTAGAATATGAAGAACTCAAATGAACAAAATAAAAATAACTATGGTTCTTAACTTGTTTAAGAAAGTATTTTTTCATAGTTTTTACAAGGAAAAATAATATTAAAAGATATTTGCCATGGGGCCAAAGTGATAACACAGAAGGTACTTGCACACATCTGACTGTGGCCAATCCCCAACACCCCAAAGGTCACTTATTAGAAATTCCTGATAGGGCT
Source organism: Suncus etruscus (assembly GCF_024139225.1). NCBI lineage: Eukaryota > Metazoa > Chordata > Mammalia > Eulipotyphla > Soricidae > Suncus > Suncus etruscus. Next base: position 128,120,330 of record NC_064850.1, on the reverse strand, counting down.
GGGGAAATAGTAATGCAGGTGGGTGCTTGCCTTGCACTTGGCCAATCTGGGCTTAATCCCTGATGTCACATGTGGTCTCTGAATCCCAAAAGGAGCCATCCCTAAGCACAGAGCCAGGAATGATCTCTGAGCACAGAACCCTGAACATTGTGGGATGCTGTCCAAAATTTTAAAAAATCAGAAACATTTTGGGGGCTGGAGAGATATTAAAGTGGAAAGCCCCTTTCTTGCACCAATATTGTGGGTTTGACAACCAACACCCCATGTGGTCTCACTGAACCCATAAGGAATGATTCCTGAGCAGAGTCATGAGTCAGTCTGAGAACAGTTGGGTACACACACCCCCAAAAATGCCCTATATTTTTAACGTCATTAATTTAAAATGAATTTGCCCAAAAGCTCGACCTGGTGACACCTCTGAAAGTGTTCATGTGAGAGGTCAAGCCCTTGAGAAGGACATCACAGACATGGCACAGAAACACTCAAAGCTGGAGTGAGGCCAGCTGTCTGTTCAGACCATATCCCTGTGCCAATGGTTACTAGACTATGTGACAATCAGCGACTGTGGGGAAGCTGGGCCCATGCTGGGGTGCTCCACCCCCATAAGCAGGGGTAAATGGCCCCTCCTATGGCCAATGCAAGAGCCTGCTGTGGTGAAGGAGAAAAAGCAGTTCAGTCAGGGAGAAGAAAGAGTTGCCACCCCACAGCGAGGGCCAGTAAATGCCTGTGGCCCAGGCTTGCAAGGGATGGAGCGTCAGGCCAGGAATGAGAGTCCAGAGCAGCCTAGTGGCAGGCAGCAGCCAGCATGCTCTAACACCATCTGTTCTGGTCTCTACACAGGACCCCGAGCCTAAAGTGGCTGCTGCAACCCAGTGACAAGAATAAGTCAACCCTGCCTACTTCTTTCACCCCGTATGACAACTGCAGTGACCACTCAGCATGGGTGCTTCTCACGCTGATATGTTTCTACCATGCACCACAACGAGAGAGAGAGAGAGAGAGAGAGAGAGAGAGAGAGAGAGAGAGAGAGAGAGGATGAGTGAAGAGTGAAAGAGAGAAGAGGAGGAGGCAAGAAGAGTGTGACTGGCCCTGGCTATCGGTAGCACCTTCCTCATCAGCAGTGGAATCAGTACCCACTGGGTGACAGAGGGAGGAAGATGGGAAGTCAATTTTGCTTAGGGAAAGTGTGAAGAGCCCAGACTGGCTCCACCCACCACCCTGTTCTTCCCTCTCAGTAGAAGGAAGGTTCTCAGGGGAAGAGGCACCTCAGCAGCTCCTGGACAGGCCACCAACAAGGGTGAGAGCAGGAGTCAGTCCCTCTGCGTGTGCTCAGAACCAATGTCCCCACTCTGGTCCCTGTGAGACGGTGCTCCTCAGTCCCATCATGTTCCCAGAAGCCCCCTCATTCCTATCTGTTCAGGGAGAATGCCAGAGCAAAGTGTCCTGAGCCAGAAGCCATGTGTGTGTCTGAGTGTGTGTGTGTCTGTGTGTAAGTGTGTGTATGCATGTGTGTGAATGTGTGTGTGACTGTGCTTATGCATATGTGTGAGTTTGTGCATGCGGGTATATGCATTGTGTATGCATTGTGTGTATGCATGGTGCATGTATGCGTGTATGTCTATGTTTGATATGTAACTACTGGGTAGTCTCCTATGTCTTCCAAAACACCATATAAATTTTAAATGAAAAGTTGGAGCAGAAACTCTAATAGAGAACAGAGTCACTTAACTTACATTTTTCTCACTTGGGGTGGTGATGTCCCTCATAGCCCTTCCATTGCTCCTTGCAGCCACTGTGGAAGCAGATTGCACTGATAGGTTTTTGGATTTTGTTTGTTTGTTTGTTTGTTTTTCATTTCTTTCAGAGACCCTCACTTGGAGGTTTTTTTTTCTGCAGAAACAACCTCTCACTTGTTTACATTTGCCAAACCCGATTTCAAGACTTTTCGGCCCGACCTTATACATTGATGATTACAAAAACCAGCTGTATTTTTCCAAGACCCACATTAGCCATCCAGAAAATCATCTCCACCACCCAGGCCCTGAGCTCAGACCCCACTTACAGCCTCCTGTTGGCTAGTTTTATCGTTTTCAGGAGGCTTTGCGGGGTCAGAATCTCAGAGAGTTCCCAGCTTCCTCACTGTAAGGCAAGCCCCTAGGCTTGTATCGTGTTTTCCTCTTTCAAAGAACTATCACTCTACATCCAAGTACATAGCTAACAACTGAAGACATCAATGTGCACCTGTATGAGTGTAGGCCTGCTACTAGTCTGCACATTTTATCACCTCAAGAGTCTTCCAGAACATTTTTTAATTATTCAATTTCTCTTTGATAATAAGACCCAGGAATCAGCATTTTTAATAATGCCTTACATATGGAACCCCAGTGATAGTACAGCAGGTAGGGCACTTGCTTGCACATAGGGAACCCAGGTTAGATCTCCTATACCACACATGCCCTTGGAACCCCACCAGTAGTATACTAACTCTGATATCTTTATTCTGCTCCCAATCTATTATGATTCAACTCTTTATTCCAAAGACATTTTGGAAAGGATTATAATGTCATGCCTTGACATAAGGCACCTCCATTTAAGGGGAATTGATCAGGCTACCAGATGTATTTACAGATTTTCCTGGAACAGTGAGCTGATAATTCCCCAGGAAATATTTAGCCAGCAGGTCCATTTGTGGATGTTAATGAAACCCCTTACAAGGATTACTGGAATATTTCTGAAATCCATGTCTTGGTACTGACATCACATGTCCCTTTACTTATTTGGCTTTAATATTATTTCTCCCTTGTAAATTTAGAGGCCAAAATAGGGCCTCTATCAAATTCCTTTGCCCAGAGAAATTTCTGCACCAAAAAATAAGATTGGTCTCTTTCTGTCAGTCTATTTACATCTAAAGGCCAAGTCAAAACATATAGCATCTTAAAGACGATGTCTTTTCTCCTTGTCTTAGAAGGATGGCTTTGCCTCAGGGACTTTCCCTGTCATTTTGAATACCTACTAACAAACAGATTTGGCCAGTGTAGAATTAGGCTATTGAATTTACTAGGTGTAATTCTGTGCCCCTTTCATATAAGTTTTATCTCTTTCTATAACCAGACCATAGGAAGTTGGTCTTAGCCCCTAGCTAGAATACTATTCCACTAGGTTAAGGATATTTGTTATAAGGAAGGAAACCAGGATTCTTGCAATCCCTTAAAATTACATCAGTAATGACACCTAGGGCCAGGAACTACTTTGATATGTAAGAAATTAGCCTTCCTTTTATCCTTTGGCTCCTAACTAAACTCTAGTCTAAGATTACAACCACCTAAAGCCATGTGTATATATACTACTAATATGGAAGAGTAAAATTGTCACATGTCTATGCCAGAAGACGCGGGTCCCCATATACAATTTTTGTGTGTGGTTAGCATTTATTTCATATTTCGCCGCCTGTGCGACCCACTCTCCCTGTAGTGGATTCATTGAAATCCCACTTTCGCTGAAGGACAGAAGCCGCCTGCAGCACTATAAAGTACCTTGTTTTGGCTTTATTTTAAATAATGATTATAGATTCATACGTTTTGGGTTTGGTTTTTTGCCATATCCAGTGGTGCTCAGGGCTAACCCCTGACTTTGAGCTTAGGAATCACCTGTCTAAAGTATTTGTTTTTGGTTTACTGGTTTCATTTTTTGGGAGAGTTAGAATCACACTTTTTTTTTTTTTTTTTGCTAAATGGTGAGAAAATCTAACATGTTATCAGGCAAATGCCTAATCAATAAAAATCAATTATGAAGTCACATTCCTGGCAGTGCTGAGAGACCATCTGGGGTGTCAGAGATAGCTTCTGGTGGGCCATGTAAAAGGCAGCACTTGCTTACAGCACAATCTTCTGGGTCCTTGAAAAGAATCGAATCAGCAGAGCTTCACCTCTGCTGATCAAGGGTGCATCTCACATATACATCTCATGTGTGTTTTCCTATGTTCTGTTAGACTTGCTCTTGATCAGAGCTTGTTAAAAGGTTTCTAAGACATCAACCCAATTTTTCCCATCTTCTTTATCCAGTTTCTAGCCTGATCAAACTGTTCTTTTGGTTTTAAAAGTTTCCCTAGACAGGAAGTAGTGGCTAGGCCATGTGTGACCATCAAGCATCCACCCTGACTCCAACCTCACTGCACTTACAGATCCTTCTGGAAGAGTCTGGCAGGGCAAACACCACAGACACAATGGTCTTTATCCAGTTTCTAGCCTAATCGAACTTCATTCTTTTGGTTTTAAAAGTTTCCCTAGACAGGCAGTAGTGGCCAAGCCATGTATGGTCATCAAACATCCGCTCTGTCTCCAACGCCACTGCACTTACAGATCCTTCTGGAAGGGTCTGGGAGGGCAAACACCACAGACACGATGGTCTAGCATTGAACCAGCTAGTAGGTTAGTAAGTTGGCAATTTACTCGCAAGTAACTAAATCCAAATCATGCTTATTTTCAGAGACTTCTTTAAAAGATTGCCACAAATTTTGTTCTCTCTGTAGGACCTGCCTGAAATATGGTCTTAAATCGCAACAGAAGAGCATACAATAAAATGTCAGAAAAATACACTGGAAATGAAAGAAACAGGGCATGGCTCTGGAGCTGTTAATGTACTTAGGCTCCTTTATCTCTGATTATGATATTATCCAGAGTATCTGGGATTACATCGACCCCAGTGTTAGCTATTCTGCCCCCATGTGAAGGAAATGCATTTTCCATACAGACCCTGCATTCAAGACACAGAGCCCTGCTTCTACATTTACCCGCACTCTGCTTTGGCATTACATTCAAACAGAATTTGCTCAGAGGCCCCACAAATAATTGCTCTCCTGTGTCCAATTATTGCTTCACAATTCAAGGAAACATCTACTTATGGAAAGGCAATGGGCCAGTCACTAGTTCAAGTCAGAGCTTTGGAAAATAGATCCTTATATTTCATTTGTTTTTCTATAAAAACATTCAACAGAACACTCTCATTGTGTTAAGTAGCTGCAATCTTATGTACAAAATAAATGCAAGATGGGACTGCATATTACAGATAAAACTCAGCATCAACACTCCTCACGTATATGCTCACACATGTATAGATTATGTGACTACAGCCAATTGGGAGCAATGGATCTAAGTCCACCCTTGACAGAACTAGCTTAAACTGCAATCATACAGCTCCAAACTCATCACAGAGAAATGCCCATAATTCAAAATCATGGTCAGAGATAGGTTTGAGGGAGCAGTAAAAGTGACTACAAATTTACAAGAAAACACATGCTGGATTTTGAAACTCAGGATACATGCATGAACGTGTGAGCACAGCCCGAAAATACAATGTTCAAGAAGAAAGAGATTAATATAAAATCAGTCACCAAATAAGCCACTCATGGAATGATAAACCAAGCAGGAAATAGGGCAATAAATATATAGAAGAGTTAACTATCATGATTAATATATTTAACCAACTCAGAAGACAACCCAGTAAGTGAGTCTATGCACCATTAAAATGCATGATTGAATGTGTGAGTCATCATGGAAAGCCTAAAAACTTCATTGTAAATTGAAAGCACATAGAAGAGGCCCTCAGGCAACCATGAACTTCACTCAGAAACTAAAACAAAATCAGAAAATCTCCCCAAATTTAGAATTTAGGCAAGGCAGTTCTTTAAGTAGCTTAGAATGCTGACCTCATCTAATTTTTGGCTAACTGTATGACACATTTTTTATATAAAATAGAGTTTAGACATAGGTGAGTGCTTTCCCCGGCACCTCCACACTCTCCACGTGGGAGCCTGAGACAGGCTTCTTGCTGCCGCACCCCGCACCCCTCCTACGGACCCCAAGCCCAAGCAGAGAGCACACAGGTGAGTGCTTTCCCCAGCACCTCCACACTCTTCACGTGGGAGCCTGAGACAGGCTTCTCGCCGCTGCACCCTGCACCCCTGAGCCTGAGCTGAGTGCAGAATGGGTGAGGAGAACCCTATACCTGACCCACTCTGCGCCACTGGGATGGGATAGGACCAATAGACTGGGTGAGCTTGGGCCTGCCACCTGGACCATTGGCTAACCTAGAGCAGCCTACCCCCCTGAGCCCCGGAGTGGACCTGAGACTCCCCAAGGGCTGAGGGCAGTTACTGGGTGGGTTTGACTACGAGAATTTCTTTTGCTGAGGCTAGGAGGGGGCAGAGCTCCATTGACTTCCAGAAAGGGGAGGGAGGATAGAAAGCTAGGCTCAATAGCTCTCAACCATTGTGGCCAGGAGCAGAACTACACCAGCTAGCAGGAATAAGGAGAAGAAAATTGACCAGACCCACTGAAGGAGGGCTGACTTCCAGATAGGGGACGGGGAGGGGGGGGTAGGGTGAGGGGGGTGTGAAGGAGCCAGTCTCAACAGTGCCCTCCACCATTGTGCCCAGGAGAGGACCTGCACTATCTGACAACAAAAGGGAAAAGCAATGAATCAGGCAACATAAAGAGCAAAGGAGGAGCCAAACCTCAGCGAGCCCACCCAATAACCTCCTCTAGAACCACGCTCAGGGAGGAGACCCATCCCCACGCCACAGGGAACCAAAGCAGGCTGAATTTAGAAGGCACAGCACTCCAAACCACACCAATAAATGCAAAGAAATATGGATAAATCAAGGAGAACCCTAATATCTGGAGACACAGAGATAAACCCTAGCAAGTTTCCAAATCCACCAAAACACATAGATCCATGGGAAGTAGACCTAAAAGCAGCCATAAAGAAGGAAATGCAAGAATTGATAAAAGAAATGAAAGAAATGCTAGCTACCGAGTATAAGAAATCTATGGATGAACAAATCAGCCAAATTAAAGAAGAAATGTTAAGAAACATGAGAGATTCCATACAAAAAGAATTGAAGGAATTAAAAGACAAAGTAACAAACCTTATGAGCAGAAACACAGAGTTGGAAAAGCACATTGAAGAACTCGAAGGAAAACTGCAAACAAAAAATGACCAAGAAACCAACAAAGAAATAAAAGGCAAAGCACTGGAAGGAAAAGTCCAGTATCTAATGAACAAGGACAAAAGAAACAATCTAAGAATCGTGGGTATACCAGAAGGGGAGGAAATAGAGAAAGGGGAAGAACAAGTAGTCAGAGATATAATAGCAGAGAACTTTCCCACCCTCTGGAAAGAAACTTCAGTGCAAATCCAAGAAGTGAAGAGAGTCCCTAATAAAATAGACCCTAATAAACCAACACCAAGACATATAGTAATCCAAATGACAAAAAACAAAGAGGAAGATGAACTCCTTAAAGCAATAAGGGAGAAAAAAATCTCAAGTACAAAGGAAGGGACATAAGAATCAAACCAGATCTCCCATTTGAAATAATTCAAGCAAGAAGACAGTGGAATGACATATTTAAATGACTGAATGAAAGAAATTTCCAACCTAGGGTCCAATACCCAGCAAAACTATCATTCATATGGGAGGACAGACTAAAAACATTCTCAAACAAGAACGAACTTTAACTATTTGTGCAAACAAAGCCAATCCTAAGCGACCTATTCAGAGACGAATTACACAATCCAAACCCCCAATTGTAACAAAAACCACCCTACACAACACAACTGCACAACAGTCATCTCTGTCAATAATCTCCGTAAATGTCAACGAACTAAACTCTCCTATTAAAAGACACATAGTAGAGAACTGGATTAGGAAAAATAAACTGGACTTCTGCTGTCTGCAAGAAACACACCTACAACTACAGGATAAACACAGGCTTAGAATAAAAGAATGGAAAGTAATTATTCAGGCCAATGGAAAAACAAAAAAAAGAGCAGGGACAGCCATTCTTATATCAGACCAAATTGCATTCAACCTCAAGAAAGTGATCAGAGACAAAGAGGATCACTACTTACTGATCAGGGGAACATTAGATCAAGAAGTACTAACCTTGGTCAATATCTATGCACCTAATGTAGAGCCAGCAAAATATGTGAGGCAACTGCTTGCAAACCTGGAGAAACACATGAAGGGAAACATGATAATAGTAGGGGACCTCAATACTCCACTATCATCACTTGACATATCCACCAAACAGAAAAATAGCAAAGAAATAAGAGCTCTAAATGAAAAATTAAAAGATCTAAGGCTAATAGACTTATATAGGGCCCTCCATCCCCAGAAAGCAGAATATACATTCTTCTCAAGCCCACATGGTACCTTCTCCAGAATAGACCATGTCTTAGGATACAAAGCCAACCAATATAAGACCACAAATGTAAGGATCATTAGAAGCACCTTATCAGATCACTATGCAACAGAGGTCAAAATTGGCTTCAAGAAGAAGCAATGGAGAAAAACTAATACCTGGAGATTAAACAACATGCTGCTCAACAACAGCTGGATCAAAGAGCAACTCAAGGAAGAAATAAAAAGATTCCTTGAAACAAATGATAATGAAGAGACAACTTGTCAAAATTTTTGGGACACAGCAAAAGCAGTAATTAGGAGGAAACTCATATCAATACAGGCCTATGTCAAGAAAGAGGAAAATGACAAAATCAACAGTTTAAAGGATCATCTCAAGGAATTGGAACAACAGCAGCAGAGAAATCCAACCACAACCAGAAGGCAAGAAATAATAAAAACCAGAGCAGAAATAAACAACATAGAAACTAAGAAAACAATACAAAAAATCAATGAGACCAGGAGTTGGTTTTTCGAAAAAATAAACAAGATAGAAAACGACTGGCAAAACTCACCAAAAAGAGAGGGGAAACACCCAAATCAGTAGGATCATAAATGAAAGAGATTACAACAGAACCCCAAGAAATACAACATATCATTAGATCATATTATATGATCTAACAACTATACTCAGCTAGGCTAGAAAACCCAGTAGAAATCGACAAATTCTTGGAAAAATACCATCTTCCGAGATTGGAAAAGGAAGAACTAGAAAGCCTAAACAGACCAATCACCTCAGAGGAAATTGAAGATGTAATTAAGAAACTCCCTAAGAACAAAAGTCCAGGCCCAGATGGATTTACAGGTGAATTCTATCAAACATTCTGAGAAGACTTACTACCACTTTTCCATAGGCTCTTCCAAACCATAGAAAAAAACAGGAATCCTCCCCAATTCCTTTTATGAGGCTAATATCACACTCATCCCCAAAGATGGCAAAGACACCACCAAGAAAGAAAACTATAGACCAATCTCACTAATGAACATAGATGCAAAGATACGCAACAAAATCTTAGCAAATCGAATCCAGCACTTCATCAAAAGATCATACATCATGACCAAGTGGGTTTTATACCAGGAATGCAAGGTTGGTTCAACATATGCAAATCAATCAACATTATACATCACATCAACAACAAGAAAGACAAAAACCACATGATCATATCAATCAATGCAGAGAAGGCTTTTGACAAAATCCAACACCCTTTTATGTTAAAGACACTCAGCAAAATAGGGTTAGAAGGAACCTTCGTCAAGATAGTTACAGCTATCTATGAAAAGCCTACAACCAACATTATACTTAATGGCAACAAACTAGAAGCATTCCCACTAAGGCCAGGAACTAGGCAAGGCTGTCCACTCTCTCCACTCTTATTCAATATAACCTTAGAAGTCCTAGCAATACCAATCCAACAAGAGAAGGAAATCAAAGGAATCCAAATTGGGAAAGAGGAACTCAAACTATTTGTATTTGCAGATGATATGATAATATACATTGAAAACCCTAAAGAGTCCACAGTAAAACTCCTATAAACAATTAACCAATACAGTAAAGTGGCTGGATACAAAGTCAATACACAAAAGACAGTAACGTTTCTATATACAAACAACGAAGTCAAGGAGAGAGAGACCAAAAATACAATTTCATTTAAAATAGTATCAAAAAATATCAGGTACCTAGGAATCAACCTTACAAGGGAAGTGAAAGGCCTATACCAAGGAAACTTTAAAACACTCCAGAAAGAAATTGAAGAGGATCTAAAGAAATGGAAGAATATCCCATGCTCATGGATAGGTAGAATTAACATAGTCAAAATGACTATCCTACCTAAAATACTGTATAGATTTAATGAAATCCCAATCCAAATTCAGACATCATTCTTTAAAGAATTAGAACAATCAATCACAAAATTCATCTGGAACCACAAAAGACCCAGGATAGCCAAACACATACTGAAAAACAAGAAGCTGGGTGGCATCTCCTTACCTAACTTGAAACTATACTATAAAGCCATAGTGATCAAAACAGCATGGTACTGGAACAGAGACAGGACCTCAGACCAGAATTCCCAGACATAAACCCCCAGATATACAGCCAACTAATATTTGATAAAAGAGGCAAGAACTTGAAATGGAACAAAGAAAGTCTATTCAACAAATGGTGTTGGTACAATTGGTAAACCACATGTACGAAAGTGAAAATTGACCCATACCTCACTCCTTATACAAAAGTCAACTCAAAATGGATCAAAGACCTTGAAATCAGACCCGAAACTATAAAGTTTATCGAGAATAAAATAGGTAGAACACTCGAAGACCTATATATCAAAAATGTATTCGAGGATGGAGCACCAATGGCAAGAACTTTAGCATCAAACATAAACAAATGGGACTACATCAAACTAAAAAGCTTCTGCATGGCGAAAGAAACCTTACTTAACACAAAAAGACAGATAATAGAATGGGAAAAATCTTTTCACTCGACATATCAGATAAAGGGCTGGTATCTAGAATATACAAAGCACTCAGAAAGCTGAGTCCCCCAAAACCAAATAAAGCCATAAAAATTGGGGAGATGAAATGAATAGACACTTCTCTGAGGAAGACAGAAGGATGGCCAACAAACACATGAAAACATGCTCACCATCACTCATCATCAGGGAGATCCAAATCAAGACAACAATGAGGTACCACCTTACACCAGTGAGGATGGCTCACATCAAAAATAATGGGAACAATCTGTGTTGGTGGGGATGCGGTATGAAAAGCACTCTCATCCACTGCTGGTGGGAATGCCCCCTAGTCCTACACCTATGGAGAACAGTCTGGAGAGTGCTCAAAGAACTCAAAATTGAGCTGCCATTTGACCCAGCAATTGCTCTCCTAGGTATCTACCCCCAAGTTGGGAGGACATTTATTCCAAAGTATGTGTGCACCCCACTATTTATCGCAGCACTCAGTATAATAGCCAAGTCCTGGAACCAACCTCGATGCCCAACAACAGATGAATGGATCATTAAGATGTGGTATCTATAACAATGGAATACTACATGGCAGTCAGAAATGATACAATCACAGACTTTGCAGCAACGTGGATGGAACTAGAACATATTATGTTAAACAAAGTAAGTCAGAAGACGAAAGATAAACACAGAATGATAGCACTATTCTGAAGCACCTAGAACATACACCTTATAGACAACTAATACTCAACAATCAAATAACAGGGTTTAACAGGGTAGAAACTCCAAACACTGTAATAGTCAACATATACTCGGGAGTAGGGTCCAAAATACAAGAAAAAGGAGCAACACAAACTCTTGACAACACATTATACCACAAAGAAACCAGCAACAGCAGAAACAGCAGCATTGAGAGAACAGATATGTAATCAGCCTTCTAATACAAAGGCCCATAATAATCCCTTAGGGATCTTATACAGGATCACAGGTAAAAAACACCACGGGAAATCACTGACTCCAATGGAAACATCTCATAACACTATGTTTTAATGCCTTAATCTTCCTATATTTAAAATAACCTCTCAGCTTTTCTATCCACAGGCGTTCTTGGATACAAAGGGTGGACAAACTAAGATGGCATCTTGGGGCCTAGTCACCCAGCTTGCACTACGAGAATGTCCCAAGAAAACTCTTTAACATACACTTTATCTCTAGGTTATACCTTCTTTTAGGATTTGAAGCACATGACCAGTCAGACCACTGAAGCAGCAACTGTGACGTACAAACTTATACTACAGGCCCTACTCATCGAACACATTCAAGCAAACTAGCATTCCCTTGCTATTTTCTCCTCTCTTCTCACTATTTTTTTATTTTTTCTTTTCTATACCTTTCTTCTCTTTTCCTTTTTTCTTTCCTCTTCTCCCTTTCTTTCTAATGTATTTTCTCTTTTCTTCCTTCCTACCCCTTCCATATACTTTCCCCTTTCCCCCCTTTGGAAATCCAACTATCCCTTATCCTTCAATCCCATTCAGACCTCCCACCGTATTAAAACTCTTCACCCTCAGTTCTTAATCCATTAGGCATCAAGACTGACCTCCTACCCCACGAACCAGTACTCAGCACCCAAGCGAAGGGACACCCAGTCAAACCCACACCTCATCCCCTGCAAGAAAAGGCAACCAACTCCCCTGCGGACTCAGGCTGCGTGGCCCTCCCTACCAACTCCCCCTAATGTGGACTGTTACTTGAAACTGGACTTAGCTCTAAAACTATCCCCAATGCAAGAGCTCTTCCAAGACCTCCCTGCCGCAAATCTTTACCAATCTCACGAAGGTCAGGGGCTGTGATGGAAAGGTGCCTGGGAACCCACACACCACAAGAAAATCCCAAAAGACAATGGGGAAACCTAAACTTTCAACATAAGTATAAGACCTGTATTACACCACCTCCTTACCTGCTTATCCCCAAAAGTAAAGTAGTCTTTTGCATCACTTTGTTCCTTTAATTACTTTGTTAATTCATTTTTTAAAAACATTTGTTCTACATATACATAGGTGAGCACATATATTTTTATTCCTATTTTTTATCTTTTTTGGCTGTGTGACCTGTTTCTGTTTTCTTCTCTGTCCACCCCCAAATGCACCAACAATATAATGTAGCACCATTCCTCCCTGCAAAGACACACGCATAAAAGGGGAAATCCTACATATAAAAACGAGCTCTTATCTACTAGGGATAAGAACTCATACTTGTTAACAATACAGGGATATCTCCCGCCTTGAAAATATGTCATGCGAACCCAACTTAGACCCCAGGTGATTAGACACCATTTGTCCAGCCTTGAACCCTGGATCCCAGACATAGAAAGGACAAAGTTCTTCACAACAGCTATGGGAAACAAATCCCAACCACGACATCCTTAATACTGCTGGGCCACCAACAAGTGCCAGCTCTAATATGATATCCTGACAACGAGGAAAATGGGAACAACTTGACCTAAGAGCAGGTTATCCTACCTCACCAGCTAGCGATAAGACAAAATCAGAAGACTTGTCACCCTTTGGTCGGTTCAAAAGCCAAGATCGTGATTTACAGATGACTGGCTACTAGAACCATGACTGAACTGTATATATCCTGGGACCAATAAAAAGCCCCAGTCTAAGGTTTAAATTACGACCTGCACAACAACCATGATCCCCAGTTCCAAAGGTCTGGCTGAGACAATTGCAACAAAATGGGGCTTCTGGAAACACAATGAAAGATGCTATCTTAGGTTCCATCCTACGATCAGTGCAAAGACCAAGACCATCAACCACAAAAGATGGATTAAAATGACACTGAGGGAACAGAACTTCTAGAACGACAAAGAAAGACTTCATCATAAATCCCACTCCTGGACCTGTGCAGATACTGAGATCTCTAGATACAGAGGTCTGATTTTATCACCCAGGAAGGAGCAGAAGCCTTCCAAACACCACGAAAGCACCAAGGGGAGAGTAAATGAACCTGAACGAAGTCTATAGTTAATCCCATGACAATATACTCCAAGAGTGAATTCCTTTTTGAATGACCCCAATATTTACTGTGCCATTGCAGGAGGGAAAAAAAGGCAAAAGCACAAAACATTTTTATTTTATATATATATTATTTTTTTAAATACTCATTTTTAAATTATTTTTTTATTTTTATTTACCTATCTACTTCTTGTCCATTCCTTGTTTTGGTGTGGTTATTGAAGTTGTTCCCATTTACATTTATGTTTTTTCCTTCTTTTCTTTTCTTTCTTTATATGCCCTGCCATGTTTTTTATTTCAAGACCATGGCTATTTTTGTGGTGCTTAACGTTGTTATTGTTGGAGTGCTCACTGGATATTTGACACTTCTTTTTGTACTGTTGGGGTGTTACACCTTATTTTTCTCCTTCGTCTCTCAAACCAATGATGAGAGCCTCTAGAAGGATCCCACCCATTTTCGGCATATTAGACTTTTACCCCAGTTTATTACTTTTCTCTTCTTCAAACAAAACCACATAACTTGAACTATCTAGTCCTGCCTCCCAGTTAGAGTGAGAAATAAGGGAGGCACCAAGACCAAACAGGTGCAAGACTACTAAGTAGTAAACTAGGTACAGAGGGGACCACATTTTCTAGCAGCCCCAGGGGTGAGGGAGGGGATTTGGGAGGTAGGACGAAAACAGAGGTGTAGGGAGGACAAATCGGTGATGGGAATCCCCCTTATTTTATGTAAATATGTACCTAAAATGTTATTGTCAACAATATGTAAGCCACTATGTTCAAAATAAAAATTATATTTAAAAAATAGTTTATATTCATAGATTATACATATGTCTGGCATTTAATTTAATATATATTTCCATAAATCGTAAATACAACAACAATCAAAACAAAGGCAGATATCACTAAGGAGGGGACAAGAAGGAAGCTGCTGATGCTCAATGTGGCAACCGCACTAAGCAGAGATGACAGGGGCACCGAGGCAGACTCCGAACTGAATGCAGGGAGCCAGTTGAGACACTGCAGAGCTCCACACCCAATGCACACCCCCAGCTCAGCCTGATCCCCAGGAATTAGGAGCATACCCCTGTTCCCACTTCTCTCTGTGTCCCGAATGAATAAGGAAAAGCTATAGTGTTTCCCCACCCACATCTTTTAGTGAACCAAAGGACAGAAATCTGGGTTCTTGGACCTCAGAGCCTCGTTGAGTGGAGGTCAAGGTGCCTGTGGAAGAGGAATGGTGGCCCAAGCACAGAGGTCCTGAGGACTGTGTGTGTGTCTGCTATGGCCCAGACACTCCACATTTTCTTTTCATTACACACACACAAGCATACACATGTTTGCATGCAAACACACAGAGATGTATGCACATAGGCACACATGTATGCATACCTATGTCTGTGCACGTACACATGTACACATTCATGTACACACACACACTCACACAATTCAAGGCCCTTACAAACACAGCCTGGCACAGGAAATTCCTCTTTCTCCAGGCTGCAAATCTGATTTCCTTCTCCAGTAGCCACAGTATCTGGAAGACTCTTTGGTAAACTTTAAACTTTTTATTTCTGTTTGGATAGTCACAGGCTGTTCTATATACCCAAATGCAAAATACTTTGCTTAAAATTGTGCACACACACATTAAAAATCCCATAAACAAGACCCTCCAATTTTAAACACACCAAGACACAAACAATATCACATATGGGGGAGCAAATGGAAAGAGCCTCTGCCAATGCCTGGGGCCTTTGGCAATATTAATGTAGGACCAGACTTCTGAGGTACGATGAGGCCTGGCAAATGTGCCAGCATGCACTGGACCTGGCCAGGGCATAGGGTGGGTGCTCTGATGCGAGCAGCAAAAACGTCTACCCACCAAGACTGGATCCCAGTTCTTCTCGTCCAGGGCTGTGTCAAGGAAGGTGGCTCTTACCTGCCTCCCCACTAATGTGGCCTCTTGGGAAAGGGATAATCTGAAGGCAACTCACAGTCTTCCCACAAAGTACCTGGAGATCCCAGTCAAAGCTGTAAGGACTCACTGCTCTGATCCTAGTCCCCTATTCCTGTGCTAGCTCTGGTTGTCAAAACCAGAGTCCCTGGTTCACCACACACGCTTGAACAGGCTTGCTCATAAAGTAGTCCTGAGAATCTCTCTGTCACTTGACAGTTTTTAAGCATGGGGTGGCTAAGTTTCACTAGAGAATAATAAAATAGAGGGAATAAATTATGTATTAGTTATGCATTTATTATACACCATCAAGCAGAGCAAACAGCCAATAAGCAAGGCTTCAACGTGCTTCAGGTGGAGTTTGCAGAGAAAAGAAAGCTGTCTCCAACCTCTTTAGGAGTTAATAGAGAAATGACCTTCCTGGACTTGGTGGCTTTATTTTATTCCTGGACAGCAACTACTGCTTCCTCATTTGAGGAAAAATCCAGAAATCATGAAAGTGGGGAATTAAATACACAGTATCATTTCTCATCTTTAGGATGACTACTGCGAATAGCAGCTCTGGGATTCTGGAAAAACAAGGTGTGTTCAGCCTCCAATCAGGGTCAATCAAGTGTGGGCACTACCTTGGGTAAATGCATGGAAATCCTGAGTTGTGGCTTCTCTGCTGGCAGAAAGAATTTACAGGACTTTGGAGACATTGGGACACTGCAACAAGTGACCCCAAGCCTGTCACTTTGAAAACTAACTATAATGTCTAAGAAGGCACAGAGAACCTGACAGGACAAATCCCATTTACTGTGCATTACCTCTGGGGAGTAAGGGGGACATTGAGGATTTATCTATTAATCCACTCAGGTCCTTTTTCTGTTGTTCTGAGCTCCTCTGCACTGTTGCAGATCATGTACCATCCTATGAATGTCAGTGATGCTTATATACACAATGAGTTGTTTCCCAACAAAATTAAAAAAGTGAGTTTGTTTGTAATAACATAGAGGGAAATAAAGTACTTAGGAAAAAACACAACCAAGAAGTAAAAGATTCCAATACTTCAAAACTACAATATAGAAATAAAAAAGGAACCAGACATTAAAAAGTACAAAGGTAACATGTCCCTGTAGTAAAATATTTAATGTTAAATTCTACATATTATCCAAAGCCACCTACATACTCAAAGCTAGTGCCATCAAAATACCAATTTTATAGGACAAGAAATGAGAAAGTTAATATGGAATCACCAATCTATGTTAGCCACAGCCAGAAGGTTATAATGAGTCAGAATGGTCCCTCCTCCCACAGGTTTTGCATTCCTGAATACAATGAGTCACTCTCCACAAGCAACTAGCTGACTTCTTGTCAATTAATGTCTCTCATCTTAAATGGTGTGTGGGGTTGGCTTGTTGCAAAGGTGCCCCATGGATTTACAATATGTCTCATTAAATAGGAGCAATCTGACTTTATGTTAAAATTCCACATTCCCTTCATGCAGGAAAAAGAAAATTTTTTCATACAGAATACATAGGTCCTGGAAAAACAGTAAAAAATCTCCTAGGGACTAACTGCTATCAATTCAAAGGAGAGCAGAGATCCAACTCTCAAATTGAAAGTTGCATTTTTTTTTTATCTTAATTCATAAGCCCTTAGCCCACTATTCCAATATCCAAGCCTGTGGTCTTTGTCTACCTAGCAGAGGCTCCTACCATTATACGGCCTGATATTCTAGGCCTGGCTCTGGGACCTGGGCATAGTCCCAGTGACTGGTACGTGACATGGCACTAAACGCACCTAGTAGATTCTGATTTAGAAACATCAATGTGATTGATATTCAAAGTCCTAAAAAAGTGGAGCCCTCATGCAGGTTTCATGTACAAAAAATTGAAGAATGTACAGACATTAGCATCTTTAAGAGAGACCAGAGAGAATAATTTTAACTGAATAATTACAGACACATAAGAGTCAGAGCATTCTTGTAAATGTTCTGAGATATTTCATATGTAAGTGATTTATAGCCCATGATTCATCAACAGACATGGATTTTCTTCTTGTTGTGCAGAGTTTGAGACCAGGTTCATTTGAAACAGATTTTCTCTAGGAAGGCTGTCTAAGATAGTCACCCTAGAATATTAAACTTAGTAACAAAGATCAACACTTACCTCCATTGTGTTAAAAATCCTGGCTCACTGGCTCAGTAGAGCACACATAACAGGATTTCACTGTTCCTCTTCCAACTGGTATGTGGGGGTCACTGAGCAGGAAGTTTAGTACAGGCCCCCGTACTGAACACTAGTGAAGAGGAATGGGACCCCCAAGCCAGAGCAGGCTTTCAGGGCAAGGCCGGGCAGCTGGGTCTTTGGGAGTGTGTGGGGAGAGAGACAAACCTTCCCTATGCATAAAAACTGAGCTAGGCTAGAGTTGGGCTCAGCAGACCCCACATACCAATATTTCACCATTCCTCTTCCAACTGGTATGTTGGGGTCACTGAGTGGGGGAGCTAGCTGACAGGCCCCTGTACTAAACACTAGTACAGGGGAATGGGACCCCCAAGCCAAACCAGGCCTTCAGAGCAAGGCTGGGCAGCTGGGTCTCTGGGGGTGTGGGGGGTGTGGGTCTCTGGGTATGTGGGTGTGTGTCCTTTTAACCATTATTCTACAATGCTCATAATGTTGGGTTGTTCCTAGGAAAGGAAATGGAGTGCCCAAGACCCAGAGGATTATATTCTAATAGATCTCTAAAGTCTGTCTATATGTGGGCATGTCTATACAGTGGTCTTCTCTTTGATTACCAAACCTAAATTGTAAACAATTCATGTCTATAGTGTATATAGTCTCTCTTATATATTACCCCTCTCCACACTTCAGAATCCCTTCTATCCTCTTATCCCCTAATCCTGATTCGTTATTCCCCCTTATTTAACCATCTTTACCCTCAGTTCTTAACTCATTAGTCACTGAAACTGATCTCCTGCCCCAACAAACCACCACCCAGCTCCTAAATGAAAAGACACCCTCTCAGTCCCACATCTCGTGTCCTGGCAAGAAACTACAACCAACACACCTGCTGACTCATGCTATGTGGCCCTTCTTGCCCCCCTCAGTCTGTTGTTGCATGGTACCAGATTCAGCTTCAGAAAGACCCCCCCAGCTCAAGGACAATACCTGATCCCATATTGCTACAAATCATATCTCAAACTCAAGACCAAGGTGTGTGATGAAAATAGTGCCTTGGATTTCACCCCCCACAGGACTATCTCAAAAGACTTAATTGGGATGCCTATAATGCCTTTGTATGTTTAATATCTTTATAATAATGCATCTTAGGTTGTTTATTCCCAAATATAAAGGTAGCCTCCTCCATCACTTTTTTCTTCAATTACTTTTCTAATTCAGTTTTATTTGTTCTATTATATATATGTATATATACATATAAATATTTTTTTATCCTCACCTGTTTTGGTCCTACTTGGTATAAAAACCGAGAAGAAAGTCTTGCCTGGGATAAAAGCTCAGGTTAAATCCAGAGCACAATAGCACCAGCAATGCAATATGACACCATACGCTTTTGTATAGGCACAGTAAAAAGGGAAAACCATATACACAGAAACAATATCTTATTCTTCTAGAAATAAGAACTCATACTTTTTATAATACAGGGACGCCTCCCACCCTGAACATGTGTCATGTGGACACAACTCAATCTCCATGAGATTGGACAGTGTTCGTCCAACCCCGTACCCCAGATCCCAGACTTAGAACTGATATAGTTCCCTGCAACAACACCAGGAACCAAACTCCACTGAGAAATTTCTAACATTGCTCTGGCACCAACTTGCACCAGTTATGATATGACATCCCGACAATGCGGAAATGACAACTTGATCCAAGAGCAGGTTGTTCTATCACATCACCTAATGGTAAGAGTTGAAATCAGAAGACATGTTGTCCTTTGATCTGTGAAAAAAAACAAGAGAACTAACTACAGAAGACTGACTTTGACAACAATGACTGGACAGAACTTATCCTGGGACCAATAAGAAAAACTGTAAAAAAAAAAAAAAAAAAGGGTTTTAGCCTAGGACTTGTACAAAATCAAGATATCTAACTACAGAGGCTCAGCTTTGACAATGGAGACTGAGCAGAACTTTTGGAACCATAATGAAGACTCTATCCTAGGCTTCAGTCTAGGATCTGAGCAAAAACCAAGACCACTTATTACAGAAGACTGATTATAACAACGATAAAACAGAACTAGAACTGTAAAGACTCTATCCTAGAACTTGTCCTATGGCCTGTGCAAATACCAAGATCTCTAGCTACAGTGGCCTGATTTTATCATTCACAACTTAGAGGAAAGTTTCCTGGCACCACAGAAAAGACCTTGGGGTGTGGTAATGAGCATATACGAAACCAGTAGTTGTTTCCATGACAGTATGCTTTAAGGGTGGAAAAACCTTGAATCTCTTAAGCCAAGGGAGCTCCCTTTCTTACTTTCCCAATACTTACTGTGCCTATGCAAAAAAAGAAAAGGGGGACACAAAACCTTGCCACACCAGCATTTCTTCTTTTATTTTCATTTTCCTTTTCTCTTCTTCTTCTTTTTTTTTTACTTTTCCTCTTTTTTCTTTCTTTTTCTTTTTCCACGTTTGTGGTTTTTTTTTTTTTTTTTTTTTTTTTTTTTTGCTGCTGGGTGCTTTTTATTTTTTTTGGCAGTTGCTATTGTTTTTTTTTTAAACTATTGGGTTTTCTTTTTTTCCTTTGTCTTCTTCCAGAAGAACCACACAACTTGAATCATCTTGTTTTGCCTCATGAATTGAGGAGAAAATAAGAATAAATGGTACCAGGACCAAACAGCTATATGAACATTGAGTGGAATTAAAAAATAATCCGACTTAAACATCAAACCCAAAGTCAACAACAGAATCGATACCCTATCTACAACAAGCTATACACAGAGGGGAGCATTTTCACTAGCACTCTGGGGGACAAAGGGAAGATATGGGACAAATGCTGGGAAAAGGGGTGGAGGGAGGACAACCCTGGTGGTGGGAATGGCCTTAATTCATTGTCATTATGTACTTTAATACTACTGTGAAATATCTGTTATTTACTCTTTGGTCACAATAATAATTAGTATTAAAATAAATAAATAAATAAAATCCTGGCTCATTCAATAATGCAACATACAAAATAATATTGAGAACATAAAGAATATTTGAATGAACTTAAGATGAACAACACAAGAATCATCCAGATCACAGAGAGCCAGGAAGGCAACTTTGATGAAGAAGCAGCAGTCAAAGATATCATTGTGGATAAGTTCTCAGAGCTAGAGAACTTAAACACCCCACATCTAAGAGGCCCAAACTGTACCAGATAAAAGAAATTTGAATAAAAAGACCCCAAGACACATCAGTAAGATAAAAACTATAGATAGAGGAAGAAGTAATATCAAAGAAGAAAATTATACAGAGGAGTGCCCTGAAAATTCAGAGCAGATTTCCTGAAAAAAAGAAAAAAACCCTCAGGGTCAAAGACAGAGATGGGATTTAGTGAAAAAGCTCAATAAAGTTAATGCCTTATCAATATTTCTTCACATAGCCGGGCTCTAATACAGATTTAAAGGAACAATATGAGACAATGTACTGAGACATTCTCAAGATGGCCCACAGGCTGGTCCACAAAACATATTTTCAAAAAGTCAAGAGAATAGAAGTCAGACCAACTCTTCTCTCAAATATAGCATATATAAATAGAGAAACAACTCAAGCACCTGAAAGTTAAATAGTTCTTTATCAAACATTAAATGGGCCAGAGAGGAAATCAAAGAGGAAATTTAAAGATTTCTGAAAACAAATGAGAATAAGGATGCTGAATACCATAGTGTGTAGGGCACAATGTTAAGAGGAAAGTTTATAGCTAAGCAAGCAGAAGGAAGGAAGGAAGGAAGGAAGGAAGGAAGGAAGGAAGGAAGGAAGGAAGGAAGGAAGGAAGGAAGGAAGGAAGGAAGGAAGGAAGGTAGGAAGGAAGGGATGGAGGGAGGGAGGGAGGGAGGGAGGGAGGGTGGAAAGAGGAGGGAGGAAGGGAAGGAGGGAGGGAGGGTGGAAAGAGGAGGGAGGAAGGGAAGGAGGGAGGGAGGGTGGAAAGAGGAAGGAGGAAGGGAAGGAGGGAGGGAGGGATGGAGGAAGGAGGAAGGGAAGGAGGGAGGGATGGAGGAAGGGAGGAAGGAAGGGAGGAAGAAGGAAAAGAGGGAGGGAAGGAAGGAAGAAGGAAGGGAGGGAGGAAAGGACTCACAAAGATAACTTGACTGCACAACTTAATAAATTAGAAAATGACCCCAAAAAAAACCCAAACAGGCAGGAGGGAGAGAGTAATAAAACTAAGAGTCAACATTAATGAATTATTTATTTTCTCTTTTTCAGGCAAAACCACGCAACTTGAACTAGCTAGCCCTGTCCCCACTTAGAGGGGGAAATAAGGGAGGCATCAAGACCAAACTGATGCAAGACTACTAAGTAGTAGGTTAGATACAGAGGGGACCACATATTCTAGATGCCCTGGGGGTGAGGGAAGAGGAAATCGGAGGTAGGACAAAAACGGAGGAGTAGGGAGGACAATTTAGGGATGGGAATCCCCCCTGATTTTATGTAAATATATACCTAAAATATTATTGTCAACAATATGTAAGCCAATATGACCAAAATAAAAATTATATTATTAAAAAAATTAATGAATTGGAATAAAAAGTAATCCAAAATACCAGGATCTGGTAGTTGAAAAATAAACATGAACCATAAACCACTAATAAGACTCATAAAGAAAGGAGAGAGAGAGAAAGAGAGAGAGAGAGAGAGAGAGAGAGAGAGAGAGAGAGAGAGAGAGAGAGAGAGAGAGAGAGAGAATCCTAGTACATTGAATCAGAAATGGAAGGGGAGATGTCACAACAGATACTACAGAAACTCAAAGAATCAACAGAGATTACTTTGAGAATCTTTAAGCCATGAAATGAGAGAACCCCAAAGAATAGATAAATGCTTAGACACTTATAACTTCCCAAGGCTGAACAAAGAAGAGACACCCACACAGTCTTATCACTATCAAAGAAATTAAAATGGTCATCAAAAGTCTACCAAAAACAAAAACCTAGGCCCAGATTGATTTAATAATGAGTTCTTTCAGACATTTAAAGAAAACTTACTGCCAATTCTTTTCAAACTTTTCCAGGAAATTGAAGAAACAGAAAAGCTCAGTTTCCATGAAGCAAACTTCACCCTGATACCAAAAGCAGATAGAGACATCACCCCCCCCAAATTATTTATGGGCCAATATCCCTAATGAACACAGATGCAAAGATCCTCAACAAAATACTTGCAAATAGAAGCCAACAACTCATCATAAAAATCATATGCCATAACCAAGTGGGATTCATCCCAAAGATGCAAGAATGATTTAAAATACGCAAATTATTCAACATTATAATCATATAAATAAAAAATATATGGTGTGAAATATGCACTGGTGAAGGTATTATACATTGTAATAAGGATACTCAATTATAAACAGCTTTATGGGGCCAGAGCAATGGCACAGCAGTAGGGCATTTGCCTTGCATGCCACTGACCCAGGACAAACCGCAGTTTAACCCCCTGCATCCCATCTTGTCCCCCAAGCCAGGAGTGATTTCTGAGCGCATAGCCAGGAGTAACTCCTGAGCATCACCAGGTGTGACCCCCCCAAAAAAACCAAAATAATTAAAAATTAAAAAATAAACTTTTAAATAAAATAATGAACTGTGTATATTATGATTTTTTTCTTACTTTTATCAGTCTTCTGGATCTCTTATTTCTACTCACTGCATCCAAATTATTTTTTAGGCTTTGCTTTTTTGTGGGGGCGTTTGAGTCACAACAGACAGCGCTCAGGGGCTACTCCTGGCTCCATGCTCAGAAATCACCCCCAGCAGGCTCTGGGGTCCATATGGGATGCCAGGATTTGAGCCACCGTCCTTCTGCATATACAAGGCAAATGCCTTACCTCCATGCTATTTCTCCGGCCCCTAGGCTTTGCTTTATGTTATTTCATAAACTTGAAAGCTATTGCTTTGGGGGTGGTAAAATTCTATAAATAACTCACTCAATGGTCAGAGAGCAACAAAAGCCAGGTTTCTACTAGGAAGGGTGTTGATGACAAATCTTTTCATAAAAATCACTTCAAGAAAGCACAAAATCTGCTAGAAGAGATAAAAAAGAGAAGTTAAATGACAATTCTCTGAAGAAAACACACAGTAATCAATAATCTCAAGAAAGGATGTTTGTTACAGGAAAGTAAGCCAAAAGACCAGTGAGGTACAGCTTACATCTAGAAGAATGAGGGTCACCAAAAGACAAGAAAAGGCAGGTGTTGTTGAAATTGTGGAGAAAAGGGAATCTCTGTTTATGCTTAACAGGAACTCAAATTAGTGCCATCATTTAGGAACGTCGTCAAGATATTAAAAATAGGAATGCCACCTGACCAATTCTCCTGCTATTTACCCAAAAGATTAAAAACAAACAGCAGAAATCCTACTGTATTCTAAGTGTCTATGCGTGCGTTCCTATGTTTATTGCAGCATTGTTTATAATAGCTGAGAACTGGAAATAACCTGAGTGCCTAGCAACTGGTAAATGGATAAAAATGTGGATAAAGATGGATAAAGAGAAGATGGTCCAGCTATAAAAAGATAAAAAAGCTGCTCTTCCCAACAGTTGCATCTAAAAGGATTCCATGTGCAGTGCAATACAAACACCCTATAACTTCACTCCTATCGGGTACAAGAGAGACACCCAGCAACCAGATGCATTCAGTAAAACAAAAATAGAAATTCAGACTTTGAGACCAGATTAGTGGTTACCCAAAGGGAAGACCAAAGGAGGATGGGTAGTCCAGGGGAAATTTCCAGCCGTTGGGTGCAGGATGGAAGTAGACTCATAGAGTTGAACTTTGCTGAGGTCTGCATAGACATAGATGGTGCTTCTGAGGAGGCACCGCTAGGAGTGAGTGTCAGTGTAGAGTGAACAGTGCTCCTTGCTCTGTCACCTTGTGACCAGCACAAAGCATCTTGATAACCACCTACAGTGACAGTCAATGAACTATCTGACCATAGAGATCTGATACCACTTAGTCAAGCTTCTCTCCACCACACCCACCGTATCAAATAACTTCCTCCCCAGTGCTCTGTGTTGAGCACTGGGTATTGGTGTTGCTCAGGACTAGCCACTAAAAGCTGATTGTCTGACGTACCTAATTTCTTAAATCTTATGTGATCCTCAGATTACAAAATCATACAGAAGTACTGGCCAGGCTTGAACTCATTCTGCATAGATGACCCCAAATCTCAATGACTTTCCACTGCATTAAATTCATTTGCTCGTCTTTTTGTGGTTTATACTTGGTGACCACAGTATGCCGAGCAGTTTCCCTGGACAGTTTCCTGCCCCTATAAAAGTGATAGAGGCCACATGCTGAGACTCAGGACATAACACTCTCCCTGCACCAGAGTTAGTCACCATATCTCCAATGGCGAGACAAAACCCCAGCTCCCACACAGCCTCACCCAGTAGCAAATGGGTGCCAACCTGGAGAGTTTTCCCTTGTACATCCCTTTGAAAATTCACAGTGGCTTATGACAAGCATATGGCATTACCCAAGTATTTCTCAGTAAACGAGAGAGGCATTTTTGGTTTTTGGTTTTGTTTTATTTTGTATTTTCTTTTTCTTTTCTTTTTGTTTTGTTGTTGTTGTTTTTATAGAGGGAGGCAATTTTGGATGATTTTGTAGCAAAGGAGGAAATAGCTCTGTTCTTCAGGCATATTATTTTAAGTGGAGTTTTTTTCCATGATAAGTGAAAAAACCGCAGATTCTTTTATTGTGGAAAAATAGCCACAAGCTTATGCTTGGGAGACATGGCATGCAGAGCTCTGTTACTGAGGCGGTGATCTATTCAACAGAAAGTGGGGAGGGGGGCTGTATGTGCTGGGCCTATAATGGTCATAAGGGGGGGACAGGAACTCTGGCCTCTGACATTTGCACAGAAGCTCAGACTGATCACATTCTGGGCTGCTGATTATCATCAGGGCTCATCTGAATGATAAATACAAATGGAATAAAATGTGTTTTCAATACGACTTCTCAGCTTCTTACTCTCTTCATGAAAGCTCAGAGAGCTGATTAGTACTGACCCAAGAACACATACTCATCCTTTCCTTCCTGCTCTTCTTATATTCTAAAACAGATATTCCTGTTGAGTAAAATAAATGAAATGGATTTCTTTATAATTGAATTAGACCTTTCTTCAGTATTTAGAAATTTTCAGCCAGACCCAGTGGGGAAGGAGAAGTGGGGAGGAACTGGCAAGGGAGTAAAACAGCTATAGAACTCAGGGACTGTTAGCTCCCAATGTCAGAACCCTTTGTTGTGTCTAGACTGAGTCCGAGTTCCCAGCCGAAGACGGTGCTGCCTGACTCCAGCTCATCATGAGCGTAGCTCACCACCCAACTCCAGTGCTGAGCCTCAATTAAATGAGGCCACAAGTCAGAACCTTATTTCCAACCTTCTCTGGAATTTTATTTCCAAAGAAATCTGGAAGATGCATCTGCATATTTATTTATGAGGCAGGTTTGGATTAGCTCTTGTGAATAATGTGCTTTACAACATTATTTCATATCCAGGATTTCCATCAGAGGGCAGAGTGGTGTGAGGGCACTTTGTACTAGAGCAAAAATTTGGAAATTATATTCATAATTTCCAGATCTCCTCTGGTGGGGTGCATTTGATTCTAAATAATGTTTCATTTGACTATAAGGAATTAGTGTCTCCAAGGTTGACACGTCCAAGACATAGAGGACATTCATGATATAGTTGGTAAATTCCATATTCATGCTGAAATGAACTACTGATTTTTTGTTTTGTTTTGTTTTGGGGTCACACCCAGCAGCCTTCAAGGGTTACTCCTGGCTCTATGCTCAGAAATCACTCTTGGCGGCTCGGGGGACCATATGGGATATGGTCCGGATGCCAGGATTCAAACCACCGTCTTTCTGCATGCAAGGCAAACACTCTACCTCCATGGCATCTCTCTGGCCCCTGACTGCTGATTTTTTTTATCTGCTTCTTTCTCATTAGCAATTGGCCTTTTCAGCACATATTTTGTTTTTGTTTTTTTTTTTTTCAATTATTGCCTTGGAGCAGAGATGGACAAGAACATAATAAAAGTAAAACTGTTTTTCTAAGTAATATACAGCAGTTGTGCCATGAAAGTGTCTTGAAATTATTTTTTAAATTTGAGGGACTGTAGAGATAGTTCATGGTTAAAGTGTTTGCCTTGTATGTAGTCAACCCTGTCCAGTCCCAAGCACCACATGGCTGTCTGAATACCACCAGGAGTTATTCTAAGCACATAGCTAGGAATAATGCCTGAATACCACTTGGTGTGTCTCCCAATAACAATAAAAGTAAAATTTCAGAACTTCTTTGGGATACCTTTAAGCAACTGAACAATGAATTGGCTTTGATCATCTATTTTCCAAGATGGCAGCTCTCACTTGGGAACTGCTTCTCAGCATTTGCCCAGGCAGCAGAACCAGAACTCTGAGGCTATTTCTGACATGTTTCCCTCTAGACACACAGAAACTTTAACAGTGCTTTCTGCAGCAAGCCAGGACCAACCACACTGCCTACTTCTGCTCAGTTCTTACTTGGAGAATATGCTTTCTAAATTCTCAGAACAACTCTGGGAGAATACTGCTATTATCATACACACTTTATAGCTACAAAAAGTACAGTTGAGGGAAGGGTCTTCTCTAGGAAGTATCCAGCAAGGACTCTCAGTCAGTCCATCCTGTCCAAGTCAGTAACAAAACACTATATTTCCAATAAATAATTGTATTACAGTATTAACATCTATCGGTAGTGTTCATATTTTTACTATATCTAAGACTTTTAATTTCTAAATAAAAATAATTACTACAAAAATGTAAGCTAACTTTGTCACTTCTTTTGTAGTTCTGGAAAAGTCACTTATCTGGTTACACTACATGAACCCAGATTGGAAAGTTTGCCCTAGGCCACACTTATGGAAATACAATAAGTTGAATTATCTAACCATATTGGATTCCAAAAGGAATAAATCACCTATTGGCCAAGAATTCTCCCTCATACTGGACATTCAGAGGAGGTTTGTCTTGTCCAGAGTAAAGGTCTCTGTGAGAAGTACATAGTGAAAAGGAAATACTTCTGCAGCTGTTTCATGGAACTACTACGTTCCCCCACACTACCTCCCAGACAACTATCTCAAAGACCTATTGAATCTCAGTTAACTCTCACTACAAAGATATATGAACTATCTGGGAATAAAGGGGAAAAAGAAAACTGGTTCTCTCCTTCTTGTTGCTGCCATTTTCGCCGACTCTGTTTCACTATAATTTTCTGTGAAAGAAAAATGTTAATATTCAATAATTTACTTGATATTTTCTCAATAACAAATTTCTCAATGTCTCAATGTGACACAAAGGAATGTATTTTATTTTTTCAAAGAATTTTCAAGGGATTGTCTTTAAATCTAACTATCCTAGGCTCTGCCATAAACATTTTTGTTTTGTTTTGTTTTGTCTTAAAAAAAAAGTTCTTTTTATTTAAACAGCATGGTTGCAAGGTTATTCATAATACAGTTATTTTTCACAGATAAAGTTGTTTATGATTAAGTTACAGTCATACAATGTATAATAAACTTAACCAGTGCATATTTACCACCACCAATGTCCCCGGTTTCCCTCTAACCTTCCCCACTGCCCTTTCCTCTTCCTGTCTCTCTTTTTCTCTCTTCCTTTTTTATCTTTTAGACACTTGAGTTTGCAGTAAAGTGCACATTTCTAGCCACCAACATCCCCATTTTCCCTCCCCCACCACCCTCACCTGCCTACCTCTGGGGTGACATTTGACTTCTCTCCCTTTCTCCCTCCTTCCCTCTCTCCTTCCCTCTCTCCCTCCCTCTCTCCCTCCCTCTCTCTCTCCCTCCTTCTCTCTCTCCATCTCTCTGTTTTATTCTCTATTTGTCTCTCTCTCTCCCTCCTTCTCTCTCTCCATCTCTCTGTTTTATTCTCTATTTGTCTCTCTCTCTCTGTCTCTCTCTCTCTCTTTTTTTTTTTTTTTGATTTTTGGGTCATACCTGGCAGCGCTCAGGGGCTACTCCTGGCTCTATGCTCAGAAATAGCTGCTGGCAGGCTCGGGGGACCACTGTCCTTGTGCATGCAAGTCAAATGCCATATCTCCATGCCATCTCTCCAGCCCTCTCTCTCTCTTTTCTTACAAAAAAAATAACATCTTAAAAATAATCCATGAGGTTGGTTTCTAAACAGAATTAAATGTATAAAATTGATTCAGAAATCAAAATGCAGTCATAATGTCTGCACCCAGCCAGCTCCATAGACTCATTCTGTTTTCAAAACAGATATAACTCAAGCCATGAAAAGTCATGGGTACACCAGCCATGCAGCTTAAAGTAGGCAATTTGGGGAGGAGAGAGAAGGCCAAACCCCCACTCTGCTGAAGCCATGCCTGCTGTATCCATCACCTAGTATATATGATTTGCCTATGGCCCTGCCTCACCACCCCTTTAAAATTCTCTTCAGGAATACCAATACCAAGTACACTGGTATTTGTGCTGATATCACCATGGCTTTTTCGGAGTGAGTGTGGGCCTCCCTCTTTCTTCTTCCCCACCATCTCGTACTCCAGAAGACCTGGCACCCAAAAACATCCCCCACAAAATAAAAAAACCTCAGTATCAAAAATTGTTCTTTGAATTCTGGGATCATGGGCCACATTTGCAGCTGTAAAGAAACTTCAGATTTTTTTAATATTATCATGATCATAGGAATACACCAATTGCCATAAATATTTTGAGTCAAATTTGGATTCTGTTTCATGTGTCTGTTTATCCATCTATTCATTAAGCATTTTGAATGTCCTTAGCACATGTCTAAATATCTTAATACAGATTGTACTTTATAATTCAAAATTGAGTAGCATTTCTCATTTATGTAAATTTTCATTCAATAAATGCAAAAATCTGAATTATGTACTGTCGAGTTTTGACACAGGAAATTTTGAATACATTAGTGTGTGCTGAACTGTTTTTCTCTCCTAGCAAGATGGGAAATGTCAGTCACCTAACCCCAAAGCAGAGAACAATTTCTAAGATTATTCAAAGAGATGAGTAAAACCCAATACTCAGCATCTTGACTTTCCAAGCGATTGAAATTAAAAAAAAAATGTTCCTGCAATTAAGGACTACAGGTGACCAAAAACAGGAGCCAGCGTCAGAGGCAACCACATTCTCCTGTCCTCAGGAGCCCTAAATAGGTTGGTCATTAGTAGACTGTCAGTGTCCAGGAGTGGACCTGAAGGCCCCCTGAGCTATTGAGAGCTTCCTTCACAGGTTATTATTCAAACTGAGGGAAAAGAATTCCACCAAGCACACACAAAATAATTTTAAATAGGATAGAATTAGCAGGGGGGGGGGGATTAAACCTCTATTATAAATATGCACCTTTGAGTGTTCAAGTTATAAACTTGACAAAAAACATAAAATATATAACGGGACAAATAAAACAAAAAAATGAATAATGTGATGCATCTGAGAATGATATATTAAATGTGACCTATAACAAATCAGATGCTGCAGAAATAAAGGGCAACTTGAAACTACTGGAAATATGTCTAAATGGACAAAATGGTTGCTAAACAGAGCCCTAACAGGAACCAGGACAGGACTGTGGTTCACCAACTAGGACCTTGTGTCCTAGGACAGGACATGAAGCCAACCAGAACCACAGTCCTAGGTTAGAACACGGAGCCCTAACTGGAAGCACAGTCTTAGAACAGGATGTGTAGCCTTGGGAATAGTCCCCTCCCCCATCTTATGCTCACATGACTTTTAACAATGCAGTTCAATATGGCAGAGGGAAAGTTTCTCCCTGAGTAATGCTGGGAAAATTGTCAGTGTATGCAAGGACCTTCTATTACCCACATCAGACCCAAAAATAGACCATGATGGGCAGAGACCCCACT
Organism: Suncus etruscus; assembly: GCF_024139225.1. Classification (NCBI taxonomy): domain Eukaryota; kingdom Metazoa; phylum Chordata; class Mammalia; order Eulipotyphla; family Soricidae; genus Suncus; species Suncus etruscus. The sequence continues at coordinate 128,089,560 of NC_064850.1, read as the reverse complement.
GTCAAGTGCAAGCCATGCATGACCTGGTAACCAGTTTTGTGTGAATGGTCTGACCCAGTAGAACACATGATAGTCATAAGGAGAAGAATGTCTATAATGAGTTTGACTGACATGAAAGTGTCTTTTCAACCAAATTCCATTTCAGGAAATGGACAGCAAAGCCAGAGAGGGAAGGAGGACACTGGAAACCTTCTCCCTGACCAAAGAAAGAACTTTGTGTGGATCCAGAAGAGAAGGGAGCTCAGCAAGCAGGCAAGAGCACAGGCTACCAGCTAAGCTGTACTGTTAGAGGGAATCCGAGCACTGTAGGGAAGGTTTGCAGAAGCTCTATCCATGGCAATAAAAGCAACAAACAGGGCGTCACAGTAAGAGCCCCACAACCACACAGTGTGAGTGTTAGAGTCAGAGAAGCCAAAGGGTTGGTTGCCATCGCCCCAAAAATCCAGAGAGACAGAGACTGCTCATCTGTGATGCCAGTACCATCAGGATTTTATTATTACCTGGGCCCCAGGGGTTCGACAGTCTAGGCTGGTCTGCAGACCCTGAGTGCCAGTTACTTACAATCTTTATAGGGTTTCTGAAATGTTACATGCATCATTCAATAAATCATCAAGCAGCAATTTTTAAACAACGGTTTCTTCTAAATTTAACCACAAGTATCCTCTCCTATCCCACCTGCTTTCTGTGTACATCATTATTGCCCCTTTAACTATTTTCTTGTTTGTCTCAAGGTATACCTAGGACAATGCCTATTTTAATAAATGACAAGGTGGAGTGTTTGCCTTGAATGTACCTGACCCAAATTCAATCCCATCTCAGATGGTCCCCCCAAGCATTGTCTGGAGTGATCCCTGAGCATAGTCAGGAGTCAGCCCTGAGCACCAGAGTGTAGCTCCAAACAGAACAAAAGATGTATTCAGAGTGGTCCAAGGCTGGACCACCTAGGGTTCCAGGTCTTGATGACACACAAGTGGAAAATATGACCCAAAGTTCACCCTCTAGGCCGCACATGGCACAGACAGCGACAGAGAAAACTTCCCAGTGCTCGGACCAGCAGCCTGACAGAACCAAGTGCTTGAAAGCTGCTCCGCATAGGCTTTGTTTTCTTTTTGAGCTACACCCAGTGGTGCTCAGCCTGTACTCTGGGCTCTATGCTCAGGGTTCACATAGTGGGTCTGCAGCGACACGCCCCCCCCCCCATCTTCACAGTGTCCCTGCAGAGACTTCCCATCAGGGAGCCAAGGATAGACCCTCCCCAAGGTAACCCTCCTCTCCTAGTCGCAGCTGAGACTCCACAAAGTGAAGAACTCCCCCCTCCTCCAAAGGGGAAGCTGGAGACTCTTCAGCTCTTTGTTATGTGCAAAGCAGCGGGAGGGGCTTGCTGGACCGTGGGTGCACAGAAGCTTTTAAGGGGTGAGCGCCACCTGGGGGCCATGCGCGGGGCCTGGACGAGGCGGTCCTGCTGCAGGAAAGGACCGGAGACCTCTCGTAAGAGGGAAGACACAGGACAGTTCAAGGTCCTGGGTGAAAGCCAGAGAGGGAGAGGGATGATAAAGGGGAGGGGGGAGTAGGGAGAGAAGGGAAGAAAAGGAGAAAAAGAGGGAGGGGAAAGAAAAAAAGAGAGTGAAGAAGAAAGGGAAAAAGGAGAGGAGAAAAGAGGGAGAAAGGAAAAAGGAGAGAGGGAGAAAAGAGGGAGAAGGGGAAAGAGGAGATAGAGGAAAAAAGAGAAAGAGGATGAGGGAGAGAGAGGGAGAAAGGGAGAGAGAGAGAGAGAGAGAGAGAGAGAGAGAGAGAGAGAGAGAGAGAGAGAGAGAAACATTATGGATCAGTCTAGAACTTTGTAGAGCCCAATTGCAATGGAAACATTTTTGCTTTTGTGAGTTCTCCTGGTCTCTTGAAAACTGTCTCCAAAATTTCTCAAGAAAGGTAGTTTTCCTTTTCTATTTCTAAGCAACATAATCCAATGTGATGTGTACTATTTGCTGTTGAATTAAATGTACCAAGAGATTTTTCTTAATGATTAAAAAAGATAAAAGCATGCTGTATGAAAAATGTATATATTCTCTATACATTAGTGGAAGCTAAAAGATCAACTAGACATACAAAGACACAATAAATCAAGGCCAATAATAATGCTCTTGCCTACAAAGCTGAAATTTGGGGAACATACCACCTTTACAAAGAAACAGTTTTGCAACAGCCTAACTAGATTTTTTGTTTGTTTGTTTGTTTTTGGGTCACACCTAGCAGTGCGGAGGGGTTACTCCTGGCTCTAGAAGCTCAGAAATCGTTCCTGGCAGGCTTGGAGGACCATGTGGGGTGCCCGGATTCAAACCACTGTCCTTCTGCATGCAAAGCAAACATCCTACCTCCGTACTATCTCTCTGGCCCCATCAAGATGTTTTTTTAAAATGAAAACTTTAAGAATGACAGACATTGGGGCCAGAAAGATAGCATGGAGGTAAGGCGTTTGCCTTTCATGCAGAAGGTCATTGGTTTGAATCCCAGCATCCCACATGGTCCCCTGAGCCTGCCAGGAGCGATTTCTGAGAGTAGAGTCAGGAGTAATCCCTGAGCGCTGCCAGGTGTGACCCAAAAAAACAAAATAAATAAATAAATAATAACAGACATTGACCTAAAAGCCAACCAAGTGATATGAACATTGACTTTGTAGAGCCCATGTGCAATGTAAACACTTCTGCTTTTGTGAGTTCTAGTCTCTTGAGCAATGTCTCCAAAATGTGCAAGCCTGACACATGTTTGCTCTCATTAACTCAATGGAGACTGTGAAGTGGCAAAACAGTAGGAAAACATAGTGGGCTTCAGACAAGCAAGTGAAAATTCTTTTCACTCTTCATGAGCTGCAGGGTTATTTCTGAGGAAGTCACAAGAAAAACTTTCTTCCTGGCTGGAGTGATAGCACAGTGGAGAGGACATTGACCGTGTATGTGGCTGACCTGGGATTCAATTCCCAGCATCCCATTGGGTACCTTGAGCCTACCAGGAGTGATTTCTGAGCACAGAGTTAGGTGTGGCCTGAGTGCTGCTGGGTGTGGTCCAAAAACAAAAAATAAAAACTTTTCAGCCACACAGAAGGGACAAGGATGATGAGCAATGATGGAGGGGCTTCCTCACTGAGTCTCTATTTCCTCTCTGGGTGCTAAGTCCCTTTGACACAGAAGGGAGATGATACCAGGCAGGCTGGAGGGTGAGCTGAGCACATACCCATAGCACAGAGGAAACCAGGAAGCAATGTGCTCAATTTACCCTTACAAAATAAATTCATGTAAAATAAGTTCTGCCATATTTTCAGGTAAGTTCATCACTCATATTCACAACTATATTCACTTTGTTCATTGGCAAAAACCATTCCAGTAAAGTTTTAAAACAAAAATAAGAGAAACCATCCTTGCAAATGTGTTTTGGGTAGATGCCTGGTGATTTAGGGAAGGGGAGAGAGTTGGTTGAGGCATGTGTACTCCTGACTTGGGGTCTTTTCTTAAGGTCTCCTTTTTCCTTTCTTAATGGCCAAGCATTCCTTTCTGCTAGCCCCAAAATGCGTGTCCTCTTTGAGAGGAAGAATTTATACAACGGGCCCTTCATCTAAACCTTATGTAAGGAAATAAAATCTTTATGTCCACACAGTTTGAGCTCCTACCTCGCTGCCTTTATAGTGCTCAACATTTCCCAGCTTTCCCATATTTCATGTTTTATGGCCTGTTCTCTAGATTCAGGTAGTAAAAACAGGTTAGGAGGTATGTTTCAGAGACAGACCAGGAGCAGACGCAGGAAGGGAAGTGGCTCATTTATGCTTCTTTGGCCTCAGCATGGGCTGACTGACAGCTGAGACGGGAGCTCTGAATACACCTGGTGACAAATGTGGCTGTCTGTGTTTGGCCAGAGTCACAGGGCCCTCTAGCCACTTAGGAGCCACTTTGCCCTAGTTAAAATCTTGTTGTTTAATTATAAATTAATGAGACCTAGAGTTGGTGGGGTGATGGTGAGGCCTTTCTCGGCTCAGCTCAGTTCCTGCAGTCCCTACGGCCTTGTGAGTCTGAAGCTTGATGGGTAACGCGGCGGAGAAATTCACAAAGCAGTCAGATGAAGTTTCAGGAGAAATCCAGCTTTATTATGAGGCCCTAACCACCATGTGCCTAATGGCTTCTAAGCTAAGCAGCCTCTTCCCTGCTACTCTATGAACCCTCCTGCCTCTGCTCTCCAGGCTTCCTTGCTGCCTCTCTCTTCTCTCTCTAACTCTCCTTCTTATCCCCTTTCTCCCCCAGGCAGACTCCTTTACCCACCCATTCCAGATGTAGGCAGTTCTAAACAAGAAGTTGGGGAGGGGATACCCACATTCTCCACCTTTTTGGTATTATCACATCAAGCACTATTAATAAGTCTATAATATCCAAGTTTTTTTTTTCATAAGCTTCTCTAAACAAAATCACAAGGACATTTATGCAGATGATACAGTTTGAAAATAAGCTGCTACATAAGATATACAATATAACAGCACAGCAATCGGGAAACAATCACTAGGATAGCTGAGAACTTTCAAAACTCTAACATGTATTTTCCCAGAATTGTGAAAATAAATATTAAAGCACTAAAGTTAGACTCAAAATTTATTTGCAGTGGGGCTTAGAACAAAACAACAAGATCCACACAGATAAGACACAATTTAACCAGCAATATAGTGACCGATGGAAATAGGGTCAAGAGATTAGCCTAGGAGAAAATTAAATTTTTGGAGGTAACCCACAAGGTTACCTCTACGAGGCCCAGCTGAGAAAGGCCTCACCATCACCCCACCGACTCTAGGATTCATTAATTTATAATTAAACAACAAGTTACCTCCAATTACTTCTGATTTTAACTTGGGAGGTAATTCAAGGTAACAGGAAGTTCTGAAAGCAGCTTCTTCTCAGCTGATCTTCAGCTGGTCTTGGATCCTCCATCTTCTCCATCTTTACCTTCTGTATTAGGCTGCTGGGGTCTCCCCGATAACTGTTGCAGGGGTTCGAGGTCCTTGCAAAAGACACCTCTGATAGAGGAAAGATGGTAGATGGTGGTGTCTGGGATGCTGCCCAGAGTCTTCAACTCTTTTCCCTTCACTGCCTGTTTCTGTCTTATCTGAGGAGGCCTCTGCCACCATAGGTGGTGGGCCAGCTGAGTGAGGCTGGAGGATGAATTGACAGAACCTATGTCAATTGGGAGCATATCTACTACCTTTCACTGGCATTCTGCCAGATCCAGATACATTAGCAGCTTTTGGCCCCCTCTCTCCTTTCACAACATGAAACTACACAATCTCCAACACTACACAGTGTGAAACTTCCTAGGCTTGTTTCTCTTAATAGCTATCCAGTGAACAAAGACATCTTCTTTGGTGTTGATTCTGTTGATAAATCTATAACCACTCCAGACATTGAACCATTTGAAAGTGTCCAGGACTTGGATTGCCAGCACCGGCTTGTCTACCTGACTCAGTAACTCAGTGCTTGGGTCATGGGGGCATCTTTGGTTAAGCTGTTTTCAGACTCTGAGTCTGTAGAGACGGTAGCAGGCTCATCATTCTTGGAAGATGGGGGTCTCTCTGGTTTAGTGGCAGTAGTAAATGATAAATTATCAGTTCTGGGAAGGCCTTTAGATCAAGAATGCGTCACCACTGGGAAGGTACTCTTCCCCTCTTGTGGCATGTATGCAAGAGAATCTCTAGGGAGCCTGGCATGTACAGTCCAGAGTAAGAAATGCAGGTAAATGGACCAGAGCAACATGAAGTCATGCAGAACAGGATCCATATTCCCCAATGTTCCAGTGAAAGGCACAGCACATTCAGTTCAGCTCAAGGGGGCTGTCATGATGATAATTCACCAAGGGATCAAGTCACTCACCATCGTTGCAGTCTTCTTTTTGGGTTCAGGATTCAAGTCCCTGTATAGGCCACCAGTTGTTTAAATTTAAATGAGTGAATCCTAGTGTTGATATGATGAGGCCTTTTTTGGCCAGGCTCGGCCTGGTAAACCCCTTTGCCCGGCGGGTCTGTAGGTTGCAGGGTAACAGAGGAGAAATAATTTCACAGGCAGTCAGGTGAAGTTTGAGGAGAAATTGCTGCCCAGAGTTTATTACAAGGCCCTAACTATGAATGCGCCACATGGCTTCTAAGTTAAGTAGCCTTTGTCCTAATGCTCCATGATCCCTCCTGCCTCTGCTCTCTTTCAGCTGCTCTCCAGGCTTCCTTGCTGCCTCTCTCTTCTCTCTCTAACTCTCCTTCTGTAACTCAAGCCCATATGGCTAGAAGGATGGGATGAGAGTGGGCATTGGAAACAGTGGAGCAAGTCAAACCTAGTTTGATCCTCAAACATCACTAGGAAGGAGTCCTGCACACAGAACCAGTAAATCCTGAGCAGTACTGTGTGTATCCCAACAACTGGAGATTTAAAATGGTGGAACAATGAAAGTCACCAAACAGATAACCAATATAGTGTTAGAGTTTCTAAGGGGTTAAATAGAGAAAATCAACTTTGTGTGCAACAATTCTGCTTTCTGATTGGTCTGCTCTGCAGCAAGAGGGCACAGGCCTTTGCCATTCCAAGAGCATGATTGGCCACTCTCACCTGACTGTAAGCCTTGTGGAAGCACATTTAAAAGCCCCCTTCTAAAGTCTTAACTTGGGGCCAGAAATTAATTGCTCACCTTGCACAAAGACAGCCCCAATTCCATCTCTAGCAATAGCATAGAGTGCGCTGAGCACCACCAGCAATGACCCCTGAGCACAGAGCCATGAATAAGTCTTGAGAACTACCAGATACGGCCCAAACACCAAAAAGGAAAAGAACAAAGACAAAGGATTAATTTGAAATCAATACCAAGGATGCCAAACTTCTGCTTTTGTGTACTGTGAAGTTTACATTGTGTTTTCATCTGAATGAGCATCAATTATGCATGTGTCTTGGGCAGGGTCAGACTTAATGGAAGAATATGTATGATTTATTCATACAAACTTTAGAGATTTAAACTATTCAGCATCCCAACTGTATATTCACTCTTTCAGACATATGAGACCATCTTCCACTGTGAAACATGACTACATCTAGAAAGGCAAATGTCATCTGTTCTTTAGCTCTCTGCTGGTGGTGTTGCCATCTTTCAAGAATCTAGAAACATTCTTGGAAGCAGTGCTTAATACTTCAACTCAGCTCCCAGATGCAAAGATTCTCACACTTGAAATATGTTGTGTGTCACTGGCAAACTGAATTTGAAGCTTCACATAATTTTAAATAACTTAAGCTAGATAACAACAATATCATGAGGGTTGGCAATATAAAACGGATGCAGAAAAATTCATCATTCTGTCTTCAATGATGAATTCCACTGAAGACAGAAATATTGGAAAGAGTAGGCAGGCCTATCCTCTGCTAAGTGTGCATGAAAATTCCATCAAGCAGGGATAATGACTATAAAGAAATTTATGGTTCTACCATAAATCCATGGTCCACCCTCTGTCTGTGCTTGTGGCCTCTGGTGAACATCCTGATGGTTTAGAAGTGGAGAGATCTCTCATGGACAATAGCAATGCCATGTGTTTTGCCTTCAGGAGCACAAAGCTTAGAGAAAAGCTCTCAATCTCAGATCTGGAACAGAAACACTCATTAGTGCTAGTGTTAACACTATTGGATTTGCCATAAGAAGCAAATTTCATCAGGAAGGAAGAAAGAGCCTACATAAAAAGCAAATGTTGATGCAGATCAGAAATTATTTGCTATTTTTTCTGCAAGACTCCACAATCATCGCATAAATGCCCACAGAACCCCCAAACTTAGACAGAAAATGAATCCAACTCATGTAGAGTAACCACTGCCCATAACAGATGCCACGCACAATGTCCTCACCTTCAGTAGCAGCACATGGTTCCTGCAGAGACCTCAGAACCTCTGGTCAGTCAGACCCCTGCCAAGCCCTGTCCTAGAGCTCCTGCTGTTGGCACAGTCCCTAGCTGGGCTGATTCATGTCACTACAAATCTAGCAGCTTCTGTGAGTCACACCAGCTCCTTTCAATCCCGAATGCCAATTACTGTGCCATGAATATGACTATTGGCTTTGAGAATCTTAATCATAATAATGATGACTGAAATGTAGCATTAAATATGCATATGCCAGAGCAATAGTCAGCAGGTGAGGGTTTTCCTTGCAGGGAGCCAACCTGGGTTCAATGGTCCTTGAACCTGCCAGGAGTAAATCCTGAGTACAAAGCCAGAGCTACTGGGTGTGGATAGATAGATAGATAGATAGATAGATAGATAGATAGATAGATAGATAGATAGATAGATAGATAGATAGATAGATAGATCGATGATAGATAGATAGATAGATAGATAGATAAACCTATAGATTGATAGAGACAGATAGAGCGATATGTTGAAAGATGGACAATAGATAAATAGATGAATAGATAATAGGTAGATAGATAATGAATAAATAAATAAATGATAGATGGATAAATAATAGGTAGATAGATAGATGATAGATAGATAGATAGATAGATAGATAGATAGATAGATAGATAGATAGATAGATAGATAGATAGATAGATAGATAGATAGATGTCTTCCTTTTGGGGTTCACCCCACCTCAGTCAAATCCCCAACTCCCTGCACTTGGACCTGCCTCTCTGATGAGGGACTTCTCTGGGTCAGAAGGTCTGTAATGGGCACATTTTCTCTGCTCCCTCATCGCTGCAATGACCTGCCTCTTCCTGGGTGGTTTGGTATTCATCTGACATGTGTCTATCTTGCCAACACCACACTTGTCTGAGCAATTTTACAGTAAATACTGTTCATTCCCCAGAATCCAAGGGCTCCCTGGGACAGCAGGGACTGGGAAATCCCTGGACCATGCCTTAGGAGGTGATGGTCCTAGGGAAATGTCTTCCTGCTGAGCCAGCACTGTAGGAAGCTGTATGTGGTAATGAAGCATCCTGGGAAATAATCTTTCAGGAGAGAAGGGACCCAGGCAGGCTGGGGTGAGGCTGCAGCCCTGTGACATTAGCCACCAGGGGCTTCTGGCTGATGCTCAGGTGGGTCCACAGAACTTTCTCCCAAACCAAATAAAATGGATTGCAAGCCAAAGAAAACAGCAGTCACCACAGCTCCGGAGAAGCAGGCTGTCTAGACAAAGTGCTAGACGGGCCCCATTTTATCAGCAGCTCCTCCTTCAGAGTTGAGATAAATCTGGTTAGCCAGTTCCTGGGAAGGGTGGGGCAGTGGTGTGACTGGCCCATTTAACTGCCATTTCACCAGAGCTGTTCACTGCTCAGCAGCTCAAAAACTGCCAGTTGAGACCAGTACAATGTGGGGCTCCTACACAGTTGAGCTCATTCTGGCCCCCAATAACACTAGCTGAAAATGATGTGTGAACTAGAATATTAGGGCAACTGCAACCCTTGCTACCCAGAGCATGGACACTGGTCTTCTTCTAGTCTGCTAGGGATGACTGGGATATTCTTTGTGTGTAGAGGCCCATCTGATGATCCTTTTCCAGGGTCCAAAGATAGACTCATGCAATAGGTGAGGTCTTAAAAGGAGCAACCTTAGTTTTGTTTTGTTTTGTTTTGTTTTGTTTTGTTTTAAAAAAGCCCAAATCGTGAACCTGACCTTGTCATGGAGGATAAATGTGAGGATGGATGGAGGAAGGGAGGAGAGTGAAATGGGAGAGGAACAGATGGGAAGGATGAAGTGATAGATGGAGGGAGAGATAGAAAGAGGAAGAATGAAAGGAGGAGGAGTGGAGGGAGAGAATAAGGAAGGGAAAGGGAAATGGAGGAATGGGGGGAGAGAAAGAAGGGAGGGGAGAAGGAAGGGATGGGGAGAAGGAATGATAGAAAGAGGAGAGAGGGAAGGTGGAAGGAAGAGCAGAGGGAGAGAGGGAAAGAGAGAAACCAGGAGAGAGGAAGAGAGGGATGGAAGGAGGGAAGGAGAGGGCGGGTTGGAGCTTGAACCCACCAGGGATGAGCAGATCCCCACGTGTCTCTGGAAACATCCAATGTTTGAAGATGCTGATATTCCCAGATCTACATATCACAGTCCCCACCACCCAGCAGAGCAGAAAATAGCAACCTCTCCAAAGTTACCTGAGTTTAATACCCTGATGCCTTGAATCCACTTCAAGTGTGAGCCTCCAGGGGCAAGTGCTGAGTTACACATCAGAACCTGGTGGATGGTTCTGGAGTTTCCTGAAGGGCAGGTGTTCATGTGTACTGGGGACCCACTAGGGAGAGATGTGGCCACTCCAGTCTCCCTCCAGCTCCCTTTGCACCACCTGTTTTTCTGCAAGACCTCACCAAGAAACCACCATCGTATGCCTTCTTTCTAGAACCTTCTGTCCCCATGCTCTCTGCTCTCACTTCTATTGGTGTCTTAGCATAGCTAACCTGCCTGGTTTCCTACCAGTCTCTCATCAGCTGCCACTGAATGCTTCTGGCATCTCTACTTCTGGCCTAAGCCAAACACTGGCATCAAGAAGAAAAAATTGAGACCCAAATTGCAAGTCTCTAATGAAAGTACACATTCAAGAGTCAAGCACTTTTTCTTCCCTGCCCCCAAATCAAAGCTCAGCTTGGAAGAACCAGAAAAAAATTGCTCCGTAATTTATGGGAAGAAGGCTATTCGGCCCTTGACTTTGCATGTTTTAATGGGAAATGCACATGGACCATATGCTAAAGCTATACTTCACTGTCTATCCAGAGAAACCGCTGCATACTCCAGGAGAAAAGTTGAAAGGGGGATCTGCTGTCTTTGCATCTTTTAAAAATTCTTTAGAATCTCTAGAGAGGACATCTACAGTCCAGAAAGATTAGAGTTGATTTCCTTGGACTCAACCATCTATATATTATCTTGAGCTTTCATGTTGAAAGTGAGAGGTTTGGACTCATATCTCCAAGGAGTCACTAGAGAATGTTTTGAGCGAGATTCCTTTACATGCAACTCTGCATGGCCTAGACAGACATTGACTCTGTTTCCCCAAGAATTGTTTAGAAAACCAAGAATATAGGTTGATGTTTATGTCAATACACTCCCACATAAATCAATGTTCTGCACGAGATTTGACCTTTTCAAGAAATCTGGTAAAATGCACTGAGCTCAGTGAGGGCTGGGCTCTGAGTTCTGCAGAGTGGCCACAGCACTGAGTTGGCCCAGTGGCCCAGAGCAGGAGAGAGGGAAAGGGATTTGGGTTATGGTCATGATTTCCAGGTGGACAGTGAAAGAAAGGCTCTAACCATAGAGAGTCTACTTTATCATCCTGAAGATTATGATGTTATACACTGTTTTTTGCCAAGATTCCTTTCTTTTAACAATTTCAACCAATTTAGGAACAAAAAAGCTTTTTGTCATAAGTCTTTAAGTAATGATGGCCCACCACTTACATCAGAATTTTATTTAAAATTTTCTTTAAAATGTCAATTCTTAAGGCCCATCCAAACCTTCTAAACTAGACATGAGGAGTAGATTCAAAATCTCTCTAATCTCTATAAACACACATCAGACACAACTGACTCAAAGCCACGGGTATGTTATGATTCTGAAAATCAACATTCCCTGGCCTATGCTGTGGTCATCTCACAAACACAGTCAATAAAAAGAGACAGAACAGAGCTAGAGAGATAGTACAGCGGTAGAGTATTTGCCTTGAGTGCAGACAACCAGGGAAGGACCTGGTTTTATTCCTGACATACCATATAGTCTCCCAGCCTGCCAGGGGTGATTTCTGAGTACAGAGCCAGGAGTAACCCCTGAGCACTGCTGGATGTGGCCCAGAAACCAATCAACTGATCAATCAATAAACTTAAAAAAAAAAAAAGAGAGAGAACAGTTCTCAATAGTATAAAATTTTCTCATATTAGCTTGAAATTTCTTTACCTGGAGAGTTTTCCACTTCACACTAGATGAAAAATTTCCAAGGAGAAACAGACAACAGATAAGTTCAGGGTCTACTGGGAGTATTCCTGTGTGCAAATTGGAAACAAGTCTTATGAGAATCACGAGAATCCAGGGCATCATGAGAGGCCAACAGGCCTCCCATATGCAGTCTGTTCTTCAGTCACAGAACTAACTAACTAACTAAGTAACTACTTTTGTACCCAAAGACTTGGTGGTTACAGTGCTATTTTTTAAGGTATTTTACCATGTAAAGGTCACACTTGGCTCAGTCCAAAAAATCAGTTTAGAACCTTTCATTGTATAAAGCATAGTTACTTGAATGATAAATGATTTTATTTATTTTTTTTTAGTTTTGTCCTTTCTTAACACCATCAATGCACCTGAGTCTCCCATTATTTCATATCTGTCTTTCTCCTCTTCCACTTATTTTCTTTCCTTCTCCTCACTATACTTTGGGGTCAAGAATGTTCTTTTTAAATATATATATATATATATATATATATATATATATATATATATATATACTTTTTTGTTTTTATTTATTTATTTTGGTTTTTGGGTCACACCGGGCAGCGCTCAGGGGTTACTCCTGGCTCCACACTCAGAAATTGCTCCTGGCAGGCTCAGGGGACCACATGGAATACTGGGATTTGAACCAATGACCTTCTGCATGAAAGGCAAACGCCTTACCTCCATGCTATCTCTCCAGCCCCTATTTATTTTTAAAAATATCTTTATTTAAGCACTATGATTACATACATGTTTGTAGTTGGGTTTCAATTATTAAACAAGAACACCTCTCTTCACCAGTGGAACCTTCCCACTACCAATGCCCCCCCCCATGATAAATGATTTCAACTGATCATGGAATCAGTTTTGAAAACTCCTCACATAGTGGTTACATTGCATTTGACAATAATTTGAGTAAAAGAACCAGCATTTGGGAACTAGCCCGTTGTTGCATATAAATATAACCCCAATGAGCACCTCCCAGAGTCATGTAGAATCAGAGTGAAGCCAGGCACGGCGAAGACTCAGCAGCACTTTCTACTCTGGCTTTCTGGTGAGAGACAAGCTGGGTAATAACTGAGAGGGGATCATGAGCACACAGCATTTTAGCAGGAGCCCATGGGCTAAGCTTCAGAAAGGGCAGGGGAAAAAAAGGCCCTTTAAGGCCCCTGGCTACGAAAAGGCCATGTTTCCCAGTAGAAGATTCTAGGTTTCTATAGTCTCCTGCCCTCCCAGATCTCACCCTGAGAGCTACCAGGCCTCTCAGGGATCTCAAACCTGGGGGCCGCAGGAGGCAAAGTCGGGGTGATACTTGAGTGCAAAGTCAGTAGTAAGCCTTGAACATTGGGGGGGTGTGACCCAAACAACTAAAACAAAACAAAACAAAAAAGATTCCTCTAGGGCAGGGCCACAAAATGTTGTATGGAGGGCCGTTTGATGCCCGAGGGCCACGAGTTTGAGACCCTGCGTAGCTCTGCCTTCTGGCTGGATGTCCAAGACAGGCTGTCCCCATTCACAAACAGGGCTGGGGGACATTCTTACATTCAGGACATTCAGCCTTCAGTGCCAAAATTGCTCTCTCATTTCTTTATGGATCACCCAGAAATCTGACTCAGCTGTTCCTCAATAATCCCTGACCTCAGTCATGAGCCTTGACTTTCTCTCAGTTGGGTCGGCCTGAAGCCCTTTTTCAGATTTCTCAGTAACCCTTGATCACAGGCATGGGTCTTTCAGCTCCCAGGGTCCTTCACAGCAGGCAGGTGCTAAATTCCATTTCTTCCTTTGCTTCCTTTTCTCAATAAGATTTACAAAACACCAGAGAACCCTCCAGCACTTAGAAGTGTTTATTGTGCCCTTTTGCCATCAAAAGCTCTTGTCATGAATTAGAGTCTGTTTTACCCTGTTTGTTGGTGCCACTATTGTGCTGAAGGACTTGAGTTTATTTTCTCAGGCTGGAAGTCAAGTCCTTGCAGTGAACTCCTTAAGAACCTCTGAAACAAGATTGAGTGACAGGCTGATGGTCTTGAGAGGATTTTCTTGAGTGGGCTCTGCTATGTTTGGAAGGTTTGCGCTTCCCTCATTTCATCCTCTGGCTGCTGTAGAAACCCCCCAAGCTGTGTGAGCCAAGCATGAGCCACATGATTTCCTATATGCCAGTATTCTGAAAAATTTTAGAGTGGTTCTATTTTTCCAGAGTTCAGTTTTACAAAACCTAAGTTTGCTCAGAAATGTCCTTCTGTTTCTTCTGGATGCTTTATTGCTCCATCAACACATCAATGCAGTGTTGCAACAGGGGCTCAGGTGGAACTGAGGAAGGAAATCTCTGCTCCTGTCTCCCTCTCTCTGATAAGGAGCTGTCTCTACTTCTCTGAGGAGGGGCTGTCTCTCCCCTTCTAAGAAGAGGCTCTCTCTCCATCTCTGAAGAACACACTGTCTCTCACAGGCTCTCTCCCCATCTCTGGAAACACACTGAGACACTCCCCTGCCCTGCCCCTACCCTGTATCACAGACTTTCAAAGGCGGCATTTGCAATGCAAATCTCAGCCCAGATGTAGCTTTGTGTCCTGCTGAGAGTGGGGCCTTGTGTGCAGTCAGACCCAAGGGTCCAGGATACAGGCATTGAAGGGCAGCAGAGTGAGCTGAAGGGAAAGGTCAGCCCTGCACATTCAGGTTTTTCGTGGAGGCTGAAAGGACCCAAACCCACTGTCCCCATGCTCTTGAATGGAAGGCAGGAAGGTGGGGAGATACGGTTGGCAGGAAGGCTGCTTTGTGGGGCACAGGGATTAGAGCTCTCATGGGGGCTGGGGCTGCCCCTGGCTTCTCAGACCCTGGGAAGGAGGTACAGGGCTCCGGGGCACCGCAAACGTCCAGGAAAGAGAACACATACACCATGTCATGATGAAACAACATGGGGGTCCTACAGAAGGATGCCCCATGGAGGCTGAGGGAAAGGCCAGATGGCAGGACCCTAGGACATAATCTGGGGTCCTGGACCTTTCTGTGTGACTACCCTGGGTGAGCAGACTGATAATGTGGGCGTCACACGGCTTAGCCCTGGGCCTGGGGAGCAGATGATGGCAAGAATGAGGGGACAAGTCCTCACTGCTGGGTGACACAATTGCCCCCACATGATGGGCATCGGCTGCCACATATTTGAACCAATGACAGTTTGGGTTGTCTGTCAGAGAGAGAGAGAGAGAGAGAGAGAGAGAGAGAGAGAGAGATGTAGATCTTGATCATTTCTGAATGACTTTATTAACTCTGGGAGACTGATTTTTTTCTACACTTCTGTGGTGAATCTTTTCATTGCAGTGGATGGATATATTTTTGGACAAGGAAAATTGCAGGCTCTTTTTGCAGCAAGATCAGTTATTGGAAGAAGTGCACACATTCTAAGAAAGACCTCGCCTGTCTTTACCTGCCCCGTCCCTCAGCTGCACTGGCCCAGCCACACATGTTGCTGTGGATGGCAAAGATGGTGAGGAACTGGAGGCTGATTTTCAGGTGTTTATGGAGTCACTCCAGTTAAGGATGTTCTAGTTCAAGTATGACCTGCAAAAGTAGGCTGACATTGTTGCTGTTTCATTCCTGGCATATACTGCTGCCTCACTCCTGGCATGGTCACCATCTCATTCCTGCCATTGTTATGTGCCACTCTTCTGGCAGCCATACACTGAGCAGGAAACTGATGACGTTCACCCTAAGAGTTGAAGACCAAAGGAAACCAGACCCATTTACCAACTCTGGTCAGATGATCTGATGAAGTGGAATGAGCTTAGGACCCAGCATGAAAGTTTGTCATCTTGGCCATGGAAGCATCTCTGAGGATGTAAGAATGAATGAGGCATTGGGAGATGGAAACAAAAATCTTGGCAAGAGTAAAGGAGGCATTGCATGGATGATCCTGAGAACAGGGGCTCCCCGGATCTGGCCACCTTCTGAGTCTTTGTCACTCTGTAAAACCAATAATCGATAGTCAAGTTTTGGAGTGTGTAGAACATGAGCACTTGATACAGATGGATAAAGCATATTTATGCGAGTCAAGTGCATGTCCCAGCACTTCCAGAAACAGCATTTTCAGGTAGAGTCAAAGTTCAGGTAGAAGAGGGAAGCTTGCACAGGACCAGTCCATGCAGCCTGCATACCAGCTCAGCAGAGCAGCTCTCATTTATCTCAAGCTTGATCTGAGTTTTTCTCCACTGCATTAAGACCTGGGGCTGTGGGACCTGGGGCTGTGTTGTCCTGTTTCTGCTGACAACAGGTACTTTACTCAGGGAATGGGATGGCCTGGCCAAGGAAGAGACAAGGCCTGGGGTCCTCGGTACACACAGCCATTCGGGCCTACCACAGTGACAGTGATGCTCTGCATGAGGCATATAGAATCCCAGAGAGAATCACTTGCTTTAGTTCCAGAACAGGCATGGGGGCCTGGTGGGATAGGGGGATTCAACTAAAGGTGGACAAGTCCCAGACTTTCACCCCTGACACAATGAGTAGTGGAAACCTCTCCTTTCTTCCTTTTTTCCTCAGGGTCTCCATTCATTCAGCTCCAGTGGAATTTCCAGAGAGATGACCCTCTGTCTCACAATCCTTCTCTATCCAGGCTCAACCTCCAGCCTTCATGGTCCCAAAATCTTATATGAAGCCACTGACGGAAGTTATTATTTATAGGAAGGGTGTTGTCTTTCATATATTCTGATTCTGAGTATCATGTGTTATTTATATATAATATGAATGTATTATCTTCTCTTTGTAAGCATCTCTGTGTTTTATATATAATATATATTTTGCAATTATACCATGTGGCTGATATTGTGGATAATATCAATGTTCACAATAATGCCATGCATTGGTTGCTCTCTGTAAATATTGACACCTGTTTTTAAAGGCTTTGAAAGTGGAAATAGGAATGGTATTATTTTTAAAATAAAAAATTGTATAAAATAGTCCACAATAATGTTCTCCAAAATTCAGTAAGCTACTTTTACCTTATACTTTCACATCACCTGGCCTGTGTGCATCAGAATAAAGATATGCTCACTTTATTCATTAAGAGAGAAATAGTCCCTTTCATCCAGTTGTTTCCCTTTAATTTGCACTCATGTGTGCATCTCAGTAAAATGCTATGGGACAATAATGTTAACATCATCACATACTCATTTCTTCCCATGAAAGCATAAACCAAGGAAGCACAATAATTACCTAAAGAACCAGCTGTTATCAGACCATTGGGCTTTGGGTTCTTGATGTGTTGTCAACATTTGGCTCCCATTATAAACCCTTGTAATTTACTCTAGGTTTGAATTCACATTAAGTAGTGAACACACACTATCATTAGTAGATTTACCAGGCCCAGAGACATCTGAAAAAAATGTCCTTTGTGGAAAAGACAAACAGCATTTTATAGTCTTGCAAGCAAGCACCTTAGAGACTTCTGCTAAAGCCTGCACCTCTATTGAAAGTCAATTTGGCACAATTTGGTGGCAGTATGTCTGTGCATCCAGTTCTATCACCCATAATTTCTGAAAAGCCATCTCAGTCATCCAGAAGTTCTAGATGCAGTTCTAATACAATCAGAACTGCACAAAGACCCAGATTTTCTCTGCTGAATAAAGGATGTCTAAGGAACTGAACAGAGCACAGCAAGGAGGGCACTTCCCTTGCATGTGGCCAATGGGGGATAGAACCCAGAATCCCATTATGGTCACCGAGCACTGCCAGGAATAATTCCTGAGCATCAAGTCAGGAGTAATTCTGAACATTAGTCCACCCCATCCCCACACCCCCAAAAGAGTGCCTGCATCACCAAGAGTGGGAGGTAATTAGCTATGGGCTTTCCAGTTACAATATTTTCATCATTTGACTGTTTCTTCTGACATCTCCTATGTGCCACTTCATTGCAACTCAAACCAGAAAATGAAAAGAAAAATGTCCCATTGACAAAGAAACATGCCTGGAGATTCTCATCTTCAACAAACCAGCTCTCCCACTTGCCTTATTTGGGAAAATTATGAGTTTTTGTTTTCATGCCACAGCAATGTTCTCTTGCACACATTTTCTGCTCAGACCCATCTGCCTCAAGCTACTCAGATGAACATGAAGTGACAAGCACACAAGTTTCTTTCCAAGCTAAGGAAGAGTTTGGACATGGCCATGATGCTCCAGAGGAGCAGGCCAGAGGAAGTGGGTACAGAATCACGTCTCAGGATTGTTTCTGCTCAAGACTCCCTGGAAGTTTCACTATAAATGCACCATGCCGGGAAGGAAGCAAGTGGGAAAGAGAGAAGGAAGCTAGTGCCCAGCGTATCAGCCGCTTTCCAGATTATTCCCTGGGTGTTCCACTGTTGGAGGGGATGTAGTGCTGTGTGCATCTTCCCCTGGGTCTTAGCAGTACTAACACTGAGGTATGAAGCAGACACTTTCCGACACATGCGGAACACAGATGCACCCGGGGAACTTTAATTAAAAAATAATTATTCACAAATGTCAGCATGTGGAGATGAGGCTCTGGAGGACTTGTTAACAGAGGTGCCTTAAAGCCCGGCTAATGTCTTTCATACCGGAGCCCAGCTCATGGTGGGAGATGCAGGGAAGAAAAAACCTTCAGGAGCCATCTGCTTCATACCTCAGTTTCTGATAACAGCTCTGTGTGTGTGTGTGTGTGTGTGTGTGTGTGAGAGAGAGAGAGAGAGAGAGAGAGAGAGAGAGAGAGAGAGAGAAGAGGGAGAGAGAGAGAGAGAGTGAAGTGGGCAAGCTGGCCTGTGAAAGAACTACTCCCAAGTTAAAAGCAAGGTACACCTACCCAAAATTCCGTGTCTCCTTGGCTACCAAGTTGGCTTGATCTGAGAGCCTGTCACTACCCCTCAGTGGGTCTGGGTGCCTTTTCAGGGGGTGGCCTAACTCCCCCCCACCTTCACTCCTTGTCGGCCTAGAGAGCCCCAGGATCAAATCGCCAGCAGCAGCCACCCACATCCCAGCTCACAATCTCTTTGGGCCTCCTGGCCTTTGCCTCAGGACTGCAGGTGTGTCTTGTCCTGTGGGCCTCCCCACTCACATTATTTGTGAATGACTCAGGTTGTGAGTGAAATTTCCTGGCGCAGGTGGGACTCATGCTGAGGGAGTCAGACCCTGGTCCTGTGGCGCTCAGCACAGACCAGCAGCTGAACCAGCTTCACCCAAGTTTCTCTTCTCCCCACTCAGACTTCAGCTCACCTGAAGCCCAGGCTGAGAAATGGAGTAACAAGGTCCCATGCTATTGCTAAACTCTAAGGAGACCCCTTGAGCATGATATCATCCCCTTTTAAGAAGAGCTGCTATTTGGGCAGAGGGGCCCAGAGTCACGTGGAGAATCAAAGCAAGTGAATAAGGAACACCTGCTCATGGATCCTAGGAAACTCCACTGACCTAATTTCTGACCCTCTGTCCCTTTGTGGTTGTTCAGTTCTTCCTCAGGTACAACTGTGTTCTTCTGCTCCTCTGACTACACTTCCTTGGTATATCCCGAATCCATCCAGGAGACACCTACGTTGGCCATATCCGGAAGTTGGCAGTCAGAATGAATGACCATTATTGCTAGGTTCCCTCTCCTTGCCCCTTTCCTCCCTCCCTCAAGCACTTCCCTCTCCCCCAGCCCTGTTTACACCTTTTTAATGATGAGAATAAATTTGACGGGGGTTAGAAGCACACCCAGAAGTGTTCTGCACTCACGGAATACTCCTGGTGGGCTCAGAAGACCATTCAAGGGATTAAACCTACATCAGCTGCATGCAAGGCAAATGCCCTGCCCTCTATACTATTACTCTGGCACCTAAATGAACCATTTATTTTTATTGCCTAATGATATTTTATTTAATCCCAAGTATTGTCAGTTATATATTATAGTTTATAATTAAATAAAATTGGTATCTGAATTCAAGATTACTATCTGAAATAAATCTTAAATTTAATGTAAATTTATGGACTAGGAATATAGTTCAATGGTAGACCATTTACATTTACAAGACCCTGGATTTGATTGCAAACACTACAAAATAAATAAAAAATATATGTATATATATATGTATATATATATATATATATATAATAAATGAACTAGTAGGGATTAAAAGATAGGTATAAGGTCTAGGTTTTGATTCCCAGCACCATATGGTTCACTTCAGGAGTCTCTTGAGCACTGCTAAGAAGACATTAAAGATGAGTAAATTTTAGGGGAAAAATCAGTAGAGGTTAAATGGACCAATTATAAGGATTTTGCTGACTAGCAACACTTGACCAATATACTGGTGAGTGAAGAGGGAACAATCACGTCTATATAAAGCAAAGACTAAGCATCATCTACAATAGTCCACCAGAACTCCACACTCAGAAAGAATTGGACATTTTCAAAAAACAAATAGTTCTCCTTTACAGCCTTAAATAACAACTCCCCCCCACACACACACACACAAAAATCACCACTTTAACCCAGATTTACTTTTTTTTTTTTGGACAGATGTAAAGGATCACAGTTATCTGTAGGTTTCTGAAGGTTTTCAGTTGGAGAATAAATGTGAGGTTAGGGTCCAATGCTATTTTACAGTCTATTCCCCTTTGCTCTGAAATGTTCTTGGATGCACTTGAAAGCCTAGGCCGCACGTGGTCCGTTCAGTGGGGGAAGTTGGGGGGACTCGCCAGAGAATAATTTATATTTGCCTTCATGTCTCTACGCTGTTGCCTTGAAGAGAATTTGTAAGACCACGGATTACGTGAAATTGAAGGTTAAAGGTTGAAATACAACCAGAGAACTTTGGGGAGGCAGAGTAATACTGTCCCTCCCATTTGCTGGACTGGCCTTGAGCCTCTGTGAGATGTCATTTGCTGACATTTCTCCTGTGGCCACATGAATTAAAGAAAGTTTTTTTTTTTTTTCAATTTTCTTCCCTTCACTTTTTAAAAATTCAGTAATGGCTCCAAGTTTTAGTTAATTTCATAAAAAGACCTGGAATTTTCTTTCAGCTCTGAAGAGACAGAATGTGGGTATTTGCTGATTGTGGTGCCTGTCCCACTGAAGAAGACTTTTATAAATAGCGACCAACCCTGTTCAGAGAAGTTGTGGCCTTCACAACAGGGACTTTACACTGCTTGGCTCAGGTGGATTCACGCCTTGCTGTTCTCCTGCATATTTGATTACCTATAAGAATGTCTGACAGTCTATGAAGAAACCTTCACTTACATAGAGGGCTGTTTATTGACACAGGACACAGGACACCCCAACTTCAGGGCTTCAGAAGTTACCACTGTACAGTGCATCCCCTGGAAGGAAGATCAGGTCAACTCATTCTAGTTTAGAGATGATACTTTGCTTTGCTACCAGGAAGCCCCCTCAGGCCAGGGAGATGGTGGGAAGTCATGGCCCCCTCCCCACCTCACCCAACAGTGCTCATACCAACCCTAGAGATGGCCCAAAGATATCATGACCCAGTGACATAGGCCTCTTCCTGAAGAAGGAGGGGGTGCAAATCAGGGGGTGGGTGGGGGGAATGAGGTCTTTGAGGAGACCCAGACTGTTGCCTATATATCCATTGTCTGTGGAGATAAAGGGGAGTGTCCTGCCCTGGTCAAAAGGATTGGGCAACTGTGAGGAGCCTAGAGCCTCGAGGGAGAATCACTGGCTTCACACAGTTTAGGACCCCTCCCTCAGGTGCCCCAGAGAGCACCTGTTCCTGACACTGCAAGCAGATGCAGCTCAGTGAGCATTTTCCAAGGTGAGCCCTTAGATTTTCTCTCCCCTTTTCTTGTGTGTGCTGGGGAGACACCAACAGGAGAGTGTGGGGAGAGAGGCTGGAAAACAAGATTTCTGCAAGCTGGCCTTGAATATAAAAGAAAGTCTCTGTTTAGAGACTGTGTCCCTGCTGTTTTGAGTGCAGGAGAAAGTCATCCAGATCAACAACCTGTCTAGGCTAATAGTGCTACAAGCATTGCAACTGCTGTCTTTACATGCTTCCTGATTTAATGATGCCATGGGCATTGCTATGCTATCTTTACATGCTTCCTGATTTAATGATGCCATGGGCATTGTAACTGCTATCTTTGCATACCATCCAAATCAATGATGCCATGTATCTTGTGACTGTTGTCTCTGCATACCATTGTGTTGCTAAAATGTCTAAACTGTATTACCCACATTCTGTTTCCCACCTAAAGTTTACCCTTAAAAGCCTTGTCCCTACCTTCAATAAATGAAGTCTATTGCTCTGACAATGCTTCCCTGTGAGTGGTCTGTGGCTCACAGTCTTCCCTCTCTTTCCTGAGTCTTGCCTGGAAGCCATGGGCTGGAAGAGACCCTTACCCACCCTTGCATAGCCTTCGTTGGGGGCCTAAACCTGGAGACTCATCGATAGCTGGTGGACACAGGGAGCAGACTTGGTACCCACTGGGCCAGCATGCCACCCCTCAAACACAGTCAATGGCTCAACTCACATGTCCAGAATGAGGCACAGTGTATGCAAGTTCTCACTTGTCTACACAGGTGATAACTAGACCAGTCTCAGCCCTACCAGAGGACAAAGAGACCAACCAGGTCCTGCCCCTCCAGTCTGGGCAAAAAACTAAGAGGGAACTGAGATTGCATGACCTCATTTTCTAGGACCAGACAGATGAGTACAAGTATGAAATTATATTAAGAAGGGGCTTGTCATTCCATAAAGTAATGGCCTGTTCTCTATTCCACATGATCACTATTTTCTCTGTCAAGTTAGAACCCATATTGGTGAATGCTGGATCTATGACCCAGCAGGGAAATAAATATGGTAAATAATTCAGTAGCAAAGCAAACCTCAGATGCCAACCAAACATGACAGCCTATACTGCCCTGATTAAATAATAGGCACCATTCAAAAGGAGGGGCCACCTTTGTCTAAAGGGATTATCATTCTTTCTTAAACTGAGTCAGCTTTTTTTTTTATTTAAACACTGTGATTACAAACATGACTGTAGTTGGGTTTCAGTCACAAAAAGAACACCCCCCCTTCACCAGTGCAACATTTCCACCACCAATATACCCCATTTCCCTCCACCCACACTCCCTGCCTGTATTGGAGACAGGAATTCTACCTCTCTCACTCATTAACATTGTCATTGTACTTTGTTAGTTTTCTAACTGCACTCACGCCTACTTGAGGTGAGCTTCATATCGTGAGCCAGTCCTTCCGGTCCTCATCTCTGGGCATTATTACAATAATGTCTTTTATTTTTCTTAAAACCCATAGGTAAGTGAGACTATTTGTGTCTATCTCTCTCCCTCTGACTTATTTCACTCAGCATAATAGTTTCCATTTCCATACATGTATAGGAAAATTTCATGACTTCATCTCTCCTGATGGCTGCATAATATTCCATGTGTATAGGTACCACAGTTTCTTTAGCCATTCATCTGTTGAAAGGCATTTTGGTTGTTTCCAGAGTCTGGCTATTTTAAATAGTGCTGTGCTAAATATAGGTGTGAGGAAGGAAATTTTGTATTGTATTTTTGTGTTCCTAGGGTATATCCCTAGAAATAGGTATAGCTGGATCATATGGGAGTTCAATTTCTAGTTTTTTGAGGAATCTCCTTATTGTTTTCCATATAGGCTGGACTAGATGGCATTCCCACCAGCAGTGAATGAGAGTTCCTTTCTCCCCACATCCCCACCAGCACATATTGTTCACATAATTGAGTCAGCTTTCTGACTCAGTTTCTCAGAAGTTATTCGAGGGTTTTAAGCAAGGGCCAAAGGAAAGCATGTTCTTAAATGATTTTCCCATGACTCATAATAGGTGTTCTCAGTTATTACAGGTCGTTGTTGCTCTAAAATTTTAAGAGTTCACTTGTGGTCAGAGAGAGACCACTGAGATGAGATGAGATGAGATAAGATGAGATGAGATGAGTCTAGTCATGAGATTAGATTCCTGATGAACATATTGGTGGGTGGAGGCTCTGCATGACTCTGTGCACATGTGTGCGTGCTTACACATGTGTGTAGCACAGGAAGAAGAGTGATACTGGTCTGTTATGACCTGTACTTGATCTGAAAACAGAATCAAATGTTTCAGGAAAAAGAGAAATGGAACAACGTCAGGATCTCAGGCTCATTCACATGTACATTAAGTCTACATACACTGATGAGAGTACAAAATATCCAAAATTCTAAAAAGGGGCCAAGCTATTCTTCCTGCCAAATATTCTGCCCTCTCATACTCAGCCATGGTGGTACCCTGAGCCAAGCACATGGGTAACGACATCAGGCCTGATTGTTGAGCTCACACACAGCAGTGGCATTAGGACCTAGACTCAGCACAGATTCGATGGCAAAGACAATCTGGGCTGCCAGTCCAGATCGCTCTGAAATTCCAAGCATGTCAGATTTTTCCTGGTAATTTAATCATAAATTCTTTGGAGAAATTTCCAGTTACTTTGAAGTTACTAAAAATTTCATGCAGATAAAATTCTTAAGACAACTTTAAGGAATTAACTTGTGGATGAAAATGGAATGTGTTTTGCAGGACTGCAGATGAAAAAACAAAACCTTAGAATGGGTAGGTATTATATTTTATTTTAAGTTGTAGGTTTTCCGTTCCAAGGGCATATTTCTCTGGATCATAAAATAGAATTATGAAATTTTAAGAGAGCCAAATTTAAATTAGCAAAATAATCAAAACTTTTAAGCCCTCCAGTAATTGTCATTAATATCTGCATGCAAAAATAAACCTTTCTCTGGGATACTATACCTAGGTGCTGAAAAAAATACCAAAAGAGAAATTTTAGTTTTATAATTAAGCATTCTGTTTTCTTGGGGCTTCTACCAAATTTGATATAAAATATCCGTGCATGTGTTTAAGTCTTATCACACATGTATAAACATAGCTTTGCTATTGTTTGGTTTCTCCTGACCCATGTTTTTTCAGAACTTTCCCTGTAAGAGTGGGAACTTAGAGAGAGTGGAGACTAGTGTATTGGCAGTCCAAGGAGTTCTTCTCCTCCTCCATCCAACTATCTGAGTGTGACTGAAGTTTTGGACTTGCAAACTCTCCATTTTATCATCACCTCCACATGTGTGACAATCTGAAAGTCCACTCCTGGGCTCACCAGACATTTGGAGCCAGGTGAAGAAGTTGAGCCCTGGGCTACTTTTCATTTGTCCCCAGTGAGGTACAACTTTCTTTTTCTTCCTTCTTTCCTTTCCTTTTTGGCTATAGCAAGTAGTTCTATATTCATTCTAATTAACGTGATGATTCCACAGCCCTTATAAGGTTACTTAGATTCTCTTAGGTGAATCACACCTCTGGGTATGGACTAAGGTTTTTCTATATTTAATGATTCAATGTTTACAAAAAAAAACACAATTCCTCATATCTGTCACATCAAACATTAACTGTCAAATCATTACAAAAAGAAGTTAACAGTTGGGAATCAATATTATCATAGCTTAAATCTTTTACTTAAGAGTACAGAAATGATAGCTTCATTTAGAGATAAGGCCATTTCTGGAAGTAAGAAAGGATCAACAATGTGTAGTTTCCTCTCATTTTCATTGCATCAAGCAAGTGCATATGCACCATTTACTACAAACCGTTTGAATTTGTCTATGGCCATCTCTGTAAATGAAGCTGGGAAGGTCAGAGTCACTGGATGTAGAAGTTACTGGTGAGGTCGGATCTCAGGTGATTGCAGCACTCACAAAGAAGCATCCACCAGCCACTTTGGGAGAGTAACTCAGTTCAAGTGGGAAATGGATATATATATTAGGGGAGAGTAAGGTAGACTTTATACCAGCCAATTGGGTGGATGTGAGAGGGGATTACAACAGGGTATGTGCTTCTGTGTTTAGGGAGGACAGAGTAATGGGATTAGGGAAAGCAGGGTGTGTTTTCTGGATGTTAAAACAGGGTGTGTGCTTCAGGTGATTAATTACACATCTGTGGTTTTGCAGTACATGCTTAATTGTATTGCAACAGTTGCCTATAATATTTCCACCCATACCACTTTGTTCTCATAGACTTGCCTTTTCTGTACACTGTCATCCATGTTGATGACAAGAGTCAATTCCATTTCACTGAGATAACACATGCTGTTGAAACGGAGTCTAGAAAAGAGAAACACCCCACATTCCTGCTCAGCATCCTGAGAGATGGGGAAGTGGGACAGGCCTGAGCACTGTGGGTTCCAGGCAGGCTGTTTACAGAGCACATAGAGAGCTTGAGTTAATCCAGCAATTTGAAGAAGAGAAAACTGTTTAAGTCCATCTTCATTACACTTATCAAAATCATCAGTTTATGTAAAGATTTAAAAAGAACTTAAATTGTTTGCAGTATGATCTAATTTTTTAGGATAGAACTTGATCCCCTTAATGTCTAGATGAAAAGAATTACTCTGTTTTTGATTTCTAACTCAAAGGAGAGGAAGAGTAGTAGAATAAAAAACAGAAAAGAAGGCTGGAGATATAGTATAACTAGGAGGATACTTATCTTGCACATAGTTAATACAGGTTCGATCCCTGGCACCATATGTCATTTCCTGAGCATTGCCAGGAGTAATATCCATGACCCATGGTAAGTTCTGAGTACTGTGAAGAGATGTTCCATTCCCCCCACTCAAAAAGAAAAAAAAAAAAGGCAGAAAAAAGTAAGGCTCACTTCTAGCCCATACTGGTCTCGGAAATTTTAAAAGAAAAATCTTCTAGCCCACAAAGTTGATGTGAAAATATAAAAATGTATGCTAAAATGTTTTTAATATTCCAAATATTTCCATAAACATTTAAACTATAATTATCCTACTATTTTGCCTGTTACTTAAGTTTCCAAGCAGCTATTGCTAGTGGCTGAGTTGAAATAAGTTTTATATCAATATAGCTAAGAGACTATTTGAAATATGGCATTCTCTACAGATGAAAATTATTCCATAGTTAGGAAAAGCCAGCTCTAAAAACATTTAATACAAACACTGCCAGAAATATTTTATTGAATATTGTTATTACAATGCAATATAAGGAATAGCCAAAGCTCACTGTGCCGTGGCTCTGTACAAGGGCCTGGCTCTTAGTTATTTTGAATTTATAATCGGATTAACCATTCTGCACTTCAGTCATAACATTGACATGCCTTCTCCGCCAACCCTGGATTTATGCTCCTTGCCATAGAGGGAGCATTCATTCCCACTGCCGTCTGTGTTGGTAAACTTGAAGGCACAAAGAAAGGGCAGCGAACAGGCTGGCATTGTGTCTTTCATTCGGTTCCGTCCATGAGATTGAGAACCCAAGGACTCCTGTCGAAACTGGCTAATACCCAGAACACTCACTGTCAAATTAACTGCTCCCATCCGAGGTGATAAATGGAGAACTCATAACTGTAAACCAGGGCATATGAAAAATGGTTCATTGACATCTGTTTCTAACATCTGGCTTTCTAATCCATGCACCAAAGCAAATGGGATACGCAATGCTATTCTTGAAATTTTCCCTGTGATCATTTATGGCTGAAGCTGTGCCCACATAGCTCGACCAAATGAAAGGGGTTAGTGTTCTATTAACAACGGCCGCACATTCAGGCCCACGCCTGCCTATTCTTCACTCAACATGACCCACCAGCAGTGACACAGTAACCCAGTATCCATGCCCTCCCCACTCCTCAGGAGAACCAAACAGACAACACAGACAGGCATATCCAGGATCCTCTGTAGAACATATTTTCAAGCCAGTCATCCATCGGTCCCCCAACTTCCTGCTACCTACAAGAAATCCAGTGAAATGGCTTAAATCTATTTGACTTCCAGCAGGAACAGGAGGCTCTTCTCTTAGGATTTTCAGATTAAATATGAAAAAGACAGAAAGGGGGAGGAGCTGTGGTGCAGGGTGTAAGGTGTCTGCCTTGAGAGCACTAGCCTAGGACGGACGCATATGGTCCCCCAAGCCAGGAGCGATTTCTGAGCACATAGCCAGGAGCTCACAGGGTGTGGCCCAAAAAACAAAAACAAAATAAAACAAAACAAAAGGCAGAAAGCACAGAAGTCTTGCTTGGCTTTCTAGGGTCTTTCTCCCAAATGTAGCAACAATGGGATTTATAGAAGCCAAGTAAAAGCCAGTTAAAGAAACTACTAGAAAGGTTCTATTGGTGACAGAGACACTGCTTTGCCAGGAAATCTTAAATCAGTTTGGAGAAACTCTTACCAACTGCACTTTGTTTTTTGGTTACCTAATATTGCGATAAAATTATCCAAGAATAATGTATGTGAATTTTGGAAAGTACATAAATGAATTGAATTGCCCCAGTTTGCATGACACTGTCTGTGTCCTCAGGGAACAGTCTAAGTATTCAAAACACTACTTTTGGTCTTTTAGGGTGATGAGCATGACTGAACTGTCAAAGGAAGGAGCCCAGAGCATGGGGCCTTCACCAGACCTGTTTTCCAGAGACTGGCTCATTGAGACTCCCCATTGTTTACAATCTGCCCAGCCACACCATTTGCAAGCAAGCCCCTCTGAGTCAGTATCCAGGGACATGGGGGGGGGGGCACAAAAGAGCTCCAGTGATGGAATCGCCCCATGTAGCCAACATCGAGAGAAGCCCTACCCATGAGACCTTCTCTAAGAACAGCAGGCCCAAGTGAGAAGGACCAGGAGGGTTATCTTTGGGCACCAGTCTTCAGTTGGAATGAAGAGGAATGGGCTGGAGCAAGTGTACCCAGAAGCACTGGGGTGAATGTACCTTTAGCTTCGGAGAAGAGGGCGGGAGTGCATTTGCAGCAGAATGAGCATGATGCTGAGTAGGAAGTGAGATAAGGCAGCCTGGAGGAAGCAGGATGTAGAAGGAGATAAGTAGGACCATGTACCTCATCCTGAGAATCTGGGACTTGATCCAGGGAGAACACGAGAATGTTGAACAGAAATCTGACTAGATAAGCTGTGTGCTCAAAAAACATTCTATGATGATAGTACTGTGAGGACAGTGAATGGTAAACTGGAATCAACCATAGCTGAGAAGCATGGCATTATGTGCTGAATATATATAGTGGTACTGGTCATTTGTCTGGGATGGAATTAATTCTGACATACAGGGTATTAGTCTGGTTTCTGTTACCTTATTGAGTTCTGCAGAGGAAATCATGTAGTCTTGAGAAGGTCACCATGAGCCATAACTCAGGGCTCCTTCTTGGCAGGGCCCATGAATAACACATCTTAGAACTACTCACATATTTGATAGCTACTGCTAATAAACCAAACATCATGTATCTGTTAGCTTCTGCTGATAAACAAAATATCCCAACTCTAGTGATTTGAAGCAAAGGTAATTAATTAGCTCACCAGACTAAAGGCTAAGATAGAAGGGTGTGGCCAGGAGAGCCTCAATATTCCTCTCAGGTGACAGGGCCTTCACCTTCTAGTCTCCGCAGACTGAGGGAGTGCAAAGCCCTATGGACAGTCCAGTTAATCCAACATGTTTCCAGATTCTTCTACTAGATATGCCAGCATGCACTTGGCCAAGGTGCTTGCCCCACTGTGTCTAGAGTTAAGGATTAACCCAGAATCTCAGTCCCCTATGACCAGACCACAGAGTCACAGGTGAAGGTGTAAAGTGGGAACCAGGAAGGACTATGGAGAAGCAACAGTAGGAAGAAGTGTCCTCCATTCCTTCACAACAGGTCCATGGCAGAAGCTTTCTTCCTGGGCACCATACGGAGCAAAGGAAGGTTTTGTGACCAGCACTTATAATCATGTAAAACTGAATCAAAGTATTAATAATACTGGGCCCATAACATTACATCTACCATATAGGAAATATCCTGCATAATTTTTAAATATTAAAATAATTCCTGAACTTATGGTAAATACAATTGAATAAGTAGATAAAGCCCATTTAAATGGATTTTTAAAATAATAATTTAGAATTTACTTTGTTATCTTTCGTAGACAAGCCCTGGAAATTTCTGCACAGAGCCTGGCATGTGGCCAATGCCAGGGAAGTGTTACTGGCTTCTGTAGTTTGGCTCTTTCTGCTCCTTTTTCATTGAGAAGAATATTCGAGCTAGAGAGAAACCTGGAATTTCAGACATGATACAATGTGTGTGTGTGTTGTGTGTGTGTGTGTGTATATATATATGCTGGCTTTGCACACTGGAGACCCAGGATCAATCTTTAGCATCCCATTTGGTCTCTTGAGCCTGCCAGAAGTGATCCCCGAGTGCACAAAAGACAGGAGTAAGTTCTGAGCACAGTTGGGTATGACCCAAAATTTTCCCAAAAATATGTTTGTAGAGAGAAGTGTGAAATCATGGTGCTGACCCTGTGCAGGTGACATTCTACTGGTAGAGTCTTTCCTTGCTACAGAGATCACAGGCCCCAGGCAGCAGTTCAGGATCCCACACATCATCCCAGAAACCCACAATAGAGTCTAGGACCCACACAACAGACCCGAAACCCACAACAGAGTCCAGAAACCACACAACAAAGTCCAGACCCACACAACAGAGTTCAGACCTCACAATAGAGTCCAAAAAAGATTCCATTCTATTCACTCCATGATTACTTTCTAATGATCTCATTGATTATTCTTAGCATTTCATTGAGGTCGTTATTTTTTCTTAGCATCAGGAATATGCCTGTTATCAAAAAGCAATAAAATATCACTATCTATAAATATCTGCCCTTATCACCTATGAACTTCTTGTTTTTTTTTTAATTTAGTGGGTCCCCCTTTCAATAAACATTTTCAAATGTCAATACATAACCCAACGAGCTTGCATCACTTCATGAAGAAGCTCAGAGTAAGTTCTTGGGGCATTTACACACTCAGGCCCAGCAGCATAGAATGTGAAGTCCTGAGAATTTCCACTTCTCAGTATGATGAGGTGGTCCCAGCTATCCTTTGTGTGCAAGTCCCTCTACAGAAGAGCTGAGGGAAGGGCTGCCGTGAGTGCCATAAACCCAAGACAGTCTAGATAGGTAGGAGAAGCCCGTGGCTAGTGGGGCCCAGTCATTGCCTCTGAGCTGGCTTGTCTCTGCAGTGAGAACCCATGTTACCTCGATTCCAGAAATCACCCTCATTATATTTTCCCTCCAAGAAACCTCCAGCCTCCTGTCAGACACACATTAGGCAGTCAGAGATGGCAAAGGCCACACTGAATCCTGATGATGGAGCTCTTGCGGATGGCCATTTACAACACAGAGCTATATTCCTACATGAGGTAAATCTAAAGCTCTGTCTTTACTTTCACAGAAACTGGTTTATTGCCCATGAATATTTATCGCAAGATCTATAACAAACAGTCATTGTCAATCTTGATTCCTGTAAACCCATGAAGAACCACATGCAGCTCCTGCAGCCAACTGCTGTGTTTTTTCTGAGAGCAAAAATCTTGAGTTGTCTGAAACATGCTTGATCTCATCTGGCAGTAAACTTAACAGGACCTTGAAACATCAAAGATGAATGTTACCAGGCAAAAAAGAAGCAAATGGAAATCAGAGGGATTTATCAAATACTGAGTAGGGAAAGGACAGCAGGTCAAGACTTCTGGAGGATGGATGGGCAAATGTGGCCCTTAGCAATCAGATAACCTGTCCACATGAGCATGGTGCACTGAGTCTGCCTAGAATCTATAACCAATGCCTACAAAGACCCGAGCACTTGCCATCAGAAAGGGGCAGAGAAAGTGCTCAGCCAAAACCACCATCTGTTCCCCAAAGCATGAGCGGCTGATGTCTGACAAATCATCTTCATCCCTTCCCTCCATGCTTTCATGGGAATATGGCCCACTGGTAACATCTGCCCATCTTCCCGTGAGACTCCTAAAGAAGAATAGGAAAGTGAGCTGCAGTCAGGGACACACCTCTTCCAGGACCTTAGGTCTCCAGAGTGGCTGCTGTCCTGGGCCAGGCCATCACCAACAAAACTCCTCTTAGTTTCAACATTCAGGGAGGGAGAAAGCTCTTGAAATGAAAAAGAAGCTCTAAAAGTAATTGGGTGAGTACAGAATGTGAGAGAGACAAGGATCATATGGACCAGAAACGTATTTGTTTAGACCCTGAGCAAATTTGTCCTAACATACAAAAAGTCTCTTATAAAAATGAGGTCACCGGGGTCTCAAACTCAATTTACCTGGGGGCCGCAGGAGCCAAAGTCAAGGTGATCCTTGAGTGCAAAGTCAGTAGTAAGCCTTGAACACTGGGGGGTGTGACCCAAACAACTAAAACAAAACAAAACAAAAAAAGATTCCTCTAGGGCAGGGCCACAAAATGTTGTACAGAGGGCTGCAAACGGTCCGAGGACCACGAATTTGAGACCCCTGGATGAGTTCTTCCATAGAAGCTAGGAGCCACAGAAACAGATGATGAGCAAAAAACATTTCAATTAGATGTGTTACCTGAAAATGGCAAAATATCACAAATCATTGATACTGAAGCTACAGGAAAAGAGAAATGAGTGAAGGCTCCAGAAGCATCTTTCTCAGTCCCTTGACTTTTTAAAAGCTTTTTTGAGGTGTGTTTTGTTTTGTTTTTCTAACAGCACAGATCTGCAAAAGGAAGCAGATAAATAGATGGGAATAGCCCAAACTTACCTGAGCTTCCTGATTGGGAAGAAAAAGGGGGACTGGGGGGCGGGGGGGAACGACACTGAGTCAGGCCCAAGTCTCACAGTCCTGCCATGCACTGCCATGTGTACTGTCCTGTCCCCTGCCTGCAACTTCCCCCCAAAGCCAGGATGAAGAGGGCAGAGGACCCAAGTGCTACCCTTGACTGACAGCAGTGATTGGTGAGCTCTGACTTAGGACCAGTGAGGAGACCTGTGCAGAGTTCTCAGGAGAGGTCCCATGTCTGCCCCCTGTACCCCACACTTCCCCAGCAGTGCCAGCTCAGCCCACATACCTGTCCTGCCGGGAGACAGGTTCTGGGTTTCATAGAGCAGAGTGACCCCTTGATAGAGGCACCCACCTCTCGGGGACGGTGGACTCGGGGGTCAAGGCCAGCTCTGGCCTGTGATCGCTGAGGAGATAGAGACTCATTGTTGAGAGTGGTCCAAGCCCCTTTGCAAACAGCCGTTCCCTCCATCACTGCACAGGTAGCCCAAAGGTGGAGGTAATGGATGTGGGCACCTGGAATGGAAAACTCTATTTACTAACCTGGAGTACAAGGTGCATCTTATTTTGAGACCAAATAGCCTAATCAATGAGAAATCCCACCTCCAATAAAGAGCCTTTTTAATATCAGTCAGTCTCTTCCTGTGAGCCCCTGATCATGGAGAAAGCAAACAAAGTACGAAGCAAACACTTGGAATCTGGGAATCATACAAATAGACACTCTGAATCATACAAATTATACAAATCTGACACTCTGATGACTCTCAGCTGGGTAACGGCAATGGGTAACTGAATGCTGGGCTGAGAAGGGGAGTGGGATGAGCTAAACAGCAGAATGGGAGGGAGAGGTGGAGGCGAGAAGGGAAGGGAAGTGAGAAGGGGGAAGCACGAAGGAATAAAAACAGCAGCGGGATTTTCTCACTGTGAGAATGGCAGGGTTTCCAGACACATCTCAAAATAATTTGTCAGAGCAGCGGTGATAGGTAGTCAAGAGCTCAGCCCGCATTTCTTGGGTGACTCGACCTAGATAAGGATCCCGTGTGAAAACGCAGCAGTACAGAACTCATTTCTTGGTTCAAACACGATTTTCACACAAATATATTGAACAGCAAGTAACAGGGCTCCTCACCAGCCAGCTTCTTTGGGGTTATTATAAAAATGTCATTAAAATAAAAAATAAATAAACTGCCGGGGCCTGAGAGATGGCATGGAGGTAAGGCATTTGCCTTTCATGCAGAAGGAGGTGGTTCGAATCCTGGCATCCCATATGGTCCCCTGTGCCTGCCAGGGGCAATTTCTTTTTTTTTTTTTTTTTTTTTTTTTTTGGTTTTTGGGCCACACCCGTTTGACGCTCAGGGGTTACTCCTGGCTATGTGCTCAGAAATCGCCCCTGGCTTGGGGGGACCATATGGGACGCCGGGGGATCGAACCGCGGTCCTTCCTTGGCTAGCGCTTGCAAGGCAGACACCTTACCTCCAGCGCCACCTACCCGGCCCCAAGCCAGGGGCAATTTCTGAGCATAGAGCCAGGAGTAAACCCTGAGCACTGCCGGGTATGACCCCAAAACTAAAATGAATAAATAAAACTGCCTGTAAACATACGCCATTGACACTTGTGTATTCTACATACATACTGTAAGCTCTCTCTTTTTTTCTCTCTCTTTTTTAAATCATTTTAAGAGCTTTTTAATTTTGGTTTTAATTTTTGGGCACGCCCCTAACTGATCATTCCTGGTGGGACTAAAGGATCATCTATGGTGCCAGGGGTTAAACCTGGCAATATGTAAGGCAAGTGTCCAATTGCTCTAGTCCTTAAGCTTCAGAGCAAAATCTCTTGAATTTCTTTTCTAGAAACTGAATTGATTGTCCAGCAGGTAGGGCATTTTCCTTGCATGTAAGCTGACCTGGATTCAATTCTCAACATTACAGATGGTTCCCAAGCCCTGCCATGAGTGATCCCTGAGCAGAGAGCCAGGTGTAAACCCTGAACACTGCCTGGTATGATCCAAATTTTTTTCAAAAATTACTCTCCCAAAATTAATTATATGTTAATTTAAATAATGGGCACATATATATTACTTTCCACATGAATTGGCTGTAAGAATTTCTCCTTGAATCCCACATTTTAATCCTCAATTAACAGACCCGTTCCTTGGAAATTTCTCTTACCTACATCCAAAGAACAATCTTCCTGCATGTTTCGGGTTTTTGTTGTTGTTGGGGTTTTTTTGTTGTTTATTTGTTTGTAATTGGATTTGGGGCCACACCCAGTAGTGTTCAAGGGTTGCTCCTGGCTCTTTGCTCAGGAATCACTCACTCCTGACAAGCACCAGGAAGGCAAATGCCTCCCCACTGTGCGGTCGCTCTGGCCCCTTCTTGCATAAATGTGATGAATTTTATCATGGCTGCGAAAGGCCAAGTAGCTCTTCTTTTCCAGGAATAACCAACGTCTTCACTCTCCTGCCGAGGGAATCACATGCAGATACTTCATTACCTCCAAGATTGGGAATGAGATCCAGGGAGACTGGGGCACCACCTGGGAGACCTAGAGCAGCCCCATCAAGGCCAGTTCGCTCTTGGGGGACTTTCACCCAAACAGTGCCTGACAGTACAGGAAGGCCTAAGTGAGGGGTCTGGAGAGAGTTCTGCCTGTCTGTCCGCAGTTCCCTCTGCTCACGAAGGGGGAGTCTTCTTCACCCCTTCCTGGACTCTCTCCCTCCTGGGCTCTCCCTTAATGAACATTCTAGGAGCTCTCAGACAACTGCCGACTGGGTGCTGGTATCCACAGAGGACACAGGTAGGCTGCCAGCAGCCTCTGTCCACACCCTCAGGAACTCTCTGTGCCCCGGAATCAGCAGCCTGCACACCTGGCCTCCATCACCCCTTCTTGTGGCAAAAATATTTGCCTGAGAAGTTGGTCTGAGGGTGTTCCTGTGTAGTTCATAGACATGAGAGACACCTACAGACAACTGCCGAGTTTCTGGGGAACTAGTCACATTATTTCATCTCAGTCAGATGATGATTCATTTGAAATTTCTCTAATGGGGCCACATCAGTGATTTTTGGGGTGGCAGCTTCATGAATAAATGTGAGGCATCCACGACACCCAGCTGTATGGAGGACAGTTTCAGCTGGGCCCCTCCTCAGAGGGCTGTGGCCTATACCCTGCTTTCTCCTCTCTGTCCAGCAGCTGAGCGTCAGCCTGAGCCTTCTCCCAGATAACCCCACCTCCTTTGACCCGACTAGCTGCCCCATCCTAGGTGCTGCTGTAACTGACACACTCAGTCATGGTCAGGGTGATGGGTAGTTTTATGGAGAAATTGACCTCAGATCCCAATTTATAGATGTTGGTCTCTCAAGGTGAGTGTGTGTGTGTGTGTGTGTGTGTGTGTGTGTGTGTGTGTGTTAATTTTTAAAACCAACATTCTTTCTCTTCCTCTTTCCTCTCTTTTTAAAGGCTTTTATTTGTATCTGTGTCTTATCATGGTATTTTATTCAGGAGAGCTATTAGCATCCATCACTGCCATCCTGTCTCCTCTTGAAGGGGAACGTTTTATTCACCTGGCATGCCACCTTTCTCCAGTAGAATTTGATAGATATTCACGTCCACTCCTGTTTGAATTTTTTAAACAATCATGACAAAGACTGTCACCTGGATATTACATTTCCTTAAATATTTAAATCCATAACAGACTTTCATCTGTGTCTGTCTTTTGGAAGGTATCTGACTGGTTCTTATCTATAGTACTCAAGGGCTGCTCCTGTCCTAGTGCTCAGGGACTGTGTATAGTGATGCTCATAGAATCATCTGGTACAGGAATCAAACCAGGCAGGCAAATCATATACTCCAGATATTGGGTACTTCCTGGCCCCAAAATTTAATCTTCAGTGCCAAACCAAACCTGTTGCTTTGCTGAATCCCGTTGGTGAAGAAACACCAAGTGGGATCTTTAGCAAAACAACATGACACAGGCCTCATCCAGCTCCACACTGGTCTTTTTCCAGCTCAATATCACTTGGTCCTTTCCCTCTCCTTGTGGCCTGGCAAGGCTGCACGTCCTCAATATGAAACCATATAAATTACAAACCACCATAAATGAGAACATAGAAGTCAGCTCCCTGTCCTCAGAATGCTGGAATTTTCACAGATAAGACCTGCAATCTGAGATGAGGGAATTTACAAAGAGAACAGAAAAGCCAAAAGTCTTTGATTCAGGTTCAACTAGAGAAAAAAAATATGGTGCATCTGAAGTTCAGGCTTGTGAGCAAAGACTGCAGAAAGAGGAACCACCTGGTTCCTCCCGCTTTCTCCCGGTGGGTCATCTGCAGAGATACGTGCCCATAGGTCATCTCTGCAGAAATCTATGCCCATGTACCATCTCTGTGGAGATCAGTGTCCATGTTCCATTTTTGTAAAATGGCACCCAGCTATTAATCCAAAACAAAGGCATCCCCCATCTTCCGTTTTCTGTTAAATCTCCTTTGATATGTAAAAGCCCATTTGGATCACTCTGCCCTGC
Organism: Suncus etruscus; assembly: GCF_024139225.1. NCBI lineage: Eukaryota > Metazoa > Chordata > Mammalia > Eulipotyphla > Soricidae > Suncus > Suncus etruscus. The sequence continues at coordinate 128,052,515 of NC_064850.1, read as the reverse complement.
CCCACACTGGTAGATTTTATCCTGGGATAATAAAGAAAAGGAGTTTTGGCTTGGCGCTCAGACAATGCCATGAAGGAAAACCCAAAAACTCCTTGACTCCTTCTAAATGAATTGGTTTATTAATTTCTCACCTTTATCCTGCTTCTACAGACCCACCTGCATGGGATTTAGAAATACAGTGTCTGGGTGATTTCACAAACTGTGGGGATTTTATTTTATACATCTCTGTGGAGACCATTGCCCGTGGGCCATCCCTGCCTCTAGATCTGCCTTGCCTGGTTGCCCTCACGTGGCTTCTCTCTGTGGTTCACAGGAAAGAGCACAGAAGGGAGGGGTTGCACCTACCACTATACTGTCTACATGATGTTTCCGTAAACTGAGGCCACCTAGTTAGACAGAGGCAAGCGCCCTATTTTGATTAACCCTGAAAAGTCCCAAGTGATTGATTCTTTAATCCATATCAATGATATTCTTACTCTAATCGAAGACACTGAACCACATCATTGATCTTACAGGACATTTTCAATTTTCTGAGCCCCATTGGCCGACCCATTTGTAGGGGATCAAAAGGTAGAGATGCCGAGGGGGTTTCATGACAGGTGAGAGGTGAGCATCTCTCAGACCAACACAACTTCAAGGAAATGACTTGAGTGTTGGTGCAGGTAGGTCAAGTCTCTGGAACTTGCTCTGTGAGCCACATGGACAAGCTCACTCTACTTGGTGATATCACACAACTACAGAGCTGAGGACCAACTAGTAGAGATTCCCACAACATCTCCCCAAAATACTGCATCTTTCTGTCCAGAAGGATGGGTGCAGAGCAGGGAACCCCGCCCTGCAAGGGGACATGCCCTCGCCACCATCCCCATCTGGAGACCTCACTACAGGCTATGTTTCTGGAGGCACAAGCAGGACAGATGAGATTCAAAACTGCAGTCTGAACACCCCAGACTCAGGCTCTCCCATACCTCTCTTAGACCACAAAGCTCTAGAGATGTACTTGGCACCCAGCAAAGGCTCACTTCAGTGGGGCTCTTGCTTTGTGAACTGCAGCCCTGCACAGTTGAAGGCTTGCAGTGGGGGTTGCAGATCAGAGGCCTGCAGGGTGGGGTCTAAATGAAGTCTCTGCTCTCTGACTTTTCCAGATGTGTATGTCCACAAATAACTCTGCATTATCCCTGTTTCCTTGGTGATCTCAGGGCACACTGGAATAGTCTGTGGGTCATTAAGGTAATTTATGGAGATGTTATAACCCTCACCTGTCAGCCAGCATTGCTCTCAGGTAGCTGAAGGGCCCAGAAAATCCCATGCCAAATGCAAATGAAAGTAAGAGGAAAGGAAAGGGGGGGAGGGAGCAAGGAGCCTGGTGGGTTCCCCTCCTCCAGATTTCCAGTGAAAAAAAAATCATTTTTACAGCATTGAAACACTCACTTATGGATCCTCAATGACTGGCCCTTTGGGATTTCCTGCTGTGAATGCCAGAGCCAACAATTGTTGATCAAATACCAAAGTTCAGATGAAAAGTCCATGAACAATAGCCTAATAACCATCTTAATGAAACCCAGAAAGCATGTCCACATAGATGTGGGAAACAGAGGGAAAAGCACAGAAGACACCCTCGACCTTGGGAAAGGCAGGGCAGCTTCTTGCACCTGCATTCGCATCCACACTGCATCTACATCTGCATCCCACCTCCACATCCCCATCTGCTTTCATATCCACATCCTCATCTGCATTCTGCCTCCAAAGCTGGCTGGGGTGGGGTGGGGGATGCCTGGGAGAGCCCAAGCTAATTACTCTTTAGTTGGCTTAATGATGGGAGGGTATTGAGGGAAATGGCACTAAGAAAATGTGAAAAAAGTGCCCAAACAATCTACATTTAAAAGTAGTTTTCTGCATGCTGTATGGTTTTGGTAAAGTCACATTTGAACAGCTTATCTACTGAGTTTAATTTCTTTCCAGAGTCATTAGCCACTACAGTGAGAACGTAAGCGCCAGAGGATAAGCTTTGTTTTGTAGAGCATTTTAACTGATGGCTTCATTTTATTCACATTAATTATGAGAAGCAAGAGAGGAAGCCAGAGAACAAACATAGACTCTGAAATGGCAGCTACTGGGTGAAAAGCTTCATGGCACAGGGATCCACTCATCTCATACAATGAGCAGCTCCAGCAAACTCACTTACATTGCAAATGCCAGCCTCTCACTTTCTCAAGAGCATTTTCCCAGACAAACATGTCAAGTGGACATTCAGTGTAATGGAAAAAGAGAATTGCATGTGGAAGTGGAGGCAGTGAGGGGCCTCAAAGGGCTGGGCAGGGATGGCACGGGGGCCATGTGTAGGGAGGGGCTTCTCCCTTGGTGTCAGTTCTTCTAGGAATGAAGATGAGAAGCAACAGTGTGTAGACCCTTTCTAGAATATTCAGGGGTGAAAGGAAAATACTGTCCCCCACATCTATCAGAAGATGAATTAAAGAGCTCCCACAGGTCCATGAACACTTTGCTCAACACAGAGGATCATGACAGCAGCACATGTGTGTATATGTGTATATATATGTGTGCCTTTTTGCACTATGAACATGTGTGTACATGCATGTGTGAGTGTGTGCGTGCTTGCACACACAGAGAAATTTCCCACAGAACAGTCAGTTAGACATATATGAACGCAGCCAACTAAGGAGGGGCTGATCAGAATAGGGAGGAATGAGTGAGTTGGTTTGTTTGAGGGCCACACCAGGCAGTGCTCAGAGCTGTGTTGAGGGGACTACGGGCAGTACAGACTGTTGGCACTTTCCCTAGAGCTGTGGCTCCAGCTGGGATTAAAGACATTTATGAGAAACCACATGGCTCAGAGAGCAGGAGATGGGTGACCTGGTCAGCGGTCTCGGCCATAGACAAGCCCAGCACCAGAGACCAGACCCCCATCGGGAGGAAAATGCCACCCACGAAATGGGGCTAAGGCAAGAGGGTCTGTGAACATTTCTCATAACATTAATTTCCAGTGGAAAAACTAATATACCTTGCAAACCCCCATCTGTGCATGCCCGGGAAAGTCTCATTTCTCCTCCCCATAATGTCTGTAATAAAAGATGAAAAGGGCCTTCACAAGATGTTTAGAAAGAGAATAAGCAGTGAGGAGAAAATTTCCTTTTCCTTTTAAACAAATTTGAGAGTGGGCGTTTGTCCAGCTCATAAAAGGCTGCTGGTTCCCCCAGGCCTGTCCGAGGCGACAGCCTACAGGGCATGGCTGGCCAGCCACTTGGTGTCTATACCACTAATCAGACACACAGGCCCAGGCACAGAGAAGCACTTCAGGCAGAGACATGGCTGAGCACGGGTCTGAGCCTCACTCACCTGCATCCATGGCTAAATTGCTCCTGAAGAAAACTCATCCACAGCAGCTGGTTTGGTGCAGAGATGCTGCAGGGTTGAAGCACACTCCTTACAGACTTGGCCTCAGTTTGATCCCTAGGAGCACATACAGTTCCCCAAGCCCACCAGAAGTGACCCCTGAGCGCAGAGCCAGGAGAAAGCAGGGAGCACACCAGGTGTGGCCCTCACCCTATCCCAAAGTAAGGCAGTCTGCCTCAGTTATTTAATGCAAAGCAGAATAGGGTGTGGACAGAAGGACAGAGATGGGATCTCAGTCAGCCCAGGAGCACCTGGTCTCTCTGCCACTAGCTGAGACAGAGCCACAGCTGCGACTGTGTCCTGGGGTGTCTGCGGGGCTAGGGGACATGGTGTTACCTACTGGTCTGTGGACAGCCCCAACTGTAGGCCATGAGACCCTCCACAGCAACTGGCCCCCAGAATCACCCACTTTGGGAGGAGCTGAGCACGTGTCCCTTTTTCTCCAGCCACAGAGCCAGCCTCTGTTCTCTCCTGTCTCCCCCAGACCAGCACAGCCTCTTGGGCCCTCATTTGACTCATCCCCATTGAGGTCCCCATTACTTCTCTTGCTGTGTAGCTCAGCTACTTCTTCTGGAACCTTCTGCTTGATTCCTCAGCGTTGATACCACTGCCCATTTCTCTCCTCTCCACACAAGTAGCAAAAAGTAAGGACAATGTCTTGGCATGGACTTTCAGCCCCCACTACATTCAATGAATAACTGAGAGAGCTGCCCTAGGCCCTGCATCTGGTGAGATAGATATCTGTGCTTGTGTCCAGGCCTTCACTGCTGCGAGCCCAGATAGATACACGTACCCACGCACTTTCACGCTCACATGAATTTATGCCAGGGATGCTTGGACTTACCTGTGCAGTCACCCATGTATAAGGCATTTACTGATGAGTAAGTCTGTTAGTGTGTTACCCATGTACCTGCATGCATACACATGTACACATATGCACACACAGAGAATATGTGTGAACACACAGGAGAAGAGGTTGTTCCTTCCTCTGAGTTCTGTTAAGATCCGGCTCTATTCTGCACAGATCTGAGACCATTTAGTTTAATGTTTTAGGCTCTAAACAAAAACAAAATGAAACTATAAAACAACCGTGGTACATTTTATAGGGCAAAGTCTTAATTAAAAAGTGCAACTTGCCTCACAGAATGGAAATACAATTTGGCTCCATTGCCCCCCATGATGAATGAAAATGAAAAAATTAGTTGTGTGTATTTATTGAACGGGGTGGGGAACCTCTAAAGTGGGTGTGTAGTCAGGAAAAGGTCAACCACCACCCTTCCCAGACGTGTTTAGTTTAAGCACTCGGCATGGAGGCAGACAGAGGGGGCTGTGTGCACAGCTTGCAGGGAAGAGGTTTGCACATGTCCCCACCGTGCACTGGTTCCACCATCAGTGCTGAGAATGGCTCACCGGGACCCAAGAGCACTATTCCAACAGATAAAAACTGCACTGAATCACAGCAGGAAGTGTGTTTGCCTTGCATGCAGCTGAATTGCAACCCAGGTTCAAACCCCAGCAGTCCATGCGATCCCCCTAGCCTGCCAGGAGTAATTTCTGAGTGCAGAGCCAGGAATAAGCCCAGAGCACCATTGGGTATGGCCCAAAATCAAAATAAAAACAAACAAAAAACCTACTTGTTTGCCAGTCTTTGCTCACAATTCAGACCCATTTTTGCAATTCTGCAAAGCTACATTAGTGCACAGAAGCTGTGCTTGTGTTTGAAGTGCACTTGAGAACAGCAATAGTGCCACAGAGGAGAGTATCAGGAGCAAAGAGTGTCTGCCAGCTTCTGCAGCTCCTTCCACAGTGGCTGCAAATCTGGGGCCACCCTTGGGCACTGAGCCTGTGGGGACTTTCTCTCTGGTCTGCAGGGGCCTTTCAGTGGAGACACCTCGATAATGCCCAGAATCCCCAAGCAAAACTGAACAAGAGGCATCAGTCTCAGACTTGTGCAGAAGGGGTGGTTCCTCCCATTGTGCCCCCATGCCATCAATAATCCTGCACAGACTTAGGATATGCAGAGCTTGACACCAGGCACTGACCAGGCATCCAGAAGAGACACACAGGGTGGTGAAAGCAGTGGCTCATCTGAACCATGCCGGGCAGTGCCCATGCCAACATCCACATGGCAGCGGAAATCCCAGACCATGAAGTGCTGGACGGAGCAGCAGAGAAAGCGATGTCTCCGCGTCGGAGATTCCAGGCACAGAAATTAATATTTGCTGACACGTCTTAACTCAGCTGGCAGGTTGGAAGCTGGAGTGAAGCTTGTCATTCAGAGCCAAGGCCCAGTCCAACGCAAACAAACCCCAGCTCCCGTCTGTACGAGAACCTGTCTCTGACATGGGATGACCCATCCACCCTCAGCAACACAAATGCCTGACACCCAAAGAATTGTATTTTATATTAAATCAGCAAGTGGTGAATTTCTTCCATACTTTAAAAAAAACTGCAAGACCAATATTCAAGGGTAAAAATGTTATGGTGGTTCACAGGACCAGTAGGCCTCACCTCTGCCCTCTCCTCAGTCCTCCACCAGGAGAGATTATTCACAGTAGCATTTCTCCAACAGACTGGGTGGACACCAACAGCCCATCCCATGATTCCCCAGGATGAGAATGCTCCAAAGGGGAAAATGTTGTCAGTGGGGAACTCATAACTGGGAATAGCATCGTTAGAAAATGGTGTTGGTGGGGAGGAACAGGGAGAGGAGGCCAGAGACTCTATATCAGGCCACCTCCACCCACTAGGACAGAGCCTGTGCCTGCCACAGGAGTTCTAGCCATCTGTGTCCTCAAGGTGGAACCTCTCCATTCTAGGAGCCATGGCTGAGTTGGTTTCCCAGTTTCGCCAATGAAACATGCTGCACTAGAGAGGCTCTGCTATGAGGAACCCACTGTGTCCAAGTACTCATGGGCAAGTGGCACTGGGGGGGTGGGGCTAATGGTGCCATGTCTGCACCTACCCTGCATGTAAGGGTCTACCCCTGGGTGACACACCAAGCAGGTTCTATCCTGACCTTGGCCTGGGCACACCTAGTCTTTCAGGTGAGGGTGGGTCTGATGCTACCTCACCTGATACTTTTCTCTCCCAAGGTCAGTCTTACTTATCAATATCACCATGTAAAAACATTTTTAAATAAAAATCTTTATTTATCACCATGATTATAAGCATGATTGTAGTTGGGTTTCAGTCATAAACAGAACACCCCCCTTCACCAGTGCAGCATTCCCACCACCATTGCCCCCTCCCTTCTTCCCCACCCCTGCCTGTATTTTTCACAGTTGCTTTATTAGATGTGAGTATGCATAAGTATATCACATATTTTATACATACAGATATATATGAATTCATACAAGTTGAGAATAATAGAGCATGGACATGAGATCATTAAGGATCTAATTTAGGCATTGAGATATATAGGTCATCTACTCTACAAATTGAACCACATCCTTAGCCTCCTCTTGTCTTTTTTCTTCTCTTCTTTTACTTCTTCCTCCTCTTTTTCTTCTTTCTCTTCTTCCCCTTCTTACGATTCTTTGCCTTCTTCTTACTCTCCTTCCTCCTCTTTTTTTTCTTCTTCCTTTTCATCTCCCCCCTCTTCTTCTTACTAGTCTTCACAATATTCTTCTTACTTTACTTCACCTTATTCTTACTCTTCTTAGCCTTATTTTTCTTACTCTTCTTAAAATTCTGGGACCTGAAGAGATAGCATAGCGGCGTTTGCCTTGCAAGCAGCCGATCCAGGACCAAAGATGGTTGGTTCGAATCCCAGTGTCCCACATGGTCCCCGTGCCTGCCAGGAGCTATTTCTGAGCAGACAGCCAGGAGTAACCCCTGAGCTTTGCCGGGTGTGGCCCAAAAAACAAAAACAAAAAAAAAAAAAAAAGGAAAAAAAGAAAAAAAAAGAAATTCTTCTTCCTCCTCTTACTCTTCTCACTCTTCTCTCAACTCCTCTTATTATTCTTGTTCTGGGTTTCTGGGAATTCATTGATCCCTATGTCGTTTCTGTTGAGTTTATCATAAACTTCTATTTTCATCAGTTCACAGTCTTTGAGTAGCTTAGACATTGTCTGATCATTTGCTTTAAGATTCTCTTCCAATCTCTTCTCTTGTATGGGGTTGTTCTGCATCTCAGTCTCTGGCTCACTGACCCTGTTTGCAGCTGCTGTTACTCCAGTGGAGAGGCTTTCCATTGAGGTTTTTAATTCATAAACCGAGTTTTTCAGACCTGTTATTTCAGTATGAAATTTTCTAATTTCAATCTTTAAATCTACTTGTTTCTTATTTGTGTTCCATTCAAGTCTATCTATGCTTTCTTTGAGCTCCATGAACATCTTTCATAATTCTTCTGTAAACATCTTATATGAGAGGATACCTAACTGTTTGGTACTTTTTGGATCATCAAAGCATCCATCTTGATTCTCTATACATGGGGGTATACTGCAAAATTTCCCCATTGTGAAGCTTGTAGTGTGCTTTATACTGTGCTGAGGTGGGGTTCAGGGGTTAAAAGATGCACATGCTTGCAGAGCGAAGCGAATGCTGTGCTCCTCAGGTGTGGATCCTGGAGAAATTATGTTCCTTAGTGTCTTCTGGGCTGCCTCCTGCAGAAAGAAGGCAGGGAGCAGGGCATTAACCCTTTATAATGGCTCTGGTTGCCCAATTACACGGCAGGAATCAGCCCCCATGTTGGTTGGGTAGGTACATCTTATCAGGTGTGGGTCCTGGAGAGATTATGTTCCTTGGTGTTTTTTGGGCCACCTCCTGCAGAAAGAAGGCAGGGAGCAGGCAGCAGCCCTTTGTAATGGCTCTGGGTGCCCAATCACATGGCAGGAATTAGCCCCCACATTGGTTGGGTGGGAACATCTTACCAGGTGTGGGTCCTGGAGAGATTATGTTCCTTGGTGTCTTCTGGGCTATCTCTGCAGAAAGAAGGTAAACACATTTTAACATTTTAATAGTCCCCAGATATTTTTCTCAGACTATAAAGTCTTAAGGAGTGATATTTCTAAGTTTTTTGTCCTGCATTAAGGAAAGAGACTGTGTTTCTCCAGATACTTCAGCCCAGCTGAAGGAAGGAAGATGGACACAAGCTGTAACACTGCTGTTTCCACTGTGAGCCAGTGTAAGACTCACTGTGAGACTGGCCTGGGACAACCTGTCTGAGGTCTCTCAGAGCCTCAGGTTGTTCAGCTCAGAGCAGCTTTGTCTCATGGCTTAAACGTCAGAAACCAGCATGGGGACCACCAATGCCATGTAGGTCCAGACTACATGAGGCTGACATGCCTCCAGAAATCCACAGACCTCGACCACCCAACATTCATCTGTACTGATATTCAGCAAAAAGGCAACCGAGTTCAAAATAAGCACCTGTGCTGATCTCAGCAGACTAAGAACAATGGGGCCTGGTCTGGACCTCTCAGGAAACATTCCTTTGGTGGGTTCAGAGCCTCTCCAATGGACTCACACACACAAGTGCACTCATTCTGCAGATTCTTGCTCCTGTAGAGCCAAGAGAGGGAAAAGAGAGGGAGAGGAAAGCGAAAGGAAAGGGAGTAGAGGGGAGAATAGGGAAGGAGAGGGGAGGAGAGGGGAGGATAAAGAGGGACTGGAGCAATTATACAGAGGGTAGGGCCTTTGCCTTGTACACAGCCAATCCAGGTTCAATCCCTGGCATCCCATATCCCAAGCCTGTCGAGAATAATTTCTGAACATAAAGCCAGAAGTAAACTCTAAGCACTGCTGGATATGGCCTAAAAGGAAGGAAGGAAGGAAAGAAGGAAGGAAGGAAGGAAGGAAGGAAGGAAGGAAGGAAGGAAGGAAGGAAGGAAGGAAGGAAGGAAGGAAGGAAGGAAGGAAGGAAGGAAGGAAGGAAGGAAGGAAGGAGGGAGGGAGGGAGGGAGGGAGGGAGGAAGGAAGGAGAAGGGAAGGAAGGAGAAGGGAAGGAAGGAGAAGGGAAGGAAGGAAGGAGGGAGGGAGGGAGGGAGGGAAAAGAAAGAAAGAAAGAAAGAAAGAAAGAAAGAAAGAAAGAAAGAAAGAAAGAAAGAAAGAAAGAAAGAAAGAAAGAAAGAAAGAAAGAAAGAAAGAAAGAAAGAAAGAAAGAAAGAAAGAAAGAAAGAAAGAAAGAAAGGAGAGAGAGAGAGAGAAGGAAGGAAGGAAGGAAGGAAAGAAAGAAAGAAAGAAAGAAAGAAAGAAAGAAAGAAAGAAAGAAAGAAAGAAAGAAAGAAAGAAAGAAGAAAGAAAGAAAGAAAGAAAGAAGAAAGAAAGAAAGAAAGAAAGAAAGAAAGAAAGAAAGAAGAAGGAAGGAAGGAAGGAAGGAAGGAAGGAAGGAAGGAAGGAAGGAAGGAAGAAGAAAGAAAGAAAGAAAGAAAGAAAGAAAGAAAGAAAGAAAGAAAGAAAGAAAGAAAGAAAGAAAGAAAGAAAGAAAGAAAGAAAGAAAGAAAGAAAGAAAGAAAGAAAGAAAGAAAGAAAGAAAGAAAGAAAGAAAGAAAGAAAGGAGGGAGGGAGGGAGGGAGGGAGGGAGGGAGGGAGGGAGGGAGGGAGGGAGGGAGGGAGGGAGAGCAAGAGAAAAATAATCCCACAGAAGTCTGACTTCCCAGGTTGCTCTGAACAGCCTTCCTATGTCTTGGATGAAGAGTGAAGCACTTGCTGCTCACACCAAGAACAAGAACCAATGTGCCAAGGTCTTTTGGCTCCTTTGGTTTATGTGATACTTTGGAGGGGACATGGAGAACCCCAAATTTCTTTTCCTCCAGTGCTCAGAAACCAAGTAGAGACATGAAGACAGTATGGCAGGCAGATGATCAAGCAGTGCTTGATATTCCCAATAATAGATACTTAGCAATGATGTTTTGTAATTTTATTAACTTTCTGGAGTTATGTGCCATGCCGTGGAATAAAAGTATGTTTTGTTTTGTTTTGTTTTTTAGTTTCTGGGTCACATCCTGTGACACTCAGAGGTTACTCCTGGCTATGTGCTCAGAAATCGCTCCTGGTTTGGGGAACAATATGGGACGTTGGGGGATCGAACCGAGGTCCATCCTACATTTGAGCTTGCAAGGCAGAAACCTTACCTCTAGCGCCACTGCTCTTGCCCCTGAAATAGAAGTTTTTAAAAATATCTTTTTAGTCACTTTTGAGGTGGTGACATTTTTGTGGAGGACAATGTCACAAATCTTCAGTTAGGAATTTGGAGGGTATTTTTAAATAAAATTAAGCAACATGCAACTGAGTTTGTTTGACATGTTCAAAATTTTCATTCTTCAGAGTAATAACTTTTCAGCTAAAATTTAATAGTAGAAAATGGTGACATATATAAAATACTTTTTAAAAATATCCTCTCTACCCTCTTAAAATAAATATCCTCTCTAATTATACAATTGTGAAATACATAAACATTTTAAGTGCTGGTTTTATGACTAAATTCCATTATATCATCTATACTTTATATTTGTCACTAGAAAAAGTCAAATACTCTTGGTAATAACAACTTTTCTTCTGTTAAAATGAAATAATATTCCAGATGGACTGTTTTAAATTCCAATGTTCCTATGTAGAGAAAATGTTAGTATTCTTCAGTTTGAGATCCAAGCACAGAAAATTCTACTTTTTGAATCCAAGAAGACCAAGAGTCCAAAACAAACTTAAAGTGTCTCTTTTTTAGTCAATAGAATCTTTAACCAAATTTTCCATTTTCCTCCCATTTCCTTTGACTCCCATATTGCAATTTAGTATAAGCTTTATGGACACCACTCATCTAGAAAATTGCTCTTAAGATAGAAATAATACTTTTAAAAAAATAGAATAAGAACCAGAGAACAACAGGTAAGGTACTTATTTGCAAACAGCAAACCTGGGTTCAGTCTCTGGAGCTACATATGGCTCCCTAAACACCAGAAGGAATTCCTGAGTGTAGAGGCATGAGTATGCCTGGGTGTGCCCCCCAAAAAAATTTAAAGGAAATATAAAAAATAAAAATTATATCATCACAAATCCACTTTTTCTGTTACAGATATATAAAATATGTCTAGAAAACATGATCTTTCGCACATATACTGAATTGTTTCATGTATTCAAGATCTTTTATAGTTACTCTAAAATTCATGTTATAAAGTCCAATTTTAAAGCAGTTTTCATAAAAATTTTTGAAATTGGGATCATTATAAATATAAAAGCATTGGATATTGAAATAAGAATCATTGGTCTTGGGGCTGGAGCGATAGCACAGGGCATTTGCCTTGCATGTGGCTGATCCAGAATGGACCTGGGTTAATCCCTGGTGTCCCACATGGTCCCCCAAATAGGAGCGATTTCTGAGACATAGCCAGGTGTCACCGGGTGTGGCCAAAAACAAACAAACAAACAAACAGAATCATTGGTTTTATATTTGAAGTAGACAGTGTGTCTCATAATAAAAACCATGATATATTTGTGTATACTAGACACTATTTAAAGTGTTTCTTGGTATTTTTCTTTGAGTCTCACAGAAATAATGCAATTAAAGGGCAGACAAGGATGATTCTCCCCACTTGAGAGAAGAGCTACTAACCACCTAGATCAGGGGTCTCACACTCATGGCCCGCGGGCCGTTTGCGGCCCTCTGTACAACATTTTGTGGCCCTGCCCTAGAGGAATCTTTTTTTTTGTTTTGTTTTGTTTTAGGTGTTTGGGTCACACCCCTCAATGTTCAAGGCTTACTACTGACTTTGCACTCAAGGATCACCCCGATTTTGCCTCCTGCAGCCCCCAGGTAAATTGAGTTTGAGACCCCTGAGATTAAGTCAACACAGTTGAATGTTGAATAAATTAACCAGAAGCCAACAGTCACATACACCCCCCTTCCCATAGTCAAGAAAGATTCTAATATGTGAGCCTATTTGGCATAGTTGAAACTTTTCATAGCCCCTGTTTTCTTGAGAGAGTTGATGGTTTGGCTGATGATAATGGTGAAGCTGGTGTTCTGTACACATAACCACAAACGAAGAGGAAGGAGCAAAGTGAAAATTAGATATGGAAGCTAAGAACAAAGATTAAGGGAACTTTTTAAAGAGAAAAAAAAAAATGCTAGGAACACAGCCAATAATAGCCAAGGCTCCTTGAAGAAACCAAAGAGGAAAAAGGCAAGCCAATAAAATGAAAAGGACTCATTTATGCTTTACTGACAGAATCTACTTTTCAAAAATATATTTACATACTAATAAAAACTTTTCAAGATAATCAATTAAAACTCATAAGAAAGAGATGATCTAGTATTTTTGCAATTGAAGTGGCATGTTAAGTTGAGTTGTCAGATGTAAAAATATAAAAGGCAGGGGCCGGGGCAATGGCACAGCGGTAGGGTGTTTGCCTTGCATATGGCAGATCCAGGACAGGTCCTGGTTCGATCCCTGACATCCCGTATGATCCCCCTAGCCAGGATTGATTTCTGAGTGCATAGCCAGGAATAACCCCTGAGTGTCACCGGGTGTGGACCCAAAAGAAACAAAAGCAATAATGTAGTTCTTCATATTATGCCATATTAAAGTGTGTATTTTATTGGATTTATACTAGCATGTTTCCTAAAGTGAGATAAGTATCACAGGATCTACAGGCCTAATGTTTTGTCCTAGTATGCACATTATCAAGACATTTACTGTCACTTCCTAAATTTCTTTAGTCTTTTTGTTCAGTTATATTGAGAATTTCATCATCATGCACAAATTTTAATCCACTGAGACCAAAATGATAAATGCCGTTTCTTTCTTTCTTCTCTGCAGTCCTCTATAGAATATGAAATTGACTGAATCAACTTTAAATTCTAACACTTTCTTTCAGCCACTAACTTCAAAAATTTTGAAATCATACTACTACCCTGTAAGTGAGAATAAGATCCTAGAATATAGAACCGGTTGGTTGTACACTCACCCTCAGGGAAAAGCAATGCCCTGCACCCTGCCCTCCACAGTCACTGAAGCCAACATAGAAAGCTGGAAGAGGAAGCCAGAGAACCTCAGCGTTTAATTCCAAAAACCATCAGACCATAAATACAAGAGGGAAAATGATGTCAGGCAAGTGGAGAAAGCTGGCGGAGTGACTGGATTAAGAAACCACTTATTCTGGTGAACCTCGATCAGCTGGCCCAGTGGCTCCCAATGGGCAGTCTATGGGGCCTGGATCACTGCTTTGCTCTCTGGCCTCTGTGGCCTCATGAACATGAGGTTGAGAGTCAACAAGGGGCCACCAAAAGCATGAAGTGGGCCCATGCTCAAGGCTTTCAGGATCATGGGAGCCAGAATATGAAGGAACATTTGCTAGAAAAGTATCAACCCCTGATGCCCAAAAGTGTCTACAGAGGGTCCTAAAGATGAAAGGAATAGGCATTTCTTGGGCGGCTAGTCTGGAAGTAGGGTGTCCCCTGAAAGTCCATCTTTGAACTGAAGATCATATGATATCCATGAAGAAGAGCTGTGAAGTGAGAGACAGAAAAGAGAAACCCAACATTGGAGAGTCTAATAGAAGAGGACTTAGGGAGAGAAATCTCTTGTTTATCACACTGTCTGGCTAATTGAATATCAGCTTACAACGTTTCAATGCACAGAGCAGAAACTTGAAGAAATAGCAGAAATGTCAGTCATACACATTGCCTTTCCAGCACTATGAATCAGGGTGTTTGGCAGCCAAGGGCATCTGAATGGCTTTCACATTTTTATCTTCCCTGGACAGAAGAAAAGTACATAGCTTTTCCACACATCTAAGGCTGTTCCCAATTTGGCTGGGACACCCTGAATGCTGGACGGCTCCCTGGAACAGAGGACGTGTGGGACTCTATCAAAGACACGGTAGCTGGGTTCACTGCTTGCCAAACACTGGCTGACTGGAGACTGACCCCGCAGAACCCTCCAAGGCCCATCCCTGCTCCCACCATCCTGCTCTCACTGCTTGGCTGCCCTCCCTGAGGCCACCAAGGGGTTGCCAAGAGATTGTTAGAGCTGGTAACAATAATAAAGCTGCCTGGGTCAGGCCAAAGCCAGCCGAGCCCTAGCTCTGGGGACCCTAAGGTGCAGAGCTGTCTTCTTGCAGAATCTGCACCGCCTGACCCTGGACCTTCCCTCAGAGGAACAAAACAATGTCATTATTCATCTTGTGGGCCTGAACCTGATTCCTTCCACCCTAGAGAGACCTAATTCCTTCCACCTTAGGTCCAACTGCCTACAGAGAGGATGGGAGAGAAGGACAGGAGCCAGCTAGAAGAGGCATCTCTGGGCCTGAACTCTTTTCAGAGGTGGGAGCACTTCTGAGGACCTTGGAGGGAGATGGAATAGTGCCCAGGTGAGCCAGCCTGCAAGGTCAACTAGCCTTTCAATAAGTCCATATAGGATTGAGTTCACCTGAACCAAGAAGGTACCAATCCCTCACCCCAGCATCTCCTAAGGAGACTGCAGGACTTGGCTCAGAAACTGGGGGAGGATCCAGAGGTGATTTGTACTACAGTGAGACCCACCACCCTCAGAACATTCTGGTGGGGCATTTGAATGAGGATGTCTATGAGGGGTGTGTGTGACAGAGGGTGAATGTAAGAGGGTATGAAAGGGTATGGAAAGGTGTGAGTGAGAGAGTGTGGGTAAGTGAGGGTATGTGGGGGTATGTGAGGGTGTCAGAGGCTATCAGAGGGTGTCAGTGTGTGCAGGTGAGAAAGGGTGTAAACACACCCTGTTCATAAGTCATAAGTATGTGTGCATGTATATGTGTATTTGAGTATGTAAGTATGTGTTTCTTTATGTGCACATGCATCTCCCCACTTGAGCAGAATCCACCCCCAACATTTGCTACCACAGCCCAGCTTCCCCATCTCTCTCAAGGTTTGACTTTGAGAATTCTAGAGAAAGTAAGAAAATTCACTTTTGACCAGAATCTTGAGAAATGACCCATAGTTCTCCATGAGTTTCACTTCTTTTGACTTAGAGTTTTGTTGTTGTTGGGGACACAGTGGTTCTCAGGGCTGCTCCTGGCTCTGAGATCATGGATCACTTCCAGTAGAGCTCAGAGGACCATGTGTGATGCTGTGAATCAAACCAGGGTCTGCTGCATGCAAGGCAAACGTCCTCCCCACTGTATTTTCTCTCTGGCCCCAGTAGTGCTCAGTATTACAGATATTATAAATACTTACATGGAAAAAAGATTTACTTCTTGAACTCTGTACAAAGATCATCTTCTGATATTATTACTAAGTATGGCTAAATTGAATGCCAAATTAAAGAGGCATCCAGTAGTTCTGAATAAAAGTTTAAACCAAATCCCAGGAAAGAGGTCACTGAAACAGCAAGTTCAGAGCCTGAAACTATAGCTTTGGTGATTATTTTTATTTATGACTTCACTGTATACAAAGAGCCACTTTCAACAGCCAGTTGTAAAAAACCGTTAGCAGAAGGATCTAAGCCAGGAGAAAGAATTATTTTTCTGTAGTCAGAGAGTTTAAAGACTAAACATCCCACATAAACCATTTCCAGTGATGCCTTAATTAGTACAAAATAAATGTCTTCTTAAGTCAGCAGTGTTGTGAAAGCCAATATTGTTTGATGCTGAGTTAGTTCCTTGGTTGCCGTCAGAAAGAAAACTGAAAGTTGAAGTTGCGGGGAGGATTTTTGGTCATACCCACAGATGCTCAGGGCTTACTCCTGACTCTGCTCAGGGACCACTTCTGGTGAGTGCTTGAGACTATATATGTGGTACCCAAATGAAACCAGGGTTAGCAGAGTACAAGGTGAGTGCCTTACCAACTGTACTATCTGCCCGGCCTGTGATAATGAATATGTTAAAGTAGCATACACTGTTCATGCATGTTAGTCTTTGCAAAGAAGATGTTATGGAAAACTCAATGCTGACTTTGCTTGTGAACGATCTGGAATTGGAATTGAAGGGGATGGCTAATGCTTGCTTATTTCTACTCTGGCAATATTGCAGATAATATGGAAATTGCCCCCAAAAGTGCTTTTTTTCCTAAAAGTTAATAATGCTCAGTAAACAGAGAGGCTAGAAGTTCCATAATTTCTATTTGAGAATCACCTGCCCATAAAATATGATTCTGTTTTATTGGGTTATTTTGGTTTAGGGGAGTGGGTTATAAATACCTAGCAGTTCATACCTTATAACCAAATTTCATGAGGAAAAAAAAAATAAGACAACAGTCTCCAAAGGTGAACATTTGGCTGCTCCCACCCTGAAGAAGCCCCTGTTCTCTCATGAATATGTATTTCCTTCTCTGTGCTCCCCTCACACTTCTTTAAATAGAGCTTTTGTTAAAGTGAGCTTTCTTGTGTGGCCTAGATTGACTTAGGGACTTTGTGGTGAGGTAGATGGTGCCAGCAAGGGTACTTGCAGCAGTGGGGGACCCACCTGGCTGCAACCTGAACATAGCTCCAGATCTTTGTAGGGTCCTCCCCGTGATCCCTGCACACCCGGCGCCTGGAAGACTTGGTGTGTCCTGAAACAAGTGTTCAGCACGGGGACTAGCCTCGAAGAGGATGCAGTGAGAGGAGGAAGGAGCGGGGCTTTCTGCAGACCCGAGACACCAGGGGTGTCCAGCAAAGTGCTCAGACTTGGCTGACAGGTGCAGCGCTGAGGACAGGGCAGAAAAAGGAGAATCCAGGGTGGACAGGAGAGAAGGAGCCGGTGGAAGCAGCTCATGCGACAGACCTGGGCCCAGTCCGAGGCTTCAGCAGAGAGCGTGGGAAGGAGCCACTGCAGAAGGCGCCTGAGGCAGAGGAGGTTACACACAACAGAAAGTGGGAGAAAGCGGTGAAGGGAAGTGAGCCCTGGGGAAGGGACCGGTGTAGGGACCTTGTCAAATCGACATTCAGCCATCAGCAGCTTTATAACTGCATCTCACGGTGATTCAATTTAGAATAAAAAGAAGAGGAAGAAGAAAGTGGTGCCTGGGAGGGGCTGAGGCCCGAGGGGACCTGTGAGATTATGCTAAAAGGGAAAAGTAAAGAGACGATTGTCCTGCAGAGAGGGATTTGCATTTGAAAGAAATTCTGTTGGTTCTGCCGAGAGGGGATTAAAGGGGCGGAGGAGGGAGGGCAAGCGAGGCTGAGTGCTGGGGAGACGCTGGTGTCTGGGACAAAAGGGACAAAGAGAGCCTGAGAGGAGCTGAACACAAGACCCCCAAGGCACACCCTCCCACCTCTGGGAGTCCAAGCTTGGATGCTGAGCAGAACGAAGGAGAAGGGAGGGTGGTTCTGAGGTTTCAACTTAAGTGCAGCCGCCAGAGCCCAGTGGGCTGAGTACAGACATTGAGAGGAAAACCAGGCCAGCGCAGAGCCGCGCTGACCTTGGAGACACTGTCCTCTTTTACAGAGACATGTGGGACCATGGCTAGGGTAAAGGACCTAGTTGGCTCACCAGACGCTGGACTTGACAGACATCAGAGTAGAAAATCAACCGGGATTCTACCAGCACAAGGTGTGTATGTTAAGGGAAAATATATATAAAAATAAATATTAGATGATTACAATAACTCAGATAGGTGATCAGAGATAGATTCCTGTTAAGCCTTTCTCCACCGCTCTCCATCTTGTCTGCCCTGGTAACCATTAGCCAACGCCCCTCCTAGAAGGAACTTGGCATATTTGGGCAAAAGAATGAATTTCTGCTCACCCCTCCTAAGGTTTTCACCTTATTTAAAAAAGGACAAGCTCACCATCTGATTGGACATTGTGTTTGAACCTGGACTAGGGATTGGTGCATTCTACAAGCCCTACTTTCCATATCAACCCTCCTCCTAAGGTTTCTTAAACCTATAAACACACACACACACACACACACACACACACACACACACACACACACCAGATACCAGGGGCTTCCGATTTTGATCTTTATGGCAGATTCCGGTGCCCCAGCTAGCTGGACAATAAACCTGACTTTGCTGATTGCATTCTCTGAAGATTCGTGGTCTTTATTCTTGGACCCTTAACATGTGGACATCAGCATCTAAACCCAGATGTGCCCCTTACACTTTGGGGCTGAAAGGCTCTGTTTTAATTCAGGTTCCAGAAAGCCTGTAACCACCTGTACAGCTTCTCATGTGGTGACCTGTGAGCCACCCCCCTTTCGTCTGGTCCCTACAGGACCCCAACAGCAGCCTTGGTTCAGTCATTAAGAGTCAATATCTACGGGGCCGGGAAGGTGGCGCTAGAGGTAAGGTATCTGCCTTACAAGCGCTAGCCAAGGAACGGACCGTGGTTCGATCCCCCGGCGTCCCATATGGTCCCCCCAAGCCAGGGGTGATTTCTGAGCACATAGCCAGGAGTAACCCCTGAGCGTCAAACGGGTGTGGCCCAAAAACAAAACAAAAAACAAAAGAGTCAATATCTAAAAGCCAAGACTCAGACATGAGCTCTGCTGCTTGGGGCTCAACACAACAGCCATGATAGTCTGATTATCAGAATATACATCAGAGCCTTGTGGGGTTATTCCCATTTCATGATTTTCTCCTCTCAGCAAGACCAAAGGGTTGATTCTGTTGACTAAGTCTTTACTCCTTAAAAAAAAAAAAAAAAGGTGCACTGGTGAAGGTTGTAGTGCATTGTATGACTGTAACTCATTCATGAACAATTTTATCTGTGAAAAAAACTGTATTATAAGCTGTGTAACCATGGTGTTTAAATTAATTTTTTTTTTAGTTTTCAAAGGTGCTAAATATTCCATGTCTCATAAATCTTTAAAATTTAAGGCCCCGGGCTGGAGTGGTAGCACAGTGGTTGGGTGTTTGCCTTGCATTTGGCTGACTCAGAAAGAACCAACGTTTAATCCCTGGCATCCCATATGGTCCCCTGAGCCTGGAGTGATTTCTGAGGGCAGAATCAGGAGTAACCCATAAACCAAAAAAAAAAAAAATTTATGGCCCCACGATGTTCAAGTGCAAAAGGAATTTTAACTTAAAAGACTTTTTGAGCAAGATGCAATAATACATCTAATTTAAAAGGGATAAAATCATTACCAGTTTAGCATCAAAGGAATTATCAGATGAAAGTGATTCCATACAGACTGTGTCATAAAGAGCTGAAAGAAGTCACACACACACACACACACACACACACACACACACACGTGTTTTATCATCACAGCATAGAAAAAGGAATAAGAAAATGCATTTGTGTATTTTAAAGACAAGTGGATTTCTTGGATCATCCTCTACAAACAGAGCTATAGGGACAGAGCCCCTGGCTGAAACCTTATTTTCCCCAGTAATTCAAAACCTGCCTTTAAGCCCCACCCTAGAGCAGTGGAAATGCCCCCCCCCACACACACACACACTCAGTAGTCACCTGGAAGCTGGAGATTAAGGCTGGGCCCTAAAAATCAAAGCTGGACCCAGAAGGCCTCTGGGACTCAGAAACATGTCCAGGCTGTTTAAAGACCGGGAGCCTGGTCGCAGCAACTTCTGCACTGTAGTCACTGAGTTTCCCAAGTCTCCCTGATTGCTCTCAACTTCCTGATAGAAGGGGATAAGCGGTTATGTTCCCAGCACTCAGCAAGCCAGAGGAAATGTTTCCTGAAGTCAGCTGATAAGCCCCATGATGGCAGACAGGCTGTCAACCACGCTGTGCTGGGTCAGCTCCAGGAAGTCACCAGTGTAGGACCTGACACTGAACTTCCATGTCTTGAGATGATCAAGAAGGTGTAGACAAGAGTCCTGACTGCAGGACGTTTGCCACAGACACCTCAAAATGTGCATTGATACTGGAGCCACCAGATTCTCGGCAGAGAATTAAAAGGAATCTTTTCCCAGTGTTCACAAAATGTGGAAGCGATCTGAGTCTGCAGCATGGAAGTGGGCTTTAAAGCTATCCATACGTGCGTGCCTCACGCCAGCTCCTCTGTGCAGAGCAAACTCAGGTTGGCAGATATGAAGGGACTTATCTGCTCTGTGAGGCAGAGGTGTTCAGCTCCAGGCTCTCTCCCTGCCTGTAGTTCCATGAGTTTCAGCCAGAGTTCCCAGCCCAGGCACGGGTCTGGCACGCAAGTGGAATCCTGAAGCCTTATCGGTGGAGCAATGACCTCACCAGGACGGAATCTCACAGAGAAACTAGGGGTTCAGCTCATGGTGTTTCTTTGTGCTGCAGGCCAGAAAGTTGGACGCAACACTGTGTTTTGATGTCTGCCAGACTGGGCCTTCAGTGCAAGAGTAAGTGAAAGCCTGTTTTGTTCATGAGTTGAGCCCTCACAGTGATCAACCTGAACCTGTCAGAGAATCATCTTCGCTGGGATTAGCAGGATGGATGCTGTGGTCAGAAATAAGCCAAGTGGAAGACCCAGGATGTTCTGGGTCATCTATAACCTCTGGGGCCTGCTGAGGCTGCAGAAGGCCCTTTCCTCTCCTCCACCAAGGAGCCTGGCAAAGCATCTGAGTTTCCAGTAAAGGTCCCTTCAGAAGAAACCACATGGTCTCCGGGACAGCCTTGGCCATGTGACTCGGTCTCAGTCCTGCACATGTCCTCAGAACCACCCTGAGTGGGGCAGGGCACTGCACTCCTCTGGGGCAGCATTTCTCCCCCAGCCACTCGGTCACCCCCTGGGCCCCTTGTTCTCTCTGCTTCCCACCAGGCTATCTGGACTTAGGACAGAAATAGCCCTCAGAGAAGAAAGGGCATTTTCTGTTCCCCACTAGGTCACACCTGCTTCCTCCATCCTCACTTCCTGCTCTATCTTTGGGGACCCCACTACCCCTGTGTAGTGTTAAATAATTAATGATGGTGCTGGATGGAGATGGGTGGATGGATGAAGAGACCTTTCTCTGCCATCCCAGGCCACGTGGCTCTGCAACCCCCTTCAGCCGGAGGGTCTGGAGGTTCATGAGAGCGGCAGGTAGAAATCTCACTCACAGTCAGGCTTCAGGAAGTATCAGCTTTATTCATACCCTATCCACCACATGTGTGGCCTATATCATAACCAATTAAGCATTCAGCCATTCTTAGCTAGCCCCGAGTCTTAACTCCTTTCAGCCATCTTCCCTTTGACCTCCATGCTGGCCAAAAAACAAAAGCCCCTAATCCCTTGGCCCAAAGGCCTTATCTCACCTTACCAAGACCACTCCCAGGAATGGGCGGGTCTCACGTAGATACAACTAAATCCAGGGTGGAGTTACACCCCTGCTCTTTTCTGGGGACCCAGTTAGCCCTGTTCTGTCTCTGGGGACCACACCACCCCCTTGCATGTAGCCCCTTCACTCCTAACCTCTCTCTCGCCCACAACTCAGCATTTGCACTTTCTGGCATCCTATGCTCCCATGACTCACTCCCTCATTCTCCTTCTCTGAGGACAAGCCAGCAGGTTGATGCTTTTCTGGGTCTCCTTAAAGCCAACCCCCAACTCACTGCTCCCTCTCCCCACTTCCTCCCGTCCTCCTTCATTGCTATCTTTTCAGAGCACCCACTGACACCAGTTCTGAATGGGTCCCAGCAACAGCATGCTCCAGAAACACAGCAGATCTCAGGGATCCTGTTTAACTAAGATGGGCACAGACCACAACCGGCTTGACTCTGGGTGACGGCTCAGTGGTGGGAGAGAGAGAGACCCCAGTGTTGGAAGGAAGAGTCCAGACTTGCCTCCCTTGTTCTCTCTCCCCTGGTCATCATCAATGTGCTGATTTGGACCCAGAGCTCATAAGTAGGCAGTAATAAATTCCTTAGGATGCATGCATTTTTCATTTTTAAAAAGATAGTTGAGTCATGTTTAAGATTTAAAAATTATCATTCAGGGGCCAGAGTGGTGGTGCTAGAGGTAAGGAATCTGCTTTGCAAGCACCAGTCTAGGACAGACCATGGTTTGATTCCCTGACATCCCATATGGTTCCCCAAGCAAGGAGCGATTTCTGAGCGCATAGCCAGGAGTAACCCCTGAGCGTCACTGGGTGTGGCCCCCCAGAAAACAAAAAAAACAAAACAAAACAAAACAAAAGAATTATCATTCAGTGGCATTGAGTTTAGTTGGTCTTGGAAAGAAGATTTTCCTAAATTTATAAGACAGTATCAATTTTCTAAAACATAATGAAGAATATGGATGCTGTTCATTTTTTGAAAGATCAGAGCTCCCTGAAGCCACTTGAACCATTTATTTATTTATTTATTTATTTAGTTGGTGGTTGGTTTCTGTAACACACCCCGCAGTGCTTAGGGGTTACTCATGGCTCTGCACTCGGGAGCCATACCTGGTGGTGCAACCATATGTGATGCTAGGGATCTAACCTGGGCAGAGCTGTGTGCAAAGGAAGTTTCCTACCCACTGTACAATTGTTCCAGCCTCTCACTTAATTTTTTTAAATATCCAGTTTAAATCTACTTAGATTGCAAATTAAAAGCATAGGTTTATCCATCTTTACATATTTTAAAACATGTATTTTTTATTATATCATTATGACTCACTGTTTGCTGTTCCCCGGTATGGTTGGATGTCCTTCCAACTATGTTCTCCAAGAACCTGCTTTGTTTATGTTATACCTTTTTAACTTGTTAAAAAATTCTTTCATTTATTTTCTTATAGATTTTCTCCCCTCTTTTATATTTCCAGTTTCTGAAATAGAATGTCTAACTTGCTTTATCAGTCATTATTTTTTCCCTGTGCTCTGAAGTATTTTTAAAGTTAACCTTTCTGCTATGTATGACTTTAAGCATGGCTCCAAATCTATGTATAAGATACTTATTCACTTTCCAAAGTATTTAAAAATGCCAAAGTTTGTAATGCATCTTGTTTGGCTTTTCAAACTGGAGAGATTATTTTAACAAGGCATTAGTTCTTACTTTTTTATTGTTTGTTCAAGGCCATGTACTGATATGCTCAGGGCTCACGCCTGATAGTGCTGAGGGATCATATGTGGTGCTAGAGATCAAACTGTGCCCCACCCACTGTACTATTCAGCTGTGTCCTTCTGTTCCTATCTCTGGTCCTTGCCGCTTTATTGGCATTTGATATGAGCTGATTGTATCAGCCCAGTGTTGGAGCATCATAAAGTAAACATCAATGCATCAGGAAAGTGTCTTCATCTGCATGTGGTAACTTCGACTTTGATGAATACACAAACACATACACAATGAATCACAGTCTTTTATTTTATTTTATTTATTTTATTTTATTTTATTACTTTCTGATATGTTGAGCACTTAGGAATATTTTTACCTAGACTCAAGAAGATATGAGTGGAAATTAGAAAGCTTCAAACAAAACAGAACTGAAAAAGTTGTTAAGTAAAATGAAAAGCACACTGAAGCCCCCACCCCAGCATTGGACCAGAGGAACAGCTGCTGAGGATAGAATCAGGGAGCTCTATGATTAGCTGCTTCACACCTCCAGAAACAGTAGAAGATAGAAAAGAGCCTAAAAATAAACAAACCGAAGAAACATATCCTAAAAAATTTGAAAGCAAACCAATTGATGGTCTGCTAATTGGGTTCCTTGGATTTTGAGTACAAAAGGTCCTCTGAGTTAGCAGTTGGTGCTGGTCTCTGAGATACACACCTCTCAGTCATCCATTATCCATCATCCATCCATCCCACCACAACTGGTGTCACTCCACCAATTTAGTGCAATTTAGTTCACGTTCTAAACTTTCCACTATTATCCTGAAACCCACATAGTCCAAGCCCCTGTTTTATGCTCCTTTCACCAGACAAATCCAAGAAAAGTTCTCCTGACTGGAGAGTTTCTGACCTGGTCTCTCCTGACCAACCCCAGGTCTCTACTCAGAGACCTCAACTCAGAGGACCCTACTCCTGACCTTTCCTTTGCACATCTGCTTCCTGGAAAGGCCAATGACCATTTTCTGTTGCATGTTTTCCAGTTAAATGTGGACATTTGATTGACTTAGGTATATGTTTTCTGCTCTCCACCTACAACATAGAAGGTCCAAATAAACCCAGTGCCCTGTTCGTCCCTTTCTCTAACATGTTTTTGCCATCACAGAAAATGCTGCTTGACATATAGTAGGTGTTTCACTGAAATCTAACACTGTGTCCCCTGCATCTTTGACTCTGGCTCCAGCCTCTGCTGTTTGGATCCTGGACAGAACCTAGCAGAGCTCCTGACATCAGTTTTTGGAAAGTCACTGTGATCTCCAGTTGTTTTCCTCATGTCACTTTTCCTGTTTTTCCATCTGGAAATATTCTCTCATAGTTTCCCCCCTCCCCCTCCCCCCGGAACTAGGAACTAGGAATATCTCCGTGGTTTTTCAGTGCCTACAGGGTAAATGCATAGCTCCTTCCTACATTAAACCTCTTTGGAGCACTGATCAGATATTTGATATGAGGAGATTACTACTTAGATGCTATGATAGAATCACATATGGTTGTTTAAAAAGTATGAAAATTATGTCTATGAGATGCAGGCTGGATTATCCATACATAGCTCTCTCTTTTTTTTTTTTTTTTTTTTTTGGTTTTTGGTTCACACCCGGCAGCACTCAGGGGTTACTCCTGCTCTACACTCAGAAATTGCTCCTGACAGGCTCAAGGGACCATATGGGATGCCAGGATTCAAACCACTGTCCTTCTGCATGCAAGGCAAACACCTTACCTCCATGCTATCTCTCCAGCCCCCCAAACATAGTTCTTATGGCTCTGATTTTATTTTTGCTTCAGAGTCATCCAGAGACTTTGGTGTAAGTGGGGAGATAGATTGCACTCTGGTGATAATTAATCCCCTCTCCCGACTGTTAATTTCCAATGACAATAAAAGAGTGAGTCTTCAATGCTTTGCCCCATGACCCCAAGCACCTGGGTTTGAAAGAGTGCCCATGACATTCAGGGCCAAACTGGCTGTTCATCTGATATGGAGTTCACAGTCTGTCCACACTGGCTCATCTCTATCTCACTGACCCAATCTCCACCGACCCTTCCCCACTTCATGGGCCACCTAACACCTTCCCCTTCCTCCAGATGCCCTTTCCACAGACATGCCTTTACCTAGTGCTCTGAACTATGTTACCAGCATTTTCTGTCCTAGTCTTTGGCATGTGTGAATATGTGTGTGGTATGTGTGTGTGTGTGTGTGTTGTGTGTACTTAAGAAATGAATGGAATCTCACATGACCCACCACTGACCACCTGCTTACTTGCCTCAAAGAGCCTTTTATTGACTTATTGTTACCGTACAAATTATGGAACCACAAGAGTTTAGCTTCACACCTCCAGGTGCCAAATAAGGTCTTAAGGACTTGGCACATCTCATGGGACATTCAGGGATATCAATACTCATCATCATGTGGTCCTTAAGTGCAAAGCTGGCATACCCCACATGAGGTACCCTCACCCCTGGCAGCCATGCCTTACCCTCTTCCTCCCCACCTACTCCTTCCACAGCCCCTGAAAATGTCCATTCTATTCCCCACTTTTGGACAAATATCCTATTGCATCTGAGTGAGCATCATGTTCTAGCCTTGGGTCTGAAACCTTTGGTGTTGTTCGGCTCTCTCCTCTGAAGCCACTGGTGTGGTCTCTTCTCTCATGAAGGATCCTGAGAACATATTCATCTCTGATTGCTGCTGGTCTATCTGAGATCCCCCATGGGCTGCCTGTTAGAATCTTTTTCTCTGGTGGCTGCCACTCTCCTGCCAAGCTTCTACTGTACTAACTCTAGTCATACTGAAATCTGTTCTCATTGAAAATAAGAGGTTCAAATCCATATGGCAACTCTAGTATATTTATATTAAAAGATCAAATCATAATATCTATATTAAAAGATTATGGAATTGGCCTCTGTGTAAATCAGGGAAAGAACCGCATTTTCTACCAAATTCTCACATAAACTCAAACAAAACTCCCTTAATGAAGAAAACAAATTTCTGCATGTTGTGGCTTTGGCAACAGGAACTAAATCTGGATTAAAAAATAAACTAAAATGTTAGTTAATCTTCCCAATATTTCCAAATATCCGTGTATTTTCTATTCTTCCGATGTCTGGGTCTTTTTCGCCCATCTGGTTTGAATCGAGTAAAGTAATGAGGAGATATAGACTTTCTTGCACTCTTCAGACCTAAAAACCTTTTGTGCAAATCTGTTTGTGTTGTTTATTTCCATGGAAAAGTTGGCTGCCATATACTGTTCAGATCCAGCACTGGCAAAAAAAAAATAAATATAATAATAATAATAATAAAGTAAAAAGAAAAACCCTTGGCACTTTGGAAACATTCCATGAAAATCTAGAAAAGTGGGGGAATTTAGCTAGTAAGGGTGAAAGCTTCAAACAACTTCTGGCTGCTGAAAAGAAACTGTTTGCCTCCCCCAATGGCCTTTCCAGGACCCACTCACCATCATCCAGTGTGAGAGCCTTCATGGTTTCCTGTCTCTTGAACAAGAGTTTTGGGGGGCATCTTTCTTTTCAGCAGACTGAAGAGAAGAAGAATCTAGCTGAGAATATGAAAGGACTCAGAAACGGGGAGCCTTGCTGGCTGAGCACAGAACTGCAAAGGCCATGAAGCTGCAAGCGCTGAAAGAGCAGTGGGTACCGGCTGCTGAATGGGGTGAGATTCCCACCCAGGGACACCACAATATAGCGACTTGGGAGAGAGAGGAGAGGGGTGTAGAAACTGGGTGTATTCCCAGTCTGCAGTCGCTGATGGGGGTGGCAGAGAAGGCCTGGGAGAGGCCTATAGGTCCAAATTCAAGAGAGAGAGGATTAGAAGTGAAGCGGGCAGCATCTCACTGATGTTTTAATGGGTCAGCAGCCTCTGCTCTGGTCTCTTCCCTGAAGCCCCTCAACTGTCCAACTTTTTCCTTATACACCTGTCAGACTATTGTCTGTTACAGGAGGCATGTTCAGGTCCAATTTTAAGGGTGTGTCCAGGAGGCATATCCAAGTCCAATTACCATTACATTAACATGGAACCAGTAGTTGCCTATGAGGCCTTCTAAAGGTTCCTTAAATGCCTTCTGGGTTTCCTAAGCATTATCTGGACTTTTCTCTCACACCCTTGGATGTATGCCTATATTCTAAGAGTATTACAATACCTGAAATATTATTAGCTCCATTGCTGAAAGGAGTCACTCATACATACTGACTTAATAAAATCTCAGATGCTAAACTCATGTATATTCAACTAAGCAGGAATAGACCAAAAATAGAATTTTGTTAGATTCTTCCAACTATTAGATTCAACAGCAAAAAATGTACACTGAGACAAGTTTGACTAGAGGTCACTTAATATCATCTTTGTTAAATCAAGTAATTAAAGGAAATTATAACTTCCTTAGAAATCATGTGGAGATGCAACACACTGAAACTCTATGGTTGCCCTCACAATTGAATAACTCCCACATTGAGGATAAAGAATTTGACAAAAATCTTGATTATATTTCCATTCATTGATTTAGTTAATAATATCCACTAACTTTAAAAATTAAATTAGGGTTTTCTTAGGGTAAATTTTTAAAAAAAAATTTTGGGTGTGGGGTATGGGCCACCACCAGCCATGTTTGGGGGAAATTCCTAACCTGAGCTCAGGGCTTTACTCCTGACACGCCCAGGAGGATCATGTGGTACCAGGGACAGAACCTGTATAGGATGACATCCAGCTATCAGCCCAAGATAAAGATGTTCCCCCAACTTCCTCCGTCTTTACCTCCTGGCTGTTGAGGTTGCCTGGGATGAAAAGTCCTTTGGTTCCTTGGCTGGAATCTGGGTGGGGGACCGGCTTATCTCCCTGCAGTTGGTCATTCTCAAATGGAGCTTTCTCTTTGGCTTCTACCCCATCAGTGATCTCAATAAGCTGCTGCAGGTTGGGGACTAAGGTTCTCACACAAAGCACCTTTGGTAGAAGAAAGGCGCTGGGCCTCAGCCTCTGGGACACTGCTCAGTCTTCAGCTTTCTCCTCTTCGCTGCCTGCAGTTTAAGGAAGGAGGAAGTTAGGGGAACGCCTTTGTTTTGGGTTAATAGCTGGGTGTCATCTTGCAAACCTGAGTCTGCTATATATAAGGTAAGCACTTTAATCTTCATACTAATTCTCTCAACCCTGATTTTCTTAAATGCTTATTTCTGGTATATCTTGTGAAGAAATTATTACATAGCAATAAATATCAGGGTTGGAAAATCTGGGATCAAATCACAGCTTGGGGCCAGAGAGTTGGTACAAGGGCCAAGGAACCTGACCTGCATGTAACTAAGCCCAGTTTAGTCTCCAGCTCCATATGTCCCTGAGTACTACCAGGAGTGACCACTAAGTACAGACCTGGGAGTCAACTTGAACACCGCCAGATGTGGCCCAACTCCTCAGTGACCCCCAAAACTACAATCCATGCTTTAGCAACTAGAGAGCAACATTACTTGTGGCCCAGGTAATAAGTAGAACTTGTTATTTTATGACCATTTCACTAAAAATGTATTATAGGGTCAGTATTAATATACATACAGGCACATCTATACCTCAAATGCTAATTATTCTCTTAGCTTTTTAATGTCTGCAGCTATAGGTCATTAAAAATGTATAGTATTTTCCTAATACTGTAACTATATTTGTAAAATTAGCATTTTACTTAAACTAAAAGTATATTATACAGCAGGCCCTCAAGTTTGTATGTTATAGCACCAATAAAACTTTAAATTCAGCAGGATGAATTTGTAGCACTTTGATAGTTTATAAGCCTTGCCCTATGTTATCATTCAAAACTCTTTGATAACCTTTATAAATACAATATATACAATTTGTATTTATTAACTTCATAAATATAATATATCCAATTTTTAGTTTACTGGTGTAATAATGTTCTTCATCTAGACTAATGAACTATAAACCATAATCTACACAAATTCAAAATAGAGTACTATTTAGTCCAAGATCTACCATAGAGAGGGGAAGGCTTCAATTTTGATATCTTTGGTATGGACCAAAGATATCATGGATCAAAGATATCATGGGGCTGCCTGCAAAGCTAAGAAATGAGCAGCACAATGGATGATCACTGGTTAGAAGTAAATAAAACTCTCCCTCATATTTCTAACACTTTACTAGACTAAAACCACCAACCCTAAACTCTGTAAGCAAAAATCAGCAACATAACACCAAAATAACCATGCCACCAGGAACTCCACCAAACAGTTCCACTTAAATAAAATGCATTTACATTTAAAATCATGGAAAAAAATCATGATAGCTGAAAAAAGTCAAGACAGACAACTAAAGAGCCGGTTTAAGTACATAAGTTCTGAGAGATAATTTTTGAGATTCTATTTAACTTTCAAATCAGTATTAACAGAACGTTAAATCGGAAAACCATAGAACTAAGATGCCATCTTGAAAGAACAAAGAAATGTGAGACAGGCATGTCATATATTCTAGTAAGCAACATAAATATTGACTATGTCATTGATTTGAACAAATGTTACACAGTTTAGCTAAAAGGCTCCTGTTAAGGTTCCCAACAACTTCTCATTCTCCAGGTTCATTATAGATAAAAAGAATATTTGATAAACATGCACAAAAGGGCTCTAGGTTGAAAGAAGCAGTAATGAAGAGAGACTAGAGGTGACCTTCCCAGATAGTGGAAAAGCCAAGACCTTTAATAATCAAGTAGTTGAAAGAAAATGGGGTCAGAAAAACAGATGGTTGTCCCCAAAAGATGAACAGAGGAGATAAAGGATCTCATGGAAACTGTAGTATGCAAGAATAATATTTAAAGTAAAATGTAGCTAGGTGAACTTTATGGTAGTTAAAGGTGCCAGAATATGGATCAAGACAGAAAACAGATCAACAATAATTATTGGAAGGATGAGAAACATTCTTTGCAATGAGCAGAATTGGCCTTTATAATATCAAGCAGCTCAAGTTATGTAACTGAGCTCTAGCTAGAACAACACAGAGGAGTAAATGGAAACACTCAAGCTAAAGTAGCTTTGTAAAACTTGTTATTCCCTCAAATACTAAATGTTGGATTCACTTAACTCCTTAAAAAGCAAGGATGGGAAACAGTGAAACCCCCTGGAAGTGTGTAATTCTAGCCTGAACAGCAACTGTAGGGAATCTAGAATGTTAAAGGGAAAGAAGAAAGATAAGGGAAAAGCAGCTCCCTCTAGAAATGGAGACAATGAAGGAAATTTCCAAGGATCATACCCAGGAAGGGATGCCCAGAAGATCTACCCAAAGATGAGCTGAAGGGATGAGGGGTGAGTGGTCACTGTGGGTGTCTCTGCTCTTCCCTGAACTGTCAGTGCATATATATAGGCATCAGGTGAGCATGGCTTGTAGTGGATGAAAGACATTTCAGGAAGACCCTTCCTGGGCCTCACATTTCATCTGTCACATCCTAGGTGACTCACAATCTTAAGAATCCTGAGTTCTGTGGAGGGGCCATAGAAATAGCACAGTGGGTTACATTTGTTTAATTCATGGTATCTCATATGGTCCCAGCATTCCAGGAATAATTTCTGAGTGCAGAGCCCTGAGAGCCTCAGATGTGATCCAAAAATGGAAGAGAAGAAGGAAGGAAGGAAGGAAGGAAGGAAGGAAGGAAGGAAGGAAGGAAGGAAGGAAGGAAGGAAGGAAGGAAGGAAGGAAGGAAGGAAGGAAGGAAGGAAGGAGGGAAGGAGGGAAGGAGGGAAGGAAGGAAGGAAGGAAGGAGGGAGGGAAGGAGGGAAGGAGGGAAGGAGGGAAGGAAGGAACGAAGGAAGGAACGAAGGAAGGAAGGAAGGAAAAGGAAGGAAGGAAGGAAGGAAGGAAGGAAGGAAGGAAGGAAGGAAGGAAGGAAGGAAGGAAGGAGGGAGGGACGGAAGGAGGGAGGGAGGGAAGGAGGGAAGGAGGGAGGGAGGGAAGGAGGGAGGGAGGGAAGGAGGGAAGGAGGGAGGGAGGAAAGGAGGGAAGGAGGGAGGGAAGGAGGGAAGGAAGGAAGAAAAGAAAGAAGGAAGGAAGGAAGAGAGGAAGGAAAGAAGGAAGAAAGGAAGAGTCATGAGTTCCTTCCTTCTGGGGAAACTGTGCATCTATCTCTCTCTTTTATCAACCTCTACTCAATATGTTTTAGGATCACAGGGAGGAACCATCCTCCCTTGTTCAAGGGTCTAGGGGTTGTAGTTTAATTGTAACATCATACAATAGTAGTTAACTTCCTTAGGCAAGCAGTGTACAGAAGCCAAAGCACTGTTATCTCTAAGCAAAGGCACAAATCACATAAATCAAAGTTTAAGGGAGGGAATCCTCGGAATGACAATTTGACTCACAAACCCTCCATCCATCGACAGTCTGGGTAAAATCCAGGTACAGTCCATAAATAAATCAGATGTTCATTCTTGCCAGCCATCTAGCAGCCACCACTGTTGGCTGGTACACCAGGATGTTCTTGCCAGATGAGCCTCCAAATGTAAGGGTCTGAATTGACCACCCAAGTCAGCGCTGAGTCAAACACCACCTCCAACAATTCAAGAATCGAAAGGGAATTTATTCAGCTAGCCAAGGTCCAAGTCTCATTCAACCAGTGAAGTTGACAAGGGCCCGAATTCAAACTTCCAAGCTGTTTATATAGGGCTTTCCAAACTTCAATAATACAAGCATTTCATTGGTTAATAAAATCAGTTCATCCTTCAACACTTACATGATTGGCCCATTTCTATTTGCACACAAATTACATCATGTCTTAGGATTAATGTCCAACTCATTGCTGACTCAACTTTGTGTCAAGGGTCCTTACTGGTAGACTATTCAGACCCACCTAGTTCCTCTCTTTTATCAGAACAGGGAGGGTCTTGCCCTTTAGAGGGTACATTTTTATGTTTTGTCTTTGGGCTAACACCCTCTGCCTATGAGAAAGTTGTACAGTGGAAAAATACTTTACAGCAACTTTACTGGGGGCTTGGGACTACCTTGGTTCTAGGTCCAGGGGCTTTTGTTCTCACAAATAAAGCATCATGGAGACTAAGAATGAGAGAAAAATACTCTCCTCTGGACCATCACTAAAATTCGGATTATTTCATAATAATCATCTGGGCCTGGTTCCACTTTTCATATGTAGATAATTTCTAACTTAGTGATTCACTCTAAGCATTTCTTACCGAAGGTAAGTAAAGTGATATGTCCAGCAAATAATCAATGCTATCTAGTTGGTCAGAAAGAGCAGGGATTGTTGAAGGGTAAATGCTGCTTATCATTCCTTATCTGAGTTCTGAGCTAATGCTGAACACTGAAAGAGGAAGTGGCAAGATGACCCCAATTGTACTGTGGATGGACCCTGGACCCTCGTCCACTCACATTCTAACTGACCGTCTAGTTTTATTCTATTGTGAGCCAGCAGCAAATGATGAGGGCCCAGTGCAACTATCAATCTGGTGTGATTCTGTGCCTTCTCCATGTTCCTTACCTAGATCTGTGCTAAAAATGAACTGTTTACTGGCCTCTGCAGAAGTGAGTACATTGTGGGTCCTAGGAGAATGCATAGGTGAGTTTCCCATCTCTAGTCAAGGAACCAGAGGCACGTGGCCATTGGTCAGTCCTTTGCAATCCTCACTCAAGCACGTTTTCCTGAAGATATGCCTTGGATGTGTTTAGCCTTGTGTTCTTGCTTTGGATGTGTTTAGCCATTAACGATCAGAGTGATGATCACATTACTCTATGACAGACCAACTTCCAGCCGCTGTTACTGTCCATGAGTCCTGGATACCTAGGAGTGTGTGTTTAAGCAGAAGTTTCCTGGATGCTGTGCTATAACCATCAGTGCTGCCAGCCATATGGGAAGCTGATGCCTCTCCTAACAGCCTAGGGATGTGTCTGTTTCTGATACTTCCCAACAGTTGAGTCTGAAGTTATTTGTGATTCCAGCCACGCTAGGAAATTAAAGGATCAAATTAATGTCCAGTGAGTCTGAAGATGTTTGAAGTATGTTATTGGCACTTGGTGTTTCTTATGGAAATCATTCACTTACATCTTTTATTTTTATCTTCTTTAGTATGACCTAGAAAGAAATCAGAATATTTGGAGAGTAATCCTTGCCAGTGATTAGGTCATTACCACACCAGATTTTTAGTTAAACTATTAGATTGGCCAGTGTTCAGGCTGTAAATAAAGTCTCCACACCTGTCATTTGTAAATTTTGTTCTTTTCTCTAAAGTTCAAAAATGATTATATAACAATGTCAGCCTGTATTTTCTTTAAGAAGGAAATTCCAGGGGGTGGGGGAGAAAGGGGGGGTCAAGGTGAGGCATTGCTTGTGGCCAATCCTGGTTTGATTCCTGGAACCAAGTGATTGCCCAAACATTGCTGGGTGAAACCTTGGAGGTTCCAAGAACCACTGGGCTGTCTAGGCTGTCCCCTGCACATGGTCAGGCCTCTGCACTGAAGTTCCATCTGGGGCATCTGATCCTGGTATGGGCAGAAACATGGTAACTGTGGCCTGAGACTCACCAGGTCTGGGACACAGAGTTGCCTGATACTGACTTGGGTGAACAGAAATGCTGACACCCATGTGGCTCTTCAGATGCTGCTTAATGGAGTTTTGTGTTGAGGGCACTGGTCTCTCTGCCTCTGGAACACCCAGAATGTGCTTGGATCCCATGAAGATGTAAATGTGCTCAGATGAACATTACCAGACTGTGTCCAAGACCAGACATTCAACCTTCCAGCCAAAGAGGGGAATCTTGAGAATGACATGAGCAGAGGCTGGGGAAGGAGCCACTACCTTCACCAGAGACTGTCCCATCCTGAATGCAGGTTCTGGGCATACAAAGCAGCCCATCTTGTTTTAAGAGAGGAAGGAAGAGAAAGAGGATCTAAAGCCACTTCAAACCCCCAGATATCAATGGTCAGTCATGAGCTTGGAAGCTAGGCAGAAAACATGAAAAACAAATTTTCTTCAAAAAAGAAATTGAGCTTCTAAAGGCTTCTCTTTAATCTTTCCATCCTGTCTTCCTATATGTCCCACTTCTGGGAAGTCGAGACTGGATTTAAGTGGGCAATAGAGTCAGGATTTTATAGGCAACTAATGAAGATTATAAAGTCACAGGAGTAGAGAGGACTCAGCTCACGGCCAAGCACAACAAGGAAAGTGAAGGAAACATTTTTATTTAATTGAGGAGCAGCGAGTAAGTCAAGTTAACACAAAGAAAGCTCCTGGAGAAAAAAACAAGCATATGGAAAAAGTTACTGAAAACATAGTACCAGAATGTTCAATAACCAACTTTGTTCTGCAAAGACATGAGAAAGGAAAATGTAAGTGAAGCACAAAATGAAGATGGGAAAAACAAAATCAAGTTAAGTAGACTTTGAGGATGCTTGTCTAATTCTTGCATTACTGCAACAAAAGAATTTCTTTGACTTAATGGAGAAAATAAAGAAATTACACCTTTGATGATGGTAAAACATTGTGACCTTCGGAAGACCCAGCAAACAGACTGAAATGCTAGAAATGAAATTTCCTTTTTCCAAAATTTCCATTGCTCACTAGATGATCTACAACAAAATATAAATTAGAGCCCCAAGATCTCAGCGGTTGATAAGAATTCGGATGAGCAAATATCATTTTTAATAAAATATTCTATTTTACTATGTACTTGATGGCAATATTCTGCTGCAAATCTCTCAATATAGGTTGTCTTTACAAATGGGTACAGAGAAATAGTATATCAGGGAGTTGCCTTGCATGCCGTGGACCCTGGTTTGATCTCTGGTGTCCCCTACACTACTCCAAACCTGCCAGGAGTAACCCCTGAGCATAGCCATGTGTAGCCCCAAAACAAAACAGAAGACTTGAGGACAGGGATAGGACTCAAATATCAGATTGCCCACATCTGAGTGTTTGCATTCATTTCTCATACTCTGTGCACTACTAGTGCCCCCTTATTTAAAATAAGAATAGTTAACACTAAAAGTTCTGTGACCTGAGAATAATCCAAAAAGCTCTTTACACTCTTTTCACATAACAGTCTTGTTAGGATTTCATGAATAAAATCATGTCCCCTTCCTGCCAATAAAAGTTGCTGTATAACTGAGAATATTTCTTGAGTAGAAGGAAAATCAAATGGAAAAGTAAGAGCTAGCTGGGTAAAGTTGAAGACTACAATGAAATGACCAAGATGTGAGCGCCCAGAGAAGCCACTCCTCTCACTCTTCCAAAGCAGTGTTCTGGACCTTTCTCCCCATGGTTCCTTCAGCCCTCAAGTCCTTCTGAGCCTCCTGTACTGCTGGTGGGGCATCTGGTCTCATGCTGCAACACTCCCCAACTGATGTTCACCCTAGAATATACTGGACTTACTAGCCAGTTGAGAAACACTCTTCTAAATAAAAACTTGAACAAGAATTGCAAACATTTCCACCTGTTTAACATATTGAAATGTTCATGGCTTGAGATTTGGATGTAAATGATCAAATCCTTACCAGAAATGACCTCAGGTGGGTTATTAATGACCTCACTGGTTATTTTTTCTTTTGTCTGAACATATTTATTAAGTTCTATATGACCTCTAAATATAATCCCAAATACTGAGTCTAGTAAACCCAAACATAAATGTGAATTTAAACTCTCCCAATTTTCTTGTTCCTAGAGATCTAGTTACAAAGAATTGTGCTCTGCTTCTGGGTGCCGTGTACAGGGTGCCAGTGAGGCAGAGACCTGCTGGGGCACCAAAAAAAACCTCAGGTTCATTGTTGAGGTATGAAGACTATAGGTTGGTGAGAAGGATCTAAAAGGTTCTAGAATGTTCGAGAACATTCTCATCACTCACTCTAGGCTTTCTTGCTGTCATTTTGAGATGTCAGGAATAAATTCTCAGCTGGGGAGGGAGAATCAGGCCCAGCTGTGGGTATTAAAAGCTGACATCATAAATACTTTTAGCACATACTGCCTATTCTTCCTCTCCTGGTATCTCTGTTCACAGGAGCAGTGGCTGTAGAGAAGACATAAATTCTGGGGAGGAGGTCAAAGAAATAACAAAGTTAAGTCCAAACAAATGTTGGTATTTTTGGTTTGAGGAGTCTAGAAGGGAGCTCTGCCCTGAACTGCACAGGCATTACTCCTGGTTCCATGCTCCATAATCACCCCTGGTGATGCTTGGGGTTGTACTAGGTTATACCAGGGGTTGAACCAGTGCCTGCTGCATGCCAGGCAAATGCCTTAGCCCTGTTCTGTCTCTCTGACCTTAAACATTGATTTTTTAAAAGAGAAATTCCTTCATAAATACATAGGACTCTGAAAATGTAAGCTTTTGTCAGCAATCCAATATACAATTTGAATGTTCTGGAATTGTTCCATTTTGTTCTTGGAGGGAAATGTACCCCTTCCCATAAGTTTGACTATCTTCTTCTTTTGGCAAGCTGCTTTCTTTCCCAGAGTAATCAAAATTCCAAATCCACAGCTTATTAGTGATCATTGTTTCCTGTGTCCTTGGCTATTGATTTTAACCCAAAACCATCTTTGTCATACTTTTAAGGTTTTGTTTTGTTTTCTTTTTGAGTTTGGTTTCATGGCCAAGGGTCAGAACTAAGAATTCTTATATGCAAGGAGGCATGTTCTACCATTGAGCTACACCCTGGTTCTTAAGATACTTTAATATTATTTGTGGGGGAAGGTTGGGGGCACAACTGGTGATGCTCAGAGATAACTCCTGGATTTGTGTTCAGAGCTCACTCCTGAAGAGGAGTGACCCTAGAAGGATTCTAAAGGGTTCTGGGAATGGAACCTAGGGTAAACCAGACACAAGTACTCAAGAAGTCAAGAAGAATCTCTTGCTTCTGGTTGTGACCATGGCAGCTGAGGCAGCTGTTAGGGTGCAGAGAGGAGGCCACAGGGCAGAAGCAGAAGCAAACACAGCCCTACCACCATACTTTCCATGACAGAACAACCCCACAACCTAGTCCTCTGCTAGTACCTCTCCAGGAAGTTTGTCCTGAGTTTGTTTGCTCCAAATCTGACCCCTGAACCAGACTTGGTAACAACAGAAAAGTCAGAAGAAACTGGAGGCATCCACCCACACCCACCCCCACCCCCAACTCTCAGCTCCAGCACATCTGCAAGAGTAATAACTCCTGTGATTTCTGAGCGGCTGTGGTTAACCTCACAGCATGGAATAAATTATCTCCAATTCCATCCTTCATGCGAATGCCGACCCTGAAATGTGTCGGGGAAGAGGGACCTGGCACTGACTATCCACTTGGGTCCCCATCTGATCCTCTGTCCCAGCAAAAGTCACCTGTTGGTTCACCAGGAGGGCAATAATGTTTCCGTGGTGGCCTGAACCCTTCTCCTATATGGTCCCCCAAGCCAGCAGCAATTTCTGAGTGCAAAGCTAGGAGTTACCCCTAAAGGTCACTGGGTGTGGCCCAAAAATCAGAAAAAAATTTAAATATATTTTATTATGCAAAGATTATAAAGGTTGAAAATAAAGTTCAATATGGCAGTTGCATGTATTACACAGAGTCAACCTGGGATTGACCAATGATACCATCTTAGTTTAAAAGTAGTGACTGTAGTATACTCATGAGTAGGTTTTCATGTAGCCCCCAAACAAATGGAAATGTATAAGAATTTTTCTCATGGCTCAGTGGAGCAGGAGCAACATTCATTCTCAGTACAGCTCAAGTGTCTTGACTTCAAAAGAAATTTCACAGTTGTAGCTCAAGTCTCAGAGGGCCCCAGACATGTCCTGCTACTGTGAAGAGTCCTGAAGTCTCACCGTCTCTTACATCTGGATAGCCCTGATGAAAGGGAAGGCCCAGGGGTGGTCACCCAAAATTTGCTTCATTTGCAGGGTCACTCTGAACCAGTCCCCAAGTCCTTCCCTCTGATCTTCAGGGCTTGGACAGGAGAGAGTTGTCAGAGAGTTGTCATGGTGAAGATGACAAAGTCATGGCAGCTTGTCCCTTGGGGATCCTTATCCCCAAATTGTTACCAAAATTCAGGTGAGACTCCTCTCTCTCTCACACACACTTGCACACACACATTCACACATGCATATTCATACATGTGTACATATGACACATGCACACACAGTGAAAGCCATAGGACTCACAACTGAACTGAGATGAGAATCTCACAGACTAGGCTTGGTGGGGTACACCACGGTGTCCCCTCAGCCTCCCCATACACACATACACCAAATTCCTCAGAACAACACACATTCCTGAATCACATGTCTACACAATCACAACTCACTTCTAAAAGAGATACATGGCTGTGTTTCCTGCCTCAAAAATATAATAAATATTCTTCAGACACCTTAAAGACAATTAATAAATATCCCAACCCATTTTGCATAAAATACATTGAAAGGAAGCACATTTTTCACAATCATGTGATTCATTATTTTGAATAATTGTGTTGACACACATGCCAGAAATAATTATAAGAGTGCCAAACCACATATCAAAGTCAGGTGCTTGATTTTTAATTTAATATATATTACTCATCCTTTTACTCCCTGCATTATTCTGGAATTTATTAATATGGAGTTTTGTAATTTTTATGATGAAATTTTTAGTCATTAAACACACATTTTTCTTTCCCTTGTTATGGTTTCTGCAGCTGGATTTGGAGGTGTAGCTTGATGAAGAAAAATGTTGGCTTTGTGGTAATGAGAAATAAGAACGCTGTTTTAATAAGATTTACTACCACACTATAGAAAGATCTTCTAACATAAGCATAATCTAATTGCATCACAAATTATTTCTAAACAGATTTTAAAACTTTCTGGAATTGATTCTTCCCTTTCCCTAACCAAAAAGTCCTGGGATATGGGGGAGCTTGGTTGAATTTTGGGGGGGGGGTGTCTTATTTTTTTTGGCAGGAGCAGAATCTTGGCTGGCGTGTTCTACAATCTGCCTGACTCCCTCCTGCTCCCCAGTGCTCTTGTCACTGGTATGAAGGACCTTGGATTGATTCCTACCGAGCACATTCTCGTCATAGTGTGTAGTTGGAGTCATCGGTGTCCATAGCACATTTCTGTTTATAGACAGCTTTTTCTCCTGCCTCACACTCTCTGATTTAAGGGAAAACTTAGAATAGATTTGGATTCATTGTTTCTATGCTCAAGTAAATTCTTATTTCTAGTTGTAGTTTTTTGTCAATAATACCTCCTTGGAGTACCAGGACTGAAGTGTTTTAATAAACCTGATCCTCAATGGAAATAAAGTTGAACTAGGTTCAAGAGGAAAAGGCCATTCTTAGGAGCAATGGATAAAATGATCAGGTATATTTAACAATATTTGGTGGCTTCCCATTCATTTAATTACTAATATATTAGGGGTTACAAAAAGTATGTCCCAAATTGTTACCAAGGGTCTATTCTTACACAGTTTACTAAGAGCCTTAAAACCATATGTCCTATGGGCAGGGAAACAGTACAAGAAGTAAGGTACTTGTCTTAGTTACATGCTGCCAAGCCTAGTTCTATTCCCAACATTGCATATGGTACCACCAGAAGTACACTTCTGAGTAGAGAAATGGGAACAACCTCTAAGCACTGTGAGAACACCTGTTTTGTTTTTAATATTTTATTTAGGCACTATGGTTACAAACATGTTTATAGTTGGGTTTTAGTCATAAAAAGTACACCCCTCATTCACCAGGGAAACCTTCTCACCACCAATGCCCCATCTCCCTCCTTCCCCATCCCCTGCCTGTCTTCAAGGCAGGCATTCTATTTCATCATTACCATTGTCACGATAGTTGTTGGTGTAATTATTTCACTGACTGCACTCACCAATCTTTGTGGTAAACTTCATGTTATAAGTTGGTCCTTCCAAACCTCATCACAATTGTCTCTGGGTATTATTACCATACTGTCTTTCATTTTTCTTAAATCACACATATGAGTGAGCCTCTTCTGTGTTTATCTCTCTCCCTCTTATTCATTTTACTCATCACAAGAGTTTCCATGTCCATCTATGTATAGGAAATTTTCATGACTTCATTTTTCCTAATAGCTGCATAGTAT
The DNA here is from genome assembly GCF_024139225.1 of Suncus etruscus. Lineage (NCBI taxonomy): Eukaryota > Metazoa > Chordata > Mammalia > Eulipotyphla > Soricidae > Suncus > Suncus etruscus. The sequence continues at coordinate 128,012,235 of NC_064850.1, read as the reverse complement.
TTTATTGTGTAGTTGTGCTACAGTTTCTTTAGCCACTCATCTCTTATTGGACATCTTAGTTGTTTCCAGATTCTGGCTATTGGAAATAGAGTTGCTATGAACAGAGACATGCAGAAGGCATTTTTGTATTGTGTTTTTGCGTTCTTAGGGTATATCCCTAGGAGTGATATAGCTGGATTATAGGGGAGCTCAATTTCCAGTTTTTTTTTGTGGAATCTCCATTTTATGTTCCCTAAAGGCAGGACTAGACAGCATTTCCACCAGCAGTGAATGAGTTCCTTCCTCCCCACATTCCTGCCAGCACTGATTGTTCTTGTTCTTTGTAAAGTGTGCTAGTCTTCCACAGTTGAACCAGGATGATCTAGCATATCTAAAAAGACTGGTCACTACTAAAAAAATTAAAATAGTAGTCAAAAGTCTTCCCAAAAACACAAGCCCAGTCTCACATGATTCACTAATGAATTCTTTCAAACCTTTTAAGACCTACAACCAATCCTTTTCAGACTCTTCCAGAAAATTGAAGAAACAGAAACAATCCCAAATAGTTGTTATGAAGCTAACATCACCCTGATACCAAAACCAGACAGAGATGCCACAATAAAGAAAACTATAGACCAATATCCCTGATGAACACAGAGGCAAAGATCCTCACAAAATCTTGGCAAATAGGATCCAATGTCTCATCAAGAAGGTCATATACCATGACCAAGTAGTTTTCATTCCAGAGATGCAAGAATGGTTTAACATATGTAAATAAATCAACATAATGCACCATATCAACAAAAGAAAAATTATATAATTATATCAATAGATGCAGAGAAAGAATTTGATAAGGTCCAACACCCATTCATGATAAAAACTCTCAAAAAGATGGTAATGGAATTTTCTAGCCAATGAACTCCAGCACAACACATAGAAAATAGCACACTATAAGTGTAACAATGGGGAAACAATGCAGGCCAACACCATTCATAGAGAATGAAGATAGCAGCTCTAATGATCCAATAGGTGCCAACCACCCAGTTCCTTTCTAGTGAAAGGAACCACAATTTTCTTTGCCAGCTGTGTGGAGACAATTAATTATAGTGACATTTGTCCTTGAAGAGGAACTTGAAAAGCTCATCTTCTATCTCTTCAAGCACACATTCAAGAAACCAACGATTGGGACAAAAATAATTCAACGCTTTCCATTTCCTCAAGTGTATATAAATTAATAACAATTGAGGTCATTTTGACATGGTCAAGTGTTTTAATTGGCCACAAATTCGTTATCTATCTGCATATAAATAGCTTAAATGTGTTTTCCTAGAAACACACTGCTGCAATTTAGTTCCAGTTCTCCCAGCAAAGATATCATAAGAGCGAGTGTACTTATTGTATGTGGCACAAATTAAACCCAGAGAATAGTTACTACAAAGAGAATTTCTACACATGCCCCCACTCCAGATTTTTAGAAGACCCATCAGGGTATTCAGCCCCTAAAGGAGAGGAGAGCAGTAGCAATATAAAATCCTTTGGGAATTTGCTATGGAAACTTATGAGAGCTGGACTTAATCTAAACTGTGTTTCAGCTCCATACTGTAAAATTCCATTTTCATCTTGCATTTCAAATAAGAGGACTGAATACCAATGAGTTTAGGAACTATGGAGCTAAACAAAAGTCAAAAGTATCTTTTATGAGATCATTTCTGAAATTTATCTGTAGATGAGTAAACCCATATTTCTAGCTTTCCTCCAATTCCTTAAAATATGTGTCTCAAATTTTACAATGTTCTGGGTTTGCCTATTAGAGAAGTGCCTAGTTCTGTGTGTGTATAACTATGAATATGCGGTGATGGGATTCAGGTCTGGCCCTCTAGAATAGTCGTCAGTCATTATGCAGGAAAAATGGACCTAGGGGCCGGGCAGTGGCGCAAGAGGTAAGGTGCCTGCCTTGCCTGCGCTAGCCTTGGACGGACCACAGTTCGATCCCCCGGCGTCCCATATGGTCCCCCAAGCCAGGAGCAACTTCTGAGCGCATAGCCAGGAGTAAACCCTGAGCATTACCGGGTGTGGCCCAAAAACCAAAAAAAAAAAAAAAAAAAAAAAGAAAAATGGACCTATCTAGACTAAGCTTCTGCTACACCTCACTCATCAAACATCCTAGCACTGTCGAGGCCTAGCACTCTTGAGAACATACCTAGGAGTACTGAGTTCCCAGCTTTCCAATCTATCACTTTGTTCTCTGGCCCAACTCCTACTGATACCAGAAGCCTAGATTGTTCTTAATGAACCACACAGTGAATGAGCACTTGGGCAAAGCCAAATTAACTCCTAAGTAAAAGGTAACAAAGGGCTGTCTAAAGTCAGACAAGTTTCTCTATAAAGTCTTTACAACTTTTATTTTAAACTAAAATTAGTTTTAGATTTTTTTTTTTTTTTTGGTTTTTGAGCCACACCCATTGACGCTCAAGGGTTACTCCTGGCTTGGAGGACCATATGGGACACTGGAGGATCAAACCGCAGTTCATCCTAGGCTAGCGTGGGCAATGCAGATGCCTTACCGCTTGCGCCATTGCTCTGGCCCCTAGATAGTTTTTTAATTAATATGACAAATAAAAACATCATCATATCTATGGATATACCTAAAGCATTTGACAAAACCCAACATCCATTTATGATTTAAAAAAACTGAATAAACCAAGAACACCAAAGGGGAAATTTCTCAGTGTAATATAGCAGAAGCCTTGCAAATATTATCAGGCTCAGTGAGAAGGTCAAAGCTTCACACTCACACCAAACATTAAGCATAGCGCCCTCTTATCTCCTCTTCAACATGTCCTGGAAAGACCTAACAGGAAAGGGCAAGGAAGCAATCACATAGGAGTGTATCAGATTGTTTGTGTTTACAGATTTTACATCCCATTGTCACACCTTTACAAATAAAATTCCCTTTGGAGGCAACAGAGTGAGTTGGTTTTTGTTCACAATTATATTCCATTTCTAATATAGTCAAGTGATTCATAATAACTAGTATTCATCTGGTGATCAACTGCTTCATATATATATACATTCATTTTTATCAATATATTGTAAATAAATCCTTGTCAATGGATGAATTTATATGACTTTATACCATGACAAAAAGTATTCTCTCATAAATTGTATATATATAAAGTGTTAATAACTGTCATTATATAACTGAGATCAGTTTAGAGCATAACATGGGAGAAACATCCAGAATATCAAAATTGGGAGGGCTAGAACGATAGAACAGGAAGGAAGCAGGGCATTTGCCTTGCACACAGCCAACCCAGGTTCAAACCCCAGAATCTCATAGGGTTCTCTGAGTTCACCAAGAATAATTTCTGTAAGCAGAACCAAAAGTAACTCCCAAGCATTGCCAAAAGTGGCCCCTGCCCTACACACACACACACACACACACACACACACACACACACACACACACACACACACACGAAAAAATAAAGTTTTATATACTTTATGTTCTATACACAAAGAAAAATATCACATATTATGAGCATATGTCCTATACTATACATTCTGGATATTTTTTTCAGAGTCTGAAAATGAATTCATATAAACACTTTTGTTGATCTTCCAATGGCTCAGTCTGATTTGAAAGGGTGAATTTGATTTGCAAAAAGGTGGATTTGGAGTACAAAATGGTGTTAAGTGGGAAACCTGCACAGACTTTCTAGACAGGTGATGCCATCAGTCTGGAATTACAACAGAATCTTCCAGAACAAATGACCAATTATAGCTAGGTTATGGGGTATGTATATATAGTTCAATTGCTCTGACAGGGGAAAAAGCAGAATTTGACATTTAAAACACAATGGTGGATGCCAGAGTGATAGCACAGTGGTAGGGTGTTTGCCTTGCATGTGGATGACTCAGGTCAAACTCTGGTTGAATCCCTGGAATCTCATATGGTCCTCCCGAGCCTGCCAGGAGCGATTTCTGACATTTCTGAGCACAGAGCTAGGAGTAACCCCTGAGCGCCAAAACAAAACAAAAACCAACAATGGCATTTGCATTGCTACCTTAGAAAGAAAAACCTTAAAGGTTAAAAATATCTAGGTATGAATTTTACAAAATAGTATCAATGGGATAAAACCCACACAATTTTGGTGAGTGAAATGCAGAACTAAATAAATGAAGATAAGATTCAAAGTCATGTACAAAGTCAATATTATCAAGATATTAGTTGACCGCTATCAATATTAATCTATAATTCAATGCAAACCCAATCAAAATTCAAGCGAATGACTTTGTGGCTATTACAAATGATAAATTTAGGTGAAAGAAGTATGCTGAAGAGCCAATGCATTATTAAAAGAGAAGAATAAGACCTACTAAAAAGCTTTGCAAATATGTAAGTGACTTTCTACCACTATAAATTGGTGATTTTTCTCACAATAGTAATTATTTCTTCCACAGTAAAAATTGGGTACAGACTTAGTGGATACTGAAATCAAGTGGATGAAGTGTTCCCCTGAAGAATCACTGTCTGTCATCACTTCTGAAGGATTCTTTTTCCATCTGTGCCTCATTCAGTCACAGCATACCCTGATTTTTAAAATACTAATTTACTAAGATATGTAGATATTCCAAATGTTGGTATGTCAAGAAATCCCATCAGTTAATATCAGCAATCTCATCAGAAAAGTTCTTTAGTTTTGAGGAAGCTGTTAACCCACATAATTAAGGACATTTTAAAATTTAAAGCCTGAGATTTATCACTGGTAATAAATGCTATCACTTATTTCACTTGTAGTCACAGACTGGTTTTGTTCATTTTCAAGAGAACATTTGTCAAATATATTAATCCAAATCCAAAAACCCTATTAAATCTACATTAAATATGTATATTAATTTTTTTGGTTTTTGGTTTTGGGCCACACCTGGTAACACTCAGGGGTTACTCCTGGCTATGTGCCCAGAAATTGCTTCTGGCTTGGGGGGCCATATGGAACACCAGGGATTGAACCTAGGTCGTTTTGGGGTCAGCTGCTTGCAAGGCAAGTGCCCTACCATTGTGCTATAGCTCGGACCCCAATATGTATATATGATTCTTACAGTAAATTCTTCATCTCATAAAAAGGCTGGATCTGCACAAACCCTTTTAAGCATGTTTCTTCTAAGAATCATTGTGCTTCTTACACATTTCACATTCCTCACAGAGATGATTCAAGTGGACTCGGGTTACGTGTTGGGAAAACAAGCAAGTTCTACCTCCTTATCCAGATATTCTTAAATGAAACTGACCAAGTTTATGAAGGTTTGCAAAAGAAGGACAGTTGGTGGGAGTCTCTGTCCTCACTATGAATCACTGGTTTTAGCATGATTGATTTGAGACCAATAGTGACACCTGTCCCAGAAAAAAAAAAAGTATCTGAATTACAACAAACCAAAAAAATAATAATAATCTAATATTCCAAAAAGTAAAATCTCAGTGTCACTGATGTGTTTGTTTTCAAAGATGCCACAGAACAGAGCAGGTTTATGACTCGTTGAATCTCACTTTTATACAAATTTAAATAAAACAGCAAGTGAATAATGCCTTTTCCTCCTATTCTTGGCAAAATACAGTCCTGCAGAAAAGATAGTAATCCAGCCTTCAGCCTTACAACACAATGGTTGTAACATGAATTACTACCTTAATAGAAGACCTGGAGCCATCAATTCCTCTACTGATCATGTACATAGGTTGAGCAATAGATTCCTCTATTGATCACATACTGTATTTGCTGGTGTATAAGATGACCCTTCAACCCATGAAAAACTTCCTAAAAGTCGGGAGTCATATTATATGCTGGTATACGGCATGCTGAAACTTGGTCTAGCTTCAGGGACAAGTAATCCGCACCCCTCTTACTTTTAAGAAGTAACTTACTTTTAAGACTTTTAGGAAGTTTTTCATGGGTTGAAGGGTCTTCTTAAACTCCAGCAAATACGGTACTTAGGGTTCAGTTGTCTCAGATCAGCACAAGGCTATTGTATCAGTTCTTCTCATTCCTCTCCAATCACCCATGAGAACTTTCTCTCTTAGATGTGATTCATCTCAAAAGTCACAAGCCAGGATGTTTTTCCCCCTTTCCATCATGTTTTTCTAAAACTCATGAAGCCTGCATTGAGCAACCTCAATTCTTCTTTTACTCAATGATTTGCCTCACACTGATGCCACCAGAGGAAGGACAATCCTGCCCAGTCACAGAGCCCCATTGCATGCTTGTGAACAAGGTAAAGTGGCAGTGACTGAGATGACAAGGCTGAAGCCAGCAATTCCACAATTACATCAAAAACAAAACATCAACCCAAACTCAAAAGCAACTTTCCCAGATATTGAGAGACTAGGCATAATTGGCAGCAACCAGGAAAAGCTCCCGGATGAAGAAACACGAAGATACTTTCACCTAATGGGAAGAATCACTCATTCAGCACAGCAGCTATCAATAAGCAAACATGGAGACACCACTCAGGTTCCCCTCTGGAAGGTGAAGTGAGTGGCATGGTCCATACAAACCATGGATCACTACTCAGGCTGCAGGAAAGTTGTCCTGGTCTAGGCTCCAGAACAGATAAGTATGAAGTCAAATAGGACCAGCATCGATTCTGAGAGACAGAAAATAAACTAAACTGAGGTTCCTGGAAAGAAGGTGAAATGGAAATTGCCAATAGATATCACTTTTTATTCTACAAGATAAAGAGTCTTGGCTGAGGAAAGCCGTGGTGGTAGAACACGGTGTGAAGCGTCGAGTGCCAGCCACAGCAGGCACATTCAGCTTAAATGCTGGTTTGTCACCCACATCTGAAGATGACAATATTTTCAGAAGTGTTACTAGAAGTGTTACTAGTGAAAGGTACCTTAAAACGCCAAAGGTCACCAGAGAGGCCTTGAACCAAGTCGCAATAACCAAAGAGGGCCATGAGACAGGACCCATTCATTGTGCTGATGGAGGCAGGACAGGACATGATCTACATAACATTGTAAATATTCAGGTTATGTTTCTAACATATGCTTAGACAATAGAATTTGAAAAGTTATTCACTTTTTTGTTTGGGGCCATAACCCAGCAGTGCTCAGGACTCACTCCAAGCTCTGCACTCAGGAATTAGTCCTGGCAGTGCTCAGGCAACCACGTAGGATGCTGGGGATCAAAACCAGGTTCGCCAAGTGCAAGACAAACATCGTCCCCTCTATGCTAATGCTCCTGTCTTGTGCTCAACCTTGTCTCTTGAGTGGGGCACAGACCATGCAAGACCAGGGCCCATGCACAAACCTCCAAGCTAAGAAATCACAGAATTTCCTCTCCAAACCCACTGGAGCAAAGCAAGAAATCAGAAAAGATAAATAGAAAGTGTCCCATTATGGACAGTAGATGTCTCTGTGTTTGTTTGTTGATTCAGTAGCCTTGCTGAATGAGTGATTCACCCCACTAGGTGAAAGTGTCTTCATGTTTCTTCATTCAACAAAATTTGTGCTGAAACACCCAAACTCGGCTTATACTCAGGTCATACAGGTTATTTGATTCAGTTCTTTGATTCAAATTGATCAAATTTGATTTGATTTAGGTTATTTGGTGCACGTACACCGAATCAAATGCACAGTTTTCAGTCATCTGCCGTCTGCTGGAGGGGGGCAGAGCTTCAGCTCAGTCCACAAGTCGAGGCTGAGCTGCTGAACTGAACTGGATGCCACTGAACTATTTAACCCACAATATCCTGCGCTTTGTATGAGACCAACAGCAGTGATGACGATATCTGCGAACTCAGTGATGACGACAACGTCTATGCTGATACCCTCACATCAGATACAGCTGAAGCTTTGGACATATAGATGAGGAGGAGGAGGACTCCAGTTTTGAAGGATTTTAACCTTTGTGATTTAGCTTGATTACCTGTTAAGCTATGGTTTTCTGCACTTTATTTAAAGTTTTAAAGTTATTGTTGTTAGTGTACAGTTTTTCTCTAGCAATAAATATTGAAAAACATTTAACCTACTGATTTCTCAATTATTGTAATTGTTTTGGGTATATATTTTTATTTTTGAAATTTACCAGTGGCTGCTGCATTTTCCACCTCAGTATATACTCGAGTCACTAAGTTTCCCAGTTTTTAGGGTAAAATTAAGGGGGTCAGCTTATACTCGGGTCGGCTTATACTCTATTATATAGGTATATAATGTTTAGAGAAATATTAAGACAAAGGCAGGAAAACTTACAAGAAAGGCCTCAACTACTGCCTTAAGGGATGTGAAAAATAAAAGCAAAAAAGGCTTTTGCTTTACTAGAAGGAAATAATAACTTTAAATAAAGTTTAAAAATGAAAAACACTCGGGAGTTTAGGAAGTTTGAATTTATTGTACAGATCAAATGCAAGCCCTGGCCCTCTCCCAACATCTGCTTCTATCCATATTGGGTATCATTGTCCTGTCCTGTGCTGCCTAGGGTCCACTAGCCTAAGCTCTGTCCCTCACCATCTACTCTTCTCCATGTATGATGGCCTGGGCAGTGTCTATGTGGCTCTCTGTCCAGTGTGCTGTTCCCTTGTCTGAAACCTTGTTGATCACTGGGGCTCTGACACTGTCTCCAGTGGGATCTGCCATAATGCGTACCTGAAAGTGTCCATCGCCAGATCCCTGCTGTCCTGCAGTCAGTCAGACCTATCAACCTGACTCATTCTTCCTTCTGTCCAGCATGAGCTCTACCTAATTGTCTATTTGCCTGAGGGATAGGGACAGAGACAGAGAGAGAAGAGGGTCAGAGAGAGGAGGGAGTAAGGGACAGAGAGAGGGAGACACTCATCTCCCATCATTGGTCAACCCAAGATCTACTTTGATAAAATCCTTCTCAATGAGTGAGATTTTACATGACGGAATTCACTGACCTCTGGACTCCACCCTTCCTCTTGTGCTACATCACTTTGCAATGAGTATATTCCAGACATATTTTTTATTGTGACAAATCATGAATTCTATCCTTCAGAAATAGTTAGACTCAGGTGAGAGAGTGAGAGAGAAAGATAGAGCATGAGAGAGAGAGAGAGAGAGAGAGAGAGAGAGAGAGAGAGAGAGAGAGAGAGAGGAGAGAAGAGAGCTCCAGGTTCAATGCCCAGCATCCTGACCCCCAAGTACCATACAGAGCAACCATCAAATTCAGAGCTGGGGCACTGAAAACCAAAGCCACACCAAGGCACAAACAAAAACAAAAACAAAAAAACAAAACTAAACAGCACCACCAACAACAAAAAAACAGAAACAAACAAAAACCAAACCACTACCAGTATCAAGAAGTGGCCAAGGCCCCACACCCAGTCCAAGTCGTGGTGGCAGGACTGGCCCTGCACTGTGATCTTTGCCTGTCCCTGGCTCAAAAAAGCAATGTCCCAAAACAAGCAATAAGAGTATTAGAAACAGAAGGGAGCCTGGAGCAGCCTCCATCCTCTCAAGCCAGTCCCCTGGAACCCATGAAGTTCGAGATATGTTGTTCTCAATGGACCTGTTTTCATACTCAGAATCCAACTACCTGCAAGAGCAGATCAAGTGTCCTGGGGGTCCTTAATGATGCCTGTCCCCAGAGACAGGTTCTTCTTCCCAGCTGTGGGATACTGGATCTAAAACACACCCTGGGATCTTAGCTGGAATCTCCAACAACTGCTGTGTGTCCACTCAACATGGACTCAGAGCTGCACTGCCAGACGGCCCTTTACATGGCTTGTTTGTCACGTTAAGAAAATATTCAAGTAGAAAATCAAATCCTTGTTTTATCTTCATATTTTCAAAACTGCCATGGGTGGCACTAAATGGCTCTGTTTCTCTCTGTCTGTCTGTCTGTCTGTCTGTCTGTCTCTCTCTCTCTCTCTCTCTCTCTCTCTCTCTTGCTTTCTCACTCTTTCTCTCTAGAACATGCACATGGATATTTTCATCTGAAAATCTTGGGTATTGATTGACACTGGAAATTAGACTGTGCAGATGTATTGAGACAAATTTTTATTGCGTTCACATTGGCTCATGTTCAAGGGATTAAAATGAAAAGGGCAGAGCTGTGCTTCCCAATGCCCATATTTGGGGGCTAGTTAGCAGTAGATCCACCTGGCCACACTCCCAAATGACAGCCTCCAAGATTCCTCCATCTGCTACGCTGGGTCTTGGCTTCCCATTTAGCCCCAGACAGGGTTCAAGAGCCAGTTGAGGACATGTTCCTGGCCTGTAAGAAAACAGGCTAGATGCAGAGCTGGTGGGCCTGCTTAGCCCTATTCCACCTTCAGTCCTGCTGGGGTCTTGTTCTAGAGCTAAGACAGACAGACAGATCCTGGGTGTGTGTCTGATCTGGGACCAGAGATTACCTATGGGACTAAGTTTGGACAGTTCCCAATGCTGTGGGTCAAACCCAGAACTTCTCAAATGCAAATTCATAAACTCTACTGCTAGAATCTATCTCTAAAAACCTGCATTTTCACTCATTTGGAGTGCTTTTGGTGTAGGGTCTCACCCAGCAGTACTCAGAGGGGCTCTTAGGTGCCAGGAATCAGCCTCAGACCTCATGCACAAAGCACATGCTCCAGCCCTTGGAGCAGTATCATGGCCCAAACACTGTATTTCTGAAGCAAGATAAGGAAGTTGTGAAAAGGAAACTAGAAAAGGAACTCTGGGAAATTGAACTATATAACTGTTGAAATAACTAGACAGTCTATAACATAAAGTGAGGGAAATGTGTTAAACTACATTATAAAAGATGAAAAATAAGGGAAAATATCTGATGGGAAGCAGAAGTTCCCCTTTACAGAAGGAGAAAATCGTTAAGCAAGCAGAGTGGGTCCCTCACAACCCCCAGCTTATGCCCATTCCACACACCAAATCATTCCAGACCAGGAATAGTGTTGCCTGCCTGGGCAGTCCAAAAGATTTGAAGGCTAACAGCAACTTTATAAGAGAAATTGGAGAAAAGAAATCATTGAAACTCGTACAAACTCAGAGGAGGCTTGAGGACTTGATCTCTGGCAACAATGTGGGTTAAATTAACAGTGTCTAGAGTAAGGTGCACCCGTGTGACTGTGAGAGTGTGGAGGAAGAAGAAAAGCTCTATGAGCTTCCTGAGAAAGAAAACAACCTCCTACAAAGAAACAAAAATAAAGCTAGAACCAGGTCAAAATTTGCATATGTTCCCACCTCAGTGCAGAAACAAGGAAACTGGGACCCCAGAGCTCTGAGTAGAGGAACACAGGTCCAGAGCACAGAGGGCCAGATACCCCATGCCAGGTACTCCAAGGCCAGGTATCCTACAGCCAGGTATTCACAGACAGGTGCCCCATAGCCAGGAGAGGCATCCCACTGCCAGGTGCCCCACTGCTCACTCAGCATCTGAAACTCCTTCCCTCACCAGCAACCAATATGTTGGGTGGGAGAAAATTGATGTCACCTTATGGGTGACAGAGACTTACTCCCCAGGGAGCAGCCTAGGTTGGTCATGTCCAAGACACGTGATACCAACCATCACCCCAGACTCTGGTGACAAGGAACAATTCTGTGATGGGCACAACAAAAATATCCCAGAGGGCTCAGGGAGAACTGCTTGCAAGGCATGTCCTTACTCCTAGAAGAGTAGAGAAGTTTGTTCTGTCTTTCTCTCTTTTTCTTTCTCCTCTACATAGACCCACCTGGTAGTGCCTGTGCCAGAGATTACCAGAGCCCCTTTATGAGACACTCACTACTCCATAAAGCTGACAATGCCACCAACTTGCTTGGGGTCCCTGAGCATCAGAACCAAAGCAGTTCCCCCAGGTGAAGAGGGGGACAAGATTCTGTGGGGACATCGAGGTCTCTAGGCCCCTCACTCGGAAAATTTCAAAGTTGGTGTCTGCCAGGATAGGCAGCCCTTGGGGGGGCCTCTAGCCTGTGGGATCCACCTCGGCCTCTGTGTGAATCCTGAATCCCATGCAGACCCTGTTCCTGACTCAGTCCCCTCGTGTCTCAGCTGTGCCCCCAAGAACAGCCCCAAATGTGCCTCTGCCCTTCTCACTCCTGGTTTTACACAAGCCAGCACCCAGAAGCAGGTCCCAATGGCATAGACTTTAATGTAAATCATGCTCCATTCTCGAATACTCATAACTCTGAGAGACTTAGATCTAAATTGTGCTCCAGTCAGCTAATTAAGACCTTTGGGGTTTAGCAAGCAACTTTTAAAGCTTTTTCAGCAAAATCCGGTTTTCAAGGTATTTTTCTTATCTTGAACAATTCCAGACTCAGCAGCAGTCAGGATTTCCTAGGCCAGATTTTTCTCCCACGGAATTAGAGGCCACTGCACCATGGAAATCTTCAGAATTTGAAAGTGTTTTTTTAGATAACCCTCACCCCACCCCCGAAGATATTCTGTTGGTTAGTTTTTATTTTCTCAGTAGCAACACTAATGATAGAAGACAAGCCACAATTTAAGAGGAGAGGATTTCAACCGAGAATTTTATACCCAACAATAAATTTGGAACACATAAAAAGAAAAGGTCCATATATTTAAGTCAAAGAGATTATTTTCTCTTCCTCCTTTTTTTGAATGAACATTGATCATTTTTATCACATTGATGAGGGATAATTAGGAGCAAGAAGGAAAAAAAGGAACATTCACATAGAAGCATGGGGGATGTGAGGACTATGCAGCACAGGAACAGCCAGAGTTAGGCTGATGTCTCCATGTCCCTTTGTTGAGAACTTGCCACACTTAAGAATATTATGCTTTTTTATGAAAAATGAATATAGTCGCTGAGAGTAGGAACCCTACAGACAGAGAACAGTCACCACCAAGTCAGGACAGTGGCTGAAAGGGAAGGTGAGCAACACACCTTGTGCTATTTCCCACTTTGTGAACTGTCTTTGCATCAGTTGGGTGCTGATGTTGTTGGGTACGGGGATCAGTCCCCCTCACTCGAGCGGCGTCTCGAACGTTTCAAGGAGAGTCGGAAGCCATGCAAATTTGCAAAGGGCGATTTATTTTTCTGGTGCCAGGGTGACACCAGGGTCAGTGCTCAGGGATGAACCTCAGAGCAAAGACCCCAAACCATTACTGAAGCAGTGTTTTTATAGAGCACTTTTCCAAAGGGACAGCACATGTCACGGAAGTAGTATTCCGTTTGTTACATATTACTTAGGAATACAGCACAACTCAGTTAAAAGAAAGAGATATTTAGCAAACAAAGAAACAATCGTTAAAGCCTAACAGACCACCACTAAAAGTTACACAGAGACAATTGCTAAAACTTAACAGACCACCACTAAAAGTTACATTTTTATCCTACTGAAAAAATTTAAACTTAAGGTCACCTTTCTTTACCTTAAAGGCTGGAGGTGGGGGTTGCCGCCTTACTCCACCTTACTAAAAGTTTTGCAAGCAAAGACAACAGAAAGCATGAGCAAATTGGGTGTATACTGCCCTCCTTGAGTAGAGCCAGATTCTTAACTCCTTCAGCCAATGCTAGCCTGTGGCTCTGAAGGTCACAAAACAGGACGCCTGCCTTGTAAGCTTAGGGAAACTTCAAACTTAAACTCTACGTATTTATGAAAAGCAAAAACTTCTTGTCCCTTTCATTGTTGTAAGTTAACTGCCCCATTATCCTCAGGTTGCCCATCTGGAAGAGCTGGGATGTGAGCTTGCATGTAGGGGCAGATGTTTGCTTATGAAAAACTCCCGGAAATGACTTGTAGCATCCATTGAGAGACAGGTCTGTGTGTGGTGCCAGAAAGTAGGTGAGTCCACAGGAGAGAGGGACATTGGCACAGAGACACTAGTCTTAGAAGAAGGTCGTTCATTCACACACATTGTAGGTGAATCTAGGTAAAAAGTGTTTTCCCCTAACTTCCTTTTTCCCTAACTTCTTCCTTTGAGATGTAAAAACTCATTGGATAGTTGCTTTTGTATTTGAATTGACCTTCCTCCACGGGGAATTGGAAGTTGGTTTGAATAAAGAAAGGCTGTCTGGCTTGGAGCTCAACAAAGAAAGCCATAGAACATAAGCAAGAGGTTGCACATGGCAGACAAAGGCCATGAAGCATAAAGCAGACTAACTACAATAAAACTTTAACTCTGTGGCTTGATGTATTATTTCTCCTCTGCTACCCTGTTTCATCAGGCCTGTCTGCCTGAGGGGTTAAAAACACAGTGCTTTGGGCGTTTTACCCAACTCATGGATATATATTAATTTTTATTTACTCACACTTATTCGTGCACAACCACTCATCCATTCACATACATTTATATACACACTCATTCACTTGCACACACAATCATCTACTCACGTTTATTTACTCACCCACTCATACACATTCATTGGCACACACATTCATTCACTCATATCTATACGTACTCTCTTACCCACACATACTCTCATACATGCTCTCACACTCATATACACTTTCATTCGCACACTATCACACCCACATACTAATCCTTATACACTAACATATGCACACTCACCCAGTTGTAATACACACTGGTTCACACCCAACCTACACAGTCATATGCTTACTCTTGCACATCAGTACACACAGACACACTTTCACACTCAAATTCACCCACATTTGCTCATACATTCACTCACAATGCTTTCACATTCATCATGCATCCAGCACAGACCAGAGCAGGGGTCAGGGTGGCTTAATGTGGAGAACAGGGGCAGAATCTCAAAAGCTGCATCTCCTAGGTGGGCTAGGAGTGACTTGTGGGATATCGGTGCTGGGCACTGCATGTCCATATGATGGGCCTGTGAAGCCCCTGGCTGTGAGAACAGCTGGAAAGAGTGTCATCTCCTCTGCCCTGCACTTGCCCTGCAGATTGTCAGGAGCAGAGAGCTGGTGAAGGGGACCCAGGACCCATCTCTGAGTGGAGATGGGCAGCCAAGTCCATGGGTGATTTATAAGATATCTAAGATGTCCAAGGAAATGGGGAGTCAACAATGCTTCCTCGTCCGTGACTTGGTTGAATGTTCAGGCTGATAAAGCATGTGTCTTTCCCGTTCAGAAAAAGGGGCTTTGTTCACAGCTTTTCAGTTCCTTTTTGAAGATACAATTTCAAAGAGCAGCTTATTTTGAAATAAAAATGGCATTGTTCAAAGCTCCATCGGTTTATTAGACTAATGTCTCTTAACCTGATAAATCAAGTGATTAAAAGTTCCACAGTAAAGAACATCTATGACAGAAGGAATTTTGTGGGCGCGATTTATTGACTAAAATATTTTTGCTAACAAATTGAGCAAATTCTGTAAATTCACTATGTTTCAAAAACCTATAAAGATACCCGGGGAAAAAAAAACCTAAGCACAGATTACAGATGGTCCTAATTTTTACATAGCCAAATTGTTAAATAACTTTGGCAAGAATACTTATGAATGTTTCCGAAGATGACCCTAAAAATGCTAAAAAATCACCCAATAGGAGTGATTTTTTTTTCTTTTTGGTTACAGTGTTAGAAAAGCAATAAAATTGTACTTGTGTATAAAAGCAGAGTGATAAGTTTCTTGTATTAAATATTATAAAACAGTGTTGTTGTATTTCACAATGGGCTCCATTTTCCCCCAAATTTTTCAATGAGAGTTTTGAAAAACATTTAATCCAATTTTGATGTTTAAAATTAAAGCTTCTAGTTCAGTGCACTGAGCTTAGTGGAATAGCAAAGATTCTTTCTCTTGACCCAAATCATCTCACCTGGAAAAGCAGCAAATAGAGGAAAGAGAAAAACCCACCTTAAAACATTCGGTTGACTCTACACATGCTTCAGTCATTTTAATAGTTCTGTGCCTCAGTTTCCTCTTTTTGAAGAAAGATAATGAGAGGGTCAAAGCACTAGTTTAGTGGGTAGAGTGTTTGCCTTGCATGCAGTCAACTCATGTTTGATCCCCAGCATCCCATAGGGTCCCTCAGCTCTTCCAGGAAGAATCCTTGAGTGAAGAGCCAGGAGTTATCTCTGAACATTGCTGGATATAGAATCAAAAATACAATAGCAGGGCTTGGCATGTGCACTTGTGTGTGTGCATGCACAGACAAACACACACAGAATTTCAAGAAATTAAATTGGTAAAATAAAAAGAATGTTTTTCTATCTTTAAGAAGATAAAGTATCTGAAATAAAGGAAAAATGAACAATGTAAGCAATGTAAAAAAGCAATTTTAGAAATAATAAAATATTAGGGGGGGCTGGAGTGGTGGTATAGCAGTAAGGCATTTGCCTTACATGCATCTGACTTAGGACAGACTGTGGTTCAATCCCCCAGTGACCCTTATGGTCCCCCAGGCCAGTAGCAATTTCTGAGCACATAGCCAAGAGTGACCTTGGAGCATCACAGGTTGTGGACCAAAAACAAAAACAAAATAAAATATTGAGAACTGACACAATCTCCAATAGCATTCATCACTGAAGAGAAAAACCTTATGTAGAAATTTCCTATTTTCAGTGATGATTCACTATTAATCTCTTAGTCTACTAGAGCTTCCGTTTCTAAGGCAGAAGAAAGGATATTTCTACTCTGGACTTGTGGTGTAATTTAGGAGTTTAGAAATCAATGAAGGCTAATAAAGGGCAAGAAAGGGCACAAAACTTAGATCAAAACCTTCTCACGGGCCTAAGATTATAAGAGGCAAGAACACTTGCCTGAAGCACAAGAGCCCTGGTGATGGACCCAACTGAATCCAAACTCCCAGACTAATTGCTGCCCCCTCAGTGCCACTTGGACTTTCCCAGTCCTGTCTGAGTCATACTCCAGTCCCACACAGAACTTTGCTTCAGTGCCCCACCAGGTTTCTCACTCTAGGGATATTGTCAATTGCCCTGCAGGAAGGGGGCGACCACGCTCTGGGGATCCAGCAGGCCTCCAGTACTCTCCTCACCAGACCTAAGCACAGGAAAGTGAGGACCAGATACTGAGGAATCCATCTGACTGCTCTCCCTTTAGACCTGTGATAATAGGGAGGAAACTTCCCAGCACTCAGCCCAACAGTTAGGTGTTAATCTGAACTCAGTATAAGGGAAGGAAGTGCCCAGCTCTAGTACTGACTGGCCTGCAGGCTCCGAAGGAGGCTGGAATCAGCTGACTGTGGTGGATCACAATCAGGGCCAATCAGAGCCATCACAGTGAGACAAACTCTAGAAGACATTAGCTTCCCTCCTGCTGCCTCACCATCACACATGGCCTCTGGTCTGAGGTCCTTGAACCCAACACATCTTGCCCACATGTCAACAGCCAAAAGGCTAATGGGCCACCAATGAAGGAACAAACAACAGACTCAGTCAGATACTGGAAGGTATGTTGTAACAAACAGGAATGTTTTTAAAAACTCTGACTTATGTGCTAAAAGCTTTAGTGGAAAAAGAAAACATGCACAAAGTAGGAAGAAGATCACCTTAAGACAGGAAGGTCATAAGTCAGACCAGGAAGATGACCATCCTAAGACAGAAAGTTTATAGGTCAAAGCAGGAAGACAACCATCCTAAGACAGAAATGTCATACATAGGTCAAAGCAGAAAGATGATCCTTCTAAGACAGAAAGGTTATAGGTCAAAACAGTGAGACTTAAAGAAACACAGTGAAGCAGCAACAAAGGGACAAAGGGAACACAATGGAAGAACTGGGAACACAACTGAGTGTGTTGTGAGAGAGATCCTGGGGTCCTTGAGTAAGGAAGGGGGTTGACTGGTAAAGGATATGATGTTGAAACTGTGTGCATGAGGAGTCAATAATAGTTATTATGCCAATAATAGTATAGTGAATCACAGAACCTCAACCAATTTTAAAAGGAAGGAAAATAATAATAAATAAATAAATTTTATTAAAGGTACTGTAGTTTATAATCTGCCAATGGCTGGGTTTCATGAATAAGGACCAACACTTCCCCCGGGGTCACTCCCCTTTACTACTGTCTCAGGCCCCTCTTCCATTCTCCCCTGCCCTAGTTAGGCCCACACACCCCTTCCACCATAAACTTCCTACTAAAGATGTAGGATAATCTCCCTCATGTGTGTGTGTGTGTGTGTGTGTGTGTGTGTGTGTGTGTGTGTGTGTGTGTGTGTGATTTAAAGAGATATAGTGTTAAGGAAAAATTTATGTAAATAGATGCTAGATGATTATAATAACTTAGATAGCTGTTCAGATATAGATGCCTGTTAAGCCTTTCTCCATCCTCACCTTGTTGATCCTTTTGAATTTCACCTTGAACAGAAAATCTTTCCCACAATCCACCTCCAATTTGTCTCTCCTCTTGCTCTGGAATTTCACCTTGAGACATCAACGCCTGCTGCCCTGGTAATCATTAGCCAATGCCCCTCATAAGATGAACTCGGCATATTTGGGCAAAAGAATGGACTTCTGCTCACCCCTCCTAAGGTTCTTGCCTTATTTGAAAAAGGACAAGCTCACCATCTGATTGGACTTTGTATTTGAACCTAAACTAAGGAGTGGTGCATTCTACAAGCCCTACTTTCCATATTGACTCTCCTCCTAAGGTTCCTTAAACTTATAAAAGACACTTTCCTAAATTGCCTGGGCTTTAGGTTTCAGTCCACATGGCAGAGCTGGCACCCCAGCTAGCTGAAATAATAATAAATTATTATAAACCATTCTCTGAAGATTCATGGTCTTTATTTGAGGAGGTGGGCTTTCTCGGACCCTTAACAATAGCAAATAAAAAGCAACTATCCCAAGGCAACTGCAACCTTTAGACTCTTACAAGCCAGTGTTACCTCAATAAAACTACTCACAGAAGCCGGAGCAAAGGGAATTTTACCCACAGAGGAGTAAAGATAAGAATTAGAATTTTCTGGGGCCGGGCGGTGGCGCTAAAGGTAAGGTGCCTGCCTTGCCTGCGCTAGCCTCGGACGGACCGCGGTTCGATCCCCCGGTGTCCCATATGGTCCCCCAAGCCAGGAGCAACTTCTGAGCACATAGCCAGGAGTAACCCCTGAGCATCGCTGGGTGTGGCCCAAAAACCAAAAAAAAAAAAAAAAAGAATTAGAATTTTCTACTTCCCAGGAATTGTAAAAATACGAGACTGGAAAGAAACACTTGAAGCATAGGAAGAAACTTCAACCTCGAAGGTTGAAGACAGGCCTCCAAAAGGGGAGATACGAACTCATCCAAACAAAATGGGAGAAAATGTTTTACAGCAGAGTTGTCTGATAAGAAATGCTAAATGTTCTTCTGCCAGAGGAAAAAATATGGAAAGTATAAACTCGGGTTTTTACTTAAAAAGAGCAGAGCAGATAGAACAACTGTGATGTAAAACTTTTTCTTTCTTATTCTAAATTGATCTAACATTTGTTCAAAAGAGAACACTGCATCTTATTACAAATGATTATGTGTCTCTTTGCCTTGTAAGATGTAATGCAGCAAGGATGCAAGGGAATGAGAAACTTTTGTTCTTACAAAACTTGCATTACCCACAAGGCTGGCTGTGGGTATTATAATTGCTTGAAAGTGGACTGGAATTGGTAGTACATGCAAATTGCAAAGTCTTGATCAACCACTGGAAAAAAAAGTGCTAAGTAGTTTAATTGATATGGTAAGGAAAAAAATGAATTCAGGAAAAGGGCCTCAATTAAAACCAGAAAAGAGGAAAGTTGTGAAGGAACAAAAGCTGGGTAACAAAGAAACAGATTCACAGGTAGAAAGCAGTGACAAAAAAACTCACAATGGAATCATATCAATAATGATTCTGAACAACAGGCTCAAATATGCAAATCAGGAAGCATTGTCTGAAAACACCAAAGAGATAAAGGACTTCGCTGTGGCCACGCAGAAACCTGAAGATCTTCACAGTAAAATGGGCAGAGAAAGCTAAATCACACTCATTCTGATGCCAATGATGAGGGTTTGGGCTGCACTCATTTCAGAAAGAGCAGACTTCGGAGCAAGAAATGCTTTTTAGGGATAAAAAGAAATGACATAAAAACAAAGAGGTCAATATTCCAAGAAAAAAATCACATATGTGCCTAACCTCAGTGCTTCAAAATCCATTGAGCAAAAACTAATAAAACTGCAAGAAGAAAGCAATGAATTAACTGTGAAAGTTGAAGACATGCTTTGCAGACAGAAAAATCAGTGAAGAGCCTCATGAAACTCAACAGCACCATCAACTGGTTATAATTAACATGTAAAGACGATTTCATCCAACCTGGATTCTTCTCACACTTAGAGAAACAGTTAAGGAGAGAAACCCTTCTTAAACCTAAAACCAAAAAATATGTAATACCTGTTTTAAAATCTCAATGGAATCAAAATAAATATTGTAACAAGAAAATAGTTGAAAATCTCCCAATATGAAGAGACCAACACACATTTCGTTTGAACACACATTTCATAGTTATATGAAAGTCAAAGAGAAAACTTAAAAATACGTAGAAATAAATGAAAATAAAAAAAATTTGTGTGTGTTTTTCTGAATCACATCTGGCAGCAGTCAGTGGTTACTCCTGGCCCTGTGCTCAGAAATCACTCCTGGCAGGCTTGGGGGACCATATGGGATGCCAAGATTTGAATGGTTGTCCATCCTGGATCAGCTGCATGCAAGGCAAACTCCCTAATGCTATGCTATCTCTCCAGTCCAAAAATTAAAATTTTTTAAACTTTCCAGGATTTGATAAAAAATATAGTTGGAAAAAATGATAGAATTAAATTTATTACACCTCTAAAATAATCATCTACCTTAGGAAATTTTAAAATAAATTAAAAGAAAAACAGCATAGCAAATCAAAAGTCAAAGATTAAAATGCTGAAACAGAAGCCAATGGAAATAAATAGAACAATAAACAAAAAAATAAGAACCATAAAATAAGTATGCCTCTAACCAGGCCAACTACAAATTAAAGGAAGAAGACATTAATTATAAATATCTTAAGTAAAAGGGGACATCACTACAGATCCCATGGACATTAATAACATTATAAATAATTATGCCCAAAATTTGACAAGCTGAATAAAATAAACTAGTTCTTTAAAGAACACAAATTGCTAAAACTCACATAAGAGAAACAAATCGTCTAAACAGACTTTCATCTGTTAAAGAAATTAAATGAATTATAACCTCCCCAAGCCAACATACCAGGAGCAGTCGAATTTCTGATAATTCTACCCAGCATTTAAGGAGGGTTTTTATTTTTATTTATTTATTTATTTATTTTTTTGGTTTTTGGGCCACACCCGGTAACGCTCAGGGGTTACTCCTGGCTATGCGCTCAGAAGTCGCTCCTGGCTTGGGGGACCATATGGGACGCCGGGGGATCGAACTGCGGTCCGTCTCCTAGGCTAGCGCAGGTAAGGCAGGCACCTTACCTCCAGCGCCACCGCCCGGCCCTTAAGGAGGGTTTTTAGACCCTCCCCCCATAAGACTGAGCAGAAAGATTGCTTCCTAATTCACGTCATGGGCTTGAATATCTAAACCGAAGACTATTCAAGAAATAGTAGAGAGCATCTTTTGTGAACATTCAAGCAAAATTCAACAGAATATTAGCACATCAGTCTAGTGTTTTACTTAAAAATAATTATATACCATGAGCAAATAGAATGTATTCTAGATATGAAAGCTTAATCAGTATCTATAAATCAATTACATAATACATCACCTCAACAGTCTTAAGAAAAGTCACATTACCAATAAATGCATTGGTATTGGACAAAACCATATACCAGTCACAATGCTTTCAGTAAAATATAAAAGAGGGAAGCTTCTAAAAATAAAAATATAACAAGTCAAAAGCCCACTTAATCATGCTTTATGGTGAGAAACTTGTGACTTTGCAGCTAAGGTCAGAAAGAAAGGCAAGGATATTCTCTGCTATGTCTGCTTTTGTCAGTCACACTGAAAGTTCTGGTTAGCATACACACACATACATTCACATGCATACACAGCCTATAAATAAAAGGCATACTAGTTTGGAAGGAAAAAATCCAATTTTATACTCACAGAGGGTATAAACAACTGTTAGAAAATCCAAACATATTGGCAGATTTAAGAGCCTCTGGGTGCCTGGGGAATGTGGGTCAGTGGTTAAAGCACCAGCCTGGAAGAGTGACACTGAGTTCAATCCTCAGTCATCCCAGTTCTGCCATTTAAAATCACAACCACCATTTTGGACATAGAGTACTGCAGTGAAAGCCCAGGCCCTTCAGAGAGCACTACAGCCATAGGTACATGAGAAGCACCACTGAGTGTACCCCTGAGTATGTGACCTAGTCATGGCAACTCCAGTAAGAAAAAGAAGAAGGGAAAGGGCGGGGTTAAAAATTCCTGCTCTTAGTTTAGCCTTGTACAGCTCGAGGGCCCAGAGTGATTGCAAAGCAAACTGCTCCTCTCTAAATCAGAAATGAACCAATGGAATGTGCATTTCCATTGATGTCACCTTTAAATGACTCGGCTTCACTTTGGTTTCAGTCAAACAAAATATGTATGAGACTGAAGCAGACTCACAAACTCCCAAGCCAAAACTGTAAAAGCCAAACAAAGATGTTCAGCTGATGGTGAGTCGCAGATGAAGGACCTGCAGTTGTGTGTCCAGATGCCATTTCTCCCCACCCAGACCTATAAAATGACAAACACTCCACAGGAAGCACAGTGAGCTCCTCTATACATCAGTAAAGGCTGCACAGAAGATAAAAATAAGTCCCAAGAAGTAGCCGGTTGTCAAGGACAAATCTAGGCAGCTCTGATGCCTGATGTCTCACCTCCACCTGCAGCTAGTCTCCTAATGTATCCCCCATGCAGGACCTCAGCTTGCCCTCTTACTTGTGGCCCCTAACTCTACTAAATTTTGAGCCATGAGTTTAAGAGTTTTGAGTTGGCTAGAGAATAGGAAGACAGACCCATGGAAGAGAGCAGAAGACCTAAGGAGAGTCAAAATAAATGACCCAAGGCTCACCTAAGGAAAGCCAGTAGAAAGAAGGTCCTGAGAAAAGGAAGCAGGAACCAGAGTGTTTCTTCAGCACCGTGCTGGTACAGCTGGAATCCACCAGTGGAAAAACCCACGAGACCCACTTCCTACTCTTCTCAGAAACTTTAAGCAGATCAGGAAAGTGTAAGACACTCAATTCCTAAGAAGAAGTGGAGGAGAAAAAGAAAACATGAGGCCGAACAGTGATGTCCATACAGCCTTACAGCACGGTGTTCATCTGAGCTTCAGGAAAACCTTCAACATCTGTTTGGTGGAAGAATTATCGAGGGGAGAAGGCAAGGACCTTGGCTTGGAACAGGGAGACAGGCAGGGAAAGAGACATGATCTGATGAAAGGGGTATTACTCAAAATAAAGAGCCCTTAAAGCTCAGTAAGAAACAGACTGAGACACCAACAAAAACAAGGACAAATGCAGATGCTCCTCCAAGAAGACAGCCAGGTGGCAGTTACGTGTATGAGAGATGGAATGTGACATCGTGTCAGTGGGGAAAAGGCCAAGGGACACAAGGAATCCCCAGAAACCAGAGCACTGACAACACCAGACAGGAAGAAACAAGACACTCTCAGCACCCTTGGTGGGACACCCAGGGGTACTGCCGGCCTCGAAGGCTGTTTCGCTTCATTTGACAAGAAATTGCTGATGTACCGGAAAAACCTAAAGGTCTAAATTGTCATAGTTCAAACTTGGCAAAATCAGGAAACAGGGAATAGTGGAGCACTGTCTGGGATACAGATAATGGCTCCACTCGAAGACAGATGTCAAGGCCTCTTTGGGGGCGTCTTCGGGGCTGTGGAGATGAGCCTGACTCTGGGACCTTCAGGAATGGAGGTCGGGCTAGTGAGAAGGGCCTCAGCATTCACAGAGCAGTGGACACAGTGCTCAGCATGGCCATGTGCCCCCTCACTGTGTCACCAAGTACAGAATGCAAGGGAGCGACACACACATCTGCTTGTGTCTGCCACGAACCTAAAACTGCTCAAACCTGATATTTTTTCGAAAGGCTATTCCCAGCACTGTGCGGTGACTAGGCCTTCTGCCCTACATCTTACTCCTGATGAGAAAGATAAGCGGTGAGCAGAGGACTACAAAGGAAATCCTCACTGGGGAAGAGCAGGTTTCTCCAGAGTGCTCTTCCCACAATGTTACATGAAGTTGCCCAGTCCTTCCTTGGAAGGCCACACTGTATTCCAACTGGCTGCCTGGGGAGCTGGCTGACTGGGCGTCCTCTGGCCACTTCCCTGCTGAAGGTGAATTGACTCATTTAAAATTTGCCTTAAAACACTCATAGAGGCATTTGTCATTCTCTCCAACTTACAAATTAGAAAACAGAACCATGATGCCATGAAATTAGTCTGCTAAAAGCCACAGGAAGTCTGGACATAGAAAACACTTGCACCTCAAGTCTCTCTTCTATTTTTAAGGAGTGAAAGAAATGAGCAAGAACTCTTCTGGCCTGGAGAAGTAAGGGGTTTCCTGGGCTGGTGCAGAGATCTGGGGAGACCTTGAAATGATTCTCTGAGGTTCCAGAAGTCATGGGCCTAAGTTTCCAATAGGACACATAGACACACAAGTCTGTTCTCATGCCAAGGTTTTCCCCTATGTAAGGCATCTTCCCCTTTGAGAGAGTCAGCAGGGCCATGGGGGCAGGCAGCAAACTGAGATGATGGACACTTGAAGGTAGTGGCAAGGATGTGACCCCAAGACCAGGCAGTTGGGATGTGAAGAAATGGACCGGCCATGCCCTTCATGCTGGGGTAGACCCAGAGCAGGGTTCAGAGAGAGAGTGTGCTCAAGTCCCAGCAAGCCTTGGGTCACAGGATGGGGTTATAAACCCACCACTGTTCTAAAATGAAAGTTTTTTGACTCTAAATAAATATTTTGCACAGCCCTTAACTCAAGGTTAACCGAAGATCTGCACGGGAGCACTTGCTTGGTTTCAACAAAAACACAATTTCCTCTGGGTCCTTCTTTCCTCTTCCCTTCCTGCCTCTCAACAAGGACAGGCCTTACTCCAGAGTTCTGCTACCCTGAGCACTCACTGGGCAGGTGAGTGTGCCATGAGTCTAGAGTCTTTCCCAGCTGTGCAGATCCCTCACCCAAACTGCAGAGAAGAGGCAATTTGGTCTTAGAGGCACCAACAACCTGAAATACGGGCCTGAAGTCCACCATGGCCCTGAGCTGAATCCACATTTTGAGGTTGACCAGACAATATTCCAGTGCAAGCAGCTAGCTACAAGGCCTGCAGGGGGGGGTGGGGCTGGTGGGCGAAAGAGGGAGGGAGGAAGAGGCTTCCAAGATCGCCACACAAACATCCCTCCCCACCCTCCTTAAAAAGGGGCAAATTTGAGAAATGGAAAATCAATTGCAAGCATGAAATATATCTGCATCTAATTTCTAATGTGATTTCTAACACTGGGTCGCCGACCCTAGATACAGATGTTCTCATTTTCAGCTTCAGCCTCAGTTGTGATAGCGTGTCACACACACACACACACACACACATACACACACACACACATGCACACGCACACACTGCATCCTCAAAGAACCTGCGGCCAGTGGGGGTAGGTCCCCTAGGAGGGTCCCAGTTTGGAGGAGGTGCCACCAGTTCCTACTGCATCACCATCTCTGCATTTCACTGCAGGCTGCATGCGGTTTCGATTCGCATTTTCATTCTCTTGCTTTCAGTGTTTTTGGAATTCACTGAAGTTGAAACATCTTGGAAGAAAAGTTGGGTTTTTCTGAAGCCCCTGGTTTCAATTATTTTTAAATCTGACGCACAAACAGTGCTTTTAAAGATATGTGACTGAAGGGCCAAAGAAGGGCCTTTTGACTTTCTCAAATACATGTGGTTGGAATTGGAGCCCCAGCTGCTGCCAAACTGCAGTTCAGTGAACAGAAATTGGGCTCAAGAAGGGACTGTTGTGGCAGAGTGTGCAGGGGTGAGGGGGCAGGGTAGGGGAAGGTACCAGGCTGGGGCACTGCAGGATGGGCCCCAGAGGCCATATACCTCTCTGTCACCACACAGGCATGACCTGGAACCAACAGTGGGCACATTTCAGAGCACAAGGGAATGTTCTAGAATTTACCACCATGCAGAGGAGTGCATGCTCTCAGAGAAGCAGACATGAGGGGGGAAACACGGAAACACACAGACACACATATGCATGCACATACATGCTTGTGCACATGCACTGAACTACAATGCACATACACGCATGCGCACTCATGCACGGTGTACATATACTGATGCACACTATGCATGTGTAGGCACACACACTCATATGCACAAACATATATGTGTTCATATGCGTGTGTGTACTTGTGCATTGCACACATATACATGTGCCCACAAGTGTGTACTCCTGGTGAAGGAGCCTGCCAGGACACATGGGATCAGCCTCTCCACTCCCACGGCTGGAAAAGATTGTCCAGGCCATGTGTCCACTCCCAGAGGCACTTGGGAGTGAGAGGAGGCAACAGGAGCGCTGGCCTGGGAGCTCAGAGCTGAGGGTTGTTGGATCACAGGACACAGACACTTGCCGCAGCAAGACCAGCCCCCCACTACACTTCTTTAGGCTGCAAGTCAGGCTGAGTCTTTGCCAGGGAAGAGCCAGAAACACTGACCAGGCTTGGTGTGAACCCAAGGCAAAGGCCACAGAGCATCAAGATGCCAACAAGAGCTAGGCAGGCAGCTGCTCTCTGGGCCCAGATTCCTCGTCTCTGGGACTGGAGAGAACAAAGGCAGCGAGGTGCTTAGATAGGATAACCCCAAACAAAGCCCAGTGCTCCAGCCACTGGTGTTAGTCCTCTCTGCTGCCATCTAGTGCCTGGAGCAGACAGACAGGGAGACAACTATAGGCACCCTGGAAACACTCTGGAGACTGAAACTTGAGCTTGGAGGATTCAATGTTGGACAATAGTCAACTTTTTTTAAGAATGCAGATCACTCCTTTTCTTTTCTTTTCTTTTCTATCTTTTTTTTAAAAATTACTTTATTTACATGTTAATGAATAAGAGAAGTGGAATGCCTGTCTCGAGTACAGGCAGGGTAGGGGGGCATTGGTGGTGGAAATGTTGCACTGGTGAAGGGGGGGGTATTCTGTTTATGACAAATCCAACTACGATTATGCTTGTAATCATGGTGCTTAAATGAAGATTTTATTTAAAAATTACTTTATTTAAACTCCATGGTTATAAGCTTGTTCTGAATACAGTTGGTTTTTTTATTCATGGTTAAAAAGTTGTTCCTGATTGAGTTTCAGTCATACAATGTCCAACACAATTCACCAGTGACATTACAGATCAATCTTAACCTTTCTGGTAGTTCCCACTGGACAGTTTGGCAAATGTATTGCTCTGGTCCCACACTCTGATGCTGAGTGTGCTAAGATTTCATGGTCTTCATATTGCACATGAGTACTCTCTTCTTACCTCTCACAACACCAGTATTCACACAACTTTGCTTGGAAATTGAGCTGCCTAGTCAACCCTGCCTCAAGTTAACACAGCCAGGCAGCATCAGTTGAGAGTTTCATCATTTGAATTCCTAAGTTTGAAATAATTTGATCTCTGTTTGGGCACTTTTCACAAGTCCAACCCCTGGGTTTAGTCTACTTTTGCATCTGTGAATTCAAAATAAACAATAGTACAGTGATTATGAACATGAAGTAAAGACTGTATAACTTAAATTCTGTCTTTCCATCTACCAGTAAATCTTGGAATCATGCATATTCATCTCCTGAAGGTGTTATTCAAGTGTTTCTTGGCTATTTAAAAAAGTTTAAGAGTACCAGGTACATTGTTTTCATTAGAATTGTAATATTTTACTGCATAATTGTATATACATAATTTAATACCAAAGAAATTTCTGCCTATATTTTCTTCTCTTCTTTCTGTTGGTATCTGTTTCATTCCCATACTATTACCAAAAATAAATGTGTTAATATAAATTATGAAAAGTTCCACTTTGAAAGCTATTTACATTAGATACACAACTGTTAGGTTTATTAAGCAAATGTATATGTGTTAAGCCCTTATTTGGTGGAATGACAAGAGGTTTAAATGTTTCAGAAGCATAGAAAAGAATTTAAAGGTAAATCAATCTAAGAAGTGTATGTACAAACAGGTCTACCTTGCAGAAAGCCCAAGAGCAAAGTCAAATGTTTTGGTCTCACCAAAGACACAAAAGATGAAAGTACATGTGAACCACAGTCCAAACAGTACAGCAATGCTGGAACAAGAGGATGTAATGAGGACTTGATGCAAGTGAGTTCTGACCCATGTATCTGACACAGAATGACCTCCTCTCAAAAGGAGTTCATTTTCAAGTAAATACAGACTTTTGTCAAATCATGTCAAAGGGGAGACTTCTGTAAAAAATCTTACAGTTATTACATCAGTTAACTCGTAGATTCTAGAGAGACAAATCACTCAACTGTTCAACATTCTCTCTGAGACTGATTATTAGTTTGAAGTGAAGTAGAAAGTGTAAGTCTTTAAATATCACATTCTTTAGTATATAACCCCCTCATGTGACTCTAGAAATGTTATTAGCATAATATAAACGATCACAGAAAACATTAAAGAGAATTGACTAAAACTGAGCAGGAATCCACATAAACTCCCCTTGCAAAAGAATGAAGAGGTATGTGGAGAGACAGCTGAGACTTCCCCAAATCTCAGCAACAAAGCACATGGGTGCAAAGTAACATCACAGACCAGAAGCCAAAACCTTTGCCTGTTCTGAGGGAAGGGCCCTGGTGGGTAGACCTGGCACTCTCCTTTTTGGTAGACGGGCAGTTAGTGCTCAGACTCAGCCACCAGAAACTTCCCCAGAGCTCAACACATAAGAGGAGTTGGCTGACTTTTAAGGGGGTGGCAAGGAGCCTGGGGAGGTCCCATTTCTAGTACACTGGCTGTTTGGAGACTGACACCCACTTTAGAAGCTGTAACTCTCTCAAGCACCCCAATCCCCGTTCCTCTTCTCCATGTTGGTTATGAGAGATCATTGCTGCTCTGTGCTTAAAGACATTGTGTCTGGGCGGGATTCATAGCAAATATCTAGCTTGCTCCAACGCCAGCATCTGTCCTATCTAGAGCTGCTCTCAGTCCCCTCCCCTAGGGACCCTGCCTCTGGAGCCGCCATTTGCCAGGTGAACCCTTGGGAACTGGAATATTTTCAGATCACACATAATATTGAATGTAATTACTTATTTAAAATATCTTTAATGCAAACAGGGGTCTGGAAATTTTTTCAAGTATTTATTTCCCAAAGAATCTTCACAAAGATGCACTCAATTTTAGTGCTCTAAAACTAAGAAAATGTGACCCGAGAGATAGTATTGGGTCTTAAGTGTTTGTTTTCCAACACAGCCAACCAGGTTTTGACCCCCCAGCCCTAAGAGGATCTAGGCTCACTGTGCTCAGGACTCATTCCTGGCTCTGTGCTTGGGCTCTGTGCTCAGGGATCAATCCTGAGAGGGCTTTGGAGAGTACATAAGCCTCAAGAGGAGTAAATCCTGTGCAGAGCCAGGAGTTAGCCCTAAATAAGTCCGGTATGGCTCAAAAAATAATGTAAACAAGCAAACAAAACCACATTAAAATGAAATGCATGGGTCAAAAAAGCATGAAGAATAACATCTGTCCTCTTGGGCCAACACACACTTGCATCTGAGCATATTATGGGTCTTGAAACAAGCTCAGGAAAAACAATGTATCTGACTAACTTGGTGCTTCCATCAAGTTAAAATATGTAGCTTTTTAAAAATGAAATAACAACTGACATCCCTCAGCTCCAGTCCTTTGAGAAACAAACAGAGAAATTGTCAACTATAGGCAATTGCAAAAAATAAATAAAGTAAATAAATTTATAATCAAATTAGGATTGAGGCCAGAAAAAAAATAGAAACAATGAAGACTATTAAAAGCAGAATCAAAAACAATCCTGGGGACCCTTGGCCCCATGTGAGAGGCAGGCAGTGAGGTGAGGATGGGACTGACCTTGGATTCTTGTCCTGGGGCCAAAAAAAAAAAAAGCCTGAGAGAAGGTCCATGCTTCCCAGGCTCCTCCCTATACCCCCAAACACTTCACCAGGTCTGAGGCCTTGATGAAGGGGAGGGGAGCATAGCTACAGCTTTAATCGGCAGAACAAAGGGACCCAATCAATTCCATTTGTCCAAACCTAAAGTGACTTTGCAAAGAATCGTTTCTGAATTCTATGCACAGAGGCCCAGTATAGACAGATTGTTTAGGACATAGGAAAGGGTTTCTGGTGCTGATTCTAATTTTTAGAGATTGGGGTGCCTTCAGGCACGTAGACGTGTTGAGACTCGTGTATCTGGCTGCACCCGTGCACACTGTTTTTGCTGAGCAGGTGAAGCAGAGCCTCTAGCACCTTGAGGCAGCAGAATGTGGCTATCCTCATGTCTTCTCTCTCCTGAAAGGCTCTTCGCTCTCCTTGTTTGAGTTCCTTCTTTCTGCAGGCAGCTGGAGAACCAGCGCTGCTCCAGATGCCACTTTCTATGTCTTTGTTTCCCAGCCACTGTTCTCCCACCACAGAGCACAGCCGTGTAGTGGGTATGCCAGGGGTATCATGGAATTGCACAGACTCAGTGGCTGCAGTGTGAGCCTCAGCTCCCAGGGTAAGGCATCTGAGCATGCTTGATGGCAATGCCGCCATCTTGACTCTGTTCATGTGCCAGGACTGAGCTCTGAGCACAGATCCAGGAGTCAGCTCTGAGAATTGAGCTAGGAGTGAATCCTGAGCACAGATCCAGGAGTGAAACCTGAACACAGAGCCCCTATTTCAGAGCCAGGAGTGAGCCCTGAGCACAGACCGATCACAGAACCAGGACTGAACTCTGAGCCAGAAGTAAGCTCTGAGAGTTGAGCCAGGAGTGAACCCTGAGCACAGAGCCAGGAGAGAATCCTGAGCACTGAGCCAGGAGTAAGCCCCGAAAACACAGAGCCTTGAGCACAGAGCCAGTAGTGAGCCCTGAGCGCAGAGCCAGGAGTATTGGCCACCAAACAAAAGCCAGCAAAAATTACTTATAAATGACAATAAGCTGTCTACATTACTAATATAATACAGGTTTTCATTTTACAGGGGGAAAGTATTCATTTTGCAAAAATATACTCAAAAAGAAAAAAACATAAAAATCAAGCTGGCTTAAAGAACTCTGTGTATAGAAATTCAGCACAAATAAATTTGGTAAAACTTGGCTGCAGGTAAAACAACATGTAACCTCATGTAATTTTTTTCATCCATATTTCATAATAAAGTTCTCTAAGTCATTTGATTCCGCCATCAGTTTTAATCAATGTCTCTTGGCAAAATGATGCTTTCCGCTTCTCCATGTAAAGTTTTCCAGATCTAACTTCGGAATCCTATATTAATAAAACATGAAGTGACTTAAATATACCTGATTGTTCCCTAAATTGGCTCACTGATAGTCTTTTAATTTAATTTAGCATGGAGTCCATAAATGTCTGCAAATGACAAAAATTCAAAAACTGTATCAAGATGAAGGAAATCCAGGATGGATTTCCAGTCTGCGAACCAGGTCACAAGAGTCAACCTGTGTCTGCGTACCTGGAATTATTCACCTGACAAAGTGTGTAGAGGTTGAACAACTTCCTGCTATGCATTTGCAGAGATTAAAATTAAGACCCAACCAAGAAAACTCTCCCAGACAAGTACAGAACGAATGTGAACATTCTGGAGCTAGGCCCAGTGCCCACAGCTCCCAGGTCAGAGCTCAGCAACACTCTTCTGGAGACTGACAGGGTGAGTGAGGAGTCAATGCAGGCTCCTCTGAACAGTGACCTGTCCCCTAAGGCCTGGCTCTACCCCTCCCCACCTACCCGGCTATCCCTCAAACATCAGCATCAAACTGGTCAGCATACACCAGCCCCAGTGAATGTTCAAACATCCCAGGTTCAGCACCAACAGTTCAGAGGAATTGGTTTCCCCCGAAACCAATTATTAATTATCAATTAACAACCAATTAATTATTATCAAAATCATCTTTGTTTTGTTGTTGTTATTGCTGCTACTATTGTTTTGGATCCAGATCTGTGGTGCTCAGGGCTTGGTTCTGCACCAAGGAATCATTCCTGGCAAGATCAGGGGACCATGTGGGATACCAGGGATCAAGCCCAGGTCATCTGCATGCAAGGCAAACACTGCCCATTATGCTATTGCTCTGGCTATCAAAATCATCCTAGTTGCCTTAAGAAGTGGCATGTTAGGCATTTTTATCCATGACTTTAGTGTTCTGCTTTTTCCGGATACATTTGAATACAAACCCCAATTTGTCATCTGAGGACACACAATGGCTAAAATCATGTCACAATCCACACCAGTCAAGCTCAGGGCTCACTGAAGCAGAATCGATGAAAGTGCAGGCTCAAGAGCAAGTTGACTTTACTCCCTTTTCTCTCTGTAACAAGGATTATCTGCCTGGCATAGAGCAGGCTGTTGATCAGAACTAATTAATGGGCCCCTTTTCTGCTCTGTGTGAAAGACTGACTCCTGGGATCTGTTTCCTGCAGGGGCCTGTCACCAGTGCCAAGGTGGAGTGTGCTGGCTGCTGAACCACTGAATCACTTGAGAACCCAATTTAGACCTTCCAGGGTCAGTATCTGGCCCTCTGGTGGGAGGCAGCAGGTGCTCGACATCAGGAGGTCTTGGAATACATAGACTCTTAAGATCCCTGGTCAGCTATAAAAAGGGTCTGTCACTTTAAGAACTGAGAAATAGATAGAATCCCTTATACCTATCATTTAGGGGCAGCTGTCCACCCAATATTTTAGACCCTGGCTTAACTACAGCGGCTGGCTGCTTCTCCTGAACTGCTGTGCTGAATTGTTGCTGCCAGACTACTGGAAAAAAGTGTTTATTGGACTCTCAGTTCCTGTTACCCACTGCCTCTTTTGCTCTTCCCTTTCCTCTGGTCTTCTCCCTGGCTGGCCCCTTGCCTTGGTCCCAACTTTAGACCTCTTTTCAGCCTACAGGATTGGCTACAAGGCCCCTGGCTTCCCTGCCTTACCTATCCTCCTACTAGACCCAGTTCCAAAACCCTTTTTCTTGTTGGGGTCGTGCCTTTTCCCTGACAAAAACTGAAAGACAGAGTGGGCCTGGAGAAGATGCTCTGTGCTATGTTTATACTAGAGTTGTTAAAAGTGATGGCACAGCAGGTTATTGTGGTCCCCGTGGCCCTAGGTCTGAGGCAAAGTTGGCCTTTGCACAGGGTGCTCTGGACATGTGGGAGCACAGAGAGTCCAGGACTGCTCCCAGGTTTGCCCCCCTTCTCTTCCCAGTCTTTGGGAACCCATCATGTCATCTCCAGGCCCTATCTGCCTGTCCTGGAACCCGAAATCACACTCCTCCAGGTTGTGCAAAACCCTCCGTCACTTGGTGGAGCATCTTGCCCAACAACAGAGCACCTGAAGTTTCTCGGGGAGACTGGAGAAGGGAGCAGGACAGAGAAGAGACAAGAGAGGGTAAGAGGGTGAGAGGTATGAACACTATAGCCGGGGACACCCATCAGGCCAGCAGTGCCCACCACGAGCTTCCAAGACCAGGCCTTGGATTCTCAGCACCAGCCCCAAAAAGGGGCCCACATTTGACTCAAGGCGCCCCCTGGTGTCTATCAACTTTCCAGACAACCCTGCTGGAGCTCTGCCCTGGGCCCTCTGATCCTAGTTCTCCTTTCCCTCCTCCTTGTTCACTCAAGAGAAACTGGATTCCTGCACCTTTTCATCTCCTGCAAAATGCATCACGTTTTTCCAACACTGTGTGCAGTCGCTGAAGACAGCCCAGCTGTCTCATGGAATCCATTATCCAAGAGGTTACCTGCTCTTGATTATTCCACAACCCCCCTTTCCAGAACTTTCTACCAACAGCCTGATGAATCCAGCATGAGGAGCCTGCTTCACAGCTGTGAGCTGATTTATGCTTGGCCTGAGATCTGGGTCGGCTCTTTCGAGTGGACATATTCCTCCTGCTGTGGTACTGGGAGACCCACCCTCCATATCCTCAGCCCTGTCTCCCAACACTTTCTCCAGTGAGAACCAGGGCCCTTCACTCCCCGGACCCCTCCCCATATTGAAAAACACTCTGTACTTTGAAATGTGACATTCACTGAACGGGGAGCCTTAGAGAGCAGATGCTAAGGGAACATCTGATATCAAATACTTATTTTTCAATACTGAATTATGATCTTCTGGGAAACAAATTGCCAGATCATCTGGTCTCAAAATGTGATTTTCAGGGAGGAACGTTGAAAGCATTGAGGAAATTTGGGGTGCACATGCTGTAAAAATTAACATCAAGAGCAGCGCCCTGGGGGTGTGAAGGTGGGTGGGGTATTGGGAAGCCCAGTGGGAGGCTGAATCTGGGGCTTGTGGTGGGGAGCACAGGGGTTGGACAGGGCACATGAAACAGCCTATGGATGGCACCCTGCTCACATGGGTGAGGGTGGTGGGGGTCTTGAAGGCACCCACCTGCCACTCTTTCTGCCAGTTGAGCCCTCCTCTGTGTGGAGACACTGAGAAAGTCATCTGAGTCCCACGGGTTATCTGCGGCCTCACTTCAGCTCATAAAACTGCTTCTGTCCCAGGTCACAACCATTACATCCAAGTCCCAGCAGACAAAATCCTACAACCTATTAGCCCAACAGAGTCCCTACCACCAGTCCAAGCAGCAGGTTGCACTCCCCAGGGCACCAACTGCATTTTTTCAAAGTCACAGGACCTCCAAGGAAAAGACCCTCAAGTCTCCGTGTGTGTCCATGTCACTCCAGAGCCCCAGCAGATCCCACTACACTGTGTGGCATTTTACTTTGTAACTGCAAGGAGCGAAAGTGTTGGGTTCAGAATAATGCAGATGAAAAAGTGTCAGGATAGACATAAAATGTGCCTGTCTAGACGCACTTGTAAGCAGCTCCTAATAGTCATATCTTCTCGCACAAACAATGTCAGCCACAATGTCAGCCTCCAATGCTGCCCTGCTCCATCTTGTACCAGTGATCACATGACACTCACACAGAGCCCTGGTCAGGAAGGGATACACAGATGTGACTGAAGCCCACTCTGACCCCTGCAGTAACAGATGCTTCTGCCCACTGGGCTGATCCACAGCACCAGAGACTTCTGGGAGAAAAGTCTACTTTATCCCACAGCATTTGCTGAATCCAGGGTACACCCCACCATCACCACTCCCGTGTTTAAGAGCACAAAGACGGCAAGGCACTAAGTTATGGAGTCCAGGATTTCCCTCTGAAATGCCTTTTGGGAAATTTTTGGGTAGAAGAATTCACTAGATGAAGTGACAGTATGCTAACACATGGAGATGTGTGAATTTGTACTTCTGAGACCACCCTACAACCAGCTTCACTCAGCAATGATGTTACCGAGATGTCTGAATCCTTGTACTTCACCTGCTCTCCATGTCTTCCCTGGTACAAGTATTTCACTCCATTACCAGAAAAAGCATGTCACTGCTGGTTCCTATGTCAGGGAATCAGCTCCTGCCTAGCTACTAATTGACTGCCAGCAGTGGCCAAAGAGGCAGCGCCCGGATAGGCCAGTCAGGAGAACCAGCCCGTCTCCCAGGATATCTGAGTCTGGAATCCTCCTGGAAGTGCCAGATTAGAGCTAGCTCAGCCCTCAAACAGGTTCAGAGGTAGTATAGGCCACTCTCTACGTTCACCCTCCACAGTGTTTCTGCCCAAGGCCTCAAAGCTCCTGATGACTCCAAAGGGGAGAGAGATTTACTGTGGATGAGGAAAAGGTCAGATCACAGCTCTAAGGGTTTGCTGCCACCTTTGGCTGCCTGTCAGTCTGTCTTCAGGGATCCCCTTTCTGGGTGGAACTCCACCTTGCCTTTTCTCCAAGCATGCTCTGAGAAAAATTGGGATGTCAGTGTGTGTGGAGATGTCACCATGATAAAAGGAGTTAGAGATCATTGCTCACCTTGGCAACTTGTGTGTATTCATGTCTGAGCCTCCTAGAATCCTGTTTCTTAGAAATGAGAGACAGAGAGAGGGCCTGGACCTGCTGGTCACAGCAGTCACCTCTCCCCCTAACTGGTGCCCAAGTGGGACCTGGCAGCTGTTCAAGAATCAGGAGCCCTGAGAGCCATCAGGAACCATCAGGGGCCCTTGAACTTTGGAGATCAGCCAGGCTTGAAGCTACGAGGGGAGGCTTTAGGGGTAAAATGACAGATGAGGAGACAGGAAACAAGGGTGGTAGTCACTGCATCATGCAGAAGAGCAGCAGCTCATCTGGGAGGACAGGGCTCCAACAAGAGTCTTTGGTGAGTTGGGAGAGGCCATGGCTGGCAGGTAGGAGAAAGGAAGGGCAGAGGGAGAGGAACTGATGAGTAGCCAGGAGCAGCAGGTGGGCGTGCTGGAGTAGGGGCCAAGGGCACAGTACAGGTGCTGTGGGAAGCAGCACCCAAACCAGTCGGTACTGAAAGAAGCAGATCCAGATCACAATAGCCAAACTCAGACATTTCTGTTCAGGGCCAGGCAGGGTGTGAGAGGGAAGTAGGGGACACTGGTGGTGCATAGTGTTGAAACACTTAATGTGGGGCCGGAGCGGTGGCACAAGCAATAAGGAGTCTGCCTTGCCCGTACTAGCCTAGGATGGACCGAAGTTAGATCCCCTGGAGTCCCCATATGATCCCCCAAGCCAGGAGCGATTTCTGAGAGCATAGCCAGGAGTAACCCCTGAACATCACCAGGTGTGGTCCAAAAACCAAAAAAAAAAAAAAAAAAAAAAAGAAACATAACTATGAGAACATAAAAACAGTGTCTTCTTAATATAAAAAATTTAACTTACAAAAAAGAAATAAAACCAGGGCCCGGAGAGATAGCACAGCAGCGTTTGCCTTGCAAGCGGCCTATCCAGGACCAAAGGTAGTTGGTTCGAATCCCGTGTCCCATATGGTCTCCCATGCCTGCCAGGAGCTATTTCTGAGCAGACAGCCAGGAGTAACCCCTGAGCATCGCAGGGTGTGGCCCCAAAACCAAAAAAAAGAAAGAAAACCAGCATAATAGCACAGCAGGTAGGGCGTTTACCTTGCATGTGGCCAACCTGGGTTCAATCCCAAGCATCCCATAGGGATCCCTGAGCCTGCCGGGAGTGATTTCTGAGCACAGAGCTAGGAATAATTCCTGAGTGCTGCTGAGTGTGCCCAAAGACCAAAAACAAAAAAAAGAAAAGAAAAGAAACAGACCGTAAGTAGCTGCTTCTGAAAGGAAGAATGAAAATACTCACAGAGAAATTCCACCAACTCATCTAGTCCATCTCAAAATAAGATTCAGGGAGTGAGACTCTGAGCTCAGAAATGGAATGACCTGTAAACCCCACCTCTGTTCCCTGCACCAGACTGATGTTGAGAGATTCCGCACTCCCTGATTTAAAATAGACCCACAGAGGGGCTGGAGCGATGGTGCAGTGGTAGGGCTCCTGCCTTGCATGTGACTAACCCAGGATAAACCATGGTTCGATCCCCCAGCATCGCATATGGTCCCCTGAGCCAGAAGCAATT
Source organism: Suncus etruscus (assembly GCF_024139225.1). Lineage (NCBI taxonomy): Eukaryota > Metazoa > Chordata > Mammalia > Eulipotyphla > Soricidae > Suncus > Suncus etruscus. The sequence continues at coordinate 127,974,751 of NC_064850.1, read as the reverse complement.
TCTGAGCGCATAGCCAGGAGTAATTCCTGAGCGTCACCAGGTGTGGCCCAAAAACAAACAAACAAAAAAAGTAAATAGACCCACAGAGATCTCTGTGATCTAGTTAGAGCTGAATTAAAAACCTTCGATGTGAAAGACATTAAGGCAGAAGCAACTTAATCTCGGTAAAGTGATATTAAACTTTGAGGTTCCTTCTCTGCAGAAGACTTCGAAAACCAGAGTGATGCCAAACTTTGATTAAAGGCATGTTTTTGTACCTTGTTGGTAAACCAGAATAAATATGTTTCTCATAATCCATCAGTATTTAATTAACAGCGATAACTAAATTAAATCCTTACTGAAAAGATAAAATACAACCACAGTTTTTTTGTGAGTGTAAATTATAAGCCTTCTCAGAGACCAAGAGCAAAGCCCATGTACCCCTGTGCAAAGCAATTTAGAGCTTGATTTCGAAGAATGGAAAATTGAAAAACAAATGAAAAAGAGACTCAAAGCCTTGACAAATTCACCATTGCTCTCACACCTTTAAATTTTTATTTTCTGGAGCAGGAGTGAGAGCACAGCAGGTAGGGTGTTTGTTTTGCACGTGCCTGACCCTAGTTCAATCCCCAGCATCCCATATAGTCATCCAAGTCATTTAGGATAGATTTCTGAGCACAGAGCCTAGAGTAACCACTGAGCACTGCCTGGTGTAGCCAAAATTAATTAATTAATTAAATTTTACTTGTTTGCCACAAACTACATGGAATTAATTCAAATAGCTAAATGGAATTTGGGGTCTACACTTCCTGCCTGAACAGCAGCTTCCTCCCTGACTGCCGCCAGAGTACTGAGCTACTCCCATGGGCTATCTCCTGTGCACTCCCCAGAACCTGTCCCATCCCCAAGCCTGCTCACAGGCCCCTCCATGTCCGGTAGCTGAAGGCTTCTCAATGGCAACTCAGAGACAAGCCAGGCACAAGTAGCAGAAGAGCCCACACCAGCTCTCTCCTGACTAAGCTTGAGGTGCTCAACTCTGCTGTAGAGAAGGAAAAACTCCCGAAAAACTCTTGCAGGTCGTTTGGAGAATGCATGTCTGAGGCAAGTGAACAATTTGGGACTGACCCCAGATGGGAGTGAACTAGATCAAGACCATGGCCTGACCTTCCCCTCAGGTGGCCAAAAATAGCTTGTTCTGTGTCACTGTGGACAAACGTCAGTAAAAGGTTGAAATCTGAGGATTTTATGCAAAATAAACCCACAGGAGCAGTTGAGTCTTGAACAACCTTTTTTGCTTAATCTGAGCATATAAATCACAAGTCTAAAGAACACAGATGATATGTTCCTGAAGAAAGTATGTGAGCGAGCACTCAGGTAGGACAAGTCCCATGGTGTCTCTCTGTCCTGCAGCCCCAGTCACTCAGCCACTTCACATCAGGAACCTGCTCATCAAGTCACCCTGGACACCTTCAGGGACAGAGCTGTGAAGGACTCAGAGCAAAGACCAGAGAAACTTGGGAACCATCCCAGGCTGCCCAACAGACCACTCACTACTGAAGGCACATCAGATGGTGAAGGTGTTCCAATCAGGATTCCCAGTCCTTAAAGGGTCCCATCAGTTCTGCAGGAAAGACTCAGGGCCCTCTCAGAGCACAAGATAGGCATTGAGCAACACCTCATCGCCAGCCAAGCCTTGTCTTCAAGATGACCTTCTCGCTGACCTCCTCACTAACCATCTCACTGACCAAGGCAGCATGACATAGAAAGTGCATCACAGAACCAGAGCAAATGACAGAGTGATGTTATCTGCTCCTTCCTAGTGAAACATTCAAATTTGCACAAATAGCATCACACACTGTTCTCCTTTGCATCTTGGTCCTTCATCTCTGAGTGCATGTCCTTGTGCCTCAGAGAGAGACAGAGCCAGTGAGGCCTGTCCACTGTCACTCTTACACAGCAAAAATGAGTGACTTTCTTCTGTGCTCACTTTAAGAGAGCCTGTGTAAACGTGGCTCCCGTGCCTTTGGGATCATTTCCGGGATGATCTGGATTCAAAGGGTCTCTGAGTCAGGCCAGATAGGACAAGAGTGTGTGCAGGGACACCCAGACTCAAGAAAACAAAGGCCTTGCTAGAACATGGGTTCTAGCCATGTTCTGAGGAGCAGAACCCTTGGAAGGGAAATGTAGGTTTCCCCCTTTTCACCAAACACATGGCTCATTTGCTTACCTCAATGAAGCTGAAAGTACCCAGAAAGAAGGTTTACCTGATAAAATACCATCTTTGCACCCAAGTATTGCTCAAGAAATCTAAGCCAAACCCCAGAAGAGGATCAGATGGGTTTGAGCCTTCCTCCGCACCCTCCTCTCATGCCACATCACACCCTGTCAGCGCCTTGGGTGTCCTTTTCTCTCCCTTCTCTCAGCAGACAATCCTCCTTTGTGAGAGTGACCAGCAGGCGTAGATCCGCAGCTCACTTTCCCACAGCCACCGAGCGCTCCTGGCCTTTCACTGCAGCCTAATTAGCGAGTCAGGATGCGACGTGCATGGGATTTAATGATGATCCTTTGGCCTGTCCAATCCCCTTTCATGTTCATGGTGACTGATCCTTTCAGAGAACTTCATCCAAAGCACTTGAAGACAAAAGGCCTCACGGGCCAGAGGCTTAGTGCAATGTGAGACTGTGTCTCTCTCAGGCCATGGACCAGGCAGTGCACAGAGCCTAGCACCACTGACTGGGGTTTCCTTGACTCAGTTTGATACGAGCCCAAAGAACTAACATGTGTCCAGTGAAGCCCTGGAAAGCCAGCGACCACCGTTGCTGATGCTCTCCTGCCGCTGCGGCCCCAGTCTGGCTGAATTTCTCTGCTACCCAGAACCAGTGATTTGTTTTGCTGCGTAAGAGTGACAAAGACCCACACACACAGTTCCTGTGTCAGGGTGACAGAGACTACCACACACAGCTCCTGTACTGCCTGGATTTCAGCTGCCACACTCACGTGCCATGACCACCTGAGTCAGCATGAAGGGGAGGGAAGGGACAAGGCTCTGCATGAGTATCTTAGAGATGGAAATCCTGCCCCCTGCCCAACCAGCCTGCATCTCACTCTTGCTCCAGTCCCTCTTGCAGGCTGCTCTTCCTGGCCCTTCCAGTGTGTGGTGGTCATTCTGCGATTCAGATGTGTGCACTCGTGCAGAGCATGGCAGGACTGGGACAGAGCTAGGATTCTACTTTTCAGGAAACAGTACTCATGGGTCTTTGCTCAGGACTCACTCTTGGCTCTGTGTTCCAGGCTCACTGCTGGCAGTGCTCACTCAGGTCACCCATGTGCAAAGCAAGTGCTATCTCTCCAGTCCTCCCATGCCCCAGTGTCCAGCCATGTCCTCTCCCTGAAGACCCCATTCTCCTAGCTGACCCAGTCTTTATCCAGGGCCCCATTTATGTGCTTTTCATCTGTACTCCCAGGAACTAGTATGGGCCCCAGGGTCAGGATAGGTTCCATTTCCTGACATGCTTCCATGATGGATACCACTGGGTTTCTGAGCACTCCTGGGGCTGACCTGTGGTCCCAGGGTCACATCCTCAGACCCCACACAGACCCTCAGGCCAGTTAATGGGAATGTCCAGGAGGGACCCCAGGCCTTTGAAGCCCCTGAGAGACACCCTGGGTCTCCCTTCCTCCCCTGAGCCACCTACCCAGAAGATGCCAGACAAGACCAACTGGTCCATAGTCCTGAGTAATGTGTGGACAAGAACCCTGGGGTGGGAAGGAACCCCACATCATGGTCCTCACAGCATACCTCGGGCCCCCTTGCAAGCACAGAACCTCCTCGTCGTTGCCCAGTCTGCAGATTAAGTTCTGTCTCCCATGCTGGAACCCACCCCCAAATCTCAGCCAACACATAGGCTGCCTCGCCCCAGAGCAAATGGCCAGACAAATGATGAAGAACGAGGGACAGACCAGAACAAGGCTTGGAGAAAGGCCCTCAAAGACCATTTCTCTTCCTGCCACAGAACATCCCTCCAGGGACCCTCCTGCTTGCAGAAATGTTTGTATACTAGATTTTCTCCATGGCAACTGGCTGGACACGGTGTTTATCTGCCGGTCATGTTGAGGCAGACAGAGTCCAGGGAGGCCAGAGCTGCTCTGGACAAATGCTTGTCTGATGATGAGTCAGAGCTGCCTGCAGAGGGGCTGATACTAGCACGGCCTTAACACAGAGAGCCTTCGTGTGGCCTGGGTCCCATGTAACCATGGGTGTCCATGTGACTATTGGTGCCCATATAACTGTGGGTGACCTGTTACCGTAGGTTCCCATGTAACTGTGAGTTCTATGCAGCCAGGGTGCCCTGTAACCATGGGGGGCCCAGGAGGAAGACAGGCAGAGCGTTACAGGGGGTACCAGCACCAGCTCACCTCCGTCTCGATGTTCTGCTGTAGGACTCTGGTGAGCTGTGAGATGGAAGAACTCTCGCATGCAATATCCACCTCTCACTGAGAAAAACTGAGGAGAGATGGGAGAAAACTTCAAGAGCATTTGAGTGAGAAATAACTGTTCTGGAGGGAGTGAAAGAGGTGTAAGGGATTGATACAGGACTGTGATGACATCGCATGAAGCAGCTACTGTTGGACCTGACACTGCTTCTTCTCCTAGGAAGAACACCAGAATTTCATATTGAAAAAGATGCAATTATTGTTCTTAGAGTTTAAACGTTTGGATCTTGGAGCCAGAGGAATAGTACAGGATGCCTGGGTTATACCCTTGGTTCCCCATATTGCCCCACGAGCACTGAACCACAAGTAATCCCTGAGTTCTGTCTGGGGTGGCACAAAACACCCTACACTTAAGAAAATAACCATTTGATTCTGTTTCAAAATTCTCCAAATAAGTAAATTTGCAATTTAAACTAAATCATAATTTTGGGTTTGGGTTGGTTGGTTTTTTTGGGGGACACACTCAGTGATACTCAGGGGTTCCTTCTGGCTCTTCCCTGAAGAATCGCTCCTAGAAGGCTCAGGAGACCGTATGAGATGCCAAGATCAAACCTGGGTCAGTCACATGCAAAGCGAGATTCCCTACCCACTCCAGCCCTAATCAATAATTTAGAAAATAAGATTATTCTGCTTTATACTCATGTATTTATATTTATATATTCACAAAACATATATTCCTTAGAGAAAACTTAGCATCACATATATTTCATATATTTTTAACTGGGGGTTGTTTTATTCATCAGTCTGTAAGTAGATCAGACCCTTAGCTCAAAGTTTTCTCATTAGTAAATACATCCAACTGTGATTCTAAGTGCACTAACCTGACTTTGATCAAACTTGACAGAAGAATTTCAGAAAATCTCTCAAACCAGCACCCACAAATGAGCCTCACCCTTTTTCCTTACCCAGCTGATAGGTTCTGCAGTTGAAAGCATGCATGGGAGGTGAATTTGTGGAACTAAAATGCCCCCCATTGTCCAGATTGGAACTTGGCAGATGAGTCCACACATGTCCCAGTAGCTCTGCCCTGCCCAGGAAAACCTGGGGTGCATTCTTTCCCCTCACAGAGGCACAGCACCCAGCAAACAGCCTGGCTGAGGCACTCTCAGCAAGAGGCACCTCAGGGCCATGCTCTGCATCCCTCTTCACAGTCACTTAAGTCCCCGATTCCGTAGGGGACACAGCCTTGTCCCTGTTCTTACTCTGAGTAGATATTCCTGTTGTCATCAGCTAGGCACTGAACTATCTTTAGAAGGTTGCTGGAAAATCTCTGGAGAAAGTGCTAGAGGGAGAGCTCAGAGCCGGCTCTGGAATTCCAGCCAAGAAGGCCCCACACATGTTTTTGGTTATGCTATGGTTACAATTTTACATGTAGAAAATGTAAAATATATGTATTTTTTCAACTGTTTTCATGCACATCCTCTAAAGTTTAGACCCCTGGTGCAATTCTATACTTAGCACCACCCACTGAGTCAGGCCAGAACAAAAATTCCCTTATTTCTCTCTTCACAACCACCCAATTCCCTTGGCTGCATGACCCATTAAAAGGTTAGAATTTGTTAGACCTGGAGGTAGACGGAGCAGTAACCCAGTGTCCCTCCTTGATTTCTCTTAACCTACTGTGGTTCGCATTACCATAAATAGAAATTAATAAGTAGACTCCTTGTGGCCATAATTATTGGACATCTAGATGCAAAAAATTGAAACATGATTAAAATAGTTCAGGATTAGAATTCAATAGGTTTATCCATTTTGAAACCTCAGTGGCACACTCAGGCAAATCAAGTTTAATTTCAAATATTTATAAACAGTTTGTAATTGCTTCAGGGTTTGAATCAGTCAACAAACGATTCATGTTACTTAGGAGAAAGCTGGTGACAGAAATGACATGTCACAGATGTCATCCCAGAAAACTGTGCGAGTCTTGGAGCAGCCAGTTTCATGGTCATCTGGTCGACCAGACCCAAAGACTTGCCACAAGCAAGTGGGCAGAAACACTAGAAGCGTTTCTATAAACTGGATGCTTGTGTGGCTGTACACAAGCTGGAGTAGGGAGCACAACAGTGACTCTGCAGGGGTCACCCCTGAGCACTGAGCTCAGAGTGAGCCATGAGCACTGCTGGCTGTGACCCAAAAAGGGAAAAGAAGGGCAGGGTAGGGAAAGGAGGATATGGTAGCAGAAATGAGAAAGATGCAAGTAGAAGTGATCACACTGGAAAAAGAAACTTGGTAGGTGAAAGAAAAACTCAATAAATCTCAGCAGCTGAGGACAGAGTCAGGGAGCCTCAAGAAGAGGTGCAGAAAACCCACAAATGGGGCAAGGAGTGGAACAGTTACACACAGTTACTCTCACACACTCTCATGCACACACGACACTCACTTTTGTCTAAGTGTGACACACTCAGACACTGACATACTCTTACAGGATTCGCTCAGACACCAACACAGTCACACAGTGACACAATAACACTCTCATACAGAGACACTATCAGACACTGATACACTGCCACAGTGACACATTCACACACTGACACCATAGACTCTCACATAGGGACACACTCACACAGGGACACAATCTGGCCCTGGCCACTTTATGGAGAGGTAGTATGGATGCCTCCAGTTCTCCTTGGGCTAAGAATCTGCCCCAGAGAGACAGGATAAGTTCCAAGGCAAGCCTGGGAAGGGGCAGCAGCCACTCCATGTCCCTGCTAGCCACAGAGTAGCAGACGCTGACCCTGGCACAAAGATGGGGCACTTTCATCTCCTACACCAGCCCCTCCCTGCCAGCTATTGGCAGCGGATCCCAGAGACAGACAAAGGCAAGCCAGGCGGGTACTGTGTGGGCAGCTGCAGCAGGACGGAGGGAGCTGGCAGGAGATGTGACAGGGCTGGCACCCACATCATGGCTACTGAGCCCCCAGGAGGGGCACATGCCAAGAGGCTGAGCCTGCCATTCACTGCTAAGCCAAGCCTTCATCCTTAGGTGCTTCCTTGACAAAAGGCCATTGAGCGTCCTGAGGGTGTCTATCTGCCGGATGAGCTCATGAACTGCATGGCCATTTGTTCATTTCCACACATTCCTGCTCATGCTGTCCCCAGGCTGGCTCCACCCACTGCACTCAGACCCTGCTGCTCAGGGCTGGGCAGGGTCTGTCCTGGTCAGCAGCCTGCTAGCCAGCATCCATCACCAGAATCTCTGGGAACTCAAAGGAGCAGGCAGCAAAGCCATGTGAGGAAGTGTATTAGACCTCAGTGCCAGCAGTGGCCAGCAGTGTCCCGGGGGCCCCTACGTTGCCCTGCCAGAGCCAGGCAGGAGTATAAAGGGAAAGGATGGAGCTAGTATGATAGTAAATAGCTGAGTAAAACCTCAGGTGATGACTTAACATCCCCATTGTGAGACATAACAATTTTCACAATTTTTCTTTTACTGAAATACTCTTTTGAGAATACCTGTAGCCATTTTATTGTAACAGGCAACATAAAATAAGTTATTTTGTGTCTAAAAGGAGGCAGACAGAAAGTGGGAAACTGGGGACACTGGTGGTGGAACTGGTGCTGGAACACTGAAAGTCAGAAACAACTATGCTACCAAAACCCTGTAGACCACAGTGTTTAAATCAAGGGAGAAATGCAGAATATGAAACTTCAGTGTGGTGGGGCTCAGGTCTGTGTTTTGGATTGAGTCAAGGACTTGCCCACTGCCCTTCCTACCCCCTGTATGCCTCAGAGGCATTGGCCTGTATATCTGGATAAGCAAAGATGTTGCCATGTGGGCCCCAAACTATGTCATTCACATGGACCACAAGTCCCCTAGACTCATCTTCCATTTCAGCCTCCTTGGAAACGCCAGTTCTGGAGCTGAATAAACACACATGTGATGCATGAGACACCCTCCACCAGCTCAGGTTGGACACTCACTTGCTCCTGTCCCTGGACACAGATGCTATAGGTGATGAAGCCTCTGCTCCTCTTTGCCCCCAGACTCATCACCCAGCCCTGGTCTCTCTGGACAGGCTGAGACAAACCTCGACTAGTTGCAGATTCATAGCAAATGGTTCTGTACAAAACCTTGGTGTTGGGCCGCAGTGATAGCACAGTATGGAGGACATTTGCTTGCACACAGCCAACACAGGTTTAATCCCCATCATCCCATAGGGTTCCTGAGCCTGCCAGGAGTGATTCCTGAGCACAAAGCCAGGAATAACCCGAGTGCCGCTGGGTGTGGCCCAAAATTTTAATTTAATTTAATTTAATTTAAAATAATTAAATAATTAAATAATTAAAATAAATAATAATTTAAAATAAACCTTGGTGTCCGGCTCAAAGTCTCCCCACACCCCCCCCCAGGAACTCTCCCTGTCCTCAGACAGATCTTGTCCTTATTCAAGAGATGCCAACTCCAAATATGGCTGCATAGTAAGCATGAAGACTGGCAAAGCCCAAATTTAAAGGAAAAATTCAGCATCAGTGACTCAGTTAAACTGTGTCCGCTAATACCCATAATATCCAATTTTACTGTGAGAGATTTTTCAAAGAAACGAAGCCCTGGCAATTCAGAACAGACTCAGGAGGAACAAGACCTCTTACTCAAAAATTAGTTTCAAGCAAGCACAGAGGTGGAACAAGGAGGCACACAAGGAGTCAAATTAGAAGCAGATGGCCGGAAGCCACGTTTGGACTCATGTGCATGTGGACAATCCAGCCACGAAATGATGTGAAAGCAACACTGAGTTCATTTACAAGATGGACAAGAAGGAGAAGGCTCCTGGCAAGAAATACCCAGGAACTGTCCCTTTGGGGATGTGGCTCCCCCTGAGGCCTCCTGAGGCCCTTGCCCCAGGCCTAGCAAGCAGTGAAACCCATCGTTTGTTGCTCATCCCCCTGATCTGCTCACTAGCAGGGTATGGGGACTGGGGAGAAGACTGCTCAGCTCAGGGCCTGGGGCTTCCACCTAAGCCTGATTTTCATGCAGGAGTCCCCTGTCTGTCTCTGCAGTGATCTCCTGGTGGTAGTCATGAAAGCAGTGTGTGTTTGGTTATCTGCATTAAACTTGGGAACTCCCAACCATCCCCAGAGCTCCAGTGCACCGGTGAATGGGGATGGTGGTTGCATTGGGAGTGCACCATGCAGATGGCATTTTGGCAGGCAGGACGCCTCATCCTAACATCTCTCTATAAAATAGTGCCGCTGAAAACTCTCCTCGCCCACCCTTCTGACTCTGCTTGGAGCATAAGAAAATGAGAAAAGGGTTGGAGCAGTGGTAAGGCGTCAGCCTTGTGCACGTTAGCCTAGGTTGGACTATGGTTCAACCCCCCAGCATCCCATATGGTCCCCCAAGCCAGGAGCGATTTCTGAGCACATAATCAGAAGTAACCCCTGAGCGTCACCAGGTGTGCTCCACCCCCCCCCCAAAAAAAAAGATGAGAGAAGAAGAGTGTTGCCCTCAGCCTGGCTTTAAAGGCTCAGAATCCTCTAGAATCATTTCCTGTCATTAGCTCCAGTTTACAGCACAGGAAGGCAAGTAAGTTACAGCCCTACAGTCAAGAGGCAGAGAGTCAGCCCAAGTCCAGACCTAAGAGTCACTTGCTACACACAGCCCATCCATCCATCCTCTCATCCAACCACTAACATAATGGAGGAGGTCCCTGAGGGACCCAGGGAAACTTGCATTGACACCTCCATTTTGCTTCTGTTTCTGCCAGTGTTAGGCCCCACAACCTCTTCTGTAAACAACATTCAAGATTGGGATGTCCTTCCAGAAACAACCCTGGAGCATGACAGACAGGCCTCAGAGAAAACGTGCCCCCGAAGATCCCTAGATTTCTTTCCCCATTTCTCCACCTAATGTATGTCTTAGGTGGGGAGGCAAGAACATGCTGGAGGCTGTGCTCTCTGGTGCTACGAGATTCCTGTAGGGCCCCCCACCTGGCATTAACTCTGGTCAGGTGATGAGCCCAACAAGGAGTCTTGATCGAGGCTGTCCCCTCAGAAACCTACATGAAGGGACTGTTCTTTGAGAACATCCCCCAATTGGCCCTGACAGTCGTCTCTCTCTGCTCCAAGACAACTCCCAGTGTAGATAGCATCTCCCCAGGAAGGCTGTCCCCAGAAAGAGCTGTGTGTGTGCATGGGTATGCATATGTATGCATGATTATCTGCATGTATTTGTATGTATGTATGAGTGTGTGTGATCATAGCTCAACTCCAGGGCTAGGCCCTGGACGTTGAGAGTTCCTGATTCTGCTCTGTGGGAAGACATCTGTGTCTGAGACAGACTCTCAGGGTGGTAGGAACATGACTATCCCTGGAATGACATCCCTCAAGGTTTCGATGAAGAGAAGCAATGCCTACAAGAACAGCATGAAAACAATTCTTCCCACAGAGAATCTGGCCTGGTTGCTGCCATCCCAAAATTTGTTATTACCTGGGGTTCGAAGGAAACCTTGCTCCCCCTCATGGTCAGCAGAGACTCTGTCAGGGATCTCTTCAAAGGAGGCAGAGGGAGGACTCTGGACTTCAAGAGTACATTTCAGAGAGGAGTCAGGTAGTCTCACAAAGCAGTGGGACCTGTCTGCCCCATGCAGAAAGAGGCACCCACAGGCGGGAAGCCAAAAAGGAAGGCTGGCTCTGTGCACAGCTCTTCAAAACTGCTCAAATGCTGAACCCTTAATCACTTCTTAGACCTTCATTTACTCCTTTGTATCCCTGCGTGGCAATAGGAGCCATGTGAGGACTAAGCCTCTTTTTCCCCTGACAGCCGTGGTGTGAGCTTACACAGACATAGGCCCTGCCTGAAATCTTTCATGAACCAGTGCTGCCCCTGAACAGAGCCTAGTTTTCATTTAGACCAGCAGCTGAGGGCACAGGGCTGACTTGAATTAACCTGGCCTCATCTTCTGACCTATGGGCAGAAACTCTGATCTAAAGCAGAGGGACGGCTGGGTTCTGTAAGACTTGGGGCCCTCAGAGCACTGCTAGGGTCAAGTGAGAGTGCGAGCCAGAAAGGGGAATTTTGATCACTTCTCTTACTCATGGTCTATCAGTGGTCTTCAAACTATGGCCCGCGGGCCACATATTGTATTTGTATCTGTTTTGTTTCTTCATTGCAAAATAAGATATATGCAGTGTGCATAAGAATTCATTCATAAGTTTTGTTTTTACTATAGTCAGACCCTCCAATGGTCTGAGGGACAGTGAACTGGCCCCCTGTTTAAAAAGTTTGAGGACCCCTGGGCCATCCTGCAGGCATCCACAGGCTTCTGGTCAATGATGTTTGCACAAAGCCCGTAATTAGCACCACTGCCCAAATCCAGATAGACTGGGGAGACCAATAATCTGAATAATGTTGGCATGACTTAGAGATGGGATGGGAAAAAAGGAAAGAGAACCAACACTCTCTCAACCAAAGGAGGCAATGGCATATCAAAATGTTATCTGCTCTGGGAATATTATCCCCCCCCAAAAAATAAAAGACTGCCCAGTATTCTATAATGACTGGCAATATCTGGGCATAATTACCCAGTGTGCATATGTGGCCAGGCCAAGCTTGTTGGCCAGAGTTCTTTTGAGAGTTTGTGCTGAGTGGCCATTACCAGACCAGTCCCAAGTGGAAGAGAAACTTCTGTTCTGTGACAGTGGGAAGTACTGACACTTGTCTGAAACACCGCAGAATACGATCACCTCGGAGCCTAAAGATGGCCCTCAGTGGGATTCTGAGCCAGGAAGGAACATGCCCAGTTCTGCCTCCCCTACTAAGGGACAGCCCCACAAAGAGCCAGCGTGGCCTTGTGCATGGGCAACTACTGAAGTCATGATGGCAAGCATCCCCCTCTCATGGCTCACATCTCACAGCTCTCATGGCTGTGTAAAGATATTCTAGTTCAAAGAAATAGAAAGTCTAGAAAGTTTAAAAGCATGTTGATACAAATGATAATCTGCACATTTTTTGTTTTGTTTTGGGGTCACACCAGGCTGCGCTCATGGTTTACACCTGGCTCTACACTCAGAAATTGCTCCTGGCAGGCTCGGGAAACCATATGGGATGCCAGGATTCGAACCACCATCTTTCTGCATGCAAGGGAAATGCCCTACCTCCATGCTATCTCTCCAGCCTCAAATCTGCACAATTATTGATAACAGATGTGATGGGTGAGCTTCTTCACTGGGTCCTGAACTAAGAATGCTCTGAAGAAAGGGGTGTCAGAGACAAGTTTCTAGAGGGCTCATGGAGAATCAAATGGCAGGAGTCGCCCTCAAAATTACCACATGGCAGAGGCAGTCAGGGCTCTCAAACCATCACAGAATAGCCCAGAAGATGCGCAGGATGGCATGGTTGGAGTCCACACCAGGAACCAGAGCCCAGAAATGCCACATAACTTATCCAATCACAGAGACAAGGATACAGGGGAATGAATGTTCAAATGCAGACCACTGAACCTCAAGACATTAAATCCAGTGACCCCAAATTTCTACAGCCTTTCAGAAATCTTTCTTCAATAAATTACTGAGGATTTGCACCCAGGGTTAGAGGCAACTTTGTTGAGGGACAGTTCATTTATATAGCAGGGTCTTAGGAGCAACGTTCATGTCTAACACTTGGCTACTGATTGAATAAATTAGAGTCTCACACAACAGGCATGCAGCCATATAGAAGTCATTTCTCAAGGACTTGTCAAAGACATGCAAAATGGCTCCACCATATTAGTATGTGGGGATGTAAGCAGCAAGTAAAATATGACCTTAATGTACATACATATAAAAACAAAGCCTGAGTTAATAGAGAGCAAAATTGGTCAAACGATACATATCAAAATGTGAATAGCTGCTTCTGGTTAGAGGAACTATAGAAGACTTTCATTTCTTGCTTCAGAGCCTCCTGTATTTCCAGCATTTGCTATTTCCAGAGGCCTTTCGTCACACTTGCTTTCCAAGCATAGTCACGGGCCTTAACCCTTGAGGGGCTGGAAACACTCCCCACTCCACTCCTCCTTTTCTCCTCCTCGACTTGCTTGGTTTGATTTAATTTGTTCATGCATGTAGTTTGCTCAATTCCTTATTTGTAGTTTACCCCCTTACCATTTGTGTTTTTATTGCAAAATGTTTTAACTCAAAATGAGATTCCATATAAAAATTCAAGATGTAAATAGTGGAGTCATCTCTTCTAAAAAACCTCATCCAACTCATTCCCAGATCTGAAACGCACGACTCTATCCACATACTATTTACAAGAGTAAATGGTTCTTGTACATGGAAAGCAACCCCATACATGGTCCTTCCATGATGCATCCTCCAGCAGCTCTTTTCACAAAAACATCACTTTTTCTGGTACCATCTGCCAGAGCCTGGAACATACTTTCCAGTCCTGAATTTGAAGTAAATCTGAGTATCACATACCATACACCTCTCCAAGCTTACTCTCTCCACAATGAGCTTCTACACATGTTTTCTATCTCACTCCCACACTTCCCAAAGCTGAGTTAGGAGCAACCATGGCTGGAACCTCGAGCTACATCTTCCCAGAAAAACTCCAATTTCTTCTGAAGCTGGAGCCATTTTGGCAACACTGACTCAATGATCAGCATCAGGAACCACTACTGCCAAGGAGCTTTCTGAGGCCTCCAAAATTCAGGGTGAAGTCCACTCAAAATGTATAACATGAACTAAGATACCAAAACTTCTGGAGGTGCCCACACACTTGCCCTCCCATCACAATACAGAATGTTCTGCAACGTGAGTGATCTATGTCTAGGTAGGACACTCACACAGATGCACAGTCAAACATGAACTCATGAACAGACATGCACAGATATACATGCATACAGATAGATGCATATGTATGCACATGAATACACACATATACAGGCACACTGGACAAATAATCCAAACAGGTATATACACACAGGCAGTCATGTATTTATGTGTGCATGTGATTGTTCCAGGAGATGATCTACATGTCACACAGATGCGCAGCTAGACATGCACGCATCCTTATATATAGGCATATGTACACATATGTACACAGAGAGACAGACGTGCACTTGTGTATACACCTATGCACATGTGTACATGTGTTCATGCATGTTTCAACATACATGGACAGTGAAGAATGTGTGTTTGTACATGCACACAAAGAGACATACAAGCACATTTTTTCCTAGAAAATAATTAAGCTGGATATGTGTCTCCTTTAAGATGAAATACAGGCATCTCATTAAGAGTAAAATATTTTCTTTGAAAATACAGAATCAAGGGGCCAGAGAGATAGCACAGCTGTAGGACATTTGCCTTGCATTCGGTCAACCCCAGACGGACTTCGGTTTGAATCACAGCATCCCATAAGGTCCCCCAGCCTGCCCGGGGTGACTTCAAGTACAGAGCCAGGAGTGGCCCCTGAGCACTGCTGGGTGTTACCCAAAAACCAAAAAGCAAAAATAAAGAAAATACAGAATCAAATGTTCTGATTTTCAAACTCCAGATGGCTCCATGTCTGGGTTGGACTAGTCTAAGCTCACAAAGATTCCCATGAATGGTACCCCCACATGCCCCTCTGTGTCTGACCACCCTTGACCTCACACAGGGCTGCAGAGCATGAGTTGGGAAAGGAAGCCTGCTGAGTGCTGGACGTTCCAGGCCCCTCCAACACACACACACACACACACACACACACACACACACACACACACCAGTTGACCAACTACCCTCCCCATGCACTGCAGTCCCACCTCTGACATGACTCGAGCAGGGGAGCCCGTGACCCCAAAACCCTGACTCTCAGGTACAGGCAGGAACTTCACAGCAGCAGGGAGATAGCACCCAGCAGCCAGCTAAGGTGCTCATCCCACCACCATTGAACTCCACCGAGCCCAGAGAACTCCAGGCCCTAACTGTCTGCGCTGCAGGATGCAGGAGACCAGCTGGTTCAGGTCCCCCAGATGCTGTTTGAGAGTGAAACCCAGGATCAAACCAGGAGCAGCACTGCCCATGTGGTCTCCCCACAAAACAGATCCAAGGGTCCTCCAGAACTGCCCTGAGATGTCTCCACTTGTTTTCAGTTTCTCCCCCAAATCTTTGCCTTTGGGGTTTCTACTAAAAACACCCCGTGACAGCTCCTTAAAGGGGAAGGCTGGGTTAAAGTGCTGGTGCCTGTCCTTCAGCTACATGAACACTGTCCACTCGGCCAGCATCTTGGTGCAGGCATGGTCCCCACACCGAGGCCAGAGCCCCTGAACACAGGCAAAGCTCCCCGCCCCTTATCAGAGATCAGCCACTGCCTTCTCAGCTCTCTTGTGAACTTCGCTCTGAATCTGCCAGGAACGTGGGCGTCCTGCCTCCCAAAACAAGTGCTCGAATGGACCTTGCTATTCTCCTCACCTCCCTGACATCCCGACTGCAGCCAACCTGCCAGCACAGCCGGCTGGGAAGCAAGCAAACCGCCTGCATTTGGCCCAGAGAACAAAGAGCTATTGTTTGGGCAGCAGCAAAGCAGCCAGAGGTTCCAAACCAGAGTGCTGGGGAGGGGAAGAAAAGGGAAAGAAGGGGAGGGGAAGGAAGGAGAGGGGAAGGGACTTGAACAGACAGACGGACGAGGGGAAGGGATGGAACAAAGCTTTGCCTGGGGTCAGAGCTACAGTAGTGCTGGGGTTCCTGGCTGGCTGCACCCCCAGAGTGAGTGTGACTGATAAAGGCCCCTGATAAAGTGCAGACTGAAGGTTTTTCGAAAAGATCTGGACCATCCTCTTATCTAGAGCCAAGTAAGATAAATTGGCAAAAAGGCAACTTTCTTCCACATTCCCAGCATCACCCTGATCTCAGCCGACCAGCACTCCTAGAGGGGTGGGTCCCAGGGCTCAAGATGGGGGCAGGGACATCCCCTACCTCTGAGAGTGCCTTTGTCTTCCTGTCCAGGCCACCCTGTCTCCAGAGTCAGACAAAGCATGAGGACCCTCCATGTCTGCCTTCATGAGGATGAAGCGGCTGCAGTGTCTAGACTCAGGGTCCACACACAACAAAGTCCTCAGATACTTGAGTACTGGGTGCCAACACTTCACTGCTCTTTTGCCAGTGCTCACAGGCTGACACAATGCCATGCCCTGGGGCTGGCAGGAAGCGCACCCAAATGAGGTGACACACAGGGTCCAATGGCCAGCTCACCCTCCCCTCCTGCTCGGATCTCCAAAGGCAACATCTCAGGGATCCTGCAGAGAAGTGCTGACCATGCTGCCCAGTCATGCCTGTGCCACCTGCTAGTGAGGTCACAGCTGCCTAGTATCCCAGCCTCACTTCTGATCTTCCTCCTGCAGATGTGTGGTCTGGGCTGAAAGGTGCTTTTGCGTTGCTGCCTGGTGCATCAGGACTGAACCCTAAATCCCTGTGAGGATTTTAAAGCAGCAGCAGGCAGGGATCAGAGCCATAAGACAGCAGGGAGAACACTGGGTGTGCTCATGACTGACCTGGATTCGCTCCCTGGCAACCCATAGGGTCCCTGAGCCAGGAGAAATCCCTGAGCCAGAGTCGGGAGTACATCCACCCTATCTTTTGGGTGTGACCCAAAGACAAAAAATAAACAATTTAACAATTTAACATCAACAAGTAGAACATTTCAGCCTCTTGTCCATTCAGGAGTAAGTTGAACCCTAGAAAAGCAGCTCCCAGACCTTGTCCATGGTCTTCCCAAGGGCTTTGCTCTCTGTGGAGCAGCCTCTCTGTATATGCAGGAAAGAACCTGCAGGTTAAACTGAGACACCTGCTCTCACCTACAGAAGCCTGAGGATCTGGCATGGCCTCAAACCCCTGCTCCTTTGTGCCCCTTTACCCAGGACACCCCGAGTGACTGCTCATAGGCAGCCACAC
This sequence comes from Suncus etruscus, assembly GCF_024139225.1. Classification (NCBI taxonomy): domain Eukaryota; kingdom Metazoa; phylum Chordata; class Mammalia; order Eulipotyphla; family Soricidae; genus Suncus; species Suncus etruscus. The sequence continues at coordinate 127,957,429 of NC_064850.1, read as the reverse complement.
AGAAGCCATAGTTCTGTTAACACTCACTCTATGTTCTAAAATAATCCGCTGTTTCTCTGCTGAAGGCCTGCGCTGTCAGCTTTCCACAGGAGTGTCCTCAGGCCCCCAGTGCCAGACCAACTCACAAGGCCCTAGGAGTCCTGGCCGTAGTACATACCCTGCACCCCCAAACTTGCATGGAGTCCAGAGTTTAAGACAGAGAACTGCCCAGGAAATGCCCTGAGTGGTGTGGGTGTGGCCAGTAGCCAGTAGCCAGCTGTAGCACTAGGGCTCAACTTTCTGGCAAGTTCACCATCTGCCTTTACAGCACCAACGATGGGACAGGACAGACACTAATTGGGAGATATTCAACAACTCAGATCCAAGGTGAGAAGCCACAGGCCAGGCCTGAGCAATAGCACAGCGGTAGGGTGTTTGCCTTGCAAGCAGCCAACCCGGGACAACCCCAGGTTCGATTTCCGGCATCCCATATGGTCCCTCAAACCTACTAGAAGGCGATTTCTGAGTGCAGAGCCAGGGATAACCCCTGAGCACCACCAGGTGTGGCCCAAAAAAACAAAAAAGAAAAAAATAAGAAGCCACAGACCCCATCCATGGTTACTCTCTGCTCTGAAATTGTCCCTGGCTGGCACACCTGCAGTAGTTCCTCCCTGCCCGAAAGCTCACTGAGCTTTGCTGGACTCACTTCTTATCACTGTGTGGAACCAAACACCACTAATCCCTGCATGAGGAGGGACATAACAAGGAATACCTCCATCATCTAAATCAGGACTTGGTACAAACCCCAGGACTATTTCAAAGAAATGATGGCCCACTTTCCTGTAGACAGCAAGACCACCTGCTGGTTTGGTCCCCTCCTGTGCTCCCTTAGATGGCATCCCTGGAGACCAGCACCTGAGGAAGCAACTGGGGGTTTCCCATCCATTCCTGGCAGGAGCATCTTACTGAAGTAGTTACCTGATTCGCAGTTCTGTGACCAGCCCACAGTTCATCATCCCTGATTCTGAGAGGCCAGCAATATTCACTCTTGCTCAAATTCATGACAGGCAGCCTCTGTGCTCTGAGACTAAACCCAGGGAGCAAGACCCTGCCATCCTTGCCACCCAGACAGGCCCTCACAGGTCCCCATGCCCTAGGAGATGCCATTAGATGTTGAGTTATTCAGATGAGCACCAAGAAGCCTTAACTTGCTTTAAAGACTTCATCTTGAAGGTTTAGCTAACGCCCGATATGCACTAAGGGGAAAACATTGTATTTTCTCCTCATGCAAAAAAAAAAAGAAAGAAAGAAAGAAAGAAATCAGGTTCTTTAATCTCTTGCCTAGTTTCAATGAAACCGAGCCAAGAAAAGACTTCAGTCAGTAAAAATGAGTATGTGAAGGTAGCATGCAGAACAACTCAGCCTTGTTCCAATTATGCTTTCCAAGGTCTGATGGGCAATTAGTGGGAAAGGCAGGAGCTTTATAGAACCGTCTGCTAAAAGGTGAATTGGGATTTTTCCCCCTAACGTCCCTAGAAAAATTGGGATAAAAAAAATCAGAGCTGAGTGAGGAAGTTTTAATAAAATCCATGAAGAAACTGTCAATTGTAAAAGTGCTGTGTGGGGGAGAAAAATTTATCAGATCTGTCCACAACACAGCAATGTGGAGGGGCCCGTGGATGCTTCCTGCAGGGGTTGGGGCTCTTCTTCGTGCTATTTCTCCGACTGCTTGCTCAGTGCCAGACTTTCACGCATAGCAAGGCAGAGGCCCTGAAGAGAGCAAAGGGGAATCCCTGCACAGAGACACAGAGACGGCATGGCGGCACCAGCACAGAGGAGCAGGAGCATGCATAGAAGTAAAGCCCAATCAGGAGTGCAGAGAGGAGGGTGCACAGAAATGAGGCCCAATCAGGAGCACAGAAAGGAGCATGTGCAGAAATGAGACCCAATCAGGAGTGCAGAGAGGAGCACACGCAGATGTAAGGCCCAAACAGGAGTGCAAAGAGAACATGCACAGAAGCAAGAGTCATCCTAGTGCAGAGAGAAGCATGAGCAAAGACGAGGTCGGGAACCAGACTGGGTGAGCAAGTTGCAGAAGGTTCCGGCATTGGACCACTCAGAACTGCCCCATATTTGAGGGTCCGCGAAGTAGACCAGCACTTCCATTGGTATCTCTCACATTAACTCTCTCCTGACCCTACAGCACTGTTGTAAGGCATGGTTGGTGCAAACCGCTCACTTATTCTCAAGACTCTGCTCTCCACTCAAACACCTGGGACACAGGAGAAGCTGTCCGTCCCTAGTACCCCCTACCTTTTCCCTCCAAGAAGTTGAGACACCACAGTAGCTGCTCATCATCAGGCCGTGCAAACAGTGGATTCCCAGAACCAGGCTCTATCTAGACCAAGAGCTGTACCTGCCTTTGACTGTGACTGGACCCTTTGCGGAGGAAATGGAACTCGGTGCTGGCCTCACTATTTCCCAGAGGTCTATAGAGGAGCAATCAGGGTCACTGGCTATGTGTGTGGGCTCACCCCACCCCCAGCCTGTTTGGCCTGCAGACCTTTACTCACCTTACCCTTTCTAGAATTCGGAGCAGATGAAACACAACCTCGTGTCCATCCCACCCCTACCTTCACCTGACTCACCCCTGGACCCAGTCCAGTCTAACCCCAGGCTTATTGGTTTCCCCTTCTCTATGGGGCCCCTTAATTACCCAGAGGACTCAGATATCCCAGAAGACTACCTGTAGTTCCGCTGTTCCACATAGACACTATTTCTCAAGCTTTAATCGAAGCTAAAAATTCTAGAGACATGCCAGCTGCCTAGTACATGGCCCCTCAGGACCAGGTAGATAACAAGTGTTGGGACTCCCCACAGCCCAACCTGCTGCAGAAAGATCCCAAAGAGGCCTCATTAGCAGCGGACTGAACCTGTGATCCAAGATCTGGCTGCGTAAATGTGCTGTTCACTGGAACCTTCCCCCTGGAGATTCTTTAACACCTTCTACACTCAGTAATGGGTTCATATAAAGTCCCGATTTGCAGCAACTGCGCACTCAGTTCACCTCCGAGTGGAAGCCAGTAACTGTGGAAATATTTTTACGGGGGTCTGACTTCATGAAAACCCCAACGCTGCTTGACTCTGCTTGAGGCAAAGCTGTGGTATAGAGGATGGTTACTATCAGCATCCTTGTAAGTGCAGCCGGTATCCTGCATTTGTGGGTGCAGCAAGGCTCATCCAGGTTCTGTGGGGAGCTAGCTTTATCCTTTGATTCCAGACACGCCGGAGTGAAAGGTCAGGATTACTGCAGTGCAGAGGGTGCCCCACCACCTCACCCATTGATGTGCCCCCAAGTATCAGCGGAGCTGAGATGCAGCAGGGATGGTCTTGTAGCATCTGTGCCCTGTAACAGTATAGGCCCATATTCCCAGCTGGAGAAACTCACCATAGCATTCTGTGGACTGTGCTTGCGGGGATGCCCTGGCCCTGCACTTTCTGCCCATTCCTGGGCTGAGAGAGTGTCTCAACCGCGAAGCAGGAGCCCTTTTCAGAGTGAAATGTGAAAAGCTCCAAGCACGTGGAGCCGGGCACTGTGTGGCTGAGGCTTCTCCCACTGCTGCTGGGAGATGGACTGTCTGCCAAGACTGGTCTGGGCCCTGCTCCATCACAGGTGCATGTGTTTACCTGCAGCAGCTCTCACCTTCCACACAACCCTTCAAGGGCTGCATTGTTTGCCTTCCCCTCAGAAAACCACCTTCTGTCCCAGGAACTCAGCCCTCAAGAAGCTTGGGGAAGATGCCAAGGAAGCTATTCCCTCGGTTTCCTGTTATCTGTTTGTGTCCAGAGCTTTCTAAAATCAACCTGTTGTTTCAGGTGAGAGTCGGGCTCAGAACATGGTACATATTGCACTGCATGGCCCTGAGCATCATGGGGTGCAGACCTGGACACCTCCAATACTGCTAGGTGGCTTGCATAACTTCAGGTATTCCAGGGCCTGAGTAGCACCATGTCCTCAGGCCTGGTATTGAACCAGGAGGACAGAGAATCCAGACCCCTTGAACATGACTTAAGAGGCTAAGAAAGCAAAAAGGGAGAGTTGATTATTCTCTGACACTACATGCGCCCCTCAGACAGAAGCCTAGCAGCACTGCCAGAGCCTGCCCCTTCCACCAGGACTGAGAAACTGCTTTCATCAAGGTGGGCATGGCCCCTCGACAGGAGACAGGCACCAGTGCATGGGTGAGATAGTCAGTACAGGGCCTGCGACACTCTGGCTAACCTCAGGGCAAGCTGTGTGTCTCAGTTTTACTACCAGTCTGATGGTCTTTCCCACTAAGATCCAGTGTTCCTCTTAAAAGGGTGAATAAACTACGCAACACACACACACACACACACACACACACACACACACACAACTTCCTGGAGTGCTCATATTTCTTCTAGCAATGAAGAAAAATCCTGAAGCATATTTCTAAGTTTAGCTGCTTTCTTTGAGACACGTGTGAGCCCGTCCTCCATCTAGGCGGCCACATACCAAAGACGACACGCCTCGCGTGCAAACTCGCCCTCATGCGTTACTGCTTGTTTACAGACATTGCATATGAGACGGTCCGAAGACACCCATCAGAGCGAGGACAGAAGCACTAAGGTAGCAGTCCCATCCCTGTCTGGGTGCATGGGGGACTCTGTTCTCGCGACTGACTTTAATGGGGAGAGACAGGACCCAACCAAAACGTTAAGGCCTTGCTTTCAAACCACAAAGAAGACTTCCCTTATATCACCCAGTTCTGAAAACTGAGCACAGCAGCAGTGTTAGCTGGAAAGAACACATAAACTAGATTAAAATGCCGCTCTTTTTAACCCTGAAGATTCCTTCTAGAGGGGCCCAGAGGGGTAGCTACCCCTCTGCCTTTCATGCCTCTCCTGCGCCATCTAGTGCTCCCAGTGGGCACTACATAGGAATCGGCCTGAGAAGATGCTTTGCTGATCTGTTCGCGAGTTTGTCTGTGCAGATTGAGCCAGGACAGTAAATCACCTTAGCACAGGCTGCAAATAGAGTGGCTTGGTTGAGGTATGAAGAATTGCCAAGAAGAGACCTTTCTGCAAGGTCCGGCAACTATGGCCCATACGTGTTGAGGAAATACTGCATGACAGAGCTGTTGATTCAGATGTGAGCCCTATGCAGAGAAGAATGCAGCACTTGGGCCTGGGCCTACCATCATTAGGGGATGGTCTCAGGGATCCGGCTGGGAAGCAAATCTCCCTACATGATGCTCACTTTGCCATGGTCAAGGCACCACTGAGGAGTGACCTCAAAGTAGCCTCAACAAAGCACAGAGCATGGGAGGAGCAGCACAAGCCACAGAGGGACTCAGTTCAATTTACTAGAGGACAATGGGGCCTCCAGAGGATTCTGGAGAGAGCCGTGCTGAGCCATGTCCTCTCGTGACCTGTGCCACTTCCTCCTATGGCCCGTGCGAAGCCTGCACAGGGGTCACTCCGAATCAACAGACTTTCTGTAGGGCTATAGGCCCCTCCCTCCCTCCTGCTCCTTTTGCACCTCGAAGCTGGGACCAGGTGTGGTTGAGGATGCAGGTGTTAGCTGCATCCTGAGCAGCAGAACCATTCTCATCTGCCCACCAGCCCTGAGCCACTCTCTGAGCCTTCCTTTCTGGCCTTCTTAGGCAGCCCATCTCTCTGTAGTCACCATCTCAGCCTTCTCCGATGCCCTGTTTCTGCACCTGCCTTCGTGGCCTCTAAGACACCTCATCTCTCTTATACTCCTCAGGCATCTGTGCCCTCAGCTCTGCCCACCCTTTTGAACAAGCTGGCCATGGGAACAAAACCTCAGTCCTGTGGGCCAAAGCAATTCACATTAGATGCACTGGTATGTGTCAGACTTGGTGGCACCATAGCTATACCAGCTGAACTGCATTCTCCGAACTCGTGTCTTTACTCCAGAATGTCAGACTGGCCTCACTCCTCATGGCTCTCCAGCAGCTTCGAGGGCCTCAGAACACTGGGCTGTGCTGAGTAAAAGCCCAAATCATGACCGGAGTGCAGAAGGCTGATAGGGCCAGCCCTCCTTGCACAGATGCCCATTGTCTGCCTGGAGCCCCCACAGAGCCGGGGGTGCGCAGGCCCAACACCTCTGCCAAGCGACTGTGCCCTAAGTGCTCCTGAATTTGATACAGGGCAAATAACTTTTTATTGTTCTCCCAGAGGGGAGAGTTCTTTTCACAGAACACAGAGCGGCAATAATTGCTTCTTATTCTTGCTTACGTGGCTTTTTCCCCCCTTTTACACACAGGAATCTGGGCTGCATTTTTGCTTCCTTTAGCAGAGCTGCAGGAGACCTTCGGACCTGCGTCTGGATATGCCTCCGCGCCAGTGAGATTTTTCTCTCCAAGAACCATTCCAGGCTGCCTGTGCTCTCCTCTAAGCAACATACTCTCCTTAAAGCCCTTCTAAAACAGGGGGCACCCTTATTTGCTCCCCAGGGTCTGTGCTACCTGATCCCACTGATTTCTGGGGTTCCCCATGCAGGGACGTGCCCTCTGTCTTCGGGGCACTCGACATCTTTCCAAACTCACAGCACAGCCAAGTCTCTGAGCATCTCCCAAGCATGGAATTGAACTACTGAGCTCAGCCCCATGACAGCCAGCAGGCGGGGCCACAATCTCTCCAAGAGTCTCTGGAAAGGATGGATTTCCCTTTAAGGGTTCACTGGGAAGGGGCAGGAAATAGGTGAGCTCAAATCAGCACAAACAGGAAAGTCAGCATCTAGCAGCACTAACATGGAGGAACACTTCCAACTAAATCTGGAAGAATGAAGCATCCTAAAAAGACTTTCTATTCTTGTTTTGGGTTGCCTGCTCCAAACCTCTACTGCCGTCAGCTCAGATGATTTGTTTCATCTTCAACCAGAGGCATCAGGAAGGTCCCGCCTACCTTCAAGCAGCCACACACATACACACACACACACACACACACACACACACACACACACACACACACATCCTACCCTTTCCAAAGTGCTTCTCATAGGTTCCCTTTTAGTCTGTCACCCCAGCTAAGTCAGATATGTGCAGTGAGAACCATCAGAGATGAGGAGTGGGGAGACCACAGGCTGTGCATTTTTCACAGAACCACACCAGCCAGGAAACATTACAATTGCCATTTCAAGCCAAAAACCAGCATTTGCAGGTGTGGAGACTCAGAGCATTTCTAAGTGTGGTGTGAGGTACAGAGAGCCACTGGGCATCCCAGAGGGTGGTTGGGAAGGAAAGAGGCCCGTGTTCTGCAAGAGGCTATTAGCAAACTTCATTCCTCTCGAGCTTTTCACCAGTAGCCCTCTGCCTTTCAGAAATCAGCAGTAAGAGTTCGTTCCTAGCACCAACTCCACCCTCACACTAGGACTGACAAGAAATGACCCTCTTCTCTAATCGGTAATGGATCCAAGTGGTCCTCTGAGCACTTCAGATGTCCAGAGAAAGAGAGCAGTCAGTGAATCTTCTAGAATCAGGGTTAATTAGAGGGGGATGTTGAACAGATTACTGCAAAGTATGAACCCCAGTTCCTTTAGAATAAATTATCTTGGGGTCTGAGCCATAGAACAGTGGGTAGGACATTTGTCTTGCACATGGCCTACCCAGGTTCTATCCCTGGCATCCCAGATGTACCCCTGACCCTGCCAGAAGTGATTCCTGATTGCAGAGCTAGGAGTAATCCCTGAAAATGGCCCCAAAACAAAAACAAAATAAATGATCTCTTTTCCTATAAAACAAGTTATGATCTAGTTGGCATACCCGTGTCCATGTGCAGACAGGTTTGAGTTAAACACATCACATGGACAACAGGAAAACTTGGCAGCCTCCCAGCCATGCTTTGTGTCACCCTGCAGTGCAGTGGAGGCACATGCCTGGTTGGCTTGTGGAACACGCATGACTATGAGCATCAGCTTTGTGGTGACAGCGAAGGCTGAGTCCACCTTATCACCCTCTGCATCAAGCATCTCCTTCCTGGTGGTGGAAGAACAAGGCGGAGAGAGTCAGGGGCCATTTGCTCCTGAGTCCCTTCTCAGTTTTCTATCTCTAGTGGAGTGTCGTGAGTCCTGGGGCACCCTACACCTGTACAAGCAGCCCTGTAGCCTCAGCACCGTCTAACAGAGGCTCACTAAATCAGGAACCTGCCCTCATGTTACCCCAACCCCTGAACACGCCTTAAGCTGCTGCTTTCCTGTGCCCAGAACTTGTTGCCAGAGCCAGAGCAGTAGCACAACGGGGAGGGCATTTTCCTTGCATGCAGCCAACTCGGGTTTGATTCACGGCATCCTATATGGTTTCTGGAGGACTGCCAGGAGTAATTTCTGAGTGCAAAGCCAGGAGTAACTCCTTAGTGCCACTAGGTGTGTCCCAAACCCCCTCCCCCCCAAAAAAACCTCATCTCTGTGCCAGACTCTGCACACTTGTTCCATGCCTGGAATATATCTCAGCTGTGCCTTTGGGACCAAGGCCAGCTCATCAGATTCTGGCACCTGACCAGGCTCTCCTGGAGAAGTGGACACACCAGAGCATCCTATACCTGATTGGAAAGGTTAAAGGTGAACTAGACTGGCAGTTAGACTGCTCCCAGCACTGGCACAGCCCAGGGAAGTGAGGGCACATACCTGTGGTGCACATGAGAACTGCATATGTGTTCCCATATTGCTGATGAGCAAAAAAAAAAAAATGCTGCCCTCAAGTTACTGTGCTGCTAGAAACAACCTGAGAGATGGCTGTATGAATAGCTGGTCTAATACAACCATGTTTCATGATCCCAATTTTACACCTCATGGCTGGGTAAGCCCTAAGTTGGAAGGAGTTACTCTTTCATGCTGTTTCTAGACTGAAAAAGGTTCTGTGATGATGAAAGAAATTTTTGAGACCATCTGTAGAATTGTAGATTTTCTTGTTTTGCAAATATCTAAGTCAAATATCTACCAACTGGCTTTATCAACTGTTCCTAGAGTTTCTTCCCCATCAGAATCAGATAGCAACCAGAATGTAAAACTTTTCTAAATTCTCAAACTTTTTAAACAGATCCTCAAAAAATAAACAAATAAATAAATAAATGGGCCTATTGGAGAGCCAGACCCAGATCATAGTTTAAAAAAAACTTGAGCAATAGTAGCTCACAGGCCATAGTTTGAGGATCCCTGCCCAAGACTTATAGGAAAAGTCAAGAGACAGAAAGAGGGAGTTGGAGAGTGAGGCACACATCTCACACATGCATACTGCAGGCCAGGGACAAGTCCACTGTTAAGCAGGACAGGCAGCAGTGGCATAAACCTGGCTGGCTCTGTCCTCTGTGGGCCACATGTGACCCACAGGCTGTAGTTTGAGGACCCCTGCCCTATAACTTAGTAGCTAGCTCATATTCAAGAGTGCTAGATAAATCCTATATGTATGGATGGAAGGACAATAAGATAGATTGATGGACAGATATATGGATATATGGATGGATCAGTAGGTGAATGGATGAATAAGTTATGGAAGGATGGGTGGATGGATGGGTGAATAAATAAATGGGTAGGTAAATGGGTATATTGATGAATGAATAGATGGATGGATGGATGGATGACTGAAAATGAATAGATGGGTAGGGATGAATGGATGAGTGGGATGAATAGATGTTGGGGATGAATTGATGGGTGGATAGGTGAGCATGGGAGAACGGGTGGTAATATGTCTTGTTTGGAAACTACAGAAGTGGCTCAAAATATTAAATAGAAAATGTACTATTTTCTAAACCTGGTTTCATTTATCCATAAATGGGAATTATAATACTGTAGTTATCAAAGAATTATATGAAGAGTTCCTTGAAATAAAACTTTTCAGATGTGCCATTAGAGCCAAGCATGTGTTAAGGATCCCTAAGTGTTGGCTGCTGCTTTCTTAATCCGACCCTGCCCTCCAAATAAAGCCAGGATTCCTGGGAGAGGCCTGTGCCATCTGTCCAGCCACACTAGCCTTCATCCTCCACAAGATTCTTGTTCTCCCCAGAAGATCAAAGAAATCACCCCCTCTGACTTGGGCTCCTTTGTCCTCCCTCATCCCCCATCCTTACTCTACCCTCAGTCTGGGTGACATAGGCATCTCTGGGAGCCAAATGCTACACCCACTGCCACATGCCCTTGCCAGTCTCACCCGCTGTGCACTGTTTCACACCCATCCACCTCTCCTAGCTGTCCCTCCTGGTTATGTAGAGGCTTCCAGAATTCTGCACAATGTCAACCGCCAAACACTGCCCAGGCTCTCAAGAGACTTTGATTTATACTTCGGGGCTGACTAAGGTGCTTCCCTGTGACTTGCAAGTTCTCACAGGAATGCCCCATGCCTATAGTACAGGGCCCTGCACTGACAGTGATGCTTCTAATAATGCCAATTCACCTCTCCTGCTGCTTTACATGACCCAGAGCAAAGGCTACCAGGCCTACGGTACAAATGAAAAGGACATGTCAGAAGTTGGAGAAACGTTTTGAGAGTGTTGTAAGTCATGAGTGCTTGGTGCAGCAGGATCCAGGCTCCAGGGACCTTATTCCCCACTGCAGCTCCCAGCTTGAGCCACAAGTGCTCAAGAAGCAAAAGCATGAAAGAGTTAAGGACTCAGCACAGCTGCCGGGGAAGGGGAGTGAATGGCAGCCGGCCCCAAGCTGGTCTGTCTGCCGGCCACGGTGTTTATTTAGTCTGCTCCAGCCAGACAGGCTGTAGCCAAATCCCCACCCTCTCGCTCAGCTTATTTGAAGAAGCAGCAAGTTCCCTGGCAAGGTGGAATGGGCTGTGCACTAGGGTGACACCTGCACGGAAGACCCACGTGGTCCACTGGGCGCCAAGCTGCAGAGAGGAGCACTGCTCACAGAGCCATGTCAGAGACCCAGGCTAATGATGCCCCGGCCCCAAAACACCAGCTCATATCGAGACAGAGCAGGGCCCCACAGAACAAGCAACAGGTGGGGCTACAGAGAAGATGCTGTGTCTTTTCACAGAAATGCGGGTCTCCACCCATGGACAGCTCCCTCTTGGGCCCATCCCTCACACTGTGTCCCTTCCTCGGCATCACCTGGAAACCATCCTTTATACCACATTCCTTCCTTGGCATCACCTGAACACCACCCTACACATATCCTCATTCCTTGATCAGGTACCACCAGGATACCATCTGTCACATCTCAATCCCTTCCTCAGGCCCACAGTGTGGCCACCCCATCCCACTACCCATGGACCAGCGCAAACACCCATCTGCTCCCCGAGCATTCACCAGGATGACCCAAGCACCTGTCTGTCTCTGCCTTCTTTGCTCTCCCTACCAATCTCTGGCCCTCTCAGACCTGGATGAGCTACAGAAGCAGCTTGCGGCTCTCTGACATTTCAGGCAGTGAGCCAAGGAGCACCAAGCCAAACCAAGGAGCACCAAGGTGGAAGCTGAACCCAAGCTCTCTGGGTCTCCATCCTGATGCCATGCCCTGCAGGATAGTGTGATGCTGTGCATGCCCGCTCCATGCCTCCATGTGGCCACAATGACCCTTTACAGCTTTGACAGCAGTCAATGTTGAGTGAGGGCAGCAGAGAGAATTGGGGGCTGTAGCATGGGGAGCCATGTCTATATGGACAGTGACTCACTTAACAACACAGACAGGTCTCCCCACCCAGTCTCATATGTCATTCCAATGCTTCACTCTTTCCCTGGATCCATCACTTCAGTTGGCTGTAAGATGACACCCAGCTATTAACCCAAGACAAAGGTGTTCCCCATCTTTCTTTTTTCTTTAAGTCTCTAGAGCCCTTTGATATGTAAAAGTCCACCTGAATCTTACTCTACCCTCTTCTGCCCTCGTGAATTTTGTACTGGGAATAAAGAAAAGGCAGTCTGGTTTTGGCACACAGAAATACCACAAGAGAGAAGCCACTGACTCCATGACTCTCTCCTGACTGGCTTGGTTTATTAATCCTTCACTGCTACCCTACTTCTTCAGACCCATCTGCCTGGGGTCAGAAATAATGGTGCATAGGATTATTTTACAATGTGGGGATTTATGTTACAACCAGAAGCATTCCCCACCTTCCTGTAGTACCCAGAAGAGCAGCAAGTCCACGCTGAGGATGAAGGTTCGAGCACAATTCTCCACCCAGCAATTGGTGCGTCTCTGGATAGCAAATCAGGATTAAGCATTGTTTACTTGACTTATAGAGCTGAGAAAATGCTATGAATACAGGCATACATGGTTCCAACACCAATCCCTGCACCAGTGTCCCCAATTTCCCTTACCCCAGCTTTTTCTGTGGCAGGTAGTGCTCTCCGCCCCTATTTTCCTAGTGTCCCTCTCTACAATTACCCCAACAGGAAGCCTCATATTGAAGTTCTCCTGCCTTAGTTCCTATTCCCTTTGAGCATTGGATGTTCCCTACAAAGCTCCTGATGTCCCACAAGCAAAACATGTTTCACTTCAGTTTGGTGATTAAGTCATTGTTGTTGTACTGCCAAGCATCACCTACCTTACTTTTAGTTACAGGAGTACAAATAAAACAACAGACTCAGAGAAAGTCATAAAATAATGGTTGGATCATTCTCCAGCATAGAAGAGAAAGTCGCCAAGATGCAGGAAGAGATATGAGGCATTCCAACACAGAAGGGCCATTTGTCCAAGCCTCAGATGGAGGCCTACTGGCTCAGAATATGGCTCAGAATCTGATATGACCCTTTCCATATGTCAACAGTGTCCCCCAGCCAGCCCAATTCATAAGGGACATTGTCCACTTAGATCTGCCCTGGGCACTCGGGTCCCCAGAAACAGATGTAGGTTCCTGTTTAATGAAGCTCATACACTCACACACCATGACTTTATGCCAGTAACACCATTCTCCAACTGCGTTTTCTGCTTCTGACTTCTCCTGGAAATTGGTAACAGACAATTATGGACATAGATGAAGGCTCTCAGAATGGCAGGTGCCATTCTAGTTCCAGAAAATGCTGCTTACACAATATCTAATACCTGCTGACAAGTGCTGAGGTGGAGAAACCCTCATCCACTGCTCCAAGGAGTAGATTTTTGTTTCAACTTCAAGAAATAACATGGACACATCCCAAAAACCTGAGCATTGAGCTTCCATGAGGCCCAGAAGAGCTATTCATGGCAGCACAATTTATAATAGCCCAAATCTAGAAACAACCCCAGTGTCCAAGAAGAGATATATGGATATAGGAAATTTTATCTAGACACACCATAGAATTCTACTCGGCTACATGGAAGCAGAAAGTCATGCAGTTCACCACCACAAGGATGGATCTGAAGAGAATCAGGCTAAGTGAGGTAAGTCAGGAGAGGGAAAGACAAAGAATGTATATGTGGGATAAAAAAAGGCCAGGGCATACTAACCTGGCAGGGGAGATACCATGATCACAAAGGTGGTTTCCCCAGGGCGAGGGTCACCCATTGCACTATGGGTGTGCTGCCCCTGTGATTTCCCCAAATGTAGGAAACTCGACTGCATAATTTGTGGTAGTGGGGGACTGCGTTTGCGCTCTCCCATGAAAAGAAGAAAAAAAAGGCCAGGGCAAGGTGAAACAAATGATCAAAGAGAGCAGTGAGGCCAGAGAAGGAGTCATCAAGTAAGATACGTGCATCACACTCAGTTAAACCCAGGTCAATCCCTCATACCCCATGAGGTCCTCCAAGCACTGCCAGGAATGATCTCTGAGCACAGATCCAGAAGTTAGCCCTAAGCATTGTGGCCAAAAAATGAGTATAGCCCACAGAGCTGGAAAATCTGAGCTTGGCTGAAGAAGGGAGTGCAGGGACAAAGAAAGGTCCCGGGGTGTGTTGGAGGGAAGCAGTGGGTATCTGGGGGTGAGTCTGGTGTTGGGAGGAGGCATGAAATGATCATTATAAAATTAAAAAAAAGAGTAGTGAGGGGCTGAATAAACATTAATCTGTCTCCGCAAAATCTGGATGCTCAGAGACGTGGGCAAAGAGGGGCCAGTGCTTTGTCATCCAACCCAGCTCCCGGTTCAGTATACTAAATGGGAACAGGCATATATTACTGAGGGCTCAGGGATAACTTGGCTCTCATCACCACAGCCAAGGGATGGTGCTCACCCACCAGGAAACACCCAAGGGTGCATGACAGACACTTTTTCAGACAGGCCACAGGTGTCAATCCACACAGCTTTCCATGGACTGGATTGGGGGGCAGGAAAGCCAAGCTGAGGTTCACAGGGCTGCTGTGTGTTCTGTGGCTCTGACAATCCCAGCCCAGAATCCCTCAGAAGTGGGTTCATACCTATGCTGAGAGCCATCACTGCACAGAATCTTCCAGAAAAGAACAAGGAAAGGAAGGCTTCCCGGCTCCTTTTAAAAGGCAACATCATTCTGGCAAAAAAAAAAATAATAATAATAATAATACCATAAAATTGTTGATCATATCACTCATGAGCTTGTAACCAAGAAAAAAAATTACAACAAAAGACTCTCAAATCAAATCCAGCCACAGTAAAAAAGAAAACATGATAAAGATGATGTCATAAGTTAGTGGAGTTTCCACTGTAATATAAGGCCAGTGCAACTGTTGGACATCGATTGATGTCATTCTGCTATAAACAGACTAAATAAAAAATAATAATGCTCTCAAAAGAGGCAGGAGAATCATCTGTGTAAGCTACATCACCCAGTCACAAGCAAACAGCCAGACAAAGAAATGCCTCAGTTAGACACAGACATGTATATTACACTGGCCCTAATCAGGCTTGATAGGAAAACAGCCCTTTCTCCTGTGGACCTACATGAAGGGGGAATCACCAGGCAGCCATGTGCAAAGGTGAAACAAGATAGAATGTCCTCCATGGCCAAAAGATCTCCCAATATAGCCATGCAGGAAACCTGGAGGAATTCTGCATATCCTTGAGTTAACTGAGTCAGCTTAGAAAACAAGAAAGATCTTAACTGAATTATTAAAGAGTCAATAAAGTGACTTCATCCACATATAAAGCTCTGCATTGCAGCCAATTTCCTGGGAATTGATGGCTCCCTGTGAGAAAATATTTGCAAAACATGTTATCTGTCAGGGATTCTGTCCAGTGTTTGCAGAAATCCCTCCCACATTATCAAAACATTCAGCTCAACAAAGGGCAGAATGAAGGTGGTCACAGACTGAGTGAAGATGCAGGAGAGGGTCCAGAGCTTCGGGCACCGGCTCATGGCTTCCCGACCCAAGAGGCAGGTGAGGGCTTCTAAACTTGCCTTGCCTATAACTAAATTATGTTCAAATCCCCAACGCTGCCTGTGCTCCTTTAAATATCTGAGGGGTTGCTCCTGAGCACAGAGCCAAGAATAGCCCTAAATGCCACCATGTGTGACTCACCAACCCCTCTAAAATAAGTCACCCTGCAGCTAGTAAAAGAGCCCCATTGCCCCAGGAACATGGCCACGATGAGCACTGAGATGAGGGTATGAACGCTCAATCCCAGCCTCTAGCCACAGCTTTAGCAGCTGCAGGAACACTAGAGATTTAGCCAGGAACCAGGCAAGCATATGCCACCAAAGCCTGGCATGCCCCCCCAACCTGAGCCTCCTCTCGGGGTCTATGGTCACCGGCAGTGGCTCAAATACCCCTCAGCAGTGAAGGGCAGATGGGAGGGGCTTCCATCACTACATAAGACCCAACTGGACACTAAGAGTAACTATGGCTTTTCTATATCAATTCAGGCTTAGGACAAGAAAGGGAGAACCCAGGACTTCAAGGAATCTTATAGCAGAGAGAACCTATGGGACAAAGCCCCGGGCAAGAGGTTCTGGTCCAGGGTCCCCCAGAATGGCCCAGTTCCAGAATTTTGGGACACACTCAAGTTCTCAGAAACAGCAAGTGACCATGGTGGAGAAGTATCCTGGCTGCTCTTCTGAATCCAGCACCCCAGCATCTTGGACCCTCCACCCCCAAAATAGGTCACACCTTCCTGTGGCACCAGCCCCTAGCAGCTGTGGCTCTTAGACCTGTCCTGCTGCCATCGCTGACTCAGATCCTCAACCCAACCTCTCAGCACCTCCAGAGAAACCATCATCTACCACTCGCACAGGCCCTGTTCACCATGCCCTGCTTCCAGACCCTCGGCCAAAGGACCTGTGTGTACCTTCTAGTGTATTCCATGAAGAATCCACTTCAGCCCGTGGCATAGTCACCTCATCTGTGTGCAGGGCACAGAGTCTATGCAGGAGCATCCTTCCCTGAAGCCCATCAGTGACCCGGCCTGTTTCCATGAGCTCCCACCAGCACCCTGACTGTCAACAGGTCCATGAAAAGCCCATTTTGTCCAAGTGTGTAAGTGTGTTCGATTTCCAGATCCTGTCAGAGCCGTCAGCAGCTTCCAGCTGCACTAACAGGGCCTTGGGAGGCCCTTCAGGCACCAGAGGACCCCTCATCCACACTGCGTGTGAGGATCCTGATCTCCAATGGGTCCAGGAGGGCCCCTCAGACATGCTGTGTATGTAGATCCTGACTCTCCAACCACAGAGTTTTCCATCCCCTTTGGCTCAATCTCTCTCACATTGCTCCGTGACACTGCTAATCAAAGCCAGCAAGGCCCCCAGAAGTGATCCAAGGGTTACTTGACCTCCAGGCCTCAGCAGGATGTCAGAAGTACAGGCACGGCAATAAATAAGCAGCCACTGATGCTGGGATTTTACAACTAGAACAGTCCTCGGTGAAAAGTCCATGCTGAGACTAGAACCATGTGTCCTACCATCACTGACTCAGGCTCCAGCCTGACCTCTCAGGACCTGTAGCCTGTGTCTGAAGCTATGTGTTGTGGCTTCCAGTGCTTTTTCCGGTGGATGTGGCCCGAAGGCTAATGTGAGGGACTTGCTGGGAGCCAGTGGCTTTCCTTGGGGGCGTGAGCTGCAGCTTACCTAAAAGCAGCACCACTGCCAAAGAACAGGGCCCGTTCCCAGCTGTGATGGGTCCTTGAGTATATAATCAAGCCAAAGTCTGAGCTATATATGCTCAGCAAGAGTCCCCACTTTCCTCCTAATTGGTGTGAAGGCAGAACAGTTGAGGTTACTGAGGAGACATTCAGTTCACTGCCATAAAAATGCAGGAAGCAGAGATTTGGTTTCACTCAGCCTCGAAGAGAGGCTCCCACTGCCCTCTAGACTGGGCGCACCACAGCTCAGCAGGCTGAGTACCCACTGAGTCAAGACCTTCTTAACTCCACACCTGTGTTGGTGGCAGTGAAAGCTCGTTCTGCTTGTAGTGTCTCCAGCAGGCACCTGACTGTGCACCCATGAGTTCAAGGTTAACCCAGCACCCACCCATGGGCCACCTCAACCTGCTGAAACCTGCACAAGGATCTCACAATAAAACTTAGAAAATGAAACTCCAAAGAGTTGGCACATTTACCATCCAACACTCCAGCCCAGATACCTTCCCATAGATGTGCCTGCCTGGTGTTTCCATCAGAGCAGGATATTTGCATGGTGTCAACACATGGTTCCTCCTTCAGTAAATGCACAACTCAAGCTTGATGGCATCAGCAGGGACCTACATCCACTCTGCACTATGTCAGGGGGAGGGCCCTGCCAGGACAAAGTCCAGGAGCATAACCAAGAGGGGATGCACAAGGGTCTGCCATACCCAGGGCCAGCCCCACAGTGATTCAGAACATCAGGACCCTGTGTGTTCCAGCCAACACTTGCCTTTCAAATATAAAACTCCAATTCTGACACTCCTGGATTGTCCTTTTCCACTTGAAACCAATCAACCCAAGGTCTCTGGGGACAGGCCATGTGGAGCAACCTCGGGCCCTGACAATGGGCAGCTGGGATCAATCACCTTGGAAAATCCAGTTTGTCAGCTGAAAGCAGGCATATTGTTTAAGCCAGGCAATCTGCTAAACAGCTTAGGCCATAAAAAACATTTGCATAAGCATGTCTTGGAGCTGCCCAGCTCGGTTCTCCTGTGGCAGATGCTGGAGCCTGCCTTGCTGCAAACTTCCTCAGTATATCGCCCTGCCCTGGAAACAGGACAGGCCTGATGTCCCCTCCACCAAACAGACCAGAGTTTGTCAGGCCCGGGGAGAGAGGAACTATCTGGTTGGGGGTAGACATCCTCAGCTGACCCTGAGCCCATCTGCATGTCCTTCGAGCCATCTCGGAGCACCTTCTCAAGGTGGTTCCCGCTTGGGCTCCATTCGAAGAGGTGACTTCACTCAGAGATTCCAAAGATACTGCCAAGCACAAACCACCAGGCAGACCTGAATTCTGCATTTCTTTTCTACAACTCCACAATTGCATGAACTCCCACCCCTCCACTCACCCTGCACTGAGCCCCCAGGGATCCATGACAGTCTCCTGGCCCCAAGAGGGAGAAGGTCCCAATGATTTCCAGCACCTGGACATCTGGACCCTACACTACTCTCAGCACTAACACCGTCAGCTCTCATGGTCCTGCCCAGGCCAGCTCCGCTCACCAGAATGCCTCTGCCACAACAGTACCACTCCTGGAACAGAGTCGGCACAGTCAGATGAGAGGGGGTCAGCCCAAGGTAGAGAAGCTTTCTGAACCCCACGAATGCTTGGTCTTCCTCTCTCCTGCTTCCTGTCTCCATAAATGACCAGTCAAAAACCCCACATCCAGACAACAGTGATTTGCTCATCAGCCAAGGCAACTGAGTCCTCATGCCAGTGCAGGA